>NC_060257.1:29960393-31259610 GCF_921293095.1 Ischnura elegans | reverse complement strand
GGCGATAGCTCTCCATATCTTTCAATTTTCTGCCATTCATTTCCATACCAGGTTTGAATCCATATCCTCCATTATTTGCTTCCAATATTGTCTTTGCTTTCCTCTTTATCTTCTGCTTCCCACCATTCTGCAACACGCTGTATGTGTTTGAATTCCTCGTGAAATAGGCTTAAAATTAAGCTAGATCGTGTGCAGAGAAGAGCAGCCAGGTAAGTGAAAAGCTGTTACAATAGTCTTGTAATAGTTACTGACCTCTGAGAGCAACTCGGATGGGAATCAGACAGAAAACTAGACATAACCTAATTAGTAAATTCAAGAGCAGCTAACTTTCCGACAAAGTTGATCATATAAGTCATATATTACTAAGTTACATTAGATCATGAAATATAAGTTAAAAGAGAGGGCTCATAGAAGATTTAGGTTTAGAATGTCGTTTTTCCCGCGATGGATCAGAGACTATAACGGCAGCGTTAGGACTTAAAAATAGCTTACTAGACTGGTAGCTAAGTTATGTGTTCCTTAACTCGTTTCTGAATTTTCCTATTAATAATAACATCATATTTAGCATGTTCTAGCTCCATAGGCAGATTGCCTTCATAAGTACGATCTAGATTAATCCTGTAGCTTATGTGTCATAAGAGGCGTGTATCTTACGTAGTCCATGTTCGTGGAAGTAAATTTTAATCCTTTGGTGCACGTTGGTGCTAGTTGCCCTGCCAAACACCTCTGTAGGTGGCTTGTAGGGTGATATGTAGGTGTAGATTCCTTCAACTATCTTCACCAATCCCTTATGCCGCAGTGTATGTCTAATCCATCCACTCCGTCTTCTTTTTAAATTTCTCCCAAGTTTCCGCTTGACTTCATTGGTCCGACTTATTTAGCACATTCTCCTATACCACCACATCTCATATGCCTCCAGTCTTTTCCTCTCTGCTTTTTTCGCTTCCCAACATCAATAAACTCCACAAATAGGTCTTAACCGACTTTATCCTAATTGTTAGAGATATTTTGGCTGTATTAGAAGTGAATAGTTTTCTTCCTCGTTTAAAGCTATCTTTACCTAACGTATCCTATCAATTTTCTTGTCACTCTGCCACTGTTTACATTTTTTGTCCGCCATTTTTTCCCACAGGATCGTTTTTTTCGGAGATAGCTAACCTACTTACATTGAATCATAGGAACACCATACCGTTCTTTGCTTTCAGGCTTTCTATTAAAAGGTGTAGACTAATGGCTACCATCAAGGGCGTACCCAGGATCAAAACTAGTGGGGGCAACTTGTAACATTTTAGCACAGAAAATGCTAATGAAACCAAAATTTTAAGGAAATTATGACATCAATTTATTAGGTTTTATTATTATTATTATTTAGTTGGATAAGTAATGATTTTTATTTAGCTTCCTGTCTTATAGTTATATCATTATTCTTCAAAATAAAATGTGCTTAAAACTTTCGCTTTGAACAAAATTCATTTTCGCTTCTAGGGGGGGACAGCTGCCCCCTTTTACCCCCCGTGGGGTAAGCCCATGGCTGCCAAAATGATGCCTTTGCATTAACTTTGATGCCATTAACAAGCTTTTCTGCGATGTTCAAATTCCTTATTACCACCGATATTTTTACCTCGAATACGTAGAAGCATAGAAGCAGTTGGCAACACTGAATTATATAGAAAATTCAGTGTTTCGACAATTTTTCCTGTTTTCAGACAATTTTACAGGGGTCGATGTAATGACTTATGTTCTATCTCGTCTCGTTCACCCCAAACATTTCTATGGATCAGTCAGTTAGCGATCGGAAGTGGGTTTTATAATAAAATTATTCCTTTTTTTCATTTTTTACCCTTTCAATCAGATTGTTTTGCTACTTAAGAATCAAACTCCATTACTTGTCATAGTAAGTCTTCGTCCAGCATGATCCTCGTCAATTTATCCTTTTTATACGTAAACAGCTGGTGCGGGGTTCTATGCAGATGTAAAAATCATGAACAGTGCCCGTATCTTTCGTTTCTTTGTAATTATGAGGACAAAGCTAAATGAGGATGAATTTATTCAAGTCTTCCCCCAATTTTCGAGCTGATTGCTTTAATTGATAAGCGATTTCAGGTCAGATTAAACGACAAAATAGTTGCCAGCCCCTCAGAAGCAATGCAAGGCAAACAATTCGGTTACCAGAAAGTGACCGTTGCAGCGCGCCAGCCAGCCTTCCGCAGCTCACGCTCATCCCAACTCGGAGGACCGAAAAACCTAAGAGGAGGCTAAAGAGGAATAGTGTTGGGATCCGCCATCTGTGGTCCACGGAATAAAACACGAGGAGGAGCGGGCGCGGGTGGAGGGAGGATGGTTGGACCGTTGTGGGGTTGTGGAGTCCTCAGGCGGGGTTATTACGTTCGAAGACGTGTGAGGAGGCTGTTGAGAGAGAGGGAGGAAGGGATACTATTGGAGGGGAGGGAAGCGAAAAAAGCGACACCTGTGCCACCGTAAAGGCGGAAATTTTGACTCGATTCGGACTATTAACTACATCTAGATTAAAACGTTGAATGAAAGATCTTCCGACGTGATTTGGTGGAATTATTTAAGTATGCCGGGACTAGCCACGGTATTAACTTTTAAGGAGTAACCCGCAATGCACAAATTGTGCGAAAAATCTACAGAGGAGAAATCATAACACCTTATCCGGTATAGTCCACAAATTTCCACAGGGGAGATTGACGCGTTAGGCGCATGATATTTCCTCTGTGGATTTTTCGTACAATTGGTGGATATACTTGATTTTTAACATACTGATAGGACTCGTCCATTTATACAGCTTTGCAGGGGCGGATCCAGGATTTCTTTCTGGGCGGGCACAAGGATATCTCGTAATACAAAACGAACGCAATGATAATGGGACCATATCAAAAATCTTACGTATTTTTTAAGGATTTGGGGGGGGGATTCGTGCCTCCGTGCCGCCCCCCTAAATCCACCTTTGCAGCTTTGTCTATAAAAGATATAACTAAAGATACACCTTCGCATATTTATTTCTACCGACCCAGGTTTAGGTTTCAGCATTTTCAAGGTGAAAATTGTATAGTGTGCCGAAAGCACTTGTCTATATGACAATTATTTGTTTCTATCGTCCCAGGTTTAAAAAAATAGCGCTATTTTCCAGGTGAAACATATATTATGTGGCGAAAATGGCATTATGCGCCCAAATCTGGGTAGGTAAACATAAAAGAAGAGTGAAAATAGGCAAGTGCTTTTACTATGTTAAATATTACGCGTTGAAGTTGACTGCCATGACAACAGCTTAAAACGACGCCTCGCGGAAGAATTCGTGTCCACGAATGTAAATGCGCTTCGTGATAGCAGGGTTGCAAGAACGAAAGAAATGCATTTATCTCCTCTCGCATTTTAAATTTTATTTATCAAGTATTCTACCGATTACTATAGGTTTGCGTGGAGTCATCACTGGTCAACAATCCTAGGATTGGTTTGACGCAGCTCTCCACTCAGTTCTCCTATCAGCTAATCTTTTCACAACTACATATTTCTTCTCTTTCACATCTCTCTTTACTTGTTCCATATATTTTGTTCGAGGTCTTCCTTTTCCATTCTTGCCTTCCACATGTCCTTCGACGATTGTCTTCATCAGGCCATCATGTCTCAAGATGTGGCCTATAAGGTTGTTCCGTCTTCTTATTAAGGTTTTCATGAGCGTGGAGTATTAAGGAAATATTCTGGGATTCTCCTCTCTCTTCATGGACTTCCCTCTTCAATTCACAAAAAGACCTACCCCCTTTCATTCTACCTAAAAATCCAATTATCTTTCTTCCTACCGACAGTTGTTAATACGGAAAGTGACAGAATGAGGGATGTAACAAGGGACGGTGGGAACGACCCAGTGATTCAGAAAATGATGGGCTGAGCGATTGAGGAAAAATGGAATGAGCGATTACTCTTTTGGTCCCTGAAAACCTGTCGCTGGAGCTATCATTCTCAGGGACGGAAAAAATGACCATGTGATTCATTTGTAGTCGAGGTCTTCCTTTCCTGTTCCTGCCATCTTCTTGTCCCTCGACGATTGTCTTCGTGCGACCAAGTCCGAAGATAAGGATAAGGTTGTTCCGTCATCTTGTCAAGGTATTCACGTCGCTTCTCTTCTCTCCTTAGGGCTCTCTTACTACTTCCTCGGCTATTCATTTGCTCCTCATCATTCTTCTGTAGTACCATATTTCGAAAGCCTCCAATCATTATTTCTCCACTGCTACCATTGTACACGCCTCACATCCATAGATACGCATACTCCAAATATTAGTTCTGAAAAATTGTTTCCTTACTTCTACGCTTAAATTCCCCTTGTAAGTAGATCTTTCTTTTGGTGAAAATATGCAATTTATTAATTGATCTGGATATTATTCAGATTATAATTCAGATAGATTAAGAAACTATATATTTCCAAAACTGAGGCTTTAAAAAAAGTATTTTGAAATTAAATAATACATCTATGCTCGACAGAAACCAACAATTATAACTAAGTTATAATTAAGCATGAAGTTGATACTGTGAAACACATCGTTAAACATTCCTTGCTATTCAATGATCATAAAATGACTACGAACAAAGAATACACTTTATAGTATACTTTAAGTACTTTATAAAGTATATATAGTTACGTATAAAGTTTATAACGTAAAATACATTATTAAGCATACTTTTACATTCCTTGCAATTCAATGCTCAGATAATGATTATCAACCAAGTATTATAACCAAGTTAAGATTAAATATGAAACTGACACTGTAAAATACATCGTTAAACATTGTTTTACATTGAAAGAATACTTTTAGGGTTTCCCACCAGGTGTAGTTTTGAGTAATTGCTCCCAACGTTTCAACGGCTGAGTCTGCCATCGTCTTCAGGGTTAAATCCATCGTGGAGCCAAATTCATTACGGTATTTTATTTATTTATATCCTTGGTTGTCATCCGTTGAAACGTTGGGAGCAATTACCTAAAACCTCACACGGTGGAAAACTCGAGAAACATTCTTTCAAACTATACGCAAGGAAAAACTAAAATTCTTCATTGTTTTACATTTTCTACTTTTCAAATATAATGACTTTTGGGCTTCCGGTGAATGCCAACACATCCTTTTCGACCTAAGAAACAGACTCTACTATAGCCGCGAGTCAATCTCGAGCTAGCGGGAGCGTTTCTCGCCACGCGAATTTTTCCAACCGCATGAATGGGTATGGAGGTGCGGGAATAGGTGTGTGTCTCATCTAGGATGGGGTAGAGAGCGCCGGAATAGATGGCTGCGGAGATAATTGCGGCAGGGGATGGTGTCCCGAGGCTAGGATTTGAGAGCTAGTAGCTCTCACTCGGAGGATGCGCAAGCCCTCTCCGTGTTATTAGACGGTCATGATCGCGGGGAATGGAAGTGGAAGCTCCTTTGCGAGGCCGCGCGGTGAAAGGGAAGTGGAGGGGTAGTCTTGGGAAAGTTGCGATGCCGAGGTCACGGAGAAATGCGAGGAAGATGATGGACCAGTATATAGCGGACCACTGCTGCACACATCATAAACGATAGATGAAGATGAATTATGCACTCCTTCCTAAGGGTGGACACAAGGGTGCCACATTAAGACCACTTTTTCCTCGGAAAGAATTAAAATACCTGGCAAAATTAGCCAAATTGTGTCGATATTACATAATTTGATTGTCTTTTTATTCTCTCCTTTTCCTGACCTGTCTTTAAGCATTAAATGCAAAATATTTTCCCAACGTTTTGGTAATTTTTATACCTTCATCAAGGATATTTTTTTGCAATGAATATGATTAGTTTATTGAATTTTGCGTTCTTACCATCTACCTGCCCCTCGACGGTTGTCTTCATGAGGATATCATTTCCCAATACCTATAACGCAGTTCCATCTTCTTATTTAGGCTTTCATAATGCTTCTCTTCACTCCTACTCCTCTTAGGACTTCCTCATTACTAACGCGATCGATCCATTTTATCCTAATCTTTCCTCATTAAAACCACATTTCGAATGCCTCCAACCTTGATTTCTCCAGTGATGTCTTCACTTTCGTAGAGAAGCATATTCCGAATGAGAGTTCTGAAAAATTATTTTCTTACTTCTATGCTTCAAATTTCCGCTGTAAGCAGATCTTTTTTTTGGTGGGATGCTCTCTTCGTTTGACCTATTCCACTTATTATTTCTTTCTGGCATCCTCTATCTGTAGTTATTCTGTTTCCGTAGTAAAAAAATTCATTCGCTTCTTCCAATTTTCTTTCCCAATTTAAAAGTTAGTATTGACTTCTCCTCTTCTGCTACGTACTTACACTTTAGTTTTCTTTGTGTATATGTTCAGATTATGCTTACCCTTTCCCCGCTCATATTTAGGTTTTAACATAATAACCACATCATGAGACGCGATAGACTATAGAAAATTATCGTTTAAGGACAAGAAGAAAGGAAAAGCATACATAGGTTCCAAATATAGGTTTTGATAAATTATTTCCATACTAAAACTCAAAGCTCATGCCGTATTAAATAACCTTCTTTCATTCAAACAAATTTCCTATACACCAGGCATCTACACAGTCAACATTAATCATCTTTACTTTCCTATGAAGGAGGTCCAAAGTTATTCTGACACGATTATTTTGCTCATGAGGGGCCTTTATGAATAGTAAGGAGTTTATGAGAGGATAGTTTTGTTAGACTTAATAAAAAGGTGAGTGAATAGTTGATTTGGAGTGTAGCGCTTCATGGTGCGGAAACATGGACACTTTGGTAGGAGGATGACAAAAAATAGGTCTATATGTGGGTTTGGAGAATAATAGAAAAGATGAAGTGGACAGAGAGGAGGAGGAACGACGAAGTTCTGGAGAAAGTGGGTGAGGAGAGCAAGCTTCTGGATGAAATTCGGAGGAGACAGAAGGTATGGATGGAGCGAGTACTTAGCGGGTATGGGATGTTAAAAACGGTTTTATAGGTTGGAATGTTGGGTAAACAAGGGAGAGGGAGGAAGAGTATAGCATCCTTCCTCTAATATAAATAATAAATAGAATAGAATAAACAAGATAGCATGAAAGGGAGCAGGTCTTATTTTGAATTGAAGAGGGAAACCAATGAAGGTAGGGGAGACTGCCCGAGTACCTCAATGAAATCCCAACATAATCGGGAGAAAACTTAAATTATAGATTAAATACGACGGAGGTTACCATTCGAAACAATTGACAGAGGAGTGAAGAAATTGAAATGAGGAGAAGGGAGTGATACTCAAAAATAAAAGCTCTATCGAGAGATGCGCTCCGCGCGGTGCAGCGAACGGCGTGCGTCAGCGGAAAAACGAGTTCGGGTTTCGACTCTGTAGGTCACAATCTTCTGCTTCTTTCCCCATAAACCGCTCGCCGGCCTCGTTTTGAACGAGAAGAAATCGCCGGAATTGTTGTTTAGGGGAAAGAAGTGGAGTGAGGGTAACTTTTTTTACGTAAAGTAGCTACATAGTATGACAATTGGGGGAGGCGTCCAACAACTGAGGTTATTTGCACCATTAGGGAAGGTTGGATAGAAACCCGGCGTCGGCATTAGCCTACTCCTAACGAAAGAAAATCACAGTTTAAATCTTAGAATAAATCTTTCATACGAATTTAAGCGATATTTTGCATAAAACGTCAGGGAAATTTTGAGGAACAATACCTTCTATAACTTTGCCATATCCTATACGGTAGGGTGATGCTTATTTTTAAAAACATTTATCGGATTTTTAATATCTACCTCTAAAATATGATACTGGGTGCAGAATGGATATAATATAAATTTCAGCTCGATTGTTTAACATTTAGAGGTCGCTCAAAGAGCATTAATGCAATAACATTTAATTTTCCCGATTTTTTAAAATAACAACATGTTCAGGGGTAACGAACAATTTTACAGATCTTTATCACACCCCTGAAGGCGAGCTGGTCGCTCGCAGGCCGCATTCACGGTCAGAAGGGAGGAGTCGAACACTATGTCGACGTTTATCGTAATGTGTGTTTGCTGTAGTTTAACCTTTAAAATAAATACAGGACTGTTCTTCGAACCTAATATATGATATAAAAAAGAAATTTTCAGGTTGAAAATTACAAAAAATATAATAGACCGACAATCTAAGATATGAAAACAGTTAGTTACCTGTATTTACGTTTGTCGAATCAATTGAAAATGCTTTAATTATGTTCGCTAATCTCCTCTCTTCAACGCGGTCGAGAACAATCTTAGCAGTGGCCCGCCCACTGGCAGTTCCGGTGAGTTTTCGAATCTGTAATGTTGTTTATCTTTAATCAATCGGCCATGAGATTTATAGGACCATTTAATGAGGTAATATGCAAAATAATATTTAAATTACTTGATTCAACGAATTAGTGAATACTTCCTTTGGTAGCCAGTAACCCCTGCTACTACAACATAGTAGCAACAAGAGCCTTTGCCGCTCCTCTCCCGCTAATGCCCAAGGCATCAAAGGCCAGTACATTTTTTTATAGTATTCAGGATATGTTTTCCCCCCTAAACATAAAACTCCAGAAGTATGCAAAAGATAAAAAAATGAAAACTATGCGTCTTATTTCAGTATTTGAATAAAACAGGAAGTACAAAAAAGAGGAGCGTGGTTACCTAGTGGGTAGAGAACTTGCCTGATGATCAAAGTGTCGGACACCACCACACGAAAATCATCAAAGAACGAGGTAGCCATAGGAAAGAATCTATACATATATATACCGACGACTTAATCTGGGGTGAGCTCCTTCTATACCTGTCCATATAAATCCGAACGTAAAGTCACTAAATTCTAAACCACACGGCCATTTTTTCCACCCCTCAGAATGATAGCCCAAGCGATAGGTTTTAAGGGACCAAAAGAGCGATCTCTGGATCCATCATTTTCTGAATTACACGGTCATTCCTACCATTTTCCATCACTTTTTACGTCACTTTACGTATTTACAACTGGCATTCAATCAAAAGCCAAGCGTGGCGTCACGACTGCTATTAGCGGTCGAGCGTTCTGATTGGCTGAATGACGGCGCCAGCGATGGTTTCAGCGACCGAAAAAGGGACGTGGCAAGTGATGGGAAAAGGGATGGGATTTCCATCCCTGGAACCATCGCGGAAAATTATGTGAAATATGAAAGTGACATTATTTTTCCGCCATCATTGGAGCGATCGCTGAAGCAGTCCCTCGGAAGGAATGGAAAAAATGACTGCGTGATTCAGGCTTAAATGAGAGAGTGAGGAAATTAAAATGATTCGGAGAACGAACCATACTTTTAAATCCATAACCATGGAGTACACGCAAGGGCGTACCCAGGATCATAACTACGGGGGGGGGGGGGGGGAAACCAAGATGTGACATTTAAGCATGGAAAAGGTGAATGAAACCAACATTTTAAAGAAAATTGTAACAGCGCTTTATTCGTTTATGAGATTTTTTCCTTGAAAAAATAGTTTTATTTTAGTTACACATTTTATACTAATAGATATCATCTTTCGTGGGTTTTTATAGAAAATTTGTTGAATACTTTCGTTTCAATTCACTACTGATTTTGCTTAAAGCCTTTGCGATTTTTGTTTCTAAGGCGGGGGCAGCTGCCCCCCCCCCCCCCGTTGTCCCTCGCTGGGTACGCCCATGAGTACACGCAACATTTTCATCGTAAGATGAAGTAGAAAGGGAACGTAGATATCTCTCAGCGATAAAGGAAACTTCAAACATTATAAACACCTCGCCCATGTACCCCGGTGAAATGATAGGACCACGCAGTACAAACGATGAAATGGAAAAGAAGATAATACTGGAAATAAGGTATGAAGCCGAGAAGGACAGAGCAACTTGAAGGAAACGAATGACTATCTAAAAGTGAAAGGAGGAATAAGTAAACTGCATGGACGGGGCTGGGGAGTCTGCCCCCCCCCCCCCCACCTTACATGGTAATTCCTCCAAAAAAGTTCGAAATAAATTTTTTCAAGTGTAATGAAAATAAAAACATTAAAAGTTAAAAAAAAAAATCGAAAACATCCTTTTCCTGGGAAGGGCCACGGAGACTCCCGTTTCACTGGGGGGTATTCCGAAGGCCCTGAACTCCCGGCAGGATGGCTGACCACCTCCCACCCACTAACATAAAATCCTGAACTCCGCTCATGGTAACGGCGGTCGTATATGCTTTTTGAAGGATGTAGGGTAGGCACCCCCATATTTGCGACTTATCATCGATAATCACTACTACCCAGAATAGATTTATAAGTAAATAAATATGGATTACCTCCGTTAGAGTTTCCTAATGGCGGATATGAATAGATTTTGTCAAAATATAAATAAAAAATGTCAAAATCAATTTACATCCGCCTATGTTTAGCAATAGTTTTAGTATGGGTGATGGAAAAAGTTTGCAAAATAACTTTAAATGAATACATTACATTAAAATCCTGATCCTTCTTCTTCGAGAGGTTATTACTAAATGGAAATAAGATTTCTAATATAATCAAGAGGATGAAAACATGATTTCGTCGTAGCTAGCCCGACCCATCACGTAATCTCGGTTTATGCCATACTAATCATGGTCCCATGCGCAGAAGCAGATTTACTCTCATGATCATTTTTGCTCTGATGCAGTGATGAGTCGCTACAGTCAAAGATGGGAGCTTTAAGACAGGAGTGGACCACACGTTTACGAGAACCAAGTGAGACAGTTACTGCGTCACACAGTTCATGACGGACTTTTTTTATATATAAAAATATAAGAAAAACACGAAACATCAATGAAAGTGAGAAACCATTCCAATATCTCTTCCCTGAAAACATGGAAGCTTGATCACTCTCTTCAATAAAACTCAATGCCTATGAAATCATTTCAGGCTTGGTGTAACCGCGAAAATGGTATGCTGTCGAAACCATGTTCGTAAGTGAAATTATATGTTTAAGTGTGCAATTACCATTTGTAGTTTACATTATATCATGGAAAGCTTCATGTGCTAATTCGTTCTCAGATAATAAGGGGACGTTATTTTCGACTGGGACGCTGACACGATGCGCTTGGGTCAGGATTTTTTTTTTTCAATTTCAAGAGTTCATGTAAGGTGGCCACCCTGGGTGAAACAAGAGACGGGTGTGGGGCTGGGGGCGGAGATGCAGTCGGGAAGAGGGGTGGGTTTCGGGGGCGATGGCCGCCTCTGCGTTGGATAGCGCCCCCGGGTGCGGCGGCGGCGCGGCCGGGAAAAGCCGGGGGCGGAGTTGAGAGACGGCAGACTGGAATGGGGGCCATGGCCAGGGGGATGGGAAGAAAGAGAAGTGGCAGGGTATGCACCCGAAGAAAAAAAATATATATATGAGAGAGGATGTCTGTTTGTCTGTCCGCAATACATTTCCATAGGGCTGCACGGATTCCAACCAAAGTTAGTAAATAGGTGTATTTCATGCTCCCAAACCCCGCAGTCCTACTTTCGGTTGCGTCCAATGCGTCCTTCGCGTCGTTTTCTTATTACCATTTGTTACGTCACGACATACAACTTCTGTAGTTGTACATCCTGCCGGGAAGGCACACCTCTCGACACGTTCAAAGGGAAAACATAACTCAAATAGTACTACACTTACCTATTAATCCTCTAGGTGCAAACCATTTTGCTGGGGTATGAATTCTCAAGGTATTTTTGGTTTACACACGTATGGACACAAAAAGCGATCAATGTTGTGGAGAAGGGTATAAGCTGATCCCGTGAGCGTTATACGCAAATCGTTTTTTCCATTGCTTGCTGTTCAGCGTACTAAAAATCCTGCCCATGAATACCAAGTTCCCCACTTCTCCGGGTACTATCTTTTCCGATCAACGCCAGGTGGCCTGCTAGTTAAGAGATAATTTAAGAGAAATATTTATTCGAACGTACAGATTTGGGAATTCGTTTTTCCCCCAAACCATAATAAACTTAAATAAATGCTAGTCGTAATTTTGTTTGAGAGTTTCTTTTTTTTAATGCAAAAGACTAATGTCTTAACATCCCCTGCCAAAGGCCTTTTTAGGCAGCTCGCGGGGTAGTAAATATGTGTGGATGAGTATAAAGGGTGTTTCAGGAGGAATCTGCAACGCTTGAAGAAATAGTGGGGGCAACAATTTTAAGCAGTACTTGCCCATAAACATGGGTGGTTACAGTATGTAGTAATACTTTGTAGTAGTGGTAATACTCTATAGCAATAAAAAAACGAAATTATGGCCTGCGGATTGCTCCATGAGCTATATAAAAATTCTATTGCCTTTTTTCGTAGTTCGATAAAATAAATTAGAAATGGTATGGGATATAAATAAATAGAAAGAAATACCAATAAATAAATTTTATTAAAATGTTGATACTCCTCCTTCGTGGGTATGAAATTCAGCAATATCTTCTTTTTTATGATAGGTTTGTAGTTATTTTTTGAATGAACAACTACATATATTTCCTAAAATATAACTTACAGCTTGAAGCTTCACTTCGTAGTAGTAGCAACATTCATTTTGGAGTATAATTAATCTCTTAACGTAATAACCATTCAAATCACTGACGATAACGTGAGGTGGTGACACACGAGTGTTAAAAATATTAATACAAATACTCCAGGAGACCACAAGGGTATTTTTTAACGATACACTTTATGGTACACCAATTAGGAGTTAAAATACACTAAAGAATTTAATGATGGGTCACGTGTGGCCTAATATTCCAAATCCTTCTGCAGTTCCGAAACACTTCATTTCTTACTTTGCCGGAAATACTGATTTTATGGGGAAGTGAAGTAATGGTTTGAGATCGCGATGAGAAGTTGGAGAAGCAAGTTTGAGTTTAGACAAGTAAAATGACTTTTCTCAACGGAAGTATCTGCAATTCAGATGCTTTGGCGCAGTGAATTAAGATAAAAACTATAAACATATGAATCCAAAATTACAAAAATTTACATTTCTTTAGCTTCCTAAACGTCGGCGGTTTATGACGAAGACTTTGCATGAAGTCTTCAAGGGATGACAGCCGGATAAGAGTTTCATTTCGAAAACCCATTATTTGGGTAAGTAGGTCCACCATCACATCATGTATCAGTTGCATCAGATCTTTAAAAAACGACCGGTCTACAATCATTGATAGTGACATGCGCAAGTCGCAAATGCGATAATGTGAATTCAAGGTTTGCGAATATGCGAATTTCATTTTTGCGCGATTTTGAGAATAAACTTGATTTTCATCATCTTTCATTCTTTTGTTCATGCTGCTGCCACGTAAGTTATATCAAAGTGTACGTAAACCATGTTTATCCGTTAAACTGAGAATCTGGGTAGTTTTATTTTCTATAACACAAGGAGGGTAAAAGTACAGACTTGCCGCTTGCTTATGATAATTCGTTGAAAATAAAAAAATGCATGAAGCCCACAATGCAGGGGTTTGCTTCAATAACCGTAGTCGAAGTCGTGCAAAACTCACAGCCAACGGGTGGACCTACTACAAGGATGGCAATTCATAAGCATCCATTATGTAGTAGTCAAAATAACACCGATTTCAGGGTAAAAAACACCAATTTTGAAAAAATAATACCAATTTTGGCCATAAAATAACGGCACCTTATGTCATGTCCCTATTCATCAAACATGGTGGCATGGTCTTTGGACGAAGCCTTCACGATACGATGGCAAAGTGATAATTTTGGAAGCCAGCATTTCAATAACTAGCTCCAATAGCATTTCAAGAACTATATCCTTGATAAAAAAGGAGGAATTATCTGCATTGAATGTAGCTATACCCTTCATTTCCACCCAGCTGTTATACCTGGAAGACATACCACCATAATTCCAACGAGAAAACTCCAGGTCCAACAGCAATAACTTCGACTGAAGGAACGTGCACATTTGGCCGCTAGCACACCCGATACATTAATTCACTCGCTCGGATACAGAAACTCGTGTAGCAGAGTCTGCACCTGTATCTTGAACATGCTCTGGTCCTTATCGCTGAGCTTCCGCATGTCCCTAGTGACCGACAGGAAGAACGGGTCTACCTCCTCCGCAGACCTCTTGACCCTCAACCACTCCCGCAGTTCCTGGCACAGGGCTCGCGGGGGCCCGTGCCTGCGGTGGTGGTGATGGTGGACCGCGGATCCCTCCGGCAGGGCCCCGGAAGGCCAGCCGCCCACATCGGACCCCGCCTCCGGGGGAGCACTGGCGGACACCCTGCCCCCGGCGGCGGAGGTCACGTTCGAGATGTGGATGGGAGGCGCGGAGCTGGGTGCCGGGTCTGGGTCGAGGTCGATCGGTGACGCGGATGCAGCGTCTGCGGAAGGCGTCGTCGGAGGGCTGCGGAGGTCGGACGGGGAGGTAAACCCGGCCGAATGGAAGACTTTCCTGCAAAGCCCATGGAGAACATATTGAAGAAGATAGTTTGCGACTGCACTAATCAAAAGAAATACCACTCACATACGAGGGGGTGAGAAGCCAAGGGGGGCAAGTGATTTTTTTTCTCAACAGAGCTAGGTAAAATCAATTGTTAGAAGAAATACACAAAAATTGGTTGCTAAGGCATACGAGTGAGTCTCAGTTCTGTGCCGACATCGAGTGGAAAATAAAATGCACTACTAAATATCTAGTCGATCTCGTTTGTTTTCTATACTTAATTACTGTACCTAATTGTGTATAGAAAAAAATCACTTGTACCCTTTGGCATCCAACCCACTCATATATTATCAAAAAATCTATAAACTTATATAAAAGAGGATGCCTCATTGTATGTCCGCTATGCGTTTCCATACGACTGCACGCATATCGACCAAAGTCAGCACCTACATAAGTCATCTCATGCTCCGGAACCCCGTAGTGCTACTTTCGGTTGCGTCCGATTCGTTATTTGTGTTGTTTCTTATTACCGTTTGTTACACCACGTCATACAACTTATGCGGTTGCACATTTCTGCCGTGTACACCTCTTGACAATCTCAAAGTGGAAACATAAAAATCCTGCCAAGTGACCATGAATTCCAAGTTCCAGGTTTCCCTCTTCCCTGATTACTATCCTTCCCGAGCAACGCCGGGTGGCCGTCTAGTTTTTTTTATGTTTGATGATTTTGTGCTTTCCCGGCGTATGATACTGGAGAAATCCTCTCGCGATTTCCACCGGGTGAGTTCCTAGTAGGCCGACGTATTGATAGCTACCCTTTAGGACGATATCAGGGGTAGCTTTCGAAACGTCGGCCTACAGCAACTCACTCGGTGGAAAATCCGGGGAGATTTCACCAAAACATTGTTTCTCCGACGGGGAGGTAAACCGCCGGAAGGGAAGACTTTCTTGCAAAGCCCAGTAACAACATATTGAGGGAGTATGTTTTTATGTCTGCATCATTCAATGGAAATACCACCCACATATATTATGAAAACTTAGTTTAATATGTTACTTTGTGTATTTCCGGCTGGCGAAATCTTCTAGGGGTTTCCACCGAGTAAGTTGCTAATATACCAACGTTTCGATAACTACCCCTGAGGATAATAGCAGAGGTGGCTATCGAAACGTCGACCTACAAGCAACTCACCCGGTGGAAAACCGGAGAATATTCCACCAAAACATTGTTTCTCCGATGGGGAGATAAACCCAGCCGATTGGAAAGTTTTCCTGCGAAGCCTAAAGAGAAGATATCGAGGAAGTAGGTTTGCGACGACACCATTCAAAATACATAAAATTTTTATATATCTCATCAAAACATTTTTTCTCCATCGCTAGAGACAGCCATCTATATAAAAAATTAAAATGATAGTGCGAAAATTGCACATAGAAATCTTCATTCGCCTTGACCGGGATTCGCACCCGGTTCTCCCTATTTACGATCGAGTTTTTTAGCCAGTTAATCTAACGTCTTTCCCATCAGTGGAAATTTGTGGGCTGTACCGGACAAGATTGTGATGGTAAGAAAAATTAAAAAAAATCGTACAGAGAATGTAAATAGATTTGTTCAACACTGTTGAAAACGGCCGAAAAAATGAAGTTGTGTCTCTTTTTTTCCCGGCGAACAATGGCACTGAATACACCAAAGATTCGTCATGAATAAATATTTGGCATAGCATGACTTTGAACACGGATCCACCGATTGGCGGTCGAAGTTGCTGGCTAATTTAACCACCAAGGTAAAATCTATCCTGATATTCTCAGAGCGAATTTCAGGAAAGGTTTTAGCGAAAAAGATGTTGACTTTGCACCCATGCGCATGACTGCGTACCAAGTCACTCGTTTCATGCAGCGATTTGAATGACAGTTAAGATATCTCGGGTCTCACACCGGGCAAGGTCCTCCATATCAACTTCCGACGTTTCGATGTGCAACTCGCCCAACATGCTCAGGGATTCAGGAATCCAAATTTGGATCGATCGCAGAGATATGGAGGACCTTACCCGGTGTGAGTTCCGCGAAATCTTCAAGGCCGAAAAATTAGTTGCAAATTTGAGTTTGGAGTTTCAGTTCACCACCATTCCCCTGATTCAAGCCGAAAGTTGGTTTGGCTAGGTGAGGGTAAGACTCAACCGAGAGTAACCCACAGACGGCCGATAACACTTTCAGTGAGGGAGGACCAATAGGGTGGTTTCCTATTATTTTTTTATTGCCTAAATCGAAAGTTTATAACTCCTGGAGTAAGTATTTCACGCTTTTAGATTTTTAAATTACGATATCTATTTTTCGCGATTAAATGAAAAGTTAACATTTTCAAGCGCGCGAAAACGCGACGGGTAAGTATGAATGCTGGGAAAATCCCGTGTGACGTCATTCTGGTTACAGCTGCCGCCGTGTGAGGTCACCTTGGTGCTAGGCTATGAGCGCCGTTACGATGCAGGATGCTAACAGGTAGCAGAGTACCATGCTAGCTGGTAGCGCTGGGCTTAAATAAGGATTATTAATAGGATCCTACCTTACCTTACTACCTACTTTATCAAACGAGGAAAACTTTCCGACCTTAGCCAGTTTTAATAGGTGATTATTAAGACATGTTTCCCTCAGCTCTGTGCCTCATGCATGCATTGGTAACCTCAGACGATGTAAAACTCCTCTCTACTCGTATAGAAACTAGGTCCCAGTGAGGTCACGTGGAGTGGCATCGCATGGCCGCCAATCTGGCCTTTTACAAATGAGGATAAAATTGACCCTTGCCATTCGCCTAAACCGGTATTTCTAAAACCAAATAATTTGTATATTATGGATACACTAATGGTGGGTAACGAATCGCAATCAATGCCTTTCGTTTTCTTTGATGAAGGAAACTACCCTATTCGTTCCCCTGGGCCACGTCACACTTAGAGGATGCTTATCTAAATTTTTTCGAAAGTTTAACCTCAGGATTGCGACGCGAGAACCTTCGATCAGTATCCCAATACTCTAACCACTAGGTAAACACGTTTCTAAACATTTAGAACGAATTATGTATTTTGAAAACGCCATTTTCGTCCTCCAATGACAATGGACGGCCTAGGTGGGTGAAGTCTTCGCCTGCCAAACAAGAGTTCGCGGGTTTGAGTCCCGCCTGAGTAGGTTTCCCCTATCCAGGAAATGATTGTTAGCGCACGTGTAAATGTTATCTTGTTGAAAAACTCCGATATAAAAGGGCATTGTAGGCTGTTTTCGGTGGTATGCAAACAAATTAAAATGAAAAAAAAATTATCCCCATGATGATAAGGTGACTTCATCATGGCTTTACGAAAATTCCACAAAGCACTTAAGCAGGGATATGGTGGTCTCAGAGAAATCTTAGCAGCCGCTGGGGTTTGAACCCGGATCCACAAGGAGGGAAACTCGCACTTTCTCCTTACCGGGCTTAGAACCTCGGTTTTCAGGTTTCCGGTCCAATATCTCCATCATAACGATATACGTCAATTTATGGAGTGAATTTCTTACGATAATAAACGCCGAGTATGGAAATTAGTCAGTGACGTGAATTGAGCAGAAAATTACAAAGTATAATAATTTCTAATACGATTAGCGACATGAATGAGGTAATTTAACAATTCAACACACACTAATTTATCAAGGTAAAAGATCTGAATTAATATCCGCGATAATCGGGCCAGAAAGATAAAAATCAGGTATCATCTTAGCGCTGCCAACGACGCATGGTTACTTCAGATGATCTTGATAGGAAACATATCGAATTTTCAATTAGTTTAGCATGACTTTTTTCTAACGATAAAAAAATTCGGTTATATGAAATTTGGAAATTAATGATATGCGAAATGCTCCCAGATAAAAGTAATTAATGCCCCAATTTATTATTTATCGCCGCGTTAATTTTATGATAATTGACGGCACACTAAAGAAAATGCCGGATTTTAGTTGACGTACCACTGAAGATAAGAGGGGAAAGTCAAGTTGAAACCGTCGAAACATATAATTATGCGCAAGGGTGATTTATCTCTTAAACTATCCAATCGACTACAAGTTTTGACACGCTGAGTCTAAATGCCTGTTTACATGGTACATTAGCTCGTACAAGACAAGTGTATAAATGAAGGAACGCGAGAAGGAACACCAAAATGAACCGTGTAACCACCCAACTAGTGCGAATACATGAACATAAAATAGAACCTGTTCTAATTTGATTCATGCATTCGCACATACTACGGTCCAACAAAATCGTTCATGCAATCAGAAATTAACTCGTGCGAGCCAACTTATCGTGTAATCAGGCCTTAAGGTATGATTGAGTTTGGGCCGGTTCTTTCGTCACTGAGGGTTAGACACAACTAGCATTAGCAAGCGTTAAAATGAAATATGATTTTATGCTTTCCCGGCGAATAATGTGGGCAAACTTTTCTCGGGATTCCCACCGGGTTAATGTTTTTATAACGGCCAACGTTTCAAGTACCGTCGCGGCACTCATCATCAGGGCTGAATATTGATTTATTTAAACGTTTCAAGTACCGTCTCGGCACTCATCATCAGGGCTGAATATTGACTTATTTAAATAAATCAATATTCAACTCTGATGGTGAGTGCCGAGACGGTACTTGAAACGTTGGCCGTTATAAAACATTAACCCGGTGGGAATCCCGAGAAAAGTTTACCCACAAGCGTTAAAATGATTTAACGGCAGTGGTGGTGGCATTCGCTAATATTTTCCCCATTTTTGGCTCACGACCTCGGAAGCCGGAATAAATCCTCCACATCCGTGCTATTTCTGCGTGCAAGATAATTATATTCCTAGGGAGTGCAATTGTTTCACATTCATTTTACATTTTCTCTAAATCTCCAAGGTATCTTGAAAATCCTTAGACACAATGTAGGCCGCAGCCTCACGAAATTCAGACATGGTGCAATGATGAAATGCTTAAAATATCTTTACGACATTTTTTCGGGCCCAAATACATTTCAACACTTAGGACATTTTCGAGGGGCCAAGGCTAAAGCTAGAAAAAATAGTTATCGCGGTAGTCAGCCAATAACACCCTTCAGATTCATCACATGATTTCGGATTCTGTCATTTAAAATTTGGTCCAATGCGACAGAGCCATTAAAGAGGACTCGTTTAGATTATGTTCCATTATCTCTTTTACACTTTTTCCAAAATGGCTTCGTCTGTTTCTCTGTTTCGCCGATTGAATCTTGCAATTGAGTTTAAACCGACTTCTCATCGTCGGATAAACTTGAAATTTTCAGCACAGATCGGAATCAAATCACAATTCATTCTTAAGCTATTACTAGGTCTTCAAAGGAAGTATGAGACACCTTTTTTGACAATTTACGTTTGCATTAATTGCTTATCTTGAGGGTAAGTACAAGTGATTTCATTCCTCATGATCTGGCGCAATGGTTAACGCGGATGCTTAGGGACCAGAATGTTTCAGGTTCGAATCCAAGATATACCGACTGTTTTCCTTATATTAATACGTTTTGTTAACAAGTTGACTTTACGCGTCTTCCATCGCCTTAGGTTTCGCTATTTCGCTCTTCATATATGGAAGTTTTGTGGTAGCCTTTTAGGCCTCACTTGCAAAAAATAAAATAAGGAAAATAATATTAAAATGGATTAAAATTTAATTTAAAATCCACATTTAAATTCAAATTGTAAGGAATAAAAGTATGTAAATTGAAGAATGCAAATTAAGACAAAATAAAATACAGAAATATAAAAAAACACGCTTTTTCCAAAAACAGTATAAAATTCAATAAAAAGTATTAAAAAAGGTGTTCATCACTCGGTGAATAAAGTATAGGCACCAATCCTTACTAAGCAATCAAGTTCTTCTGCACTCATTTCTAATAAAGCTAACCATCACCCACGATGAAGAGTGATGAAAAGCTTATTGTTTGCATTCAGTGGTTTCCGAATCAACTCTGTGAAAGTTGAAGTTCACAGATGAAAAAACGACTTCGTTTTCTTACACGGATTTATTTTTTTTGGTAAAACATGTTTCAACCTCAATAAATACTTGAAAATAACATTTTGAGGTTGAAACACGTAGTACCAAAAAAATAAATCCGGGGAAGAAAACGAAGTCGTTTTCTCATTTTTGAGGTCTGTTTTCGCTTTCTTGTGCTATTCAGATTACTTATGTGATGACATTTTATTTTTATACGATGTGCTTATATAGTCGGCTAATTGGCAGCAAATAATGTTTTTGTTATGACTGCTGTCGATTAAATTACTCAATCATCGCACTTTATACTGAGAAACTCTGCCTTGAATCCAACCTACCTGGCAAGCAGCGGCGAGAGATTTCTCACTGGTAAGTGAAATATAACTCCCACTTGTTGAGCGTGCGGCATAACCTCATTTGTAGCACTTGTCATTCGATAATGGCCACTTACGACGCTAGCACTTGAGGATTACATTAGGATAAGGGATATTGCTGCAGAGGCGACACGGAATTAATCTCCTAACATGCCCGCGAAGCCAAGGCATATCATACCCACTGAGATTTAACTAAATACTTAGGAACTGTGGCTCATAAGTAAGAATTAATAACACAAAAATGTGTAATATTACAATTGAAATTAAAAGGACAAGAAAATACAAGAAAGCATAGCTAGTTCTTTGTTTCAACCCTATCAGTAAGATGTAGGGATAAAAGTGGGGGGAGTGATGTTTCGATCACTGATGTTCGTGGATGATCAGGCATTGATTAAACTGTCAGAGAGTGCAGGCAATGCTGGATGTGTTAGATAATCGGCGCGCTGAATACCGCATGAATATTAATCAATACAAGACCGAAGTTATGCGGTAATGCCACTCTTAAAATATAAGTGGATGGATAAAAAATGGAGGAAGTGGAGCAGTTGTATCTGTGCTACTCAACTATCTGTGCACAACGGTGAGCAGCATTGAAAAAATATGTTTTGAATCACGTATTCTCGATACTTTTGTAGCTTGTATTTTGCATGATAAATGCAGTTTAAATATACTTTTCCCACCTCTGTATGAACAGTATATTTGATGATAGCGGACTCAGCAGTGAGGATATTAAGATGACAACAACTTTAGAAAAAGAGGCGACTGTGAATTGAAAAGAGATTATGAGAGGACTTCTATGCAAGAAAATAAAAATGTGGCTTAGTGACGAAGGTTATGATGGCTATGAAGGTGTCGATTCACCTTGGCTGACGACTATCCCTGCATAGTCCTGAAGAAATTAGGATTCGTCAGGCGTATTGTGGGAAGATTTTCGGATGAGAAAGTAAAAGAAAGGTGCTATTTCGCACTCGTTCGACCGCGCCTTGAATATGCAGAGAACGTATGGGACCCGGTGCAGAGAGACTTAATCCGCGAACTGAATAAAATACAAAGGAAGGCTGCGCGTTTCGTCAAAAACTGCTGCGGGCGTACAGACAGCGTTACCCAGATGTTAAGCGAATTAGGCTGGGAGCCGCTGGAGACTCGGAGGCTGCGCGCTAGGCTTAGATTGCTTGAAAAATTGAGAACGGATATCTTTCAGAGCGACACGAAGAACATAATATTAGAACCACACAATATTTCCATGTCCGATAGAAGCGATAAATAAAGAGAGATTTTTGCCGAACGGATAGATATGGGAATTCGTTTTTCCCCCGAACCATAAAGGACTTTAATAAACGATAGTCCCAACTTCGTGAGAGCACTTTATTTTTATGTGTAAACGGCTGGTGTCCCAACACCCCCTGCCACACGCCTTTTAGGCGGCTTACGGGGTATTATGTAGATGTAGATGTAGATGTATCCCACTAAAATTGTGGTCACTCTATTCGAAAAAACATGTGATGTTAATTTGAATTATCTTTCGTCAAATTTCAAAAAGACATGCAAAAAATTGGACGGGATATAATAATCGATTCGTTAAAAAAATCACTAGGGTAATACTTCTCGGTCGATACTTCTCGGCCAATTTTCCATGGTATTTCAATTCGCATCAAGAAGAGAGCAGCTTCACGAGTAACCCAAAAGTAAAATAATAGTATCCTTTACTTACAATGGAGGAGCGGCCGTGCTGAATGGAGTGAAGTACTCGTGTAGGAAGGACATTCGATCAGTCCAGCGCCATTTCGTCCTCTTGGCCGCGCGACTGTCCGCCACCATGTTCCTCCTCTGTCTCCGATACACACTTCTCAGAATGTTCCATTTGTCGTGGCATTGCAAATCTGAAAATTAAAAATATAGACAGAAATACTAACAATCAATTACTTAAATCTAATAAAATGAGTAAACTTGAAATTTAAGACACACTCATTGTAAGTGGTCTGACCCACATCTACGGTACAGCTTTCGCGTAATGTTCGTCAAAAGCATATTGAAAATAATATAGATGACAAATATTGACGGCGCAAGTAGTTTAAAATTGAATCTGTAGGTCAAATTACGAGGTCTGGAGCAATTATCACATCCATTATCCAATAGTGTTATATCCTAAAATATTATTACAAGCAAAACGTATGAACTTGGTAAAGAGTTCTCGGGATCGCCACCGGGTCAGGAACTCCATATCTGCCAACGTTTCGATGTCCGACTCGGTCATCGTCCTCAGGGCTGTGAATGTCGAGTGAGAATTTGACTTGCTTATATACAGTCACTCTGGTGGTCAGGTGACTGCTGATTGGCTGTCGTCAGCGGCATGCTCTGATTGGTGGTTTTGCCTAGCCTTTTGTATAGTCTTGAGCACAGGTTTCCAGGTGCTGCTCAGAGCATATCCGGAGTCTCTATTGATGGTATTCTTAGACAGTCTAATTTCAATAGACTCTTTAATGAGTCGATCCCAAAAGCCATTGGATCGGCAGAGCATCTTGGTGTCGTCAAACTTAACAGTATTTTTGCATTCCATCCAATGCTCTGCGATGGCTGACTTTTCGGGCTGTCCTAGGCGGAGGTGGCGCTTATGTTCTTTGAGCCGCGTGTCTATAGTGCGGCCCGTCTCACCGATGTATATTTTCCCGCACCCACATGGCACTTGGTAAACGCCAGGTGTCTTCAATCCTACCGGATCTTTTGCTTTGGCGAGCATGTCCCGGATCTTTTTTGGTGGTTTGTGGATGGCCTGGATGTTGAATCTCTTCAGAATTCTCGCTACTTTCCCCGACACTGAAGAGATGTATGGTAAACATGCCTTTGCAGTTCGATCGTCTCTTTCTCCTTCTTCTCTCCTTGAGTTTGTCTTGGATATGGACCTTTGTAGGGCCTTGGAAATTTGTCTCTCATCATATCCATTCTCCTTGAAGGTTTTCCGAAGGCGCTTTAGTTCAGGTGCTAGGCTATCTTTGTCCGAGATAGATACGGCTCGATGAATCAGGCTTTTCATTACTGCCATTCTCTGCGAAGGATGGTGGTGACTACGTCCATGTAAGTAAAGGTCCGTATGGGTGGGTTTTCGGTAAACGCTGTGACCGAGAGTTCCGTCCGTTCTTCTGGAAACCAAAACGTCGAGAAACGGAAGTCTATTATTTTCTTCTATTTCCATGGTGAACTTGATGCTGCTGTGTTGACAGTTCATGTGATCGAAGAATTCATCCAGGCTGCGTCTCCCGTGGGGCCATACCACAAAAGTATCGTCCACGTATCGAAGAAAGAGCAAAGGTTTCAAAGGAGCCGAACTGAGGGCCTTTTCCTCGAAGTCCTCCATAAAAAAGTTAGCAATGGTAGGGGAAAGGGGGGAGCCCATGGCCACCCCATCAGATTGCTCGTAGAACTCTCCATGGTATTGGAAGTAAGTGGAAGTGAGCACATGGCGGAACAGCTGCACCGTATCTCCATCAAACTTCTCAGCTAGAAGTCCCAGGGTATCGTGTTGAGGTACGCGTGTAAAAAGAGACACCACGTCTAGGCTCACCAGCAAATCCGTCTCTTTAAGACGGATGCCAGCGAGTATTTTCACAAACTCAGTCGAGTTTTTGATGTGGTGCTCACAGTGGCCAACGTATGGTGATAAAACTCCGGTGAGGTATTTTGCCAGGTTGTAAGTTGGTGAGCCGATGGCGCTCACGATTGGTCGTAGAGGAATTCCGTCCTTGTGAATTTTTGGTAGGCCATAGAGTCTTGGTGGAGCTGGCGCTGGTTGTCGAAGATTCCTGATCGTCTCCTCCGGTAAGCCCATTTTTCTGATGATGGCGTTGGTCTTACCTTACCTTACACGCGTAAACATGTCTTAATAATCACCTATTAAAACTGCATAAAGTCGGAAAGTTTCCTTCGTTTGATAGGGTATTAATAATCCTTATTTAAGCCAAGCGTACCTGCTAGCAGCCTGCGTCGTATCAGCGCTCAAAGCCTCGTCCCAAGGTCACCTCAGACGGCGACAGCGGGAACCAGAATGACGTCACACGAGGTTTTCCCAGCATTCATACTTAGCCGTCGCGTTTTCGCGCGCTTGAAATTTTTCACTTTTCATTTAATCGCGAAAAAAAGATAACGTCATTAAAAAATATACAAGCATGAAATACGTACTCCAGGTGTAATAATCTTTCGATTGAGGCAATAAAAAATAATAGGAAACCACCCTATTCACTGCTTTACATGGCGCAATTTTGTCTGCGCCTTCTTACACTCGTCAGAGTGAGCAAATACGTTGTCCCGTGTAAAACAGCCTTGATGAATGGAACATGACCTGAATATACTGAATGAAAACCTTTGGTATAAAATGAAAATTTATTACGTTTTGGACGTACCTATTTGCGAAAATATTCTTTGTTTCGATAGCGTAACTTTCACAGCTTCGACGTATAAACGGAGTGGGCCCAATCACTATCAAAAATAGCGATATACTTCGAGAAAACTTCTTATCCAAATACCGACTAAACTACAACTGAATTTCTAATGGGCAATGAAGTCATTTAAAAGGATTAAAAATCAAAATTCGTCAAAAAATTCTATAAATGGAATGGAAAGATTGAGTGGGATGAAATTTTAAAATAAAAAAATGAAATTTAAAAGCCAAGAGGTCGTTAAATGAGAAAGCGCGTGAGTTGCCCCCTACTTTCCATGAGTTGATGACGTCATTAGAGATCTGACTCATACAGCCAATTGGTCGTAAAATGAGAAAACGCGTAAGTTGCCCCCTACTTTTTTTGAGTTGGTGTCATAGGCGGATTTAGGGGGTGGTGGGGGGACGTGCCCCCCCAGACCCTTAAAAAATATGCCAGATTTTTAATTCGGCCCCATTATTATTGCGTTCGTTTTGTATTACGAGATTTCCTTGTGCCCCCCCAGAAAGAAATCCTGGATCCGCCCCTGGTTGGTGATGTCATTAGAAATCTGGTCCATTTACACGTTCAGGAAGAACCTTTCATTGCGAGAACGAATTTTTCTCAACAGTATAAACCACATCGAAGAACAAGCGCTCTATGGACAAGGCTGAGGAGAAGTGGGTAGGGCATGAGGACTTATCTGTGAAATGACCGTCGATTTTTCCTAGCAAATATCTTGAAAAGTAGTCGTAGGATCGAAAAATGGAAGAACGCTGTTCCTCTGTTTTTAACACCATCACATTCGATGTATTGCCATGTTTTACCGCAATCACTGTAAAAATAGTTCACAGATCGTGAAATCAATTTTAGTTTTATACGTTTCCAAACGCACTAAACTCCTCCTTCATACCGGTAAATTTCAAAGAATTGTTTAGATTTTCTTACAAATGTAAGTACGTAAATAAATTGAGCACCCTAAGTCGAGTTGAGAGTTGTTGTGCACTAACTCACGCTCATTTTGAGTTTTCACCTCCATAACTACGTCAAGTAAAATTGCTGTGAACGATCAATGAAGGACGGAAGCAATTTAATGAGACTGATTCGCACACGAAAAACACAACAAAAAGTACGATATCGCACGTTGAGACAGGGCAGAGAATACACAAGCATATAGCGGAAACCAATGATCAAAAGAGGATTCACCGTAACCATTTTGTAAGGGATAGGGAGTATGAAATACGAATATGGGCGACCGCACCCAACACAGCTGAGGGGAAAAAACAAAAGCGACACGAATTCAACACGGTATACGTCTACGGATGATGAGGAGCTGGAAACCAATGCGAAGTCGGAGATTTTTTTGCGGAAGAATCGCGAAAAAAGTGCTTTTTGCGGTTTGCAGCGAGCACGCACGCCTCGAGTAATCGTGCCGAAACCGCCGACGGGAAGTCCTCTACGGTCACCCGACGTGCATTACTGACCCGCTGAACAACTGAAGCATTACGGCATCCGCGGAATTCATTTTCGGAGCCAGAAATGGTATGGATCTCCCCAAAAATAAGTACTATATCAAAGGATGCATAAAATATATCAAAGAATTGAGATAATTCAGAGGGATTAAAAAACAAAACTGCCAACCTGAACCGGAAGTGACATACAGGGTTAATTTTTTAGCGAAATGACGGTGCAAAAGATATTTAAGAAATTAAAATTCGATGACGTGTTTAAGTAGTTTGACGTAACTTTCGATACGAACCGAAAGTGATAATTAAGTTACATGCATCCTTTTCAACTTTTAAAAATATAATGAGTCGAACGATATTTTGTCCACTTGAATCGGTGCAGCGGTTGAGTGGATGCAAGCCACTTCCGGTCTGAATCGGAAGAAAGTTTTTTGTAAAATATACCCTTTATTACTTCGGCTGATGTAATAACTCAAAAAATGATGCGTTTATTTGAATCGCTGGTATCGTTTGGTAGCTACGTCGGAAGAATCATAGATACGTACCAAGGAGCTGAAAACAATATGCACTCCTTTTCTTGGACAGTCGTGGTACAAACACATACTGAAGATGGTCCTTATTTCTTTAAATTGGGACGGATTCAGTTTTCCTACTCTTAAAATAATCGGAATGGAATATAGATGTTTCATATGGAAATTACTGTCTAAAAAGCAAGAAAGCGTGCAAAATTTCAAGTCGAACTGACTATGTAGAATGGGTTAAAAATCTATAACAAGATTCCATCGATGAAACAGACAAACAGACGAAGCAGGTTAAGAAAATGCGAGTAAAAACGGTCTAAAAACACTGAGCCGATAACGTGGAAAACTCTGCGTTTGATTTCATCAACTTATTGATTCGTGTTCGGATAGCGGGAGACGAAGTAGCCGGCCTCGCAGGCAATCGTCCTTGGGCGGGGTCGACACTGAACACACAACCGCATGTAAACCCTCCGCAAGCAAAAACTACTTGAGAGCATGCTGGAAATCTATTTCTACAATAACGACACCATCTACGTATCTGTAGGAAGATATTTTAAGTACCAAAGAAAATGAAATGAGGTTAGCTAATTAAATTTTAAACATTGAAAGCAGTTAAGAATCACTAACTAATCGTCAGTGATTTAACCTAAAGGTTGTTGGTGAACTCTTCTCAGGTTTTCCACCGGGTGAGTTGTTTGTAGACCAACGTTTCGATGGCTGCCTCCGTCATCGTCTTCGAATAATTGTATCTCAGGGCAACGTACTCGGATGCCCTGAGGACGATGGCAGAGGCAGCCATCGAAACGTCGGCCTACAAACAACTCCCCCGGTGGAAAACCCGAGAAGATTTCATCAGTAGGTATCATACGCTGGGAAAGGACAAAATCATAGCCCAGAGGTTGGTTTGGATAGGTGAGGTTAAAGATCACCCCAGACTAAGCCGCAGTCGATTGATTTCACATTGTCAGGGTTACTGTACCTTCCCTAGGCGTTTAATAAATGGTAGAACTCAACGCCCTTTTACAAATATATCATGGCTTGTTCACCTGCCCAGCGGAAGACCCTAGAGATGGCTTGCAGGATATTATGTACCTATCAGGGCACATTTGCGTGCCTCTTGGCAGGAACTAAATCCCTAGAAGGCCCCGCAGAATAGAGGCAGGGAAGGGATGCGACTTGCAACAAAGAGGGAGAAAACTCCAGGTGTACCTTTGCCTCCCCCCCCACAAAGAATAAAGACCCCCAAGTGAGAAGTAACCGTCGCCTTCCTGGAATAAGCGGTGAACTTTAAAATTACTATGACCCTTCACAGACTTACCAGATTGCAAGCTATTATGCAGTCCTCGTCAAAACTTACGTCCTAAAGATGCACAGAGTAAGTTCGGCGAATTGCGTAGGAGGAGTAAGAGAAAGGATTAAATCAGAAGATACAAGCGTGATGGAGTGGAATTTTTCCATATTGAAATCGATAATTGAAATGTTCCAAGATAGCAAAGTTTATTACGACCTAGATTTCAAAGTTTCTACATCATCTTCGAGGCACAAATGGTGTGTAGTGCATTCAAGGCATACAATTTTAACTGGATTGGGGGAATTCCCTCCCCTATACCTCCTTCCTTCCCCAATCCAGTAAAAATTGTATATTTTGAATGCATAACTCGCCATTTGTACTATACATGTCTATGTGAAGATGATGCAGTAACATTGAAACCTATATCGTAATTAATTTTTTAAATCGTGGATAATTTCAAGTCTACACAAAAAAGTAGGAGAAAGGAATCTAGGGGAAAATGAGAACGTGATAGAAAATGACCTACGCAGTTCCTACTTATATCATTTGGATTCTCTGCCATAAGGGACAATTCGACTCGTCAAGGAGACGTTAGTTAAACAAGAAGGAGATACAAATAGGTTTTTACAGTGGCCATGATCCCTCCCTAAGAGCCAGGAAGCTCTTTTTACCTTAAAACATCGAAAGAAAAAATTACGCACTACGAAAACATGGTAGTGGACGCAGTGAGTCCTTTAATGCTCGGAAAATCAAATCATAGGGCAACTACTATAGCATATTTTTCAAAGGGCTCTACCTAATATACAATTGAATCGATAAATCGATCTCAAACAAAAATCTTCCTAGCGCGTAGAGGTCGGGGGAAAGGAAATGCCCCTGGGCCATGTAAATATTACCCTGAATGGGTAATATTTACATGGCCCAGGTTTAGCCTTGGGTGATCCCTCCCCTGATCACTCCGAACTTACCTCTGAGGGAATAATCCATTGGCGAAACTAAAGGAATTGTTTGTGGCCCCTAAACACAATCTGTATACTAGTGAAATCATGTATAATGACCGTTTCATAAAATCAACATGCAAATTACTCTCCCATTAGTTCACCATCGATAATGCTTTTACGTAAATCCTTAACATGCCTTTAATAATATCTCCGTCCCGTCTCTCCCATTGAGTCACTCGCTGAGACTTCATCCTTCAACCACAGTTACAATTTGCGATTCTACGCGGAGGTTGGTTTAATAAAGATCACCCCAGATTAAGGAACGGGCTAGAAAGCTCTAAGCTCTATAGCTACACCGCACCGCGTGGGAATTGAGGTAAGCTTTGTACTTTTTTATCGGAAACGCATGATGCATTTCAATTAGTGATTCTACGCGAAGGTTGGTTTGATAGGAGAGGGTGGACCTCACCACAGATTAAGTAAGGGGATACCAGGATCAAAAACTACAGCGCACCGCATGAGAATTGAGGAAAGTGTCGCTTTGCCCTATTTAACCGGAAATCTACGATGAATTATTACGCACAATTACATAATAAGCGATAAAATGAAATAATTTTTGCTGTTCCCTCCCCCTCAGGTGGATCCAGAGAGAGGGACGGGCTCTGGCACCCCTCTGGGATATTCAATTTGCACTAGATAGAATGATAATTTTGTTCGGACCCCCACTTCTGCTGGGATTACCCCCCCCCAGGTAGTCCCTAGCAGTCTCTTATCCCTATCCTGGGTTCGCCAAAGCCTCAGATCACCCTATGTTTTATCAGTGTCGGCATCAAAGAGAATAAGACCTCAACTCTAACCACATGGTGAACTCCAACTAACCTCGCGTCCATACCCATGCCATGCGTTAACGACCGTTTAATTGAAGTCATTACGCCGACTAAAACTTTTCCCGAACCGATAACCACACACAGCGTGCGGCATACGACACTCACCTGTTTTCCCGCCACCCACAATCTCCGCCACTTCCTTCCAGCACTGGTTCAGAGCGTTGCGATTCCTGTATTCCCCCGACGACGGATTATACAGCGAATCCCTTCTTTTCACCGCGTCGATGAGACGAGAAACCTCCTCCGCGGTCCAAATCACCTCCGCCATAGCGAACACGACGAGCTAAACGGCCAACACACATCCAAGGAACATGGCGAGACCTCAACGAACACAATCGAAATCGTTCGTTGCCCGGGGAACAGAAAGGAAACGAGTTGCGCGCGCACAACTACGGGACAAACTTGCTCGATCGGTTCGGCGAACCCCGCGGCTCTGCTAGTAGTTTGCTGGGCGGCTCACAAAGGCGCTGATCACAGCCGACTTTTTTTTTCAAAGGTCGCCAGCCCGCGAGGAGCGCGGAACGAGCGGAGCGAACGCCGCCGATCCTGCTCGACGTAGTTCGCTGATGTGTCGCGGGAGGGCGGGCCCCCTTGGAACACTCCGATATTCCGATCGCTTCCGATAAACCCGATTCGGGGGCGAATTTAGGAGGGGGGGCACAGCATGACCCCCCAATATTTATCAAAATTTATTAATGTTTATTAGTTTAACAGTTTTTGTTTCGTTATAAAGGAAATGTATATGCCCCTCTCTCCCGGGAGTTATTCCCGGATCCAGGTCGTGGCCCCCAAAAATTTTAATGCATAATCCGTCCCTGACACGAATCGACATTTACAAAATCAAGGACAGCTACAGCAGAGTGTAGTTATCCAACGCGAAGTACCAGAATAACGGTAAATAAAGAGATTCTTCAATATATCGGATATCCAATATTAATTTTTAAACACTGGCGATGGATGATATTGTAATCCGACTAAGATTCGTGATGTATCCCCTAATTTAAAAAATCAAGATATCTTACCCGATAAAAGTGTAAAAAACAGTTATATCATCCATTATATTGCTGCCCGATAAAATATCACGATGAATTATAATATACCTCCTCATCATTCTCTACCTATTCATTTTATTTACACATTCTTCAACGGTTTTTCCCAGCTCAATTATCTTCCTTATATCCTTACGGCTGTGTTCCTTTTCCACTAACCTGACTCCCAAATAATGAAAATTTCCCACAGGCTCAAATTCATGATTTTTACGGTGAGCTTCGCGTCCCCGCCTCAAAAAGTTCTAAAAATTGATTGACTTAGGTATTCTTGTGATTTATCATCATGCCGTATTCTCGCAATTTTTACCTTGCAAATCCTCCAGTGACTGTTAGACTCTCGTCGATTGGGAAATCAACGCCCGAACGAACCATCCACGAACTGTCTCAAACACCAATCTTCCAACTTAAATTCTTAACAATGAATGCTTCCATATGATTTATATGCGACCTAAAAAGTTGTGAGCATATAAATGAGGTATTAATAAACATCAAATGGTTAAAAGCACGTGGAAGACGAGTCTATTTTGCCCAAATTACGGTATACAAAATCTTAAGTCTGGGTGTGACTCCATGAATTTTCCAGCTCTATAGGAAGGTTTCATACATCAGCAGTGGGAAAAATTTGCCTTTGCATGAATGTGGAAGAAAAATTTGTTAGCGTGCTTAACATTTTTATGGTCGTGTAGTCTTCATGTGGGAATCCTTTAGCATACTGCATGCTGGCGATTAATATCCCCTGCCAAACACCCTTGAGGTAGCTCGTAGGGTATTATGTAGATGTTCAGTTTAATACGTTGAGTAACTTAAAGTTTTCTTTTCTCTGATGGCACTAAGTGATGTCACTAGGCGACAGTCGTATCACCTACTTTGTATAATATTTTATGGCCTATTCACCCTTTACAAAACTCTCTAAAATCAATTGATCACAAAAATTTGGGTTAACAAAATACGAGGTGAAAAAACTTTGCGGTGTTAACCATCGCCCCATGCACCTCCGCTTGATGTTTGCGATGACGTGATGGGTAGCACCCCAAAGTACTCCTCTCTGGTAGCAGGGGCGCAGCTAGGAATTAAGGCTAGGGGGGGTTTTAGAGTAACTGATACTTACAGGTGTGGGGGTATTGCATACCAGGTAATCAGGAGTTGAGGGGGCCCTCCTCCGGAAATTTTTTAAGAATAATGGCTCAAAATGGCGAGTTTTACGGCTTTCTAAGGGATATTTGATACATTCTAACACTATTCTATAAGTAATATCATAGAGTAAGTAGAATATACTTACTCTATGGTAATACTGATCCAAATAAGTAAAATGAATTAATCTTAAATATTTCTCTGAGCTCTGGGGGGGGGGGGGGGGGGTGGTTTATCCCCCAAACCCCCCCCTCCTCCCCCTCGCTGCGCTACTGTCTGGTAGCACGTACTCGAAGACAGGAATCCACGAACCCAGATAGAAACTCAACTACCACGGCATGTAGGTACTCGAAAAAACTATTTCTTCGTCTGGGTAATCGAGCACTCATACGGATGTCAGTGCATGAATAACGGAATGGCTAAACAATACCTTCCTATCGCATTTGTAGTGGATTATCCATTAATTAGAATATTTCTTTAAAAAAATATAACATACCTCTTTACACCACTCGAAGCCACGTCAAAGCATAGTAAAATAAAGAAAAACGTAGTGGTGTATACTCATTTGTTTTATTTGAGATATGGATAAGCAAGTGAATTCTTCAACTGCATCCAAAACGAGCTTTTTAAATGAAAATGGCGCGGCGCGGCGGTCGGATCAAACAGATTCATATGATATTAATTTACAAATAAAAACATGGAATTTTCTGCTTTGTTTACGTTTATGTCGCATTTTAACATCAATGAATGAAAGTAAAATCTTTTTGTGACATATATGGGATATGGATTTGTTAAATACATTGTCAGCCATGAAACAACGTGGAGGACTGGGAATTTGCCTACATGTTTATGTATGAACGATGGGTAATGGATTTTTTATCAAGTCGAATACGGGATTCAATTGAAACTAATTTAATTATTGAAGCCAACAGGTGGCAAGAGTTATAATATGCACCTTGAACCCTAAAATATTCGTACACAATGTCACAATCATGCGGATAACGATAATAAATCAAATAGATAGTCTATAGAGTGCGCCCATGGCCATTAAATTGACGAAAAATGACCTCTGGGCAAAACATTCATTGCAAGTGCAGTGCTGCATTATAATTGAGACGTCAAAATCACCTCATTGCGATGGCTGGGATGCCATAAAATATAAATGATATTCCTCTGTATTCGGTTACACTTATGCGAACGACACATCTACTCATCGGCAAATTCCTATCAGGCAACCAAAGCTAAAAAGAAATATTATAAACCGTTTCTTACTCCGTACTTTCATGACATTAATTTAATAATACCTTTGGAATGAATGCGGTAACCTATCACTACCTAAAGTTCATGAATTGAAGTTTTTACAGCATGGACAAGCTCCTTTATAAGACGCCCTATTTCAACGCATCGATACTTCTGATCTACAGACGCCATCAGAATGGCTGGAGAAACTGTCATCGCCTTTGGACAAGAAATTACGCGGAGGAACGCCCGAAAGCCGTTGCTAAAGTACGGCCATCCATAAGGATGAAGAAGGCTTTGCCTGCATCTTAAAACATCTACTACTAACAACTATCGCTCTACAAAGCATAAATAAACCATCTAGCTGTTCATTTTTGGTGGCCGCCGACATTAAAAATCCATGCATGCATGTGATTACTAAGAATTCCATGAAAAAGTACAGCATATTGCGCCGGACAAAGTCATCCTCTGGATATTGCGAGGTACCTACTTGCTTGTAGTAGCTTTCAAGTACTGTTAAGGTGTGTAATATAGAATAGATTATAAATATTTATTAATTCCCTAGGCATCACCCTAGGAGCAAATCATAATTAACAATGACTGGTTCATCAAAATTCTCATTAGGTACATGGAAGTCAAACACAAGTAATAAAAATATAATAATATGATACAGATAGAATAACGAGATAATAAGAAACAAGGATTTAAATTTAACAATATAGTTCGTAATATGTACGCTGCATTTTAGAAAGCAGAGTTTGATTTTGCTCTGCATTTAGCAAAGCCCAGTATAATTTACATTTGAATACATGAATGGAGTCCTTATTTTTTTATATACACCTTAATATCACAAGCAAGCCATACTTGAACCATACTACTAAAGGCTATATAAACTGCATATGCCTCTGGTAATGTCCCGAAACCCTAACATCACCAGAAGCGCTCAACAATGGCGGACCCAGAGAGGATCTAACCCCTCCCCCCTGTGGTATCCAATTTACACTAGATAAAATGGTAATCTTTTCAGTTGTCGAATATATACAGGAGAGGAGAGCCCCATAGCCCCCCTTGTCCCTATCCTGGATATGCCACTGGTACGCAATGAGTATTATTCAAATTAATCAAAGTTTATCCACTGTTAACTCAACACAGTTTTAGTTTTCCATTAAGGACGATAAAACAGCAAATTATGAATAAAATCAATGAGTATCACTTCGCAAATGTTTCTTGTGAGTGGAAAACAGAGTTAAACCAATCTCAGAATTGTTTACGAATCATGTTGACGAATGATCAACCTACATCTCCACACGTACTACTTACATCCGAGCCGCCTATGAAGGAGTGTGGTGGGAGGTGTTAGCACAGCATATCTATAAGAATACATAAAAATTTGCTTCTTCAGTTAGCCGTAGGAGATACTTAACAACTTAAATTTTCGAGGAAAAAACAAAACCCTATCTATAAGGAAAAATATCTTTCTCATTTTGTCACTGCTGTCGGACTTGGAAATAAATAGCTATTCTATAATAATGTCATTCGTGTCGCTCTGAAATATATGTTCTAAATTCCTCAAGAAATCTAAGCCTCACACTAATCTAAGGATTCTTTAATGCAAGCTTCAGTACTTGTAAAAGATACGTCTACTTAGATTAGTCCTCCTAATATATTTAAAGTCATCCGATACTTCTAGAGCTGATTGGGTAACCTCTAGTAAGAGTAAAAAAATCATTTTTAGGAACAAACTCTTTGCCTACAATAGAGCTCTTCCAGAGCGTTTACAATTTTCGCTATTGATTTCTTTCCCCATGATACGGATTGATCATAGGAAAGGGAGCGAGGCTAGTCCTGCGCGCGTCACCAAAACGAGTATCGACTGAATATGATATCACAAAATTGCTGCGCGGGACTGCACAGATATATGGAAGCGGAGAGCTGGCCTAGCAAGAGAGCTATACGATTCGGAAGTACGAAGACACTATTTACTAAAACATCGTCTACGACCAACCTTTTATACACATTGAATTGTACCGATATTTAAATTGCTCGAAGTACTTGCTATAAGCATACACGCGACTATTATTATTAAAGCATTCTATTGATTTAGGCTGGTTTCCATGGAGTACTTAAGATGCCTCCGAGAGCTCCCTTTCTTCAAGCACTATAAGACCTAATCCCTTCCATTCTATCTAAAAATTCTATTCTATTCCTTGCTCACCCTCGTGTACACAGTATTATACCCAGTGGCGCAACTAGGAATATGCTTTGGGGGGATGAGAGGGGACCCAACCCCCCCGTTTGGGAAAATTTTGGAAAAATGACATGCCTGCAAATACATTTCACTTTATTTTGGCATTTAAAATTTGGGTTTCATTAAAAGGTTATGTTAAAATTTACTCAATGTCAAAACTAGACAATATTTTTTAATATTATTTTTATTTCTCTGAGGCTCTGGGGGGGATCTATCCCCCTAATCCCCCCCCATAGTTACGCCACTGATTCCACCCACTAACACAAATGTCAACATTCCTTCCACGCTCATTACTCGCTCCAACCACACTTTTTGTCTCTTACGTATCTCTTCTAGAAGCTGCCTCTTCTCACCCGCCATGACCAGCACATCATCGTTCCCCCTCTTCTCCGTCAACTTCTCCATCTCCATTCTTCTCCACACACACATCACGAACGGCTCCAGCCTTCTCTCGCAACTAACTACGTAACGCTGACGTTATAAAATATAATGGTGTAGCAGAGCCTTCTTCGGAAAGATCATCTTGACAATAAAACATTCCATAAGGTTTAGAGGTACTACATATAAAAGAAAGTGAAATGTAAGTGTTACCTTCACTCGCAGAAATTTTCTGGACCAGCCAGCAATTCGCCATTGGACTTTACACCGCACTTTCAAATAAATTAAGTTTACCTAAATCTCAAAATAGTTTTAATTGGAAAATTGCTTTCTTTCCTCCAATGAATTTTCAGCATATTTCATGAACATCAATTGTAACTCTACCGGTAGCTGTAACAATTGCCTTTTGCTATTGCATATTATATCTGATCGTCATTATTCTTAGCTCAAACATATTGTTGCAGAAAATTGAGTTTAAAATTGTGTTAAAGTAGAGTGTTATACCAATCTGTCATTTATCTTTTTTGAAAATATTGTTTGTGTGACACTATTGTCATAATAAATTGTCGCTTAAATTTCTTTTAATAATAAGTCAGTTATATCGCATTTCTTTCATTTCTCCTTTCGTTAATATTTTTTTGCCGAATTGTCTGTAAGTTAACGACAGTCTGCAACGAGTGAATCTTTTGTATTTCTATTCATTTTTTCTTTTCTTTTATGAATGTAATGTCATGCTGAACGTATAAAAGTTGTACAATAATTTTCTCATGGGCCACAAGGCCCACGAAATAAACGAATTTATTATTATTATTTAAATAACCACATCTGCAACTCGTAACAAAAAGTAACTATAATTAGGAGCAGTTATAGTTTCTGAAACTTCATCCATTCCTGATAAAAAATCACACCAAGAAGTTCCAGTTCGGCATCGAAGCATTCTCGGACTCACGTTGCTATCCCAGAGCTTCCTCCTCCGCTTATTCACGCAGACTGGCCGCATCAGCGAAAAAAATCCAAAACGCGCAGTCTGGAGATGCGGGACACAATGGAGGGCTTTCTTCCCGGCAGCAGACGAAAACACGCAAGATGCATGACCGCCCACAGAGGCAACTTCCTCGGCGCTCGCCGATATATGTATCTATAAGCGTCTGCACGCCGTCTACGGCCGCTTCATGTCGTCTACATGCACACTATACCCACACCCAATGGGCAGCACTCATACGGTATACGAGAACGATTTAATTTACAAAGTCAGTCTCATTAATTTTAAGTTGAATTCCTCTTGCTTATATTCATGTTTAGTCTAATAGGGTGGTTTCCTATTATTTTTTTATTCCATAAATCGAAAGATTATTACTCCTGGAATGCGCATTTCACGCTCTTAGATTTTCGAATGACGATATCTATTTTTCGCGATTAAACGAAAAGTGAAAAATTTCAAGCGCGCGAAAACGCGACGGCTAAGTAGGAATGATGGGAAAAGTCCGTGTGACGTATTTCTGGTTCCAGCTGTCGGCGTGTGAGGTGACCTTGGGGCGAGGCTTTAGCACTGATACGACGCAGGCTGCTAGCAGGTAGCTGAGTACCCTGCTAGCAGGTTGCGCTTGGCTTAAATGAGGATTATTATTCCCCTATCAAACGAAGGAAACTTTCCGAACTTAGGTATTTTTAATGTATGATTATTAAGAGATTTTTCCCTGATCTCTGTGCCTCATGCATGCATTGGTAATCTCAGACGATGTAAAACTCCTATCTACTCGTATAGAAACTAGGTCCCTGTGACGTCACATGGAGTGGCATCTCATGGGCGCCAATCTGGCCTTTTTTAAATGAGGTTAAAATTGACCGTTGACATTCGTCTTAACTGGGATTTTTAAAACCAAATAATTTATATATTATGAATACACCAATGGTGGGTAATGAATCGCAATCAATGCATTTCGTTTTCTTTGATGAAGGAAACTACCCTATAATTATTATCATTATTTTTACTGTTATTTTATTGATACGCATGTGAATAAATGGTTAACTGAGTTTATTGTGCTATATCACAGTGTTATCCTAATGTTTTGGTCTCTTTTTGAAATAAAAATATTGTTTGTTTGACACTATTTTCACAATGAAGTATCACCTCAGATTCTTGTAATTAGTCTGTTAAATCAAATTGTGATGTTTTTCTTTTGTTGAAAATATTGTTTTGCTGAATTTTTTCATGCTATTGGCAATCTGCACAGGATACATTTTTATGAAATTCTATTTATTTATTTCTTTTCATCTATTTATGTACCAATGCTGAAAATTTAATAAGTTGCACATTTATTTTCTCATGAGAGACAGTGCTCACGAAACTAGACTAAATTATTATTATTATTATGTTTCATGACCATCAACTTTAACAGAACTGGTAACAGTAGCTAGTTCCATTTATTTTTATTGTTGATTAGCATCTCGGAGTTCTATGATTAATATGCAAAATTCTAGGGCTACGTTTCGATATGTTTTTATTTATTCCTCAGGGAAATATAATCAATATACATATAATTGAAAAAAAGCCCTGAATCAGATGCACAAAAAAAGATCAAAACGTTGGCCAAATATTTTGAATATCATTCTTAGACCTTAACTCCGAGAAGCCAATCAGCAATAATAAAAAAATGGAACTAGCTTCTGTTACCAGTACTGTAATAGTTGATGGTCATAAAACATGCTTTGTAAATTAAATCGTTCTCGTATAACTTATGAGTGCTGCCCATTGGCTGTAGGTATAGAGTGTACGGAGAGGATATGTAGCGGCCGTTGACGGCGTGCAGACGCTTATGGATATATTAAACACAAATAAATTGAGGTAAAAAGAAATCGATTAATTATTACTAAAGAATTCTACCCATTAAGGTCGGTTTCATGAAATATTAAATAAACATTCTGCCAGTCTCCATTCCCTTCATGGACTTCCCTCTATAATACGCAAAAAAGATCAAAATGTTGGCCAAATATTTTGAATCGAAACTTGAAGCTTTTACGTGGTGGATGGACTCCATATTAATAATGAAAAACAATTTGTTACTTCCTCAAAATTCACAGTTTCCCAAATCCTCCACCCCAACAACCCACCTGACAAACTGTGTCCCCCCCCCCTATTCTTTTCCACGAACTACCAATCCCAGCTTGAATCCAAACCTTTTCCCCACTCCCACATCAACAACCACAATATATATACCTGCCCCCACCATATATTGTATGTATTTGAAAATGGTGTAATAGCCGAAACCGGTAATATAATAGAAACTGTGAATTTTGTGGAAGTAACAAATTGTTTTTCATTATTAAATATTTTGAATATCATTCTTAGACCTTAACTGCGAGACGCTAACCAGCAATAAAAAAAATGGAACTGGCTTCTGTTACCAGTACTGTCCTCCAACTCCCTGTCATTCTATCTGAAAATCCTTTCTGTTTCTTCCTCTCCCTCGATTAGCACCCCACATTCTACTCTCAAACAGTGTTTCTAACATCCCTTCCCAGCTCAGTACTCGTTCCATCCATACCTTTTGCCTCCTCCATATCTCACCCAGAAGCTGCCTCGATTCACCCACCATGTCTAACACTTCGTCCTTCCTCCTCCTTTCCGTTCACTTCACTTCTTCAATCTTCTCCAAGCCCACATCTCGATCGCCTACAACCACATCTCGTCCTCCTTCCCAAGTGTCCATGTTTCTACACCGTAAAGCTCTACACTCCAGATCCCACTCTTAATCAACCTCTTCTTTAAATTCTTACATAGCGATCCTCTCATACGCTCCTTACTGTGCATGAACGCCTCCTTTGCTAACGCAAGTCTCTTCCTGATGTTCTTACTGCTGTATTCGTTTTCCTCCCCAAATAGACGGATTGCTCTACCTACTCAAGTTTTTGCTCATCATGTGCCTCACATACCTACCTCGCGATGCATTATAAAACCGCATAACCTTGGTTTTATGGTGATTAACCCATATCAATCCATTACAGTTCCATTCAGTAGTGTATTTTGTACATTGTACTCGTGATCGATTACAAATTGAAAGAGTAGCTCTAGTTATGTTCAGTTACGTTTCTTGATACTTAATCCATCCCCAGTAAAATTACTCTCTTGTATCGAGAAATGGAGCACCAACGCAGCCTTGCGCCATGCGTAACTAGAATTTGAGAATTGAAATTTTATGGGTATTATCATAGCGGTTTTTATACGTACATAAGTGGAATTTTAGGTAGATTATGGATTTTCATGGCTACAGCAATGAAATGACAATATTATATTTATTGAATAATTATCAATGACTAGAAAATAAAAGCAATTAAGCAGATTTTAAAGTGACAGGCGATTATTGGTGGAAGTGAGGGGTGACACTATTACAACACAATAAGACTAGAGTAAATTCCTCGATGTATCTTCCCTAGGAATCATTAAGTTCACTGCTTTCACAATGAAAATCAGCTAGCCAAAACCTAGGTCTGGAAAATCAGTCTGACAAAATTTAGTTTCCCTTTTAGTGTTATAATTAATACGTGTATTTTTCCCATCTGATTTATATTTTACGAGGTTACCATAAAGAAAAAAAATTGAAAATTGAAGCAAAGCCTCAAATATTCAGGTTTCAAGTGTTAAAAATGTCCGGGCTATATTATCACGGTTTTTATGCGCACCAAACAGATAATTTTACAAACGTGAGGTTGACTATGGATTCTCCTGGCTAAAGGAGTAAAATTACAATATTAAATTTGGCGCAAAGTCATCATTGTTAAGAAAATGAATAAGTGGTGAAAAAGTCTATACTTCAAGGATAAGTGGATGGAGGCAGACCAGCCTTCATAGGATGCAATTGTATTTTTCAAGAGAAAACACCGTATATCTTGTGAAGCATGTTTTTTACTTTTTAGTCCCAATATACTTTTTTACATTACCATTTCCATTATTCCTCAGTGTTATATTTTTCAACAAACACAATAGATACGTAAACATACATTTACATGCACATTTTGAACCGTAATGAAATATAGAGTAGACGATCGACGGATAATGGCCGTGAGAGAGGCAAGATGGAGAGGAAAGAAATCAAAATACGTGACTAGAAATAAGAAAAAAATGGATATCAATGCATCTTACGCAATTACGCAATTCGCCTTCCCGGGTCTAAAATTAAATGAAAAGAAAATTTCCACGTGAACGATACAAAGTTATCGCCGAAAGTCTCATGGTTACTCAAAATTTTCGAAGTTGGTCGCAGTAATAACAAGGTATCAATCGCGTATATCCCGTTTCATATTCAGAGCTATCAAGCAATTCAATTGTTTAGCCGGAATATGAGGAAGAATCTCAAAATAAGTGGGATCGCACAATCGCATTGTTGAGCTCAAAGATTCATTGTATCAGAAAATTATAATCACACATTTTCGTCCAACCTTAATTATTTCATGCACTTAAACATACATAGTATTAAAGAAAATGTCAACAAAGATGAAAACCCGAGAAAAACCGTTATCGTGGTAACTGCAAAGTGTTTTCGCTACCCTAGCTCAGAAACGAAGGTGTTGCGACCCAATTTTTATGAACAAAAAATACTGAAAACTGTAACGGAGGCTTCTGCGGTGGTTAAATTGATGATTGATTTCCGGGTTATTTCCGCGTCGACCAATTTTTGGTGGACGACAGTTTCGGGCGCGTACTAGCACCCGTCTTCGTCTCAAATGGTCATTTGGACCCGAAGACGGGTGGAACGCGCCCGAAAGTGTCGTCCACCACAAATGAGTCGACGCGGAATTACCCCGGAAAACCAATAATATGCTTAAAATTGTCTCTCAAACCACCTCCTGAAATATTGCAGATTTCTCCTGAAACACTATGTATCCCTTCAAAATCATTACATTTTTTTAAACAATTTATTTTTTGCACCCACTCCAACACCACATGCCAAAATTCCGAAGTCTATTCTTGCGTGAATCCGATATTCGCTAAAAAAACAGGCATATTCGTTTCCCCTTTCTGGGTATATTTTCACCCCTACCTCGGCCCACTCCCCCAGCAGTATTCGGGCCGTAGGACACTCTGCACCCAGGGCGCTCCGCCTGTTACACGAGTTCATCGCTCGGGTTATAACCGCTTCGCCTCCCACACCACCTCTTGGCGATTTCTGCAAGCTGTCCGATCTGCCAGTGCAAGTGCACGCTTTCGCACGAGACGAAATGAAAGAAGGGGAAAACTACCTCCAGATCCGGAAGACAAATAATGACTCCACTATTTTTTTCGATTTCAATTAATTTTATCGACTTGATATTTCTTTTCGATTTAAATTAATATTTTCGAATTGATAAATATTTCGTCGATTGTGGTGGTGCTATAAAATTAAAAAAAAAAACGTAGTTACAAAATCGTTTCAGGCTTGACGTGGAGGAAATACGATATCCCCATAATGAAATATGAAACACCAATATTAATTTCTAGACTTTGATACACGGGTCATTCTCCCATAATCGTACGAAATTATGTTCATGGACTACCATAAAAAACAAGACTGTTAAATCAAAACTAAACTGGTTTATTATTTTATATTCCCTTTCACTAATTTCAGTGACAAATTAGCAAAGAAAAAAGTATATTCCCCAAATTTAATATCCACAGACTATGAGTCATCATGTCCGTGGGCATTCCCACATAGATTTAGTCTTTTTGGGTTGCTTTTATTTCATAATATTTATTTTATTATTATTATTATTATAGAACTCTACTGATTAAGGTAGGTTTCCATGGAGTGTTCAAGAAGTGATCTGGAAGCCTCCCTTTCCTTCCAGCACTGCCTTCTTTAATTCACTGTAAGGCCTACTCTCTTTCAATCTATTTAAAAATCCTATCCTTTTCCTTCCCCTTTCTCGTTTCCCTAACATTCTACCCTCTAATACTGTTTTTAACATCCCCTCCCCGCTAAGCACATTAAATTTTAAAAAAACATTTGCGCTACCCAATATAGCAATGTCCGTGGACACAGGAAAAAGGGGAAATTACGCATAGGGGATGGTGGCAGCCCTGAAAAACCAGTGTGTAGAGAAGGAGATTGTCAGCTATATTGGGTTGTTTGAGTTTATACTTGGTTTAGTGAATATTTTAACACTGGAAGAAAAAAATTAGTTCAGTTTTTTGAAAGTACCAAAAAAAATCAGTCACGTTCGTGGACGAGTAAAAATTAGTAAAATTAAATTCTTTTACTAATGACAATTGATATCTATTATACAGTTATAATAGGCAAGTTCAACGTATTAAGTACAGGGTCCTAACTTATTGTCAGTCCCAACTATAACTTAACTTAGACGAAATTTTCATGTCAGTGGATAGTATGTTCGTGAACTCTGCAGTCCATGGACATGGCAGATGGTAACGGACATGATGATACACTATGACTAGTTACAAAATGTCCAATGACGAATAAAACAAACTTTTTCTCGTGAGTAAACACAATATTCCTCTTCTGCTGTGTCCGTGGACAAATATATCATAGACAGCAAAAAGGACTCACCGAACTCACCACTCACAGTACGCACCCTAGACAGAAAAAAAGTAAAAAAAAAAGTGTAAAAAATACAAACACTCTCTGCCATTTACGTAATTAGATTGTATGATTGGGTCATTTCCATGAAAATGTCAACCTTTTCTCAAAAATTAAAATTTAGACTGGAAATATTTTATCTTGATAAATCAATAGATAAATATTTGAATGAAATATTTGAATTTGCTAAATTTATGAAATCAGTATTTGAAACATTAATCACAGCCTCATTAAAAGTTTTCAAATTATACTTCGTTCCACAGAGTTTTAAAGATGTTTGATATCCTTACACTTACATTAGGAGGTTGACTGGGCAGTAATTCCGTCACATGTTAATTTTGGGCACATTTCGAAGGTATTCAAATAATTAATTTTGTTTCTGTATATGAACATCACCTTCATAAATGTTTTTTGATCATGTGCAGTTAGAAGTTTTGCATTTTTTTTGTATTTTACAATTTTATCGAAATGTCCGATTGCATAGTTTTTTCTGAAGGTAATTCCGTCTTAAATGGAATTGCCTATTGACAAACTGTGACCACAAAATTTTGGCTTTTATATGAACAGAATTTTCTTTTTTAATTTTGCCTGTAGAAAATGCACGCGTTTTGGAGACTGACCCACACAACTCCACTGCCGTGGTTCCGACAATTTTCGGTAATTCTCAAGGTGATAAAACAAAAATTTGTCCTTTTACCATTTTGAGGATGCCAAAAATTAGTTTAAAAGAAAAGTCCAGTTATTTCTTTACTTAAATACTTGAAGGAAATGTAGAAACGTTTCATGTGACACGAAGAACATCACGTTGGAACCGCACAATATTCCCTGGTCCAACAGAAAAGACAAAATAAGGGAGATGTTTTACCAAACTGATGCGTGTAGGAATTCGCTTGCCCCCTCACAAAGCAGTTTAACATAAGGCAGTGGTGAAATCACCCTGCCAACGCACAAGTATCATTTTAGAGTGCAAACAGGTTAATGTTTGGTTTCCTATCATCTCGCACCACCTGCCAATTTCTTGGCTCAATTGTTCCGTGGTGTGAGAGAAAATGGCTTGCGTGGTAGTGGGTGAAGACTGAAAATGCAGTTAGTTGTTGACCAATCAGGTGAAACACTTTTAGGATAGAAGTACATATTTTTGGCACAATCGCGATAAATAATCGAGGATGACATAGCATAATTATTCACACGTCTTAGAGCTCATTAACAATCTCACCTGTACGTAAAAAAACATTTTCATTGAATAAATAAAGAGGTTTATCTCTAACTAATATACGAAGAAATGTGCAATGCACGAACATCCTCAGCTGATCTATTCTATTTAGTGCCATTATATCCACCTGAGAGTTAGGCATGGGCTTAGTTGAAGCTTCAATGAATGAATACATCATATAAAAAAATTATATCATTTAAAATTTGACATAATACAATGGTATTCGTACTTAAAAGAGGAAACAAAGTTGGATTATTGTATTAGTTAATGCTAAATAAAATCCGGATATTCATTGTATGTCATATCATTGTACGCCTCAGCAGCCACAATGAAAAACTCGATTAGTAATTATGATGAAAAAATCGCAGAAAATTAAAAAAGGATGTTACATAAGTTTTTTTATTGAAAAGAATGAAATAAATTTCAACAATAGAAAATTACTATATCCATAAGCATTTAAACAATCACATTATAAGTTAAAGTATCAGAGAGAGTAGGTGATGAAATATAAGAAATTTTCTGCTGATGTTAAAATCTGAATCATGGAATTCGCCGAGATCTTTAGGTTTTCTACTCATACTCAATTCGATACCACAAGAAAGATCGTGGCGGATTTATTTCAAGGAAAACATTTACTCAATCCACTCACTGTTGGAACGAAACTAAAGAAATACCTTTCGGCTAAAAGTTTAAGAGAAGTTACAATGCAATCCCTCCCAGCTAAAAAGATTGATTCTGTCGTTGCTTAACCACCAGTTACGTGTACTAACCTATCACCGTCATTAAGGGAGCTTAAAAAGTTTGAGATAATAAAACTTTAGTCCATCATATTCCCACTTAGTTACCCGAATTCTCAATACAACGAAGAACTTCTTCGAAGAAGTTTTTTCACACAACCTCTTACCTTGAAGAAAGACACCGCCTGAAGTCAATTCCGACTAATATTTGCCATCGTTTTATGTGGCAAAAAAGCTGCTGGACTATCAAAAGAGACTCCTAGCGAACCAACAAAATGAAAGGAAAGCCGTAAACATTTTATGGAAACCAAATTAAGCGAAACCAGTGGAGGAGAAAGAGGATAATTTTAGAGACCGATGAGAGAGAGATCGTGAAATAGCAAAATGCTTTTTCCAACTGCTCAGCGGGGAGGAGAGAGAGGAAAAAAAGAAACAGAACAGCCTTTCGCTTAAGTGATAATTTTTATGACGGCGCTTCTTTGAATAATTAACTTCCTACGGGAAACAAGTTAATTAACGCGGATGAAAATATCTCATTTCGCTCACGTATTCTTAATGAAATAAACACGCAGGTCATATAACATCTACAAAAATTCCCCGCGAGCCACCTCAAGGGTGTTTGGCAGGGGATCCCAACGATCAGGACCTAATTGAATTCTTTCCAGAAAGAATTTTTGACTTATACTTTACGTTCATAAAAAGTGATTCGAGTTCACTCTTTCCCCATCCGGAAACTTCTAACCTTTTAAAATAAATAATTTAATTCAAACTTTATACTTCACGACCCCTTATTATATATATATATTTTTTATATCACGAGATGTGGGTCAAAAAAAACACACATCTCCACATCTCGTGATATAAAAAATATATATAAATAATTTAATAACATGCAACTATCATTTTCATCATAAGTCAACAATCATAATATTGATTTAACTCAGCTCTTCATTCATTTCTCCTATCTGCTAGCCTTTCCATGGTGACGTATTCTCCTCTCATTCTCAACTCATGAATGAGATCTCCACGAACATTATTTTACTCTATACAAATTTATGATGGCTCAGTGGCATTACAAGTATTGGCTCTCACGGATGGTGGAGACGATGACTCAGAAACGGTAGTTTTCTGTACAAACCAAATAAGTTTAACAGGCAAAGATAAGGAAAAAAATAGATGTAAGTAGTACTTAAAATGATCAATAGCCTCGTGCGCAAAAATTATCCTCATAAAATCGCTCTCACATTGGTTTACAAAGTTGTAGGAAGCTTTTGAACGCTAGGAAGGAATATAAAATACAGTACTTCCACAGAAAAGTTTCAACAAATTTTTATAATATAAGATAAAACTTCCAATACCACATAAAATTATGAATCGTAAAAATTATAACAGTATTCCCAAAAGGTGTGAGATACTAAATGTACCACCAAACACATACGGGAGCAGTGACACTTAGTTTTAAAGGCAAAACGAGGGCTTTAAAACCATAAAAATTCCAGATAAACGTAAACTATTTACAGACAACGATTTAGTTGCTCGCTGGAGGCATTTTAGTAGGAGAGATAAACTGATGATGAGAGTAGGTACAATGAATGACTAGCTATTTTATGACTTCCGCAAAGCATCATCCCGTTCACCCGTCCACTATTCAGTTTTGAGGTCAGTAGAAAGGCCTTATTCTTTCACCAACGGTTTCTTGCATGCGATGAATATAATGATGATTCCATTTCAAATCAGGACTCTTCGTTAAAAGAATATTCAAAGCATAAATAATACATACTGGGTTGAGTCTTGGGTCACCCCCAGATAAAAAATATCCAGGAAACGCAAGGTGTTGCAGCGGGAGGAAATTACCTCTCGGTCTGTCTTTTGCCAAGAATTATTCCTTATATATTAGGTGCGCAACTAAGTTCTCCGTGTTTTTTTTTCAATGAAAATATTATTGTGAAAAAAATGTTGTAAATGAATCATTCAAAGCATTTTTCATCGCTAATTACAACTTTTCTCCATCATTGTGGCAGAGCTCGAATATCATTTCGGTAAAAGTGTTCATCTATTGAGTTTATCCACAAATGAAGCCATTTTTTAACGCCTTCATATGAGTGGAACTGTTAATCATCCAGGCCATTTGCCATCGAACGGAACAAGTGATATTCGGACGGCGTAATATAAGGAGAATATGGAGGGTGGGTTAGGACTTCCCATTTGAGAGTTTCTAGGCAGGTTTGGTAACGTGAGGTTGAGCATTGTCATACCGAATCACTTGCCAAATCATAAGGAACCCAATTTTTTTACTTTTTCATTTTTTTAGCGTTTTTTATGACGTATCGTGGTTGAGTAAATGTCCGATGAATTTTTGCTTTTATCATTTATGCATTCTTTTCAAATCGTTCTTTTTCTTCATATATTTAATGTAGTAATTGCTTCTTTTCCCTATCATACCATCTAATTCTCTTAACCCTCATCGAAAACCACTTTTCTGTATCTTCAGGGGCGTAGCCAGGGGTGGGGTCCAAGGGGTCCCGACCCCCCCCCCCCCCGAAATATAAAAACACAATTATTGTCCTTCATAAAAGAAAACAAAATATTGAAAAATCAGGAATTTACAAAATGTTTCTTTGACAAATTAAGTTTTTTCGATTATGAAAAGTGTTGAAATTAGTTTAAAACCCATTAGTTAGTGCCTGGTTTTTCAAAAACTTTCCCCCTGGTTTTGGACCCCCCCCCCCCCACCCGAATGAAATTCCTGGTTACACCACAGTGCATCTTCAAGTTTGGTCATTTCATTGGCTTCAAGTAACTTATGATACGATAAACCATAGACTTTTCAGTAATATATGATATTATGAGATTCAATTCAACTGTTTGGGCTGCACATTAGAGGAAAACGGATACTGTAGTGAGTACATCAGCGAGACAATTGCGTTAGCAAAGGAGACTTTCACGAACTGGAAGGAGCTTATGAGAGGATCGTGGTGTAAGAGCTTGAAGAAAAGTTCAGTAAAGAGTCTGAAGCGTTCAGAAAATAGCGAGAACTAAATGTTGTAATTTTTTGCGAGTTTGGATAGAGCGATTGTCAAAATTAGTTAAGTTATGCTGGTATGCATGCCCACGAAGTTATACTTTTTTAGTTCCTTATTATTTAAATTTATCTCAACACAGATGTGAGACAATATCTACAAAAGTAATGGATAATATCCGAAAACACAAAGTCAAATTTCCCGATTTACATACCACAACATCACCTGCCTACATTAAAAGATTTTCGAAAAAAAAAAAAATGAAATCGCGTGCGTTTTTTTTTTTAATTTGTAATGTTTGGGATACTGTGTCTCGGCAAAAGGTTAAATTTATGTAAAATTGGATACAAAGCCATAATTTAAGAGTAATTACGCTAAGTTTCAAGTTACTACCTCGAAAAAAATCCATTTTGGACTTTTGTACGGCTATTTCCTATTTCACAATATATTATCCCCAAATTTATTACGCCTCTATATATCATCTCGCGTTGACCATAAACTAGATTTCCAGAAGGCTGAGAGTCAATCGATTCCGTAGAAAGCGTTCAATGAAGAGAAGAGAAAACCCCTCTGGGCCGTATGCCTCAGGCGTCGATTGAACCAGTTCAAATTCCATGATTCGGTTATGGACCGTGAAGCGTTAAAACTGAGCTAGGATGTCTCGTTTAAAATGCATGGATTTGTACAAAACTTCACCTACGCCTTAAATTTTCTAAATCCTTGGTTATAACCAAGAATAATTAGAAGTCATTGCGAGTACATATTATAGGCACCTAATGAAATATTAGCACGTATTCTAGCAGAGAATGGTTAGATTCAACCATATAAAAAATGCGATGTTTTCCTTCTAAGTACGTTATAATACTTTAATTATAAATGTAAGGTTTCAAATAAAAGTAGCTAAGCTTACTCGTCCAAATTATCAAAATAAAATCTTTAAATATTTTTTTACTGACTTCAAGCGCAACTCTTAAATATTCCTTGGTGTTTAAGGTAATATAGGATAGTTATGGAAAAATTATACTAGCATGTAGTTATGAACGGTTAAATCTGCAGTTAAATTGCTTCATTGACCAGAGAACTTTAATTATAGATGGAATATTGTGCGCTACGTGGGACTTTTGCCTAGAATAGTCATAGCAAAGGAAAGTTATGCTAATCTGTAGTTAGGAGCGGTAGAATCTGTAGTTAAACTGGTTACTTGTCTAGAAAGTTCTAATTGCAGAAGGGATATTGCACACCACGTGGAAGCTTTAACCATTCTCATCCCTACATGAGTGTGCTAGAGTAGCAATATATAAACATTTTTTTCACTTCACAAGATTGATCATGCACGACAAATTAGTAACATAAACCTTACGGAGTAACACGGGAGCATCATCTTAAGGCCTGTTCACACGATACATTAACAAGTTCGAGTTAATGTCCGATTGGATGAACGATTTTTGTTAACCGGAACGGAACATGGGCAAATGCATGAATCAAATTAGAACAGGTTCTAATTTTCTGTTCATGCATTCGCACAAGTTGAGTGGTTACACAGTGTATAGTATTACCTATCGTTTACCTGAAGTTTACCACCTAAATAAATAAGTTTATGTACCACGGTACATAAACTTATTCATTACGAATAACCCGTAGTCATATAGCATTGGGTGGTAACGAGGTCAGAATCTAATATTGTTCAATGTGTACGAGTGACCTTGATAGAAAGGTTGAACCTTCAGGGCAAGCACATTTTTGTTCTTTATTAATTTATGTCACCACAAAAAACGGCACAAAGGCTTTTACATTGACTGCTCACGTAACTAAATAATAGCTAAACGATAACACAATAAATAGAAAACACAGAAAAAATTTTAGCACACGAAGTGGCATTATGGATTGGACAGCGGTGAATTATTCAGGTGGCATTTTCAGGAGGATTAGTAAAGAGGAAAATAGGTCAGGGAAGGGATTTTTGAAGCCATGGAGTTAAATAAGGACGGAATTCGGTAGATAGTACCTAAAGAGAGCGCTGAGAGAAGAAAATGCGGAATACGGAATCGCGGAATGTGAAGCAGAGAGTTATTACGCAAGGGGCGAGGAGGAATATGAAAACAGAAAAGAGGGAGAATTTCGTTTGTCCGGAGATAACCGCTAAAGATTCTATGCAGAAACAAGAGATACATAAGACACGGCGGCTCGAAGGAAAGTTAAAATAATCTATAAAAGACCTTTCCCTGTTTACTTTTATGTTACTTACATGTAATTTACAGACTGTTGGCGACTGAATTTAATTCCCGTTTCGCTTCTGTTTCTTTCCGTCAGTGGGCTTATTTAGATCGGCTTTAAAAATAAATAAATTAGTTAATTAATTCATTGCAAGCTTCAAAAACATATTAGGGACTATTCGACAGGAAAAAATGATTGCGGAATAAATTACAACACGACAAAAGAAATACGAGCAGTACAATTTAGTGGAATAATTTGTTTTCATAGTAACGCCTGAATAACAAGATCCTTTTTTCCATCCCTTTCGAGGGACAGCTCCAGCGATCGCTCCAATTGCGAAGGAAAAATGACGGTGTCTTCTGTTGAAGCAAAAAGGAACGGTGAGCCATCGGAAAGATTAGCCGTCAGCGCTCATTGAAGGCGGCTCAGTGGGCAGCGACACTAAGCACTAAGCACGTACGAATGTACACGTCAACTGCAAGTGTCTCGGCCATCATTTTCCCACTAACGTCCTCTCACTCCGGAGAGAAGACTTCGGAAACGGCGCGGCGTTTGTGACTCGTGCTCCCATCAACATGGAGCATAGATCATTCAGGGACAATACCAACTTTCCATTTTGAATTTCCTTTACTTCTCCCTGATTTTCACTCCGATATTTTTAATTTTCCTCAACTTTACATCCACGGCGAAACAGTCAAGCATAAGGATTTTAATAGAAAATGCACTAATTAAAGTATACTGTGACAAATAAAATATAACAAACACGCTTTTTCAATCATCATCATCATCATTAGTCAACAATCCTAAAATTGGTTTGACGCAGCTCTCCATTCCTCTCTCCTATCCGCTAGCCTTTTCATGGTGACGTATTTCTTCTCCTTATTATATCCTTTATTACATCCTTTATCACCTGTCCTATGTAACTCATTCGGGGCGGTCCCTTGCCCTCCTTCCCTTCCACTTGTCCCTCAACGGCTGTCTTCATCAGGCCATCATGCCTCAAAATGTGGCCAACTAAGTTGTCCCGTCTTCTGCTTAAGGTTTTTAGGAGGCTTCTCTTTTCTCCCACCCTTCTTAGCACTTCCTCGTTACATATATGGTCAATCCATTTTCGTCTTCATCATTCTTCTGTATCGCCACATTTCGAATACTTCCACTCTTGACTTCTCTTCTGCTGTCAACATCCAAGCCTCGCCTCCATAGAGAAACATATTCCATACGTAGCATCTGATGAATTGTTTCCTTACTTCTATGCTTGTATTCAATAAACAGGATAAAATGCACTAAAAAGTAAAAAAAATAAGCTTTCATTCACTAGAAGAATAAATCGTGGGTATTGACTAGGTTTATCAGAAATTAGTGTAGAAGAAAGATACGAGAGTAAGGACTAGCACGCAATATATCTAAAGCTAATCAGCACCTAATCTTTGTTCTCCACGTGATGAAAAACTAACTTTTCTTTTTGGTGCATTTTATACTGTCGTTAACTTACCAGGATGAAGTGGCTTGAGGACGTCTACGACACAGTTGGTGAAAGGTCGCTATCAAAATTACGCGAAGGGAACCCGGAAATCTACCCTGCTGCGAACCTAAACGCCGCGAGTACTTACATCAGAAACTATCACATTTTATATATGAGGGAGGGGGAAGCCAAGTAGTACAAGTGATTTTTTTGTAAAAAGAGTTAGGTTCAGTTAATTGTTAGAAGAAATATACAAAAACTTGGTTACCAAGAGTTACGAGCAAGCTAATGTTCTGTGCTGACATCTAGTGGAACATCAAATGCACTCCTAAATATGTAGCTGGCCTCATTAGTTTTCTTAACCTAATTTCTGTACCAAACTCTGTCTGGAAAAAAGAAATTACTTGTACTCCTTGGCTTCTAACCCTCTCTTATATATAAGTGGATGTCTGTTTGTCGGTCCGCCATGCATTTCCATACGTCCACACGGAATGCAACCATAGTTACTTCGTGGGTGCATCTTATACTCCCAAAGCCCGGAGTATTACTTCTGGATGTGTCCAGCGCGTACTTTGCGTCGTTTTCTCATTTTTTTTGTTTGTCACGTCTTTACGTCACGTTTGACATCCTGCTGGGCAGGCACACCTTTTGATACGCTGAAGGGGAGAACATAACTCAAAGGATTCTACACTTACACTTCCTTGTTAGCTATTAAACCGCTCGGAGAAAACCTTTCCGCTGAGGTATGCGTTCACACGACGTTTTTGGTACACGCACATACGGACACACAAAACGATAAATGTTGTGGAGCGGGGTATTAGCTGATCCCGCGCGCGGTATAGGAAAATCCTTTTTCCATTGTTTGCTGTTACATATGTATACCATCATCTTACGTGCTTTTTCATTTACCTAAAAAAAGTCTACCATGTGGCCATGAATGCCAAGTTCCAAGTTTTCTACTTCTCTGGGTACTATATTTCCCGAACAAAGCCTGGTGGCTTGCTAGTTTCCGATGAAAAACTTTATGAAAACCTGTGCGATGCATCTAAAATCCGTATTTCCAATATTCATGAGTGGTTCACTATGGTTATGAACAAATATTACATTGTCAATATCCCTATAGAGTCAGCAAATCGGGTTGCATCCCAGAGTGAGTGGCTTTTAATGTGTGATAAATACGGGTTTCTCTTATTTTTCGAACTATCACCATTGACAACAGAATTAAATTGGTGAGCAAACCCATTCCTTTCATTCCATCTTAAATCTTTTTCACACCTCCCTCTGCTCTTGCAATTCGGCACTTCACTCTCTGTTTGACGTCTCTCGTCCCGAGTCGAATTCACCCTACAAACCACCCTCCCCCGCCCCATTTGACTTCCCTCTCCCCACAACACGATTTGATCCTCCCTCTCCCTTCTGCGACCTGTCTTCAACGGATGGAAAAGTCGTTGACCGCTGTGGGCCTGACGTCATCGCCCCCCTTCCCCTTGAAGAAAAGTACGCCGCCCTCCCCCCCTCCCTCCCGTTCACCCCCGAAAAAACTTCAACCCTTTCCATCTTCCCTTCTCCCATAACTGGATCCCTTAGCTCACTTCCTGTCTCCATGTCCATTTCCCGTCACCGAAAAATTCCTTAAAAAAATATCCAACTCGTCACACAAAACTTCGCCTCAAACTAAGCAATGAAGCCATTGCAATTTTCAATGAAAAAAAAACTTTAAAAACCTGTGAGTTTCATACAATTCGTATTTTCAAGATAACTGCGTTCTCGTTCACTCTTGTTACAAAAAAATCATTGTCAAGACCCATCGGTAAAAGTACTGCGAAAAAGTAACTGGGCTAAATTGCAATTAATCGATAAAAAAAAGCTTTAAAAAACTTCTGCGTTGAATCTAAAAATCCGTATTTTTAAGATTACTGAGTTCATGTTCACTTTTGTGATGAAAAACATATTGTCAAGGCCAATCGGTAAAAGCACTGCGAAAAAGTAACTGGGCTCAATTACTGTTACTCGATAGAATTTTTTTAAATATGTATTTTGCGATGCATAAAAAATTTTTTATTTTCAAGACAAATTACGTTCTCGTTCACTCTTGTGAAGGTAAAAATATCATTGTCACCACCAGCTGGTAGAAGTACTGAGAAAAAGTAACTGGACTCAATTACAATTACTTTATAAAAAAGTAAACAATAATCGGTGCACATTAATGATTTGATAAGTAGTCGGTAACATAAAAGTTACGATTACAGTTAGTTCTTGCATGATAGTCCGCTCAAGGGATCACCAGCCAACTGTTGAAAAGTGCAGTAAAAATGTGGAATAATTGAGTCATAGAAATTGCTGAAGTGGCAATTTCACTTGCCATGCATGCAATCATAACTGCCTTAGCAACAAATCTAGTACCCTTCATAAGTTGGCTACAACATAAGAGTGACTGAACCTAAACAAGCAAATTATAGTACTCAGGTACTCGAAGTTATCTGTAGGCTTAGGTAAATCAGTGAAATCAGTAAAGTAATGGTCGATTACGAGCAAGTAAAGATTACAACGAAGATATGATTCCTCGATCATCGTACGGAGTAAATGACAAATGTAAATTAAATTTTGTAAAAAGAAATCGTTACCAGTAAAAATCACTGCAAAAGTAATCGTTACTAGTAATCCGATTACTTTTGCTCAAGTACATACCAAAACTGTCAGCAACTCGGGCAGAACACTTGACCTTCGATGCATTAAAAATAATTTAATCGCCGACTACTTGGTAAGAGTTGAGTTCGATCTCTCATTGAAAATTTAGTTTTGGGATACCCATATACAATGGCGAAAAAGTTTGAAATGCACATGCATGGGCAGAAGTGATTGATGATAGCCAAGCAAGGGTCAAAAATTTCTAGCAATGATTCTAAAGGTGTGTAATACCCAACGATCGACCACGAGGGAATTTTGGACATGGTCATTTTTTGGAAATTTGCACCAATATTCAGCGAAATAATCGCGAAATAGCCTGCGTCCTACGTCCACATTTACCGCAAGGGCAGGTTAAATGCGAAAATTACAGAGAGAAAAAAATAATTTGCCTTGACCAAGATTCGAACGCGGAACTACTTGACCTTTTTACTTAAAGGATCTTCTCCACGCAATCCACTTTATATTTCTATTAGAAGAAATACTGTGTTTCTTTCTACTTGGAGCAATAGCCGTTTATCGACAGCTATTGGTGCCAGTCTACTTGTGCAAATGTAGTGCATACGTAACTTAGTCCCCGGCACCTGGCACGAATAACTGAATAGGAGATCCCATGAACGAACAACCGATTTGTGTTGTATCACTTCATTCTGTAGTAAGGTAATCGACGTCAAAAGCTGCCACTACACATCGATTGTCTTTGTAAATGTATACCACGCTCACGTTAGCACCCTAATAGAATGGTCCCCTATTTTTTTATTGCCTAAAGCGAAATATCATTACTCCTGGAGTACGTATTTCACACTTTTAGATTTTTAAATGACGACGTATATTTTTCGCGATTAAATGAAAAGGGAAAATTTTCAAGCAAGCAAAAACGCGACGGCTAAGTATGAATGCTGGGAAAAGTCCGTGTGACGTCAATCTGGTTCCAGCTGCCGCCGTGTGAGGCCACCTTTGTGCGAGGTTATGAGCGCCGCAACGATGCAGGCTGCTAGCAGGTACCCTGCTAGCAGGTAGCGCTTGGCTTAAATAAGGATTATTAATACGCTATCAAACGAAGGAAACTTTCCGACCATAGGCAATTTTAATAGGTGATTATTGAGAGATATTTCCCTGAACTCTGTGATTCATACATGTATTGGCAATCTTAGGCGATCTAAAACTCGTATAGCATCTGGGCCCCTGTGACGTCACGTGGAGTGGCATCGCATGGCCGCCAATCTGGTCTTTTTCAAATGAGGTTGAAATTGACACTAACATTCCTCTAAACTGGGATTTCTAAAACCACATAATTTGTATATTATGAATACACTAATGGTGGGTAACGAATTGCAACCAATACCTTTCGTTTTCTTTGATGAAGGAAACTACCCTATTGTCATATTTAATAATAATAATAATAATAATATTTATTATACGGACAAATGTCCTTTTACAAAAAATTACCATAGAAATTGTTACATTGAAAACAAGGACAATTACATTTAAACAAGGACAGGCATGAAGTTACATAAGTAAGCGATTTTTATAATAGTAGTAACAATTTCTGGCAGACGTTAACTTGTCTGTGTACTATACTTATTGACGTCACTTGCTACGCATATGCAATAAAAATGATGGGAAAGAAAAATTGGAATTGGAGAATTTACAACTGAAAAAATGAGTTACAGAAGAATGTTAAGTGAAAATAAAAATGATTTGGTATACCATAAAACTTCAGTTATTCGACCATCCGATAAAATACCCCAGCTGTCGATCTTGACGGATAGTATTTACAATCGCAAAAACATCAACAGCTCATCGCTTCGCATATGGATTACCAGGAGGACAGGGAATTGAAGGTACGAAGGGCTAATTACAGCTACGCTGATAGTATGACACCCATCCTCTTGAAACACTACATTAATGTAGAATCTGTCTCGATGTTTATCGAAAAGGTTTCGATGTTTGTTGATTTTGGATACGCAAACATCCTTAACAATTAGTTTAGATATGGTTTAAATTAATTCCCAAAACCTGCTGAATTTTTTCTGGATTTTGAAGGGATTAGAATAAAAATAAGTCACTCCATTACGGCTCCACGAGGCAACACCGTTTTTATTACACGAATAACACATCATGGCAGAGAAAACTTTCCCCATGGCTGCCTGGTCACAAATGAAAGTAAATATAAATGCAATACAAAAGCAGCGTAACATAGGGGAAAAATGTGATTTGCAGAAAAAAAGATAAATGATTTCCGCATCTAACCATAAAATCAGTTTTGAATCGCTCAGATAAGGCAAACCGTATGCGAAAATAGATGCACGGCGAACAAAGAGGTAATTTATGTACCTACATGCAGCTAAAAAAATGTTCTATCATCAAAGAGATCTTTAAAGGTTTACAAGTAACATACGGGTGCAGATAGTGTAAGAATTTCAATCCTTATACATTTAATACAGTGCTTTTCCGCTGTTTGAGTCGATTCTAGCGCCACTTTCATGTAACTACCGTGATTTGACATCAATTACACCACCGAAATGCCAATGACTAAAAACTTAGTACGAGAACGAGGGAGAGTGTCATTTCAAACGTCACTCTTGCAGCAAAAATTTATTAATATTAGTCAAATGGAAAATTGAAATATTTTCATTAAATTCATGTGAGTACGACGCGTTTCGTGGTCACAACTACTTTCGAATGCTTCAATGGAAATATTGCAATGTTTCATTGAAAAAACTGTTACATTTTGCCAAAACGACATGAATGTCCAGGCGTGAGTAAATATTTTCCGTGTGGTTAAGCACGGCTCTCCATTTAACTACTATGAAAATAAGGACTTTGAACTACAATATCCCGAGAAAATAAAATGGAAACCCTATTATAGTAGCCTTCAGTCGATGCGTTACATTTAGAAGAACACATTTTGAAATTTTCAGGAAAATTACAAACTCTTTGTGTCTGGAACCATCCTATCTTCGATTTTGACGGCATTATAATAAAAATGACTCGCTCCATTACGGCCTTACAAAGGAAAACCACTTTCATCACACAAAGAAAAGGTAATGGCAGAGAAATATAACCACATAGCTGCGTAGTCACCAATAAAAGTAAATATAGGGGGAGGTTCGGGAGGGCTGCTGCCTTTCACCCACCCTATTTAATATATACATAGAAGAGAAGGTCGTTATAAACATGAAAAGTGAAAAAGGGATAGAGAACGGAGCAGCAGAAAACTGATCTTGGTATATGATCATAAATATTAGCTTTCAATCGCTCAGATGAGGCAAATTCTACTAAAAATAGACAGGCCCAGAACTATGACAGGGCATGTGGGGCCTGTGCCCCCGACGGCAGATTTCAGGGGACGTCAAAATTTTAAAAGTGAATTGATTGGATTTTTGCGCAGTTGCAATTGAGTTACAATGCAAAGGAAATTATTGCTATTAGTCATGTATACATGTATAGTAGTGTATTATTATAAGTGTTTTTCAATGAAAGTGTTATGTATGAATTAATATGTATTGGTGTATTAATAAAAATGTTATAAAAGAGTTTTTTTCATGTATAAAAGTTCTTGCTGCGTGATTTCTACCACCGCATCTCATAAACAGCTTATGGAGGTATTATATATTAGTGGTGGGGGGTGGTGTTGAAGGATCAGGGGTGGGGTGCGGCAAACTGATTTTTGCAACCCCCCCCCCTGACAAAAATCCTGGTTTCGGCCCTTCAAATAGGTCGGCTGTAACGAGTTATTCCAGTGACATAAATGTGATTCCAGCCCATTGCACTTCGTCGCCTTGACTGCTAGTCTAATACACTACAAACACTTGCTTCCTTTAGCCACCACTGCAACTTCCCCGGACTGCCGGGCACAAGGGATTCCTTTCTATCGGTGGAGATTATAGAGGGTGGGGGTGGGAGGAGCTGAGAGATGGGTGTCTGGGTTGGAGACAAAACGGGTGCAAACGATCACACTGGAGTCATTGTGCCTCGCGGCGGATCGCATGCACGTCCGGCCCTCGACATCACTCACATTGAATTTTGGTGGGTCTTTGACCACTGAAAACATTCACAAAGATATCGTACTGTCTACTAATTTCAATTTAAAAACTCTACAGCACGTGTTTCAGCTTACTTTCCGGAATCATCAGCGGGGGTTACCACGTAAGTGCCACTAAGTAACATTAAGCAATAATCTGACGAAAATACTATAAGACAATTAAGAGTCTTTAAAAAAATATTGGCGACATTTTAGAGAAATTGAGGGCTTTTTTTTCATTTTCTAACGTATCGATCGTATGCATAAAATTTAGCCTTCTCCAACACATCTTCATTAAATGGCACCTGATATAAAAGTCAGTTTTGATTTTTCAATAGGAAACGATCATCATGGAGCTCTAATATCCGGTGACATACCAATGAATTACTATTATCATAATGTTAATTAATAAAATTGGTAAATACATCTAATTGATAAAATGAAGCCTTTACTTATTTTATTTTTTTAAATCTTCATTATTTGATATCTTATGTAAATGTCAGTCAGGATTGTATGCTAAAGGATCATATTGCAGATCAAATATCTCGTCATGAATCAACGGTATAAAATGTCAATTAAGACAAATATATTTCACAAAAGATGCTTCTATATCAGTGGTGATAAATACAAAAAATCAAAATACAAGCAGGTTCAAACCTGACAAATCATGCCAGGTAACAAAAGAAACAATTTCGTTTTCACAATTTTCAATTCAGACCCGATCCAAAATTTCCATTGAGGTAAAAAGTCTGTGTAGATATATTTGATCAATAAAATGAAGCCTTTTAAAATCTGTATTCGTCTATTATACCTGATACAATCGTAAATCAGAAGTACATACCAGGAGGTCAACTTGTGAATCGAATATCTCTTAATGTATGAACGGCATACAATTACATTTTCGACGAAACAAATATCACAAAACATACTTGTATGTAAGAGGAGATTAAGATTTATAATCAAAATAAAAACAGGGTTAACATGAAAATTTTAGTTGGATAAGACATGAAACAAGTTTGTCTCTTAAATTTCATTTTATAACCAGACTCGACCCGAAATTTCCATGAAGGAAGAAAGAAATAAAAAGAAAGAAAATACGCATTCTATAAGCGATCTTCATTGAACTACACCTGATATAAATGTGAGTCAGATTTTTTTACTGGAAGGTCATCTTGTAGATCTAATATCTCTTCGAGTATTAACGGTATAAAGTTACAATTAAGACGAATAACACATAAAAAATGCTGCTTCTACGTAAGAGGTAAATAAGATGAACAATCAAGATAAAAACAGGGCCACACTGGAAGGGTTTTGTCCCATAAGAAATGAAACAAGTTAGTTTCCTAAATTTGATTATCAAAACAGGCTCCTAACAAAATTTCACGAGGGAAAAAGTCTGGGTAGATTAATAAATGAAATGGAGTCTCTTTTTAATCTATTTTCCTCTATTGACATCTGATGTACATTTTTATCAGAATTTTATACTAAAAGGCCATATCGTAGAATGAATATATGTCACCATGCATTAAGGAACAGTATATGATTACAATAACGACGAATATAATTCCACAAAACACGCTTCTATGAAGAGGTAAATAAGATGAACAAAGAACACCTGATCCAATCCTAAGTCAGGATTTTGTGCTAGATGGTCACCTTATAAATCACATATCCCGCCGTGTATTTACGGCATAAAATTACAATTACGAGGAAAATTTCACAAAAAGGGTTGAATAAGATAAAAATCGAAATAAAACCAGCTCCACACGTTGTGTCGGGCAAGAAATGTAACAAGTTCGTATCCTAAATTTGATTTTCAAACCAGACTCTATCCAAAATTTCCGTGAGGGGGAAATAGTGTGGGTGGAGATGAGCAGTTGGTCAGGTGAGCGATAGAGGACGGAAATAGATGTCTTGCGCCCGAGCGCTCCTTTTTATCGATTAGGCCTCGCACTCACGGCTAGGGATAAAGGAGAGTTCACGGATGTGGAAGGGACCATGTGTGTGGACCCATATTCCGCCCGGACAGATACAAGAAGCATGCTCCGTGCCCACCTCAACATCAGCGACACAACCCGAAATTTCAGATATTAGAAAAAAATATATGGCATTTTTAATTAATAATAATAATGACAATAATTATCATCATAATAAAAATTAGAATAATATTAATATTGATAATAATCATCATCATAATAAAAATTACAATAATATCAATATTGATAATCACCATTATAATAATAATTACAATAATAATAACAATCTTGGGGAGGACCAGAATCAGAAACAAATATCAGACCTGAACCAACGAAAGCCTGAATAGAAGCCCAAAATATTGCATGGAAAGTTCCCAAAAATCATGCAGGAGGATTGGGTTGACAGAAACGCATCTTTGAAATGGCTCCAAGATGGCTTTTTATACCCGGAGACTGAATGGTTTGTGATGGTAATTCAATACAGAGTTATGCGACTCATAATTATATAAAAAACATATTAAAACTAAAAATTGTAGATAAATGTAGAAAATGTGTGAAAACCGGTGAATCCATGAACACAAAACTTCAGGCTGCTCAGCTCATGCTGGTAATGACTATCACAATAGGCAAAACCAGCTGGTATAAATTATCCACTAAAACCTGGCAACTACCTACGGACTTCTAAAAATACCCCACCGCATTCCAAATTCCATCCACCTGCCGAACTAGATACAAATACATTCTATCCTGGGACTGACTGATACAGAAAAAACCATAGATTACAATAGACTCCATATTTTATTGAGCTACAAATCACAGCAAGGAGAAAATTTAGTTAATGTAACAGTGCCACTGAATCACAACTTTGAGTCTACGAAAAGAGACAAAATATCAAAATTTGGCCGGTGAAATGAAAAATATTTAGAAGTTAAAAGAAGTCAGCATTCAACCTCATATAATTTATGTGGAGGGAGCGTTGTGAAAGCGGTTCAAAAAAGACATTGAAGACCTGGGAATTAAAAAAAACCTGATTAACCTCGGCCATAAAGCTGTTTTACGACATACTTACAAGATTGTGAGAAGTTAGGCCGGATATGATCGGACAGGGTAAGGTAGGATGAATTATCTTTTTTTACATCCGAGCATAATCCCGATTTGCCCTTAGGATCGGTAAATGTTTTCAGCTGGTGTAAGCCAGTGGAGAAAAGGGCAAAGAGTCGAAAATAATACTAACAACCTGCTGTACTAGAAACATATACACATATTTTATAGTGTGACCGACCGAAAAGAACAGAAAAAATATCGATTACAAAAGTTCTGATATTCTATTGATTCAAAAATCAGAACAATAAGAAAATAAAGTTGCATAGTCTGAACTGATTAACTGAATAAAACGTTGAGTCCACGGAAAGAAAGGTAATCCAAAAATATTTTTAGCCGCAAGATGAATTTCGAAACCTTTTGGTTTCGTTGATTAAATTGGTTATGATGGATCAATTTCGTACTTCATTTGCTGAAAGATCCATTACTGTTTAAACATAAACTGGCCGCCAGATGCCAAGATCACTATGATATGTCGTGATAAAAAAACAAAAGCATAACCCTTTTCATTCAGGCTCTATGAGGAAGGAATCGTGGCGTAGTCGGTAGTGCCTGATACTGATCTAACGACCTCGGGTTCAGATACTGGGTTAGCAATTGAACACCCCAAAAGAAAAATCCTCCCGAAGTGAGGTAGATCCTTTTGCACGAAACTGATATTTGCCATAGTCAGACATAGCTGCAATATCAGGGTATTGGAATGTACTCCAGGAAGATATAAAATTATGTCAATCTGTGACTAACTTCTAAAGAAATTATTCAATTAGTTATATTTAGAAAATGAAGAGTGTTCTTACGCATATTTCATAACGAGAAGGTGTCCTAAATTCGGTTTTTGTGTCATTGTGTTTATTAATATTATGTATGATCTATAAATTCTTCCTGCGTAAATATTAATATGTAATTTCTGTAAATGGCAAAAAGACGAATATATTTTTACAATATCTTTAGTTCTATTATGTGCCACGGTTCAGTCACTTTTCCTTTTATACTTAGTGAAATTTCCCCATTCTGTATCAAATTCCAGTTTGCTCCAGATCAACACGGTTTAATGTTTCATGTCTAGTTGTCTGTTAAGAACAAATTATTTTGCTAAATGGAAGTTCGTATTCATTTTATTTTGAACGTAATATTTCTGCTGAAGTTCTACGATATTTATTATTCCTTTTTTTCTAATTATACCCGTAAGCTCAATTTTTATTTCTGTAAGTCTTTAGGACCTTGCGGGTCCACGACTATAAACGTTTATTATTACTATGGAATGATTCAATACACGCATTCAGTTCCGGAAGAAGAAAAAATTAAGAGGAGAAAAAGTACTGAGTGAGGAAAAGAAAGGCATGAAGAGTCACTGTTTGGATAGGATTGAGATCAACGATTGCAGAGCGGTTGAGAAAAAGAAAAAAATAAATAGTACCATCCGAAGACGCAGAGCTCGGAGGGAAATAAGAGGGCACGTTTAGCACGAAGGTCGAGTAACGGATGAGAGAAATACCTACGAAGGAATCAATTTCCTCTTTTCAGGGCAGGAAGACGAAAAAGACGAAGAAGAAGGATAATAGTAAGAAACAGAAGGAAAAGGTCCCAATGAGCCACCGACAGTGTAGTGATCCGGAAATGGAATATTTCCATTTCCAAAATATGCATAAACGAGCGTGCTGCGCCCGCTCCCAGCGGGCTTCCCCCGCTCTTTTCAATGCAGGTCCACAGAGGAATAGGCGCGTTTCTAATTTTAAAATGTAGAAAAAAAGGCAGGGTTTTATGTACAAATTTAATTGGAATGTTTATGTATAAATTGAGGTCAGAGGACCTCTTTAAACACAACATTGGAAGTAATGAGACTATCCTCTGTTAATACTTGTTTAGCGTTTTCCTTAATATTTACAAAAATATTTTGAAAAGATCTTACCCTAGAGAATGCTACATAAAGTTGGCCATGAGAGAATACAGGGTCAGGCAGGAATAAGCCAGCTCTTTGCAAAGTCTGACCCAGAGCCTTGTTAATAGTCATCGCATAGGAAACCTTAATGGGAAATTGTCTGCGAGTCAAATTAAAAGGCATGGTGGGATCCGATGGCGTTAACTGTATTCTTGGGATGAGGACAATCTTGCCAGAATCGATTATTTTTTATCGATTTTTTTCTATTTTTAAAAACCAATTTTAGGAAACAATAGCAATATTTAGGAATTAAGATTTGCCGCCGCATGTTCTCTGATAAATTCTGTGCATTTTGGTACCTCATTTGTAGAGTTTGGTTGCTTATAAGTTGAGAAAAAAGGTATCTATACAGTAGAAATAATATAGAGGATATGTTGTTGTGTGACGTCTCAGAATAGCCTTTCTCGATCAAAATATGCTTCGAGATTTGTACCTTTTACTTTCGAAAACGACCAAACCTTCCTCTCTCCGTTACTTTTTGTCGGAAACATCCTTTTTTCACCTCCCCTATAGAATGGCACCGGTGAGACGCTCACTCATTTGGCTCAGTTACTCATTCATCGGTAGACTCGCCAGTCATCAGTCACGATGTAGCCGTCAGTTGGAGTCTAAGTGCGGGCTTTATGACCCGTGCTATCGAGGCGCCTCGCTATCCACCCGTGTCAACAGCTCCTCTCCTGTCCGAGACATTGGTAATACCTTAACTTTTCACAAATGAAAAGACGACTTCGTTGACTTACTCACGAGCAGGGGCGCAGCCAGGAGTTAAGATTAGGGGGGGTTTTAGAGGTAACTAATACTTAGGGGTGTTGCATACCCGCCAGGGTAAGCTGGAGTTGCGGAGGCCCTCCAAAACATTTAGACAAACTGTTCAAAATGGTGATTTTTTACGGCCTTCAGAGGGATGTTTTTATTAACCCTCACACTATTCTATAAGCAATATTATTTTATTTTTATTTATTTTATTTTATTCTCAAACCACCGGATACAGCTCTTATTGGCCATTTTACACCGGGGTGTTCAACAAATGTCACAAGTAAACTTACACAAACGACCATGCCCTGGCGGGGAAACCTACCCAGGCGGGACTCGAACCCGCGACCTCTTGTTTGGCAGGCGAGAACGTTACCCCGCCGCCACCGAGGCCGGCAATTAATCCAAATAAGTAAAATAGATTTAACTTAAAAATTTCTATGAGCTCTGGGGGGGGGGGGGGGGTTTATCCCTCAAAACTCCCCCCCCTCGCTGCGCCACTGAGTACGAGTACTTGAAAATGACCTCTATGGATCGAAACATGTCGTACCAAGAAAATAAATCAGTGGAAGTCAACGAAGTCGTCTTTTCATTTGTGAATATCAACTTCCACATAGTTGATCCTGATACCATTGAACCTTAACTTTTGGCTATAATAGACGCACAAATTCATTATTCGATACTTGTTCCTTCAATTGATTTGCAATTGGTATTTTAAATGGGAATAAACTTTTGGGTAAAACTTATAATATTTGTGTGTGATTATTCGCTTCCCGACACCAATGGCAAGAACCCACACTAAAAACATACGATCCGCGAATTTAGGTCGCGAAGTTACAACAGCAGAGAATAACACAGATTTTTTCCTTGGCAGAGAGAAAGGACTGAATTATAATGAAATGAATCGAGATTGGTAGACTGTATTCTTAAAGTTTCCATTGATTCATCGACGCTACCACCGATTGTTTAGCGGACGTCGAGAGAGCGCATTTTGATATCTATCATCACCATCGACTACGTCATTTCAGAATTTCAATATTAATCGATTAATGATTTTCATGGCAATTGATTACTTGATGATTCGCTGTAACATAATTAACGGGGTTTAGATAATCAAATTATCGTATTTCTTTCGCCATAAAAGGGGCCTTAAAAAACTACTCTGTTCATAGTGATTTTTTTCCCATTTCTCTTTTAAAATATGAGGTTCAACATCCTTTCCAAATGTCCTTTCTTGCATCAGCCGACACTAGGCACGGTATAAAAACATAATAACGAGAATATACATGCATAGATATTTACTCTCGTTACTCCGTAATTCTAGAGGTTTTCCATGCATCTTTTATCCGCTCTAACACAGATTGTTCAGCTGACGATGCGATGTTGTATTTTGATATATAAAGTAAGTAGGTATCGAATAAGTCATTACAGATTTTCGATATTAATGCATTATTTATTTTAATAAATTCAATAACTAGCTAGATAATTTGGTAATATGTATATTATTCATGGTGTTTGGATGCTTAGTTTATTGTGTCAATTACAACATTCAAAATGCTGAAAAATTACTGAGGTCATTTTGATTTTTTCCCGATATCCTTTTTAAAATACGAGGTCCTAAATCCTTTCCAAAATGGCCGATCAGGAATAAGATGACCCTGAGCACAAAGAAAACAAAATAGAGAAGGAACGCAGAATTGAAACAAAAGAATGACGATTCCGTCACGATAAGGAAAACTGTGAATGGAGGAGGCCCAATATTGTGGTTTCCTATTATATTTTATTGCCTAAATCGAAAGATTATTACTAATGGAGTACGCATTTCACGCTTTTACATTTTTAAATGACGATATCTATTTTTCGCGATTAAATGAAAAGTGAAAAATTTCAAGCGCGCGAAAACGCGACGGCTAAGTATGAATGCTGGGAAAGGCCCGCGTGACGTCTTTCTGGTTCCCACTGTCGCCGTGAGAGGTGACCTTGGGGCGAGGATATGTGTGCCGCTACGATGCAGGCTGCTAGCAGGTAGCGCTTGGCTTAAATAGGGATTATTATTACCCTATCAAACGAAGGAAACTTTCCAACCATAGGCAATTTTAATAGGTGATTATAGAGACATGTTTCCCTGAGCTCTGTGCCTGATGCATGCATTGGTAATCTCAACAATCTCCAAGGTGCAGCCGGAGGCCTAGCTACGCTCCGGCCAGGGCTTAATAAATATCTTCTAAAGCCAACGCTTGAGTTTCTACTCTTTGGTGCCTATACCCAATCTTCTAGACTTCGGCCTAGCCACTCGGAGATCTGTATTGTTTATTTCAGGCCTCGCTTACTCCCGTAAAGCCCTATGGTATAGCTTTTGGCCTTCTCTCTATCTCTCTTTCGACGGTGGAGACATCTGGCTCGGACTTATTTGGCAGCTATCGATAGTAGGTCTCATGATTGATGGCGGCCCTCATGATCGATAGAGGTTCTCACCATCGATAGTCGATTATACTATCGATATAGATTACTCTCGGATTGCTGTCACAATGGATGGGTCTTATTGTTTGTTTACAAAACGGTGATCCTTGTTTATCATTATTTTGACCACATTCTGCGCTACTATTTGATTATTTCTTTCTTCATGCGTGGATCTGGACTCCATAGTGTTTTCTTGCTTATAGGGAGAGCTGCCGAGCTTTTAAAACACAAGTAGTGGACTTTCGGTGAATTGCATCAGGTGATTACTGATGCTACAGTTATACGAAGGTGAAGTTATGTGCCTGTGAATCCCGTTAGATTATAATGTGATGAAAAACATAATAATACAAAGTCACTGCTTCAAGAAAACCAACTTTGTTGTCGTTGGCTCTTTAAACGATGCTGTGACATTCGCATGATCAGTGAGTAAGGCCCTTGGCAACGTTGTTGTATGTATATGAAATCATTAATTTTCTCAAGTGAAAAAACATAATAATGCAATACATATGGAAGAACAATAAAAGACGCATGACTATTATGATACGTCAAACATTTAAATTTCTATATAACCATTACCGTTAAATCCATTATCTTTTTTTGACATAATCGCATCTTAGTAGTCTATTACCTTTATTTTGAAATTGATTATTTGCATATTAATATTTTCATTTCATGCAATGTCATTAACTGAGATTTCTTTATATTTTGTACACTAATGAGTATTTATGCTCAGGGGCGGATCTAGATTTTTTTCTGGGGGCACCAGAGTCAGACAGGCTACTGATCTTCTCGTACTTAAGATTGAAAACAAGATATAAAAATGATTGTAAGAAATATTCTCTTTATTTTAACATTAAAATTATTAATATTAAATTAAACGATTGATGCTTCGTAATACACAAAACAGAAATTAACGTAATGATAACAGTATGAAAAATTCTATTATTTAAGCGTCTGGGGGGGCACGTGGCCCCGTGCTCATCCATTCTTTAATCCACTGTTGTGTCCATATAAAGTTTGCACCGTCGTATGTGTATCCGTCATGTACAGAAATGGTATTCTTGTTGACTGCTTGTCATTTTGCACCCACTGTCTAGCATGTGCTTAGCAGGACAAGTCTCATTGCTCACACGATCGATCCATTTTATCTTCATCATTCTTCTGTAGTTCCATATTTCGAATGCTTCCACTCCTGACTTATTCGAATCTGTCAACATCCAAGCATCGCTTCCATAGAGAAACATCCTCCAAATGTAAAATCTGATGAATTTTTTCCTTACTATGCTTGTATTTTGGTCTTTGCTTCTTTGACATTTGGTTTTCAGCTTCCTTGGTTGCAAAACTCTTTCACCTCTTCAAGCTTTTGTTTTGCTCTTCAATGTTTGCCTAAACCTCCTCCTTTTCGCTGTATACTATTATCTTATTGCTCATTTTGTTGATGTTCAGTCGATATATGGACACTGTCCTTTCCATATTCATCAAAATCTTCTTTAAATCATTCTCTGACTCATCTAGGGCTGCTATATCATCAGCAAATTGATGGGTAATATTTAATGTTGATCCATTGGTACTGACACCTAAAGCCTTCTCTTTGATTTCTCTGATAACTTTCTGAATGTAAACATTAATAACTACGGGGGACAGTGCACATCCTTAACTCAACCATTTTCCTATTCTTGCTTCTTCATAGTTGGGTGCAGAATTAATCACAGCTACTTTGTTTTTAAATAAGCTATGCATAATTCTTAGATTATAGCATAGCATCGCATGGCAATTATCACTAATTTGTGCTATGCAAAATTCTAAGAGCCACTTTTCTCTTCCATTTTGATTGCCTAATCCATACTTTCCAGTTAACCTTCACCGACCAAAAAGTTCCAACTGTAGAGTGCCACTGCCCACACGAATATTTTTGGGGGATCAAGTTCTTGCGGTGGCTAGAGTGTTGGCTTCCCACCCAGTGGGCTCGGATTCAAATCCCGGCGGTTGCAGAGAATTTTCAGATTCCTTCTTGAATGCTGTATGGAAGACATTTCAAGCGCAACACTCCATCAGATGTTAAGCCGTGCTCCCCTAGGTGCCTTTCGTTAAGAGCAGGCTAATACTGATGCCGGGTTTCTCTCCACCCTTCCTTACCAATCCTTCCCTCATGGCACAAATGACTTCAGCTGTCGGTCACCTCCTCCAAATACAATATAATACAAATATTTTCACATACTGTTTTCCTGTCACAATTCTTATGCTCATTATATAGCTGTCTCTTTTACGTGAAAACTGCCTCTTAACTCGGGATATTCAGTGCATTGTTGTGCTCCCACCGTCCAATCACCTGAAAAAATAATTGGTTTTTAGATAAAGTGAGCACAATCAGATGAAAAGGATGCTTAAAATAGCATATTGAATGTATTCAATTCAAAATAAATGGGGGAAATTGAGCATTTAGCTATAAAACTAAGTAGACAATACCTCAAATGGTGGTCATCTGCTGCATCAGATCATCATATTGGCATGCACTCCCCTGCACTCACATCCACACGCTCCAGCGATTATCTTTGGTATTTTAAGGGTAACTTCCCCTTCCCCTGATGTCTTCCTCATTAATTCTTTTATCTAAAAACTTTAGTTCCCATTTTGTTCGTGCTGCTACAAAAATAGTAAGCAGTTCTTCTACACCTTCCTTACATGGCAAAACAAAATTCAAATGATGCATTAAGATTGACGTAGTCTCCATGGCAAAATATTTTTTATCCATTATTTTATGGACCACAATTTGAAACACCTCTTCCCATACATTGAGTCTCGAAAGAGTATCCTGGTTGGGATAAAATAAAGGTTTTCCCTCAAGAAGAATCAAGACCTGCGACTCAGGAGGGTATTCATTTTCCTCACTGAAAAGATGGGCATTACATGCCTCACATTTGTGACCTTGTAGATATTTGAGGCATACTTCCATGGCAAGTTCCATGGGTACCTTTTTGTCCCCAAGGATTGTGTACTTTTTTCCAAAGAGAATATCTTCCCACTGCTCCTCCCGCACTTCCGACTTTAATATTTCGTCACCTTTACTATTAAAAAATTCTCCAACTTGTACTAGACTAGATGATAAGTCCTCCTCACAATTAGTGTGGCTAGATATCTTCGGGATGGATGTTAGTAAAATATGTTTCAGGCCTTTAGCAAACTGATATGAATTTGGGTGAGTTAGGTGACCCATGCTGTTGCCTTATAACTGAAAAAACATTTTCTAGTGCGTCTTGGTTTAGCGCCCGAGTTTCAAGCCTTTCTAATTTGAACTCCTGCTGTCTTTGATGGAAAAGGGAAACCATGCCATTGATGGTTATCAGCTACCCATTAAGGCTGGGTGGTTGTTTTTTGCAACCAATAAAAAAGCTTCGTCTCAATTTCTTCGCCGCCCCTTCCAGGAATTTCAAGTGATTACTCCCTTCATGCATGGCAAATCGGAGTTTTTGTTGCTCATTTATAAGGGTGTCACTATTTAAGGCGTCAAAGAGATCATTTATGAATTCAAAAAAAATTTCTGTTTCTTTGGCATTGGTATCTAAATTTCAAAAGGACAAATACACTGCCATGGCCAGGCTTACTGATCGGCTAAATACCTGAGCTGTTAAGTTGACACGCATTTTTTTCAAAGGCCGTAGGTACATATGCCTGTCTGTTATCTTGGGAATTAGTTTGTTTTAAGTGGATGATCAATTTCAAATAATTTTTTTAAATGGCTCCATTTAACAATTTCACCTTCAAAATTAAAATTATATTTGAATAAATTGTACCTCATGGATTTAAGTAAATGAGGGGTATCAAATAGGAAGTGAATTATATTTTCTTTAATTTTGAAAAATGGCTTTTCGGAAGATATGTTTAGGATTTTAGCCAATCCTTGATTTATTGGTGCTTGATCGCAGATAATGACCACAACTTTGAAGCCTGTAGTATGAACGCTATTAATACAGCTTTCAATGATGGGCAGTAGTGAATGGGCTGAAAACTGAGCTTGTCCAAAATCCTATCCACTGCTTCCATTTTTTTGTTATGCCCTTTATCATGACATACAGGCCATGGTTTCCATACTCGGGCTCAGACAATCCCACTATGTCACTGAAGCCAAACATTTTATCGCTACCTTGATCATAATATAAATTTTCCTTTATAGACATTTCATCAAAAAGGAGGGCCAAAGGCAAGTCCTGTGGCGTAAACTTTTTTTAAATGCCTTTCAAAGCATGAATCAAATTCATGTTAATTCCTGGACTACTAGGAAGGCCGCTTTACCATCGCCTTAGGCTGCTTTCAGCAGGTAGGCATAGGGCTTTCTTCAAAAATCGATAACCCTTTGGGCTGTGGTAGTACAATGAAATGGCGAAGTTTTTCATTGATAGTGGCCATCTCCTACCATTTTTACATAAATGTGCCGGTTTCATTTGTGCCTCAAATAGTGTCATACGCTCTGCACTAAGGTAACGAGCTGACTATTCAATAATTTCCTTTATCCCATCCTGGTAACTTAATGGAGCCTTCCTTTTCATTCGAAAAATCTTTGACCGGAGAGCTGCTATTTTACTCCGGTACCCAATTATCTTCCTCTTTGTCTGGGGAGTACAGTGACTCCTGCCATGTATTCTTCCGTTTGGTGTTGATGGAGTAGTATCTCCTAAAGTGAGAAAGAAAATGGTATACTCCAGCCTATAAATGACTAAATGCATTTGTTAAACTTGTCACTGTATTTTTTAACACAATTAATGGTTTCAGGAATGAATTGGGGGACCTATTTAATGATGGTGTTAAAAATTTTGATATGCATTCCTCGGTAGAAATTCCCTTCTCCTAAACCGCTCCTTACCACAAAAACTCACAGACTTCCCATCTGCATTGCCCATCATACTTGTTTTCCATTTCCTTACCCCTTATTTGCCCTCCCACTCCTCACCCCTTTCTTGCTCCCGCCTCATCATCATTTCATGAAAACATAGTATCTGTATGCTAAAAGGTAATGTTGAATGACAGTGGTTTGTGTTTAATGAGAAAGTGTTATATGCCAGTCAATGAAAACATAAAAATGGCTAATTACCTGAGGCTTCATTCAGCTGACTATTTTCAGGTTCGGTATTAGTATAATTATACCAGTCGTTGCCTTTTCAGGAAAAGAATTCACAGCAACACAAGTGTCATTCATTTTTCGGTCAGGCTGTTGCATATCTGTAAAAATGTCATGGGCTATTGAAAAATGTTTTCAAAAACGAACACAGTAAAAAGCATTCCTACAGGCTTGCTCCAAATAATTGCAATATCTTTACTTCAAATGAAATTGGTTCTAGTATTAATATGAAAGAATGTCAATACATTGCCAAAAACCATACCCTATGTTGATTCACTTATAAGATAAAATACGGTAAAGATAGAATAAAATGCAGTCACCACCAGGTTTTAAATGATGAAAAGTTTCTACCACACAACTCAATGTGTTGTCATCCATGTAGGTTGCGTCAACTTCCATTCCTTGAGAGTCACAATCCATCAATATAGTTGACTCAGCAACATGAGGCATATTTACCTCCATATGTAATTGCTGTGCTTAAATTGAAAAAAATTCCAGAAATGTTATTTTTTCCAGCCAACTGCTCTCCTTGTAGAAGTACTACTCCAACTGATATACTTACACATTTATTTTGATGATACCACTTACATCTTAATATATAGTGCATTATTACATCACCTGACTGTAGACAGAATACTCACCTTCTACCACAGTTGGTACAGCATCTCTCCTCAAGAGAACCCTTGGATTTTTAGTGGCAAAGTCACATTCTTTAAAATGATCGGAGCATCTTCTAACATTTTGAAGGATTCTGATGTCCATATCAATAAGGTCTTCCCTTAAACAGAATCTTGCCCATTTCTCTGCCCTGAAATAATTGACTAATCCAATAAGAATGTATGACTTCCAAGTACATAATGCCTAGTGGAATGAATTTCATTTAATCGACTGTAGTTAATTTTCTCAAGTAATTTTGGGACAAGATGTCCACCAGGGATGACTGTCCACCAGGATGACTTATAAAAAATATTTGGGGGGCCATACTGGGGATCCTGCCCCGGGAAATTTTATAAATAGTGAGTGTTAACGTTTTTTGTAGCATGCTAGAAGAGTCATATAATCAACATTAGAACGATGAAAACTCAACTCTCGATAACTTTACTTTCCAGGGAAAATCGACAAGCCTGACACATCTTTTCCTTGCGCCCATATCGAATTTTTCAGGGGGCTTGGGCCCCCTCAGGCCCCGTTGAGTCGGCGCCACTGATGTCCACCAGCTTAAATTTTGAGTGATTTGGACTTTTTTGACTGGTATTGCATAATACGTTCTCAAATTTCAAGCACACAAACCTTTACCTGGAAAGTTTGTGTGATTCAATTTTGAACTGAGTAACCCATTAAAATATGGGTTTTGTGAAACATTAAAAAATAAGCGGTAGTTGATTTTATACAATTTGACGATCTTAAGCATTGGAAATATCCAATCTTGTCTACTTAAGTGATTATTGTTTCGAAACGTGACATGATGTTAACAGGGTCGGATTCAGGATTTCTTTCTGGGGGGGCACAAGCAAGACCGTATCCAGGATTTTGTTCTGGGGGGGATGTAAAAGGATACCTCGTAATACAAAATAAACGCAATAATAGAGGGACCATATTAAAAATCTTACATATTTTTAAAGGGTCTGAGGAGGCACGTTCCCCTGTGCCCCTAGAGTGCCTATGATGACGTAGACACCCCGGGAAATAACTTTAAAGACATTGCAGAAAAGAACTTAATTATATAAGAGTCGTCATGTATTCACTATCTATAATTATGACACTAGATTTGCATGACTGTACGTCAATATTTACTCAGAAAACATACCTCGACGCATCTTTAGGGAAACGGAGGAAAGAAATGTTTCTCCCCGATCTACTGCAACTTCCCTGAACGTTTTTGCACCAAGCAGCCGCGCAACTACCTCCGACGTAAGACACTTTACTTCGACTCCGAAGCAAACTCTGAATAACGTGGTTCCTCTCCGACGTATATTTGGAGAAATATACCTAAATATCAGCGACCAAGACAATCAACAGGCAGCGTAATTTGACTGTGTCTACAGTGACGACGAGAGACGGAGGTAAGTCATCGAATTCACCCGACAGTCTCTTTTATTTTATCATTATCAAGCTACCTTCGTTTTCTTCGGTAAACAAAATTAACCTAATTTCTAATTGCTAGAATTTTTTGGCAATGCAATGAGATCAAAATCGTAGCAAATAAAGCGATATAGGGTTTCCCCCGCGTATTTTAAAATTGGCGCCGTAATAAGTGCCGAGCCGTCAGAGGCGCTGCTCGCGGCGACTGCCCTGACATCTTTAGGCATTCGCTAGCATCTGACTAGTGAGCGAGGCCTGGTTTATTCTATGTAGCGTTCTGTCTTTCGGGACACAACATAGACGATGTAAAACTCCTTTCTACTCGTACAGAATCTAGGTTCTGTGATGTCACGTGGAGTGACATCACATGGGCGCCAATCTGGCCTTTTTTCAAATGCGGTTAAAATTGACCATTGCCATTCGTCTAAACTGGGATTTCCAAAACCAAATAATTTGTATATAATGAATACACTAATGGTGGGTAACGAATCGCAATCAATGCCTTTCGTTTTCTTAGATGAAGGGAACTACCCTATTGTCGTAGGAAGATGAATCGACGCAAGATTAGTGGGAGCAGACATTGACCAAATTGGGGAGCAATAGTTGATAACCGGAAGAACAATGGTTGAGAAGAAGAATTGGAGTGCCTTAATACTGGAGATATCCGTGAACCGGTAGAGTAGTCCTAAGAGTGACATGGCTTTAGATTTGATGAATGTGTTCAGAGAACAGAAGTTTTTGGTCCACAATAATTCCAAGATCTTTCACGGATGACATTATACATTGGATCAGTATTACTTATAGTAGAGTTAGGATTAATCAAGTATCCTACAGAAAATAAGCCGTTAAACTCGCCATTTTGAACAATTATTCTTAAAAAATTTCTAGAGGAGGGCTCGCAACTCCTGCGTACCCTGGCGGGTATGCAATACTCCACACTCCTAAGTATTACTTGCGCCTAAAACTCCCCTAGCCTTAATTCTTAGCTGCGCCCGTGCGTGGATGGGCACTGCTAGTCTAAGCATTTACTTAGGTTTCAACGAGTACTGCATCAACTAAAACGTTTGATCGAATGAGAGCAATGTGTTTGCTTCATTTCAGTGGTATCGACGGAGAAATGATTTCGCGAAGGTGCAATCGAATTTCGCAACCCATGGCGCGTGGGACATCGAGCGGTAAAGGAAGCGAGGTTCGAAGCTCAGATAATGAAAACGGGAACAAATAATATTCCACGAGAGATGAGAGCAAGAAAAACTTGGAGCAATGGAAGGAGAATGGAAAAAGGACGAAAGAAAAACACGAGTGAGATACACGAAGAGACGTGGGTCGCATTTCGTTTTTCTTTTGTTTTTTTTTTCTTCAAAAGGACGAACGGCGGGCTCTCGGAAGGCTCATCCCCGCGTAATGTTTTGTTTGCAAGAGATCGAGCGTGGGCCCAGAGATGAGATGGAAAATAAACGAATACGCATTAGAATCGGTGGGAGGAAAATTGTAGGCGAAAGGAAACATTAAAGAGGCTCTGAAGGGGGTGTCTAAATGGGGTGGAAACAAAAAAGAAGAGGACCGCGGAAGTGAAACAAAAGAAGGACGATTCCGTCACGATGAGGAAAACTGTGAATGGAATCGCGTAGTCATGAAAACTACTTTTTTTATGAACCACCTATTGATGACGTTTCGCTAACTGTTTCAGCATCCCCTGAGGTTGAGGTGAAGCCTTAAATTGACCAATATTTCCCACTGCAATCACTGTATAGAATGGAAACGTTGAGACCAATTTGGAATGGTACACAGGGCGGGGCTGTTCGTAAAATTGCTCCAAGTAGACCTAAATGACATAGATGAACAATGAAACAAAATAGGTATGATGGTTACGAAAATTGTATGAGAAGAAAATAGTTACCACAGGTGAAATTTATTCGGATTTTCCACCGGTTGAGTTGCTTGTAGGCCGACATTTCGATGGCTACCTTTACCATTGTCCTCAAGCCATGAAATTCCGAAAATGGTGAATTCCTAAACAGCGATCTGTTTCTCGCCAAAAGTCGTTAGGCTCCTCCTGATTGGCTAGTGCTAATTTTCTGCCTTTCTCCATTGATTGTTGGTAATAAGAAGGCACCATTTTCGGACTGTGATACCCTGAGTACGATGGCAGAGGCATCCATCGAAACTTCGGCCTACAAGCACTTCACCAGGAGGAAAAACCTAAAAGATTTCACCACTATCTTACGGCGGGAAGGCGCAAAATCATGTAGTTACAACGTTAGAATAGAGCTGTTGTATCTTTAAGGGTACGTAAATTAGTCTTGAAACAGGATTTAGGAAAACAAGTTGAATAGTTACTGCGAAAGTTGATCGAAAAATTGTCTTATCTCGCAGCTATATGCAAGAGATTTGAGCGGAACAAATTTCGCTTCAAGAGTTTAGAGATGCATTTCGTACCTCTATTGATACTCGACCAATGCAGAATATGTAAAATGCATGACTTCCATCTAGAAGAGCCATTATTGCATCTTCGCTTTGGAATAGGCCTAAAAATCCATCCCTGGATCGGAAATCGAATAACACTTCCTTCACCGATCTTACCATCTACTTGTCCCTCGACAATTATCTTCATCAGGTCATCATGCTTAAAAATATAGCCTATAAGGATATTCCGTCTACTTATCACGGTTTTCAGGCCTTCTCTTGTACTCTTCTTAGAACTTCTTCATTGCTTACTCGGTCGATCCATTTGATACTCATCATTCCTCTGTAGCACCACATTTCGAGGGAGTCTACCCTTGATTTCTCCGCGGCTTTCATCGTTCATGCCTCACTTCTGCAGAGTAGCAAACTCCAAATGAAAATTCAGACAAATTTTTCCTTACTTCTATACCTGAATATCCCTCTGTAAGTAAGATCTTTCTTTTGGCGGAATGCTCTACTCACCTGGGCTATTCTATAGGCCTCTCTTCTCTCCAACTGTTCTAGAGATTTCTTCATTACTAACTTGATTCGGGAGATTATGCTTTGTCAAAAATAAATAGCAATAAGCAATCATGCCACCTAAATATCCTGCAAGGTAAATCTTTGATTAGTTATGTCAGGTGATCAAGTTTGCGGAATGCAAACGCTAAAACACCCCTTCCTCTCCCTCATTATATTGCGAGCTCCAATTTTGCATTTCGCGACGTAAAATTTTTAAACATTTTCCCCCGAAACTGCAGATGCTACCACTAGAGACTTCCGACAAAAGTTCGGAAATCAGCCCACTTAATTATCCAGCACTTGGCTCAAGTGTGCAGCGCGCTTCACTGTCGTTCCCAGGCAACTGATAGCTTGTGGACCGGACATGTTCCGGAAAAAACTGAGGAGCGCACCACAGGAGAAGTCCTATTTCTCGTCCGGAGTAAATTACAGCCCGGCCAACTTCACAGGGTAAACTTTTGATGACCGACGCTTCCAACGGCGCAATTTCCTGACGAGTTTTACGTCAATGACTTCCAGCTAAATAGACATCCAGATTGGAGGGTCCCGCACATGTAATTTTACCGCCATGAACAGGCAGAGGGAGAGAAAAAAAATATTCAAACTAACTGCCCTACTCAGCCGCGTGATGCTTACGCGAATATTCACGAAGTTCTGGGCCGCTATTGTTTCTAAAACATATCTATCGCTTGGCAGTGCCTCGTATTTTAAGTGCCTGCTTGAAGCAGTTGTTCGCATTTCTCAAAATGCGTTTTTTATACAAAGCTTTAAGATCACGATTCGATGGAGGGGTGTTTTAGCGTTTGGATTCCGCAAACTTGATTGCCTGACATAAGTCATTAAAGATTTACTTCGCAGGATATTCAGGGCGCATTACAGATGCTGTACCAGTGAGTCCATAAACTCACACCAACCAGCCAGTTTACAAATACCATTAATTTAGTTGGCTCATATGTTTGAGTTTTTGGAGTAAGATGCCGTTTGTCTGAACAAGATGCTTAAATTTAACAATTTAACACAAACAAAAAACTATTGAGTAAAATAGAAATGTTTTTAATTGATGCAATGATTATTTTAAATTAATTTTTTTTAAATACCTAACTGGTTTTTTATTTTTATTTTCTTTCCTTTTTCCATTTTCATATGATTTCGCAGCTGGAAAATTCTTGATACTTGTGTCATTTTAATCATTTTTTATAATTTTTTTATAATTTGAAACTTGGAACACTAAAACTGCTAATTTCTAACCTAGGAATGGAAGGAGGTTTAGCCATATAAAAGCCTCGTAGAAGAATAACATGTTGAGGCAACGTATATGATGTTGGGATTCTTAGGCCGTAATCCCATATATCTGTAACCAATGTGTAAGTGCCCTTCCTCCTGGACTTGAAATTATGTACAAGATGGTATATGAAATCAATAATGGAGGGGAGTATGTGGGCGGATCTCATTTGGAGATATTGATGAGTTTAGTAAGACGGAGGAGGGAGCGGTTAGATTTATTTTGAAAAGTTTATAAATTTTGCGCATAGTTCTATTTTGTGCTTAAAGTTCGCATTAATATAGTACCACCGGCATAAATGATGCATTTTTATGGTCGGATAGGTGAACTGCGGGAAAGTGGAGTGGTAGGGGAGGAGAGACAGGAGATTGCTTGAAAGAGCGTCATTGCTTCCGATAAACTGTGCTTTTGATTCCGGTTAAATAATAGTTTTCTGCCGAGAAAGATAATGGTGGTGCTTGTGGTGCTGCAAAGTTTTAACATAGCTGCGTAATATGAAAGTTAACACCGGTCGTTGAGCGTATGATTCAGTGACAAAGACTCGAATCAAACATGTTCAACGCATGTGACTATACTTTGTGGGACCACGAATATCATCTCCGAACGTGGTATCCACAAAAGTATTTCAAAATGACAATCGCACAGTATTGTCGAAATATCGGTCGGAAGGGCAGCGTCAGAGGTTTAATTTTCATTTCCTGATCCACGATAGAAGTAAACGACTCGGTCAGGTCTGATAATCCCTCTTAATCCATCTTACGAAAAGATAAAAATGGCTAACAACTAAAAAGTTTAAAAATGGCTAAAAACTAATTTTAAGTTACTTTATGGGTTTCAAATACAAATTGTCTCGACAAATTCTCTTTTTCAAAGTACAGAAAAATTACCTTGACTTCTGAATATCTCATACATCTTATACCAGTGCAGGTGATAGCTCAAATACCAAAGATTGTATTAATTACGAAATTGTGTAGCCAGAGAAATGAACCAAAATGACTCTTAATGCTTGTCAATACAATATTTGTTATCAGCTACCATTTATTTCGGCTTTTTATTATCATGGATATTAGTTTTTCTTTCATTACGCATCAAATACGGTGGCCGTCACAAAGCAAACCTCTAAAATTCACCATGAAAATTACTTTGTTGTTTTGTGCCCGAGTTAGTCCATTTAGAGTGCATATATTTATAAAGCAAGTCTCGCAAATGTCAAAGGTTTCAAGCAAATCGTCATGGAAAGTAAGATTTTTATACTGTGTCCACTACTGAAATCTGTTTGAAATACAATACGGTATCGTGCTTTCAAAAATACTGGTTTCAACCATTTTCATGTAAAAGCAAGTTTACATGATCACAGAACCATGGCCCTTAATATTCCTAAGCAATGAAATTGCTAATTTCTTCTGGGTATTTATCCTCATTTGTTTCTCCCCTTTCATTCTTCCATTACTACGTCGTTTTTTATTTTATCCAAATGCGTTTTCACCGCCTTTAAGTTACAATATTTTCTAATCTAGGCAAGATATCTAAGGGAGATAAGAAAGTTAATTTAACTTACTTTCGTACCCTACCTAATAAATAACGTGTAATCAAAATTAATTCGATAAAATCTGAACTCGCAAAGTAATTGAACTTAGAACTAGTGGATATTGACATTACCAGGCGATACTGCGCCACTCTGAGTTAGGCTGGTATCAGAAAGGAAAGAACCTTACTTAAAATCTACCTTCTCATGAAATTCTCAAATTATAGGTTGAAAGAAGAGGAGGCATTTGTACGCAATCCCGGCAACCCTTCCCGCTCAGCGAAGGTTGCATTTTCAGAATATCTGCCACATTCCAAGTTTTTTCTCGGCTATAAATAAAGAGTTACCACTTTTTACGAGTTCGGAAGATTTCCTTATATACGGCCTTCAGGGAAAAATATCCTAACGGTAACAGGCCCAACGAAAAAGGACTACCGGGAAAAGCGAATTCAAGGTAACTTGGAACTTGTAGAAAAAAATACCAAGGAAAACTTTATGATGGGAAAAAAACAAACAAGGAGCGATGAAAGCTCAAAAGAAAATACATTTACCTAGGATAAACTTAATACCAATCGTTGGTAAAATAATACTGATCTTGAATTTCAAAAAACAGGTTTTCATTTCCCAATGCAAGATAACTAAAGAATGTTTCTCCCACCCATAACAATCAACAACAAACATATCCTTTCTAACCTTTCCTTTACCTAAAATGCTTAATTTGAATTCACATGCACCCTTGAGTCAAAGCTATGATAATATAATTTCACAGTACTCAGTACTCAGACTTTTTCGAGAAGGCAAAAGAACTGGAGAATCAGGTTGTCATGAAAAGCCTGATAAAAAGACGGAAACACCTTAAGGCCATATCTGGAGACATGGTGACCTGAATAAGGCAATCGTAGAATGGATAAGTAGATGTCAAGAACAGAAAATGAATACGTATGAAAAATGTATTGAACAGGTAAATAAGGATGTGGAAGAACACAAATACGTAGCTGTGAAAAGATTAGCCGATACGGAAATCGAGTGGAGAGCTGCGTCAAACCAATCTTAGGATTGTTGACCAATAATGATGATGTGGTAGCTCGAGTGTTGGCTTTTCTTCCAGTGGGCCCGGGGTCAATTCCCGGCGGTGGTAGAGACATTTCCCTGACTGCTCGATTCCCTGACTTATTTGAGAGTTAAACGGAGGGAGCTTGTAGTAGAGCACTACTCAAGTCAGATAGGATGTTAAACAGTTATCCTCTCGGCGTCTTTTGTAAATATCAGGCTTATTTCGGCGCCGGGTTTCTGTCCACCCTTCCCTTATGGCCCAAATGACCTCAGTTATTGGTCGCCTCCAAATACCATACCTAAAAAGATCCTTCCTTTTTAAAAATTAAAAAGTCAGAAACAAAATTTTTTACAACTTCTTGTGCAATTATTCCAGTTATCAATACGGCTCTCAATACAATCCACAGCATCTGGAGACGAGCTACTGCTAAAGGAGTCATTACCGAAAGAACTAAACCCTATTTTGTAGCTTATCACGGATGGGCTTTGTTGAAAGCAATGCATTATACAAATGTAAAGGTAAACAGCCACGCCCAAAGTTGGGTCTAAAAATATTCCACCTTCAAATTTATTTGAAGGTTAATGACTTAACTGAAAAAGTAACTTACATGAAAAAGTAATGACCCTGCATTTAGGGCGTTGGGATACCATCCACGTCCAAGTTTATTAATTTCCATGCCTCAGGTTCCCCCAAACTAAAATCCTGGAAAAGCGAGGTGGCCAAGGCAAAGGAATTGGTCCAAAAATCCTGAAAGATGGATAACACAAGTCTGTAGGGGGTGAATTCTACCCTCACCTATTTAAATAATATTAATAATATTATTTATATATATGTTTAATATAATTAATATATTAATAATAATTAATAATATATTAATTATAATCCAAATACATTCATCTTAAATTCAACTCGGCGTATCACGAGAAAATTTCTCCACACAATAGAACAGTAAAGAGTTATATAAAACTCTTCAAATGAAAAACTCGGAGAAAAATGAAATAAATTAAATAAAAAATACGATAGTGATAATTGCAATGTATTAATTGCTCTTTAAACAATTGAAACATTATAATATCATGGATCCAAAAACCAATTTTGGACCTTAATGCGACTCCCGAGACTATTGCCTGTTGGGTTCAGAAAACAACCGTAATGCTATGTCTATTATTACAAAAACATATCCCACATGAAATTTTAATATATAACTAATATACTTTGAGATACAGGAAATAAAAAAACAACAGAATTGAAAAATTAAAAAAGGAATATGTTTTGAAAATACTTCCGTGATATATCCAATATTATATTAAATCAACCTCTGGGTTGAAATATTGAGTGATTGATTGTAGGACCGTATCTAGCCCGAGGGTATCGAAGGCTGTGTGTGATGAGGTATTCATGTACAATCTTCAAATGAACGAAGAACGTTTGAATAATGCACCAAATGAGAGTTACGATAGCGAATGACCTTTCCAAAATCTCGTGAAAGGATGAACCGCAATACAATTGTCAGCTCTCCGGCAACTAACGGCCACGCTTCTTGGTACCGGGGTGAACCTCGAAAGATGATAGAGGATGTTAAGTGGTTGAATGAAAGGGGATCAGAGCCCAAAGTACTTAAGAGGAGAGAGCGTGTCTTTAGGTGTAGCGATAGAAAAATGTTGGGCAAAATTCGATTCGGTTCGATTTTTCGAGAAATCGATTTTTAATCGAAATGAAAAGCTAGACTTTTCAACTAAAATCGAAATTTGTAATAAAAGATCGATTAATCAGTTCATTTTGTCAGTTATTTTTTTAATACAGTTAGTACCAAAACATGTTTATTATTTATTCGAAAAACACTCAAAATACACATATGAGTAGTGGAAAAAAATTCAAAAAATGTACTAAGAATACATGATTGATTTATTAGTAGTAAAAATTTACATAGGTACCTATGCACGCACGTAAAAGTGTTGGTATCACCGCTTGGAACCATTCGGCTCCGCTAAAATTATCAAGGAAAATCATTCTCTTGACGATAGAGGGCTTACTTTTCCAATTTTACTGGCCTCTTTCACTTGAGACGGATAATGTTATCATCGGCCGATAGTGACGCAGCTGAAATCAAACGAAATGTTCAAGATCTAAGTTGAAAAATCTAGTTTGGATCGAAACTCAAAGATCATGGTTCGATTTCGATTTCCTCGATCTTTGACAATTGAAACTTCATTCTCGATTTTAATCGAAATCGACTTTTCCATCAATACACGGGTGGCTACACAAAAAAGGCCCGGAGAATGCTCTCGAAAGAAATGAGGTTGGATTACACTGGAGGTGGCATGACAGGCCGGCCGTGAGCATTATACCATAATCCCTAGAATGATACGAGAATCCATTGAAATATGCCCGGAGAGACAATTTTAATCGCGACGATGGATACCAACTACACGCCCATTGGAGGAGATTACTCAAACGGACCAATGGGAGAGCAGCTTCAAGAACTGGCGGCAACTGGGCCCTATTTAATGAGGGCGAAAATCTGATTACGCTGGCGGTGCTCTAACTATTGTCATCGCCATAGCAACTGACGCAGTAGTGACCGGAAATGAAGGACTTCATCGCACACCGCGGAAATCTCCGTTGCAAAAAATATCAAGCTTCAACAGGAGTGACTAGAGCCTCCACTGTATAGCCCCGTTGCTTCAAGATACGGCGCCTCCATTTTACTTCGAATCTCCTTGATTACAACCTCCATTGCTGGGAGAAAGGTGGGTGGGTGTAGAGGCGGTCGGTGAAGGCCATGGCATCATCATGAGTGCGCGGAACTCTTTCCCTTCCTCGTTGACCTCATAGCGGAGAAGAGGAGGCAGGCGAATGGTCCACGCCAACCCCTCACCAAGTATCTTTCCCCACTGGCCACCCTCCCCACCGCCAGTGCAGAGCCCCCCGGGGGGCAAGTCATCCTTCAACATCCCCTTTCACCTGCGTCTCCGCTTGGTTTGAAAGACGAGAAGAGAACTGCTACCTTCCAACTCTTCATCCAAGAATTACTTGGAGCAACATTCGGCGGGCACCCACCACGAAGCTTCAATGTCGGCAACTGTGGCGTAACTAGGAATATGATTTTGGGGGAATGGAGAGGTCTGGAGGGGTGACCCCCCCAGCCAATCTCCGGCTTGCCCCCGTAAGACATTTTGGAAAATGACATCCCTGGAGATATATTTTACATCATTTTGGAACTTAAAATTTGTGTTTCTTCTTAAAAAAATTGTTGTAAATATTTTATGCACTATTTTATTCCTCTTTGGCTATGAGAGAATGTATCCCCCTCAAATTCCCTCCATAGTTATGCCACTGGTCGGCAGCACCTCTGCTACAGTGAAATGTTTGTCGACGACGTACGTTGCGCAGAAACGAGTATTAGTGAAGCCAATATCACATAATCTCTATAGTCTCCGGCTCAACTTTGTGGAAGTTCATTGTCACAAATGAAAGGAAATACATAGTTTTTGCTTTTGTTTGTCAATATCACATGTTCGAATTATGAATGTATCTTACGGAGGGATTCACACCGATTTCCCATTTTCAATTTCCCTCACTAATTTCTGACATCCCGAATTCGTTACATTTCCATGACTTGATATCTATAATAAAGCCTCAGTCGTTTATGGGGATTTTTTTGCAAAAGAGCAGCATGATGTACAGTGAAATAAAATCAAGCAGCGATAGTAGTTGTAGAAACCAAGTCCAGTAGTGGCAATCTATCAATTTTTAAGGCAGACTCACCATACTGCGAAAGATATTAGAAGGAGATAATGATACTATTGATGGAGTAAACACTAAGGCTCTAAAGGGGGAAAATATCCTCGTATAGTCGCGAAGTGTTGGGGCTTTCATTTCATGAGAACTAATTAAGCTACCGAACTTAAAAAGAGAGAGGGAAGGTTTTTATTATGGGTGTTCATCATTTACGTCTTTTCAGCAAACCGGCTCAGAAGCCATGCCCCAGAGCATTCATTATTTTCTTGTAACTGGACCCGCTCCGCATTTTTAAGATAAGTGCAATGAAACAAAACGAACGGATTCGTTTACGATTGCATAATTTATGGATCTTTCTAGCCTCCAGGGAGCAGCGACAACTTCCGGTTTGACCGCGTAATTTCCAGGCGGCACAACTACAAACGTCAAAGAGGACCCGACGTCCAAGCACAAGCTAATTAATGAAAGTGTATCGTTTCATAAAGAAGTGAGAACATAAAAGAAATGGCGTAAATATATAATGACCTCAACGAATAAAATAATCTCAAACTTCAATTGGCTTTAAACTCCTGCCTTAGGTTCAGTTTTGACCTTCGCAGGGACGTCCACATCACGACTAATTATAAGCAACTATGATGGCTCAACGTCAAATACCGCAGAGAATACCTTCTGGGACTCCTTTGGTTCGTTCTATTTAAAAACAAATCATCGAAGTACCTGTGAGATTTGTTCCTTCGTTGTCTCTGTTTCTACAATGTCTGCTAGGTGTGACCCTAATCTATTAATTTTTCTATCCTAATCTATTTCCCTGGGCATCACAATACTGATTATAGTACATCATTTCTTGTAAAAGCTTGTGATATATGGAATAAGATACCAACCGATGATAAAAATTGCACATCTGTCAAAACATTTACACTAATATATGACGAGCATTTACTTTCTCTGGAATAGCATAAGTTACTCTTATTTTTTCAAATTTGTGTTCCTGTATTTATAATTCCTTTTTTCCTGTACCATTTTGTTATTGTTTAAGTTTTTAAGCTAAAAATATATGATTTTTATGTGTTGTATCAAACCCGACTTGGTGTTTAACTCCGTATGCCTTTTTCACTTAGGTACATGCATTTTTTATGTTTTGTTAGGTTATGACATCGGAAAAAATATACATGGACATAAAAAAATGAACAAATAAAATGAGGCCAAAATAAATAACAAATAAATTTATCAATTAATACGTGCAAAGCTAAGCCATGATGATAGTTTAAAAATAAACTGAAACGTTGGCTAAAACTTTTTTGCATTACATACATTGACCTATACTCCAAGAACTATTTTACCATAAAAAATGAACGTTCATCATTTTTGTAACTATCTTTTTTGTAATATGCCTGAAAACTATATTATATCACATTTTTTCTTATGAATTTTTCATTACCATATCCTCGATTGTCGCTCGCAAAAAATAGAGTATTTTCATAAGTTTTACACCGTTTCTGAATGCCCGTTATAAAATTTCAAGATAATATAGTGCCTAAAATATATTATGAATACGTATTTGAGTTTTAACCATAAAAAATTAATATGAGTGAATTGGTCTTAAATAAAGGTAAACAATATTTATTATAAATCCTCACGAAAAACCATGGGCACAACCAGGGGTGGATTCAGCATCAAATTTGGATAGTGGGTCAGAACTTAGGTATGGAATACCCCCCGGGAGAGAGGGGTGTTTTTACAGTAGGAGGTTCTACGCTCGACGACGAATACAACTCAAACTTTTCTCAAATTTAGGACTTGAAGTAATTCAATTGCATATACACTCCATTCACAAGGATAGAAAACTATTAAGCTAATAAAAATTAAAATTTTTTGATAACATTTTGAGGAAGATCATGACCACTGTGACCCCCCCTTAGTCCACCCCTACCACAACGCAATTCATTTGAACAATTATTTAATTTATATAGAGTGCTTCACTTGGTGCGAAATAACTCACTTTGTATTGTTCCGCAATTCTTTGTTATTCCGACCCTGGGTTTCAACTACAAGCATGCCAACTTTCTGTGGAGAGATGTAGTGGAACAACATACCTAATGATCAATGAAGACATCGTATTGCCCAAACTTTTATTTACAGAGTAATGCACGTGTTTCAATTGTTATAAAATCATCCTCAAGTAGTAACATAAACTAATAAAACATTTCATTTCCGACAGATATATTTTCAAAAATAGTCGGGGGGTAAAAGAAATAAATTAATATTTTTTTTTGGTTGCCTGTATGATGTAATATCTCAACTTTGTTTCTTTGCCTCCTCCTAAATCCCCCCTCCCCATTTCAATGTCCCCCTTCCTCTTTTCCCCCGCAACATTCTTCCTTCTGATCTTTTACCCTCCCCCATTATTTATTAATGAAATCGTCGGAAATGAAATTTTTTGTTAATCTCTGGTTTTACCTGAGGATGACTGTATCACAATTGCAACACGTGTAGTACCTACTCAGTAAATAAAATTGTGGGCAATACGATATCTTCGTTGATCATTAGAAGATATTCATTATAAAAGTGATCAAATGTTCACCGTGAGCCCCTTATATACAGAGTGACGGTGTAAGTTCCCCCTTTCTCTGCCTTCCCTCCCCTTACAACTGCACCTTGTATATAAGGGTCTCGCGGTGAACCATTTGATTACCTTTAAGGCCGTTTTACACGGGGCACGGAATTGCGCAGGTTAGAGCTGCATTAATTTCTAAAATGGCGTGGAATTGCGCGAATTCATGAACGATATTAGAACAGGGGCTATTTTGCCGTCTCGTATCAACGCATTCTCGCATATGTTCTAGCAATTCACCGCTTTACACGACGCAATTCTGATTGCGCCTTCGCACGTACGTCAGATTGCGCAATTCCGTGTACCGTGTGAAACGGTCTTTATAACGACTATCTAGAAGTTTAAACCCCGGGTCGGAATAATAAAGTTTTGCGGAACAGTACAAACTGAGTTATTTCTCACTATAATGATCTAATTCTTTAAAAGTAGTTTCAGCCCGTTTGAGATCCGCGGTCTGAGAGCCAACTTCCCCGGCCAAAGGGTATTCTATGGTCTAATTTCTCGAACGAAATTGGCATGCTTGTAATGATTCGCAGTTGGACCCGCTTGGGCCACGTATCTAAATACAACTTTTTTTATCGAGTCCGCTTACGTCTTTCTGAGGAGCGGAAGCGATTTCTCAGGAATGAAAAGAATGATTTCATTCATGGCGAGCGCTGACACCGATAACTTCGTGGGCACGTGGTCACAAGGAAGCGGGTGAGCTCACAGAGAACAGCATGAGACCAATTATAATTATTATTAATTAGCAACAAATTAACGTGCACTTACCGTGAGATTTCAGTGCTTAAACTTCAATGGCGACGTTCATACAAAAAAATTAGCGTGGAGAGTGAATAAACAGTGCAACTTAGTACAACTAGCTTCTTCGCCAGGATTGCAAAACACTGAGTCCCAAACTTCCGTAACATTCCTACTAACTTGATCATATCTTCTTTGTTAATCCCTTGACTCTTAACTTAGAATACCAATTTGTTTTCGCGCCGCCTATTTCGTTCGGAAATTTTACTGCCACTAATTAAATTTAAGACTCCCTAAGAAATAAGTTAATAGGATTTTAATAAACTTCATTCCACTCATTCACTCACTGGTTTAACACGAACGAAGTGGGCTTGGAAGGGTAAAGGTCACCTGATACTAAGCCACAAGCGTGTGAATTTCACGCTTAAAAATCTTCAAATTTTTTGTTATCTCAAACACAAGTACTTAACTAATGCATCTTAAACTTTGCTTTTGCTACTTATTTCAAACCATCGGTTTATGGCTAATTTATCCAGCACCAACTATAGCATCTATGAGATTTTAGTAGAAACACACTCATTCTATATTTTTATTTTTGTATTTCATCTGTAATGGTCGAGTCGGTGACCCCATAACGGATATACTGTCCACAGGGCCACTTATATTCCAGGAAAATCATGACATAAATGGTAATTGTGTTAATTGTGTTTATATATTCTGGAAAAAACTCATCGTCATTATCATTATTAATTCCATTATTTGCATACAATTTTCCATTTTCCATTATTTTATCGCAGATGAGATTCCAATGTTTGACTCAGGTTTTGATAACTGCGCAGCCACCTTGAGCACTCTCCATTGTATGTTTACTCTGAGGGCAGAGGCGGCAACTTTACGCGTCGAATGCACCTCCGCACAGGTGCCCGGAAACACGAAGCCGGCCTCGCTGTCCAAAAGTGACCCTTTTCAAGAGTGATACGCTGGCGATCCGTGTGCAGCCCTTCTCCCGTCCAATGAGTGGCGCCCTCTCCGCGAAAAACGCCCCGCATTTGTGCGTAGAGTTGGCAACGCCTGCACCTGTCTCGCGGAGCGGCCGTGGCCAACCCCCCCGGGGCAATGCGTTGGGCGGCTTGGGGAAAAGGCGGATGGAGCCTTTGAGGTGGAGGGAGAAGTGGAGGAGGCTGTGTGCTTCACCTTACTCCATTCGCTGGACCACCCCAACCTCACTGCTGCCCATTCCCCGCAGCCCACAATGCGAATGCTAGCCGATGGGAATCCCCAATGCATCGACCTATCTGGACATATTTATGATACGCCTGATCACACTATCTTTCGTGTACATATATAAGTATATATAACATAAAAATACCCCAGGTTGGGCAGAATCACAGTACACAAAAAAGATAAAAAGACACTCACAGTGCTTAATTTTCGGCGGCGCATTACCACCTTCCTCAGAGTTAGGTAGCCTATTATTAATTATTAAAAATTAAGTGCTGTGAGTGTCTTTTTATCTTTTTTTGTGTCCTGTGATTCTGCCCAACCAGGGGTATTTTTATGTTATTTACCTCGTCGAGGAACATTTCGAAGTATCTATATGTATATATATATTTTTTTTTCTACGAAAATTTCAGTTTTTTACAACAATACCAACAAATGCATCTATGTATTTACGGAAGAAAGTCTCTATACATGAGCTTATACCATTGAGCAGGGGCGCAGCTAAGAATTAAGGTTAGGGGGGGGTTTAGGAGTAACTAATACTTTTTGGTGTAGGGGTATTGCATACCCGCCAGGGTGAGTGGGAGTTGCGGGGGCCCTCCACCAGGAAAAATTTAAGATTAATGGTTCAAAATGACTAGTTTTACCACTTTATGAGAGATATTTGATTAATCCTAACTCTATTCTAATAGTAATACTAATCCATTTATTAAAATGGATTAAACTTAAAAATTTCTCTGAGTTCTGGGGGGGGGGGTTTATCCCCCAAAACCCCCCCTTGCTGCATCACTGCCATTGAGGATGCCTAAAACTCCGAGTTTTAAGACTTAAGTATTGTAAACAGAGATGAAGTAACAACACATTATTATTGTTTTTTATTATTTTTGTTGTTGTTATTACTATTCATTTTCCCCACATCATTTTTGCTGGTATTAGGCAATGTACGGGATACGCCAAGCACTCTCGTCTTTTTATTCTGTACTTGAATTTTTCTGACAGTCCGAAAAGTATTTAAAATTGCTGTTTTATGAATCGTTAGAAACAATTTTTTTGGTAATTCGACATTTTTGAGACCTTGATGCATTACACCCGTTGCAGAGATAATAATTGGTATGATGTGTAAGTACTCTTTTGGTGAATTTCCACTAAGTTCTTCATATTTTTTCACCATAATGATATAATTTTTTGTGGTTTTTATTATGCAACACCAGATCAGGGGTATTGGTATGGATAGTTTATCGATGATAGTTGATCGGTCTAATTAATCTTACAGAAATCATTTTCATGGATGGCTTTTGGTGCGTATTTATTGAAGGGAACTGCATTTTCTATGAATTTATATTTTAGAGCTAATTTCTGGTGGATGGTGATTTAAAATCGATTGTGTATGAGCAGATAGTCCTGGGATAAGTAGGTGCTTCCATTTGCGATGTACTGTATCGTTTCAGAGGCATAATGGCATTTTCTGCATTTTTTATCCGATACTTTTGGGTTTTTGATTGCATATTTTTCATAATTTTTTGCTTTCATCGCCCGGTGTTGGATTGCAAGCACAAACCCTTCTGTACCTGGGAAGAATTGCCCCTGCTTGAGCCATGCTTGCGATGCATCTTTATCAGCTTCATGTGCCTCCAATGCATAAGGGTGTTTTCCGTGAAGTGTTTTAGCTTTCCACAATGACATTTTATGCTCTTCAGTGATAAGGTTTCACTTATACAAGAGAAAAATATGCTACATAAAAAATCAAATATAGAGAGGAGCACATCGCCCATACAATATGGGGGGAGAGATATTGTAGATATCAGGAACCAACGCAGTACCCAAATTAATGAACTATGGAAATGTTTTCTCAGTAGGAAAACATCTTAGGATCTCCTAAGAACTATCTGCGAGGTAGGCAATAAATACACCCTCTTAAACCTATCTGATGAAAGTGCGCAAGTAAGTGAAACCTTGTGTAATATTTCTAAACCTGCCGCGTGAACGGCGGTGAAATATACAAGAATTGCCATGAGAAAAAATTCCCCTGGACCGGGAATCGAATCACGGACCTTTGGCTTTCCGGGCCACTGCGCAGACCACTACGCTATTCAGGTTCTTTAATTCTCATGGCATAAACCATTTTAATTGTCATGAGAATTAAAGAACCTGGATAGCGTAGTGGTCTGCGCAGTGGCCCGGAAAGCCAAAGGTCCGTGGTTCCATTCCCGGTCCAGGGGAATTTTTTCTCATGGCAATTCTTGTATATTTCACCGCCGTTCACGCGGCAGGTTTAGAAATATTACACAAGGTTTCACTTACTTGCGCACTTTCATCAGATAGGTTTAAGAGGGTGTATTTATTGCCTACCTCGCAGATAGTTCTTAGGAGATCCTAAGATGTTTTCCTACTGAGAAAACATTTCCATAGTTCATTAATTTGGGTACTGCGTTGGTTCCTGATATCTACAATATCTCTCCCCCCATATTGTATGGGCGATGTGCTCCTCTCTATATTTGATTTTTTATGTAGCATATTTTTCTCTCATTTTTGACCGAAGTTTTTGTTGTAGGTTGTTTAGATCTGTTTGCGACCATTTGATTATACCAAGGGAGTGTGTCGAAAGAGAGTTGGCAAAGGTGTTAATTTAAGATTTTTGTTATTTTACTCAGTGCGAACTAGTTTCTTGATTCTGCTTTGGAATTCAATTGTAAGTTGTTGCTTTATACAGGAGTGGTGCAGTCGTTTTGCTTGTTGGAATCCTAAGTATTTATAGGTATCTCCTTCATTCATGGCTTCAATTATTTGCCAATCTTGTGATTCACTATCATTTCTTTGTAACTTACTTCGAATGATAGTGATAGTATTGCATTTTTTTATCCCAAATTCCATATTTATATCTTTGGATTACACTTCAATTAAATGAACTAATTGATTCAATGTAGAACTAGATCCTGCATGCAACTTGAGATCATCCTAATTACTATTTTAAGTCCCAATTCCACTATATTAAGACCTGAAAAAAACTCTTTATGCCTCTGAAACTGATTTTGCGAATGATGCGCCATCTGACCAGGGGAATATGAATTTCGCCTGGGTCTTAAGTATAAGCCTATCAGAGTTGTGTTATGGACGAGGTCTCAACTTTCGCTACTCCTCGCAATTCATACCACTTCCTCGACCACCTCCATCCCCTCCTCTTCAACCCCCCTGTGTGTCTGTGGGGAGAACCGCCCCCAAAACCCCGTCACCTGTTCCAAATCGCACTTCCTCCTTTCTCCTTCTCCCTCTGCCGACGATGAGCGAAGCAGTCTCCTTCTTCTCCGCCTCTTTTCCCCCTTAATGACTCGCTCATAGGCGAGGCCAATTGCAGTCTGGTGCGCTGAGGGGGGTTGGTCGAGGTGGGTCGAGAGAAAGGTAAGGATGAGTCCGAAGAAAATGCCCCGTTTCCACCGTCGGGAGAGCGGTCGTGAGATGCTCAAAGAGCGATGGACGTCCGGACTTGCATTTGGGAGGATTAACACTAGAACCCCTTGACCATAGGACATACTTGCGATCACACCACACATTAATTTAACCGGTGGTATTTAAGTTTGCATTTAAAATTCTTCAAGACCTACACTCCAAGACACTGAATCAACATTAAACATAGAGGTCAAAAGAAAGGAAAAATACCTCAATAATATAATAATTATTATTATACAGAATCAGCATTAATAATAATTATAATTATTATTATGCTGTTATTATGTTATATACATTATGCTGTTTTAATTATTATTAGTAAGGAATTCTAACCTATTAAGGTAGGTTTTCATGGAGTACTTAAGTAGTATTCTAGCAGTCTACTCTCCCTTCATGGACTTCTCTCGTAAATTCAAAATAACTATTCCCTTTCATTCTAACCAAAAGTCCAATTCTCTTTCTTCCTCTTCCTCGTTCACCTAACATTCTACTTTCTACCACCGTTTTCAACATCCCCTACCCGCTCAGCACTCGCTACATCTATACATTCTTTCTCATCCGTATCTCATCCAGAAGCTGCCACTCCCCACCCACCGTATCCAGCACTTTGTCGTTCCTCCTCTTTTCCGTCCACTTCACCTTCCCCAATCTTCTCCACGCCCACATTTCGAACGCCTACAGTCTTCTCTAGCCCAATATTTGAGGAAAATCGCCAGTCACTTTTACTTTAGTAACAGTTACAGGGGACCCTCTGTCTGTTTGACATTGGAATAACAATAAAAATGGAATTCTGATACCCCCTCATCAGGTCAAGCCAAGAAATTGCGCACTTAGCCATCTTGCGAAGGACCTCTTTATAGTTCTCGTACATACAGTGCCGCTCTATATTAACATGGGAAAGCTCTTAACTTTGAAATTTGTTCCCTGGATATATCATACAGATGAGTATGAGATTAGGAAGATAAATTACTTGGGCCTCATACATTTTTGAGAAATATACATACTTCATAGGCATAATCTTTAAACACAAACTATGCGCATTTTTCCATTTAAAATGTATAGAAATTTGCAATGTTTGCTGAGCTTGGACGGACTTCAGCTTTTCTCCAACTAACCCCGTGTGTTGTACAGAGCTAACAAAATTCCATTGTTTTCAGTTTATTTAGATTCGAGGTCTTTCGATTAGTATCGGGACTTTCGATAGATTTTGTGACTGTTGATAGGTTTCGCGATTTTTGTTAGGTTTTGTGACTTCCGATAGGTTTTGTAACCTTTAGCAGGGGTTGTGCCTTTCGACAGATTTTGCGACTTTCGATATGTTTTTGGAGGAATCGATTGAGTGCGCTTTTTCTGTCTTTATTTCCTAGAACTATCGAGAACTCGAGATTGTGGCATCACAAGTCGAATTATCCATTTTCATGACTCAATGGACGAAAGGACTCGACTCTTAAGTCCAAAATCATACCAAATTAGTTGCTGTGAACTACAGTATAAAGTGGTTACAGCGTCAATGGTTGGTGTTCATTGTGTAACAGCCCATGTAAATAATCAACGAAGTACGTCCATAAATTATCTGTCCGTTATACATATCTAGACGGGTATTAACGGAAAATCAGAGGCCACAAAAATATCAGATATCTCATTCCACTTTTATTTTAAACATGACTTTACGTACTGCTAGCCAATGATGCCAAAAATATATAAGCAAAGAACTATGTTTTAAATCATCAGAAAATTTATTCTACATTCATAATGAACATCCATATTTTTAAGCTCGTTTAAATTAATGTTTACCATACTTTTTCTATATCGAAAAACCAGTAATTTTCGCTGTTATAAACTCTTTACTTTACTTATTTACGTTACTTTCACTTATTTCTATAAGAAATCTATAGAGCGGTAACTTAGGCACACATTTTATCATCATTAGTTAATAGCGTCTACAATTTAAATATGCAGTAATTTGTACCATTCTGGAAAAGCTAAGCGTTGAAGTTCCATAGTGTATAAGAAATCGCTACAGGTATTATTCTGTGGAGGTAGTTCATCTTCATACTGAAACACGAGATGTTACAATTAATTTTATACCGAACCACGAGGTTTCATCAGTTCAGTATACTTTTTTGCACACAGTGAATTGAGAGTTATTAAAAATATAAAAACACTGGAGCGACGTTTCACTCGAATCTACGACTGCATCTTAGAGAAGACCCCGATCAGTAGTTTTCCCTACATTTCTCTTAGGAACTTTTATAGCCGTAACTTGAGCATAACTTTTATCATATATTTAAAAAATCATCCGTCTAAAATTAAATAAAATACGCAGTAATTTCTACCATTCTGGAAAAGCCATGTGTAGAAGTTGCATTGTGTAAAAGAACTTCACGGGCGCGATTTTTCACGCAAATCTACACCTACTTCTTCGAAAATTCCGACCAGGAATTTTCGCTAAATTTCTCTTTAGAGCCCATAGAGTCGTAACTTATGCAAAATTATATCATTAATTTTAAATTTTATTTAAATACTCCACGCTAAAGTAAAAAATTTAAATCTTGTATGATGTTAGGCACGATGTGGTGGAAGTTCTTAAAACAAGTGAAATTGGACATTGGAATATTTCTCTATTCAAATAAACTCAGTGGAAATATTTTCAAGTCCAACTTTACTCATAAAATTTAGATATTCAATAGTTTTTAAAACCATTAATATATTAAATTAACAACCATTCTGGAAAAGCCATGAATTTTGCATGGTGTATTTCACTTTACTTCACTTCACGGGCGAGACGTTTCACTTAAATCTACACCTGCATCTTCGTGAAGTCCCTCCGACCATTTAAATGGGGTCGCAAGGGAAGCGGTACGTAAAACAGGAAAGGGTAGTCATGCGGTAATGAGCGAAATATATTTTTAATTGATGTATTTGTAATGGTACTGTTAATACTCTCTCAAAGCTCTAGTTTAATTAAGCTCAAAGAGTAGAAGAAAGCTCAGATTTCAGGAGTTAAGTGAAATTTTTTGCAAGAAATATTCATGAAATAATCGAGGAAATGTGTCAAAATAAAAACACGGACGCGACGTTTCACTCGGATCTACCCCTACTTCTTCTGGAAGTCATTATTTTTTGCTACATTTCTCTTAGGAATCTTTATAGCCGTTTCTTAGACATAATTTTTATCACTGATTTAAAATATCATTCAAATATTCAACACTGAAGTCTGAAATTTAAATATTCAGCATTTTTAAATCATTAACATATTTATATAATAAATAAATAAATAATTAATATATTATCAATTACATATTGCCATTAATATATTAAATCAATAACCATTCTGGAAAAGCCATGTTTTTAAGTTGCATAGTGTATTAAAACTTCACGGAAACGACGTTTTACTCGAATCTACAGCTGCATCTTTGAGACCCCCCGACCACCTAAATGGGGTTGCAAGGAGTCGGAGAAATGCTGCGCGCAGCAGGAAGGGGTAGTATTGCGGTAATGAGTGTAAAGAGTCGCTCGGGGCGGACTTGGAGGGGCAATTCCTTTGGAAGAAGGTGTGAGGCGACCATGGGAGGCTATGAGGTACGAGGCATCGCCGCAGTTGGGATAATATTTATTGTTCGGCCGCTGTTGCTCCCCTTTCTTCCGCGGCTCTCGCAATGAAAGGCGCGGGATTGAAAAAGGAGACCGTGACTCGGGCATTAACGGATGACGAGCCGTTCTTTCTTCTTCAACGCTTCTCTTCGACCACTTACGCCCCACCGAGGAAGAATTCAATGCTTTCGACGCGTATCCAACAGATTAATATCATTATAGGGCGAAAGAAAGAGTGCAACAAAATTAATCGGAATTCGAATGGCATAGGTCAAAACAGTATATAAAAAAATAAGACCAAAATAAATTTTGATAATTCCAGAAAACCTGAATTTAAAAAAATTATCCCATAGGATATTGGAGTTTTTTTTTAAGTTTTTTTTAAAGAAAATTTATGAACTCGGGATAAAATGAATTCTGCGAAACAATACATCCGTGACAAAATTCAAAACAGTTGAATATTTTCATTTAAAGTCTTTTAAGTGATGAATGAAAAACTTCCCAATTTTTAGCGCGTAGTTCCAATATCCATGTTCTTGATAATAGCGCTCCATTACGGTTCTATTTACTTAAATAGTGGTAGATACCAATAATAAGTATTTTTCATTAAAATATTAAGCAGCTGAACGTCAGTTAGTTGAAACACAAATTAATAAATACTAAGAAATATAATTAAATACCAAATTAATAGATACTGGCCTACCAACAAAAATTAGTCGATACCAAAGCCCCATATTATGAATAACACCCCGAAACTGTGCTTGAAAAATGTTCATTCAATCTTTAATACGATTTGCCTATCCAAAAAGATAAAATTATTGTCAATAATATAGCAGATACAATGTTGATTAACAAAATGAATATTACTTGTTGCATAGATGATATAGCTGAACCACTCTCGCATAACATTGAAAAGACAATAGCCTGAAAAATAATCAGGTACCAAGAATTGGCAATAGAAATAAAAAGAATATGGAATATGAAACAGGTTTTTGTAGTTCCAATTGCCATCTCTGCTACCGGTAACAACCCGAAAATATACAAACTAGTTTTAAAATGCTAAACCTTCATCCAAATACATGAATGACGTTTAATTGAAACAACATTCAGTAACAATAAGGATTAGCCCCTACTAGTCGGAGCTCGCAACCTCCGCAGAAATGGGGTTTCTAACCCGGTGGGAATCCCGAGTAAAATTTGCCCACAATATAAAAACAGCTTTTACAGGTGGAAGCAGTATCTGTAAATACATATTAGTCCAAAATTTGTACCAGCATATAATTTTCACGCCAAAATAAAAAAACAATCGCCATTCTCCACGCAAAAACATAGTTATAAAAATGAAAATACCAATTTCTGGTACCAACAATAAGACTAATTCTTGGCAAGTTTTTCAGCTTTGAGAATTTTTTTAAATTGAAAGTTAGACTATTATTGTCACCATTACTTCGCGAGGGGGAGGTGGCTCTAATTTTTATTTCTACACGTCATTTAATGTATGCCATAGGTATGAGGAATGCTAGAAATTGTAGGAGAAATATTACTTCTTAAGCAGGTAAACCTAAACATCATGCCTTTAGCCTGGTAATAAATATACGCAGGAAATATCCAGTAACGTAACAGTAAGAATGACTGAAAATACCCAAAAGAATACTCACTACGTATCTAATTATTCTTATTTAACAGTGAGCAACATGCGGTATAATAAATAATTAACAAAACCTAATCGTTAAAATTATGCATTAGGCAAGAAAAATTTTTCCAAGCTACACTTGAATTACTAAAGCTTTTATGAATACATTGTGCTTTTTCTCTTTCCCATAAAGAGAAACATAGCTGCACGCGGTAGTGCGAATCAAGGAATCCATAACCTAAAAATGAAAATTTCTTCCTCTCGAATGAGGTAAAGTTTCTTTCAAATACCGTTGCACATTCATTTATTGCTCAAGTTCACCCGTAAATACCTTCCTACACTCATCCACGAGGCGGGAGAGAACGGTACCTCTCATTTCAAGTAATATGAAGATTCCCGAGTCGGCTTCTCTCATTCCACCGAGTCATTGCTTCATAACTTCCCAATCATATTCCCTCACTCCCATCCTCCCACACTCGAGTCAATACCAGTAACGCCACTTCAACCTATTTCCGCGACAAAAAATCTCACTTAGGTTTATTCCTTGGGTGCAATAGCTCCCGTGAATGTAAACAAACTTGACTATAGGATATAGGATTTTTAATGCAAGGACATACGGCCTACAGTGGAACTTCAATTTAAAACTTAACTAAATATGTGTATCTATGCGGTATGAGAAACCATTAACAATTATTAAGGAGGAAAGGCTGGTTGTGATTGAAGTAGTAACATAAACAAGTTAATGCTTTCACATAATCAATGAGTTCACACGAATGTTGATAATCTTTTGCTCAAAATATTTTTAATCACAACTGAGGGAACAAATTCACAACTGAGAAATTTAATAATTTTTAATTGTTGCTAAATTTTTTAGAATAAAGTTTTAATTGGTATTTTTCTTAAAAATAAATCTTAATGGGCTGTCTTTTGTTTTTAATTCTGGTTAGTAGAGATACGATGCGTAAACAGGAGACGTGAGAATGATAACTTAATGCAAGACATCTCATAAATCAATTTTAACAACACTACCACCATGTATTGAGGAAAAAATATTGCTTGCTTAAAAATGAAACCGTAAAAGAGAAAAAGAATCACAAAGGTACTGTATGTACAGTGTACATTGTACACTGTACATTGTGTACTGTGTACATTGTACACTGTACAGCCCTACTCAATTTGAATCACGAAGTTTCAGAAATGCTTCTTAAGAGAAGTTAGTAAAGAATAGTTCACATAACACGCCAAATATAAATAATTTTTTATTTAAATTTTTACTGCATGAGCCAACTGAACCTTGCATTAAGCTATTGTAGTCTTGCGTTACCTGTAGCGATTAATGCTAGATGAGAGCTCTAACCACCTGCATACATGTGTTATTTTTTTCATTATACATATTTTACAGCCATGCTATGCAAAGATCGGGTACTTATTGGATACTGGTTATTAATCGCCACCTGCCAAACACCGGATATGGCTCGCAGGTTTTATTTAGATGTAAATGCTAATTGCCGGAGCATACAAAAATTGTGTTTCCTATTCTAATACATCGAACCCTTTGCATAGAGTCGTAATGCATACATCTTTTAATGGGATCTCGAGTGGATGTCAGTCAGTAACGGTATTTGAGTTGAAAGGATGAGAGAACATGATTTCGCTATATCTAGCATCCCATAAAATCGTGTATCTAATGTTTCAGTCGTAATTACCATTGGCCTTATATTCAAGGCGTTATAAGTTAGCCATTAATTTATATATATTTTTCGCTCAGTAGAGTTCCTTTTTTATGTAGCTCCCTAAAGTGGTTGTCAGACAGCAACTTAAACCTATGATTTATTTTTTTTTCAAACCAGGACTACTACGATGTGACGCAAGGTAAGTTGCAATCCAGTTGAAAGAAAAAGTTGATGTATACATCCACGCATCGCTCTGTGAGTTATACGCGCAGGTACCAAGGTGAATTATGACTCACAGTCCGAGAGAAAACGTTCACAGAAACCTTAGAGGAGGAGGCAAATAAATTGGCAAATGACCGTGGCTCTTGTACTTGTCTGTATAAAATAAAGTTTTTTATTCTATCTGTTGCCATTGATAGGCATCGTGCTACTGTACAGAGTTCTATGAATAAAACGTTCAAGTTTTAATACCAATACAAAATTTAAGCCCTGAATAGCAAACCAGGATAATCACAAATGAACGAACGGGTATAAATATGCAAAAATATATGGCATCAAGAGTTGAAATAAAACTTTTGTCTTGTATTCAGAAAATAATGAAAATATGAATCGAAAAAAGCACCAAATTAGGAAAATTACACGCTTGTGCATAGGATAATATATCGATTTAGTTTTTTCTACCACCTCCTAACAAAGACGTATTTAGAGAAGAATAAGCCCAACAAATGTGTCACGCTGCATCTATGCGTAATCCATGATAAAATTTTAAACTCCAAGTATGAAATAAATAATACGAAATGCATAAAATTTACAACCATAAAGTCACTCTTGAACGATCATACAAAAGAACTATCACCATGAATCTGGGGTATTCGTAAACCTGAGGCTTAGTCTGTAGTGACCTCTACCCTAACCTATCCCTCCAACCTTTGGGTTGAAGAAATGTGTGGATAAGGAAAAAAGTTAGTAATTAAAATGGCTATGAACATCGTTCAAGGGACGAAGTCTTTGTGGTTCCCTCCCTTGGCACACGGTAACTTCGCTTTCCGGTGAATGCCAGAAAAGTAATTAACTTAAGAGAAAATCCCTTATCGTAAATCATGACTGAATTTGCTGAGAAATTTGGCTAAGCAATTGATAGAAAGGGAATCGTTTTATAGCGGCCGACTTCCCAGCGCCACCAAATAAATGAGGCTGCAAGTGACTTCCTCTCGATACTTCAAAATCCATTAGGCTATTCTCAATTTATTATTGGTTAAGCGATGAAACATCAGAGTAGAAAACTTAGGAGCGCCTTTTCAACGAGTTTTCCTTCCCTCAATAAATAAGCATAACGTCCTCAAGAAAAAAAGTATTAAGTTAAAGCAAAATTATATGTTTCCGAGGCATGAGCCTATATAATAAGCAAGTTTTACAGCCTAAAGGGGTTTTTATGCCCAACACTATTTTGATGCATTCAGTGTTCATCGTAAGATAATTTTAATTGATTCAATCTTCAAGAAAAAATTATAATAATAGGGTGGTTTCCTATTATTTTTTTATTGCCTAAATCAAAAGATTATTACTCCTGGAGTACGTATTTCACGCTTTTAGATTTTTAAATGACGATATCTATTTTTCGCGATTAAATGAAAAGTGAAAAATTTCAAGCGCGCGAAAACGCGACGCGTAAGTAGGAATGATGGGAAAAAGTCCGTGCGACGCATTTCTGGTTCCCCCTCCCGCCTTGTGAGGTGACCTTGATCGAGGCTCTGAGCGTTGATAGGACGCAGGATGCTAGCGGGTAGCTGAGTACCTTGCTGGCTGGTAGCGCTTGGCTTAAAAAAGGTTTATTAATACCTTATCAAACGAAGAAAACTTTCCGACCTTAGCCAGTTTTAATAGGTGATTATTAAGACATGTTTCCCTGAGCTCTGTACCTCATGCATGCATTGGTAACCTCAGAAGATGTATAACTCCTATCCTCTCGTGTAGAAACTAGGTCCCTGTGACGCCACGTGGAGTGGAATCGCATGGGCGCCAATCTGGCCTTTTTCAAATCAGGATAAAATTGACCCTTGGCATTCGTCTAAACCGGTATTTCTAAAACCAAATAATTTGTACATTATGAATACACTAATGGTGGGTAACGAATCGCCATCAATGCCTTTCGTTTTCTTTGATGAAGGAAACTACCCTATTATTTTCCTTCCGATACTTAATTAGAAATACCAATTGCAGTGAATGACACATGGAATTCACTTCGAAAGAATACCACTGGAGGTGTTTACGCACTTCCGTAACCATATAGCTTATATTACTACTGATTGTTGGTGAGTTACATGGTGATTCACATTGTTAGATTGCGTCATGCTGGTAGTGTGCTTTAATAGAAATGGCGCCGTCAGTTGCTTGGTTACTTTCTTTGCGGCATAATGTGACCCAGAGAGCGATATTATACGGTCCATGTAATAATTCTGGGTCGGAAGTTACGTCACAATTCTGTGGTTTTACCTCATATTCATGACCCAGAAGCTGTACATAAACTCAGATCTACGGTAACATGTTTTTAAATTGTTTACATGAGCTAAGTTTTATAATAAAGCATTAGCTTCGCCGGGCAGCGTATTTCTTACTGGGTAATACGTATATTGACAAGTATCCTAGCGACTAAAGCGCCACTATTTGCGGGAATCAATGCCGTCACAGGAGTGGAGAATCCTGTATACAATATTTATTGCCGTATCAAAAGCTTTCGAAAAAGCCTAGCTGACGAAATTGGGAATTGCAGATTGGGATTCTGGCCGGATGTTGCTTGAAGTAGGGTAAAACCGGAAGGTTTATGCTTACGATTTTCGCTGCGAAATTAGAAGTTAACCACGTTACACCAAAGAATTTGAATGCTCCCAGCTATTCGACATAGTGAGGTACGAGGGAGCACTTGACCCACCCTTCCTGAGAAGCGGCTGCCTGACCTGTTCTATGACGAATTGTCCACTAACAAGGTAGGGGCGGACCAAATTTGGGGGGGGGGGGGGGGGTCATGATCTGAGTCCGGGGACTATGGACTACCCAGAAGACTCGGACTCAGAAGAGTGGGGCGTTCTCACGAGTAATTTTTTTTAATTCCCATTTTTTACGTACTTCGGAGCTAACAATTTCATTTTTATTCTTAATAACATATGAAATTGAAGAATGCTCGACATTTAAGGATAAAAAACTATGAAACGATTGAAAATGAAGAATTTTTGATAAAATTTGAGTGTGGCATAACCCCCTCCCATATTGACCTCATCCCCAAAAATCTGCCCCCGTAACAAGGAGACATCGCGAGAGCAATGTTTGGGATCTGAATGCCGATGTTATTTCCTTAAATTATACAGGAAATGTAGAAAGAGTGCCACGGATTTACTCTCCATAGGCGTAAGTTCGACAGAGAATCACAAATAAAGATTAGGCGCGGCATCACTCCCCATGAGCTAGCACGTATCTCAAAATATCTCCGTAAAGTATGGGTTGCCTAGTGACACCGCGCCAACTCTTTAATCGATTTAAGCTCGGGATTTGGAATAGGGTTTCCTTTTCCGATTTCAATACCGAATCCTACGCTCAGATGGGTATCGTATTGTATGCATGGTAGGTATTTGGAGGAGGCGACCGACAGCAGAGGTCATTTGCGCCATGAGGAAAGGGTATGGAAGAAAGGGAGGAGAGAAACCCGGCGTCGGCATTAGCCTGCTCTTAACGAAAGGCGCCAAGGGGACCACGGCTTAACGTCCCATCCGACGGACGGATTGTTGCGCTTGAAATGTCCTCCACATAGCACCCCAGCAGGGATTGGGCAGTCTCTGAAAATTCTCTACCACCGCCGGGATTTGACCCCGAGCCCGCGAAATGGGTAGCCAACACTCTAGCCACCACAACAACCCGACCCCCTCAAATAGTTATCGTGTAAAGCGAATAAGCCAATGCAACTTGAGGCGAGAAAACATATAACATCCCATCAAACAGACGGACACTATTATGGGACTACGATTCCTTAAGAAGAAAATTCACTCCCGCTCTAAAGATCTATTTTCGCCAAACCAATCTTAGGATTGTTGACCAGTGATGATGATAATTATTCTTAATGAATTTCGTAATCACTGGTCTAACTCCAGTAGGGGATTTTGAGGAAATGGAATTGATTGACCCCCAACGCAGATACTTCAATAAATCGCACACAACATCATTATGTCATTAAAATACGTAAGCAAGTATATGAAGAAGGTAAATTAGGGCGTGGAAAAGATGAAAGACGTAGATGTGAAAAGATTAGCAGATATGAGCATTGAGTGGAGATTTGCGTCAAACCAATCTTAGGATTACTGACAAGTGATGATGATAGAAAGGAGGGATGCGTAAACTTAAAAAAGTCTCTAATTATCGCCAGTATATGAACCCAGAACCGAGATGCTTGGAGCCAGAACACCAGCCTTATCCTATTTCAGTCCAGATTATGACTCATGGGGCCACTTAGGAACCTTCTCAAGAAGCGATAATAAAAAAAATCCATTCGCGAGTGGTTCATGAGCTCATTTACAGTATTTTCGCCCGACGGGTGAAACAAAAAACCTCGACTCTTCGCCTCCACTCGACTGGGACCGGTTTCGCGTATATATCCCCCTGAGGAAGCTGGTCTTCTTTCCCCCATTACTTCTTTTTATTACAGTCGCGTCCGAGCAGTGGCCGAAAGTATCAAAAACGTGCTTTTGAAAGGAATGACCACGGGGGCAACTTTCATCACGAACGGAGGTCGGTTTTCGGGTGACTGGGTACGTCGAAAAGGACGAGGTTGAGGAGGTATATTAGCGACTGCCCGATCAAAATAAATACGTTTCGCATACGGCATACAGAATAAGCTTCGTCATAAGAAAAGACAGCTCTTAGATAAAGAAACGATATAAGGGAATATAGACTGTGGATTAATCAATTGCTCTGATGATAATCTACCGATTCGATCGATAGATTTTTCTTCCTCATAGGAAAATCTACTAGAATTGGTAGAATATTAATAGCGTATGCTTGGTTTCGCTGATGGTAGGACCTGCCCGCCTTGTGATGGTGCAGGATTCCTCGTCCTCTCCCTTCCTTCCCCGTCCTTCCCCTGGAGGCGTCGTCGGGCTCTCATCGCGGCGGCGCCTCCTTTCCTTGATCCTTCCCGTCCTTCCCCTTCTGGTGGTAGAGGAGAAAAGCTAACGCTTACAGTCCCTGCCCCAGGAGTGTACCCCGCGAGCCCGTCCTAAGGGTTTCATTCCACCTGCACTGATGATAACAATGATAAAGTTTTTAAAATCACACTTGCTGCCGCTATTTTGTCCGACCGTTTGGGTTATATTGATGCTATTGACTTCAATAATATTATTCGTTTCAACTGCCTCAAAAAGAAGTATAGTGGCATGCCTATTGGTTATTTTTCCGTAACAAATTTCTTATTGCACAAACGTTATATCAGTTTCTATACAAAACTACATAAATATTCTAGAATTAATATAGTTTTTTTCACGCTCATACAAGCATCACCATACGAATCTAATTGTAACTAAAATGTGTATTTGCTAATGCAATTTGCAAAAGAAATTTAGCACACAAAACCTGTTTTCTGTGGCCCCCATTCAATATAATTTGCAGAGAGAATACACTTTGAAAATTTCTCGCAAATGACTTGTAATTGATTTTCCGGGCCAGCCTATACGAGATATACATCTACAAAATACCCTGCGAGCCACCACTAGTGTGTTTGGCAGGGGGTGATTAATCACCAGCATGCAGCATGCAACTGGACTCCCACATGCACACCACACGGTCCAAAAAAGGTCACGCATACTAACAAATTATGCTACCACACGCTGTTAGAAATAATAATAAAATTCAGAAACATGCATTAAGTTTTACATAAGTTAGTAGGCTACACTACAAGATATCTAATCTATTTATGAGTTCCAACGCTGCCGTTATAATCTCTTATTGATCGTGGAAAAAAAGACACTCTGAATCTGTCTGTTCTACAGTCTCTATCTCTCTTATTTCATTTATATCATCTGATCTTCTGAGATAATACAGAACTTCCGGAAGACCTTGGCCAATATTTTCCTGCATCTCAAATATGAAAATTCTTCATCTGAAGAAAAACTTAAGTAAAATTATCAAATTTGGAATGCACGCAAATGTGGACATGGGTCTAATTTAAGTGCCATCTCAATTTGGAGGGATAGAAAGATCATAGCTCAAGTTTTAGGCGAGTAACACGTCATAGAAAAGATCAGTCAAACGGACATTATGCACTCACTTCAGGAGGTAGGTTTGAGACCGCGCGAATCAAAACAAATGCTTTTCAAATCATTATGAGAAAAAAAACCCTATGATTTGTTTGGCGAGCTCTCATTTCCAAACTCATATCTGCTAGTGTTCATTTCAAATATCTTTGCAAATAAGAGGCAGAACTAAGTATTTTGGGGAACAAGGGAGGAGGGCAGGTAACTTTCTGAAAACCAACCAAAATGCGATAGGCGGAGCCTAGCCTCGGGGAAATTCAGTCGCTTTCAGACCTCTGTGGTGTGCGCTTCGTGAGTGAGTTAGCTATGTTGCCATGTGGAATGATGGTTTTTGACACAGTCCTTCGTTTCCATGCACTGACAAAGTCTTTTGAGAAAACATGGCAACGCCTGCCTCTCCCTCTCTCCCCATCCCACATCCGTAGTATCTTAGGTCCCACCTACTGCCGCGACGCCGCTGGAAACATTCCCAGCTTGCACGACTGGGCCGGTCGCAAATATATTTGAAAACTATCATAAACTTTCATATTTTGTTTTTTCTTGTTTATTATCCTCACTAAAATCACCAACGTAACTCATTTGGGACCGTTCTTTGCCCTTATTCCCGTCCACTTGTCCTTCGAAGATTGTCCTTATTAGGCCCTCATGCCATATTAAGCAGCTGATTTAACTTCTCGCATACTGTACTAAAAATATTTGGACTCCATAAACGGCATTTATCGAACTTGAATTTCTCAGGCAAATGGTAAAAAAAAGCTCCATCCAATTTACCCTGAAAATTTCAGTACGATAACGTAAGAAACCTAAGTTCATCCCGAAACAAACGATCGTAACCTAAGCACAAGTCTGGTGATCATCTCACCTATGTTTTTGACTGAGAGGAGAAGCGGTTTCTAAAGCCATCATTTTCCATATCATATGGTCATTTGAGGTGTCCTTGATGTCTACGATGCTCGTTACCATGAAATTCAATGGGTTGCCACAATATTCGTTTGGCACCGTGCGCTGATTGGCTGCGTCTGTCTATAACGTACGTTTTCAGTGACGAAATCGTGAAGCCAGCAAGTAGTTGAAATAGGGACGGTGATCCCTGTTATTGCTGCTATCCTTGAAAATTATGAAGCCATGCAGTCGTCATTTGAGCTGCCATTGACGCCATCCCTAAATTCGTACGTGAAAAATTATTGTTTGATTTCGTCTTTGCTAATTTGAAATCTTAATCAATTGAGTCTTCGCCAAAAAAGACAACATCTTCGTCTATATGTTACCCTGCAAGCCACCCATAGAGGTGTTTGGCATGGGGTGAACCATCACCAACATGCACAAGAAGATTTACTTCCACGAACATGCATTACGCGTCATTAACCTTATGCGGTCCATTGTTTTCAATTCAAATAGTCTGGTCCATATTAATTGGTGCTTTTTAAATGTGTTATTTTGTTCGTTCAATTGTATCAGGCTCAACTATGTGGAAATTAATACACGAAAATGAAGAGGAGACTTCGTTCATTTCCACAGATTTATTTCGTCCGTACGACATGTTTCGACCATAGAGGTCATTATCAAGTACAAAAATTTCGAATGTTAAGCAAACATATATACTCTTTGAAGGGGTTGAGGTTATACTCCTTCTTCCACTCTTTCCCCCATCCCCTTCAAAGAGTATATATGCATGCTTAACATTCGCAATTTTTGTACTTGATAATGACCTCTATGGTCGAAACATGTCGTACGGACGAAATAAATCTGTGGAAATCAACGAAGTCTCCTTTTCATTTTCGTGTTATTTTGTTATTTAAAGTAAACTTCCACTGACTGTAATATTTTACTATAGGTTCAATTAAAGAGTTTATTATTTAAAAATTATCTATGAGTGACATCTCTCCAAACATTGCCCTTGTGCACACAATCCCCTTGTATAACCTTGTGATGTTGAGCTCAACTTGACGTTGGACCTGATGCTTGTACCATGCCTGTCGAGCAGGCCTCGACGTTGCGCCGCAAAGGGTTAAAGCTACGTATGACACATAAATAAAAAATCCCACTCATGTCTAAGGCAATCTGCCCATGAGGCTGGAACACGCAAAACATGAAAAATTGTGCGTCAAGTGATTCGTCCTATCTCTCATGTAATCCTGGCTCCACCGTCATTTTAACAAATCGAAGACGATATTACAGTCCACCATTTATCATTTGTCTCTCAACAGACGCCGCTACACTCCTAACTGAAGGCGGGCGTGGGGGAACATCGAATATATTGCCTTTGAGGTCTTAAACACGAATTCCAGCGTGCCATATTTGGTAATCGGGAGTTGAGCAATTTCAATTTGATTGCGGAATACATATGTCAATGAGGAAGGTGATTACGAGGGTGAAAACTAACGATTACTCACGACAGACATCGATTAGTAGCAGCGGGAGCTCACAATTTGAGCACTACCGACGTGTTACTCCCGAAGAAAGCATAAGATAATACAGTAGGAGAGTTTTAGTACCTGAGGATGATTGTATAACAATCGAAACACGTGTCGTACACGGTTAATAAATTGTGGAAAATACGATATCTCCGTCTATCATTATCATTGGTTATGTTTTACGACATCTCTTCTAATAAAGTTGGCTTTAAAGTAGGATCCGCTGTGACTACATGATACACAACATAAAAAAGCTTGCAATGAGAATACAACTGAGAATGTACAAAAAAATGACGATGAAATTGAGAAAACGTTATTGGATAGCTGGTATGGTATGGTATTTGGAGGAGGCGACCGACAATTGATGTCATTTGCGCCATGAGGGAAGGGCAGGGAAGGTAACGCGGAGAGAAACCCGGCGTTGGCAATAGCCTGCTCTCAACCAAAGGCACCAAAGGGGCCACGGCCTAACGTCCCATCCGACGGACGGAGTGTTGCTCTTGAAATGTCCTCCACACATCATTCAAGCAGGGATAGGACAGTCTGAAAATTCTCTGTCACCGCCGGGATTTGAACCGGAGCCCTAGGGGTGAGAAGCAAACACTCTAGCCACCAAGCCAAGCCGATCTCCTATTGATTAGCTATTTTTTATTTTGACATTGACGTGATGATTTGAAAACATAGAAGTTTCTCTTAATGATACGTAATAAATTAAATTGTGAATATATAAGGGAAGAAAAAGGCGAAATCTTTCCGATAGAGAACATAAAATTTGGTAAAATTTGTAGTCTCTTGGTATGGAAAATTACAATATTATTTCGGGTGTATCATAAACATTGCACGCTTTCTTCGATAAAGCACAGATTTAAATGGACTTTTATAAATACAATTTCATGATAATTAAAGGCGTTTTTCAGATAACCACTACAAATAATTACCATTATCACTGACATCATTGGCTTAAAGTAAGTAAAATCATACTTAATTACTGTTATTTATCACCAGCAATTACCTAATCGACCACCTTAAGGTAATTGTGGCTCAATTTTCAATCATCTGAGGTGTTTGACCAGGAATGTTAAATATAATATCACTCTGGCTCGACTGTTCAAATTAATGGCCTATTATTTACTCCAAAAGTACGCCATCACCTTGACATTGCCATGGTTTGTTGGGCGAAACCGTAGATAACATGATAGAGAACGAATGAAAATTTTATCCAAGTATTTCCACGGAAGTAAAGCTCAAATATTTGAGATACGGGTAAAAATTAACAAGGCCTACTCTCTGTAGCCTTAAAACTTCAAATGGTAGTGAAGGATTTTAGATGAAAGTAAGTCAAGATAAAACACAAAATACTACTGGTTGAACGGGAATGATGTGACCTCGTGATTCCAGCTCAGCATGAGTTTGTTATAAATATAGTGATTTTACACAAATATGCATCAATTCTAAAAATACAACTGAGCCATGCTCACATCGACACAACTTGGCACATTTTTGGAGATGAACACTAGAGTAGAACGTCAGCTAATTCACAAAAAATGGAGTAGATCGACTTGGCATTGCCGTCAGTGGAGGAGAATTCATTGAATATTGATAGGGGCAAAGAGGAATACCTATCTACCGTCAAATAAGCTGCCGAAAATCTTCAGCAATCGGTTTCGCGACTCTTGCCTCGTTAGATCTGCGACCGGTAGAATACTTGTCTTATCGGTCTGAGCCATATTACGTTAAGCCAAGGAAAATTGCCACAAACTGCGATACATAACATCAAGGATAAAATTTGTCATTAAAAAATTAGGCTTAGCCGGGATTCAAACCCGAATCTCACTATTGCGGATCAGAATGAGTTCATAAACTCCTGTGGATATAGCCACAGATCGATCCAAACGCTATTATGGGAATTTTCCAAGGAAAGCAGGCGTTATCAAATATAAAATCAGGAGTCAAACAAAAAGATTCGGAGCGAAAAGTCTTTTGTTCTTTTTAAATGAAGTTGGTCATAGTTTTCTTTTTACGTTGCCGGTCTTGGTGGCGCTGGGGTAAAGCCTGCCTATCCGTAGATCGAATCCCGCCTGGATGGGTGATCCCTGTCCATAGATTTTGTCGAATAAACTTCAAATTTAATTTTCGTAAACTATAAACATGTATTCACTCTTTAATATTATTCATTATCTCATATTTGCATAAAATTAATCTTTATAACTGTTTGATTCAGAAATCAGCCTGATTTTTCGCAAAATTTTAAACTTTAGAGCTCGGACGGCAGTGGTTAATATTATCCGATTTCAAAAATATTTTGTGTGCGAGATCCTGATATTATTTCGCAACTTTCCCGCATAGGGCAAATTTGATCCGGGAAAAAAAACTTTTTTCGGCTCACCCCACTGTCCAGGGCATGGATGCTTGTGTTTGGCTCTGTTAATGTTGGAACCCTCGTTGTTAAGTCCATCACGTGCTGTTTACGGGGAAGTGGGAAATAAACAAATAAATAAATTTAACACTGCGACTATATGTGATACCTAATTCATGGATAACGACCGATTTTGTCGTAAAATTTCAGGAATCAAGAAAAAACGTTTCATCCTGGATTTTGGATTTTTTTCCTCCAACCTGAAAGCGATGTTAGTGCATGTCTCATAGTGAATACAAGTGTTTTCGTGGTCCGAAGCACAACATAGCTACTTGAGTTCACTTGAGGTCTTAAAATTTGTCACCTTGACGACAACACTCAACAACTACTCATTTACCAGCTGATAAAATTTACGTACTGCAATACGATGAAAAAGAAACAAGATGGTTCTCTAAAAGCTGCTATAAACTTTCGCAAGCCATCGAACTTTCGGCATGATCCAGTCGGAATGGCGACCCAAACGACCCACATGGAAGAGCGACATTTTTGGCAATAAAAAAGAACGTTACGCACGGAACTCGTTTTTCTCTTGTTATACAGTTTGGGTCGCGTGGACAGCCGCTGGGCAGAACCTTTCGTTGAGATGGAGTCGCCCGTGAGCGCAGCCACAACTGTCAGGGATGTAGTCAGATGGGCGCGGACCGCTTTGCGTCCCACTGGGCTTTTGGGCGTGTCCTCCAATTCCCCTGGTTACCGACTCTTATCAGCATCTCCCGCTGGCATTTTGATACGGATGTGAGACAAATAGTTCTAATTCCCCCACGGGACAATTATGAAATTTAACCAGTTTCCTCGAGAGTAGTTTAAACTCATACGTAGACGCATACATGCAAGGCATACAAAAATTATCTAATGCTTGCATAGTCATTGATAAGCACCACTTACGTAATTTAACGGCTGATGGTATCATATGTTAAGCCCCCACGGTCCATCATGGGCCTCAGCACAATTGCCTTAGGAAATCAGGAACCTGAATAGCTAAGTGGTAAACGCAATGACCCAAAAACCTAGGGTCCGTGATTTTATCCTCGGTTTAGGGGGAATTTTTCTCATGGTAATTAATGTGAAATCCGTGTTGATGTTTCAGGATGTTTTCTATTTACTACGATTTCGTTTAAGATACAACTCCCATGGAATCTTTTGATGTAACATAATAATGCCACCTGATAACATTGTATTCGCTCGGATCTGCGTATGTAAATAAATATCCGTCAGGGATGTAGAAATTTCGGTTGCAAATGGTCTTTTAGGCGTGTTATTCACATCTACCAGCTATTGCCGCTAAAGGCATAAACCGCATGCATTTAGATACGATAGCTATCCCACCATGCGGTACAGGATACTACGTGAAAATAAATGGAAATCATATTCATTTTGAACCAAAAAGAAAAAAAATCATTGTTAATTTCGACAGGATAATTGATTATGCGAAAATGGTTTCGTCGAACAGTTGACATCATCAAGTGAGCGACTTATAGAGCATATTCCTAAGAGCTGCAGAAGGGAAAATGGGAAAGGGTCTATAGGAGGGTTCAAAAAGAGAGCAATGATCTTTATTGGGCCATGAGTCGGCGACAGTCTCTATACTCGCGACGAAATTAATTTTTTTTCGGAATACTATTTTTTTCCTCCTTTAATTTACTCTTATTTTTCACAAAATGTTCCTATTCTTGCCCTATTTTGAAAGCTCTTGTTTTTATACTATCCGCAAGAGCATGGGACTTTTCTTAAATACGAATTAGTAAAAGACATTCATTCAGCGTCGCCCGAGGCTGTGAAAAATATTTTTAACTAAATTGTTATAATTCTTAAAAATAATAATAAATTAACTAAACTAGCTGATTCATTAATCAAATTAATAGTTTAATAACCTTATGTTGCATTATAAACATTCTTCAATCTTCTTTCTATCATTTCAACGTTTGTTTATGCCCATAGAACGGATGGCTCGCCTAATTGAGGCAGCCGCTTAATTAGGGCAAAGTGCACAAGTCCCGATATGTCCCAATTAACCGGAATCTACTGTATTATATACATTCGTAACAAAAAAAAATTAAAATTTATTAATAAAATTTAAACAATAATTGGTAATAAAAACACAAACAGTAATATTTCACTTCTAAAAAAAGTTAAGGAAAGTGCGTTCCGGCACTGCTAATTTTACCATGACGTCACTGGAGCAAGGTACATAAATATCTTCACAATCGTAATCAGAAAGTTTTATAGGCGGATAAGGATTGAGTGAGATCTAGGCACACAATGCAGCTATTGTGATTATAAAGAAAACTTCTCTTGAATCATGACGACGACAGGTATTAAGAAAACGTCAGCCCGTAGATCCCTTCTTTTCCACTTCCACCACCTCCCCGCTCATTGCTTTTGGTTTTGCTAATTAAGGAATATGTTATTTTAATTGCAGGCCTGATTACGTCGATTTTCAAGAAAACTATAGTCTTGTTATAAATAATCCAGAGGAAGTTTACTTATTTGATATATTATTGGTTCAAAATTAATAATTGATTCTACAACGTCTCGTATCATATTTGAATGCCATTTTATTAAAAAAATATCATCTTCCCACTGGCATAGATCGACTAACAAGTCACCAATTAATTAGCTCTCGATACTAAAATTTACAAATTGCATTTGACAATCCTCATATTTATGCAGATTCGTACAGCAGTACTTACGAACGTATCTCTAAATGTGAAAACTTTAAATAAATCCATTAATTTCTACCACTCCTAGTGAAATAATAAAAAGTAAGTGTGTAATTAAAGCAAGTGGAGTAAAAATTCGCTCAGGGATTTAATGTCAATTATAATAATAATTAAAGCAAAAGATAGTATTTTCGCTATTTTGGACCCCTATATTTTTCACTGATTTTTTTATCACTTTGCACCAAAAGAGAGCACGACGGATTGGGCACGCTACAAGACGCCGCAGTTATGCGAGAAACATGTAGGAAGTGACTAGAAATTGATTGAATTGTCTCCACAGGAAGGCCAACGAACAAATACCTAACAGATCAAGAAATATACTGGGAGTATAACTCTCAGGGGAGTATAAGAAATAGATCGGGATAGGGAGAAAGCCAGGGCTTCAGATATCGTATTGTAGCGATAGAATTAAGTATACTATCACTACTTACAGTTTTTTAACTTCTTTATTCTTCCTCTTTATCTTTTTAAGTACAAAAGATTATATGAACTTCCGTGTTCCCTCTTTTCGTCCCCAAACATAAACAACCACCCATTATTGGTTATTTATTTATTTTATTTATTATATGCAAGTGGAGTTATTGAGGGTTTTCTATAAGTTTTATAACATACACGTCAAAGTGTACCATTGACACACGAATACATTTTGGATTGCAATACTATGTCCGAATGCATATATATTTTTCACGTCAATAAAAAAATCAAAGCTCATTTTGAAACCTTTCACCTGTCACAGGTTGGAGTTCTATCGGAGACAAAAAAAATACCGTTATTACAGCACGACATATCCATTTTCCACCAGGGCCATACAGAGATTGAGGACTCAATCCGGCATTACGATAGACCTGTCAGCAAAGATCTGACTACAAGAGGTTAAAAACCACATATCGACCTTTTGATTACCTGGTCTGGAAAGACATTTTTTTAGCTGGATTAAGGTCATCAGTCGATTGCCGAAAGAGTTTGGTAATGCAAGACTGAACTGAAAGGCCACGGGATTGGGTCGATGCGAAGGCTTGGAAAATGGCTTACCTACTACTCCTAAGACTCAAGCCGGAATCACGACAGAGCTGTCAGCGAAGTCTTGGTGTTAGGTACACGAAAAAAGGCTGGAGTGTACACAATAGAAACATGTTTAATTTGGTGGAATTTTTCTATCACGACGATAGAAGATCACACAAACTTTTGTTATTATCCGCACTTTGGCCAAACTTACACCGATCTTAGGTTTCAACGGATAACTGTCCCTCAAGGTGTCGAACATCAGCAAAGTACTGAAATGTATAACCTACCTATTACAGTAGGGGTGGGGACAGCAAAATCTTATAGGGTGAGGACGATGGGGAAGACGTAATGACGTCATACACTGTTTATGACACCCAAACACGCTAAATAAATACCAATTTTTCCACATTACTGTGAGCATATTACAAACATTAAAAACAAAGCTATGTCTCTCCTTGGTCTCCTCTACCGCTTCTCAGAAATTGCAGAACCGATAGCACTACGCGTATATTTTTCAACTATTGTCGTTCCCGTTATAATGTATTGCTCCCCAATTTGGACCATCTTAGCCCTATCCAAAACTTTGGCTGTTAAAAGTGTGACACATTTTTTCACCAATATATCTAAGTACAGAGTCCCTTATCTTCGTAATATGCCCGCTGATACTGTTTTGCACACTCTCTCTACATCTAATATTCCAAATTTAATCCTCAAATCCGATTTAAAACTAATACTTTCTAAACGTTACTTTAAACATTACATTAAAACTAATATTAATACATTCTAAACTCCGCATTGGACTGTCCCAATCTCGTCTCCAATCTGACTTTTAAAGTTCCATGCAGACCCACTCGAACGCATTCGCTCCTCCACATGCCCATTCCCAGATTGTCACTAACCAAACGTTCCATCCTCTCCCGCCTCTCTTTCCTCATAAATTCTCTTCCAGATCACATTGACCCGTTCTCTTTTCCAAACCACTCTTTTACAAACCGCGTTTTTTCCTACCCTAACAGATACTCTTAAGGTCAATAAGATTACTTTCAATGCATTGTTATCTATTTAAATTTATTATGTTTCTTTGTGTTTCGACTTTTTAATTTTTTATTGTATATTGACACTATAAAATGGCAACTATGCAGTATGTGGACAACTTGATAAATAAATATACAAAATACCAGATCATGGCAAAAGGCCTTAAAGGCCACAGAAGAGACTATTAGGTAGAGTGGAAAGAAATAGGAGCAAGGTGCCTAAATATCTTCACAAACTTAAGCAGAAAGTTTTCTTGGCGGATATATGATAAGTTAGATCTAGGCACACAATGCAGCTATTATATATGCAGGTCTCTCAAGGATGATTCCTTTGAGGATGGTTAACACACAGCAATAGGTGGTTTCCTATTATTTTTTTATTGCCTAAAGCGAAAGATTGTTACTCCTGGAGCAGGGGCGCCGACTTATAAAAAATATTGGGGGGGCCCATATCGGAGGTCTTGCTCCGGGAAGAGGTTAAATTCAAAGTGTGACGCAGCACCGAAACACTATCATGATTCACACCACTTCTTTTCAGCTAACCTGCCTTCTACCGTATTAATTATTCGTTTAAACTCATTACTGAATGTTTTTGAAAAGGTAACTATCGTCAAACATGGGAAAAAAAATTCCTGATATATTTTTGTGATTTCACAAAGCATAATATAACTCAATTATTTTCTTGAATTATTGAGGGGGCTCGGCCCCCCCCAAACGAATCTTTGAGGGGGCTCGGGCCCCCTCAGGCCCCATGGAATCGGCGCCACTGTCCTGGAGTACGTATTTCACGCTTTTAGATTTTTAAATGACGATATATATTTTTCGCGATTAAATGGAAAGTGAAAATTTTCAAGCGCGCGAAAAAGCGACGGCTAAGTACGAATGCTGGGAAAACTCCGTGTGACGTCGTTCTGGTTCCCGCTGCAGCAAGTGAGGTGACCTTGGGGCGAGGCTTTGAGCGCTGATACGACGCAGGATGCTAGCAGGTAGCAGAGTATCCTGCTAGCTGGTAGCACTTGGCTTAAATAAGGATTATTGATACCTTAGCAAACGAAGGAAACTTTCCGACCTTATTATTGTGATTACTAAGAGACGTTTCCCTGAGCTCTGTGCCTCATGCATGAATTGGTAACCTCAGACGATGTATAACTCCTATTTACTCGTATAGAAACTAGGTCCCTGTGACGTCACGTGGAGTGGAATCGCATGGGCTCCAATCTGGCCTTTTTCAAATGAGGATAAAAGTGACCATTGCCATTCGTCAAAACCGGCATTTGTAAAAGCAAATAATTTGTATATTATGAATACACTAATGGTGGGTAACGAATCGCAATCAACGCCTTTCGTTTTCTTTGATGAAAGAAACTACCCTATTGTGATTAAAATTAAAAAATAAGGTGGTCGTTTAACAAGGTCTCTTATCAGGGGCATTTAAAATTTCGAGCATTTCAAGGTAATCCAATGTTACTGCCTCATTTTCAAATGCATAATAGACGGATTAAAGTCACTTTCCTCCGTAAGCGAGTCAATGAATCGGATATCTAAAGATGTCACCAACTCTTGATAAATCGACGTCGAATTGTGCGGATTCTATTTTAACATTTGAGAGAATGGCAGAATATTAAAGAGCCTTTATTTTCCCCTCCACTCACGCTATTCTTTCCAAGAATTAATATTTCGGATTGAGTGAGCGACCCGATTCTTAGCAATCGTACCACAAGCCAAAAATGGAAATGAAGGAGTAAATCATAGGATTATCCTTGACACCACCAACAGATATGAAACAAAAAAGATGAAACTACGGGAACTGATACTGATGTAAATTAAGTCGATAAAGGAATATGTAGGAAAGGACTATGTAATACTAAAAAGCGACGAAGAGAGGCTAAGAATATTTTTTAAATTGCTTACATGAAAATAAAAACCCTCTTGAGGGATTATATGCATACATATTTTCCAGGAGAACAATTCAAATGACATCATAGCGAAACCTTGATGTGGTTGGAAATTCGACAGAATTTAAATAAACGCTAATATTTCTTCCTGAAAATTCGAAATTTTGCACAGAAGTATCAACTAACGATCTTTAACACTATAAATACCTTCTTTGATTTTCACTAGAGAAATTCAACCAAAAGAAATTTTGCCGGAAACCATGAAGAAGAAATTCGAAGCGTTCTAAGGGAGTAAGAAAGTGCAAATTGGAAATTACCATTAAGATGGCCTAAGAAGGAAATCTGACAGCGGTGGAAATCATAAAGAGGGTCTAGTGGCTAAGGGAAGGGTCTTAAAATGCCCACCAATTTCATAAAGTCAAATTTTGAGGCGATATGAGTATACTTAAGCTAAGATAAAGGCCTGTAGTATCACAATTAATATACCCACAGATCTCCATTGCGATTACGTCCTCTGCCATTGACCACCGTTCCAAATTACATTACTCATATTCATTGCATATGACTGTATGAGTCTAGTGTATGTACGTAGCAAAACGACTTGAAGGCTACATACGGGAATAAATCAGTAATGAGACGGCTAAATGAATAAAATGTATGTGATAAAAAACAGATTTTGAAAGTATAAGCATTTGACCACCAAAATACTTCACTTCTTCCAATTTTCATATCTTATTTCAAAAGGAGACAGCAGTTATAAATGTTATTCACACGTCTGTGGCTTAGTCAGGGTTGACTCAGCCTTTGGGTTACGTACATGTCATATTTGTAAGTATTGACAAAAAATTCTTCTTACTACATAGGAATACAATGCTAATTCATTGCTTTCAAATGATTAAGTAATAATAATTGGTAACGTGGTTCCATCGTTCGACTTTCATACATTTTTTTATATTCGTGCTGGGTATAATTAGGCTGGGAATCGCAAGAGACTCGGAGGCTGCGCGCTAGGCTTAGACTGCTGGAGCAATTGAGAATGGATATCTCGACACAATGAACATCACATAAGAACCCTAAACCATTTCTGAGTCCCACAGGAAGGATAAATTAAGAGAGATATTTTAGCGAACAGAGAGGAATTTTTTCCCCTGGACGATAAGGGATTATAATAAATTCTAGGCGTTATTCCGATAGAGCATTTCCTCTTTACATGTAAACAGCTGGTGTCCTAACACCCCGCCATAAGCCTATTATGTACATCTACGTAATACCCCGCGAGCCACCTCTACGGCGTTTGGCAGGGGTTGATCAATCATCGGCATGCAACATACATGGGGGCCGCCACATGTTAACCGCACGTTCATGGAAACATCACGAATGAGAGCAATATATAGGTGCATAATCATAATAAATACAAAACTCGTCAACGGTAATTCCTATTTGCAAAGCCATGCAAAGTAAGAACAATGGAAGAAAAATGTTTAAAATGCAATGAGTTGTCCTAGCGAGTGACGCCATTAATTCTACTAATTGAGATACCGTTGCTATCTTTAATAGCAGGAGGAAAGAATGGCATTTTGAATCTCTCTGCTTTGCAGTCTATATCCTTCATTTCCTTCTCGTGATAACGTCTACCATGGCACGACGGTAAACGAAGGATATGTTTCACGTAATAGCAACGGTTCAGTACGTACATGTAGATGTATTTTTGATTTTCCCCAAAAGATAACATCCCTTATCTCAATCTGGTTTACGGCTTAAAAATATTTCGCTGATGTTCTCAAGGGACCGAATAAGTGATGGTTAGGGTTCCCCGCAACTGCGCAAGCCAGACCGCCCATCGCTCCACGTACTGTAGCTCTATGCCTGAAACATTTCTTGAGGGTAAGGCCACTCCAGATTTTCCAGGTGACCCAGAATGCACTTTTCATCCTGAGGAGCTTGGAATGGGAGGGTAGCCTCGTAAAGGAGAAAGAAGATGATGGAAGGGGACAGGACGCTAGTTAATAATGACCACTCACGTGACCACTAGAGAAGCGAGGGAAACACGGATAGAGAGGGCTTCGGAAGATAAGTCGTCGCCTACCGTGCATGTATCTAGGAACATCTTCATGAACTAAGCATTAATCTCGAATTAAATACCTGAATTTAAAAAGAATCACCACAAGCATTCGTCCAAACATCACACACGAACCGACTCCTCTCGTATCTAAGTTTTTTTTTTAACAAAAAATTAACAAACTAAAATCAATATTTTGCGATGTTAGTTGGAGTAATAGAGATGAAATCACTACGGTGAAAATACAGCTTTGTGCTGGATATGTATGTAATGAAGACACTACGGACTACAGCCTTTTTAGGCCATCACATTTTCACGTTGTACTATTGTAAGTTCATGAAGAGGATGGTGCCGTTTGGGTATAATTATCGGAGTATAAAAAATATATTCCTGGGTTACAGCAAACATGCATAAATTATCACAAGAACGTTACCGTCCCAGGCCCACCGCGTCTGAAATAAAAAAAGAAATCACACCAAGCATTCGCCAATCTATCACACCAAGTTCCCTCGTATCCACGAATTATTTCGTCACATTGAGCTTACACACTAAAATCTAATTTCTGCGAGCTCAATCAAAGTCGTATAAAAGATATTACGACTATGAAAACACTGATTTTTAAAGGATATATATAATAAAAATTGTGCCAATTCCGGCATCTTTCGGCCATTTTACCTTCACATTACACTCTTGAAAATTCCTTAAGAGGCCGAAGCCAGTAGAGTATATTTATTTATTTATTTAGATGCTTTTAATCGGGCGAGGTTGAGACTAATAAGTTCCCTTTTCCAACTAGCCCCTTAGAATATATAAAATATATTCCTGGAAAACAACAACATGCTTCAATTTTTATAAGGAAGTTACCCTCCCAGACCCAACTAGGATATACAAAATATATCATCAATTGCAATTTAAGTCAATTGGTTTAATCATTTGAGGCACTAGGTTATTTGAAATATCCTACTCTAAATGTGATACGGAGGAGACAGAAGGTATACATGGAGCGAGTACTGAGCGGGGAGGGGTTGTTGAAAGCAATGTTATAGGGTAGAATTTTAGGTGAACAAGGGCGAGGAAGGAAGAGAATAGGATTTTTAGATAGAATAATAGGGAGTAGGCCTCATTATGAAGTAAAGAGGGAAGTCCATGAAGGGAGTGGAGACTATCAGAATACGGCATAAACACTGCATGCAAACCAACAATATTTAAATAATAATTTATAAAAAGTTTACAGCGATAAAACGCTGAAAATACCTACTCTAGGACCTGAGCAGTCAGAAATGTTGGAATGAGCAGCTATACTTCTTTTTATAGTGTCATTCATTAAGATTATGTTTTGTTGGTTCTTTGATTTGAGAGGTTGTCGGTGGTGGTTTTGTTTTTTCATTTGTTTTGAAACATGACCAAGTTTTTGTTTGGACCACATTGTTCTTGACCAGTCGCTGGCAAAATACCCGTTGCTAAGACTTTACTTCTAAATAAGTTGGAGCAATAATTTTCCTTTTTCAAATGGAGTTCCATTTCTAAATATAAAACTAGCTCCAAACACCAATCAATCAAATTAAATGCTGCTACATTCATGTCATATCTATTCTTTAACAAGATTCTTCTAATGACCGCAGGCCTCTAGCTACGTAAGCGAGCTCCAGAATGCGTTCTACCCCTCCACCCCAAGACTTCAACCCTTCCCTCCCTCGAGTGACCCCTCCAAACCCCCCTCCCAGAACAGCTTCCCCTCGTCCTAACCCCCGGGCCCGCCCTCCAGAAAACCCGTTCCGCCCAAAGCCGGGTGCACACGAGTCACCTGATACACATCTGAAAAGAAGCAACCTCCCTCCCTCTCCAAAAATCCCGTCTCCTTAACTCTCTTCAGCGTCCGAATTCTCCTCGGCTAGCCTCCTCCAACCCAATCCGTATTCTCACGACTCGGACTTATCTCAATATCGTCTTCACTTTACTTTTAAAAAATCCCTAAATTTAAATAGTAATAATATTGAACCACGATGTACAGAAAATACACTCCTCCAAAAATTAATGAATATGCAAAACTTTATGAAGAGATTAAAGCCATGTGTAAAAGTAGGTGGGGAAAAACTTGAATATGTATAGCAGTTTAACTATTTGGGCAGCACATTAGAGGAAAATTGACACAGTAGCAAGGACATCAGGAAGAGAATTGCACTAGCAAAGGAGGCGTTCATGAACAGGAAGGAGCTTCTGAGAGGATCGTTATGTAAGAGTTTAAAGGAAAAGTTAAAGAAGAGTTTGATTTGGAGTGTAGCTCTCTACGGTGCGGAAATGTGGACACCGAGGAAAGAAGGCGAGAGAAGATTGGAGGCATTCGATATGTGGGTATGGAGAAGGATGAAGAGGGTGAAATGGACGGAGAGGAACGAGAAAGGAAAAGGAACGACGAAGTGCTGGATATGGTTGGCAAGGAGAGGCAGCTTTTAGATGAGATACGGAGGAGACAGAATGTATGGATGGAGTTAGTGCTTAGCGGGGAGGGGATGTTGAAAAAGGTGTTAGAGGGAATGTTAGGAAAACGAGGGAGGGGACGGAAAATAATAGGATTTTTAGATAGATTGAAAGGGATTAGATAGGCCTTACAGTGAATTAAAGAAGGCAGTGCTGGAAGGAAAGGGAGGCTTCCAGATCACTTCTTGAACACTCCATGGAAACCTACCTTAATCGGTAGAATACTATAACAATAATATATGACAAACCGCCACAGCATCAACTGGAATCACACCACGTGAAGGGCTTCATTAATTTAAAATAACTTAACTTAGAAGGCTCATTAGGAAGAAAATACAAAAATCAGTCATCCTGGACACCTGTCAGACTGTTCGACGGTTCCTATCTATAGAATAACTGGACAAATCACAGTTGAACTTGACTTGGTCCGTTCGCTTTGGCGAAACCTTGCAAGATTGCAAGAGGGAAAAGGAACTACATAATAATAAAAATAATAATTAATGTAGATAATGAAATAATTAAAATTTTCCAATTGACAACAGCTAAAGACAGTCATCTGAAAAGATGGCTACTTCAAAAGGCGAGTCTACATGTAAAAAACGAGATGAGCCAGAATAAAATCATCCTTCAAGTTAAAAAACCTTCTTGTCTAGACGGAGTGCCAGGGAAACTTCAAAAAATGTTCGGTGAGAATACTTATTTTTTATGGTAGGCAAGTTCTGCAGAACTTTGTGAACCAGTGTATAGTAATAGTCCACCAAGTGTGTTAGGTATTGATAATAAAAGTCCACCAAAACCTGGCAACTACTAGCTGGCAACTACAACCTGACTTTAAAAAAATACCAAACCGAATTATAAACATTTAATATAAAGGCAGCAGACGAAATGAAGTAACTCAGAGTTATGATAACTTAGAACCTCTCGAGGGGCACTCACATAAGGAATATTTGCGGCATAACCCTGAAGAAGAAAGAATTCGTCAAGGGAAGATTTTCGGATGAGAAAGTAAAAGAAAGGTGCTATTTCGCAATTTTCCGACCACACCTTGAATATGCAGCAAGCATATGGGATCCGGTAAGAAAGACTTAGTCCGTGAACTGAATAAAACACAATGAAAAGGCGCACGATTCGCCAAAAACTGCTACGTGCGTGCCGAAAGCGCTACACAGATATTAAGGGAATTAAGCTTCAAGCAGTTTAAACTTGGAGGCTGCGCGCTTGGATTAGATTACTTGAACAATTGAGAGTAGATATCTTTAGGAGCGACACGGAGAATATCAACTTTGAGGCCCACTATACAGAGAAAACACAAAAATATCAAAATTTGGCAGGTGAAATAAAAATATTTGGAAAATGAAAGAAGTCAGCATTCGACCACTAATAATCTCGGTGGAGGGATCTTTATCAAAACGGTCAAAAAAAGGGGATTGAATACCAGGTGATTCAAAAATACTTAACCTCGGGAAAAAAGCTGTTTTACTGCAGACATGCCAGATTTTGAGAATATTCCAGGGCCGAATATGATCAAACAAAGTAGAATAGGGTTAATTCTGTTCCTTAGCGTCCGACCCTAATCTTAATTTATTAGGATAGGTGAATATTTCCAGATGGTGTAAACCAGCCGAGAAATTGAAAAAAAATCGAAAATAATAATAATTATAAAAGGGTAGTTCCCTTCATCAAAGAAAACGGAAGGCATTGATTGCGATTCGTTACCCACCATTAGTGTATTCATAATGTTCCGAATTATTTGGTTTTAGGAATACCGGTTTAGACGAATGGGAATGGTCAATTTTATCCTCATTTGAAAAAGGCCAGATTGGCGCCCATGCGATGCCACTCCACGTGACGTCACAGGGACCTCGCTTCTACACGAGTAGATAGGAGTTTTCATCGTCTGAGGTTACCAATGCATGCATGAGGCACAGAGCTCAGGGAAACATGTCTTAATAATCACTTATTAAAACTGTCTAAAGTCGGAAAGTTTTCTTCGTTTGATAAGGTACAAATAATGCTTATTTAAGCCAAGCGCTACCAGCTAGCATAGTACTCTGCTACCTGCTAGCAGCCTGCGTCGTATCAGCGCTCAGAGCCTCGCCCCAAGGTCACCTCACTTGCGGCAGTGGGAACCAGAACGTCGTCACACGGAGTTTTCCCGGCATTCTTACTCGGCCGTCGCGTTTTCGCGCGCTTGAAAATGTTCAATTTTCATTTAATAGCGAAAAATAGATATCGTCATTTAAAAATCTAAGAGCGTGAAATACTTACTCCAGGAGTAATAATCTTTCGATTTAGGCAATAAAAAATAATAGGAAACCACCCTATTCGTCTTTATTGGCGAATTTGGTAATAGAAAGTCCCATCTTCCACCCCTCGCCATTCATTAAATATTAGCAGAGGAATACATTGTCAAGTTACTCTTGACTCGTAATGGATTTATTAACATATTTTACCGACTAAGGCAGGTTTACGTGGAGAACTTCGCAGATTACCCTGCCCTCTCTACTTTCTGGGATAAGTATCTAGAAATACGCTACGAAGAAGGATTAAGAGGAATTTAAGTTTCCTACACTGAAACTTTTCGTTAATCGCACCTATCGTAAAATAATACATGTCATTAAATAACCTGTATTTTTTATTTATTCCTATTACATTTAATAATTAAAATAATAATAATTATTATTATACCATGATGTTGTCATGAAAGCCTTAATTAAACGCATGTATCTTCACAAATTCAATCAATGAATTAATCAAGAGCACAAAATTAACTACTAGGTTAAAAAGAATTGCTTCCTTAATCGTCAATGAATACAAAACCCTGTTTACTTACGTCCGCCGAAGCATGTCAGAGAGTAAGAAAAAACAAAATTACCGCCAAAAATAATTTTTTCCAGCCCGAGATGATTTTTTTGAAAAACACATTTCCTCAGCCAAAGAAGAGTAGTACCACGGGAGTAATACTTGCGAATGACGGAAGATGAACTATACGTCCTAAAGTTTTCAGCTATAAGAATGACAGTTATCCGCTGAACCTAGATAGGTGTAAGTTTGAAAAATTACGGAAGTTTGTTTGTCCTTTTATCACCAACTCTATAGCGCTGCACCATCCAGCAAGGTGTTATTCATGCATTTTACTAAGTCTGTTAAGGCCGTTTTACACGGGGCACGGAATTGCGCAGGTTAGTGCTACATTAATTTCTAAAATGGCGTGGAATTGTGCGAATGCATGAACGAAATTAGAATAGGGGCTATTTTTCCGTCTCGCATCCACGCATTCTCGCATGTATTCTAGCAATTCACCGCTTTAGACGACGCATATTTGATTGCGGCTTCGCACGTACGTCAGATTGCGCAATTCCGTGTACCGTGTAAAACGGCCTTTACATTGGACGTGAAAAGTGAATCTTGTGACGTCTATCCTTAGGAATTGAAATATGCAGTTCTATTACTTATTACTTTTCCCGGAGTAATGGGCTCGTTCACAACTTTTCGCCAAAAATTAATTTTTCCAGCAAAAATATTTTCCACCTAATTTTTTACTGCAACACGCATTAAATCAGCCAAAAAAGAGCAGTATCACAGAAATAATACCTGCGAATGGTCAAAAGTACATATATTCGCTGCAGTTTTCAATCAAAAAAATCTTGTAAGAACGCAAGAATAACAATTACTTAATTGAGATGAGAATGTAAATAAACCGGTTTTACTTGCTTACTTTCGAGCTTCCAGTTTAACAGCACCGCAATTCCTCACGTATATCAATGCCATCCTACAATCATCAAGCATGACTACGTTCCCTGCTATACGTATGACGTCAATGGAATAAAATAACAGGAAATAGCGGGAAGATACATCCTCATAATAACCTACCAGGGGCAGGTTGACGATGTTTGGTAGGAGATGAATTTTCACCAAACAACACAGTGTAATGAGAAAAATTCTTCAAAATATCTTTACGAGAAAAAACTGTATAAAAGGCCAGCGTGAAAATCAACAAGTACGCATCGCTCAACGCACCGAAAAAGCCTACTGAAAAATAGATAGCTTGCTTGAGGAAAGCTAGATAAAGGTACCTTCAAAAGGTCAGAAAAAAATGAGTCCAAACCTATAGCTACAGTATCCACTAGAACGTTAAATTGACAAAAATAGTCCGTTCGTGAAAGCAAACAGGCTTACAAATACCCCAACGAGAGGACCAGAATAAAATGCAATTCGCAACACCTATTCTCTCTGAATGTACCAATACAGAATGACATATCCCACTCCGCTACAGAAGCCTATTATCTTCCTTTTGTGGTCTTTTCTACCTTAAAATTATGGACTCGATGCAACATACTGAAAGTGATCTGGACATGTAAGTTTTCATTTACTTTGAAAATTGGTCCAAGCCATAAAATAGTGAATTGCTGTTAAAAAAAATTCCCACAGATAATTTCAAAAATGAAACAAATATAAACCGCCGTCGAATGGACCGACATGTCGCGACATGCCTATTAGCAGGCACATGTCCAAGAATTTGTCTCGAGGGGAGGTACGATGGTGTGAGGGTTGCCTATACGTATATATTTTTTTGTCGATACGCACGCAGCTAAAAACTCCTTTGCATTAACCTATTTCCGCCCAGAAAACTTTCTGCTCGCGATTGTGAAGATCGAGATAATCGTATGGTTGTCTTCTGTAATCCAGTTATATTAGAAATATTTCGGTAATGTATCAACTTGTTCCATCAGAATAACCCGTAACGATACAGCTACACTGGGTGGTAACGAGGTCATAATCTGATGTTTTTCAATTGTTACGAGTGAACTTAATAGAAATAATGAATTTTCAGCAAAAACCATCTTTTGGATGAAAGAACGACAAAATAATCCTGTTTAATTTTATGACGAGCGTGCTGCGCCCGCTCCCAGCGGGCTTCCCCCGCTCTTTTCAATGCAGGTCCACAGAGGGATAGGCGCGTTTCTAATTTTAAAATGTAGAAAAAAAGGCAGGAACTTATGTACAAATTTATTGGAATGTTCATGTACAAATTGAGGTCGGAGGACCTCTTTAAATACAACATTGGAAGCAATTACACTATCCTCTGTTAAACGCACATTATGACTCATACTTACGTATCAACAGGAGACTTGAATGCGGAATCAGCCGCATTTTGATAAAAGTTATTTAAAGAATGCGAGATATTGTTTCAAATGAACAAATATATCCGTTTGTACGCCGCGTAAGGTATATTTACCGGTTTTTGCTTTTTTTAAATTATTTATAAACCAATTTTAGGAAACAATAGCAATATTTAGGAAGTAAGATATGCCGTCGCATGTTCTCTGATAAATTCTGTGCATTTTGGTACCTCATTTGTAGAGTTTGGTGGCGTATAAGTTGAGATAAAGGTATCTATACAGTAGAAATAATATAGAAGATTCTTGTATGTAGTTTACGAACAGTAGGGGTCCATATTGAATTTCCTTTTCGCACCCGTCTGTTTCCGTCAGTGGGCTTATTTCGACCGCCTTCAAAAATAAACTTTAGTAAATGCATTAATTTTTGCAGGCTTCAACAACATACTAATGAAAATTCAACAACAAAAAGAAATTCTGATTTTCTTCAATAACCTCATATACTCAGAATGGTAGTATGTATGGCTACGGTGGACAGAAATAGGTTAAATCAGCTATATATTTCGTTTGATTAGCTATGAAAGTTAAAATCACAGTCGGTTATAGGCAAACACAATTAGATATTACAATAAAAAAAACTGAAGATTCAGAGGACCCGTGCCCCAGGGCCAGGGCTAGCAGTCCTCAGCCGATGCATCGTGGGTGAACGCTTCAATAGGAAATATATCTGGGGGCCTAACGTAAAGTGACCATACGTCCCAGTTTACCCGGGACAGTCCGGTTTTCAGAACGCTTGTCCTGGTGTCCCCGCGATGTTCCCCGGGACAGGCAAATGTCCTTGTTTTCGACTTGCATCTGTGTGAAATACTGAAACTTTTATTTTGCGTCCTTTTAGAAATTTGTTACCCTCACAAAAAACAACAATAAATAATTATGCCACTATTGTTGCTAGTGAGCTATCTTACTGTCTCGACCCTGATACTGAATCGAAAGAATATGGAGGGGGAAAACTGGTATCTGAAATTTACGGCGTTCGTGTCTTTTTTGTAATTTCTACATGTACTTAACCGTAAAAAACACAATAAAGTGAATGTTTGAAAGTCTCCCATAGTTAAATCACCTGACCATTTTAAAGGGCAATGTTTAAAATTTAAATACCCTACCCCAAAAATTTCGCGCGCGAAAATGCTTAGGTACGCTATGTGCCCCGCTTTGTCCCTTCCAAGATATGGTCACTTTAACTAACGCCCTTCACCCTTAAGCAATTTATAGTATGAGGTGCTCATAAATGAAGTGTTACATGATGATTACATTCCGCGGCTAAGAGCCGATGTTTGCAGCTTCTACGGAGCACACCAGTCTTATTACGCTGTGTGTGCCGCTTTGTCCCTTCCAAGATAAGGTCACTTTACCTAACGCCCTTAACCCTGAAGCAATTTATAGTATGAGGTGCTCATAAATGAAGTGTTACATGATGATTACATTCCGCGGCAAAGAGCCGATATTTGCAGCTTCTACAAAGCACACCAGTCTTATTATCAAAATTACTTAACCTACTCCCATCGTCTATAAGCGATCGCCTTAGCAGACTGCTCCAATCGTCTATTGACGATTGTTATTTATTGATATGTTTTGAAATTATTTTTCGCATAATTGTAATACATGTCCTCAAGTTCATCATTTGAAGTAAAATCAGCAGAAAATTAGTCAATTAAATATTTTTGAAACATTTTTTCCGTAAGTAAAAAGTTGTAATTAATAAAATTATGCAAAAATAAAAAAAAAATTATCATAATTTTTTTGCGCCTGTGGGGAGCTCTTTTTCAGCTTATTTGCGCAGTTAAAGGGTTATAGCCCCTAGGCTAAGTGCCTGCCTATTAATCCGAGAACCGCAAGCTATAATCTCAAGTCCTTTTACCTTACCTGTACGACTTGGGAAATCTCGCCCTGAATTCCTGCATCGCTTTCAACTCGATTCGAACGTGGAACAGTAGCCGAGTAAAAATTCATTCGTCATTGACTTGTTACGGACACCTTATATCTCCAATCTGCTGACCAATCCCTCGACACGAATAGGAACGGGAGGCTGACTGGACCAATTTCGGCACCTGTCTCACGGAATTCGATCAAAATACCGCTATCAAATTTTCTTCGCACTTTCACACAGATCACTTGACTGATGGATATCCATCACACAATGCGAGGGATAGATAAGAATTTTTATCTCATATACAATCGCTCCATCCATGAGTTTACGCCTCCGAATCGGAATTGGTTAAAACGAACACGAAAGGCTTAATAGGGAAGTATGACAGGATTGAATATGCGAGACGACACCTTATCTAAGTGTGCTACATATTGTTATGAAGATCGATAAAAAAGTTTGCCGAACTTGGATATGCTATTGGATTAAAGACTTCTCGGCAAAGATGTAATGAATTCGTGGAGAAGTAAGTATCGATATAATTCTGCCTCAGGAACTTTACATGGTATATCAAATCAAAACCGAAGAATTTGAAATAGGGATGCTGATTTTAAAAATTGTGATAATAAACATGAATTTCTTCAAAAAATAATTACAATAATCGTAGCACGTTATATTTTACCTCTCTTTCCAGTATCCACGCCTATCGGTTAAGGTCACAAAATTCACCCGAAAACAATGAAGATAAAACAAATGAGAGTTTCGTGAGGTTCGTAAGTAAAGAGGCTGCAGATATTGCTACAAATAATGCTAATTTTTATCCTAACATCCACGACCTCTTTACAAAATCAACACACCGCTATTAGTCTCATTAACAATATGAAGTAGAGACGAGCACAGCAAGACACCACCGGTAGAGAAAGAAAAATCTATTTCGATTAAAATCGAAACTCAAGTTTAAATTGTGAAAGATCGAGCCATGAACTTCGAGTTTCTGTCCCAACTCGATTTTTCATCTTCGATCTCGACCATTTCGTTTGATCTCAGCAGCGCCATCTCAACGGCCTATGACAACGTCATCCGTCCCAAATGGCGAAAGACTATCTGAACTATCAAACACCCGTGAAATTGGAAAGACGCCCTCGGTCATCAAAAAAGCACATCAATCAGTTGATATTTCTTCAAAATTTTAATGGATCCAAATAGTTCCGAACGGTGATCACAATACTATAATTTGCGCACAAATTTATGTATGATAAAAATATTCAAATAAATTCATGTCAGGTAGCATTTTTACCCTCTGATTTCTGGCTTTTTCGATCTACCACAGCACCGTTGCCCTCGTCCTTTTTCTACTATATGTTTCTATCCCTTTCTTTCCTTAACTATGAATTTATTTGAATGTTTACGCTTAAGGCGTGGTGTGACTGAATGAAGTAATATAATAAAAATATAATTTTTACAGAAACATTTTAAAATATATATATTTTACCGAAACATTAAATACTGTATTATGACTAGATATTTTGGAAATTCTTTCTTACTCCTCAAATGTGTATTTTCGAATAAATAATAAACATATTTAGCATAGAATGTAATTTTTTCAAAAGAGAACCGTCTATTTCAAACGTCAACAAATCGACCTTTTGGTTCAAATTTCGATTTTTTGTTGGAAAGGCAAGCTTTTCATCTCGATTAAAAATCGATTGCTCGAAACATCGATTTTAACCTACATTTTTCCATCATTATCCACCGGTGAGGCGTACACTGCAAACATGCAGGGACACTGACCGAGTTATTTCATATAGACGAAGGCAGAATGCGACTCAAACATGAACCTTCTGAAACAATGGGAGATGTTTGGCATAAAACGCGATATACACACAAAAAACTAACGAGTGTACATGCGGAAACCGTCCGATCAAATTTAATTTGCCATTAAATCCAGCGATAATGATTACGCGCCATGAACGACGAAGGCACTAAGTTTTCTCCGTCTTACGCAGTAGCATATGTTCGTTTTCTATCACCCATCTCCTCCACAGGAAATCTTCAACCACAACGTTAACTAAACGACCCTTGAGAACGCGAAAGAACATACTACTCCAGGGCAAGGTGTACCACTCCTTAATGATTGACGACATATTTTAATGATAGGCTATAAAGCGCCTCTCCAATCAAGCCGCACATCAAGCTGGCGCAAAAAATAAAATAAAGCAACCATCAAAAGATCAGTGCTAAACATTTCCTCCCAGCGTAAGACGGCTTAAACAATAAAAGGTGTTTCAGGAGGAATTTACAGTACTTCAAATGGTGGTAGGGGAAATAATTTAAAGCCTATTTTGTCCACAAAACAAGGGGTCGCAACTCCTTAGTTACTGAGTTATGGAAACGTAAATATATTGGATGCACTAATCAGTTGCCATGAAAAAGGTTTTCTTGGGTTTCCAACCTTTTCGGCATTTTACTTAATACTCTGGATACTCTCTCTTTAATACTAATGGACTTAAATAATTGAGGTTGCACAAAAATGTGCTATTTTTATTTTCCGAAACAATTAATCTTTGAGCTTAATTAATTGAGAGCTTTGAGTGAGTATCAGCAACACGATTGCACCATCTCATCCATTTTGAGATTAAGATTCACCATCCTTCAGCCAATCAGAACGCACGACTTCTGTCAGCGAATGCAATGACTTCCTTGGCTTTAAATTGAATGACAGTTATAATTACGGAAAGTGAGCGAATTAGCGATGGAAAAAGGGACGGTGGGAATGACCGTGTGATTCAGAATATTATGGTCGAGCGATCACTCTTTTGGTCTCTGAAAACATAAAGCTGGAGCTGTCATTAAGAGGGACGGAAAAATTTACTGATTCAGGCTTAAGAAAACCAGTCAATGGAGAAGAAGCGGCAGGCGCCAACGTGGACCATGTCAAACATGAGCGTTACGTATGTGAAACCGTCCAAGACAACACCGCAGGGGAACCAATCATCCCTGATATGGGAAGCTATGACCCGCGGTCGCACTGCACCCGGAAAACCGCACACTCAGGTTTACACTTGTCTAATGACTCACGAGCAAAATGGGCGAATGGTCTGAACGGAGAACGGGATCGCTTCATATTTATACGGCGGCATAATAATAACACAGGTAATAAATGAAACGCTAGCGGAGGTGTATGCATTACTCCTTCCTTGCCTAGAGTTCATTCCAAATATCTTTGCGACTGAGAGGCAGGCCCAAGCTTTTTGGAGGTGAGGGCGTAGGACACGTGACATCCTGAAAACCAATCAAAATGCGATTTCAGAATCCAGATAAACGAGACTTCAACCATCCACCGAATCGGAAGTAGAGCTCCAAGGATACTAAACAATTACCTCAGAAAACCACGTTGACAAATTATTGGCATTGTTGGGTATTTTCTGATTTGACTTGTTATATAGTTGGTATTCAACTATCATAACGTCGTAAGTATTATATTTTATGCATTCATTCATGTATACTGCCTTTAAGCTGCCTTTTATTGCCGCAATTCATCATTTACTGTCACGGTGGTTTGTAGATTGAAGGCGATTAAGGTAGTCAACGTAATACACTTTTTCTTTTCTACCCTGCCAAGAATAGTGTTATTTTATCGTTGTCACGCATTTATGGTCATTAGGAACACTTTGAGTAATCGCCGTGAACTAGTAGCGGATATTAAAGCTATAACAAATTAGTTACTGAATCTTATTATTATATTGCTATTAGACGCTGCCCATAGGTATCGCAATACTTCCTAAAAACCAAGAAAATTCTTCCAGGACATTTTGTACTTTAATTTTCGCAGTGACTTGACGATTCATCCCATTACCCTAATGCTATCATCACAACAATATCCTCAATAAGTCAGCCATATTGGTAAAATACGTCAGCACCTTCAGCGCCGCCATCAGTTAACTTAGTCTCAAATAGGCGGAGCCTAGACTCCGGGAAATTCATTCGCTTTTAGACCTCCGTTTTGTACGTTTACTTAGCTGCGTTGCCAAGTGGAATGAGGGTTTTTGAGGCAGTCACGTATATTACAATAGAGTATTCTCAATTCTGCCGCAAAAATGGTTGCCGCTCCGCGCGCAGAATAATCAGATTTCAAAATCGACACTCGCGGCGTTTCCAGTCATATATTTCTACTTTTAACGAGGAAATACGCGGCAGTAATACATACCTGAGCCAATAAATCGTATAAAAACGCACATTAACTCCAAGCAACATGACTGTCAACTTAAATACACCACTTCCGATATTGTTAATGGCGAAAGTCATACTGAACTAGATACACGTGCCTAGTGGCGCCGGCGAATAAAATGCGCGCAAAACGGCAACAGACATAAAGCTTAACCGCCATGTTCTTGGAATTCCTTTAATTAAGCCCCCTTGGCGAGACAGTTTTTCGTTTCCATTCGCTTACCGAAGCATTCTGAGGAAACATGGCAACGCCCGTCTCCCTCTCTCCCCATCCAACATCCCTAGTATAGCAGATCCCAATTCCTGCCGCGAGGCCACTCGAAACATCCCGAGCTTGCACGATTGGGCCAGTCGCTAAGATATTTGAAAAAGATCAAAGTCCCTACCTATGAACAAGACGGAATACAATTCAGTCACTATTTCTTTTATACTTTGTCAACTTCCCCAATTTTTTATCAAATTCCATTGTGCAGCAGACAAACAGTGTTTAATGTCTAGTTGTGCATTGAGTGGAAGTTGTAGTTACAATATGGTAGGTATTATTTGTTTAGTTTAATATTTCTGCTGTAATTTTTAGGTATATATTATTTCTTGTTGTTTTGTAAGGGAACAGGCAAGCTGAATTTTTATTTATGTGAAGTCTTTGGGATCTTGACGTTCCACGACAATAAACGTTTATTATAAGCATTGTAAGCGGATATTAGAGCACTTTTTGGTTTGTTTATTTATTCATTTATTTCCAACTTCCCTGCAAACAGCACATAATGGCATTCACAACGGGGGGTACCAACATTGACAATTATCAGCACAAACTTACATAACCTAGATAAGGACCATATCCCCAGGTGGGTCTCGAACTCAAGGCCTTCGGTTTAAATAGTGGTTTTGATTTTCAAAAGGGTGTAAATAAGGTTCCATGGGGAACTCACGAAAAATTTTTACTTTAGCCTCCCTCCATTGTTATAACACAAATGTACTTATTCGTTTTTTTTGTCTTTCATCTATGTTTGAGAGAGTATAATAGTTACCAATGAGACTAGGCTCTGGCCGTAATGCCGCGAAGATTCTTTTCGACACTGTCTTCTATTTTCAAGCGTATTCTCTCTCTAATGGTGCCCAATTGTCGTTTTGCCCGACAATCTTAGGAGGACCTCTTGGCCCGTGCCGTTGCTCGATTCCGAGCCCAGATGATTTTTTCCTCATGGCAATCGACGTAAAACCCTGAAGTCAGTTTATTGCCGTGTTGGCGTGAGCGCAGGAAGTGTGAATGAGGAGAGGGATGAAAGAAACCCAATGGTAGCGGAGATAAAAGGCTCAGGCGGCCATAAATTCGGCTCGTTAGAGATCCAGGTGATGCTGGATGCTGAGGATCTTCTCAACGCCCGAACGAACAAGCTTTGGCCATCCTTAATATTTTTTTTCGCATGCCGCTTAATGAGTCGCTTGCATCCGTGCACTTGACGCTGTGGGGAAAAAGTTCGCATCTCGGCTATATAAGCACCTGATTTCCTCACGATGATCCGCTACCACCGTATTTTATCTCGTCCGCCAATCGGTCCATCGACCGGAAATCCTACGGAGAATCGGGCACTGCGTGGATGTCTGCGGAGGAAATGCAGCGATAGCATCGTCGGAGGCAATCTGCCGACCAATTGTGGGTGCAGTGGAGGGAAAAAGTCATCTCCCGGTTCAGAGAATCGTTTCAAGGCGAGAGACAAGTGCGGAAAGGAACTGTGAGCCGGATCCGACACTTAAGTGGTCCAAGGCGCACAAAGACGATGTAGAAGCATACCTGGGTAGGCACATAGTACCATCGTATGCATCTGTTAATTGAAAAAATTATCTTTACATCAGCAAAGTTTTCCTTTGGTCCCCGAAAGTGCAGACGATCCGAATGCTTTTTAAGGCCGTATCACACTAGCGACTGCGGCCGGCGCTGTGGCTGCAACTACGACTGGACTGTCGACCAATCAGAGCGAGGCAGTCGACGCTGCGACTGCGACTACGAAGAATAGCCGACCGCTTCTGAGTCGCAGTCGCAGCCAATCAGAGAGCTCCATTTGAATCTCGCACGATTGCTGCAGTCGTATTTGTTTCGGTTGGAAGTAGTGGGGGAAGCTGGTTAATAACGTTGCGATAATTTCGGATATTTGAACTGAAAATGGAGGCCCAGCATCAAGTAAAAGCTCAAGCAAAATTCTCCTCGGCGCAAGATATCCGTTTAATACACGAAGTAGAGCGGCGGCCAATGTATTACCGTCGGTCACGTTCAAACGTGCGCATGCGCGATCGTGGCGCCGGCCGCAATGTGTGGGGTGCAGTCGCAGCCGCAATCGCCGTCGCAGCGGCGGTCGCAGTCGCTGGTGTGATACGGCCTTTAGACGTAACTTCAGTCAATGATGGCAGTGCCATCACTAGCAAAGAGGCAATCGGATGCAAACGGCCATATGTAAAACATGTCGAAGACAGGAACATTTTTGTAAAAATTTAGCAATTGCCTCGATAATGCGTCTTCGAACTTGTAAAATACATTGATGTTATCCTGCAGCATTTAACATAAGACATGAAATCGTCCAATACCGATCAAGTAATTAATTTTCAGTCAAAATCAAGACACGAGATTATGTTTTTTTTTAAATCAACAAATGAAATATTGATAATATTAATCATAATCTTTCCTTAAAAAAGCACGAAACCACTTGCACCTCAACAGCTTGGGACCTCCTTTTCAAAGTTCCGATCCTCGACTGGCAGGTTTCAGATAGATGGCTTGGTTTCGCGAATATACATTTACTTTGATTTACAACACTGACCTTAAAAACCGCTTACCATACACCTACGCAGGACGCTTTGTGTATTCTCAGGGTTGACAATAACGAGAAACGGTAAAAATTCTATTCTACAAGGATAAACTCGAAAGATGCCGTTTTTCGTTTATTTCCACTCAGGAGACGCACACTCTTCACATCAAACCCGTGACCTTATCAACCTATTACCGTACACCTACAAAGGACACTATTTATTCCCTGAACTGGCAATAATGAGTAAAGCCAACTATTCTTCTCTACTCCGATACTTTTCGATAGCTGCAGTTTTTCGTTAGCTTCCAGCGAGGAGAGTTGCGCATTCCATATCAAAACTTGGGTATCGTACGATGGAGAACAATTAGCTTTCACTGGCGCGTCGTTCGAAAGTCTCCAAGTCATTAATGCCCCAAGCGGCGACATAAAATTTATCAATGAATCAGTCGCGCAATTTAACAGCTTTGAAAAGTCATTTCGCCCTTCCAATAGAGTGCCCCTTGAAGATCGCAAGCTCATTTTGCAGGGGCCGCTTTCACTTCTTAGCAAAAGGCGGCAGACTGATGACATGCGGTAACTTTGCGGAACGAAGATTACCAGTGGAGCGGCTTCCGCGAAATCGATTTTGGAGAGGGAATGAAGGCTTAAGGTTCACTAGAGGGCAACTTGTCGGACAGATGTTGACTACATGGAAAATAATTAAGAGCGATGGTTGACGTTGAAATAAGTGATGCATTCAAAATAAGGTATCGGTGCCATATACGGACATGGGCCTGATACTGGCATGTGCGTGAAATTTAGCATGAAAAAATAAAATGCGAATACATCGCACAAAACGGTCTTGGGGGGTATGCAGTTTTAGGTAAGTACAAATCCATAGAGAAATTAACAACATATGAGACCCTAAGGGTGAATCGTCTGTTGAGTTGAGTAGAAAAGAGTGGGAATGGGACACATGAAAATGTTTTACGATTTTATCACATCTACTTCACATTATTATTACAGTATTCTACCGATTAAGGTAGGTTTCCATGGAGTGTGCAAGAATTGATCTGGAAGCCTCCCTTTCCTTCCAGCACTGCCTTCTTTAATTCACTGTAAGGCCTAATCCCTTTCAATCTATCTAAAAATCCTATTCCTTTCCTTCCCCTCCCTCGCTTCCCTAACATTATACCCTCTAAAACCATTTTCAACATCCCCTCTCCGCTAAACACTAACTCCATCCATACCTTCTGTCTCCTCCGTATCTCATCTAAAAGCTGCCTCTCCTCACCCACCATGTCCAGCACTTCGTCGTTCCTTTTCATCTCCGTCCATTTCACCCTCTCCATTCTTCTCCATACCCACATCTCGAATGCCTCCAATCTTCTCTCGTCTTCTTTCCTCAGTGTCCACGTTTACGCACCGTAGAGAGCTACACTACAAATCAAACTCTTCACTAACCTTTTCTTTAAAGTCTTACATAACGAACCTCTCAGAAGCCCCTTCCTGTTCATGAACGCCTCCTTTGCTAGTGCGATTCGCTTCCTGATGTCCTTGCTACTGTGTCCGTTTCCCTCTAATGTACTGCCCAAATAGTTAAACTGCTCCACCTGTTCAAGTTTTTCCCCACTTACTTTTATCTTGAGTCTCACATTCCTATAGATACGCCATAAAATCTAAGAAATAAAATTTGTTTTAACGAAGTTTTAACTTTTACTGCTTCATTATAAGGCATTCCCATACTCCCCTACTCCTACAAGGCATTCCCATTACCGAAGAATTCATAGTTTCACGGATTTTGGGCTCCTCACTCAATAACATTCCAAGGCACAATTTTTTTGTGAGTCATAAGTCTCTTGTAATTTACATCGCTACCCTGTACCAAAACCAGTGGAAGTATCTAAAAACAGTAGAAGTAATAAATTATTCGATAAAACAAGATTAATGGAATAGAGAGGAGAATTATGATGGATCCGACCTATAGGGGCCGACCCCGAAGCTGATACGAGGGCAACAAGAACGCTGAAGCGGTAATCGTGGTAATTAATGAAGCGATGGTATCCTAAACACAAGTTCCCCTTTTAGTTTACCTATCGCTCCCTAAGATACATACGTAATTTCTGTATTATTTGTATTTTCGTAAGTCATTTTTCTCAGCAACACGTATTTATTACCATTAAATATAGCAATTATTATATTCGCCCAAAAATTCATTTATAAGCAATACTTTAGGATTAAATACATAGGACATACAGGGTTATCATAAAATAATTTTTCTGTTTCAGTAATTCATAGGAAGATGGTAGGGATATGGTGGCAGAGATTTTTCAGAGGTTTCCGAATCCCTACTTGAGTGCCTTGAAGAGCAGCACTCCATAAACTCAAGTGCAGCACTCCATAAACTGAGCCATAAATTCCTGGGTAATTCACGCCACTAACTACAGTGACTGGAAACCAGGCATTCGAGTAACCAAATATTCCAGATGATAGTCAAAGCAGGGATAAGAGGAGAGGATTAAGGTGGGCTCTAATACACCTACATCTGCATCTGAATAATATCTTGCGAGCCACTTGTAGGGTGTTTGGCAGGGGGTGGCAGCATCAATCACCAGCATACAGCAAAAGATTCTCATATGCACACCGCACGGTCATGAAAATAATACGTATACTAACAAATTATGCTTCCACATTCATGCAAAGGCAAAATTTGCCAGCTACTCATGAAGGCGATCTGCTTATGAAGCTTGAACATGCAAACATGCTATTAGAAATACTAGAAAAACACAAAAAAACGTATCAAGGAATTCATAAGGTAGTAGGCTACACTACAAGTCAACTAACCCATTAGTAAGTCCCAACGCTGCCGCTTAAGTCTTTTATCAATCGTAGAAAAAACGATATTTTGAATCTATCTTTTCTACAATCTGCCTCTCCTATTATATTTTTATCGTCTGATATACCGTATCACGTAGGCGTTCGTAAGATATGACCAACTTCGAGGGAGAATAAACTTCTTTTGAATTCATATAATATGTTTAGTCTAGTTTTCAGTCGACGATCTGATCGAGTTTCCCATCCGAGTTTATCTATGAGTAACAGTAACAAGACTATTGTAACGACGTTTGACTTACCTGGCAGCTCTTCCCTCTATGCGTTCTAACTTTTTTCAAACCTAGTTCATGAGGATCCCAAACACTGGAAGCGTATTCTAAATGCGGTCTATAGATGGGATCATGTCCGAGGAGGAATGAAGAATGGGTACATATAAATTTTACCTCGCTAGGATGTAGTAACACTAAGAATAGATAGATCTATGCATCTGATTTCGCCGGCTAATTTTGATAAATGAAAATTTTCTATTCATTAGATTCTCGATGCCTGTCTTTAAGCCTATTTCAAAGAAGGTTTACCTCACACGCGGAAGTCAAAAAACGAAGCCGAGCAAGGTTAGGAAGCTGGCTGAGGCGGGTAGACTTCATTTGCGACCCAAGCCGGAGGGGGTTGTGTTTGATGTGGACTGCGAGGGTTGATTAAGCCACGCGCGGTAGCTACACAAATCTCGTTCCTTTTGCGGCAGAGAGAGGAAGGGGAGCTTAGTGCACAGCCCCTTGTCCGGAAACGGGTTGCCGGCACCCTCCTCAACCCGCCTTGTCGTCTGTGCTGGGAGCAACAAGTTGCAAGCGACACCGTGGCACGCAACTCGATCAAAGCAGAAGGCCGTGGGGGAAGGTCGCGCTAACCTGCCAAGTGTGTACCTACTCACGATGACCCTAATCACCTCTTAACTCTATTGTACTCTTCTTATCCTTCACTAGAGTATGCCATCCTCAAAATGCAACCCTTATAGAGATTAGGTCAGCGTAACTGGTAGATGTAAAACGTAAGTACGTAAAAAGAGGGACATTTGACTTCATTATTATTATGCTCTCATCAATCACTTGCACATGTGTCTAGTTTTTAGTTCGCTAAAATTTTCCACATCCCGGAAAAAAGGAAGTTGGAGTATTCATTTACATCTACATACTACCCCGCAGGCAGCCTCAATAGGCCTGTGGCGGTGGGTGTTAGAACACCAGCTGTTAAGAAATAAAAAGGTAATTATCTTTTTTTAAATAAATATATGGTAGTACTTTTACACAATATTTTAATGTGTACGATGCGTTTCGGGTCACAAGCTATCATTTGGTACAAGACAAGGAAACTCTCTGACGATGTTCCGCTCCGTATAAGTTCTTTGTTGCTCGGAGGAAAAATGAATTATCATAGGTCAATTATCATATCATTCCATCTTCTCCGTTCGGCAAAATGTATCTTCAAATTACTAGCTTCGAAAGCTCCAGATATTTTTTTCCTGTGACGGCGTTCTTCTTAAGTGTTTTTTTTAGAAAGTGCTAGTGACTTACTTCTTTAATTATTATGAGCTACGATCATATTCTGCGATACTGTGTATATATATGCCTCAAGAAGCGACCATTAAGTTCCACTGAAACTACTCAAAAAGAATCCTAATAGTGTCTTCCTTTATCAATTTTTGCGAAATAAGAACTTTATATGACAGCAAAAAACAGGCTAGATTTTTATTTCCTTATCATATATGTACATCTGAGGACATAATTCAATAAGTGGGTTATCTTTAATTATCACCAAAAAATGCCCAAGTAACTTGCGATTTTTTTCGTAGCTAAATCCGTAAGGAGCTGGAAGTAAACATTAATCCAGCAATTCCCAACGATGAGCATATAATAATTCGTGGGCATAAAAAAGTATATGAGGGTCGAGTTTAAGAAAAAACTTGAATTCTATACGTGACAAACTGGGATTAGACAAGTAAGTCAATTTCATGGTATAAGTGCTCATATTATGCACATAAAAAGGTACTAAAAACGACATATTATCACTATACACCCTACAAGAGATTTTTGTCACAAATGTAGACAATATCAGCAAAATTCCGTTAAAATCTGGAAATAATCATAATTAGACTATATGTAATGGGTCCACCAAAATTGAAGAATAAATATTTTGGGAATTTTCAAGAAAATGAGAGAACAACGGTAGCTAAAAGCTTATAATTCAAAGATAAATTTCTCCGGATGCATTTGTCAGAAATCCCTCATTACCTGAGAGGATGGGAATTTACTAAATCCTGCTTTCACTAATTATACAATGCACTGTTCTCAGATTATTACATCCGATTTTAACACTGTTTATAAACAGCTTACAGCTACGAAATCAGTTTAATGTCTTACTATAACAATAAATTGAAATAATAGACAAATGAAAATATACAATTAAGGAAAGTATTTTAAAAAACAACGTAGAATATACATACATGGAATAAACAGCGTTGAAAAGGTCGATTAGGTTGGAGTAGTTAGGAATAAGTGTAATTTTTCTGAATTTTTGTAGCAATGAGGAGTAATTTATTGGTTCAGAAGATTGTTTTCAATTCACAGGATAACCTCAAAATAAATCATGAACGCAGGAACGAATGTGGACCTAAGACTTGCATCGGAGCAAGACGACGACATGGTGTAATAGAATGTTAGGGAAGCGGACGTTTAAGGGATGTATCTACGCGGTGGTCGCAAGAGAAGGGGGTAGGGAGGGATACGCAAAGGCAATAGATGACTTAGTAGGACGTGTCGTGCCAGCACGACTCGGCGCTCGTAGCGTGTCCCCTCGCACGGTCGGGCTCGGCGACCGCTGATTGATGTTGTGTGCACAGCGATTTGTTTGTCCAAAGGAAATAGCCCCCGTCGTGCGTGCTCCAGCCGTGTAGGTACATACGTACGTACTCTACACTGCTATCCGTGCCCGGGGACATCGTGCGAAGAAGTCCGGAGAGCACGAGGCGGATAAGGCCGAACGATGCAACCCGTTCGGCGTAATTGGTTCTCACCGAAAATTTGTCCGCTCTTATCTCGGGCAGTGTCAAGAAGAGAAGACGCCAGAGAAACAAGGAAGTATCAAGAGTTGTGGTTATGGGTCGCAGGATCTGGTGGGGCGACAGATAGACGGTGCGAGGAATATGGCACGAAAATTATATATACGAGAAGACAAGAATCATCATGTGGATGGAATATGTAGCCTAAAATAAAAGTAAACGAGGGTGCTGCGCCCGCTCCCAGCGGGCCTCCCCCGCTCTTAGCAATGCATGTCCACAGAGGGATAGGCGCGTTTCTAATTTTAAAATGTAGAAAAAAAGGCAGGGTCTTATGTACAAATTTAATTGGAGTGTTTATTTACAAATTTAGGTCAGAGGACCTCTTTAAACACAATATTGGAAGTAACTACACTATCCTCTGTTAAACGCACATGATGACTCATACTTACGTATCAACAGGAGACTAGAATGTGGAATCAGCCGCATTTTGATAAAAGTTATTTAAAGAATCCAAGATATATTGCAAATGAACAAATGTATCAGTTTGTGCGCCCTCAACGTCAGGAATATTTACCGTTTTTTGTTTTTTTTTTGTTTTTGTTTTTAAATTATGTATTTAAATAGCAATATTTAGGAAGTAAGATATGCCGTCGCATGTTCTCTGATAAATTCTGTGCATTTTGGTACCTCATTTGTAGTTTGATTGCGTATAAGTTGAGAAAAAGGTATCTATACAGTAGAAATAATATAGAAGATGGGCGAACACTGGAGAAGATGGAATAGTTCAACTATTTGGGCAACACATTCGAAGAAATATGACAGCAGTATAGGCATCGGTAAGAGAATTGCGTTAGTAGGGGAAGAGTTTATGAATAAGCGTGGAGAGGATATTCATGAAAGAGAGATAGCTCCAAAATAAGGCATGAACAAAAATCATGATTCTCTGAAGGTTCCAGGGAGGTGAACAGAGTGGGGAGAAAACTATCAGCAGCTAAAAAAATTGGACATATAAAAATGCATGCATACATAAAAAGCTAAGTAAATAATGAAAATAATGCGTACCATCTATGCTTTCACTGAAGGACTTATTTTCGTGCCTATTTACTACTACGCATAGACAAAAAATAAGGTCTTTCTATTTCATTCCAAAATACCCACGTCTCTTTAAGTATTTTGGGTGGGAAAGACATGTCAATAAGCGCCCTTGTCTCAAGTAGTAAGTTATTTATCAAAAGTAATTTCCATGCCCAGAATAAACATCGAATATTAAAATCGATTTCATGTCACTGACCTGAGGAAGTACACGCCACAGAAGAGGTACTCGGGAGAAAACTAAATTCTTACCTTTCTAAACAAGAGTTCTAATCTTATCATTTATCATCAAAACGAGCAAGAATTGAGTGTATTAGAAAACTGGCGATAGGGTTAAATCCATTAAACCCAAAATAAGGCAAAAATCGACGTCATGGTCTCGAAATCTGCGTTATCAAGCTTTCGTGGAATACTTCGAATAATGGGTCGAATGGGAGATTAAGCCCTGATCCCCTTGGCGTCTTTCGTTAAAAGCAGGATAATGCCGACGCCGGGTTTCTCTCCACCCTCCCTTTCATACCCTTCCCTCATGGCGCTGATGACCTAAGCTGTCGGTCGCCTCCTTCAAATACCATACCATATAATCGTAACTGCAAAGTGTATCCTAAAAAATGTTTGCGTGGCCGTAGCTCAGCAGCTAAGGTATTGGACCCCATTTTTATGGACAAGAAATGCTTAAAATTGTCTACCCTACCACCTCCTGCAGTACACTGCTGATTCCTTCTAAAACACAATGTAAAATGGAAAGCGTAGAAATTTTTCAAAGATTGGTACGAACGAGAATGCATCTTTACACAATTTTCAAGGGGATGACATAAGGATTAACAATGGCGTCCACATCAAAGCATTCCACATTCTGCATTGTAATCGACTAAGTACATGTAATTGGTTTCTATTTATGTGAACGGCTTCTGTCACAGTGTGAACATCCTTGTTGTAAACATTATTGTTGTATTGAATGGTTTCCATAGTAATGTCGGTCCACAAATGGTGCATCTGTTTGAACATACATTATTTTTCCAAACTATTATGCATACTTAATAATTTTTTCCTACTTTGCATGTAAAATTATGGCTAATTGAGTTCAGGTTCCGTTAAATCATAGTGCGAACATTATTCTCAGTTATAAATATAATATGGAATGATTTTCTATTACATCAAAGTGTCATTTTTCATTTCTGTACATTATCGTTTGTTTGACATTATTGTTATATTGAATTATATCCATGGTATCGGCGGTCAGAACAGGTTGAATTTTTTATTATTTTCCTATACTTTTCGGCATGGATCGATTCTGAATTTTTAAAAGTGATGCAGTAATTTCCCATGGGCCAGGGGCTCACGAAAATAAATGAAATATTACCATTGTATTTGGAGCGTTTATTCTTCCATTAAACCTGAAATACGAGGAAAAAGACTGGACGATGCGTCCTCTTAATCATGCAATCCGCGATTACCTGACAAATGCCCCCACTCGGCTCTTCACGCAACTTCTTCCCCCAAGCGAAAGCAGCCCCTTCCTTCGAAGAATTCATTCCCGTGAGGATGATTTTTCCGCAAAAACCTGCTACCACGCAGAGCCTTCCGCCACCCGCTGCCAAGCCAAGGTCGTCTTGAATAATTCTTCATAATACAACGCCCTCTGACGACCGGCACAGACCTCCCGCCACAGACCTCCCGCCAAGCCAACCCTCTCCTGGAGGGATTATATAAATCGAAAGTCCTTATATAAGTTCTAACAACACGGTCCACCGTAGACCGATGACCGTAGACGATTTATAAGAAGAATTCTTATAAGAAATATTCTTATAAGAAAAATGCCCAATTTCTGATAGGAAATTTTCTTATAGAAAAATCAATATAGAAAATTTCTTATAAGAAGAATTCTTATAAGAAATTTTCTTATAAGAAAAGATATGGCTAAGTTCTAACAACACGAGTCTCAAAAATAGCAACTTTTTAAGAGAGCAAAAAAAAAAGATTTATTTTTTAAATTGTATATCATTTTAATTGAAACTAAAAACCAAAAATACGTAAAACTTAAGAAGAAGCATACATTTGCAAACAAACAATTGTTTTTTGCTTGAATTTTATTTTTTATTACCAGTATTAGCAGTATTAACCCCTTGCGCTGTAATGACGAGTCTACTACGTCATGAACTTTCGACGCCAAACCGCGTAATGACGAGCGTATCTCGTCATCGGATTATCATAATTTTAGCACTATTTAGAGGAACAATATAATTATTTTGAAAGCTTAAAAATGTTAAAAAATACATATTAAACATAAATAATTCATATTACATGAAACATGATGATTAAAATGAATTTATTCGAGTAGTGATAGCTGTGTTCTCCATGTTTAATGATCACTTTTTATTTCACGGTACTACGCTGATTACAAATTACAAAATATCATTTCATTACCTACCATTTGAAAATATAGTCTGAGGTTTCAGGCGAGATGGAGTGGAAACGTGACATAATGAAAAATGAAAATTTTTACTTTTGTTTTTGATTTTGATTTTTTTTGTTCACGTCTACAACATGAAGGACTGAGAAACATATTGATTTAACTAAAATGTTGTTGTTTTTTAAATATCCATGGTAACCAAACTCCAAAATATTCTATCTACCATGAAATACAACGGTGCAAGTCATAGTTACACTTTGGACCACAAAAAGCGGCACTCCATCCCTCCCTCCTTTCCCCTCCCAGCCTCCCTCCTTTCTCCTTCCCCCGCCTTCCCGTCTTACCACCCCCATCCTGCCTTTCCTATTTAAGCGTAGCACACTTGATATTTTTGTACCTGATGATGCTGAAAAGCGAAACCGGTTGTATTAATAAATGTAAAAAATTGTGGAAATTGCTCCTGCTTTTTCATTTTTCATTACCATTTGAAAAAGAACCACAGAAAAAATAAATAGAGAATAGGAGGACGATATTCGGAAAATAAATCGAAGTGGAGAAGAGGTTAACTCAGACCGGCCAAATTTTGAGATTCGTGTTGTTAGAACTTAGCCATCGATATCTTGGAAATATTTTTAAAATTCTTTCTGTATTTTGCGATTGCAATATGCCCTTTCTGTTCTTCTCCATTCCCTTGACCCTCCTTTCTTTCTGGTTCTTACTCCTGTGTCGTTCTTCTACAGTTGTGACTAGAGTCCTCCTACCCCAGCGTTTCCCCATAAATCTTTAGTTGTACGTTTTTTCACTGTCTCCCCACCGTACGCCTGTTTCCCAACCCTTCCTCAAACTTGTCAAATCCTCCCCCATACCTTCCAAATACACATAAATGTGACGTTATCATGTACTACAATATCTCGTACCAGATGATGGCTCTGTGTGCCGCAACGCGTCGCGACGATGCGTCGTACGCATTAAATTATTGTGGAAAAGTACAACTACCTTTCATTTCAATAAGTCGAACTTCCACTATATAAGCATGAATCCGTTGAACATTCGTTTCAAAATTCGTTAGCATTCTTAAAACCTACGTTTCAATGGCCTCTTTTTCCATTTTGATGGATAAGACGGTATTTTTCAAATTTTACGACATGATTTCATTAAGAGTGGTAGATTTGACCATGAATAGCACTATACGCATAAATAACAGTTATCGAAGTTACTATTAGAGGACGTGATTTTGGTTTACGATACAAATTCTATAAACGGGCAGCTTCGAAATATTTGTATATTTGATTAGCGAAAGGCACCTGTTGAATTTTTGCGGTTAATGAAGGCAAAATTTGGTTTACAATTATTTAAGCTGTGATTTACTGTGTACAGCATTATAAACTTCATTTTGCTTTTTTTGTTCACGTCTACAACATGGAGGGCTGAGAAACATATTGATTTAACTAAATTGTTGTTGTTTTTGAAATACCGATGGCTACCAACTCCAAAATATTCTATCTACCATGAAATACAACGGTGCAAATCATAGTTACACTTTGGACCAGGAAAGCAGCACATGCTGGGAGCTCACAGCACAATTCAAACTTCTTTACAAATTATAATTTAATTGCTAAACAACTTTTATTTTTGGCTTATACCAATATGTTTCCCTCCCCATGTAAACGCCTAGGTTCTATGAATAATTGATATTGTTGAAATAATGATTACATTTCCACATGCATGTATGTCTAATGGAGACTATTTTGAAGTCGACAACATTAGTGTGGACGAATATATTAATTATTTTTTTCTAAAGTTTAAAATTCCCGTTACTTTCTGAACACACCTCGTAAAGTAGGAACGAGAAAATGCAAACCCCTCGCGCAACTCTAGACGTTCAACTTTTACCCTTCGCCAGCCTCCGTCCTGTAGCTCTTTCACTTTATTAACTCCCTTCTCTCCCCATAATCACCATCCCGCCAATTTTCTCGGACGCCACCGCCCCCGGACTCTCTCTCCCCTCGACTGCAACGTCTATTCGGGGCAACATAGCGGCAGCCTCAACTGCACATCACATCAACTTACCCGACTTCGTCCGGAAGTTATTGCCAGGAAAAACAACCTCGACCAAGAAAAAAAACTAGTCTCTTGCCTAGTCGGCTCATCAGAGGAACAGGAGGTATTTTCCTCTTTCACTCGAAATGCTTGAAGAGGTGAAAAAGTTTTGTATCCTAAGAAGCCGAATCACCAAGGGAATCGGGTTGGTGTGGCGGCTAGAGTGATGGATTTCAACCCCGTAGGCTCGGGTTCAAATCCCGGCGATGACAGATAAGAGAAACAACCTCGACCAAGAAAAAAAGCAAGCCTTTCACCTAATTCGTCATGTGATGTTCCCGTTAAGGGAACGGGCAGACCGTGAGGGTGTAAGCAACCGTGTGACAATGTCTGTACATTGTGACATCATGGTTAGAGATGCGTGAAAATCGCAAATGCGATAAATGCTATGCGATATATATGCGATGTGCGCAAATAAATGCGACATAGATGCGATGACGGGACTTATGATATTTATTACGCAAATTTGCCTTTTCGACGGCAAAATTCGAACATTTTGTGCCGAGCGCAGTTTTTAAATTTTCCGCCGACACTCACCGCTTAAAGTATGTGAGCGACAGGCCAGCTGCTAGTTGGCTGGGAAATACGTGGCCGCTAACTACAAGTGGGCGCGAGCAAGCTACACCTCCGCCACTATATGTCTTATTCCTTAATTTATTACTGTTCTACAACATAATTATTTAAAATATTCCATACTTTTTGTTCGGGCCGGAACAGCCTTATGTCTTCTTTTCTTTCATTTGAATTTCCCTCCTTTCTTCTTTTTTCCCGCCTGCCTTGGTTTTTTTTGTTTTGTGCCGTACTTTTTTGCCTAAAGAGGGCTTGAGTAGCCCCGGAAGAATCGTGCAGGCCTGGCACCAGTAGTCGTTCATCTGTGTCCAGGCGAAAGGGACGCATCTTCATTCGCCTGGTGTCAGGGACGGCTTTTATCTCGCCGAAGTTCGGGCGAGGAGCGAGTGATCAACGGACGCCAAGGTAAGGCGGGATTCTTATTTTCTTTTCCACCCCCGTCATTTCTTCCGTTCACTTTATTTAATTCTTTGGTTTCCAGTCCCTCATTTCTCTTTCTAATTATTTTCGTCGTAAACGTAAAGGCCAAGTTCAGGCCCTGCATGACTTACATTTTGGGCGGGACGCAACGACCCCGTGACGCGACACTTTGTCATATAACTGTGTTTCACTACATTTTATCGTTATCTACCTCAGTTTGAACATAAACAAGTATTTATAGCTGTAAAGAATTCAATCGTCAGCCACGCGGAAACCGTAACTGTGACCAGCGTTGAATCTGTGTGGTGTTCAATTAACTGACCAAAACCCAAAACTATATTAGTATGTTCGCGTAATAGACCACTCAACTCAGATGTAACATCAATGCTAGATTTTGAAACCAAAATAAACAGCACAGCATCCAAGCATCCTGAAAGAAACTTCATAGTAGGTGGAGATTTCATTGTACCTTCTATAGATTGGGAGACGTATACCGTCATTCCTAGTGGGAGAGATAAAGTGATTTGATAGGCCTTATTGTACACTTTTACATCAAATTCATTGCATTGAATAGCACCCGTGCCTAACAGAGAATTCTTGATTTATTATCGACTCATCAGGTAATAGCCGTAAGCACCGTCGAAGGAATGAGTGATCACAGGGTAGTAACAGCTAAGTTTTCTCTGAATACCGCTGAAATTTTTAAAAAGGAACGGAAAGTTTTCATTTTTAAAAGGGCCGATTTTGATGGATTTAAGATTCATCTGAAAAATAATTTCTCCACGTTTCTAGAATCAATAATAAATTTAAACGTAGAGGGTACTTGGAAAGCTTTTCTTTCGCTCGTAACTTCGGGGATAAATAGCTACATCCCTAATAAAACAATAAAGGAATGTAGCAAACCGAGATGATATGACGCGGAAGTGAGAAAGTCATTGAAGCGATACATAGCGTGCCATGATAAAATGAAAAAAAGTCAGCACGGATATATCCGCCAATGACCGCGAGTTAATAATGAAAAATATAGGTTGTCTAAAGCCGCCACGAAGGAAGCGTTCAAGAATGCATACACAAATATTAAAAGAAAAAACTTGTAACCCATTACGGGATAAACCAAAAGCATTTTGGTGTTCTGTTAGGGAAGTTCAAGGTAAAATATCCACCGTATGTTCGCTGAGAAACGATAATGGAGATGGTTCCGATAAAGCAAATTTATTAAATTCCTACTTCAAGAGCGTGTTCACCGAGCCTTTTGAGAACTTACCCGAAACAGTTGACGATCTCTGCGTACGAAAGATGCCGCCCATTGACATTAGTGTGCACGGAATAGAAAATTTATTGAAATCGCTCAGTCCAAATAAATCACCTGGTCTAGACGAAATCCCTTCTCGCGTACATTGAGAACTAGTCTAAAAAATTTCCCCCTTCTTGCAGTTAATATTTATTAATTCCATCAAGAAACACGAAGTACCTAATGACTGGAAAATGGCTAATATAACGCCAATATTCCAAAGTGGATAGAAGGAAGAGCCATCTAATTACAGACCGATAATTTTAACGTCCATCTCATGCAAAGTCCTTGAACACATCGCAGACAACTCAGTAACGAAACACCTAGACAGGCAAAACTCGTTAATGAGAACTCAACACGGATTCAAGAGAGGTAGATCATGCGAAACCTAGTTAGCGCTTTTCGCCCACGATATTTTAGTCTCCGGAGAGGACAACATTCCAGTAGACGCGATTTTTCTTGATTTCAAAAAGGCATTTGATAAACAGCCCCACAGAAAGTTATAAATGAAACTGAAATCTTACGGCCTAGATGAAGACGTCATTTCCTGGAGAAGAGAACTTTTGAGCGACCGCGTGCAAGGAGCAGTAATAGACGGTGCAATCTCCAACGAGGTTAGAGTCACTTATGGCGTCCCTCATGGTAGTGTCATAGGCCCACTCCTATTCCTACTTTATGTAAACGAAATTGGCGAAACAGTACACAGTAGGCTACAACTATTTGTAGACGACGCTGCAGTTTACAAGGAAATCCGTTCCAGTAAAGATTCAGCCGATTAATTTTACGGATTAAGGAAGGTTTGCATGGAGATTTAAGAAGTATTCTGGCAGTCTCCCCTACCTTCACGGAATTCAGTTCATAATAAGGCCTATTCCCTTTCATTTTATCTCAAATAAATTCTATTCTCTTCCTTCCTGTTCCTCGCTTACCCAACGTTCTTCCCTCTACCATTTTCTTTTCAACATCTCCTCCCCGCTTAGTACTTGCTTCATCCAAATCTTTTGACTCCTCCATATCTCACATAGAACCTGCCTATCCTTACCCACAATATCCAGCACATCGTCGTTCCTCTTCCTCTGCGTAAACTTCGGCAGAGAACTTTCAGAGAGCGCCCGATCCCCGCTTGAATTACATGCGGAGGACATTTCAAGCGTTACACTCCGTCCGTTGGATGGGACGTTTATCCGTGATCCTCTTGGTGCCTTTCGTCAAGAGCAGGCTAATGCCAACGCCGGGTTTCTCTCCATCCTTCCTTCTGTACCCTTACCTCATGGCGTAAATGACCTCAACTGTCGTTCGCCTCCCCAGCATACCATACCAAACCTAGTTACCAATTATTCACGACGCAAAAAAGAAATAGTCAGCAGAATAGCACAGTCGAAGAGGCCTTCCTACAAAAGGAAGAATCTTGCTACAGCTGAGAATAAAAGTATAGAAGTGAAGCAACAATAGGGTAGTTTCCTTCATCAAAGAAAACGAAATGCATTGATTGCGATTCCTTACCCACCATTAGTGTATTCATAATATACAAATTATTTGGTTTTAGAAATCCCAGTTTAGACGAATGGCCACGGTCAATTTTAACCTCATTTGAAAAAGGCCAGATTGGCGCCCATACGATGCCACTCCACGTGACGTCACAGGGACCTAGTTGCTATACGAGTAGATAGAATTTTTATATCGTCTGAGATTACCAATGCATGCATGAGGCACAGAGCTCAGGGAAACATCTCATAATAATCACACATTAAATATACCGGAAGGAGGAATAAAAGTTCGGAAAGTTTCCTTCGCTTGATAGGGTATTAATAATCCTTATTTAAGCCAAGCGCTACCTGCTAGCAGGGTACTCAGCTACCTGCTAGCAGCTTGCGTCGTATCAGCGCTCAAGCCTCGCCCCAAGGTCACCTCACATGCCGACAGCTGGAACCAGAAATACGTCACACGGACTTTTCCCATCATTCCTACTTAGCTGTTGCGTTTTGGCGCGCTTGAAATGTTTCACTTTTCATTTAATCGCAAAAAATAGATATCGTCATTCGAAAACCTAATAGCGTGAAATGCGCACTCCAGGAGTAATAACATTTCGATTTACGCAATTAAAACATAATAGGAAACCATCCTATTCATCAGATGCTGCTTATGGAGCATGTTTCTCTATAGGAGGGAGGCTTGACAGCTGCAAAGAAATCATCAGTGGGAGCATCGACCGAACAGCAAAATTAAATTGAATACAAGTGAATGCTCCTCAGAAAAAATTACGGTTGCGTAATATACAATGATTGAACGCAAAAAGCTAAGAGATTTTTGATCGCTTTAAGACTCAGAAACCAGTAGCGCTTAAAGACTTTAATATTCATGTTATTACGTACTTACCACCGTTTTTCGAAGGCGCTGGTCAAATCGGAGGGCATAATAAAATCCGATACCCCTACATTCAATATAATATTCCGGTTTCCATCATGAACTTCCTCCAATCGAAGAAATGAAGACTAGTATACCGAAGTTCCATTTTCTGCACATCCATACGAAGCAGGTTTTTCGCAAGTCAACTCGAGTCGCTGAGCCCAAAGCCACAAATCCGTTTATCGGGGTCGCCTTTCCCCTCATATAAATTCAGAAAGGCAAAGCATAGCCGGAATCGTCACCGTCAGCTGTCGGGTCCTAAAAATGTGGATGACATTCTCTTCCTCATGTTTCAATCTTTCATTTAAACTCTCACAATCAGTAGTGCGCAACACAAACGTTTCATAATGAGGTAGTACGCCTAAAGGACGTTTTGATTTTCACAGCTAACCATTACCTAAAACATGGCGTTTCAGAAGGTATCTGTCGTGCTTCAAGAGGTGGTACGGGAGACAAATTTAAGCATTTTTGTGGGGTCGCAACTCCTTCGTTACTAGCTATGACAACGCCTACATTTTTGGACGCAATTTGCAGTTACTATGGCAACGATTTCTCTTGGGTATCCAGCCTTTTAGATTATTTTTAATACTCTGGATTTTAATTAAGGTTGGAATAAAATGTGTGATTATAACTGTCTGAAATAATAAATACTGGAGCTTGTTTAAATAAGGGATTTGATCGAGTATCAACCGTTTGATTGCGTAATCCCTCCCATTTTGAGATTAATTTTTATCATAAAGTGAGGCAGAAAGTTATCAAATATTCGTATCAATGCCTATAAGAAATTAAGTGTCTAGCAACAGTTTCTCGACTGCATCGTTATTCTTAATACAGTCCATTTCAAAAGGTATGATAACGGCATATACAAATTCACTGAGCAATTATTAATTTCTTACACCCAAAAGTATTTATTATAATACCCACACGTCGCTATGAAGATCATAGTCATCATGAAAATGGCAAAAATTTGTAAGAAGAAAATTTCTTACCCAATTGCAGTTCTCCTTAAAATAAACCTGGATAGTCAGATCTTAGCACGTAGGTCACTTTCCGCAGCTTATTGCGTCGTAACCTGTTGGGCTTTTGAACTTGAGATTATCTTACGTATTTCAATGATTTTTTTCCGCGTTCAGTTTGATAGTTAAAAAGTGTAAATAAATTGCAAAACCGGACGTACTTCGGAGGGTTAATCCCTTCAGCAAATGAGAAATCATCAAGTTTTGGGATCCTATAAGCGAGTCGTCGCCGCCTCGAAAAAATCACCAATTGACGTCATGACGACAAGATTGAATGATTTTAAATCTTAAGAGTCCATAATTCGGCAAGGCATTTCTAAAAAAACCGGATTTAAAAGAGAAGTGAGAACTGTTTAACACAGTTCGAAAACGGAGGAGGAATTAACATCCTTACCTGATTATTTAAATAAATAAAAGATCGTAGCACTTTTCCACAAAACTTTTTACTGAGTACAACGCGTTTCGGGCCACAGAGCCATCATCTGGTACAAGACCAGTCTTGTACGCAGTAAAAATTTTTGTGGAAAAGTGCTACGATCTTTTATTTATTAAAATAGGTCTAACTTCCACCAATTGAAGCCTGAATCTGTTGAACTTATCCTTACCCGATTTCGGATGCATCAAGACATAATATATTAAGGCATGTATAAAATAAATCTTGAGCACCGAATAAGTTTAACCGATTCAGGCGTGATATTGTGGAAGTTCGGCATCTTGAGATGAAAGGTAGTTGCACAATTATTTAATGCGTGCGACGCGTTTCGGCCCACAGAGCCACCATCTTGTACACAGCCTCTATAATAACCGTAAAAATAATTAGGGTACATTTAAGATCCCAGATCAGATATAGTCAATGCATGGATAATCCTCAAATCGCCTTCAAGTCTAAACGCAAAGGTGATTGAATTATAAAAAATGTTACTAATGTATATGTTGACGTAGAAAACATTATTGACTGATTTGAATTCATCCAATTATGAAATCACTGAATTTAAAAGTAATTAGAACCGTCCATATCTATTTCGCAGAGGAAGAAAAATGTTGACATCATGAAATTGATAAAAAATTGCAGCGTGTGAGTCAACAATAAGGAAATGTAGCATAAAATTGAGCATAACATAGCGACCCCGGCTCTCAAAATCCATTGTTTGTACTTCGTACCAAAATTTATCAGAATGAAGAGTATTTATTCCTTCGTGCATATTAAAAAAAACACCTAAGACCAAAAGTATGTGATTTAAGAAACGATCTGAAATATCCTACATAATTTTATCTTTTACTTACATGAATCCAGGATCGAGAACGCCAAATCATGGCTAAGGCAGATTCCAGAATTTTCCAACGAATCATGTCGTGCAGTTTGCCATGGCGTCAGGAGGCTCAGAACAAGCATTTCTGAGAGAACAGCAGGTTTGACAAACCTTCATGTTATACTAGAGTTCGAGACACCTGGAATAGAAAGAGTTAATTAATATTGAAATAAATACTTGCAATTTTGCACGACTATAAAATTTATTACGACCTAGGAAGTGTTTAGTTTAAATTCATTGCTAATTTGTTTCCATAAACCGGCTTTTGCAACCCGACAAAATGAAATTTTCATTCTCCCATCCACTCTTGATACCTTACAAACACAACGTTGGAACAAGGAAGATAGGGGACGCTATTAATAAGGACTGTATAAAGATCCAGAGTCAAAGTAGTTCAAGCGAACGGTCTAATTTGGCAACATGGTTGTTTATTTTTACCCCCCAAATTGATAAAAGCAGCCCACAAGACAAACTCTAATAATAGTTCTTTGGACTTGAAAACACATAATGGCTCTTTGCACTTAAAAGGAAACTTACGATACTCAGAAAGCATATCAACCCGTAAAGGGATCGAGGAAAATCATTTACTTCTAAACAGGAGGTAAATGTATCTTATGGGATCACGACTGACATGAGCCTGACCCTAATAAAAGAGTAAGTAAACCTTAAACTGGAAAGGACACTATTAGCGTAGAATGCCTCTGTGACGAAAGCCCCGAGGAAATAAATAATTTATGCAAAGCAAACGAGTACGAGAGGCATTAGTAAGAAAATTATTCACTACGATATAGCGAAAATAATTATCATCGAAATGTACATACCTAATCGATACTTATTGAGAGTTGTTGGTTATAATCAGGTATGTGGTATGGTATTTGGAGGAGACGACCGACAGCCGAGGTCATTTGCGACATGAGGAAAGGGTATGGATGGATGGGTAAAGAGAAACCAGCGTCGGCATTACCCATCTCTCAACGGGAGGCGCCTAGGGGACAACTGCGTAACGTCCCATCCGACGGAAGGAGCGTTGCGCTTGAAATGTCCTTCGCGCAACATTAAAGCAGGGACCGGGAAGTCTCTGAAAATTATCAGCCACCGCCGCGATTTGAACCAGAGCCCACAGGGTGGCAAGCCAACACTCAAGCCACCACACCAACCCGATCCCCTTAGTTAGCATTAGCATAATATGCTTCGAATATTTATTGTCAGGGTAAGGTTTCACGGGCAATTGGAGACAAAATGGGGCATTATAGAAACAAGGCATCAAAATCCAGTCCACGCAAAATATTTTTTTTTGCGTTAACATAAAAACTTGGAAGAGCAAAATTAAATACAGAGGCCAATGAATGTATATTTAGCAGCAAATTTTCGGAAACCGTTCACCATGAATACGCCCAAAATGTTTACTGCCTTGTTCAAATTTCAGGTCTAGTGCGTGATGAAATTTTAATGCCGATATCTCCAGAGTTTTATGGCTTTTAGGAACTTATTTTTTGTATCTCTCCACTCGATACAATTTTAATCCACCTAGAATATAAAATAAATTTATGACCTTACATGGAAACTCGTACAAACGTGTGACGAAAAATTATGCATAGGTTGAAAATTCCGAATCTAATCGTTATTTTTACTTTCCTCTTTTCAAGCTTTCAATTGATAATACACACGATTCCGAAGACTATTAAGAGACTTAAACCATGATAAAATATATTCTCGTTTCATTTCAAGAGACCCTCAACAGATTTTACATGACAAGTCGCGCCTTGGAACAACTAACGGCAACAGTGACAGCAAACGAGAGCAAGAAGATTCAGTGATGGATAAAACACCTACCTCAATGACCTCGTGTGCCTAATTAAGTCACGATTATTTTCTATAGTACGTCTTTTATTAACTAGCATCCCAGCAGAACATCCATAACGTCAATCCGTTCTATGAAATAAATAATAAGTACAGAGGAACAGAAACACTGGAGCTATCGGAAAACCTGAACGCACTCAGGCAAAAAAATTTTAAGATATATATGGCAGGCGAATCTCCAACCAATGGCCATATGAGGAAATAAAGGCGGCTGCATACCTCAAAATTTATTAATTTTCAACGCCCAATCTTGTTCAAAAACATTTTTGGCAATGTTAATAATCCCCGATTAAATAATACATTCGGTAAAAATAAAAAAATATCTTTTTATCATTTTAACATCACCGTCAATAGGTAACTAAAGGAAGTAATTTTTTCACCGTTTATGATTACCGCACAAACATAAGTACGCAGATATCCGTGCAAAACTCACTTCATTGACCTTCCCTAACGCAGAAAATCATATTTTTCCTATTGTATCCCTTTTTAATCCTGTGCATCCTAGCACAACATCCTTAACGATAACCCATACGATGATAAAAATAAATAAAAACTAGAGGAGAAAGAAAAAAAACTGGAGCTGTCGAAAAACCTGAACGCACCCCAACGAAAAAAGTCCACCATAGCCGATGGGCAGATGCCCTGCGCTTCTCTATTTTTTTTGTCCTTTTTTGAAGGTGTTATTTTTTTCTTCTATTTTTTCCCAAAGGTTCAAAGCTCCCTCAGCAGTTTCCCAGGCCAACGAAGCCCACCCCCAGCTACTTCCCGACGCCCTCTCTCCTACACAGACCTCCGCAAAACCTACGCCCCCTCTCACGATAGTATTCGCACCCGCCCCCCGAAAACTACTCCTGCCCCTCGCCGCCTCCGGATCTTCTACCGCCCCCATGCGTGTACGAGTAGAAGGGAAGGGGCGGAAATGTCGGAAGCGAAAGAAAGATTTTGTTAAAGTACCAATTTTTGCGGAATCTTACCAACGTTCTATTTTCAGTTTCACTGGTTTATTCCTGATTTCCAGACAGAATTTGTTACATTTCCATATCTTAATATCAACGGTATTGCAGTACCTAATAATAATAATATGTTATATTACTATTTCGGACGTGAATATCATGACAAATATTTTGTTACTGATTACGGTGAAAATGGGGGAGAGGCTTCCTGGTATGCTGAGCACCTGCTGTTCGAAAGATATATATATATATATTTAATTATATAATTACTTGATTTTGCTCACTTTTGATTACTTGATTTGACAAAATGTCTATAATTTACAACTTTGGTAACAAAAAATGAAGATGCTTTAGCTAGCTTCAGTGGTTAACATAAGTGCAAGTTGCCACCCTTTAATTTAAATACAAAGCTAGCTAATTATAATTTTTTAATTCATTACACAGATGCAATATAGAGATTAAAGTTATCTCTCCACTGAGATATGTTCCCATGGAGTACTCCAACCTCATCTCACATCCTGGACTGCCCTCTTCAATTCACAATAAGACCTACTCCCTCACATTCTATCTATAAATCCCATTTACTTCCTTCCTCTCCCTCGTGTTTATCCAATATTCTTCCCTCAAGCACGGTTTTTTACGTCCCTACCCCGCTCAGTGCTCGCTCAATCCAAACCCTTTGTCTTTTGCACGTATCATCTAAAATCTTTTTTTTCCCCGTCCACCATGCCATTCCTCTTCCTACCCGTCCACTACAACTTCTCCTTCCTTCACCACGCCCACATTTCTAACGCTTCTAGCCTCTTCTCGTCCTCTCGTCTCTATGCCCACGTTCATCTATGCCTAACTTCCTTATTGCATGTTTCTAAATTTTTCTAATATTTCTAAAAGGGTGTTTTGTATGTTCTAGCTTCATAGGCATATTGCCTTAGTAAGTGGGGTATAATTAACCCCTTCACTGACGGATATTTCTCAACAGATATCACAAAAAATGTCATATTATTTTATTACGTTTTTTAATTATTTACAGGTAGATATTAAATAAAAAACATTCATTTAAGTGTTTTACGAAGTCATTTATTTTAAAATTTACTCTTATTATATCACTTTTTAAAAAATTTCATGTATTCTTGCATAAAAATCAAGTAAAATATTTCACAATAAATATAGTCACAAAAATTACTCACTATAAAAGCAGACGATGGAGTTAGAAAAATATTAATATAAACTCCAAATTTGAAACGGTAAAATATTATATAAACTAAAAGTCTATTTTTGTGTGGTATACTTTGAAACACCCACATTAGTCAGGGCAAAAATTGCGACTCTCCCTCCTCACCATTTTTCCACGCGCATCTCGCTTTCGGGAGCACACGGCACACTTCCGAGTTGGGTTTGACTTATTTTCCGTGGGTGGGATTATGTCTGGGAAATGCCTCTCGGTAATTCGGAGGGGATGGGCTTTTGCAGGTGGCCTACCTGCCTTAGGGGAGGGAACACTTGGGAAGTACAGTTCAATCATTTTATCTATTAGGTCCAGCCTGTATTGCAAATGTGTTTTATCACCACCTGTTTTTCGACATAAAACATATAAATTCCATAAGCAAATTTCCATCAAATGAAAAAATAATTTTTTACAATATTTTTTCCCTCTTTTTCTTGGGATTGGATAGTCAGCCAAATGCTGATCTACCCTGTCAACACCCCACATTGCCTCATTGTAATTGATGACTACCTTTGGTTTCATAACCACTGCCCCCCTTTTCTGCACCTCTCTCATTTCCTATTGTGAACTGTAGAGAGTAACGTTACTTCCTTTTTGTCCTTCCAGGGAAGAACCAAAATTTTTCCTTTACGGAAAGCTGCCACATCTCCTTTCTTCATTTTTTTCTTCTTCAGCCCCTCTGGCATCCCCTTTCCTGTTCTGCACACAGTTCCATAAGTATCACAAGAATGAGAAACTAGTTCCTCGGCTAGTTGTGGAGAGGTATAAAAATTGTCTGTCGTGACGCAATACCCTTTTTCAAATAGTGGTTTCATCAGTGACAATACCACTTGGGAGAACATTGGCTTACTTTCAAAGTCTTTGTCAAGAGTAGTGCCTTTCCCGGTATAAATGATTGTTGACCAGACGTATCCAGTGCTGGACTCGCAGAGAACAAAAGTTTTTATGCCGAATCTAGCTCTTTGTACAGTAATTCGCAGAGGAAATAAATGTTAGGTGTGAACACTCCACAAGACTCCGTAGAACTGACACTAGAATTTTATGGAATGGGAGTGTAAGTAACCCAAAACAGATAGTCGTAAAAGGACAGAGGCAAAGAAACCAAAACATGAGGGTCAGAGGCATTGGGAAGGGAAAAATGGTGAGAAAGAGTGTTTTTTGTCATGTGCGGCTGTAAAAAGGGATAGTGGAGGGCAGTAGGGAAAAACCGATGAGGGTGCAGTGTTTGCATGAAAGGGAGATCGAAGGGGAGGAGGATGAAAAGGATGAAAGGGCGGCCGCGACAGTGCGTAGACAGTGCGTAAAAGGAAAGGCGGAGGGGAGAGAACAATGGATGAAGAGAAGGGATGGATAAACAAGGGGGTTGGGAGATAGAAAATATGTCTTCCCTGGAAGAGAGAAATAGCTGAATAGCCGAAGGTTCTATGTCAAATCTATGCACGGTCACAAATATTGACGAACTTACAGTAATGAAATAATAATCAGTTGTATTTGTAGCTAAATAACAAACGGAAAACTAAAAAACAAAGATATAGTTTGTCATTATAAAGAAAAAAGACAATAAAACATCACTGAGCAAGTTGATTTTCGGTGCGAAGATTTTGACACCATATTACTGAAAAAGAACATTATCAGAAAGTTCCCGACTACTGTTACGTAGTTGACAGAAATGGCTTTCGAACACGCGACCTTTGGAATAGCAGCTTGGACGTAATTTATTTACGAGGTCCCGTCGACTACACTGAAGAGTAAGTAATGATAGTTTTGCTTAGTAGTGTTTATAAAATGTTTCAAATTAATTTATTCACGGAATAAAGATAATACAACATCCTTTCCGATAGCAAGATTCGAACGTGCGACCTTCAGAATAGCAAGACGGCACTTGTCTGCCGACTCACTTCGGCTGTTCCAACGATTGATAAAAACTCTGCGAAAAGTCATCGCAGTTATTTATAAAACGCATTGTTTCTTTGTTCATTTATCACATCTCGATACACAATAGGTTTAGTAACATAAACATTACGAGAAATAATAGATTTTTCCCCCCTTTTGGACCTCGAAAAAACGTAGAAGTTTGCCGGATATCATGCATTGTGAAGACACGTATGCACTCTCACGGCAAAACTACGTACTTCTAATAAGGGGACGAGATATCTCGTCCAGATCACGAAAGAAGAAGCCAACTTGACATAGGACGAGTTAACTCGGCCGCGTCAGTTTTTGCGCGTCTTCTTAGGACGAGATATCTCGTCCGAATCAGGGAAGGGGTTAATACCATAGCTTATATTTCATACGCAATGTGTATGTTGCGTAGTGTATGTAAGTGGAAGTAAATTTTAATCCTCTGGTGCATGTTGGTGATGATTCACCCCCTACCGAACACCTCTGTGGGTGGCTTTCAGGGTAACATGTAGATGTATCTGCACCTTAAAGCACCACAATCCAAATCATTCTCTTCACTGGTCGTACTTATGCAGCTATTTTATGGAAAAATGCAACGATGTATATTTTGAAATATAGTGGTATGAGTACAAAAAAGTCAAGTTGCGCAAATTCGTTGCTATCCCTAGTCGCTCAGTAAGGCGAAGAAAGCCCTGAAGAAATTTGGATTAGACAAGCGCATTGTGGGAAGATTTTCGGATGAGAAAGTAAAAGAAAGGCGCTATTTCGCACTCGACGCGTCCGACCGCACCTTGAATATGCAGCGAGCGTATGGGATCCGATGCAGAAAGACTTCATCTGCGAACTGAATAAAATACAACGGAAGACTGCGCGGTTCGTTAAAAACTGCTACGGGCGTACAGACAGCCTTACCCAGATGTTGAGCAAATTAGGCTGAGAGCCGCTAGAGACTCGGAGGCTGCGCGCCAGGCTTAGATTGTTAGAACAATTGAGAATGGATATCTTTAAGAGCGATACGGAGAGCCGCCCTATAATTCCAGGTCCGATAGAAGCGATAAATTAAGAGAGATATTTTGCCGAACGGATAGATATGCGAATTCCTTTTTCCCCCAAACCATAAAGGACTTTAATAAATTCCAGTCGTAATTTCGTAAGAACATTCCCATTTACATGCAAATGGCTGGTTTCCTAACACCCCCTGCCGCACACAGTTTAGGCGGCTTTCGGGGTAGTATGTAGATGTAGATAGCAACAAAACTATTATCTCGCCGCCCGAACGAACCAACGCTCCTGGCGTTCAACAACGATGCTCATCTTTTGGTTACGCCTCTGGAGTTGATCCCATACCGTAGCCACACTTCCAAGACTTTCCTGCCTAGCATGAACCTAGGGGTTCATTTAAGTATACCGGGACTAGCCAAGGTGACAACTTTACGGAGTCACCCGCAATGCACAAACTGTGCGGAAAATCTACAGACAAAAAAATTCATTCCACGTGACCCGGTACCGGACCGGGCGATTGATTTTATCTCTATGGATTTTTAGCACCATAAGATCATGCTAGTCAGGGTTCATAAGAGTATTACTTTGTGTAAGAATTAAAAAATTCCCTGCACCAACTCGCCATTCGAGTATTTTTCGGAGCGTGTCCGAAGACCTCACCTGGAATTTGAACCACTCACCCTTCGAACAGCAGTCAAGTGTTCAACATACATACTAGGAAGCCACTCTCCCATTTTACCATGAGCGGCAACAAAATATCAGTCATGATATTCACGTCCCAAATAGTAATCCAACGTACAAATATGCTTTCAAGTAGACCAATCAGGGGACTTAAATCCTATACCTTTTTAGGCTAAAGGAAGAAGGGTTAATACTTACAGGATACTATCGTAATTTGAGATCATATAGTGGATGATACAGATTTAAAAATAGACTAAACCTATTATATAAATTCAAGAACAGTTCATTTTCCTGCAAAGCTAGCCATATCTTACGAACGCTAACGTACTACGGCAGATAAGATCATAAAAATGAAATAAGAGAGATAGACTGTAGAACAGATAGATTCAGAATACCGTTTTTTCCACGATCAATAAGAGACTACAACGGCAGTATTAGAACTCAAAAATAGATTATATGACTTGAAGTGTTGCCTACTAACTTATGTATTACTTAATGCATGTCTGTGAATATTCTTATAATTTCTAACAGCATGTTTTGTGTGTTCTAGCTTTGTTGGCAATTGCCTTAATGAGTAGTTGGCAATTTTTTTTGGACCGTGTGGCGTGCATGGGGGAATCCGATTTCATCCTGCATGCTGGTGATTGGTCACTAGGATGCCTCGTTTTGCCACTTTTTTAAGGATTGAATCGTAATACTCGGCAAAAGTTGTGTACCCGGGTGGGTATTACAGATATGATTTTTTTTCATAATCGGTTAATATCTTCTGTTCGCCATTTTGTCTTGAAATTTCGAAATTTTTAACGAAAAACATAAAAAATGTAAATAATTTTAATTTGGTTTCAGCAAGCACTCATTTTTTCCTGTGGGCTATAACATTGGTCTTTCCTTGATATTTTAGAGCAAATAAGTCACCTCTATTTCTTTTAGTTGTCGATAAAATGACCTTTTATCGTACCCCCGAAAACAGTTTTGTGGGTTCGGCAAACTGCAACATATTGCCTCATTTTACGCTATGCATGCGATAAATGACGCAAAATAGAGAGTTTTTTCAGTCCAAAACGTGGAAATCATGTCTAAAATGCAATAAATGCTGATGTTTAATTACAATTGATATGAAAGTGTTATTCCGCAGGACACCCGAAAGTAGTTTCTTGGTTTAGTAATCATGGCCAGCTTCCATGGATAGGTGAGCGAGGAGCTCTACATTTGCTAGATCATACTAAAATAAATCCCTTTTCTGACCGCAGTGGAGGTGAATTTGACCTTTGAGGGACATAAAACCGGCATAGTGTATCCCGAAGGATAATTTCCATCTTCAGTGATATCTTCTTATATGAAAATATGGTCACTATAGTCAGCGATAGAAGATAAAAGAGCATGCACTCATCCTAGTGACTAACCTTGACACTTCAGACATGAATTACACGTTTCTGACTGAAAAACATCTCTATTTCGCGTCATTTACCGCATATATTGAGTAAAATGAGAATGTGTGTTGCGGGTTGCCTACCCACAAAACTGCTTTCCGGGGTACGATAAAAGGTCATTTTGTCGATAACTAAAAGGTATACAGCTGACATATTTGGTCTAAAATATCCAGGAAAGACCAACGTTATACACAATTGGAGAAAACGAGTGCTTGCTAAAACTAAATTTAAATTATTTACTTTTTTATCGTTTTTCGTTAAAAATTTCGAAATTTCAAGACAAAATGACGAACAGAAGATATTAACCGATTTGGAAAAACAATCATATCTTTAATACCCACCCGGGTACACAACTTTTGCCGAGTATTACGATTCGCTCCTAAGAAAAAGTGGCAAAACGAGGCACCCTATTGATCACCCCCTGCCAAACACCCTACATGATTCGCAGGGTGTTATGTAGATGTAGATGAAACCAATACACTATGACCCGGGTCGTGTAAAACGGACGAGTACAATACGTTACGGCTTTTGGAGCACTTAATCATACAATTTCAACTCTTCCTCTGTCTACCACGCGGGATAGTTGAATTTAAAGGGTTCTGGACACAAGTGTTATATCGGTTATCTTATGTGGAGAGGGGTCAGCACTCGATAAATTCTCCTGGCCCTTCCCCATCTCTCCTTCCCCTATCCCTGGCAGTGCGTGGGGGGTGGGGCGCTGGAAAGGGGGTTCCCTCTTACCCCTTACCCCTCCGTTTCGGGAAGCTGGCGGCGCCCACGGAACTTCGATTTGGCGCAGGTCATGCGCGGAAAAAGACTGGAGGGGGAAGGGGTGTCCGCCCTGTACTTTTCCATCCGGGTGTGTCCGAGTGTGGAGACCACAGCGGACGCCGCCCCTGAAGACGGAGTTCCCTTCCCTATCCCTATAATTTGCGTGGCCCTATCCAGGAATGCCAACTTACAATAAATATTTGGGGGCCCAAACCGGGGATCTTGCCCCGGGAAATTTTATAAGTAGTGAGTTTTAAGTTTTTTAAGCATTTTAGAAGAGTCATATGATCAACATTAGAACCCTGATAACTCGATTCTCGATATCTGGACACTACGGGGAAAATCGACAAGCCTGAAACATTTTTTCTTCACACCCAAACGAATTTTTGAGGGGGATCATGCCCCCTCAAGCCCCATGGAGTCGGCGCCATTGGCCCTATCCCATTATACAGGCGGACCTGGTCCGTCCGAAACACGCCAACCAACTTAACCCTCCTAGAGCCACCTATTTGGAGTGGCACTGTAAAGAAATGCCAAAATTATTTCAATTAAATGCAACATACTTGAGAAAAAATATTATTTTGTCATTTTTAGTTACATACACATGCTGTTTTTTTTTAATTTTATTGTAATTATATTAATTTTTAATAGTATAATTAATCCTGATTTTTTATTCGAGAGTTTAGCCGATGGATAATTAATAATTTGAGCTATAAACTACCTCAAAACGATTATTTGACTCGTGGCACTTTACGACGGAGGAGCAAAAGCCGATGCATCGGCCCGAGGCTAATGCAGACTTGCCAAGGGAATATTTTGCCCTTCTTATCCCCCAACCACTGTGTCCACTAAATTCACGAAATATTTAGAGAACGCATATCTCCTGCTCGATCGCTCTCCTGTGACGGTGAATTACTCCCTTAACAATTACTTCGTCACAAAAATTTACCGGGATAGATCTTGTCACTACGCAATTCTGGAGATTGGGCCACGGATCTCCCAAAATGGTAGTGAACGGGAGAGGAAGGTTGTTTTGTGCGTAGTCCCTGAAAACGGAATCCTTGTACCTATCCCTCCACTTTTACGTGCCCGCAGCCACTTAAGCCTGAATCACACGATAATTTTTTCCATCCCTTCCGAGGACACACACGGGGACAGCTCCAGCGATAGCTCCAATGATAGCGGAAAAATTACCGTTTCACGCGATCATTTACCGCGATGGCTCCAGGGATGGAAATCCCATCCCTTTTTTTCAGCACTCGGAACGTCCCTTTTTCCGTCGCTGGCAAGGTCCTGTCCATTCATAACGCTAAGCCGCTAACTTCTATTGTAACGCCTCGCTTGCCTTTCAATGGAATGACAGTTGTAAATACTTAAAGTGATGGAAAAGCGATGAAAAATTGTGGGAGTTACCATGTGATTCAGAAAATGGTGGGTCAAGCGATCACTCTTTTGGTTCCTGAAAATCTATCGCTTGAGCTATCATTCTGAGGGACGGAAAAAATGTTCGAGTGATTCAGGCTTTACACAGGCTACCTGGCCCCTCCAAAACATGCAAACAAACTTAATGCAGACTTTCCAAGAGTCACTACACCAACCCGATCCCCTTTTCATAGAGCAATTGCCTACTAGGTGAGGAGGGACGTTATACGGCAAAGTTATTCGCAAATATAACTTGTAATACGCTCACTAGGGTGAAGTGGCATATAATATTTTCTATTTTTAAAGCGCATATTTTCTGCTTGATTTCATTTTCCTGAAGCAGTTAAAAAGGATACCGGATATCGTAATTCTAGTAAGAAAAAGTCTTTTACGAACACATTTTCAGATTGTAAAAATTATGAAAGTAACAACACCCACAATTTTTCACACACTATTTTGGACTTTTTTCTTACTTATTTTCTAGGCTTCTTTAAACCCATTTCCTTCTTAAAACTTTTATCATTATACTTTTCAAACTCCTTTCAATTAAAACTAAAACGCATTCTACTGTAATTCTTGAGATGCTAAATACAGAAGTACAAAAGCATTTAGCATCGCAAGAATTAGATTAGCACATACAACCGTAAAACATTTTCAATTCTTTAATGAATGTCTCTATGTATAAGAAAAAAAATTCACAAAATTATGTTGCAGGCATACCTTGTGTCAGACAGAAATTATATAAATATCATAATTATTAAAGTATTCTATCGATTTAGGTAGGTTTCCATGGAGTACTTACGAAACATTTCGGCAGCCTCCCCTCTCTTCAAGCACTTCCCTCTTCAATTCACCGTAACGCCTACTCCCTTTCATTCTATCTAAAAATTCCATTCTCTGCCTTCCTCTCCCACGATTACCCAACATTCTACCCTCTAACACAGTTTTCAACATCCCCTCCCCGATAAGTACTCGCTCCATTCATACCTTCTGTCTCCTCCATATCTCATCAAGAAGCTGCCTCTCCTCACCCACCATATCCAGCACTTCGTCGTTCCTCTTGCTATCCTTCCACTTCACGCTCTCTTTTCTTCTCCACACCCACATCTCGAACGCCTCCACTCTTCCCTTACCTTCAAAAACAGCCATTGACGGTTAAAAAAACTTACCCCTAAATATAGCAATAATTATAACACGCCACCTCCGATAAATCCGCCCACTCTCAGAAAACTCGGTAGGTATTTTGAGTGAATACCTTCCGCCCACCAACATTCTATCAACGCATCGATTTTACTACTCTTGCCGCTTCATCTTCGCATGTTTCACCAGTACGCGTTGCATAGCAGTCACTTCCCGGAAATACACCCGCGCGCTATGGGAAAATAATCTCTGCCGACGACAAAAAAATTGTTAAGTGCCGCGAGGCACAGAGGAATTAATGCGCAGGAGGGATGAAAATGATCTAAAGGTTAATTTTCTTTAAATAGAGCAGTAATCACCCACGCAAAACCAAATTTCCTCTACATATTCACTTGATGCTGAGGATATTTTGAGAAAACCTAATTATTACGGTATAAACGATCACAAGGATAATATAAGGGAAATAAACTGCAGAAACGATATATTTAGGATGTAGTTTTTTTCCGCGTGAAATAAGGGACCATAAATACCTGCGATAGATTTTCTCTTGGCTAGCTCGACTCGGACTAGTTAAATAAAAATATAGTCTCCGCAGTCTGCATGTGCGGTTAATAACTTACTATACTTGTAAGTACTCTCAGTATGATTTTTGCGGCATATTATAAATAATACATGAATCAATTAATAATAGTTTTATTTGCATGGTAGCATGTTCGTGTCATTAGCACACTCCTAGTTTCCGGTCTGACCGCGTGTCGTTATTGCGTGTGCTTGCCCTTTTTCCGGCAAGCGAGCACGTGTCTGATTACTGTCGGCGTCAAAATGATGTGCCGCTGTACACTGCAAATTTATATCTGGACTTCAGTTCATGCCAAGAAAAATTGCAAATAAATTAAGAAGTGATTCTATCAATTTTATTTCTTCTTTCGGGGTAAACTGTAGGAATAGATAGTGTTTAAACATTTTCGTTATTTTACAACAAAATATGGGTTTTAAAAATTCGCAAAAGCAATTTTATTAATTTAAATTAATGTTTGCCACTTATTGTGGAAGACGAATGTTGTAGACGTAGTAGTTTTCCCTAGGTTGAGTTACAAAGTTCATGAAGTTGACAAAACGGTTAACTTTATGGTGCGCAGAGGCCTTTATTGAACTCGCGTGTCTACATTTTTGCATTTTTCATAAAAAAATAAATCAGAATTAAGAATAAAATTTACTTTAAAATGACGTATTATCCATTATAATGGCATGAACCGAAGTCGAGATGTAAATTTGCAAAGTAAAGCGGCACATCGTTTTGACGCCGACAGTAAACTAGTGTGAGTGTTGTATACCAGGTGTGGATCACCCCGTGCCAAATAATCTGGTGGTGGTTCGCATGGTACCTCGTTGAAGTAGATGTAGACGTCAGTGCGAAGGTGCAGTCAAAACTGCGTCACGTGAAGTGTTGAATTGCTAGAACGCATACGAGAATGCATTGACGTAATGATGGAAAAATGTATGTCAAAATCGATTTTTCGGGCAATAGGGTGGTTTCCTATTATTTTTTTTCCCTAAATCGAAGGATCATTACTCCTGGAGTACTACCTTTATGTGTGAGTTAAGACCTCAAATAGTTGTGGATCAAAATCTAGAGATTTAAAATACAAAAATTCTAGGCTTAAAAAATATTAGGCTTCTTACGAGATAGAACAGATTATATTAGTTTCGAATATACCTAAAGTAATTTTATAGAATCTATGATTATCATTATATCATACATAGATTAGTAAGGAAGATTAAATGTAATCCATTCGCCGGCAGTCTTATGCGCAGCTTCGACTTTTACTTCATTGTAAGTTAGCGCAGGTTTCCACGAAACAATAGATAAGCCCTTTAAGTACTAATGGCATGTAGAAAAACATAGACTTGATTTTCCTTGGAGTATCATATATGATTATAGAATTCAATTCATTTAGTACGAATTTTCGTATCATGCATCTGTCAAATTTTTTGAAACTATTCTACTCAAATTGTATACTATTCAACTCTCTATACACATATACTTATTCAATTATCAAGATGACTAGTTGCAAAAAAGAAAGGCAAAATCAACATACTAAATATGGTGGCACCGAACCAATCACGCTTTTTGAGGTACGACTATATTTAATACGATGCGAAATGAATTTAACTTTCTCCATGTGAATGTAGATAACGTTTCAGGGAAAATTCAATGGACCACGGACGCAGGAAATTTTACTCAAGGAATCCAATTCACGCAGCTTCGGAAAAGTTTCGAGAACTACGGACTGGAGAGAAGAGCCATTTCGTCCGACAGGGTTCTTTCTCCTCCTAGCTCGAGTGCTGAGGTCATTCGCACCACTCCTAGGAGAGTAGATGGGGGCGAATGGATGGGGAGAAGGAATTCTGGGAGTTCCTGGGAGAAAAACCCTTGAGCCCCGGCCAGTCTAGAGAGAAAAACCATCGCACGGACCTAGCCGAAGAAAATTACACAAGAAACAATGTTAATGTCTTTTCCGTTAAATTTTCACCATCGGTGCACTCTCGTTTAAGGAACTCAACGGTATACGTTAAACACTTCGAACTTGTACAAACCAACGTTTTTTTCATAGTCAAACCATTAATCCAAACTTGTCCCCAGGCTCTTCCCATACTTCTTGTCTAGGAGTGTAAAATATTTATTCCACAATTTCAAACTTCAAACGAAATATTGCATCACAATTTGTACAAATATTCTGGGAGTTCCTGGGAGTAAATTCCAAGAGCCCCGGCCGGCATAGGGAGAAAAACCATCGCATGGACCTAACCGAAGAAAATTTCACAATAAACATTGCTAATGTCTTTTCCGCTAAATTTTCACGAGTGGCGCACTCATTTTTTAGGAACCCAAGCGTAACCGCGAAAACTTCGTTGCACAAATAAACGTTTTTTGTGCAGAATGATTTCTCGGGGTTTCCACCGGGTAAGATGTACCTACATTCGAAAAAGGCTATTCAAGCTTCCAGCCGGGTGGTCTCCCTCCATTCTCTTCCATTGGCAGAATGGAGGGAGACCATCCGGCTGGAGGCCCAAATAGCCTTTTTCGAATATATTCGCCGGGAAAGCATCAGATTTTACTTCATGTACATACATGTCTCCCAACGTTTGACTTGCTCTTCATCCTTAGGGGATCTTCTGATGATGATGTCTCTGCTGATCATAGATGATCTTCTGGGTGAAGAGTAAGTCGCTCTTCGAAACGTCGGGAGAATTAGAGGTGCAGTTTACCCGGTGCAAAACCCGAGAAACCTTTCTGAAATCTATACGTCGGGAGAATCTTAGATCAAAGTTTTTTTATAGTCAAACCTTAAATTCAATCACGTCTACTAGAAGAAGAATGAAGATGAAAGACGTCGTCTACAGATTTAATTCGTTGCCTCGGGTGTGACTTCATGGAATAGACTTAACATTATCAAATGTAAAAATCTTTAAAATTCCAAATAAATGTAATCCTGTAAGGTCTAGGTTTCGAAGTGGACGTCATCATCCGGCATATACCTGAGTCTTACATTATTAAATTTAGGTGGAATTTCAAAGTATTTTTATTTCAGTGCATTACGTCTAAAGGTTCTTGCCATACTGCTTCTCTAAAGTGTAAAATACAAGTACGAAAATATTAATCTTAAAGCACATAAATCTACAAATGCTATGAGCGTTGGTTCGTTCATCTAAAATATCATTCCTATGAGCAGGCTAAGGACCTAATTGCTTTCCTTGTCCCCCAGATTTTACAAAATACGAATTTGACAAAAATTTATACTCTTACTTTTTATTGTCTATTTTACATTTTATATTTAGTCCTTGTCGACGGCTTCGAGACATTGTCGCTGGGCTTATCAGCAACGAAGCTTAAGAAATTTCAGTGGGTATTCAAGCCCATCCTTCACTTTAAACTTACACCATGTATTTTAATAAAGGGCTATTCTAACCAGATAAACCGACTTAAGAGGGAATTACACTGAACTGCCGCATTTTATAGCTTAGCCTCGATATTTTTACATTAAAGAGGGAATCAGATGTCAGGCAAGGAAATGCCATCAACATTGGCGTCAAAGTGATCCCAAAAGAAGTAAAAACGTTCAGTGGTTTTAAGTGCGTCTTTTCAATTAACCGTAGCAACGTATAACAATTCCGTCACAAAAAATGAATCAGACTCTGTGTGGAAAGATACCAGAGGCCATCGGCTTCTTTTTTCAAGCCCAAGGGCGTACAGACTCTATCATGTCACCGCAAGGATAGCCTGTTAATGTCAGAGATTGAAGCAAATAAATACCTCCAAAAGAAATAGAAAAAACGACGAAGAGTAAAAATTCATTAAAAATGAAATGAGAGAAAAATAATTACCCCTCCCCTTCGATAAGTCCACCAAAGGAAATAAAATACGATATTCAGCCACATTTTTCCCTTTGACGATCCGTGGAAGTGAATATATATTTGACCTCTATCTTTATTATTCCTTATCATTTTTTCCTCCGATAAAATACGCCTATTTATTATTTCCTATCATAGAAATAAAGCGGTCGTCAACGTTATGGATCACACTTTTTCCAGGTTTTGTATTCAATTCGTATTAGCCTGTTCACTAAGCAGAGAGAATCAGATACAGGTCGACTCTAAAACAGGATTAACGAGAGCTGTATGAGATAAGTTCATAATTTGCCAGGACAGAACGACACTCACGGAGACTATTTCCCAGGATTAATGGAATGTTGGCAGAGATTTTCCTAGGGTTACGCGAATCCTAATTGAACGATTGATTCCTGATTCCAGAGTATTAAATAAAATGTCGAAAAGGCTGGATAGCCAAGAAAAACCGTTTTCATGGTAACTGCAAAGTGAATATAAAAAAAAGTTTTGCGTTGCCATAGCTCAGTAACTAAAGAGTGGCGACCCTATGTTCACAGACTAAAAATGATCAAAATTGTCTCCCATACCACCTCCTGAAGTATTGAATCTTTCTCCCGAAACACCCTGTATAAAAATCATCTGTCGCCTACCAGTTTCTGAGTCTTTTGATTTTCACCACAATCCCGAGCTACAATTCAATCACAGCCAATGTCACGCCATCGAGAACTACGTGAGCGAGCGAGCATCGAGTTAATTTTTCAAGCCTGGAGGCCGGTCCGATTTTTTTAATGCTCCCGAAACATTAACGTAGGTCAGAGAGGCACCATCGTCCCGCGTGTACGGTAGAGTGAAGGTAATATGCATGCTACAGCAACAATAAGAGCAGTTAAAGGATAACAATATCAGTTTTTTCAAAACAAAAAATATGACAATAAAAGGAATCTTTTCAACCCTTCGTACCCAGTGAGAAATGGGTGGTGGAATCCACGTGGAACCCACGTGGAGAATTAACGTGGATACCACGTGTTTTTGGTCGTGGAATCAACGTGGAACCCACGTGGAAATTTGGTGGAAAAATTAAAACAGCAGTAGGTGCTGTCCTAAAACCACTAAAACCTCAACCACTCTATATCTAAACCTTCTATATATGTGTCTACGATTTTTCATGTGCTCTCATGGCTGCCTTTCCACGAATTATATAAAAATAGAATGTGCGATACATTTTCACATAACTAGCGTGGTTTCAGGATGATAAATGACGCAATGTCACCAGAGAGTTAAGTTCCACAAATTAGAAATTCTGTTTAACATTTAATGCTAATCACCACAAATCCACTTGAAATCAACGTGGATTCCACGTGGGTCCAACCACTCAATATCCACCACCACCAAATATCCACCACTCAACGTGGATTCCACGTGGGTTCCACGTGGATTCCACCACCCATTTCTCACTGGGTAGTAGCTCGCTAATTTTAAATATTTTTCCGTCGCCATATAGGTAGACCTGGGTCAGGAAAGGACGATAACCAGGCGTAAACGAAAGAAAAGAAAATACGAAAAAGTGCGAAATAACAAAATATAATAAATACATAATAGTAATGCATACACGATTAACAATAGTAATATTTCAACGAGTTGAAGCTCAATTTTTTGTGATATAATTAAATTTTATACCTTTTCGTGTACGTTTCGTCCTGAACTTTCCTGACCCAGATCAATCTATCTGACTGTAAAAGTATGTTTTAAATGAAACGACGAAGCAAACGCAAAAATTTATCTCCATCACCGTAATTTCGAGCGTGGGAAATTAAGCAGATCACCAGGATACCTACTTCTATTTTTTTCAGACTCCAAACGATACCTCGCCATTAAAAAATATACTTTTAGAGTCAGCAAGTTTGATCTCGGTCAGGAAAGTTCATAGAGACCCGTAAATGAAAGATTATAAATACAATTCTACGACAAAAAAGCAATAATAAAGGTTCAACTAATTGAAACATTAATTTTTAATAGTCATTATATATTTCGAAAAATAATGGCAAATTTACCTACACCACGGTGATTTAAGTGTGGGGAACTCCACAGGTCACAGGTAAATGTCAACTTTTCCTCCTTCTAACTATATTTCTCCTCTTATTAATATTCTTTTGGCCGCAGGCGTATAGGAAGAACAGTATGAGTAGCAAAATCCAACAAAATGAATGGATGAACTTTGAGGAGTGTTGTCACAAACATGGCGAGCAATTAAGTTATTATACACCACACTTTAAAAAATGATTTCCTAACAATATCTTTTCAAGGATATAAATTGAAAACTGGCTATCGCTCGCCGAAAAAGACCTGAGACTTTAATGGTCAATCTTTCAGTTCTTACTATTTTTTTCTGCCGTTTGTTCCTTATGGATCTTTTTTTTCGGTGACATTTGAGCTAATTAAATTGAATCCTAGTAATACCAAACACATCATGGCTTCCAAGCTTTCTGACTGTTACAAGGTGTGTGCTAATGGCTTCCACTATGACTTGGCGTCATTACCAACCTTTTCCGCGATGTTCAAATTCCTCATCACCATCGATGTTTTTGACCTCCAGAGGCCCTTTAAAAGTTAAGGCACTCAGCAACGCTGAAATAGATGAAAAATTTAGTGTTTCATCGATTTTTTCTAGGGGTTCAGACATCGAAAAAGGCGGAGAAAGGTACGTGGTCTTTCCTTGTCAGTTAATTTTTGGTAATTCATATACCCTAATTCAAAATATGAACACTGTTGAATTGCCCTATGATGTGGATAGCATTGTCACGTGAATGACGGAAAAGATGAAAGGTCCACCGAGGATTACTAAGAGTTAAGTGCTTGCGGCAGGTCAAGGAAGACGCTGGAAAGAAAAGCAAAGGGATTTAAGGAAATAAAGTAAGATAGGGAGGAATAGAGATCTGATGCTAGGATTATAATAATAAAACTCCCAATAGAATTACCTCTGCCGTGGAGTATGAATGATGAGGAGTATTAAAGTGGGTGTAAAATAAAAACGAAAAATCGAGCACCTTTATCAGTTGGAAAATGTTTATAAAACACTGGAGTTCTTTTATCAAACGCAAAATTACTATTCACAAAAATAATTCTTTAGATAGTAGAAAAGGAGAGGTTATGTTGATGCGTAGTTTTCCGCGGCGTTGTCTAGATGATGTCTCCATGTTCCTGGGTTTCACCGCGTGGATTTTCTTTCTGACGACAGTTTCGACCTGAAGACGCCGGTTGGAATACCGGCGAAATTGTCGTCAGAAAGAAAATCCACGCGGTGAAACCCAGGAACATGGAGACATCAAGGAGAGGTTATGGCTTTAAAAAAAAGAATCTTCACTATTGAGTCACTCTCTCGTAAGTTTACCGTACGAAAACGAGTAAGTTGCAGCCCAATTTTCATGAGTTGAGGACGTCATAAAATTTCTGGTTCACTCGTTTAGGGAGAGTTCATCGAAGGAAGTAATCGGTAACAGGTGGGTAAACAATACCTAATGGCAGCATAGGAAGCCTCAGCACAAGATCGAGAAGTAACAAGAATGCAGTGGCACGCTACGCTAGAGCTCGTGACGTCATCAACTCATCTACGAATCTCATTGCAATTTTGGGTCGAAAATAGCTAGAGAAGTAGGCGCCAGATAGAAAAACAGAAAAATACCGGTCTAATTGTTTTTCAAACTCTATCAACATCTCCAATGAAAGTAAATGGTGAATCATTAAAACTGTAAGAAAATGATCATCACTTTACTAATTCAGAATTGAAATGAACAGCGATTAAATTCCATTTTTTCATATTTCCGCTCACCCATGACGTCCCCTTGCGTATAAAATATCTCGAGGAACATGTGGCAACGGTGCTTTCCACCCACACATCCTCCTTCCTAGGTAGCACCACCCGAAATCCTACGAAAAAAAATCCCCTTCCCCCTCCCCATACCTCCAAGCCCACAACTCTTTCTCCCTTTCTATTTCTCTCTCTCTCCCTCTAGCCCAGCTTGAAAAAACATCCTAGAGCCATCCCTCTTCCCGCACCCGACCGCTCTCCTGCCAAGCCGTCTGGATTTCAGAGCGGGGGAATTACATGGGAGCTGGGAGAGCACGTAGGAATGGAGGAGTCCAGTGAAGGGACATCAGGACTCGGGGGTGGGCTAGTCGGATGGGAGATTTTGGCCATGGGCATTCGAGAGGATAGAAAAAATCAAGTTGAAAACGTTAAAAATTATACGCTTTTTCAAAATAACATAAAATAAACTATAGAGAAAAAAATTAAGCTTATCATCACTGTAAGAATAAAGCGTGTGTGCTGATCATGTTTATCAGAAGTAGATTGTAAATAATATTCGTGTAGAAGAGGCTGATGGGCGGCTGAGGAGTTGCACACAATATAAACCTTATAATATCTAAACCTTACCTGCAAGCTTTATTCTCCGACGAAAGGGTGGTTTTCAAAATTTTAATTTCATCTTTATATTCTACTTTTTAGCGGTGAATTATATCATCGATTAAACCGATTGAAGCTAAAAGTAACGCTAGCGATTAAATTTATTACTAACGCCATCTACTTAGAAAAATTAAATGTATTTATTGAATTAGTTATTTCATTAGAGTGCAATGAAACACAATTTCAAAATTCTTATTATTGAATATTATATAGTCATCAGGAGGAAGCAAGTGAGCAAAATTTCAAGCCGATCCAAATTAGGGAAATTAGTTGAAATTTCAAGATTCCATTGATGAAACATACGAAGCAAGTGAAGAGAAGTGAAGGGCCTAAAAAGAATCAATAGTGTAAGAAATTGATATTTTGAGAATCGGACAATGATCACCGTTTATTTAGCGATTTTTTATTGTTATTAAAATAAATCATTCCGCTAATTTGCACTATTCGGATGACTTCGGCCGCGTTGTAATTTATGAAAATAAGAATCTTCTTACAGATGAGAATGGGAATAAGGAAGCGATTCATCAGATGCTACATATGGTACATGATTCTCTATGGAAGGGAGGCTTGGACGTTGACAGCAGCAGAGAACTCAGGAGTGGAAGCATTCGAAATGTGGTGCTACCGAAGAATGATGAAGATAAAATGGATCGACGAGTGAGTATGGAGGAAGTACTAAGACGAGAGAGAGAAAACAAAAGCCTTCTAAAAAAAACTTAAGAGAAAACGAGACAACTTTGTTAGCCGCATTATGAGGTATGATGGCTTGATGAAGACAATCATCAAAGGACAGGTGGTAATTTTTTTTACCTATTACGAAAATAAATTACTCTACTACTTCTCTCTGTTCGTATTGCTTCAGTCGTGATGTAATTAATGAAAATTGCTCTGGAATTCATTACATATCGATACATCCACGATTTTAACTCATTTCCGCCGACAGTCGCCATATATCCAACTTTTCTGAGCATATGAAGATAAAGCGTGATGTTGTGTGATTCCAATGAAGTAATTTTATGGAATAAAACTGCATTCATGTACATCCCTTTTTGGGAGGACGGCTTTTTCCGACGTATAGGTCATGGGCTGTTCAACGCTCAGTAAAACATTAACCCAGGCGGGAAGGATGCATGTGAATGGCCTTAGAGCGTTTTCGAAAGCGCCAACAATCAATTTAACTCGATTTCGAGATCACTTGGTGATCAAGGACAGAGATCTCATATGAAAATTTACGATCCACTTCAAACGGAAGCGACATCTAGCGATCATCTCCGAGTTAAATGAAAAAAAGCGTCTACTCTACCACTATACAAGGCACTATATTCGAGAGATGAAATATCTTTTAATGAGCATGACTTCAAAGATTACCGTGATGAGAAATTGATTAAGAGGCTTTGATAGTTTAGAATAATAAATAATGTCAAATTTTGACAACAGCTGGAAAAAGTTAATATCCCTGAACATTTATGCGTCCAATGCATAAAACGCAGTCGGTTACTATATGATTTGTGAATTTAAATCATATAACCTTATTTTAATTTTCGCGGAAAAGCTTAAATAGCGGTAGGTATTGCTGCCAGTTAACTCGTATAATCAGTCTTTGATGTCCGCACTCAACATCTGCAAAATTAAATGTGGTATATAACTACCACAAGACATCCTAATGACATGCTTTGATGATTCATTGATTTTGATTTTTCTAAAAACATTCATATTTTAAAAATCGAGAAGAAATTTTTGAATGATATAACCTATAATAATTTTAAAATTCAAACAAACTGCAATTGGATAATATCCCTCATTGCATACCAAGCATCACAATAATCACATTTCGATACATTCCTTCGGTCATCCCAGCCGAACCATCGAGCACTATCAATTCTATCCAATTCTAGTAATGTCTGTGTCTTTGAATCCCACACTTTCAATGATGAAATGTTCCTCTGAGGATACATTTTGTTCTCATTGTAATGCATCAAGTGTGAACGACGATCAAGTAAAAAATTAACTATCTGAAAATATATGCGTCCATACCAAAACGCATCCAGTACCTTAATAGATCTTAATGTATGAAAACACGAGCGTTTGCAACTATACACGAAGTAAAACCAACAGTTTAGACAAATATTCGTGGACAAATGTGGACTATAGGTACTTTTAGAATGATTTTATTCTTAAATATTGTATTCTTCCGATTTAGGTATGTTTTCATGGAGTATTTAAGAAGTATTCAGTCAGTCTCCCTCTCTTCATGGACTTCCCTCTTCAATTCACAATAAAAGAGACTTCATAGATACTTGATATAATTCATAGATAATTGTTGAATGATTAAATCCACATAAATTTAAAAAGAACACCAATTGAATAATAAGCTCAATGCGTACCTATGACCTTAGTCATAACAGTCTTGGGATGGACAAGCTCTGAGCAATGGGGAAGGGCAGAAAACGGCGAGTTGCAGGGAGAGCTGTGAGGTAAGCCACATGATTTTCTAGCAGTTATAGTTAAAATAAATCCCAAATTTCAGGGATGAAAGGGCCCTCTGAGAAAACCTTAACTTCTTATTTTAATGTATCAAATTTGAACGAAAATCAAGGGAAAATTGATTATCGGCTACAAAAAATCTGCAAACAAAGCTGCTGAAAATGCATGCTATGTCTACATCAAAACGCATCAAGTAACTTGATAGATATGCATGCTATTAAAACATGACCGTTTGCAACCATTTACGACGTACAAATAACAGTTAATACAAATATTTTTGGACAAATGCGTACTTTAGATACTTGTTGAATGATTTAATCGAGATCATCGTCACAACCACTAGTCAACAATCCAAAGATTGGTTTGTCACAGCTCTTCACTCAATTTTCCCATCGGCTAATCTTTTCACACGTATTTCCGTATTTTTTTCACTGCATTTATTCTCTTTTTACATCCTTCTCTAACCGTTCCATATATTTCAGTCAAATTCAATCCAGATAAGTTTGAAGAAATTAGCAAATTGGACAACAAACTCAAAGGGTACCAATCACCTTAATCATGGCAATTCAATACGTCGATGAGATAACTTGATGCATCATTCCAAGTCGAAACACCCACCCGTCAGGCTCGGGTTCAAATCCTGGCAGTGGCAGAGAATTTTCAGAGACTGCCCGATCCCTGCTTGAGCGTTGTGTGGAGGACATTTCAAGCGTAACACTCCGTCCGTCGGATGGGACGTTAAGCCGTGGTCCCCTTGGCGCCTTTCGTTAAGAGCAGGCTAATACCGACACCGACGCCACTCCTATTCCTACTTTATATAAACGAAATTGGTGAAATAGTACACAGTAGGCTACAATTATTTGCAGACGACGCTGCAGTTTACAAGGAAATCCGTTCCAGTAAAGATTCAGCCGATTAATTTTACGGATCAAGGTAGGTTTGCATGGAGATTTAAGAAGTATTCTGGCAGTCTTTCCTACCTTCACGGAATTCAGTTCATAATAAGGCCTATTCCCTTTCATTTTATCCAAAAACAATTCTATTCTCTTCCTTCCTTTCCCTCGTTTACCCAACGTTCTTCCCTCTACCCTTTTCTTTTCAACATCTCCTCCTCGCTTAGTACTTGCTTCTTCCAAATCTTCTGACTCCTCCATATCTCACATAGAAGCTGCCTATGCTTACCTGCAATATCCAGCACATCGTCGTTCCTCTTCCTCTGAGTAAACTTCGGCAGAGAACTTTCAGAGAGCGCCCAATCCCCGCTTGAATGACATGCGGAGGACATTTCAAGCGTAACACTCCTTCCGTTGGATGGGTCGTTAAGCCGTGGTCACCCTTGGCGCCTTTCGTTAAGAGCAGGGTGATGCCGACGCCGGGTTTCTCTCCACCCTTCCTTCCATACCCTACCCTCACGGCGCAAATGACCTCAGCTGTCCGTCGCCTCTTCCAAATAACATACCATACCCCAGTCGACACATCGAGCGCCACTCGCAAGTGTGTTGGGATGGATAAGCTTCGAGCAAATGTTATGTCGAGCTATGCTAGGGAGCTTAGGATGGAAACCTCTTAAAGTGAGAAGAACCATAAACAGGCTATGCGGGGTATACAAAGCATTTACAAATGAGCAGGGTTGGAAAGAATTAGGTCTGAAGCTGGACTCACCCTGCTACATAGGAAGGAAAGACCATAAATTTAAAATTAAGTTTAAAAAAATCAGAAAACAGACATTTTGAGAAAATCCTTCCTGCATAGAGGAATAAAGGAGTGGAATGACCTACCTGAAGTGATTTTTAAGATCTTCCCTGCAAATGCCAAAATTTTTAGGAAGAAGTGAGCATCACTTATTTATTAATTACATAGGTAGTAGTTTAAAAGGGAGAGTGTGAAGTTGGGTCAATGTTCATTTTTTAGTTGTATTATATTAGAATTAATGTATATAATGGATTTTTTTAAATTGTTTTATTGGTACAATGTTGAACTCTTAGTTTTATGAGATTAGAATTGTGTATTATTTTTACCATGGATATCTATTCTGTTTCTAAACTTTGTATTAGATTGATAGGAACTTGGTATTTACACAATTGTTATTCATGTAAATCTAATGCTGCCACCAGGCAATAGTCTACTTGCAGCAGCGTATTATAATAATAATTAAATTTAAAAAATGGGGAGGGCAGAAAATGGTGAGTTGTAGGGTGGGGAATAGTGAGGGACGCTACAGGAGTGGTACGATAGACCTCGGGGGAGGGACGTGCCGAGGGCCTGAGAGGAAATCGCTGTTGCTGGAAATATTTTACGTGAAATATTAGTTCCCGCCAGCCGCCTCGGGCCATTTTTCTCCCTCTCCCGTGTTAGTATAATGCATTTTTCGACAGAGACGAGCCGAAAAAAAAACACACGACAAGAACGCAAAAGAAAAACAGAATAAAAGCACGACGGTAACGGACGAAATAAAATTGATGACGGAAAGAACTACGGGCAAAAAATAGATATTAAAAAAGGGTACACATACACACGAGTGTTATCAAATTACGGGTTAATTTACCAAAATAAAATATCTGCGACGTGTATGTATAGGTGGCCGCGTTGAGATGAGTGGGATTGAAATTGTGTAAGCCGCAATGTAGGTAAATAAAGGGAGAAAAATGAACTTCTTTTAGATCGTGTACGAGATAAATATATTTTTAAAACGATAATAAAAATTTGACGTCAATTGGGCGTTAGCTTGTAAAAAAAAACGATGGCAATGAAACAAATGTCATCTTTCCCGAATCATAACTTCCCAAAAAAAAACAAAAGAAACGAATCATATTTTCCCTAAAAAACTAAAGAAGACTGAATATAATTTTTCAAAGAGGAGATAAGAGAGATAAAAATTGTTTCATCGAAATAACCACCCTTCTCAACGGGTAAATTCGCTCAGGCTGAAGATCTTGCCTGCACGAGACGTATATTCATCCGTTGTATCGTCGGCTATAACATTCCCAAAGAGATTCTTTTCATCCCGGAGGGTGAATGTGAATGGTACTAATGAAGAAGATAATTCGTCGTGCTTTTGCCCACTGGGAAACCGTTCCTTTCCTGAGGTATTCAACCGCGAAAGGAGCGGAAAAAAAGATATACTAACATTCCAATGAACGGTTAAAATGACTAAAAATGAAAATTGAGCCAATATCCTTACGGCGTATTCTAGCTGATGACACGGGTCTGGTTTTACGGTGGCAAAAATGAAAAATCTCCGGAAGCTGTTGAATATTCCGCTGGAGGTGAAAACTCATCGCGAGACAGGGGGCTCGATTTTTATGACATTCATGATATCATCCTTTCCTCAACATCCTGCTTACCAGTTCCAGGGTCTGACTATCGAAGAGGGCCATTTATACTTATAAGTTTATTTGGCCATGGAGGACTTGAATTTAGATAAAGTTATCGAAGGTCAAGATCGATAATTTATTATTTTATTTCCATTGCCCATAAACACCACAACGGTCTTTACTATGGGAATTAAAAATTAACAAAGAAGGATATTAACACACGCCCATGCCATGGATAAGGGTAACTTACCAGGCGGGACTCGAACCCGCGACCTTCGGTTTGCAGGCGAGGACTTTACCCCGCCGCCACTGATGCCGATAAATTTCATTTGGCCTATTCCACGATTAATTTTTATCATACTTTCATTTACTAACATATATTAAAGCGAAACATTATATTTGTTATTGGAAAAAACGACAAATACCCTTATGGAAAAAATTGAAGAGTACAGTAAAATAATACATTTTGTAATATTCATTCAATAACAATGCTCAGCGCGAAATCTCCCGTTGCAATTTTGCATGACAATATCTCAAAAAGTATTACGGTGGTTTTCCGACGGTTTGTCTTTACCACTTTTCGCGTGGTATAACGAACTCCATATCAGGTTTTGGCAAGAATGACATTCTCGCGGCAATCAAATACGAAACAACTTAAAGAATTCAATCAAATTAGCATATTGGGGAATGGCCAAGAATTTGGAAAGGAAAGCGCTATTATTTATAGTCAGCCGTGACGGTAAAATTAAAATTAAGAATACATTTTGAAATTTTCATGAAAATTACGTCTATTTCATTTCTCCCAAGAAACACTCTTCTCGTTCAATTCATCGAGTTGGTAATCCAAAATAGCTTTTTTATGTCTCTAGGGAATTGAAAGTTGCAGTACAACGCGACAGCAATCTATAACCAACACCAATATACCTCTAGGGCTCAACGCATAACTGAACATAAACTGTTGTTGTGGAACAGGACAACAATCTGTCACCACTACCAACGCTTGTCTCTACGGCTAACTTATAGCTGAACAGAGGTATGTCACGAAATTTCTCGAAGCTCTCCTCCATTAAAGTTACTCTAAAGATATTGAGACGATTTACCAACAATATATTATTTTCCTATGGTATTACGACCATTATATAAGTTTTTGACAAAACGGAAATTATCCCTCTTGTAATCAACAAGACAGCAAAAATTAATCCAATTGGAAGAGTTTCTTTTGGTACGTGCGAAGTCCTTCCTGGCTTGACGTGGTGGAAAAGAAATATATCCATGATAAAATAAAACACCCGTAGTAAATTCCGCACTTTAATATATAACTCCACTGCTGACCATGGTTTCGACCCTTTATGCCATTTTCAAGGTGATGAAATATACACTATCACATGTATTTATAAATAAAGTAAGTATGTAAGTATTTATATTTATGAATTCATATGCTCTTGTATACAAACGCATATGAGAGAGTCTCTTCCGTCACCTTGAAAATGACATAGAGTGTCGACATCATGGTCGGTAATGGAGTTTTATTTTATTTTTTTAATTTTATTCTCAAACCACCGGATACAGCTCTTATTGGCCATTTTATACCGGGGTAATCAACAAATGTAACAAGTTAACGTACACGAACAACCATGCCCTGGACCGGGGAAACCTACCCAGGCGGGACTCGAACCCGCGACCTCTTGTTTGGCAGGCGAGGACGTTACCCCGCCGCCACCGAGTATGTTAAAGAGTTGATATTGCTATTGATATTTATATTTTATCGTGGATATTTCTTTTGGTATTTGATGAAAGTTTCAAAATTAATTTTTAAAAGTTATCACAGTGAAAACTCCGAAACGGTCAATACTACAAGCTCTTTACCACTATAACTCTTTTTTCGTCAAATATCAAGCTGAAATACTCAAACAACAACACTACAATTATTTTTTGTAATAAATGTACCTGCAAACTGGGTTATATTATTTTTGTTCTTTTGGATTTTTTTCCTGGACATTTTTATGAATATCTCCTAATCATTTTGATACTATATATCTACATGACTCACCGTAATTTTATTTCAATAATTTAACTATGCCTCTAAGGCATAGACAGTACCGTCGCAACGGGACAGCAATCCATCACCACCACCGACGCTTGCCTCAAGGGCTGAACGCATAACTGAACAGTGGTGCAGCACGAAATTTCGTCGGGTACAAGAAGAGCGTGAACCAAACCGAGAATGCTTATAACCTTCACTCGTCCGTGCACTAAATAACACATGGGGCGGGAAGTGCACGGAAAAAAACCACCCTCACGGCCACCAATGCACGGACCGGTGCAAAAATGCAACGCGGCCCGCAATCCCGTCACTGACGGAGCGAGCGCCGGTCGAGCGTCATTTTTTTTCCCCATATTTTTTTTCGTTTTTCATTTGTTTATCCCCCTCCGTCGCCAGCGTCCGGAAATAATCGGATTCCATAATGTCGCTCGAATGGGCGGAATCCCCAAGGTGCCCACGGTCACACGGTAACATTATTCCATGACATTCCCAGAGTGGTTTGAGTTTTTATGCTTCACTCAGTGAGGGACAAACATTCGCCACAGTTTTTTTTCATTCATCTCCATTTAACGAATGGCCTAAACGGTATAATCGAGGATTTTTTAATTCTCGGACGATTTGAGGGATCTAACTCATGGATTACTTAAACGACAATTAGAAATCGGGATGATTCATTTTGATCCATACGTAATCTTCCAAATCAAATTTAACCGCCAAATGAACATTCAAATAATTGTCCAAATAACCTTATTTTACACCATTTTTTTAGAAAATCAATCGCAAATTCAGATCGAAAAATTTCGCTTACCGAATGCGAGTCAAAATTCAATATAAATTGCTCCCTCACACTATCTTCAATTTAATTATTGTCAGAAAAAAATCGTGGACTGAAGAATAAATAATAGAAATATGTTAAAAATGTTAGGCTATGTTATTCATACTTAAAAATATTATTTTTAGTGAATTCGTATGCCTTAATAATCTGTTGTTCTGTACTATCCAACTGTAACCGACGGCAACCCCAAAGGTGATATTTTTGGGGTACGTATATTCCAACAAGAACAATGCTTTAAATATTTAGTTCCTGTTATTAATTTACATACTTGTTTTATTCGAAAATGAAGTACAATACATTTATTACCTCAATCACGAATAAATAAATTGGCACCCATTTAAGGCCAGTATCACGAGGTCGATGTCAATGCGTTTCAGGTTCTCACATATATTCCTGAGAAACACTTAATTATCAACCTGTATTCATATTATAACTATTGATCCGCACGAAATACAGCATTCCGCAATAATAATGCTTAATAAAATCGTATTCAAAACAATATGTGAGATAAAATACCATCTCATTATATCTTAGCTGCCCAGTGTCGCAAATTTTTGCAAATCACGTCGTAGCCCAGTAACATAATCTGCAAAATATTTTGTGGAAAGAACTAAAGATCTAAATACCAGGCATATTTCACAAAATGTAAATCCTTTACCTTAAATACTGCAGGTGCGGTTATCAAAAACTTAAGTACTTACGATTTCCCTCATTCAAGATCAGCAAGTAATAAGTTAAGGGTCATCATTATGAAAACGTCAAAACTGAAGAACGAAAGGAATCCATGCCTGACAGTTGCTTTCCATGCTTACCAACCAATAATGAATTAGCAAACCAAAATAGTTCTTTTAGAACACTCGAGTAAACATCGACTTCGAGGAATTAGCAGGATATGAATCCATAAATCTAATACTTCGAAGTCAGGTTACGGATAAAAAATACAAACATTGACATCGATGATGGGCATATTAAATTGACGAGACAGATGTGCCAATGTGATTCAGCTATGGAATTGTAGAAATTTTCCGATAAGTCCTGTCCTCCACGTTCTAAATGCAGAATATTATCTGCGCAGAGAATACCATGACACATATTTTAAGACAAAACGAATAGAAGTTATTGATGCATTTCTCTGTAATATAACTGAAAATACCTGAAAATACCTCAGCCCTGGAAAAACCGTTACGCTCCCGGAAAAACTCCGGAGAGAGATCACCTGTATCCCAAATTATCACTACGACAACAGCAAAAAAACATTCCATTTATTTTTATAACTTTATAAAAAGTTTCCGTGAGAATACCTATATTAGTGCACGAAAAAACTGAAAAATTAAAAATAATGGGTAAAAAACTCGAAGAATCTACCTTTCCTCCAACTACAGAAAATTCAGTTTCGCTAGTGTCTCGCCTTCACGACGGCGCATAGAGGGCTGAAATCGGTAAAAGCTGGACAAAACCTCGAAAATAGTTTTTTTGGGTATGAAAATAGGAACTTTGCACAGTTTTTTTTCATTACCTTAGAGCATGTTTCGACGCATCGTTTTCCAAAGCTTACTTTTTAAACAAAATATATGGCCTACGAGGTGAATAAATTTCGCAAACATTGCCCGCATTTATCTTTCTTCTATATTCAGTATGTTAACACCAATTTTCCGGCTTCTACAATAATTTAATAGTTAAACAATTTTCAACATTATTAAACGGTTTATAATTGTCATTTCTCATCAACTTTCACAATTTTTCAGGAGCATTTGCGGCCGATACGATATAAAATGGTGGACCCTTTATTTTTGTCGAATTTATTTTGTTTATGTAGGACTGAAAAAAAAAGGATCACCGAGTAACCACGAGATATTTGCAACAAAAATACAACAAAGTCAGCGATTAAAAAAAATTCTTCTTCTGATTTTTCAATGTGTGGTATTCCATTATAAGGTTTCTTGGATATTACACTTTTACTTTGTACTTTTTATTGTACTTATACTTTAAACTAGTGGTATTGGTAGAAGTGAAATATACCAGAACCTTATAGTCAGCTATACCAAGGCCCCCTGGAGTGGGTATACAGGGCGGACCCGCGAGGATACACTCTCGAGGGCCGGGAACCAAGTATTTTACGCCCCCACTCCTCCCTAAAGGGATGGGAGGGGCAGAGTAAAGAAAATGGAAAGGAAGAGCCGCCGCGATGACAGCCTGACCACACCTTCTGGGCTAAACCCTGAATTACACGATCATTTTTTTCCATCCCTTTCGCGGTACAGGTCCAGGGATCGCACCAATGATAGCGGAAGAAAAGACCGTTTCACAAGATCATTTTCCTCGATGCCTCGAGGTATGGAAATCCTATCCCTTTTTCCATCGCTTAGAACGTCCCTATTTCCGCCACTGAAACCATAGCTGGCAACGTCCAATCAGAATGCGCGGCCGCTAACAGTGGGTGTTACGCCACGCCTAGCTTATAATTGAATTAACAGCTGTAAAATAGAAAAGGGGAGGGAATAAGGGATGGAAACAGGGACGGTGGGAATGACCGTGTGACACAGAAAATGATGGGTCGAGCGATCACTCTTTTGGTCCCTGAAAACCTATCGCTGGAGCTATCATTCAGCGACCCGAAAAAAATCGTTTGTTTCCGGCTTTAATCTCTATCGCTCCCCTCCCTCTAACTCTCCTGCCTATGGCAATATCTCTTTTAAATATCTCTCCCCCGCTTGTCCTAGGCTAACATTCCGTTCGTTGGGGGTGGGTGGGCTGTCTGACTGACTCCCGAAAAAAGAGGCAAGCTTTTCTCCTTCCCCTCCATTTTCTCTGAGCTTCCCACCTCCTCCATCTATCACCCTCCTCACCTCTCTCATCCATTCATTCAGTTTTCTCGTTTTTGCTCACTTTATCTTTCTTTCCCTTCCGCGCGTGGAATTTTTATTTCCCTGACCCTTCTCACCCCACTACTCCCTCAGATCCCCATACCATCCGCACCCTCCTTCAGTATATTCCCTCTTCCTCGTCGAGCGCTCTTTTTATTCGTTGCTCAACTGTTTTTATCTCAAAACCCGTCCCTTTTAATGTACATTTCCTTCCTACTTAATCACCTGGTCTGATGGATGGGCGGCTTCCCATTATATTCCAGATTTTGTGGTTGGTGAACTTCCTGTACAGGCTTATCATATAAGAATGGTGCGGTTTTGAACATGGTTTTGATGAAAATAGAATTACACCATATGTTTTATATTTTTCGAATGTTTCGGTCCAAACATTTTTTTACAAAATTAATTCATGTTGATACGTGCGCCCTTAGTCACTCGACAAGAGAGAAACAGGGCGTCGATATTAGCCTACTTGTTAAGAAAGGCGCCAAGGGGATCAAAGTTTAACGTCCCATTCGACGGACGGAGTGCTGCACTTGAAGTGGCTCCCTAAAGCCACTCCAGCTGGGATCGGGTAGCCTCTGAAAAATGAATGCTACCTTCCTATGAATTACTGAAACCGAACCATTGTTTAATGATAATCCTGTATTTTGATGGGATTCGCATTGTTTTGTATTAGAGTTGTATTTAGGACTATATTGTGTCTTTTCCGGATTATAGGTCAGCAAATAATATTTAATTCAAAATAATGCCAAAGTTGCAGCGACTTTAGTCACCTTCCTCTGGGCTTACGACTAAAAAAAGAAAACCAAAGGTGATGTGATAAGCCATGATGATCGAGCATATCTGAACGTTGATGGTACGCAAACAATACATCTAATTTTCTCTTCTATTTTTGGCATTATAGGTTAAATATGTCCCATCTGAATGCTTGAGAACCACGTTGCAGGTATACCAAGCAACTGTGGTGAGCATAAATGGCATGGAAAGAAGTAGATGAATAGTATCAAGACAGAAAAATTATGAAACTATCATATGATCACACGCATAATTGAACGTGAGTATTCAAGGGTGAAACCCGATAAATCAAATTCATTCACACAATAAGAGGAAAGGAGACCCATCGCGGTACATTGTTATCGACCGAATCGCGTGTTTTGGTGACAGTAGTGAGTTTGGACATGATGTGATAAATATTAATATTAAATATGACAATCAAAAATACAAATGAAGATTGAGCGTTATCACTCAACGAGAACGCGAACCACCAACATGGCGGGCTTCATCCACATTTCCGTGACGTCATAGATTCTTCATTTCCCTCAATGGCACTGACATACAGGTGCGAGGGACCCCTATAAAAAAGGGGTAGGGTAAGAGGAGCGATAGGGGGGGACTGAGAGGAGTTAAGGGAATAAGCATTCTGACGTTAGGCGAACAAGGGGTGGGAGAAATGACACTTGGCCCGGCGAAGATTTCTGAAGTCAAGTAAGTTCACGAAAGACAACTTCGTATGAGACGAGAAATATGATTCTTCTCGGACGCCTATGAAACTCTACAGTATCAGTGTCTACCCTACCATATCCAGCTCTTCTACGTTCCTCCACCTCTCCACCGTCCATTTCACCCTCTCCATTCTTCTCCACATTCACATCTCGAACGGCTCCAGTTATCATTTGTCCTCCTTCCTAAGTGTACATGCGCTACAATCTACATCAAACTCTTCACCAACCTTTTTTTTAACTACTACATAACGATCCTGTTAAGTTTCTTCCTGTTCATGGAAGCTCCCTTTGCAAACGGAATTCTCTTCTTGATATCCCTACTTTTGTACCCGATAAACGCCGTAAACACGGAATTATTTTCTTAAATGAAAAAGGCCAAATTTTCTGCGCAAAAGCAATGTTCTGCACTATAGTTTTGATGATGAAAAATTATCATCGTCAACGTGGGTAATCTAAGATGCGTATAAATGACAGTCTAGAATAGCTTAAACGATAGAGGGTCCATATTCAAGGAAAAGCCTGATCACCAGTACGGCGGACTCCACAAAAATTCCCTTGACGTCATAGATTCCCGATCTCCCTCAATGCCATGGACATTGAGGCATGAAGTAGAGAGGGCCCGTAGGAGAAGGCGGATATATGGGGGAATACGTACGTTCCTCGGTTTAATATGTTACGTTTGGGAATAACCGATTAGATTTTCATGCGGAAATGAATGCGTAAGATGAGGAGTGTGATTATCGTTATTATCAGTTAATATGCGAACTGAATAAAATACAAAGGAAGGCTGCGCGTTTCGTCAAAAACTGCTACGGGCGTACAGACAGCGTTACCCAGATGTTAAGCGAATTAGGCTGGGAGCCATTGGAGACTCGGAGGCTGCGCGCTAGGCTTAGATTGCTTGAACAATTGAGAATGGATATCTTTAAGAGCGACACAGAGAACATAATATTAGAGCCACACTATATTTCCAGGTCCGATAGAAGCGATAAATTAAGAGAGATGTTTTGCCGAACGGATAGATATGGGAATTCGTTTTTCCCCCGAACCATAAAGGACTTTAATAAACGCTAGTACCAGCCTCGTTAGAGTACTTCTTTTTTTTTTAGCTGTAAACGGCTGGCGTCCTAACACCCCCTGCCACACGCCTTTTAGGCGGCTTGCGGGGTATTATATAGATGTAGATGTGGATGTATGAGTGTCAAAAGGTTAGGTATAGTTATAGGAATAGAGGGGTTCTCTTTTTAAAGAAAACGGGAATCACCAATATGGCGGACTCCAACCAAATTCCCGTGACGTCATAGATTTCCCATCTTCCTCAATGGCACGAACATTGAGGCATGAGAGGCCCGTAGGAGAAGGAGCAGATAATGGGGAGGGACTACATGCGTGGGGAAGGGGTACGAATTTTGACGTTAGGGAAGGCCACGGGTGGGTGAAACGTGGAATTCGGTTGTGATACTTCGAAAATTCTTTTATACTGCTGGCTTTTAAATAGAGTAAACACCAATTAAAAGGCTTTCCCCGTTTGAGATTAATAAAATATTATAATTTGACGGTTATCACAGAAAAGTTATTCTAAAAAAGTCTAAAAAAATGACAGAGAGAAGTAAAGTCAATTTCATGAATTTCCGAGAAATTTTCTGACACAAATGCACCTTTTTCGTAAAATTTGTTTCCGAATAATGGAATGGATTATTAAATAAATTCAATTGAGCCAGGCATGATATAGCAGAAATATAAAGTGTATATAGTGCAACATACAGAAACAAAATAGTTCAATACTATAGAATGGGTTTGGATATAGTGCAACATATAGAAAAAAATAGTTCAATACTATAGAATAGAGTATTGGACTAAAATGAAGAGGGAGAGGGAATAGAGTAATTATCTTTCTTATCAGTGAATATAACAGTCAAAATAAAATAATCATTGATTTTGTCTATATTTAAAGAGAACAGGAATCACCAATATGGCGAACTCCATCCCAATTCCCGTGACGTCATAGATTCCCCCGTCTTCCTCAATGGCACGAATATTGAGGCATGAGGGGCCCGTAGGAGAAGGCGGAGAAATGGGGGAGGGATGAGGCTACGTGCGTCAGGGAAAGGGGTAAGGATTCTGACGTTAGGGGTGGGTGAAAATGTGTGGGGGCCCCCCTTGCGAGGAATTCGGTGGATAGGTCATGTAAGTACATTCTGGGGGTCGTATGAAGAGCAAAAAATTACGCGCGTGGGGTAGGGCATGGTGGGAGCAGCACGGACTGCAAGGGTATGAGGAGAGGCGAGACGATAGAAAGGGTTCCGGAAAGGGGAACGCACGGAGAGGGGTATAAAGGGGTAGGGATAATAAGGGAAGGCGTCTGCGCAAAAGGGTAACGACACTTGCATGGTAGGGGAGGGGCAGGGTTTTTGGCCTCTCTGAGCGCGGAGGGTGGGAGAGGGAAGGGTATACGGGGGCGATGTCCGAGGGGGATGTGCTGGGGGGAATCAGGGGGGGCAGGGGGATAGGTTTCCGTCCTGGGTGCGTCGGTGGAGAGACTTGGGAGGAAGGGTAGAGAGCAATGGTGACGGGACGAAAAGAAAAAACTGTTCTTTTTTCCAACGCAGACGATTTAAAACGTCGATAAAAAACACTCTAAGCACCGATAAAGTAAAGGCTTTTTGAACGATTTATCAACAATCTAAGAAGTAATGGGTCAGAATAATTGATACTATATAAAATTTAAAATACTTTTTTGACAAGATATAAACGAAAACAAATTTAGCAAAAAAAGGAACAAAAATTCTTCATTTTTTTTTCCAAATATACGACTTTATGAGTGACACCTTATATAAAATGTTTATAATGTTATTAGAAGCAAAAATGGCATTTTAATTCGGCTGTTATATAGGCACATTTACTAGATAAACATTTTCTCCGGCCTGTCATCGGAAAGAAGGATGGAACGATAAACCATCGATATATTTTTGGTAGAATGTGAAAAATTAAGGAAATATGTTTTACAGAAAATATTCCGTTATATAAATTTAAAAACTAAGGAAACCAGTTTTACAAAAATTATTTACATAATACATTTTAAAATCCTTTTGTCCGCTGTAGGTACTATCCAAAAATACAAAGCTAAAGAGTAGGGAACGGTGATGGAACGAATAAAGAAATTACTTTTTAACGTATACGATTTACATAGTCAGTAAAAAACACTCAAAGCAGTGATAAAGAAAACGCTTTTTGAGCGATATATCAACAGTCTAAGAAGGGATCATTCAGGAATCTTGATACCAAATGGTATTTTCGGTTAAAAAAAAAACAATCTAAGGAGATTTATTTCATTTTTTCCCATTATTTTAAATTGCGGGTGACTTCCCCACTAAAATTTCGCTAATGTTATAAATAATAGAATGGCGTTTGTATTCGATAAATATAAAGGCTTATTTATTAAATAGACACTAACAAATAAGGGCATTTTTCTCCTGGCCTTATACGTCACAAAGATCAAAAGGAGGTACCATCGATATAGTTTCGGTCGAGTGTGGAAAATTAAAGAAAAACCTTTTACAGAAAATATCCAAAGAATTCGCAGTGGAATAACATTCTGTATCCATTTTGTAAGCTGTAGGTACTATCCATATATGCAAAGCGGAACGAAGAAAAAATGTTCTTTCTTCCAACGCAGACGATTTAAAAAGTCGATAAAAACACTAAGCAACGACAAAAAAGCTATGTGAGCCTCATATCAACAGTATAAGAATGAATGAATCAGGAAAATTCTCAGGAATCGTCACATTAAAAATCAGTAATTTTCACAAAATATTGAGAAAAAAATCTGAAGCAGACTTTTTTCCATAGTTTCATTTTATACGATATTAAGCGTTACTATCCAGTCAATTTTTTCTGATATTATTGTAATGAATGATGGCATTTGTATTTGGATAGCATACAGGCACATTTATTAAATAAACCCTCAAGAAAACATATTCCTGTAAACTTCCCATGGAAGTAAAGATGAAACGATGAACCATCGATGTATTTTGGGTAGATGAGAAAAATTAAGGAATACAGTTTAACAGAAAATATTCACTGTATTCTTTCTAAAATGAAATTTTACATTCATTCTGTACATAGTTAAACGTAAAAAATGAATGCTTAAGAGCAAGGAATATTGCGAGTCGAATAAAGAAATTCTTTTTTCCAACGCAGACGATTTAAAACGTCGATAAAAAGACTATTGGCAGCGATAGCAAAACGCTTTTTGAATGATATAGCAACAGTGTAAGAAGGTATTGATCAGAAAATTTGACAATATATTATATTTTTTGACAAAAATGTTTTTAATTTAGAAAAAAACAAACATTCTTCATTTTTTTCCAATATACGATATTAAGAATTAATATTCTTGTAATATTATTTTCAGATGGAATGGAAGTTTTATTCGGTTTTTATAAAGGAACATTTATTAAATACATTTTTCCCCGGACAAACTATGAGGAAACGAGGAACCATCGATATATTTTGGGAAAAATGTGGAAAATTAAAGAAAAACGTTTTGGCGAAATCTAATGAATAAAAAAGAAAAGCATATTTTCAGTGAATTAATACTTCGCAAAATTGCATGAACAAAATATTATACTATTTCTGCCATCACCACCCACAGTGCCAAGTACAACAAAGAATTCACACAATAACCCCTGAATCTTTAGAAATTTATTTCAAATAGTAATTATGATATATATCTACTGTTCCATTTTTTTGTTAGCCACAAAAATGATAATGTTTTACCATACCTTCTGTTCGTCCTAAAATGAGATGAATGCAAAGTTATATTTTTAAAAATAATGATTTTTAAGAAATAAGAAAATCTACAAATAAATTATTACTAAAAATGTCATGTAATATTATACCAGCCTTTTAACGACACCAAGAATAAAACGTGGAATCGTCGCAGTGATTCATAATTACTTTTGGGGAAAGGGTTAAAAATTATGGCAAAATATTTTACAGAAACAATTCACTGCATTCCCCTTTAAGTATTCGGTTTTTATAAAGGAACATTTATTACATAAACATTTTTTCCGGCCTATCCACGAAACTAAAAACTAAAAATGAAACAACGATCCATCGAAATGGTTTTGTTAGAATGCGGAAAATTAAGGAAAAAAGTTTTACATAAAATTCTCACAATATTCGCACTGAAATAAAATTTTATATTTTATTTTTTAAGTTTTAAATACTTTCCTAATATGCAAAGGGATTTTTCGGGACGATTAAAGAAATTCCTTTTTTTAACGTTGACGATCTTAAATATCGATAAAAACACTCTTGGAAGCGATAACTAACGCACTTTGAACGATATAGCAACAGCTTAAGAAAAAATAGATGAGGATAAATCAACTACGTAATATTTTTTGACAAAATATTTTTTAAACAAATTTAGGCAAACAGAAATTTAGGCATAAAAATTCCTAATTTTTTCCTAATATACAATTTTAAGCTGGATCTCTCAACAAAATTTTCCTAATATAACTGGAAGCTTGAATGGCATAATGGGTCAGGAAAATTCACCTGCATGATATTGTATTTTAACAAAGTATTGAAAAAAGTTTAAGCAAAAAAATCTTAATTTTTTTAGGTTTTATACTACATTAAAAGCGACTTCTCAGCTAAAATTTCTTTACTATAAAAAAAAAGAATGGTATTTGTAGTCAGTTATTATATAGGCACATTTATTAAATATTTATTAAAAACATTTTTCCCCGGACAAACTATGAGGAAACGAGGAACCATCGATATATTTTGGGTAAAATGTGGAAAATTAAAGAAAAACGTGTTACAGAAAAGATTCACTGTATTCGCACTGAAATAACATTTTCTACTCCTTTTGTCCGTAGTAGGTACTGTTCAAAAAATAAAAGCTTCAGAGCAGGGAATTATTAGGATCGAAAAAAGATATTCTTTTTAAACGCAAACTATTTCAAATTCCGATAAAACACTCTCTGCAGCAAGACAACGCTTTATGAACTATAAGTGAGCAGTGTAGTAAGGAATGGATCAGTTAAACTTCATGTACGACATTTTGTTTTCGAAATACCTATCAATACCATAGTGAGCACTATAAAATTATTCACCATTTTTACCATTGCATAACACAAACATAATAGGGCTACAGTTTCGACCATAATGATGGGTCAATTTAATCTTCATTTCAAAGCAACGGATTTAAAATGTAGATTAAACACTCTTTTCTGGAGTCTACAACGCTTTTTAGTCAATCTATCATAGTTGTATTAATAAATACACTTAGATATAGTGGGTTTAAGAATTTTTTCAAGATAATTTATAAAAAGTTATTCCTTCTGATAGAAATTATTTCTTCCAATCTACTCACATTACTGGGAGCCAGGAGTTTTTTCGGAGATGAAAGAAGAAAATTCAGCACTAAAAGATCACAAAAAAATGTGACGTACATCCAGCATTTTCACGATACCAATAATTAATCGTGTAATAATGGTTGATACCAATCTTATGGGAAAAAAGTGTGCAAAATTAAGACAAAGCGTTTTACTGAAACAATTCACAGCATTCGCAATCAAATAAAAAATTCATTCCGTATTGTAGCTGTGACTGCAGTTAAAAACTGGAAAGTTGAAGGGTATAAGATGATAAAGAAATAAACAATCACAACGCATTTTCGTGCATTAAAGGAAAGAATAGCCGCCGTCCACCTAGTCCATGTCAATTGTCAATAAAATGAAATATTCATGGATTTTATATATTTGGTCTTGTTTAAATCATTACATTTGAAGGGTAAATGAAGTTTGCAAAACGAAACTGTATTCTTTATCCGGAACACTAAACAATTTGAAAGATCAATAAAAACGCTCCTCGGCGCAATAAAAAAACCTCTCACTCAATTTAGCTACAGCGAAATCTAATGAATAAAAAAGAAAAGCATATTTTCAGTGAATTAATACTTCGCAAAATTGCATGAACAAAATATTATACTATTTCTGCCATCACCACCCACAGTGCCAAGTACAACAAAGAATTCACACAATAATCCCTGAATCTTTAGAAATTTATTTCAAATAGTAATTATGATTATATCTACTGTTCCATTTTACTTTGTTAGCCACCAAAATGATTATGTTTTTCCATACCTTCTGTTCGTCCTAAAATAAGATGAATGCAAAGTTATATTTTTTTAAATAATGATTTTTTAGAAATAAGAAAATCTACAAATAAATTATTACCAAAAATGTCATGTAATATTATATCCAGCCTTTTAACGACGCCAAGAATAAAACGTGGAATCGTCGCAGATATCAGTGATACATAATTACTTTTGGGGAAAGGGTTAAAAATTATGGCAAAATATTTTACAGAAACAATTCACTGCATTCCCCTTTAAGTAACGAATCTATTCCCAATTACTGCTGAGGTTCTTTGAGAAACCAAGGAGCAATTGAGAAATACCATTCCGAAAATTTATATGGGACGTTGACCATATTTCAAAAGCCTCTAAAAGCACAAATTGCGAATTTGTAAGTATTTCTATGATTGAACACGTATTAACCTTAATTTTAAAAAACCTTTCCTTAATTTCAGATTTACCGCTACTGGTACCATTGTTCCGCGATCTAGAATGATAAGCCTAACGTGTATGATAATCTTTGAGACAAACCCTCGCACTTCTGAAGGAGTTGTTCCTCATCTGCTGGATATGGGAATTGCGACAGCAGATTAAGGAAAGGAAATAGCCCACTGAAAATCGTGGGATTACTCCTCTAGGTCGTTTTCATTTTTCACATCGATTCCGGAACTCGCAGGGTTAAAATAAATGCCTAGAAGTTGCTCGTTCGTGTCAATATCACGCAAACGCATTATTATTAGTCCCCGCGGAGAAAAAGACAACACAAATATATCTTGGTAGACTGGTCTCAGAATTTCCATCGGTGCTGAATAATGAGGGCCGTGACGGAGCTTGAAACGTAGGCCGTTATGAAAGAATAGGGTAGTTTCCTTCATCAAAGAAAACGAAAGGCATTGATTGCGATTCGTTACCCACCATTAGTGTATTCATAATATACAAATTATTTCGTTTTAGAAATACCGGTTTAGACGAATGGCTATGGTCCATTTTTATCCTCATTTGAAAAGGGCCAGATTGGCGCCCATGCGATGCCACTCCACGTGACGTCACAGGGACCTAGTTTCTATACGAGTAGATGGGAGTTATACATCGTCTGAGGTTACCAATGCATGCATGAGGCGCATAGCTCAGGGAAACATGTCTTAATAATCACCTATTAAAACTGGCTAAGGTCGGAAAGTTTTCTTCATTTGATAAGGTATTAATAATCCTTATTTAAGCCAAGCACTACCAGCCAGCAGGGTACTCAGCTACCCGCTAGCAGCCTGCGTCGTATCAGCGCTCAACTCACCTCAAGGTCACCTCACAGGGCGGCAGCGGGAACCAGAAATACGCCACGCGGAGAGATTTCCCGGCATTCATACTTACGCGTCGCGTTTTCGCGCGCTTGAAAATGTTCACTTTTAATTTAATCGCGAAAAATAGATATTGTCATTTAAAAATCTAAAAGCGTGAAATATGTACTCCAGGATTAATAATATTTCGATTTCGGCAATAAAAAAATAATAGGAAACCACCCTATTAACCCGGTGGGAATCCTGAGAGTAGTTTACCCACATAATTCGCCGGGAGAGCATCAAATCATATTTCACAAATATATCTAATTTGACAACCTATGAGAAAATAAAAAGTACTCACGCGATACGGAAACGCTCATTAAAGCTCACGAATTTCACGAAAATATGCATAACATATCGCGACAATATTTCAATTAAAAATAAGTTAATATCACTCCACAGCCTCAATTAATAAAAAGGAATATTCTTCCACCTTAAAAAAGGATTTCAGAAACCCAAAGAATAATATTATCCATCAATTACAACTAATCTTCTGCAAATTATGGCAATATAACAAAACAATATGAAGATCGAGGGTTAGGATAGAAATTTTACTTTCAATAGCGAGTTTTATTCATACTCAACTCGTACCTTGCATCTTGTTCCGATTGTTATATGTCGTTCAAGTCCCATTCATTCTCCATCAGTTCTGAAAATGGGATGCGTATCCATTTTTCAGCCTGAAAAGCTCACAGTTAAGTAAATTACATTCAGCACTCCCTTTTTTTCCTCAATTAGGGTTGCCTTTAATAAGACAATACAATTATTCCTCAGCCATTAATACTGGTAAGATAAATTATAACCAATTTCCAAAGCGACATTTGATTACTTAGCAGCGTAAACTATGATGAGGTTGAGAAATCCCGAATACATACATTCTATAACGACTGCGTAAGCAGTAGACACAACATAAATAACTTCACGAGATGCCAGGTACCTAAACAACGCACACTTCCCGACCAAATACATTAAATATTGCCGAAACGTGTGTTGTTATCTTTGACAAAAATATTCACTCATTGTACCAACCCTCACTATACCGGGCATTTGAATTTAATTAAGACATATCAATCCAATATATAATTAGGGGAATAGCAAACTTTCCGGGGGGTAACTCGCACATCGAGGATTATTTATAAGGCGTGTCCGAAAGCTTCATCCGAGATTTGATCATCTATCCAATATCCACAGCGATATTTGATTACTACGCAGCGTAAACCATTTCAAATTTTGACGCTGAGAATTCCCGAATACAGAAATAATCGAAAAACTGGCTAAGCAGTTGACACAATATCAATTACTTCTTCCGATGCTCGGTTAACAACACAATATGGGTTAAAAAGTTCGATCAGCAGCCTAACCCTGGACCATCTTCTCAATTATGCTCCCCTGGAAAATTATCTATAATTTCAAAATTAATTAAAAAACATTGCACGTATCCTTCCTAAAACAATAATTTAAAAATTGAACAAATATCAGAAATAGCATCCTCCATGAAGTCAAAACGCATCGGTGGGCGCTTTCCGCCCACTATAATACAGCGTTATTATAAAGTAATGGTACGGATATGAACATTGTTTAAATTAAAACAGAATTACTTAGAGTAAATTTTTTTATTTCCAAAATTTATTATCTCAAACAGATTTTTAACATAGTTAATAAATTTTATTAATATGTGCGCCCTTAGTCGCTCGACAATTTTCCAAACGATACTCAGCTCTTGTACAAACAATAGTTAACATTACTTCGTTAACGATTGCTATTGCTTCATTAACCCTGTTTATTAGGTGGTTTACGTCGCGATTTTTTTCTATAAAGAACGCTTATGATTTTTCTCCCAAAAAAATCGCAAGGTGTGGGATCTGATTCCTATGGATTACTGAAACTGCACGCTTCTTTTATAATAACCCTGTGTTCATGGAGATTTTCTTCAGGCCGAACGCCCATCTCAATAGAACCGAAATATTCCGCCTCGAGAAACTGAACGGAAGAGGTTACTGACCTCTGACCTCGGTCGGGAAAAAGGGAGGAAACTATACATATAAGGAGCAGCAGAAGCCAGGGCTGAGTGTGGAGCAGAAAGAAATCACTATCGCTAAAGGTGAAAAGCTTTGAAAACAGGAGGTGTAACAGCGACCTTGAGAAAGAAATTATATCTAACGACTATTCCTGAGAAGAAAATTATGCACAAGATATTTCAGGTGAATTTGGACATATTTCTAAAGCAGATACGATAGACAAATTAATCGCCCTTCTCTCCATGAACTTCAGACAGTGTACAAGCAAAGCGTTAAAGTTGGTCAAACCAAATGCTAAGGACATCAGGTGATTTCAATTGCCATTCATAAAGGTGTGGAGTCATAATCATGCATATAAAAAGCATAAGCGTCGTATACCTATAAAAATGATAAGTTTAGCTTTAATTCCACTTTATGGAGTATCATAAAATGTGTCCAGCCCATAGTATGTATTATAATAATTCATAAACATTTTTACTAATTAATATAAGTGAATGGAAATGTTCATTGAAAAAACACGTATGGGATACGGCGATGCATTATTTTGCTTTGACTATTGTCAAAAATAACTTTTGAAAGTATGAAGCAATACATGTATATATCCTATGAAATCATAGAAAGGAATAAAAACACAATAGAAATAGGACGAGGACAACGGTGCTGTGGTAGATGGAAATAGCCAGAAATAAAGAGGGTAAAAATGCGGCCTGACTGGGACACGAACCCAGAACCTTCCGATTACGCGTCGGATCAATTGGGCTCGTAGCCCTCATTTCACCATTTTACCAAAAATCTACAAACTTTATAATCCCTGCCGCCCAATAGTCTCCTCAATCCAATCTCACACAAAACGAATTTCTGCTTTTGTTGACGACTACCTCCAACTCATATTCCACTCCTTGTCATTATACATAAAAGATATGTATCACTTCCTCCAACGCCTTCACTCGACCACTCTTCCCGGTGACACTTCACCCAATCCAAGAGATGTGCCATGCGAAGCAGCTTCAGTCCTTCCTATGCCAACATTTTTTTTTGGCCTCCTAGAACAGTCTTATAACTCTCCTTAAACCCACTCCAACCAACCCTCTGAATCCGATACATAGACGATATCTTCCTTCTGTGGCCACATGATAGGAATTTCATGATTTTTTTCCTCTTCTCCCTCAACTCACCTTCCTCTCTAAACTTCACTTCCTATTCTTCTTCTATTCACGTCACAATCCTTGATGTGGACATTTCTCTTGCCGACACCTCTTTACACATAGAGAGTACCAATAAACAACAATATTTACGTTCCCATAGTGGTCATCCGTAACGTACAAAACGCTCCCTCCATTTTCGCTATCTATCCGTGGCCACAGAACACGATAAATATCCTGACTCTCTGAATAAATTATTTTCACTTCTATACTTTGCCCTCCATCGAAGGGTATAGGTACCCGGAATATCTCCTACAAAAATTCAAAAGACACCAAATGCCTCAAAAGAGTGAGGCAGATACAACACTACACACTCTCTTTTCCTCTATACGACCTCTTTTTCCGGGTGCTGACACATTATGGAGAATTCTCAAATATATTGTGGAAGTAACAAAGAGTCTTTTAATGATAACACTCAAAGACCTTTTCCCTATCCTTTCGGACAATGCTACTATCTCCAGATTTTTCCCGCAATGCACTTCGCTCGTCTTCATAAGACCCCCCAATCTGGCAAGCATCTTTAAAAAAATCAAACCACTTTTCAAATACGGCACAGTAACAAAACCACAGCCCTCACCTAGCAATCATGCAAGATCTCAAAACATACCGTGTTCTAATAACCGAGCCCTTTTTCAATTAATTACTCAGTTTCTCTTTCATTTTAACAGCATATCTTTCCTACGCTACGCAAAACATTGTGTACAAACAGCTATGCAAGAAATATTATTTTTATACCTCTGGTTTTCATCGCCCGCTTTTTATACCGGCATATCCACCACCTTAGCTTCCGAATGAATGGGTATCGCTCGTCTCGCAATAGTTTATCTTCCAACTCTGCCGCTCCTTCAGTCGTCATCCATGTTCTCTCCCAAAAATATTTATTTGATGAAGCTTACAAAGTGGGAATATTGGCCTCTCTACCCCAGTCTACCACGCGGCTAGAGCTGAGGGACTTGGAACAGGCGCGCATTTAAACTTTCGCGAGTTTTCTGCACATTATTTTATTTCTTATTGTCTAAGTAAGTATTTATGTGGGCTCACCCTCGGTATAGAAGTTTATTTTATAATCTTAACTTAAGCATTCTATGGGAAATCACTTTCGCATGCTATGTTTACTCTGATACGCCTAACAAGTTTTTCACAAAACGGGATTACCCCATTCGATAGATCTGACCTTGAAATATAGTTATCATAGTAGTTAATTAAATGGGAATCGGAAATACTATAGAGAAGCACTAACAACACCGTTTAGGCAGCTTAGAATACTGCTGCAACATCAACAATATGAATTCAAACTATAGAAAAATATTTTTCTATGCATTTGAAATACAGGAGAACATGAGAGAAAGAGATATATTACAGGGTGGAGAAAAATTGTGTACCGAAATTTTAAACCTAGATAACTGTTTCAACAAGGGACAAAAATCATTGATGATGTTTAGGCCGAAAACGCACCATTGTTAAACTACAGAAACTTCGAGGCAAGCGCTCCGATTGGCAATAAGTTGGCACTGTTGCCGGATGCTCTGGACAAAGGCAAATGCAGGCAAAGCAATCGAAGTAATTAGTTGTCCAGAGCATCCGGCAACATGGCAAATTCATGGCCAATCGGAGCGCTTGGCTCGAAGTTTATGAAGCTTGCAAATGGTGCGCTTTCGGCCTAAATACCATCTGTAATTTTGGTTTCTACTGGCATCAGCTATTAAGGGTTAAATTTAGAGATGGGTCGAACAGCAGATTTCTCGAATTCGAATATCGAATTCGAATATTAAATCATAGCTCGAATATTCGAATACCTCGAATTTCGAATACCTCGAATACTAAATGATGAATGCTGGAATGTTTGACTCGGTTGCCTGTGCAGCAGGCAACACAAGATTTTGGGGAGTAATTTTGATTTCCTTAAAATGATTCGAACAGGAATTTAGCTGATTAATGAATAATTTAATTTTATGGAAACAATTGGGCATATAATTAATTCAACTAACATCGCTTTACCCCCACTCCTGCTGCCAAGTGCTAGCTGACAATCTGAGGCATTTTGCAAAATACAAGCTCTTTTCCACCGGATTTTCTTCAATTATTTTCAGTCCATCTTTGGGAGTTCTCACGAGATAAGAAGATGAATTGGAATTGCTATCAGGGAGAAACCAAATATTCTGAGAAAATATCCTTTTGTCTGTGACTGTAACAATAAAGATTTATAGCACCACTCATAAATTGTAACTTGATATATGTTTTCGGAAAAAAATACCGCATCAACTTCCGAGAAGCTCTGCTGCTCATATCGAGTTTCGCCAGAATGCTAAGTCTCCGTCGTGTTTTGACATTTATTTCTTTGCGTAAAATGCTTAAATAAACTCAGAAATACGTCGTGTTTGGTCTTATTCTATTTGAAATTATGCGCACATTACTAATATTTCAATTCAATAAAGGTGTAACATCAATTGACGAAAGTCATTCTTAGACGCCCTTTGTGCTAATAGATGACTCATGCAGCGGTTGACCTCCACAGAAATGGGGAACTTCGAAGCTGGTAGGAAAAAAAAGGTCAGTGGGGGAGGAAAGGGAGGGCCCGAAACACGTTTCTATTGTTCTCGCGTATTTTTTCGAAGCTAAGGTCTTCGTAATATGATCCCTGCGCGAGCTGTGACCTTTTTTTTAATTTGAAGAAGAGCAAAGCCTCAGAGGGGGGGCTAGTGCTGAATGGAGAGGGATACCGGACCTTGGGAAATGCGCTAATGTAAGTATCCCACGGTACTCACACAGCAGTTGACCTCCAGAAATGGGGAACTTCGAAGCAGGTAGCCAGAAAAAGGTCAGTGGATGAGAAAAGGGGGGAGGGCGTGAAACACGTTTTTATTGTTCTCGTAACTCGATATTTTTTTCGAAGCAGGGGTCTTCGTAATGCGATCCCTGCGCGAGCTGGGACCTTTTGTTTGATTTCGGAGAAGAGGAAAGCGTCAGAGTGTTTGAGGCGAGTGCTGAATGGAGGGGGATAGAGGATCGTGGGAAATGCCCTAAGGTTGCTATCCCACGGCACTGAGTTTCTCCTGGTGGGGGGAATCGGGGATTTTCGGATTTTTTCATCCGACTATTTTCGGTTCCCCTCGTCGAACACTTTTCACCGCTAAAATCCACGAATTTGATGCAATTCGTCAACTTGCGTAAAACGGCGCTGCGAGCACTAAATGACTACAGTTCTCTACATTTTTCCGAGTCACTACCAACGACGTGCGTGCGACAGTGTATGACGCGAAATTCAAAGTATACGAGGTATTCGAGGCGGTACTTTTCGCATAACTATTCGAAATCTCGAATATCGAATACTTTCTAGTATTCGCGGATACTATTCGCACATCTCTAGTTAAATTATTGTGACAAAATTTTTCTCCACCCTGTATTAGGGGGTATAGGGCCAACGGATACAAATGATTTTTTCTAACAAGAGTTAGGCACAGAAATTGATAGAAAAAATATACAAAAACTTGGCGGCCAAGGAATACGAATGAATCTCTGTTCAGTGCTGACATCGAGTGGAAAAATCAATGCACTACTAAATATCGAGTTGATCTCGCTTGATTTCTTTTCCACATTTCTGTACCCATCTCTGTTTGGAAAACAAAATCATTTTTAATCCTTGGCTTCTTACCCCCTCATATGAGCGCGACGATTTCACTTCCTCGACACTAATAGCGACGTACTCCTACTAGGGAAAAAATAAATATTACTTGAATCAACTTCCGGCACCGTTCACATAGTTCCCAGGGACGAATTCAAACAGGTTCGCTGATTTTCCCCATCGTTTTCACGAGATCGGGTAGAATACGAACACGGCGAGAGCTCTGAGGGAAAAAGAACATCATAGTGAGCTCGCAAAATAGACGAATGAACACGACTTTATTTACGGGCAGATTAAAACGGACGTCACTAAATAAATTTTGGGTAGGACAATCACAATATTCATTCATTTTTTTGTCCACGTTGTTTTTACGTTTTCAATTGACCCGATTAGATACTTTGGCTCACTCAAAAAGAAGTGAAAAAATCGAGTGTGGACCAAAACGTAAAACGTCATCGTTGTTGATGTATCCGTATCGACAAGAAATTCAGTTTAGATATTAAATAATTTTTCAGCTTGTTTATCCTCCATTTTCATGCACATTTCAAATGCCAATCTCGAAAATACACTTTCTTTCCTATATTATTATGTATTAGCAGTCACTGGCTATCAAAATAGCAGTTTTTTAAAGCAAAGAAGAAAATTTTGGGTTTCAGTAAGATCAGAATACATTTAGGGGACCAAAATGTAAAACGTCATCGTTGTTAATGGTACCGACAAGAAATTCAGCGTAGATATGAAATAAATTTATTTACCTTGTTTATCTTAGATTATAACGCATACTTTCAGGACTAATATTTCAAATAAACCTTCTTGCAAATATTTATATTTTAGCAAACACCGGCTATCAAAATGTCAGTCTTTCTGGATAACTATCAGAGATTTCTAAGTAGGAATGGTTTTCAGAATTAATGCAGAGGTCCAAAATGTAGAAAGTCGTCGATGTTGATGTATTCGTACTGACAATAAATTCAGTATAGATATAAAATAAATTTACTTACATTGTTTATTTTCGGTTATCACGCATCTTTCCGAGACTAATCTCAAAAATACACTTTCTTGGATAAATTTACATATTATCAAGCTCCAGATATCAAAATATGTATCAGTTTTTCTGGTTAGAGATCAGAGAATCAAAAGTTTGAATAAGATCAGAAGAGTCCTAAGATCAGAATATAGCAGAGGACCAAAGTTTAAAACGTCGTCGCTGATGGTGTGTTACACTATCTTTCCAATATTTATGCATTAGCGTGCACCGACTATCAAAATATCAGTATTTCTGAGTAAACATCAGAGACTCCTAAGTTTAAATAAGAGTCTCCCAAGATCAGAATATGCCTAAGGGACCAAAATTTAAAACTTCATAGTAGTTGAGAATTACACTTTCTTGGCTATAATCATATACTAACAAGCAACGGCTATCGGAACATCAGTTTATCTGAGTAAAGACCAGAGACCCCGAAGTTTGAATAAGATCATAAGTCTTCCAAGATCAGAATATACTCAAGAGGACCAAAATGTATAATGTCTAGATGTTTTGGTACCGACAAGCTATTACCCACTACAACAAGAAAAATATACAAGTTCGTTATTTTCCTCAGCACGGTTGTGCTTTTGCGCAAGTTTGCCAGCTGAAGGAAGAGAATAAAAAACCTATGATGCATTGGTATTGCCTCCTCCATGGTTCATACTATTATCAATTTCTCTGACATTCCCATTACTTGCAGAGGAAGTTCTTTTAAATTTCCGTGACCGGGGATCTACGCGGAAAAAAAAGTTCAATGTTACTCTTGGTGACAATAGCAGAATATTTTCTCCTCGAGGTCAAAGAAATAATTTTTAATACAAAAAATGTAGCAGTGTGTATGGCATTAACATATGTTTAAATTTCATACCAAAACCCTGATGTAGAGAGTCAGGAGAAGTTCTTTTGTGAATTACCTGAGACAAAAAATGCTTGACTGTAAGGAAAGGAAAACATTTTGTTAGTTCCACAATAATGTATACACCCGATACAGTTTCGATCTGGATACTTCTGACTTGACAAAACAGCTAATTTTACGGTGCGCAGTCATTTATTGCACTGGCATGTGTACATTTTTTTTATTTTTCACAAAACAAAAAAATGGAATTTAGAATAAAATTTTCTTTAAAATGACGAATTATTCATTATTGTGGCATGCAGTGAAGCCCAGGTATGAATTTGCAAAGTACAGGGGCACATCATTTTGACGCCGACAGTAGGAGATGATACACTATCGAAACCGGTCACGAGTGAATAAATTATAGTGGAAACGGCAAAGTGTTATTCTTTCCTGACAGGCATGAAGAGTTCCATCAAGTAAGCACTCAAACCACTGCATTGCACAATGCTTCAGTTCGACAGAATTCAAAGTTCCACTTACTTAACGTTAAGAGGCTTTACGGCGCACATGAGCTGATGAAAAAAACATACGTTTTCTTCTTTGAACGAACATGAACGTGAACATAAGAGCAAGCAAAAGAAATTAAACAGACACTGTGGGCATTTGAAGGTTATATTGCAAACAAATCGCCATATATTTGCATCGGTGTAGACATACCAAGCTGTGTAATTAAAATTATTGCCACATTGCGAGGTGTGACTATTACAAATCATCAATATACACATTCTATTTTTTATTTAACGCATTATATTCTATACCATCAATATCAAGGAAAGCCGATGTCAAAAAAATATGGTGCATTACTATATTTTCCTTTTAAAATGAGCTAACCATTGACCAGGGCTAAAAATACATCAATTCCTTGACAGAGCTTACACATTATATTTCAAACCATCAATGAAAGTCAATATTAAGAGACAAGGAGTAATACTATATTTTCCTTATAAAGTGAGCTAACCATTCGCCAGAAATGAAAAACATCAATATCAAGGAAAGCCCACGTTAAGGAAGAGACAGGATGGAATTTGGTGGGCAGCAGCTGACACACAAAAAAATTGACGCGCTAACACGGTGTTATTTTGAGAGAAGATCCCTTCACGTGCTACACAATATGTTTCCTCATTCAGAGTCATAAAACTAAAATCCAGATACCCACTGGCTAACACGAAAGCCAATCTACTGCCAAGTTTTTCAGTTCCTAGGGAGAAAACAGGAGGAAAAACCTTAGTGGTAAAATGTGCGTCGAAATAAGGATGGTCTGATAATTTACTATCGTCGTCGTCGTCAGCAACGACCTAAACTAATGAAACCACCCAAAGTAATAAAAATAAATACTAAAATACAGCGGTTTGTAATAGTTTCGTGGGAAAAAGATTAGCCACACAATGAAGGGGCCCAGTTTGATGATGAAAGAAAGTCAACACATGTATCTAATGGAGAAAAAAAGAGATTCTCCACTTAATTGAGGTTGAAATCACTATTTTACTCACCAGTAAATAATGGAAAAGTATCAGTTCGACGAAAATGTCTAAACATATGTTCAATGTATATAGTTTAGATTACCCTCCCCTAATCTTCCTTGCGTCCAACAGCTTCAAAAGTTACCTCAGGATTTCCTTAATTGTGAAATTCTCACGTATGACTTATAAGCAAATTTCGATAAAGATCAACTAAATACACCATTAATTTTTGAAGATCTTATATTTCAAAATTTAAGCGTCAAGAAGGTAGACAAAATCCGACCAGGTGATCAGGAGTGATGCGTCATCGTATGATTCGTTCAATGTATATACATCAAATGCGAAACCTTTGTTGACAGCCCTATCCTCCGATTTTCTTTAGATACTCTGTTATCTTCATCGGACCAAATGTCTCATTACGTTGCAGATAGTCTTTCTATCAGAGCTCCACGCAAGATCCTCAGAACTTAGGAGGGTGCATTTCAAATTTTTGCATCCATTCCCAGGGACATCACGGTGGCCAAACTCCATGTCCCACGGGTAATACAAATTTACCTTCATGCAACAACTCCAACGGCCATAACTCCGTTTTTACCGCCACCCGAAACCTCACTACATACTGGTGTCGTCACGTACGAAGCTGGCGCCACGCTCCGAGCGGGATAAGAGTTATTTGCGGAGGAATTATTTTTCTCCAGTACACAACAGCGCGTCACTATACGATGAAAGAAAAATGAAAATAAAAAGCGGGGGCCGAAAATATAGCCTCGGCTCTAAATCACGGATAGCTCAGCATAGGAAAAACAAAAGACGCTTTTTTTCTTTCATCCTAGCAATAAATTATCGTCCCTCAACGCAGGAAAAAAAAGCTCATAGGCATTATATTTCACCACGTGTTGCGAAGTGACCGAATTTGCCGGAGAGGTAAAACAAAACACCGCAAATTCCGTAATTTTATGGTTCCTAAAGGAGAACTTGTCCATTAAATTGGCGTATGGCATCTACGTGGATGCAGTGGACTCCTTTGAGAACACAATTTCTGCAGCATTTACAATAAGTGCCCATCTCGGTGGCGGCGGGGTTAAGTCCTCGCCTGCCAAACCGAAGGTCGCGGGTTCGAGTCCCACCTGGAAAGGTTGCCCCTACTCAGGGAATGGTTGTGTTTGTGATTGCCGTTGCTTCATGTTACTTCCTCCGACGTAAAAAGCCTTAAATGAGCTGTTTTCGGGGCGATGAAAACAAATAAAAAAATTAAAATATTATTTTTATACTGTTAAACTAATATATTTTATACTAATAAACTTTTAATCTCACATTCATGGTTTTAAGAGCGGCAATACAAAAAAAACTATTACTTACTTCGTGTACAAATTTTTTTTTCTACTTCCTACAAAACTACCCTTTATCAATCAACATTCAAATATCATTGCTCAAATTCTGCCACACATTGCAAGAGAAACTAAGGTATGAGAACGTTATAGTACAATAAGTCATAATAATTTTACAAGCATGATTAATACATTAGTCATAGATTAAATCCATATAATGTGCATCTGTATTATCTCAACCAATATATAAACGAGGTAATATATACGTTCGGTCTAAAGCGAACCAGTACCTCAAATGTAAAAATTAAACTGCTTGAAATTTAAAAAATTTCACGCTTCCAATGAAATCATCTCTGCAAATCGTGTTTAAGGCATTAAAGCCGTAACGCTTAATTTGAATTTTTCAAAAAGAGGACATAATATTTTTAATGGATTTACATTATTTTCGATTGACAACGCACGCATGTTTAAAAGCATCAGATTATAATGACGATAACAAACTAATAACAAAAACTAACAAAGAGGTAATGAATGAATAATCTACAACGAATCCATAAATATTTCATGTGTAGGGTGTAATAAACTCTAAGAATAAATATGTCATGATCAATCAGTCATATCAATTGAATGACCGCCGTCCCGGTTATGAATTCAAGGTAAATGAAACCTTCAAAAATAAAATTGATAAATAGAATTTATTTTAGTTTAACTTGAGGTATGGCCAATATAAATATTTAGTTCTTTGTCAACGTTATGATAGATATATTATACGTAAATTACAAAATGTTTGAATTACTGAATGGTTGGTTTTTCATCTACGAGTTACCAAATAAATTTATGATGAGTATATTATTCTATACGTTGGAAAGGCACTAAATGCATATATTGATAAAACTTCAATATAAAGTAAATCTATTCTGTCAACTTCGTGGTCAAGAAGCTAATTCGTCAAATTAATAAAATTCATGGTGAAAGGTGAATAGAAAATGAGCGAATAACATCACCAGCAAGAAAATATTAATTAAACCACATTCCAATGGTGAGCCCTCTACTTATATTCAGAAAATATTAAAGCTATGATAGAGAATTATTACGCTGTGGTATAGTAGGAAATAAAAACAAATTCCCTATATCTACGCACAAAGATATTTTATATTGAAATAGAGCCACATAATAATCCTTAACAGGTCATTTCAAAATGGCTGGTGCATCCGAGTTCGAACCTCAGGGAAGTCAAATTAATTAACGATGAGATTGGTGGTCTAACAAAAATGTCATAGTTCTATTCACTTATTTTTAATTAATTTACAACTGAATTATTTTTCTTTTTTAAATTGATTACCGCAAAAAAACTTTGCTATAACCTGTAATATATTTCATATATCAAAACTTTACATTCCTATTCATCCATAGCCCTGTTGAATCTGTATATATACATCGAAAATATGGCAAACATTTGCCGTTTAAATTCTTCCATACCTATATCACAAGACACTGAATCAACATTAAACATAGAGGTTTATAGAAAGAAAAAACTACAATTATTGCAAGGATAACCATGATTTAAAAAAAATGAGTTTGGTTAGGAATCATTGCCGCAAGAAAGGACGAAATATAAGCTGAAATTATTGGGTATATCCGGCTTTCAAACATAGTGTTCAGACACAGTGATAAGGAAAATACTAAGAAAAAATACAATCAGGCTTAATTACAATCGGAAACTTGCTATTAACTGCAATTACCAAAAGATTGTTTATGCAATAGTAGCAGGAGTAACGAGTAGGGTTTAATAGGGTAAGAATTAACATTCATTTTTTCGCTCCTACAAATGAAGTAATCACAGCCAATATATTCTCGAACAGAGAGTGCTAACATGCTAATCATTTTCGCGTTGGGTTACACAAATTCCACGATCACTCAAATTGAACTAAAGATTACTAGAATGCCCTTTGAAGTGGAATGCTAGCAATAATGTAATTCTAAAATTGCATCAATTGCAATAAAACATTGCCAAGCATTAAGTCATAACAAACAATGTCTTTTTCCTAACTTAATCACACCAGTGTTCACGACCCTAGGATTACGATACTGCAATACTCCTCCGAGATACTCTATCAACAATTATTTTAATCGTACAAATAAATAAAACGCGCAGACGCTCCAAGAAACAGCACACGGTTAAAACTTATCCAACTTCCGCGTTTGCACAGGCGTCCTCCACTCTTGGAGGCGCCCTCAATATTCCCCCTTTAAAAAAATCAATGCCCGTTGGTTTAAACTGTCTGCCAAAAAATGCACGCTTTTCAACGGGATATCTCGCATTGGGAGTGCTTCCTGGTTTTTAAATTCATGGAACATGCATAGGGGGTTGGAGAGAGGAACATGATGATTGGCTACCCGGATGCGAAATGCTGCGAAGTGGCGGAATTTGGTGGAAAGGAAGAGGAGGCATTGGAGTAATCGAGAGAAATGGCGTTCAGTCGAAACGTATAAGGAGAGAAAAAATATAGGATCGGTAGGATAAAGTGAGCATAACGCGGGCGAGAAGTTCTACTAGAGGTAGATCAGTCACCATAAAGCATATTATCGGGAAAAAATGAAATATCTAGCCATGGACTGCAGAAACATCTAAAGACCGTTTTACACGGTACAGGGAATTGCGCAACCTGACGTACGTGCGAAGGCGCAATCAAAATTGCGTCGTGTAAAGCGGTGAATTGCTAGAACACATGCGAGAATGCGTGGATGCGAGACGGCAAAATAGCCCCTGTTCTAATTTCGTTCATGCATTCGCGCAATTCCACGCCATTTTAGAAATCAATGCAGCTCTAACCTGCGCAATTCTGTGCCCCGTGTAAAACGGCCTTGAGAGAATCAAACGATAATTTTTTGCTCGACATCAGTTATTGAGACACGATGGCCTGATGAAGACAACCGTCGAGCGACAAGTAGATGGCAATAAGGGAAAAGGAAGACCTCAAATAAAATATACGAAAGAGGTAAAGAAGGAAGTGAAAGATAAGAAATAAATAGATGTGAAAAGATTACCTGATATAGGAGAATTGAGTGGAGAGCTGCGTCAAAGCAATCATAGGATTGCTCACCAATGATGATGAACTAGAATATATATTTGAGTGGCCAAGATCAATGGAAGGTCACGTCAAGAAACATCTAATAGGGACGAGGTGACGTAAATGTTAAGGGGGCAGGGATACCAGAGGATATATAGTAAGTCCCGCTAAATAAGTACTAGTGAAACTAAACTACTTCTCCCTTACAGCCGGTTTTATAACATCTGGTTAATAATGAAAATAATAAAGACCTCTTTATTTCCGGCGAGTTAAGGACTCGATATATTAAAGGTATACCTTATAAGTTCTCGGAAGAGCTTTCCAGACAATTCACTCATTTTTTACATTTCCCCATTCAACAAACATTCCTGTTCATCATCAAATATGTAACATACGGTTACCAAATGTGCCCACGTATGTAACCTCACGTATGTTAGCAGTGTTGCTTTGTTTTCACGTAGATTAAGGAGGCAAGTTAGCGACTACGCGATCCCAACCAAATACTTCCCATCTAGATACTTAATTCTATAAGTACTCTGCCAGCGTGTACGAGTCTCAACAACGTGCGAGGATAAAATCAATGGTAAGTGGCATAGGAAGTGGATAGTTCAATCTTAATGTTAGTAGCTTTTCCAGCTATTTGAGCCGACCGCAGCACCATTTTCATGTATTTCATTTGATTCCAATGCTATCACTTTCATATATTTATTTATATTTTATTTATTTATATTTGCCGGTCACTTAGCACTACGGTAACGTACCTGAATTATATTTTATCATGACTCTTATTGGTTATAAAACGCTATATCAGTTTTTTTGTTGAGAAATTACATGCTATCTTTTAAATCACCATTCTCCCTATGTGTCCTCCAGTACTGCCCTATAGTCCCTTCTACGCGGGGCCTGTAATGGCACAGGTTAGATCTGCGTTAGTTTCTAATTATGGCGTGTAATTGCATGAATGCACGAACAAAATTAGAGCAGGAGATATTTTTTTCCATCTCAGATCCATGAATTCTCGCATGCGTTCCAGCAATTCATCGCTTTTCAAGACGCAATTTTGAATGCGCCTTCGTTCACACGTCAGATGGTGCCGTGAGCAAAACGGCCTTAAGAATCTGTTTAAGAATTTAGATTTTCAAATGAAATTTCAAGGAAAAAGGCAAGGATGGACAAGTTTTTGTCGCCGCCAGCCGAAGGAATACAGTTATACGACATTATATATAGAGATATTAATGGAAAGGACATACTTTTCGCATCTCGCATCAACCTCCTTAAAAATTCCAATTTCAGGTATATGACCGGCTTCGTTTTCGAAAGTGGACACATGGCGACTGCGTCGAACGCCATTCCTCAACTGGATCCGGTTTTATACAGTCCTTCCTTCATTGCTAATTATGCGTTGGCCTCACGAATTATTTTTTCTTCTTCTTAACGGACACGTAAAAGCTGAGAACTTTTTAAAAGAAATTTAGCGCTAATATTTAGAAACAGCCACGCCCATGAGATCCAGTCAAAATGTTACATTTTACGACTTAAAAACACTCGCTTTCATTAAGAGAAATACAATCCTTTTTAGAGTAACATATTTAAATGAATCAGCCATCGATATATCTTGCATTTGGATCATTCCGAGAGTAGCTATTCTTGAACCATAGCATATCATTTCTCCTTTCATAAAACGGCATTAATGGTCGTTCGGAATATGAACGTCAGTTATTTTAACTCCAGAAAATGTCTTTATGAGTCCAATTTCGAACAATTTATTCAGAAAGGGCCGCATCGCCGCGAAATTTCTTTAGGTGATGATTATGATCTTTATTTACTTTTGAAGATTGCAATCCATAGGAGCACAAGAAAATTCATGCATATATGAGGTAATACAATAATGATGACACTTAGATTGCCGCAGTCCAGTTGTTACCGTGAACGACTGCTGAGCGGGTGAACCCAGATCGAGCCTCTCGGAAAACACTTATTTCTCGTGTACCCGTTTTTCCACTCTTACGAGACCGAAGAGTGTAACATTACATCATAAAATCATTGTAATCTCATATATCATCCAATCATCTCATTATGAAATCATTGTAATATCACATTAAATTATAAAAATATTACTTTTTATAAAATGAGCGTTTTGTTAAAAAGAAGAAAATAACGACCTGTGGCCCCTTCAAGTATTGAAAATAACAAATATGTTGGACGAAAAACCAAAAATTATTTTTAAAAGAACACTGCACAAGAACATAACAAAAACGATAAACGTGGTGCTCATGTAAGATTATAAACTTATTGCATGCTGGTCAATAAAATTTATCCTTGTCTCTTTGCGAAAGCGAATATAATCCTATGAAATTTAATGGTGTAATATTAATATTTTACGTGATGTAATCTTACATATTTGAAATTTTCGATTATTAAAGTGGTGTATGACGTTATTTTCTTCTTTTTATTAATACGCTATTGCTTTTTCGTAAAAAATAAAAAAACATTTTATATAATTTAACATTATTTTAGAATGTTTAACTTTGTTAGAGAGATAAAATTATATCTTTATAGAAAACAACGGATTTTTAAGAGACAATCATTTTTATTTAAAAAAACGAATTATTTTATACAAAATAATTTTTTATAAAATCTTGTTTTTTTTATAAAAATTGGATATTTAATATATATTAGGCTATCTAATGCATGGTAGGATATATAATATGTATTGTATAATATACAGTAGGATGTATAATATATAGAAATAAATTTTTTTATAAAAATTATATATTTATAAAATAAACTTTTTCATAAAAAATTATATTTTTATACTGTAATATTATTTTCATAAGATCGACAGATGTGGACGCTCCCGCCAGCTCTACCGCCTCTCCAGGATCCCCGTGCCCACTCCATAGCTTCCCCTCGCGCCCTTACCTCCCCTTGCTGCCCCTTGTCCTCGTTCCTGACCTCGGGGAAAAGATCCCTGCTTCCGTTCACTCAACCCTCACCACCGCCGCAAGTATAGCAGCAGAACAAGCTTACGGCACTGCGCAGTGGAGGGTTTAAAAAATATTTTTCTGGACTACCTTACCGCAACCATCGAGTTGCAATAATGGGCGAGTCAGGAACAACTTCGCACTAAGTCGAATGTCTTCTCTAATGAAACATGATGACTAAGAAATTTAAAGATGTGAAATCAGCATATAATGGACTCGTTCATCAGTTTTTTATTTTAGTTTATGATTATTAATATTAAAGAATTCTACCGATTAGGGTAGGTTTGCAAGGAGTATTTACGAAGTATTCTGGCAGTTTCCCCCTTTTAATGAACTTACCTCTTAAATTCACAATAAAGTATATTTCCTTTTATTCTATCTGAAAATCCTATTCTCTTCCTTCCCCTCCATCGTTTACCCAACATTCTACCCTCCAACACTGTTTTCGAGGTCCCCTCCCCGCACAGTATTCGCCCCATCCATACGTTCAGTCTTCCCCAAATATCACCAAAAAGCTTCCTCTCCTCACCCACCATATCCAGAACTTCGTCGTTCCTTCTCTTTTCCGTCCTGTTTTCTATTCTCCAGACACAAATCTCAAATTCTGTCTCCTGTCTTCTCTCGTCTTCCTTCCTTAGTACCACGTTTCCGAAGCGCTAAAATCCAAATCATACTCCTTACTAGCCTTTTACTTAAACTTTTACATAACGATCCTCTTATGAACTCCTTCCTGTTCATGAACGCATCTTTTGCTGACGCAATTCCTCGTGTCCTTACTGCTATATCCGTTTTCCCATAGTGTGCTGTCCAAATGGTTGAATTGTTCTACCAGCTCAAGTTGTTAATTTGGAGTCTCACATTCCTAGCTTGCGAATACTAAATACTGTAACTTTAATATTGCACAACGATTTGTAATATGCACAACCATAAAAATTTAGGTTTACATACATACTCTGAATTCATTTAAGTAAGTACCGAAAAAACAGTTCTAGAGTCAAAAAGTACATAAATACGCAATTCTCTTATAGATTTCCTTAATTCTACATCGCTTTGCGTTAGCGAATACTATAGTATTAATTTTTCACAACGATTTAGAATATACACGAAGATAAAAATTTAGGTACACATACATACTCTGGATTCATTTAAGTACCGCAGAAACAGTTTCGTATATACAAAGTATATAAATGGAGAGGAATGGAGATTTTTAAAAAATGGTAAACATCATTTCACACATGAACAATACACAGAAAAACACACAAAGCGAGATCCTAAAGGAGAAAAAAACTATTTTATCACATTTTATTCCCCACCACCGTTCCAACATTTATATTTATACCACACCCGCCTTCATTTTTTTCAATACGTTTTTCTTCCCTCTTTCACGTTTAAACTCGCACTCTACTTTTTTTACAGCTCCCGTTTCGCTCAGGCACTCCGGGCGAACCTCCCACAGGCCCCGGCCGTCCTCCAAGCGAGCCTATCCAGTCCTTCCCTTCTCTTCTCTCTATTTCCTCCTCTGTTTTTATTTTTTCCTCGGAGAAATTCAAGCGAGCTGCGAGCGATATGCCAGACGGTGAGACACACACACAGGGAAAGAGAGATAAAAATAAAAGGAAATAAGGAGACGGGAGCTTTTTATTTTTCGTAAAGCGGACCTTGCACGTTTTATATACATATATAAATCCCTTTTTTTCTTTCTCCTTCCTATGCCCGGCGTCTGGCCGTCGAAAAACAATCGATAGTCGAAATATTCTACTCCCCCAACTCCGTCACCCACTGGCTACCCGCTTCCAAAGCTTCCGAGGACGGGATTAAAAAAGAAAAGTATAAAGATTTAAAACAAAAGGGGTTCATTCTTTTGAAAATAATAAAATCTCGAATAAAACTCCCTGGAAGGAATGGCTAAAGAGCACATCGCGTGATATTCCTCAAGGGGGGGCACGGACCCTATGAGAACTCCTTTCTTTGATTCCTGAGACACACAGACGGTCCACCCAGGGTCACCTTCAACGCTTTAACCGCCTCAAGGCTGTCTCGCAGACTAGGCGACAGGGAATGACACGTAACATTCCCTCGAGGCAGACAAACAAAGTCACCCATCCATTCCTTAGTCTCGTTCCACTCGCAGAACTGAAGTCTTGGTCTTGTTACTTCAGGTGATAGACTTCTCTCCCTCAAGTAAAATAATTATCACCTAGCCGCATCCTCGCTGTAATAATGAGCGAAGAGCCGTCATGTTTAAAAAATATGATTCAGCAAGGAGATGATGGAACGAAATAATCTAATGAAGCGAAATGAACTCTGCACAATACAAACCAACTTCCGTTTTTAGTCAATGAGTGTGGATCGTTTTAATATATACCAGCAGTTGCCAATCTTTTTTCTCAACCCGTGCCCCTCTATATGTATATAAGTAATATCGTACCCCCTTAAACGTAACATGCACTTTTTATTACATAATTTCGGCTACAGGTAGGTGATATTTTAGTTATAAATAATAATATAAATAGAAACCTTGTTTTAAATACCCCATATAATATGCATATGCATATTTCCAGGTTTATTTTTACTGAATACTTTATTTTTCACTATCTTAAAATTTAGATTTTAAATTGCCCACTTATAATTTATTTTGTTTTATAATTTACTAGCTGACCCGGCGAACTTCGTACCGCCTAACATTCAATGAACTTATAGTTTAGTTGCACTATTTATAAATAAAGAGTGGCCGTATCGTTTTAATCATATTTGATTTATTATAAATTAAATGAGAAAATATTGATGAAATAAAAATTATACGCATTCAGTTGTTGGCTATTTGTGTTATTAACCGTAAAACAGGCTACTACTTTTAGCGAACGTATTGTCCGCCGTTACCGATTATTATCGGCGTACCCCCGTCTGGTTCATCGCGTAACCCCAAGGGGTACGCGTGCCACCGATTGAGAACCGCTGATATAGACTGAAACGTCATGTTAAAGCAATGATTATTAATTCTTCATTCTGAAAAATACCAATCAACCAACGAGTAGATATCGTAGAAGGCGGCGATTCTAGTTTAAATTTTTTTGGATTTTATTTCGTTTAATTAAATTTCACATTTTTGCCGAAAATCGTGCCTTAATGTTATGAAATTCACAATATTCCTCTACCCAATTGCCGTAGAGCCATGCTTTTTCACTCATGTTAAGGTTTTGAGATTTTTTCTAATGAAACGAAATATTGATACCGATGTGTATGATTATTATTATTTAAAAACAAATTCGTGAGTTGCCATTGAATTTTAATTTTGCAATAAAAAAAGAAGCTAAGATTTAGCAACAACGGACATTCTATTAAATCGCTTGTGTGTAGATATTTTTTATGAACTTCATAATTTAAGGTTAGATTTTTGAAAAATAAATATGAAAATATAAAAATGTTCCTCAATCATATAAAATATTTTTTTCGCAAAACGGTCTAGGGGGTTTGGGTGTTTATACAACCACACAAAATTTGATTGGATTTAAAATTTCCTCCAGAAAATGAAGTAGCGAACAAATAAGCTCAGATTTTACTCCTTACCAATGTCCTAATCATCCCATCAAGATTGAATAATTTTGTTTCATTAGAGTGATTAACAGAAGCTAGTAGCCACTGCCGTTACTTATGGACTAGGATGGAATCACTGCTCCTCCAGCAATTACAATTTTTATTTTTTTTTCTTGGCGTTCTAATTAGTCTATTTTCCAAACGGAGTGAAAAATTAATATATATTTAGTAATAAACTTCATATCCAATATCATAATTTGGTCCTTTCACAAAATTCCAAGAGTAGCATACATACTATTTAAAAGGCACCACATTTGAAAGGCTTCATCCTTATTTCGCCGTATTTTGAGGAAATAATGAACTGCTCCAAATTTAATACCCCTTCCCCACAACACACGCGTGTACCGAGTATTAATATCGAATATTCCCACCGAGGTTCGACATTGCATGAATTTTCTCGAGATTTTCAACCGTTTTTTCCCCGACGTCCGGAATCACAGGAGATTAACTAATATCTAGGTTCTGTCGCCATTTTGTGGTTGGTCCCCAGCAGATCCTGGGCTACGTAAAACACGCGACCCCCTAGGCAGATTTTTTGCGTCTACGAAATGCATTAAAATCCCATATCCTCTCCAAAAAAACAAAAAAGGACATAAGAGCGGGTCTCTCATGCACCGAGGTAGAGAAATCCTTTACATATTTTTTTACCGTCATAAATATATTTTTTGCTCCCTTTCATTAATTTGTCGTTGGCATAGCATAAAAAAACATCATCTAGTCTTCTGCGGGTCGGGATACTGCGGAAAAGACGAAATTTTTATTCGCACGTCATTTGTTTTTTTTCGTAGGAACACACACGAGCCGCTTTGATGCGGGGTAACGCTTCAGAACTTTTTCGCATATATCACACCGTGACGCAGACTCTTTAGGATTTTTTTTACACAGAACTTCTCCCGGTTCCGATAGGTCATCCATCTATGCCACCAAAGCCGAATAAAACAAGAAAAAATAAATACCTTTAGGCCCCGACTCCCCGAGTAGTTTATGCAAACTAACGTTTCTGCGCAAAAATACTGCCCGGACGGTAGCCAAGACAACCATGATGAGCCTCTTTGGCAAAGTAAACAACGGACGCCATTATTAATGAAGAGACGCGACCAGAGAAAATATATACAATACATGCGCATTGGCTTCTGCGCATGATGCCAAGATGTCCCACATCACGTGATCCCCCTTTTCCCTCCCTCCTTTTCCGGATGAAGAAGCTCATTGGGTGATTGCCTACAAATTTTACGATATGGTATTTTTAAATGTTAGTTATTATTATACTTTAAATCATTTTGTGATTCGAAAACAACTTTCTTTTCGCTTCCTTTGATTATGAGATTTATACACTGGTTTTTTTAATTGAATTTAATTCATTAAGTTAAATTTCTAAAGTCTGAACCCAGTTTTTAGCTATGGTTGTGGATTACTATGCCTGACAACTATGCGTGGCTAATGCTGTGCATTTCTTGAAGACTCCATTTTTTGTGATTAATGCAAAACGATTACGGTTCTTTTTTTAACTTATTTACTGTAATTTACTACTTAAATATAGCTGAAAATTTAGAGAGCGTATAATCTCAACATATTTTCGATTCTGTGCCTCAGCTTCTTCTTCTTCTTCTTCCTTGGCACTACAGCCCGGTATGGGCTTTGGCCTCCCTCAAGACGCCTGACCATTCTCTCCTGTTCTGCACTTTCTCCCACCATCTGACAATCCTCATAGCCTTCATGTCTTCTTCCACATCCTGCATCCATCTTTTCCTCGGTCTTCCTCTTTTTCTCTTTCCATCCATATTTCCATGTAGAATCTTCTTAGGCATCCTTTCTTCACTCATTCTTTTTACATGACCTAGCCAAGCCAGCCGTTGGGTCTTCACAAACCTCACTATGTCTTCGCCTCGGATAATATTTTCTATTTCCTTGTTTGTTCTTATCCTCCAAGTTACCCCATCTGTTTCGGGACCATATATCTTTCGCAAAACCTTCCGTTCAAATATCCTCAGAGCTTGCTCGTTTCCAGCGGAGATGGTCCACGTTTCTGCTCCATATGTCACGACCTCAGCGACCTGTGCCACAGCTTAGTCTTTGAAAATCACGTAGATAGCCAAAGAAATACCTCTAGGCCTCGAACTTCCTAGTAGTTTATGCAAAGTAAGGTTTCTACGCAGAAATAAAGCCCGCACGGTACCTATGACAACCATGAAGTAAACCATGACATCCACGAAGACCGGGAAGTAAACAACGGACGCCATTATTAATGCAAAGACGCTCCCAGAGAAAACATATACCATAAATAAGCATTGGCTTCTGCGCATGATGACAATATGTCCCACATCATATAATGTGGACTCAATCCTAAATTCGATCATTCCCTTAAGAATTTTCTCAAATGCAATTATTTTATGCTTAAGAAGCAAGCAAATATTGACATAGGTCAACTCTACATGTTCTGCAAAATTCAAGATTGTGGCGTAAGTTTTAAACGAGTAACAAATTACTAAATAAGACAAAATAAAAGCGATCGATTGGCAGGGATGTGTTTTCTTAAGGTTTCCAGTCCAGGGAATTCCATAAAAGACATTTTTAGTTCATAATATCGTGCAAGCGGCAATATGCATACGTTTTTGCCGCAGAATATGCGTTACAAATCTTTCAACAGCCATTGCAATTAAGAGTCAGCGTAAATGGCCCGTTTTATTAGCTTCGTAGGAAATAAAAGCGCAATTATCATCAGCAAAAACGTCTACTAGAAAGTGGAAATGGGCTAATCTACCAATTTTCTTCTACTGCCATTTGCTATAGTGTTTAAAAAGAAGAAAGACCCTTATTTTTCCACTCCTCGATCCGACGCCCACTTCTCCAACTAATCGCCCAGAAACTTCTACCACCTTAAACCTTTCGCAGATAAGTTGATGACGACTCAAACTAATGCTTAATGTGTCCCTACTAATTCTGTTTGGCGTAGGGCTATGAGGTTCATTGTTGTCCACTCTCTTTTGAACGATGGTAGTACATGCCATAACGGATTTTTTTTTAATTTACGGACTGTAATCCCCAACGTCTACTTTCTTACCATTAAATTTCTTATTTTTTGAAAATTTCACTTCTCTAAAACTTAAGAAGAAATATAAATGCTAAAATAATCCTTTCCATCCCTAAAAAATATCGCAAAGTCATTCAAATAAGAGGGAGGGACTTCCCCGAAAATACTGTGAGATGGAGGAAAACAGGTGTCATGGTCGTTTAACATAAGAATCATCAGGAATGATATCACGGGCAGGAAAAAAACAAAGGTAAACGAACTACGAGAAGAAATTAAAATAGTATGGTTTTCTCCACGACACGAACAACGTTTTCATTAAACATTGGGTTTAATCACGTTTTGACTTATGTTTCAATTACACTGCCAAGGAGAAATCCAGAATGGCCACTTCCCAGCAATAGATTCAGTCAATATAGCAATCGTTCTTTCAGTTGACCCAAGAATTGCTCTATATATTGTCACAGGACGCTTCTTCTCTCCAGTTTCACTATGCCATGTTAAACTGAATCTTTAAGGTAACTGATAAACTGGACTGGTAAACCAGCTGATTAGTAGCACATAGATGAGACCTCTTTCATTCTTCCTTGATGGTAATGTCAATCATTGGACCATAAAATGCATCAGCGTCAAATTATTTTGACGTCCAGTTTTATCACCCAAAACAACAACTGCTGAAAGAACAAATTGCACCTTGAGCAGGGCTCCCACTCAAAGTAAATTATAAAATTCACGGTTTTTTCCAGGTTTTCACGGTCTAAATATAGTCAAATTCACGGTTTGTTGATAATCCATTTTAGGCAGAAATATTGAACATGTAACAATCACCGGTCGCACATCAACTAAAAATTTAACAAACGCAACAGACGCTGTGAATGCAAACGCAGCAATGAAAGAGCTATCTCTCCTGACGTCACTTATCGTTTGCAAAATTCAGCTCCAGCTAAAGGTTGTGAGTGGGAAAATGGAGGGACCAGGGTGCCAGGGAAGTTAAGAAGTGTCTGAATTTTCGCCAAGGTTAATGAATACTTTGGTTACCAGTCTTCCGGCTTTGGTACAGGCTTAAGGTCAACGTGTCATCATGACACACGGACCAATAATTGCGCTTCGAATATACGTGTGCAGGTAAATGCGAGGACAGTGTCTGCGTGTGGCCTTGAAATATGATCGACGTATCCATTTTTCTTTTGATCCGTCGTTATGAAATCAATTTTGAGAGATTTTTTCAGGTTTTACGACGAAATTCACGGCTATTTCCAGGTCTTTTCACGGCAGACAAAATTCACGGCTTATTCACGGTTTTAAGGTTTTCACAGTTGAGTGTGAACCCTGTTGAGATACTCAGAGGAGAGGGGTTTTTAAAAAAATCGTAGAAACGGCGAGGAACACACCTAACCCTTAACCAGTGAAGTACAATTCTTGTTACACTACCACTGACGTGCGGTCTAGGAGACCGCATTAAAAAAAATTCATAAAACGTTGCAAAATCATTTTTATTGCTTAGTTTAATGTTTCTTTGACATCTCAACTATTATAAAACTTATATTTAACATTATGCATTCCCCATACGAACCAACTTTTTTAGTAAAAATCGTTATTTGACAGAGGATCAAAAAACTGATATCAAAAACACTTGAGTTGTTATCATTATCGTACTTTTCGTAATTAAATACTTAATTATCCACGTTATGAAACTAAAAATTCTTCCTCGCAAATTAGCAATTATTATTATTATTATTGAAAAATCACTAGGAATTGTTTTTAACAACTTTTCGCTTTATTTCCACCAGCATTACGTTTATTGGTGTTTCCAATTTAGTGACGCGAGGTCTCACAGACCGCTACTAAAATTCACTTTCAAATTTTAGGAAATAAATAATAAGAACGTGAGTAGGCAAGGTTAACAAACGTAGGTACCACGGTCCGCTCGATGGCGATGTGAATTTCGTGAGGAAAAACCGACCCGCGGGGAAAAAAAACTGCACCCGCGTTAAATAAATCTTCATTTAATTCTAATCTACGGTGATATTTATCAAATAGCTTCTCATTTTAAGAGTGCTATGTCCTTATTATACAAATTTATGACGCATATAGATATTTTGAAACATCAATTAGAAATTATTCATAAATTTAGAAACGCAGCGGTCTCTCAGACCGCACGTCACCGGTTAAGGGCTAGTAACATGCTAAAAATGCATACCTCATTTAGCCACAAAGAAGAGGAGGAAGGAACAGGAAAATGAGAAGAGACCAACATACATCACGGCCGTGCACGTGCATTTCATTTGCTTAGGCCAAGGCAAGGTTAACAAACGCAGGTACCACGGTCCGCTCGATGGCGATGTGAATTTCGTGAGGAAAAACCGACCCGCGGGAAAAAAAACTGCACCCGCGTTAAATAAATCTTCATTTAATTCTAATCTACGGTGATATTTATCAAAACGTTGTCCGCGTCGTGGGGACTATTTTGCTCCAGCCTCGTTGTTCTGCTGCACTGTTTTTTTATCGCAAAAATGTCCCCCCCCTTGAATGTTCTGCGCAAACAAAGGATTTAGGATTACTCCGGCTCTACCATCCCTCCCGCACCCTACCCCTACGTTCCGACGTCAGTGCTCGGATGAAAACTGCGGAAGAGCACTGCGAAAAAAAAAAATAAATAAAACGATCCGTCCCATGGCCGTAGTTCCGCATGTACTGCCACCGAGAGAGATGATTTGTACTCCCACAGTGCCATCCAAAAATACAAAATTCGACGGATACGAAAAAGAGAAGAGTTAACGCACAGCATCATCGATATTATTTATTCGATCGATAAATCGATTGTGATTACAACTTATGATATCAACCAAGGGGACAAGAGTGTATTTAGGAGGGGGGGTCACAGTGGTCATGCCCCTTATTCCGAAATTTTATCATAATAAAAAAAAGGGCAGTTAGTTATTCTATCGATAAATAGATTTTAATTACAACATATGATATCATCTATGAGGACAGGGGCGGATTTCGTGGGGTGCACTGAGTAACTACACAGAATGCTACGTTATCCAGGTTCCTTAAACAATATGTCAAGGTTCACGGAGCTAAATGCTACTCACAATGCTGTCCCTTAATATCAGTATCGCAAGGGCATATGGGCATTCAAGAAACACTACCAGTCAAGAACCCCCAATTGCGGTTCATGACCCCCTCCAAAATTTATTTTAAAATTTTTAATTTTTATTAGTTTCATATTTTTCGTATCCTCAAATGTCTAAAATTGTTCAATTTAATCTGTTATCAAGAAAAATGACGTTTTAGGCTCCAAAATCCGAAAAAAATTGTATTAAAAAAAATTGCATGGGAGAACGCCCCTCTCTCTCGAGAGTTATTGAATACTCGTCGGACCTCAATCAGGATCCCCCCCCGAATTTGATGCTGAATCTGACCCTGCAAGGGGATTAGATAGAAGAGGCATCATTCCGTTCCGTTGTAGCTTGATTTTGCTGCCACTTGAGGTGAATTCTGAGTTTTGACTTTTCAAAAATATTCGCAGTACGACGATGAGGAGAGCACGATCCACTTATTCTCAATATATGCAATCGTGAGAAATAGCACTGTAAATCAATAACCTTTGCAGATGAAATCATAAAATCATATCAGCCTATAATTGCAGCGTAACTCTTCGTGAAATTCGAATCGTTCTACCCCTCAGCGACTTTTATAAAACCATCTAAATACGCCGTGGCTGACAACACATTGAAAGACCGATTTGAGAATTCAGGTGATAGTTACAAGGAGCTACCAGAATATATGCTCTAAAATAACATACAAAATAACAAATGCAGAAATTTTAAACCCAAAAAGATATAATTGATCGTATAACTGGAGGACGTACATCACTGGCACGAAAAGATTACACCAAATCGCAGTTAAAATAATACACCAAGCAATATCAGCGATAAAAAACATAGTAGAAAGTACCCAACCACACTAGAGGCCGCTATACACCGTGAATGATCACGCGAATGATAATGCTGAATGATCATGAGAATGAAATCATTCGCCGTGTATAACGGAAAAATTTGCAAATGAATCGTCATGCGCATGATCATTCAGTGAAAATTGGAACATGTTCTATTTTGCTCGCATGATCCCGTGAATGATCACGTGGTCATTCAGCATGATCATTCACCGTGTATAGCGGTCTTAAGAATATTCCCCAAAGGAAGAACTAGAAAACAAGGAGTACAAAATACATACCGACCAGATAATTTACACATATCGATGGCTAAGTTCTAACAATACGTATCTCAAATTCGGCCGGTTACAGACAGGTATATTTAACAAGGCGTAATAATATTTTAAAAATAAAATACAAGCAAAACACAACTATTTGTTTGCAAATGAATGCTTCTTTTTCAATTTCATGAACTGTTGGTTTTTAATTTCAGCGTGCAAGTAACAAATATTAATCGTTTTTTTGCTCTCCTGAAAATCTGCTATTTCTGAGGTACGTGTTCTTAGAACTTAGCCATCGATGTAAAGCAATGACATGTTGCCAGCCTGGCATCAAACTTCAGAACAAAACGAGAAGGTTGCCTACGTTATTAACACAGCATTTCCCTCCGATTAAAATATCCATTACAAATACAATGAAAATAAAAGAACGATGTTCACTCCTCGCAATATACCTAGGATGGATTTGGAAGAAAAACCGAGAATACATGATACTTTTAATTATATCGGTTACTGGTATCAAACCACGCAGTGTCAAGGAAAGCCTTATCCACCTCTACTTCATCATAAAAAATCCATCTAATAAACCAAAAGAAAATTTTATCAAAGCCATGCAGCATTGTCAGAAGCTTCAACTGCAGCAATAAAAAAATCAAATAACCTCCTTTGGCTCCTTGTCGCCATGTTGGATTATGCAAGAATACTTTTATTCTGATATACGTAATATATAATAATAATGAGTCTTTCTACGAGGTTATATCCACGATCACTGAATACAGGAATTTTTAAATCGAATGTCTAATTATAATATATGAAGCATTCAATAGAAGAATAATTTTAAAAAGTGCGTGGCGAGTAGAATGGTCAAGCTTTCGAAATTACTCTAGAGAGCTGATTGTAATAAATATTGTACGCAAGAACTTGTACCATATTTTTTTAACATGAAACTGCTAAATATAGAGATATTTTTCATATTTACGTAATTTAAGTATAGAGTTAAAATTTATGAAATGCTTAGAGGAGCAACAACAGCAAAAAGAAACTAAATCAATTCGTTTACCAGATATGATAGTTATAATGGATACATGTAAAACATAGCAACCACTTATTATAAGATACAAATTTGGCATTTATAAATAAATAACAAAGGATGGATAATAAGTAATGAAGTGCGGGGATTCAAGATATATCACGAATGTGAATTGGCGTCCGTCAAAATACAAACGCTTCGCGCGTAACGAGGAAAGTTTTGAGTTTAACGGCTGAATAAATAAGTATTATTTTTGTTTCCATGCATATGCATGCACGTTCCATCAGAAATAAACTATTACGGCGTGCATAATAAGCAATTTGCATAGAAAAGTACGAAGGATATCGGAAAATCGGTTATCAGTATTGCCACAACATATTTAAAGCGTGATGCGAGCTAATTGTAGCGTAGCATAGGGATTCAGCTTTGATCAAAGACGTCTGAAGTAGTGGATCACCAGTAACAGAAAATTATATTCCCCGATCACATCTAATTCAATGCGAAATATCCCATCTCATCAAAGTTTCTCATGTTTTGGAAGCTTTTCATGTCCACCATGATTTACCACTCGAATTCCGAGTTCGTCTTTTTTGTAAGAAATTAGAAGAGAACCGTTTAATCACGCGAGAGGAAACAAAATAGTGGTTTTAAAACAAACGGATTTCCTCCTCGAATACAAAAAATAACAAAAACAAAAGCAAACTAACCGGGCGCAATGAAAAATTCAAATGAGATCGTGGCATTTCCGCATCCCATCACACAAACAACGAAAAAGCGACAAAACGAGCAGGAAAAACAACAAAACATACACACACACAGAGGGAACAATCCCAAATGGGGTTTTATTACAATCCACCAGCTGGCGTGCTCGGCATTTGAGGAAGCCTTCCTGCATATCCCTCCACCTCCCTCACTCTTTGTAGCGAGAGCAGTACTTTGCCTCTATTTCCTTTTCACTATTCCTCTTTTGGCCACCATTTCCATTCCACGCCTCTATCTAGCTCCACACGGGTTTTATTTTAAAACAAAATAAAATAAAAGAGAAGAGGACGCTTTAGAGTGAGGGAGAGAGAGAGAACTCCACATTTTTAAAGTCCGCCATGTTGCCGCTGTTCTCTTTTTTTCCTTCGCTCTTGGCGGGAAGCAATGCACGCCGGGGGAATAGGTTTTGGTTGAATGGAACGCAGCGGAGGAGGCGGTTGGTCAAATGGGGTGTCGGGCGGATGCGAAATGACGCCCACAGCCAAATCGGCCGTGAGAATCGATCTGTCTACGTCAGGACCACGAAATGCCCCAATTCTATCCATTCCTCCCTCCCCATTTTACCTACGACTACTCACCCTACTCTTAAAAAAAAACATCCCTTCTCCCTCCATTTTAAACTAGCACGATGAAAAACACAGTGCAGAAAATGTCGACGGGAAGAGCAGAAGGGTGCAAAACATGCAAAATAGTCACGGGATCCCTTGTGTTGCTATTTGCTCTTCTTTTTTTTTATTCCTGGCCTGTCTTGCGGTCGAGATGAAAATTCATATTGTGCGCACACATATTGGGGACTCGTCGAAGCGGATCGTGTAAAAGGCCTTCATTCCCATATTTTGGGTCCCTTGATGCTTTTCCGCTGCAATGATGCGAAAGGTTATTTATTTTTAGAGAAAAAACAACGGTGTCGACCCCCGCGTAATGGGCAGTGATTGATGATTTCGACGAATATGGGGACATGCAGGCTGCATAGCATATTTCCGACCAGCAGCGACAACTGGAGAGAGGCAAATATCGATGAATTCGAGAACGCAGACAACCCGTACAACACCACAGTGCTATGAGGTTGCATAACATTCAAGGTTCTCGGATGCCTGCGGCTCATAATACGCGTTCAAATCTAAACTGAGAAGTAAAATTTAATTTAATATGCTAGAATCACATCGGGATACGTGATAGTACGGCATGTCATCATGAACATAAACCAATAGGCAAAAATACTGCCCATTAATATATCCGGTCAAATTCAGATACAGAGACGCAGTGAAGATTTTTCGCATAAGGGCGAGGGTGACACACTAACTTAATGAGAAATGAGAAAAAATGCTGTATATTCCTTGTTCATAAAAAAAGTACATCACTTGAAACTCAAATAGCGCTGATTCTCATAAAAATAAGGCCGTTATAGCATTAAAAATCAAGCATTCCATCGGATTAAATGCGTAGCTTTGAACCGGGTGATTGAAAAAGTGAACGGACAGATACCGTCCCAGTGTTTCTCATGCACATGAAAAACAGCAAATTGCTTTCTCCGAATGGGTCCGAATTTTAATCTATCTAATAGTACTTATTATCCAACCTTTATATATATTCTTTTCTGCGCTACCTTAGAAGCGAAAATTATTTTTTGTAAATGAGGATGTATACCATTAGTAACTATTCACAGATTTTATTTATATTTATAAATATCAGTGAAATTTTACAAAGGTTGTACACAATCATCCAGCATGAATTTTTAACAAGGGAAACCTGAATCGATCGATGTGAATATTTTTTTTTTTTTTTCATCCGTCTGCTTGTTGAAGCAGCCACAGAGATGCAAATTATATTTAGTGATAATTTTCTTAGTAATCTCTGAGACTTAAAAAAACGTTTAATTCATAGAATCAGCACCTACGTGTGCAAAATTATGAAATACTCTCAGAACGCAAATTAGGGAAAACCTATTTCCTGTAAAAATATGCTAATTAGCGAAAGTAACCGAGGTTAATTAGGATGCTGAAGTTTGGGACGCGTATCTAGTGATAAATAAAACAGGCTAATAACGACTAAAGTAATAACTCGAAGGCAAGAAGTATTAGAAAGCAGAGACTATGAAAAAAAAAGCTAAAATCATAGACACAGTATGGGATATGTTTGCCAAGTTACACAGAAACAAAACTCATCACTTAGAATAGAAGACACCAGATGGCCCAAACAGAATATAAAACACACAGCTAAACTAAAAAGAAGTAACCACAGGCAGGAATAAGAACCAGGCAACAAAAAAATTGGATTTTTTTTAAGATAAGCTGAGTGCAAATGAACGAACCTTTCTGCGGGCCCCATGTAAAAATTGCTAAAATTAAGATATATTAGAAAGTAGGTCAGTTTTGAAAGCTCCTCATTATACTTCGCATGCGATTTCAAGGTCTTATGTAGCCACAGGAATATTATAGGTGCCTGTTGCGAATGATATTGAATGAAGTAAAATTTGAAGTAGGTATACGAACAAAAAAAAGACTGAAAAGGTATATGCTTGTAACTAAAACACTGAGATATAGTTGATTTTTTAAAAGATAAGAAATTTTGTAAATTAAATCATAATTTAATCGTAACAAAAATCGTGAATCCAGTGTCGCAAGTATTCGGTTTGTTTTGCCGAAGATGTTCGCTGTAGTCACCATTTCAACCACCTTTATTTCTTTGCCTTCATACAGAGAAGTTTTTAGTCTCAATTTTTCATTATTTTAAACATATCTAATCCGAGCCCTATTTCAATAACTCTTTTCATACCTTGCTTTCCCATAATTTTTATATCCTTGAATGTTTGAATATCCCTGATCTTGACATCTTCATATCCCTTTCTGAAGGAATACTAAGAGAATCCACGGTTGAAGAAGACGTCACTTAATTTTAGTGGCATTATTGACATCCGTTCACTCTTGACAGCGGCTAAATATGGTCAATGCTGATGGAGTTATAAGCTTGAATGAAAGAACGGAATATAACTGTTTTGACCACACTCAGCGGCGGAGACAGAGGATGAGTTTTCAAATGAGATCTAATAAATTGAAATTCTTTGGATGAAAAATATCATACTTTTAAAACAGAATTAATAACTAAAAATCAATCATTCAACTGATATATAGATATTAGTTATAGCTATCATGCATATTACCTTTTATAAATACGACACTGTGAATTGATCGAGGCAGAAATTAATTTTTTAGCTTTACCTCGGTACATAAGTAGGTAACGATGCTATGAAGTGAACTTATTTTTTTCCGAAAGATTACTACCCAAAGAATCACTAAATACAATTAGTATGTCTGCGGCAGCTTCAACAAGCAGGTCGCTAAAAATAAAAATGTTCACTACTAAGGTATCATAAAAAAGAATATCTCCAATGGCTGGATTATACCATTAGATATATTAAAATCCTGGCCTATTCGGAGAAGGTAATTGAGATATGGTCCATTTTGGGGTTTTTCTCATGGATTTAATTTTAATGAATCCCATTACAGTGTCTTCATACTTTGTCCTGCACGAGGGCGCCGAGCAATGAATAAACAACGCAATTTTCTTGATAATCCCCGGCTATATTGCTCGCGGTAAAGTTTCCGTGCCACAAATCCTCGTTAAAGTAGGTGCAGCGGATATACTTACTCAGATGAGACCACCGCGCGTAGGAAGGAGTACAATAGATACAGGTGCCTACTGCGTTACGGTAATGGCCTCCAAGTTGCCCGCACGTATAAATCTCGACAAAATGACCCGCTAACCCGCACCCATGACTGATAACTCAAAAATGCTAGCGAGATAACATGTCAAACAACTCTCCCACGGGTGAGCAAGGGGACAAGCTAAACTAGAAATGAAAGACGGCTAGTCCACTACTCACTTCCGTGGCTAATGAGTATAAAAACTAGTATTCTACACGTAGAGCTATTATACACTAGCCGTAATACATAACAAGTGAAAAGTCACACGCACGTTGACCAACACTATTGGAGGCAAGTAGCCACTGTAACTTCACTGTATACTAGATAAAATTAGACAAAATGTGTTGTTTCAATTATTATGTACCAATTCTAAAATCGCAACCTCCCTTATATTAACCTTCCAAACTATTAAAAAAGTAAACATTTTGAAAGAAAGTCACCTACTCATAAATAGAAATCCATCTCAGGCACTGCAACTAATTCTACACGATACTTCCACAGTGTTTGGCACAGGGAGAAAGTCCACCTTATCATTAGAATGGCATAAGTATCCATAAGTTGAGGACGACAGAGGCATTCTAATAGCGAACCTATCTTGACATATTGGCAAAATGATTACCTGTGTTACGAAAAACAAAAATTGGAAAGAACAGTAAAAAGGGATTTGAGTCTATTTCATAGATAATAATTTTGAAAATTCAATGGATTGATACTATTAGCTTTAGAATCGGATCCGAAAAGGGATAAAGAAGTACATTTCCCAGTAGTCTTATACTAGGTAGACACCCAAGATAAAAATACTTTTATATTTATTTTAATTTTAAAGGCAAAATTTAATTATACTATTTGGTCACTAAATTAATTTCAAATTATTCGAAATGACCTTAATCAAACACACCATCTAAATTCGCACAGGCGAAGGAGGCATTCTACAAAAAGAAGACTACTTACAGCTGAGAGATCAAGAATAGAAGTAAGGACACAATGTATTAGATCCTCCATATGGAGCATATTTCTGAATGGGAGCGAGGCTTGGACGTTGACAGTAGCAGAGAAGTTAAGAGTGGAAGCATTCGAAATGTGCTGCCACCGAAGAATGATGAGGATATAATGGATCTTCCGGGTAAGTAATGAAGAAGTGCTAAGAAGAGTGGGAGGAAAGAGAACTCTTCTAAAAAAACCTTATGGAGTGTACAGAACAACTTATTTGGCCACATTATGAGACATGATGGCCTGATAAAGGCAATCGTAGAATTACAGGTGTAAGGGAATAAGGGCAAGGGACAGCCCTAAATCAGTACGATAAGGTATGTTGCAGAAATTCATCTCGGGTTCTCCACCAGGTCACGTGATTACTGACTTTTCAATGCTCGATTCGCTCATCTTCATCATCGGATCGAATGACGATTCTCGAGTCATCGAAACGTAGGCCATAAAAAAACCCTGAGGAGAACCCGAGAGAATTCCAACAATCAGTTCGCCGAAAAGGTTAAAATTAAAGTATCATTCAAAAAGTTAAAATTTTGAGAGAAATTCAGCCATTCATTTATAGAAATCCATGCATATAACAACCATCAAAATTCTCACGGGCGAAGGGTATTTCTGCAATTAATTCGCCGACAATGCCTACGATCCGGGCATACTTAAGACCGCTTTTTGATGACATATTAGAGAAGAACTTGGTCACTATGAAAAGGCTAGCAGATAGGAGAGCGGAATGGAGAGCTGGTTCAAACCATCATGATGATGATCTAAATTGATCAATTTCATTACCAGATACTATAGGCAACTTAGATTAAGGAACTCATCCATTAATTAAGACTGCCAACTAACACGGCATAAATCCTCGTCAACAAAAAAGCTCACATCGACTGGGAAAAGAATCAATAACTTCAAATTTCCGTGCCAATTAGAAAATAACTGAGAGATCCAGGATCCTCAATTTACTTGGCCCATGTCCAGCCAGCGAGCGCGTATCTGATTATGGCTGGGATGAATACTGCAAGCCTGGTGTGGAATCACCCCATGACATCATGCGGTGTGAGTGAATGTAGAGTGGTGGCTTGCACGGTACCTCGTAAATATACTGGTAAAAATACTTCCGACTGGTGAGACTTGCAATAGACCACCAGGGGGTAATAATGTATTTTCCAATGAACATGACAACATTTGGAGGGCTTTTTAATCGTAAAATGAACCGTTTAGTGAGCCAATCATTGCTCCAGGTAACAAAAACGACACAATGGAAATGAACTTTCCCGGGTAAGTGAGCCATTACTCGCGCGCCGTAAGCAATCACTTTTTCATTCCCTGATTTAGGCATGATATAGTGGAAGTTCAACTAGTTGAAATAGATGGTAGTTCCACTTTTCCACAGTCATTTCAATGCGTACGACGCGTTTCGGCTCACTGAGCCACCACCTCGTGCCAGATGTTCTTGGTCTTGTGACAGGTTTTGTATCAGATGATGGCTCCGTAAGCCGAAACGCATCGTACGCATTAAACTACGTTATCACAGACGCGTCAGAGGCGCACGCGCGCGACGAGACGCGTCATTTCTTCGCGTGAACCGTTCGCAAGCTAGCGAACCTATGCGTTGGCGAACTTACGCGTAGGAGGCACCCGCCCGCTATCTGTAGCACTAAACGACAATCAAACCAACGAAACGTGACGACCGTGAATACTTCCACAGTAGCGTTGTCGTAATTTTTTGTGGATCAACTAATCCAAAAAAGTATAACTCTTCCATTTTCTCAAGGAGCCCATTACTCTCATCCGCACGTCAATTTGCACGTAAAGGCTTCCATCTGGCCGACACATCTTTCGCTGGAAAACACAACGATGTTACCAGTGACGTAACTACGAATATGCTTTGGGGGCGGGGGTTAGATGGCCTGGGAGGGAAAATTTTTGAAAAATGACATGCCTGAATATTCATTTCACATCATTTTGGCACGAGCAGGGTTCCCACTCTAATTACATTATGAAATTCACGGCTTTTTTCCAGGTTTTCACGGTCTAAATGTCATCAAATTCACGGTTTGTAGATAAGGCATTTAAGGCAGAAATATTGATCACGTAACAATCATCGGCCGCACGTTAATTAAAAATATAACAAACGCAACAGATGCCTTGAATGCAAACGCAGCAATGATAGTGCTATCTCTTATAGCGTCACCTATAGTTAGAAATTTTTGGCTCCGGCTAAAGGGTGTGAGTGGGAAAATGGAGAGAGCAGGGTGGCATGGAAGTGAAGAAGTGCCTGATTTTTTGCCAGGGTTAATGTCTTCCAATCGCAGGCTTAAGGTAAATATGCTGTCATGGCGCACGGACCAATTAATAATTGCGCTTCGAATTCACGCGTGCAGATAAATGAGTGGACAGTGACTATACGTGACTCGGCCTTGAAACATTATCGAAACATCGATTTTTCTTTTAATCCGTCCATCGTATTTCTACAATTAAGTTTGAGAGATTTCTAAGGTTTTATGACGAAATTCACGGCTTATTCACGGTTTAAGGTCTTCACGGCTGAGTGGGAACCCTGACTAAAAATTTAAATTTAATCAGATGCTGTTATTATATTTCAAAACTAGGAAATATTTTTAAATAATATTTTAATTTCTCTGATGCTTTGAGGGGGATCTATCCCTTCCTCCCACCCCCATAATTACGCCACTGGATGTTACTACTCAAGCTTCAACATTCGTAACCTTTGAGAATCATGAGAAATGAAAGTTCTCTTTACCTCCCGTTTCAACAGATGGGTACTCCCATCCAACAACAGGCTTTACATTTTAGATTTCTGTTTCGGTATCTGTAGTTTCTAAAATCGTATACGTAAGTATATTTCTCCCTAATTTTGGATACAATAATTCCATTAACAGAGACAAGACTCGCGCAAGCAGCCATGTTTGCGAGTTCCCGGCGTTTGGCGCGTCGGAAGTTGAGAAGATTTCAACTTCGTGCGACACGAACTCACGCGAAGGATTTCAGGCTTCTGATTGGCTGAAGATCCCGTTTTCGTGTCTATTCGCGCAAAGAACGTCCATGAAAACGTACCATAAAAAATGGAAAAGTGCAACTTTCTTTCATTCTAATATCACTTACCCACCAGCCAAACAATGCCTGCATTTGGATAAATCTGAGTCGTCACCCGAATTTAAGCTCAAATTCGTGAATAGGGAATAACTCCCACGACGAGCCAACTCATAAACGCGCATGGGTGGAGTCCTAGCTGAAATTGCCGTCTTTTCAGCGGCATGGCTGAATGTAGGGGGTGATTACGTTGATATTTATGAAGGGGAAGAGAGACAAATCTGCCGCGTCATCCTCGCGACCTCCCAAATGTCAAATGTAAATGGTGAGCGGGAGAAGAAGTGGAAGCCGACCTTCGACGGTGTCCTTGTGAGTTGGAACCGGGAGTGGCCACCTTCCCGACGAGTCGCTGGAAGGCGGCCCTTATTAACGACATGCAGCCAGCAAGGAATCTATCGCTCTTAGCGCTGTGGCGTCCTCTCTTCGCACATTAACTAGTTTTATGCAGCTGCATGGATATTTGTCCACTTAATAATTTATTATTTTTTTAATGTTTGTAGTGAGCAAACATGGAGTAATTCATGATCAGGAGAGAGGCCACACCGCCTCATGGTTAGTGTTATAGCCTACTTTTTCTACTCCAGAAAGGATTCTAGGGTTTTCCACTGTGTAGTTGGCTCCCTATCTTCCGACGTTTCGATGAACGACTTGCTCTTCATCATCATGGGATCTTCCGAATAAACATCCCCTGAGAATGAAGAGCAAGTCGTTCTTCGAAACGCAGGGAGACTGTAGACAATTAGCCGGTAGAAAATCCAAGAATTCATTTTCTTCTCCCTTCCTTTGACTACGCATGCTAACTATGTTGCAATCGAGGATTCTCCATTCGCCAATAAATATGTTGTTACTAACTCGCGGGCACGCAGTTAAAGGCAGTTGAATCCGTGAAATATCTAGGGGTTAGACTCAATAATGATCTATCGTGGAATAAACATATTCGAGAAATAACCGGTCAAGCTAATCGTAAAATGGGTTTTGTTAAAAGAATATTAGGAAAGTGCGACGACAAAGTGAGAGAAATTAGCTACTTTTCCCTCGTTAGACCACATTTGGAATACGCTGCTAGTGTTTGGAACCCTCATGAAAAAGGCTTAATAACAGAGTAAGAACGCGTGCAAAGAAGAGCTGCCAGGTATGTGAAAGGTCGTTACGACAGTCTTGTTAGTGTAACTGACCTCTTAGATAAACTCGGATGGGAATCTCTGTCGGACCGTAGATTAAAATATAGACTAAACCTTTTAGATAAATTCAAAAGCAGTGTCTTTTCTGACGAAGTTAACCATGTCTTGCGGACGCCAACGTACTACGGAAGATCAGATCATATAAATAAAATAAGAGAGATAGATTGCAGAACAGACAGATTCCGAATGTCATTTTTCCCACGATCAATAAGAGATTATAACGGCAGCAATAGAACTCGTAAATAGATTGCATGACTTGTAGTGTAGCCTACTAACGTATGTAAAACTTAATGCATGTTTCTGAATGTCTATTCTATATTCTATTTCTAACAGCATATAGTAGTATAGTTTGTTATTATACGGGACGTTTTTTGGACGGTGTGGTGTGCATGTGGGAGTCCAAATGCATGCTGCATGCTGGTGATTGATCACCCCCTGCCAAATACCCTAGAGGTGGCTCGCAGGGTATTATGTAGATGTAGATGTAACTGCGCATTTAATGGGTTTACAAAAGTTTACACTCGCGACGCTGGCGGGCAATGCGACCCGACTGGAACCTGTAAATGAGCTAGTTAGGACTGTTCACCGTTATCTATATTTATTATGATATAATGTTCAATCCAAAAAATCTTTATTTCTACCCCGCTGTAACGCGATTCGAATGGAGAAGATAAAGCACAAATGTTACCGATCTCTAGTCGGTCTCTTGATGCGTTGTCACGTCCCGCGCATTTACATGGGTTGGCTTAAGTTACCCATGACGACAAAGTGCTCCGAATACTCGGAGAAGCTTTGCTTAGGGATTTTAACTGAAATAAGTATTCTTGATGACGTTGATCTCTAAAATTCATAATATTCAAATTCTATTCCTCGCGATTGCAAATATTCTATTGCAAATAGCGGGAATTGATGGATTGCCGTATACTCATCGCTGCGTACTTTTTTAAAAACCCATAAAAATGCGTCCTAAGAGCCACCAAAACTTAAACTTCAACGGGACGGATTCGGGCACCCTAATTGTAGTCTCCTTGATGAAAACGATAAATGAATCATCATGTTCATTTGATTCGTTGATCCAAATCTTCGAGTAAATACATACAAGAGCGGTCATAGTGGCTGCCCGATAACCAAAACCTGCAGAAAGCTGTAATTCCCACATCCGTATTGTTAGGAAAAATGGAAAAAATAGGCCAAGTAAATATCGCTAAATTCAATAAAAATTCTGACATTATTCACTCTATTAAGTATTCAATAAAATAAAAATAAATTTTCAATCGCAATAAATAATATCTTAATATGCGCCATCGTCGTAGTCAACCTATCAGACTTACGACGTCATTGTGGACGTTTCTGCCATTCTTTCACATTAGTAAATCACACTCCTCTCGATAACACCACGAAGACATCATTTGACTTCGGCATGGCTACTTCTGCATCATCGATTTTTAATCCTCTATATCCCAGTAAATTTTAATCCCCTGATCAATGTTGGAGATGATTCATCCCCTCCCAAATACCTCAGTTGGTGGCTTGCAGGCGGTGGCGGATCCAGGATAGGGTCAAGGGGGGGCTACGTGGGATGTAACCTACCAGCACTCGTGAAAGTCCGAACATAATTACCATTTTATCTGGTATAAATTGGATACCCAATTGGATAGCCCCTCTTGGGATCAACCACTGCATTGTAACATATAACATCTGGCTGATAAAAATGGACGTCCAAACTACCCATAATAATTCGTATTTGTTCTTCGTATGTGTTATTTGCATTGAATGAGTAGTTGGCCTATTTTGCCTTTGCATGAATGTGGAAGTATATTTTGTTAGTTTACGTAACATTTTTATGCCCGTGTGGTGTGCATATGGGAATCCTAATGCATACTACATGATGGTGATTGATCCCCTCTACCAATCATCCTAGAGGTGGCTCGCAGGGTATTATGTAGATGGTGGTAATGATTCACCCCTTGCCAAACACCTCTGTTGGTGGCTTGCAACGTAATACGTAGATTTAGATGCAATATTCATGTAATTTACATTGGAGTTAAAACTGTTAAATTATTATATACTCGCACATTCATCTACATCCACGCAATTCCCTGCGAGCCACCTCTAGGGTGTTTAGCAGGGGGTGGTCAGTCTCTAGGATGCATTGCAGCATGCAAGAGGACTCCTTCATGCACACCAGTCATAAAAATGCTACATCTACAACTACATAATACCCTGCGAGCCACTTCTAGGGTGTTTGGCAGGGGGGGATACGCATACTTACAAATTATACTTCCACATGGATACAAAGGCAAAATTTACCATCTACTCACTGCATAGAATAAAAACGACATTCTAATGATGAAAACGGCCGTCAAAACAACCCTTACGGATACGTATTTGTTTACAGGTATCCGAGTGCATTGATGCAGCAGCCAAAGAGGAGTGGAGTGGAAGCAATTGCCGTGGCGTGGTTTCCCCTCGTCTCAAAAACTCGAGCCCTGCTCAAGCTCATGCCAGACATGCGCGCACACGCTCGATGAATCGACTGAGAGGCGTTACACGAAAAAATATAATCCGGGGGGGGCTGTTATTGTCCTTGGGGTCGGTGACCCTAGACCGACGCGGGACGGAAAAAATAAAATCATGAAAAAGGGTGCTGGGTGGGGGTTTTGGAGGGGATTTTCCACGGTCACGCGGAGTATGAGTCATTAAAGCCTTTACCCTGAAACGTTATACGGTGGAAGGATTATGCAAGGGTAGGCGAGAGGGTGAGGGTTCTCAAGATACTCAAGCGAAGGAACTCGTCCACGATATTCTAGACTCCCGTCATGAGAGACCAGACGAAAGTGCTCCGATGCAAGGAGTGAGCGTTTACAACCCGAACCCACACGTGAAATACGATCTTAATTCTGTCAGGGCGGGAAATCAAGTATCAAGCTGGATTTCCTAGACAGCTATAAAATGTCCTCACTATTTTCTGAAGTAATATATAGAATATAATTCTTTAGAGGAGAGATATATAAGATGAAATGCAATCACATACAAACCCCGTACTATATCTACATCTATACATCTATATAATACCCTGCGAGCCACCTCTAGGGTGTTTGGCATGGGGCGATCAATCACCAACATGCAGCATGCAATTGGACTCCCACATGCACACCACACCGTCCAAAAACGTCACACATACTAACAAATCATACTATCATATGCTGTTAGAAATAATGATAAAATTAATAAACATGCATTAGGTTTTACATAGGTTAGTAGGCTACACTACAAGTCATGCAATCTATTTATGAGTTCTATGCCGTTATAATCTCTTATTGTTCGTGGAAAAAAAGACATTCTGAACCTGTCTGTTCTACAATCTATCTCTCTAATTTTATTTATATGATCTGATCTTCCGTAGTATGTTGGCGTCCGTAAGATATTGTTAACTTCTTTAGAAAAGACACTGCTCTTGAATTTATCTAAAAGGTTTAGTCTATTTTTCAAACTACGGCCCAATCTACGGAATCTCTTTCATTCTACTATTAAGCAACGGTGTCTTGATTAAACAATTAATGGCGTCGCTCATTATACGTATTTATTTTTTACATTGTTCTATTCTTGTGAGCATTTGATATACGGATTAATAACCGTTGGAAATTTAGCATTTTCATGGATGTACTCGTATTTTTCTGTTATTATTCCTAATATTTCTATGACCGTGTGGTGTGCATGTGGGAGTCCTCCTGCATGCTGCATCCTAAAGACTGATCACCCTCTGCTTAACACCCTAGAGGTGGCTCGCAGGGTATTGCGTGGATGTAGATGAATGTGCTAGGTACTAATAGGTACATTTCAGCATTTTAGCAGAATACGTGGCACCAGCATGTTGCACGCTAGTGAATGAACGCTTCCTACCAAACGCCCTAGAGGTGGCTCGCGGGGTATTATTTAGATGTAGAATTCTCTCGAGAAATACGATCTTAATACTGTAAGGGTGGCATTCAAACATCAAACTGGATTTCCTAGACTTTTCGTAAATGTCATGGCTATTTCGCAATTCACCTCATGATATTATGCACAATATCGATTTATTCTGTACAGGAGAGAAAAATAGGCTTAAATGCAGTTACCTACTAATCGTAAAACTAATTATTCAGTAAACCAATAGCGTGGAAAAGAATTTAAACATTAATGTAGCATCACCTGAACGATGTAATTATTTCATCGAACTACAAGTTGAGCGTAAGAGTCGACTGCTACAGTAGACAAATTCGAAATTTAAATCATACTGCACGAATCAAAATATGTCATTATTGACATTTAGATCACATATTTCTGCAATCAGCAATTTAATTCGCTTTGATAGTTCACTATTCGTACTCCGATAAGATGGCTACTGTCGGTGGTCAACTGATTAACGGTGGCAAACGGATGTTTACGGCGGCCATTTAATTCTGCAATCTAGAGTATTTATTTCTGATCATTCGTTCTTAAGCTCTAGCTACAGCTCAAGTTAGCTGTTAAATCTACTTGATACCCAGCCAGTCACCCCTAGGGTATGTGGCAGGGGGTAAGTATTTCCCCCAATATGCACTTAGTTACATAAGGATGCAACCTCAAACCTACGTGCAGTTACATGACAGGGTTTAACTCTTAAAATAACCCAATGTTTAACCAAAACGTCATGTACCATTCATTAAGCTACCAATGGCAGTACTTTGGTCTGGATGGAATTGCATCACAAAAGTATAACATGAAAGAATATCAATCAACTTATTAAGTAAAACTGAGCATCTAAGTATCAAAATTATTAATCAATATACCATTTTCCGTTAATTTAGTTATAGTCTTTATCTTCCTCCGGAAGAATGTAATCGTAAACATTTCCGTTCTCAAATCTAATTCCCTTATCATCAACCTATCCACCCTAATACGTAATTTCTCTCAAATTATCCTTGACTTGCGAAGAAAATACGCGGTCTGCATGCATTTTGTGTTTTATTGAAAATTTTGAACATTTTCTTTCGTGTATATCCAGGAATCCACGTTGATGCTCGTTACAAAAAAGTAAACCATTGAATTCTTAGGGTAATGTTTTCAAGAATTATTCTAATGAACTGGCTACAGAGATGGATTTTTGTTTTACTCTCGTCCATTGTGATAATAAATTGCTCAAGGTTAATAGTAAATTGGGTCGAAAAACGTCGGTTGTTCCTCGTTATGATCATAAATTGATGGCCATGCATACGCATCACACAATCATGCATTTCATTACATGAACTTCAAATGCGATAATGCATTGTAGCAACAAATTATTCTAATATAATTGTAATTTCCGTATTTGAAATCCTTGTACGGTCGGATTATGAGTTTATAACATGGGATTAAGTAACTAACCAGGGGTGGGATTTTAAAAACCTCCAAGGGAAAATGAAAAAAATTGCGCTCAAGAAGGTTAAAACAATTTCTAAGACGTAATCGTCCAGAAATTTTATGACTTTGTGAATGTTTAAATGGTAATACTGAATTTGTTGCACCACATGCACAATTTAAATGGCCTAGGTTTTCAAGCAAGACTTCATCTGACACTGGCACTGACAAGCGGTTTAAAAAAATGTATTCATATGGAATAGCATAGTCAGATGATGCAAATACTTACATAATGAAAGTCATTTACATAATGAACTGACTACATGAAGCCAAGCCAGAGAATTTCACAGATATTCCAAACCATCGAATAGGCTTAAAGAAAATCTCATGGCCAGAAACGTTATGAAATCGGAGGGTTGCAGTAGGATGGAGTGGACTACGTCCATACTGAAAACATTAGGAGCAATTTTCTAAAAATTATTTATTAAATATTATGGAATATTTACACCTATCCTACCATTAACACGTGTAAGTACAACATATCAAGGTGATTTTTACTATCATAGCATTTTCCCCGGATGTGAAAAATAATTGTCAAATATGACATAATTTGTTGATTTAAAAAATTGATTTCATTACGCCTCTCACTTAACGTAAAACATTTTTCACACTAACCTGTGAAAATGATATGAGATCACTCCGATATAAAGAAAATTTCAACGTTCTATTATCAATTTTACCGAAATAATTGACGACGAAAATTTATCACTGCACCTGTAATTTCATTCGAAAACTAGATTAGAAAATTAAAGGTGACCAATTCTGTAAATCATTCATAAAGGTACGATATTTATTTTATTCTCGTATTTTTAAAGCTTATTTAAAAAATGCCCACGATGACGATCCTTCATCATTACTATCGAGGTACATGAAAACTGCGAGCAGCCACGGGAAAAAAATACATTTACACTATATCAATAAATTTAACTGTATTCAGTTCTTATTCCTAGTGCTCCCATTAACAAATGTGTTACCATTTTATTGCAACAGTACATCCATATTTCACCAGACAATCAGTTCATTATTTAAAAATATCGATTTGTCGATTAATTTGAAAAATAACTCGAATAAAAAAAAACGATTTCAAAAACCAAAATCGAAATTCGACTTATCGAAATTCTATTCTGGATTTAAATTTCCAATCCTTACTGTAAGGGGACTGCAAAGAGGAGGCCCAATTCCATCCCTTAGAAGGATAATTTCTGTTGCCACTTTGGTCGCATATTATTCGGTATTCAAAAATTTCCGCGACGCCGTGATGAGTCCAATGCTATCCCTTTTTTTCCAATATTTTGCAGTATAGTGTTTGTAATTGCGAGGAATAGCATTGAAAAGTTATGAATTTGGTAAATCACATCAATATATGCGTATAAATTTAGCTTAATACCTCTAATTAACCTTATTCCGCTTTGAAACTCAGATCACTTTATCCGTCAGCGACGCGAGTGGCGACTTTGTAAACCCATTTCAAAGTGCGGTGGGTGACAACACATTTAGAGTCCGACTTGAGAATCCTCTTTTGTAATATTCGTGCCTTACCCTGCGCCTCCAACATGAACCGGAATAGAAACCTCCAACAAAATATCTCAAACATGCCAAAAATTTTGCCTAAATTCGCACCTAATTATTTCAGCTAGATAGGCTAGGAGTTTGGAGAGGATGGAGAAAGGTTAGATGGACGGTTTGCGTGTATGTGGAAGTGGGCGAGGCTTCGGAAAATATATGGGCTGGGTGCGGAGAAGTGGAGAAGGAGGATGAGGATATATATATATATGTATGGGTGCAGGAGGTGGGGGGGGTCCGAGAGGGGAGGTGAGTGGGCGTCGGGGGGTGGGGTAAGGGCGACGACCAAGGCGGGGGGAGGGGAGGGATAGCATGGGTGCTTGCCCGGACCTAACCTAACCAAACAGCGCCGTAAAGGTCATGGCGAAGAATCGATAAAGTTGGGAGGCCTCTCTCTCTCTCTACTTCTTTCTCCTTCTCTCTCTCTCCGCCTCTTTTTATCCTTCTCTCTCACACGCTCCCATAGCTTTCCTCTCTGTCTCAAGCCAACTCCCCCACTCCTTCTCCACCTCCGTTTTTTTCGTCTCAGACAGACAGAGACCAACACCTTTCTCAGAATTTCACATTATATCGTTATATATTAATCATTAGGGCTCCTTCACTTTGGTGCTTGAAATTGTTCGTTGCTTCATATTTTGTACGCGTTTACTACTGCACGATTTTCAGTACTCGCGGAGCCATTAACGATTTTGGCTAGAGATCATACCTTACTCCTACATTTGAACACTGTAGGTAATCAATAATGAGATCGCAAAAAATCGCATTCGCGAAAATGAAAGAGCCATAATTATCTAACAAAAAATTGAGTACATACTCTGGAATAAAACAGTCATTTTTAATAATTTTTATTCCCCTTTTATTCTCATCATGCAAAGGTCCAATAATTTTCTATGATTAATAAAAAATTATATTTTTATATTATCTAGTAGCAGATATGGTACCGACTTTAGCTTGAAGGATAGTAATTGGGACAATTTAAATCATTTTTTTTCTTTCGGAAAGAAGATACTTTTAACAGAATTTCACATTATATTATTATGTACATAATCAATAGGGATCCTTAATTTTTGTGCATAAAATTGTTCGTTGCTAAATATGTTTTGGATTAATTAACGATTTCAAGTATTCGAGACGCTATTAACGATTTTTCACGATTTTGATTCCTGCTCGTAACTTACTTCCCATCACCATCAATAGTAAAAAAAACCTTAAATTAAGATATCTTGAATGGATCTTACCTAAAATTGGTTTGACGCTGCTCTCCATTACTCCTCTTTGTCTGCTATCCTGTTCATAGCTACGTATTCATTCTCTTTTACATCCTTTATAACCTTACTTTTACATTGATAAAATTTCAGTAACAATGAGAATATAATCGCAATCGTGAAAATCAAAGAGCCTACTTTATCAAGTAACAAATAGAGTATTTACTCTGAATTAAAACGTAATTATTTTGATATATTTTATTTCCGTTTTTCCCCTCACACACAAGTCTCCCATTATTCTAAGATTAATTAAATTATATTTTTATTTTATCTAATAACGGTTTGAGTGCCGGCTTAAGCTTGAAAGTAATTGTGATAATTGAAATTCTTGTTTTCAGGACACCAAATCCCTTTAAAGATTAATAAAATATGTTATATCATTATCAAAAGGAGAAGCAATTTTAAATTGAAACAAAATAACGGTTATAATTTGCTATATTTATCCTACCACATTCATGCATCTATCCTCATACAGTAAAGGGACAACCCTCTAAGGGTTTTTAAAAAATATCATCACACGCTATCTGGTAACGGATGGAGCACCAGATTTGAATTGAACCGGAATAATTCTGATAATTTGACTTTTTTTGTTTCCTCCGAGAGTAGATCTAAATCCTTCTAAGATACGTACAAAATAACATTAAATGCTATCAAGTGACAAATGGGGTACAAACCATAAATTGAAACGGAGTAATGGTGATAATAACCTAGTAGTTGTAATAATTACTAAACGCAGTAATCTCTTTCTCCTCATAGAGTTCTGTTACATTCCTCTCAGACAGGAGACCATCACCTTCCGACGAATTTTACAAAATATAACTATATGTTATCGTGTGACTAATATTGTGCCAATTTTGAATTAATAATTTGTAATCTTGATTAATTGCCTTCCTGTTTTCTCCTAAGATAGAAATTCAATACATTTTTTAGATTTATTAGAAATATTAAATATTGTATATTAACTAGTTACACATTTAATATATGCTTAAGATTGAAGCAGAGTAATTGTGGCAATATGCACTCATGTTTTCTACCTTCAGGTAGGAGACCAATAGCCTTCTCAGATTTAAAGTGTACATATACAATCTTTTAACAAGTGGAGAACCGTTTTAAACTTGGAGTAGAGTAAAAAAAGGTCATTTGAGAGTTTTTTTCCGGTGTCTTTCCACGGATTGACTGACCGACGCCCATTCAATATTTACAAAAAATATTATTATATGTTATCACAGAGGAGTACGCCATCATTTAGCAAAATATGGAATTCCGACTTTAAATCAAAGCAGAGTAATCTTAACAAAAAGCATTTTCTTGGCATTCCTATTTTCGCCATTTAGAGTAGTAATTCTAAGTACTGAATGTAAGAAGTAACTTTGCGGGCAGTCTCGCGTCCTGGTGCTAAGCCAAACGGAATAGCTACATGTACCAAATATGAGGGGGACGCGTCTAGTGATGGAATAACGGATGGCTTTTCCATCCCTCAAGCCATCGCGATTAATGACCGTGTGAAACGGTCTTCTATCAGGGGGAAAACAGGGTTCAGATCACAGATAAATCCACCAGGAATCGACTTCTTCATAAATATCAGATGATCTTAGGGCGTTTTCGTTTTTTCAAATATCATTTTATGTAATTAATTATGATTGATTTGTTGGTTAGTAGTACAATTGCCTGTGAAGAGCGTTTTGTGCTGTTTAGTGGATCGTACATGTGTCGTCCCGCGTACTGAAGTGTTTTGTGAGCAAGTGTTCCCCTGGGCCAAAATAATTGAAGTCCTAGTTGCGCAGCACTTAGCCTCAGCAAAATTCGCAATTAATCAAAATTACAAATTACTAATTCAAAATAGGCACTCTATTTCTTACACGATATTTTCGCGGAGTTCGTCAGTAAATGGCTGGAGCTCCTTTGCAAAAATCTATCAATTAATATAAAAATCAAATATTTGAGGACCAATTTCAATAGTGATATTTTTTAAATCATTATAAGAAACTGTGTGTTCATCTCAATATAAATCCCTCAGTAAGGTGCGGACTGCCAAGGAAAGCGGGCGGGAAACCCCGCAGGGGTTCCAGGGTCGAAGGCCCAGGACGGCCTCTGGGAGCGTAAGGCTCTATTAGCATCTTCATTTTCCTTGGTCCCTGGAATTACGTGAACTGTAAAATGAAGGACCATGGGAGACCTCTGCATTAATTACGGCCCGTCTTTGTTTCTTCTCACTATCTTAAACTCTCTAATATTTTAATTATCAAAACACATTGGGGGCGGATGCCTCATCAATTTCCCTTCCCGGTTTATTTTTCAAATTTTGCCTCGTTGGTTGGAGCACTTTCAAACTTTTAATGTGCTTATCCTAACCTGTACCTGTTATATACGAGGTCTGATAAAAAAATACGTAGAATTTTTCAATTGTGCCCACCCACTTAGTTCCCGATAAATCCGCTTGTTATCGACTACTTCGTAAATATCAGATGATCAACTTTTTTTCAGATTCCATTATACGTTGATAAGTGACGCAATTGCATGTGAAGAGCGTTTTGTGCTGTTTGGCGGATCATACTTATGTGCTGATCCTCCAGCGTACTCCAGTGTTTTCTGAGTAAGTGTTCCTCTAAGCCAAGATAATCGAAGCCCTAGTTGCGCAGCAGTCAGCCTTAATAAAATATCTAGCTCTAAGTTTCTTAATGAGTATTGGAAATAGCAATTAGGGTAGACAAAAATAAAATTATTGACATATTTGCTCAGAAGTCAGGAGAACTGAAAATAAGTTTGAATTGTAAATTGAACTGTTTTTTTTAACTTTGTTTGCTTACAATAAAAACATTACTTTTCTACTTGTGTCCTTTTACATTTTTTACTTTCCCGTTGGGGCCATATTAACCACGTTGACGCCGGTGCCCTAAGCAGTCAATCCGCCCTTGGCCTCAGGTTATGATAGCCTTAAGATCAAGATAGAGAAATCTTTCAGACTCCAAGAAGCCGTATCATCGGCTAAAAGAATGTTGGCTGTGCCACGAAGATATATTTCAATTTATTTTCCCGAAATGGTAAAACACTTAAGTATTTACCACCGCGATGCACTTCCTCGTGTTTCTTCAGATGCATGTGAGGGAACTGCAATAATTTGATTATTAATAATCCTATAAATACTACTCATGCTATAATTCACAAAATTATTTCTAATGTAATAAGATAATCCACCAACAATTAGTCTCCACTACTATTTGTTGAAATGCATAGTTTTGACGATTTTATAGAACTGAATTTCTAATCAACGGTATGAAATCCGAAGATTGATTCGACGAATTTCTGCTCTAAAGTCTCCCATAAACTAATCTTCAATTGCGTACATAATTCTTCTTAATGCATTCTTCTGCTCCATGCATTTTGTCTGAGGCTACCACCTTTCTTTGCGTCCACTAGTCCTTCAACGATTGTCCTCTTATTCATCAACATTTTCGGTTTCAGAAAACCGATAGTTTTGCCGGGGAACTAAAAGAAAAAGCAAAAAGGCAAAATATTTCACTCAGCTACACTCTATTGTCACATAAATAACGACCTTTACTTAAGGTTTCTCTTTGCTAACACTCTAGGCCTATTACGAAAATGTATCCTTCGTAATGGTCTCATTACTTCGAGTGATATGAGGCATAATCCACGAACTGCTCTTCACCTCAACTGAAAATATAAAATAGAGATTTTTCAATACCTTCACCGTCTTGCGGTGCGGTCGTAAAGCAACTACGAACGCGACTCCTTGCACGAAAAAAACAAAAGAAATAGGGCGTGCGCATAAATGGATTTCACTCTGGAGTGGCAGGAGCCAAGGTATATGCCGAAGTTCTCCGTTCGAAAGATCATAAAATGAATCGCGGACGGATAAAGTATAATCAGTTCATTTCCCTAATACACTCCTCCCAGGTCATTAGTCAAACTATCCGAATACAATTTTAAGGCTGTCGAGAGTGGGTCTACATCAATTTTTCAGCAATAGGACCAATAAAAACGTTAAGTTTGATAATACCTAATGAAGATCTTAAGAAAGATTTTTTCGCATATTCTCTACTGTGTCTATGATTCTATTAAACAATTTTAGAGCTGGTTTCGTGGTGAGAGATCAACATAAACGAAAAATGATACGGTAAATTTCGCCTCCACGTAATGACGGCTACAGATTTCGCTATTCAAAACATCATTGCATACGAGGGAGTAAAATTAGTTTGATTCCAACCATGATTCGATCATGGAAATAAAATAAAAATTCCACGATGTATGAAATCATGAAGTTCAACTGAAATTTAAAAATCGCGCAACCAAAACCATCTATAAAAAGGGAAAATCGAGCCATCCATGACTTATATATTCCTTAGTCAAAGCAATTCTTTCAATAGGATATACTTAATTTAATATTTAACAAGTTAACCGTGTTTTTTTCACTCCTATACATAAATTTTATTTTACTTTATCCACATGTTATGGTATTATTATTTTTAATTAAAAGTATTTAATTACATATAGTTCCAGTGGTACAACCATACAAATATGCTGTTGACAGGGAGGTTTCATTAATATTAACGGAGTTATTCTCTCAGTTAGGATCAATGATCTTTAATTTGAGCTAATTTACACTAATACAACATCAAAAAATAAATAACTAAATAAGGGTAAAAACAAAATTTAATTACTACTAAAGAGTAAACCTAACACTGAAGGATTTGAAGAATCAAAACCTCTCCCTGAATGAACCCTAATACATTTTTTTTAATTTTTGTTATTCATGTTGCACTGGTCGAATTGAGTGGTTCGCGTCGGAATAACATTTGCAGAAGAGCAAAATTATTTCACTTAGGACGACTTCCTTCCTCGATATCTCCCAAGAGACTGTACCGTGAATTCCTTTTACCTTCAATACCGTAATCGTAATGGAATACGACACATAGGAAAGTTCCCGTGCCGAAAATTTGCTCAGTCACGCGTACTGAAACCTTGAGGAAACTCGTAGATTTCGCAACGCGGTACGGCGGAGACGCTCGCAGACAAATATCGACGGCTGCGATATGGGCAACAGGGTTCTTCACTTCCGAGGTTAAACGCTGACGGGAGTTATTTCCGCGCCAGTCACGGCGTCGGCGGCGGTGGCTGGGAATATCGCGAATTTCGGGGAAGCCCATATTGATCGTCAAGACTCGGGGTGGAGTGCAGAAGTACGGCTTTTCCCCCCTCCTCCCACACTGAAAGAGCGGGCCTTTTTATACACGCAGCGCCAATGACACCTGCTTCGGGCGAAAATGTGAATAGGGTGGTTTCCTATTATTTTTTTGTTGCCTAAATCGAAAGATTATTACTCCTGGAGTACGTATTTCACTTTTTTAGATTTTTAAATGACGATATCTATTTTTCGCGATTAAATGAAAAGCGAAAAATTTCAAGCGCGCGAAAACGCGACGGCCAAGTAGGAATGATGGGAAAACTCCCGTGTGACGTCGTTCTGGTTCCCGCTGCCGCAAGTAAGGTGACCTTGGGGCGAGGCTCTGAGCGCTGATACGACGCAGGATGCTAGCAGGTGGCAGAGTACCATGCTGGCTGGTAGCACTTGGCTTAAATAAGGATTATTAATACCTTATCAAACGAGGAAAACTTTCCGACCTTAGCCAGTTTTAATAGGTGAATATTAAGACATACTTCCCTGAGCTCTGTGCCTCAAGCATGCATTGGTAACCTCAGACGATGTAAAACTCCTTTCTACTCGTATAGAAACTAGGTCCCTGTGACGTCACGTGGAGTGGCATCGCATGGGCGCCAATCTGGCCTTTTTCATGTGAGGTTAAAAATTGACCTATAACATTCGTCTAAACTGGGATTTCTAAAACCAAATAATTTTTATATTATGAATACACTAATGGTGGGTAACGAATCGCAATCAATGCATTTCGTTTTCTTTGATGAAGGAAACTACCCTATTAGCCAATGAGATCTAATTCCTATCTATACCTCAACGTGGTGAACCTTGGTGACTTGAATAGTCATATGAAAGACTGGGTAAACAACCATTGGGTGAAATAGCATCAGAGCAAACGTGATATGCTATCCTCATCCCTACGAGGTGAACCCTCCTAACCTCAACTACCCTGTGAAAGATTGGGTAACTAACCTCAGTGTAAAGAAGGTTCAGGGAAAACGAGGAAAGGAGAAATAGTCCTCCAAAAGGGGATTACACAGTGACAAAAGGAACATAAATGGAATATGAACATCGGAATTTTGAATGAAAATCGAATTAGGAATAGACAGCAGGATACCATCAACGAAATCATAAGTATAAAAAAAGACATTGCAATCTTATCAGAAACGAAAACTAAAGACGATGGACCAGGAAACTTATGAGAATTAATATATTGCTACAGTGGTGTTAAGTGAAATAGAGAAATTGCTGTAGATGGCTTATCCTTACTTGTTACCTAAGCATTTTACCAATTAAGGTAGATTTCCATGGAGTACTTAAGAAGCACTCTGCCAGTATCCCTTTCCTTCATGAACTTCCCCCTTCAATTCATAAGGCCTACTCCCTTTCACTATATCTAAATATCCTATTCTCTTCCTTCCTCTCCCTCCTTAACCTAACATTCATCCATCCAACCCAAAAACAACATACCCTCCCCACAAAGTACTCGCTCCATCCACACCTGCTATCTCCTCCTTATCTCATCTAAAAGCTGCCTCTCCTCACCCACCATGTCCAGCACTTCGTTGTCCCTCCTCCTCCCCGTTCACTTCTCCTTCTCCATTTTTCGCCACACCATACTTGTACAAAAGCAAATAAAAATAATTCGGTATTTTTTTCGGACCCGGATCCGGATCGGATCCTTGATTTTCGGAGCCGGATCTTCAGATATTTTCGGATCCTATTGCATTTTCAATTGTCTATAAACGAAGTAATTATTCAAGTCTCTTCTGGGTAAATGCAATCAAAGGAATGCTATTTAGATTTACATACACGTCTAAAAAGCTTGCGTTTGGAAATGAAAATAGGTTTCAATCTTCAGATAAAGCATTGACTGATTTTTGATATTCCTCACATAAGTCTCCCCAGAATTTCGTCACTTTCTCATCGCATACTGACTTGTGTTTCACCCGCAAATGCTTCAGTTGGGGCGAGGTGGATTTTCCACTTCCTCGCGATAGTTTCATCTCACAGTCCACGCACATGATGTCAATATCCCTTTATGTCAATAAAAATGTTTACCTTACTTAAAAAAAACCAATGAGTAGGACAAGCATCGCAACGGCGCATGCGAAGGTAGGATCGAAAACCTTTCCACTCCCTCGCATGGGACGCTGCATTCACTGAATCATAAATTTAAAATTTCGGATCCAGATCCGATGTCTTCAGCGAATTTGGATCCGAAGTATCCGATGAAGGGATTTATATCCACGGATATTTGGATCAGAAGTATCCGATCCGACCATCCCTAAAAAATAATATAATACACTTTGTTAATTCCACACAATATATATACATATTGGTACAACCCCGACCACTTTCAACACTATTGGATCATTAACAAGAGCACTTCTCCCACCGGTGATATAAAGTTTATTTCATTCATTTAACAAGATCAAATTATTTATCAGGTTCTCCGAGGTTCCAATTATTCTATTGGAATTTTCAAATCATCTTTATTGTACATAAGTGGTACTGGTATTTACTGCACATCTTTTCAGAGGGGTGACCGTAAATCGTGTCGCGTGTAATCAATAATGGAATCATATTCCATCCGTTCAGACACGTCAGTTCCGATTCTCTTTGAATCGCTCAATTTCCATCCGGACGACTTGAAGAGAAGCACACACGAACGTAACGAAAGGGTTGAAGGAACCTTGCCTGCAATGACTTTTTTCTCCCCAGACACGAGAGACGACCACGCGACAAAGCTCTTTACAAGGAGTGCGCCACGGCTTGCGTGTAAAAGACCCGAAACGACCATTCTGCTAAAGGTTCGATATCCAGTTTTGTCCCCAACCGAGTCCTTCATTTTTTGTCTCAAGTACCTCAACCCTCACGTACCTACTACCTATCCCTTTTCAAGATCGACAACCCAATCACCAAATGTTTCGTGACGCCAAAATGAATTCTTCATGCTTCAATCATCGACTCTCGCATCTGCCTCAATTCGGATGAAAAAAATGGAATATACTAAACACAAATCAGGGCCATTATAAGACTTAAAAATATTTTACTATTGTTATCAAATATGCGTAGATTTATGACGATTTTTATTTTTCACGCGAGGTGACGAGCCCCAATCGGTAAAAAGGGTCTGTAAAAATACTCCTTTTTACACGCACTGCCTGTCCCTCGTTTCTGGGGAAGTGGTTTAATTTTCCTAGTCACAAGTTGAAAAATCGTTATAAATTAACTATTATTTGTGAACAACTGATATCGTATGTACAAAGATACTGGAGACTAGTCAATAACACAGTGTGAAAATTCGCCTCGTACGGGCAACCGTTTCTTATAAAATATCATTTGATAAAAAATGAAATTACAACTGTTGTAATTGCGGTAGACCCATGAAACTTGATATTAATATCAAAAAAGCCTTACTCCATGACATGAATTTGGAAGAGTTAGTAATGCGAGTTTAATGTTGGCCAATGTTCAAAGTAGAGGAGAAAGGCTTAAAAACCGGTACTTTTTTAGTTTCTGCACTAATATCTATATTTAACCAGTAGGGTAAAATTTTTCATCTACATCAATCAACGCGCAACATAAAAATAAAAGTAACGGCACCAATATCATAAAAAAGCTTAAACGGTATGCTTTTTATAAGCGTTCAAACTCGACTCTCTATACTTTTGGTATGGACAGTAGCCATAATATCGCCGAATGCAATAAGATATCTATATTTCAATACTTGGAGCATGCCAGTAACAGTCTATTTCAAGATGATCTGATCGTATAATATCACTAATATGTCCCTACATAGTTCCTTGCAATTTTTTATTTCAATTCCCTGCCTGTTTCGGTGGCGGCGTGAATCCTCGCCTGTCAATTACCATGTCGCGGGCTCGAGTTTGACCTGTGTAGATTGCCCCTATCCAGGGTATGGCTGTTCCTGAACGTGGTACAGTTCACTTATTGAAAAAGAAACGATGTAAAAAGTAAATGTGTGCCGTTTTCGCTGGTATGGGAATAAATTTAAAAAATTAAACGTGGTATGCATCGTTCAAAACGTTTTTCACAGATTCTCGTAGCGCATAGAAACGGAAGGTGGCAATAGGATATGAAAAAGATAAATTTTTTTTCAAGTTGGGCATAATAAGTGCGAGTGGAATGCTTGACCGACCATTCCAAGAACAGACAAATAAAAAAGTCAAAGAGTGACATGACCGCACGGGCAACTCGGAACTAACCACCAGAGTCTATGGACTCCGAAACGAGAGTGCCGCCCTAAATGCTTCCGGGGCAGGTTCTTCTTTTTCGTCCGGTCGGACCCAAGCCTTCGCGGTGGGTTATTGGCGTAGCGAGGACGCACGGTACACAGGGCACAACGCGATTTTTGTAATTCCTTCCTAGATTCCCGGTGCCTTTTTACTCAGCCGAGCGGCAAGGATTCTCCCGGTGTCCTCATTCCGAAGCGCCGGTGGTTTCACGGGGCAGTGGCGGCCGCTCCTGATGTCCGAGGCCCTTGGCCAAAGCGATGCATCGCACCCTTTGTTCTGGCCGGACGAATCCTGCATACCCCCCGGCTACGCATTTACGTAACTCCGCTCATCTCAACTGCGCAACTTATAACCCTGTCAGGCACACGGTCGCATTCGTATTCCGCACATTTTATGACCGCAAAGAAGGGTCGAATATGGTCCACTAATCCGTGCGTCTGTATTCCGCAAATAACCAGTAGCTAGTTGCTGAAGCTAATGCTTCAGTTTTCCGGGGCTGACTTAATCCTACTCTTTTGCGAGAGTAACACTCACTCTGTAATGATGTGAGAAAAACAACGTTACTGGAGATGCATCCTTCATCCCCAGCTTTGCATTTAAATTTACATCACTCAGGGCCAGTTTCACCAACCCGGATAATCTACTTATCTCGGATAATTTTCTTGAAAAACCGAGATAATACAACAATCGCGTTTCACCAGCAACATTAACTTGGTTTTGGAGAGTTATCTCGGTTAATACTTTTACTGACGATATCCCTCCGCGTAAAGGCTATTATCCGAGTTAACTAGTGTGTCATGGCGTTGATGCGCAGGCGACTTCATCAGCTCTTGGAAGATTCGAGTGATAGCGAGGAAGAGTACGAATATTATTATCCAAGGCGACGTCCAAGATGGATAAAGGAACGCGCAGATTATTTTGACACCTATGATGATGTTGATTTCGTCATTCATTTTAGGTTGACGAAAGAATCTGCAATGGCTATTCTTGCTCTCATCGAACAGGAGTTGGAGTTTTTCACGGACAGGTAAGGCCCTTTCCTGATATTATGATAGAATTAACTTCTGTTATCAAAAGATGTAATTTATGACAGACATTTGCTATAGTTATATCATTATATTGGCTATTTATATGACCATATGAAATGTATACGTTGGTTGCCGTAACTCATTTGTTGACGAAGAAGTGATTGTTTACATGCGTGGATATCCTTAATGTTCAATCCAGTGTCTTTAAAATCATTTATAAAGAGGTTTTCGTGATTAATTTCGCTCTTCTAGCAGTATTTCGTTATTAGAATAACACCTTGAACCGAAACTCACGCATGTAAAAACGGACGGTCTTCACTACAGACAAATTTACGTTCACACAAGTAATAACCGATGAGTTATGAGATGAACTAAGCAATGTCTGGGAAGTTTGTAAAGCTTTTATGCGTATTCCTATTGTTTTTATTGTAATACCGCAGCGATTTATCTATGATGCTTATTATAAATAATTGTAGGGCTGTCGAAATTCTAATTATTCCCCATTTATCTTAATCTCAATCCTGAAAAAACGGATTATGTATGCTCATCTGAAAGCCATGACCATAGTCTCACAAGTCTAAATTTGAATGGAGCCTGAGTAAATTATAGGTACCTCCTTGCAAATGATGTAACTAGCCATGATTACTCTCATCTATATGATGTATTTTTGTCTTATTATTCAAGCTACTGGTAATACAGAATACTTCACAGTTCCCAATAATTACATTCCAGAAACGAAGCTGTATCACCAATGAGTCAGTTGCTGCTCACATTAAGGTTTTATGCCACTGGTGGTGATCAGCTAAGTTTGGCAGACTTTTCAGGAGTGAGCAAGTCAACTGCCCATAGAATCATCCACAGGGTTAGTTGTGCCATTGCTGCCTTACGTCCAGCATATATTAGAATGCCAAACAGCCCACAGGCAATCCTGGATGCTCAAATGGCATTTTATGGCATTTCCAGGTTTCCAAAGGCCATCGGGGCAATGGATTGCACACATGTGAGAATAAGATCTCCAGGTACGTCCATTCTATGCCATTGTATTCAGGGTCCTGAAGTTTCACAGTATGATAAGAATGCATGAGTTGATATTTTTTTAAATAGTTCACATTACCATTATATTCATATCTCTGTATAAAAATGAAATATTGCACAGTTTTATAGTAACTTCCTGTAAGCAGAGCTTTTTCTTTTATCTAAACATGTGAGTATGGTACTGTGATACCAAGGAGTGGGAAAATGGTCACATTGTGCTTATCTTTTCTTGAAGGTGGAGATGAAGCCGAACGCTTTCGGAATAGGAAAGGATACTTTTCCCTAAATGTCCAGGCCATCTGCAGTGCCAAGATGGAATTTACGGATATTGTGGCAAGATGGCCAGGCAGCACTCATGACAGCAGCATATTTAACAACTGCAACCAGAGAGCATTATTTGAGCAGGGAGCATATGGTGACTCAGTGTTACTTGTGGATGCAGGATATGCATGCAGGACATACCTCATGCCTCCCCTAAACGTTACAAGGACGCCTCAGGAAAATCTTTTCAACGAATCACAGATAAGATCAAGGAATGTTGTGGAGAGATTGTTTGGATGCTGGAAGAGAAGATTTCCCATATTAGCTGTTGGCATGAATGTGAAGCTGGAAAATACATTTACCATAATAGTAGCCACAGCAGTGTTACACAACATCCTTCGGAGGGCCGGAGATGAAATGCCCATGGATGATCCTAGATTGCAATTAAGGGCCCCATGGGAAGATCTCTTGGCAGAGGGGGAGGCGAATGGACATCAAGTTCAGGCAGGAGCACAAAATCAGGGCAGAGTGCGAAGGACCCTTATTGATGAATATTTCCAGAGGTAAATGTTTGTTTATAAGATACAATTGATAACAAATTAACTACTTACTGCATTTATCTAATAGATATTTTTTGTTATTTCAGCCTTATCCAATAATCTGGAGGATAGAAAAAGGACCAAGGTTTTCAACCAATGTGGTAAATGAAACACATCAATTTCTTCCATTATTTATTTAATTCTTTTCTCAATAAATCTGTTCGGATCTTATCCTGCTTGAGCTGCTCAATCTCTCTCTCCAATTTAATTTTCTCCAACTCCAACTTCACCTTCTCCTGCTCCACTTTTATGAGGTGCAACTCATGCTGCCACTGATGCTCCTCCTTTGAGAGGGTGGTTGTGACAGTCAATGCCTCTGCCTTCCTCTTGTGCACGCTTGTGAGACCATCCTTCTCAATATGTGACCTCCTTCTTCGTGACCAAGAAGGAGTTTGTGAAGTGGATGGCTTCTCTCCAGAGGCACTTCTTTGTGGTACAGACTCTGCAGCAATGCTGGGCATCTGCTCTGCTTCATCTGCAGAGGCACTAGGCCTGAGCACAGGATTAATGCGGCTTTTCAGCATCAGAGAGGTGTAATTGCCCCAATCCTGCTCTGGTGTTGCCTGTAAGGTCAAAATATTTCATTGATAATGAATAGCATAACATGTCTGATCTTTAGTTTAGCAAACCATAGGCATTCATGTAAGTCATTGCTCACACCTGTGGCTAGTGAATAGTTTCTCATGTTTATACTGTGATACTCTGTTCCTGGATCAGAGTGCACAACAACAATATCTCATGTCTGACAATTGTGATTTCAGTACTTTTTTCACTGACTCACTGGTTACATACACTTACAAAATATTTGGATCGATCTCACATTGCTCATCAATGTTTGACTGGTGTGCTCTGATATGTGGTACTTTATCAGCCTATCAAAGGAACCATTTCTATATTCATTAACCAACCTAAGAAACAAAGCAATGATCATATGGAATTATAACGATACAAATAATGAAATAGAGCCATGGTATCGATATAATCTGTACAAAATATCGGTACGGAAAAAATGATCGTGTGATTCAGGTTTAAGACCAAGGGGATTCTAGGAGGCCCAAGAACATGGTGGTTACGCGTTATCTATAGCCGTTTCGCCCCCACTTTATTCGGTGGCGCTACTACTAGGTACTTGTACCTCGTTCAGTGTGATTTTCGCCATTAACCTTAGTGGAAGTGGTCTTTTTTAGTTGACAATTGCCCCGCAAACGTTAAATGCTTGGTTTATATGATTTATTCAGTCAGCTACGAATTACTTCCGTGTATTTCCTCTAGAAAAGTGTCAATCGATGACTGTTAGCGCCAAGAGTTGCGATTTTGAAATCTCCATTTAAGGCGCGCGGAGCGACAACAATTATAACGACGGACTTGAGAATACTGTAATGAAATGACCGCGATTTAGACACTCATTTCTACACATAGGCACACATTTACCAACATGTATAATACACCGTCATACTGTATAAACACCACATTACCCAACTTAATATTTTATAAACCCCAATTCAAACTTTAGTTCGCCTAAATTGGGTTTTTTGCGCAGTGGAGAATGGAGCATTTGCAGTAAAACTCGGTTACAACGATCACGCATGTAACGAAATCCAATAACGAGGTGAGTTCCCGGTCCCTTGGACATTCCTACAATCGCCAATGTTAATTTCCCCACATGTAACGTGAACGGATGTTACGAAACACCCGCAATTACGAACTATTCTTTGGTCTCTTGGGGAATTATTGTTACGGGCGTTCCTCAATTTAAGACCATTTACGGAATATTAGCCGGCAAGCCGTCGCCTGTGGTGCATAGAGCAAAATCCATAATAATCGATATAACGAAATCCCGCTTTAACAAAATAGAACGATGGTCCCCTGGAATTCGTCATCAGAGAGTGTTACTCAATTTAGCCGAACCTTCCTTACTGTGTCTCTTGAACCCTCCTCTGTGTCAGGAAGGGACGTTGGCGTATCTATTAACCTAAACTGTGGGTATCTACATTCATTGAAGACAGGTAAAATTTTGTAGTGGACAACTAAAATCGTAAACATCATCCCTTACCCATTCGCCGATGACTGCCAATATTTTGAAAGTAGACTCTTCCATGGCGATGGTTTCATCTCCGCAATTTTCTCCGGTTTTCTTCCGCTTCTGTTGGTTTTTGGACAATAGTTTCGCTGCTATCCTGCCAGCATCTTAAGGTCGTAGGTGACGGCGCCTCGTTCACATTCCGTGGGCTGACTGGGTGCTGCTCTCTGATTGGAGATGTTCCTTGGATGATTGTCTTAAAGGAGACAAATCAGGGAATCCATAGGAATTAAAAAAAAAAGCCGTTGAATTTGAACGGAGAGGACGGATATTTTCTAACAGCGCCACGAAAAGACGCATCCAAGAGATAGCCAATCAGAGAGTAGCACCCAGCCAGTCGACGATATGTAAGCGAGGCAGAAACGACACACCGACACTTTCGACCTGAAGGCACTGGCAGGATGGCCAGCAAAACTGTTGTCCACAAACCTACCGACGCAGAAGAAAACCCGAGAAAAATTCAGAGATCATAGGCTCTTCCAGGTTAAAACTCGTCTACTTCGCGAAGTTATTAGCTTTCGCGGGAGTTGGTGAAGAGTTCTCGGGATCGCCACCGGGTCAGGAACTCCATATCTGCCAACGTTTCGATGTCCGACTCGGTCATCGTCCTCAGGGCTGTGAATGAGTTGTTTGTCATTTTCCAGAAAAGGGTTCCTGATGAAACACAACTAGCAGGACTTCATGTTGTATTATTTCAATATTGAACTCGAAGTTACAGAAACATAGAGGTTTCGTATTTACCTTTTGCAACTGCTAACTAATCTGAATATAGAACCATGCATATTATTTCTCGTAAATATTAGAGACCGCGTCAAATTGATTATTTTTCAGCTATTTGTCTGATAAGTTTAAGGAAAAGGGATGAAAAAAATGGCTAAAGCATTTCTTCCTAGATTGCGCGATGACAGTTAAATAATCATTGGCCTCATGTTATGACCAGTGTGAGTTTGGAGAGGCAAATATGAAAGTTAGCAAGTTGGCAAGTTGCGCCTTTTCATGAATGTGGAAGTATAAATCGTAAATACGCGAAACATTTTTATGGCCGTGTGGTACGGATATGGGAATCCTCTTGCATGCAGCAGCCTGGTGATTGTCTCACCACCTGCCAATCACCCTAGAAGTGGCTCGCAAGGTTTTGTGTAAATGTAGATGAAAAACATATCCGATTTAGTAATGAAGAATAATTCTTGTGAACCTACATTTATATGCTTCCGCCACTTCACTCTCTTTATCTACATGCACGCCATTCTTTCCGACTTCAATGCAAGTACGTTAACGGATAGTCCATCAACTGGCTGTCCTTTCTTTCACAAAAACCTAGAGAGGCACGACAAAAAGCAAAACAATGCCACATATTTCCCGGGAACAAAGCCCACCAAACGAGGACCAATCCATCAAGTTCGTGCCTGTCGCTCAGCAAAAGCTTCCTCTTCCAACGATGCACGTGCAACCGCGCCTTTGACTGACCGAAAATAAACCTAGTGAATGTCATTTTATTTTACCGACTGTCGATAAAACGCAAAAGCCTAATGAAGGAAGTTCTTTCCACCTGGGCGCTACTTCGTCATCCGGAGTTCGTTTCCCTTCGACGAACGTGTCCCGAATTCGCGGAATGGCTGGTTTGAAACCGCGCCGAGCAGCACACGGAAATATCCCGCGCAACCCCAGAGATAGTAGTTACGACCACGTGATCTGCAGATATTCGGCCACATCATTCATCCGCACAGGTGTTCTTACGCAGGGTTAAAAAGGGCATGAGGGTTTTCCTGCGCGCCGGCTTTGGGATTTGTTGATAGTACACAGTGGGACCGATGACAAGCGCCCATGATAATCACATACGCCAGCCATGCGACCACGTGACCGGCAGGTATCCTCCCACATCACTCATCGAACGATAAAGAACAGGAAAGAAATTTAAAAACAACACGGGAAGTCGCAATCATAAAAGAATATTCTAGACATAAAAATATGTAGCATACTGAGAAATATGAAGAACTTCTTCCAGGTATGGAATACACTTTATTATGATGAAAGAGTTCAAGATCAAAAATAGACTGCTACCACGAAAAAACTGGCTATAATTTGGATACAAGAACTGAATTTCGTTATAGATTTATAAATAAAAACATTACATATATCGCAGGAATAACGATCACATAAGTCCATTACAAACAGGGTAAATAAGGGTATTGAAACATTCAATTGAAAATTACACAAAGAGCAGATATCAGTTCTGATATAAGTCATCAGGATAAAATTATATTAGAGGCATCTAGAGGCTAGATTTAGGGATCAGAGGTCGATGACTTCGAAGTTTTTGGATCAATTCCCATTCCAAAGAAAATATCAAGACCAAAGGAGCCCATGGACCACAATTTTTCTTTAGACGCAGTACCTATTAGTTTTTGGCAAGAGGACAGATATTATAAATTCAACATATAGCACGCTTTACTTCCCGGTAAAAATATTTCATTTTCACATGTAATTATTCATACTTACATAAACAAATTCATGTATAATCAAATGGCATTTTTGGAGGATTTTTCCTATTTGCATTTTTTGAATTGCATTTTTCCAATTCCAGAAAGCATATTTTCTGGGGCGAGGGTATATATATTCATATACAGCTAAAAACGACTAGATGAATGCAAGATGCTCTAGGCAGATTAACTATTTTCTTCTGTCTCCACTGCAATACCATTTCTTCTAGGCACCCCACCCGGCCTTCCACAACACGCCGAAAGCGACAGTCGACCTGATTAAAATTATTGGAAACACCCTCCATCAGCAATACCTCCTCATCCTATAGCAAGAGGCAACTTCATTCTCATCTTTAGAAAGAGCAAAGGAGGTTGAAAATAACGGGTGATTACAACAGTGTCCATCGGTTTCAAAGATCTATCCTGTTTCAAACGCCACAAGCGCAGCGCAACTTCTAAAAACGGCTGGTAGATTCTATTATAGCCTTTTTTATAAACATTAATCATTTTCAAAATGTCCTCCGAGAGTAACCCGAACGGATTTGATTCGAGAGTGGGAAGGAATTGAAAATTCCACCATACCAGAAAACCATCTATTGGCCAACACATTGGGCTACATCTGGAGGAAATTGGTCGCATAAACTCCCGACGAAAACAATGGTAACTTTGGTAGTTTGGTAATATATGAGGCTCGCCCGGAATGCAGAAAGTCAGTGGTTCGATTCCCGGTCGAGGTGAAAATTTTCTGGCCATCATTCTATCTCCACGCCAACGCTGTATCATCTCCATGAGTATGTGTTCCTGACTCTGTTTCTACATAGTCTCTACTTAAGTTCTAATATTCGCCTGTGGCGACGTAAGTTAGAATTGAGGAGTGAGAAGTTAAGATGTACAAGTGATTTATATTTATAAATAGAGTTTGGTACGGAACTTGATGAAAGAAATATAAAAAAAACTTGGCAGCCAACGATTACGAGTGAGTCTCGGTTCTTTGTGGACATCGAGTGCAAAATCAAATGCACTTCTAATTATCAAGTTGATCTCGTTTGTTTTCTTTACCTAATTTCTGTACTCAACTCTGTTTAGGAAACAAAATCACTTGTGTTCTCACCCCCTCATATGTATTCTTTATTATCCTTGATAAAATATCCTGTGGAGCGGCTAATAATCATTTTTAAATACCGCATGAGTAGCAAATACCTATTTGTAAGTACCATACCCAATGCTCGCTTGCTCGCTCCAAATCCACTACCCCGCGCGCCTTCAGCGAAGAGGCTAGATCCCCGTGGCCTTGCCACATCAAAGACACCCTCTCCTTCCTCCCACTCTAGGCCGTCTGCCTGTCGTCTGGAAGACCTCATTGTTTCGAGCGACTCCCGCCGCGGGGCGTTCGATTTAACCAGCGTCCCAGCGCCGTCAAAACACACCCTTCCTTCGTGTCTTCCAGTCGGTCGCAGCTTCGCAGTCTTTTGTCTGCTCGTGTAAATCAAGCGGCGGCGGCTGCTGCTCGGATGTAAAAAAAAAATTGAAGAAGACATCGCCCAGAGTGATACTGGAACTCGAGAGAGACAAAGGACGATGCTTTCTGCATTGCACGGAGATGCTCTTTTAGTTAGTAGAACCATGCAAGGGAAGAAGGCAGGGGGAGAGGGTGGAAAAAGAGATCCCAAAAGTCCGTTTTACCTGACACTATACCAAGTACGGAAAATTGAGACCAACTCAGAATTTCGTTCACAACTGTATCATGTTAAACGCTAGTTTGCCGTTTCGAAGAGTGGATCGGATTACAACCACGTAACCGAGGAGCAGAAATTAATAAGGTCAGGGTGTTTCAATAAATAAAAGATCGTAGCACTTTCCCACAAGAATTTTTAATGCGTACAATGCGTTTCGGCTCACTGAGCCATCATCTGGTACAAGAACCAGACTAGTACTAGAGTACTTGTACCTTGAACAGAGTCTTGTACCAGATGATGGCTCAGTGAGCCGAAACGCGTTGTACGCATTAAAAATTCTTGTGGAAAAGTGCTACGATCTTTTATTTATTTAAATATGTCTAACTTCCACCAATTGAAGCCTGAATCTGTTGAACTTATTCGGAAGGTCAGGATGGCCAATCAAATACTGACATGAAATCCCCAGTTTATTTTCGCATATCATCATCATTGGTCCACAATCCTAGGATTGGTTTGACGCAGCTCTCAACTCAATTCTCCTATCAGCTAATCTTTTCAATCCTGCGTATTTCTTCTCTTTCACATCTCTCTTTACTTGTTCCATATATTTTGTTCGGGGTCTTCCTTTTCCATTCTTGCCTTCCACTTGTCCTTCGACGATTGTCTTCATCAGGCCATCATGTCTCAAGATGTGGCCTATAAGGTTGTTCCGTCTTCTTATTAAGGTTTTCATGAGGCTTCTCTTCTCTCCTACCCTTCTTAGGACTTCCTCGTTACTAACTCGGTCGATCCATTTGATTTTCATCATTCTTCTGTAGAACCACATTTCAAAGGCCTCTATCCTTGCTTTCTCCGCTGCGGTCATTGTCCATGCCTCACTTCCGTATAGGAGCATACTCCAGATGTAGGTCCTTATAAATTGTTTCTTTACTTCCATATTTAAGTTTCCCGCTGTAAGCAGGTCTCTCTTTTCGTGGAATGCTCTCTTCGCCTGGGCTATTCCGCTGATAATTTCTTTCTTGCTTCTCCCGTCACTAGTTATCTTGCTTCCCAAATAACAGAATTCATCCACCTCTATCACTTTTTGCCTCCCTATTTTATCGCATATAATGCTCGTATATAACGCTGATTTAAAAATCAAGTACGGTGCTGCGTCGCTTTTTACGGCCAAATAATTGTTTAAAAGCTCATGCTACATATATTTTGCGTTTTACAATTGTAAAAATGATAGTGATTTGTTATTTTAGGAAAATGAATTTTTGGGCCTTGTGTTTAGAAAAAAGGGAAAATGTGTGATTATGCTTTTATTGCAGAACCATTTGCTATGACCTCATACCATAGAAAAAATACTATATATTCGGGATTTTTAAGGGCATTAAATAATTAAAATTGGACGAAAATGTACGATTATAATAGGGTAGTTTCCTTTCATCAAAGAAAATGAAAGGCAATAATTGCGATTCATTACCCAACATTGGTGTATACATAATATACAAATTATTTGGTTTTATAATTCCCAGTTTAGGCGAATGGCAATGGTCAATTTTAACCGCATTTGAAAAAGGCCAGATTGGCGCCCATGCGATTCCACGATCTTTTATTTGTTTAAATAAGTCTAACTTCCACCAATAGGGTAGTTTCCTTCATCAAATAAAACGAAAGGCATTGATTGCGATTCCTTACCCACCAGTAGTGTATTGATAATATACAAATTATTTGGTTTTAGAAATCCCAGTTTAGACGAATGGCAACGGTCAATTTTAACCTCATTTGAAAAAGGCCAGATTGGCGCCCGTGCGATTCCACTCCACGTGACGTCACAGGGACCTAGTTTCTGTTCGAGTAGACAGGAGTTTTACATTGTCTGAGATTACTAATGCATGCATGAGGCGCAGAGCTCAGGGAAACATCTCTTCATAATCACACATTAAAAATATCTAAGTTCGGAAAGTTTCCTTCGTTTGACAGGGGAATAATAATCCTTATTTAAGCCACGCGCTATCTGCTATTAGGGTACTCTGCTACCTGCTAGCAGCCTGCGTCGTATCAGCGCTCAAGCCTCGCCCCAAGGTCACCTCACACGCCGACAGCTGGAACCAGAAATACGTCACACGGACTTTTCCCATCATTCCTACTTAACCGTCGCGTTTTCGCGCGCTAGAAATTTTTCACTTTTCGTTTAATCGCGAAAAATAGATATCGTCATTCGAAAGTCTAAGAGCGTGAAATTCGCACTCCAGGAGTAATAATATTTCGATTTAGGCAACAAAAAAATAATAGGAAACCACCCTATTGAAGGCTGAATCTGTTGAGCCAACTCTACCTGATACTCTCCGCGTGCCCCGTCCATCACGATCAACCCCTTCCGACACCCACCAAACCAAACCCACCCCCACCACATGCTACATGATTTTACGTAACCTCGCCAGCCATGCCGATCAATCCGTCTAGCTGTGGGCCCGAAAATAAAATAAAAAGGCAGGATGGAGGGAGAAAAGTGGGAGGACAGGACATTGAGGTGGGCGGAGGGAAGGGGGTGGGATATTTCATTTCAGGCAGGGAGGGGTACATGGGGCACAAGGGTGATGTGGGTATGATGAACGCGATTCGGGTTACGAGCATTCCATGTGGGAGTGACGATGAGGAGCGGGGTATAGGGTACATGGAATTTTGTTGCCAAGGGTACCAGATTTGAACCCCAAGGGCACAACAGCTCAGAGAATTATGTTGCCAAGATTACGCGACTTGGACCTTGAGATAAGGATTTTAAGTACAGGGTAGCATATCGACAAATGCAGCTGACTTGGACCCTGAGATAGGATGTTTACGCAATCACTCAACCAGTTTTTCAATCCGAATGTGCATTGTATAGGCGAAGGTAGAGCACAACCAGGAATTTGCAATACTGGTAGGGAAGATGTTCTATTTTTCTTACTTAAAACTACATTATCAAGCCGAATAAAAATTTCCCGGCAGTCTTTCCCTATATCCTAGACTGCAGGCTAGTCAACCTTTTCGCTTTATGTAAAGTAGTAGTAGTATAAGCAACAGTTAACTAACCAAGAAACCTTAGAATGGAATACCACTCAGTTAAGAATGAGTTAGTGAATTTTCTTAATGAAATTTAAAGTGAGGGCTTTGCGAGATCTCACCTCTATTAAAAATAGAGCTGACTATTGTCGCATGATCTAAAACTCATCATTAAAAAAATGTAAACAAAGACTGGGTATGCCGTTGGACGAGCCCTACCTTTGCCACCTTCACCCATCTGCCTGGATTCCGCGTTATTTCCTTCTCCATGATGCACTTATGTCTTTCCACTATACGTAAACAGTCACGATGACCCCGTGCACTTTTTTGGAAAATTCATATCACTGGAGATTTGCGATGAATGCTTCATTAATCTGAAAATAAAATTAACATAAATGTAAATGGAGGCTTCCGCGGAGTGGTTCAGTAGCTTCAGCTTGGCTTCCTCCGCGTCAATTCATCTTCCTGCGACAATTTCGCCGGTGTTGCACCAGGCCTTTTCAGGCTTGAAGCATGCTTCATACTAGATTCCAGATTTTAGCCACGAGCAATAGGCCACAATTAATAAGGTAGTTTCCTTCATCAAAGGAAACGAAAGGCATTGATTGCGATTCGTTACCCACCATTAGTGTATTCAAAATATACAAATTATTTGGTTTTAGAAATACATTAGACGAATGTATTATATCCTCATTTATTTATCCTCATTTGAAAAAGGCCAGATTGGCGCCCATGCGATGCCACTCCACGTGACGTCACAGGGACCTAGTTTCTATAGGAGAAGATAGGAGTTATACATCGTCTGAGGTTACCAATGCATGCATGAGGCGCAGAGCTCAGGGAAACATGTTTTAATAACCACTTATTAAAACTGGCTAAGGTCGGAAAGTTTTCTTCGTTTGATAAGGTATAAATAATCCTTTTTTAAGCCAAGCGCTACCTGTTAGCAGGGTACTCTGCTACTTGCTAGCAGTCTGCATCTAAGTGAGGCACATACCCTCGCCCCAAGGTCACCTCACAGGGGGCAGCGGGAACCAGAAATAAGTCTCACGGAGAGATTTCCCGGCATTCATACCTACGCGTCGCGTTATCGCGCGCTTGAAATTTTTCACTTCTCATTTAATCGCGAAAAATAGATATCGTCGTTTAAAAATGTAAAAGCGTGAAATACGTACTCTAGGAGTAGTAATCTTTCGATTTCGGCAATAAAAAAATAATAGGAAACCACCCTATTAATTCAACCGGTGATAAGTCAAATTTTCAGAAATCAAGAGCAAGTTGTATTAGAACTAGAGAATCGTATAAGTATGCAAGAACAACTTCAAGCCTTAAGACGCCTACTGCAACGCCTGCGAAACTGTCGCAGGAAGATGAATCGATGCGGAAGACCACCCGGAAGCCAAGCTGCGCCTAATAAATGTAAATTAACCGCTAATAAGTCAACTTTCCAGAAATCAAGAGCAAACTGTATTAGAAATAAAGATTGTATAAATACGTATACGTAAGAACAAACTGTACTGTCCGCTCTAAAATCCAGCGCCTCTTCCCACCAAAAATAAGAGACCATTCGTGTAATTGTTTCAAAAATTATTCTTCGTAAACACTCTCATAAGTATATCTACATAAATAATAGTGGATAAAGATGAGGTAAAATCACATACTGAAATCATGGACAGTAACACAATAAGCACGGTTGAGAGATAAAGACTAAGATGGTATCAATAACGTACGTGATTAAATCAATGCTGAACTCGGCTGATTATAGAATTACTAATTTAAGAGAAATAAGAAAAGTTTTTTATTTTGTTTAGTAACTACTTCAGAACACCGTGAAATCCGGGTATTTTCTCGCTAAAACTATCGTAAACTCCAGTAGTGTATACACAAAATTATGACCTCATTGACAATATCATTAAGTAGGTTGTACGTTAGAGTTACCAATAAAATACGAATATATACCAGATTTGGCACAGGAAAATACAACCTTAGGTATTAGTCAATGACAGGCCAAGTAATAGAGGAAATGTTTTATTTTTCTTTTCCTCCGGTACGTTAGAGTAAGTACGAACAAAAATAATTTTACGCAGATGCGATCGATTGATTAAATTGGCAAAATCCGAGGCCACGCGATAGTCTGATTGGCTGACTACGAAGATAGTTCGTTTTTATTGATACTACTTTTCGTTTGGAAAATTAATTGCCATTTCATTTAATACTTAAAAGAAGAGGAATTAGGGTTTCAATAAAATCTACTATATAACTATTTCATTCGCCAAATTTTTCCATTTCCATCAATAATACTGAAGTTGGAGTTTCAAGTTGATCTTGGCTTTCGGTTACTGCGTACACAATTTGATTTCTCTTTCATGTATTTACTCCCAGGAAAGGACGGGCAAACAATTTACCGCACAAATTTCGATCGATGAGTTTCAATTAATTTGATTTCATGGAAGCCATTTAAAAATAGAAGGAACCATTCTTCGAGAAAATAGGTTTAAATAGTCAAAATGCAACAATTTTAACAGACAGTTTATAACTCCGCGTGATTTATCTACCGTTACCAGGAGGGTTTCCACTTGCAGTATTTCCAGATTGTGCACTGATTGCACGCTTTCAGGCGTTAAACTATCTCTAATTTCCCTCCAGCTTGTTTACTGTGCCGAGTAATTCGGGAAGAGATCAGCAATATTGGGTCAAAACTCACCCGGAAGTAATCCGTGGTCGGAATAATTTTCCCGCTCGGACATTTGTTTATTCTTCCGCCGCAAATAGCCACAACGTATCTCGCCAGTCATTTTTTTTTAATTCGTCCCGCGGGACCAATCCGAAATTCATTTTGCCGGGGAATCCACAGATTGATTGGTTCAATGTGGAGAGCGAGGGAAGCGTGGAATGTTTTCTTTGAAACCCGCAAAGTGACTATTTCGCGGTGAAAAATTCGCCATTTTCCCCACTGAATGAACGAGTTTACTGTAGGGTGGAAATGAAAACATAAACTCGGCAGTAGCCCATAAACCGCCGACTATGAACGAGTGAGTAACTCTCCGGTTCGACTTCCACGTTGGATTAACAGTTCGTACCGGTGATACGCAGAAACAAAGTAAAAGTAATCGTATCGTAAAAAGATTACTTAAAACGTACTTTCTAATGAAAATTTTTGAAACATAATTGATACTATTTTAGACGAGAAGAGTAGGAGAGAAGAGAAGCCTGATGAAAACCTTGATAAAAACACGGAACATCCTCATAGGCGATATCTTGAGACATGATGGCCTGATAAGACAACCGTAGAAGAACAAGTAGATGGTAAGATCTGAAAAAGAAGACCTCTAGCAAAATACATGGAACAGGTAAAGAAGAATGTGAAAGAGAGTAAATCCATAGGTGTGAATATGTTAAGAGAATTGATTAAAGAGCTGCGTCAAACCAACATAAGGATTGGTTAAAATTAGATCAGCGATGATGACGATGATACCTTTTTGCTTGATGTATTAGCTTTTAAAGGCCATGCCACACGGGGCACGGAATTGCGCAGGGTAGAGCTGCATTTCTTTCTAAAATGGCGTGGAATTGCGCGAATGCATGAACGAAATTAGAACAGGCTATTTTGCCGTCTCGCATCCACGCATTCTCGCATGTGTTCTAGCAATTCACCGCTTTACACGACGCAATTTTGATTGCGCCTTCTCAACTACGTCAGATTGCGCAATTCCGTGTACCGTGTAATACTGCCTTAAGAAGGCATCGTTGCGAGAGCAGTTTACATAAAAGGTTAGTCAAAATTGTAATCTGGAGAGCAGCGCTTTACGGTACGCAAACGTGGACGCTTTGGAAGGAGTACGAGAGGAGACTGGAGGCGCTCGGGATGAGGGTTTGGAGAAGAATGGAGAAGGTGAAGCGGACGGAAAGGAAGAGGAACGAAGTGCTGGACATGGTGGGTGAGGAGAGGCATCTTCTAGATAGAACACAGAGGAGAAGAAGGCATAGATGGAGCTAGTATCGAGCGGGGAGGGGATGTTGAAAACAGTGTTGGAGGATAGAATGTTAGGTAAACGAGGGAGAGGAAGGATAGGATTTTCAGATAGAATGAAAGGGAGTAGGCCTCACTGTGAATTAAGTTTGAGAGACCACCCACTCAAACTTAATTCCATTGAATTAACGTACATATGGCTATTCAAAACATTTCTTCCTCCCGGCTTAAATATCAACCGATAATCCCTTAATTGCCACAGCACACTCTTTCCCCCCCCCCCTCTTTGAACCCTACCTCCCCACTATTTTCCCTTCCCTCAGCTATCCTTTACCTACAGTCTCCTACCTAACTCTGAGTAAGGTGGTAATACGCCACCGAAAATTTAGTAGGTACTTTCTCTGAGTGTTTTTATGACAAAACCATGAGGACACACCCAGAAGATAATAAAAAAAGTTGTCTTTCGAAACATTAGCATCATAAGAAAACAGGGGAAGTGGTCACCCGATGGGAAGCCCGAGAAAAGCTTTTGCACTCTACCCACAGCGTAGGCTACCCAATCCCCTCCATTCCAAATCTTTATTCCCTTCATTACCAACATTGTGGCTAAATGTGGATTAAAACATAGGGGCTATCAACTCTTGACAAAAGCGCTGACCCGAAAGATCCTCTCTCCAATGCGGATCGATGAAGAGCCTCCATTATTCCCCCGATTCAATGGGCCTCAATGAACACGTACTCATTGTCATCGTAGCAAAGTAATTAAATACAGATATTCTTGACCATAACCAAATTTTATTGGAATTTTTAAAGGAAATATTTACTATAATGTGTTTTTCCTGGCCACATTGCAGTCATAGCCGAGACAGAGAATGATTTGAAGAAGACTTAGACAAATATGACAAATATGGAGAGGACAATGGCCAGATTACAGCTGAAAATCAACAAAAAGAAGACTAAGATATTAGTATGCAGCAAAAGAGGGGAGGGTAAGACAAACATTCACCTACGAAAGAAAAAACTTAAAGAGTGAAAGAGTTTTGTTACCTAAGAAGCCGAATTAACAGCGATGGACAGAGTAATAAAGAAATAGACAGTAGAATAGCGCAGACGAAGAGGGCTTTCTACGAAAAGAAGAATCTTCTTACAGCTGAGAGTACAAGCATAGAAGTAAGGAAACAATTCATCAGATACTACACATGGAGCATGTTTCTCCATGGGAGCGAGGCTTGGATGTTGACGGCAGCTGAGAAGTCAAGAGTGGAAGCATTCGAAATGTGGTGCAACCGAAGAATGATGAGGATAAAATGGATCGCCCGAGTAAGCAATGACGAAGTGCTAAGAAGAGAGGGAGAAAAGAGAACTCTTCTCATGACCTTAAGGAAAAGAATGGACAACTTAGTTGGCCACATTATGACACATGATGGCCTGATGAAATCAACCGTACAAGGACAGATGGAAGAGAAGAACGGCAAGGGACGGCCCCGAATGAGTTACATGGGACAGCTTTGAACGTAGGTTTACGATTCTCACGTTACGGACGCTGCTGCCGCTGAATTTTTCTGTCAGTCGCCGCGAATTACGTGAATTTTACCTGTGCGTCACGCGCGAGTATATTTTTCTTTGTGCATCGTCAATTCAAATTGCCAATAAAGAATAGCGTCAAGACGCAACGCGCCGAACGGCGCGATGGACGAAGAATCCAATAATTCTGAGGCCAACGGACCTTGGTCCGAAGAAGATGCCAGCCCTCCTTCCTCTCCTGACTCCAACCTGCCATCCTCACCAGAATCTCCGCCTCCGAGCCCACCCTCTCCACCATCCAAAGAAATCAGCCCAGTTCCTGTCAACCCTGTTCCTGCCTCGGTAAGTCCGGGCATTATTCCTTCTCCTTTACCTACTCCTACCGTAGTCCCGCAATCAGATTCTCTAATCCAAATTAGCCTGCCAGTAGAAAAGTTAAATGATCCTAATGTCAGAGCAATTCTTGGTCTTCCAATGCTTCAACCATCTGATCAGCCTGCTTCACAGGATTCCTTTTCTATAGATAACAGAAAACGTAGACGAGTGTTTAATTCTCCGCCTTTATCACCTACTCCTCTAGAAACTAGTAATAGATTTACTTCTAGACGATGAGCACGAAAATGGCCCTCTTAAGGCCCTTCCGGCCAAGAAAAGCGACCAAACGTCAATAATTCCCCCAGCAATGAATGGTTCTCCAAAGCTTACCACTCAAAACGGCCCTTTTCAGGACCGCAGCTTCAATCAAACCTCAAATGCCCCTCAGGCGCCAAGGAAATATAAAATTCCTCCGATCTTTTTGAAGGACCAATCAAATTGGTCCATTAAAAACAGAGCCATTATTACGGCCACCTCTCGGCCACCAATTTCTAACTCTACAGGGTCGCAAATTAGAATCCAATGCCAATCATCGGACGATTTCCGTGCTCTTATTAAGTTATTCAATGAAAAGAAATGGGAATACTATTCCTACCAACTTGCGGAAGACAAATGCAATTACCTGGTTATTCGTGGTTTGCTCTCAGCCACCACCACTGATGAAATTAATGATTCCCTACTTGAAAAAGATCTTCCAGTTGATGATATCGTTCAATTACGTACTACTAGGCCCCTAAAATCAGAGCGTGAACGTCGCGAGCGCCTTCAGCGCGAGAGTCCGGAGACTCCACTGCCTCCTCTTCCCGTTAGACTGTTGCCATTGTTCCAAATTAAATTGCCATCAGGAGCCAATATTGAAAAATACAAAAATATTTCCCATCTTTGTGGTCTTGCCGTAAAAATCGAAACTTTCCGCCCATCGCCAGGCCCTCCGCAATGCACGAAATGCCAGCGCCATGGCCATACTTATAAATCATGCGGAATGCAAACCCGCTGTGTTCGTTGTGGAGGAAACCACTCTCATACAGAGTGTCAATTATTCAAGCCTGAGCCTGCAAAATGCGCAAATTGCTCTGGAGAGCATCCTGCAAATTACAAGAAATGTCCACACTACCTGTCTTTTGCTGAAAAACTCCGCAATAGCCGCCGGCCACCAATCAATCCGCCATCTCTTGAAGAGGGTAATTATCCTCCGTTAGCGCCAACATCAGCTCCCGTTGCTCCTACCACAGCCAATTCTCAGCAATCGTCAGCATCTGATTTCAATCTGACATCGTTCATTTCCTCCTTCCTAACTTCAGGAATGAAACAGAAAATAAGTACTTGGCTTTCCGGACTAATTAAGAAACTTCTCGTTCCATCATCTCAACCAAAATCTGAAATAATTATTAATGAAGTCATTCAAATTGGACTTTCACTGCTTAGCGATGGCTAATCGACCAGCAAATAAACTAACGATTCTGCACTGGAATGTATGCGGTCTTCATGATAAACAAGAAGAACTCCGAGAGCTTCTTCAACTCCACTTCATAGATGTTGCATGTATTCAAGAAACCTGGCTAACTCCGTCAAAGAAAATCTACCTCCCCGGCTTCACTCAATACAGGTTAGATCGCGCCGATGCAAAAGGCGGCGGTGTTTTGCTTCTCATTAAATCAATTATCCCGTCATCTCAGCTACCTTTCAAACATCAATCCATAGTCGAAGCAGTCGGCGCTAAGATCCGGACCTCCCTAGGCGACATCCATGTCTGGTCAGTTTACCGGCCGCCCAAACCGGCCAGAAAAGAAGACTTCGTTGCGCTGAATTCTCTTTTGAAAGCCCGGGCCATCGTCGCCGGCGATTTGAACGCGAAGAATATCAGCTGGGGCTGCAAATCAAATAATAGAGCTGGCAACATGCTATCTACGTCACAACGGCGTCGCAATCTCGAGATAATTGCCCCTGATTCTCCAACTCACTTCGCCCATCACGGATCCAATGACATTCTGGACATCGCCCTTTCCCTTAATGTTCCTCCGACCGGCCATTCCTCTACCATCGATTACCACTTATCAGATCATCTTCCGATTCAATTCACAATTAATTGCCTCCCTACTCAAAAACCAGTCAGCAAACGCGGAATTAATTATAATAAATTCTCGCGTTTAGTCGGTGACAATTGCCACATTCTTCATTCTCGTCCAATCGCAAACCGCAAAGACGCCGACGAATTCATCGAACAACTTACAATAATGATTCAAGATGCTGCAAATGATGCCGCGTATGAAATCCCTGAGAAATCACTTCCTGAAGCCCTCCCGACAGCCATTCTCAACTTAATCCGCAGAAGAAATCACGCCCGCAAGCTCTGGCAGCATTCACGTCTTCAAGAAGATCGCCAAATTTACAACGCCCTTCGTAATCGCATCCAGCGCGAAATAAAGCTACACCGCAGTTACCTCCCAACATGATCAAAATTCTCACCCGTTTATTCAATAGTTTAATCTCACTCTCATATTTCCCAACCGCATGGAAATTAGCTAAGATTATAATGATTCCAAAACCAAACAAACCGCTCTCAGATCCAAAATCCTATCGACCAATCAGTCTACTTAGTACTTTGTCAAAACTCTTCGAATCCGTAATTCATCATCGTCTCCGCAAGTTCCTGCATTGGAATGACATCATCCGTCCAGAGCAGACTGGATTCAGAGAGAAAACCTCCACCACTCACCAAATCCTTCGTCTGGTGGAAGATATCGTCGCTGGATTCAACTGTAAACACATTTCCCACTGTGTTTTCTTGGATTTGGAAGCCGCCTTTGATCGAGTCTGGACCCTGGGCCTGATTGAAAAGCTGATTAATCAAGAAATTCCCTCTTACCTATGCAAACTCATTCAATCCTTTACCTGCGACCGTTCCTTCTACGTTAAAGTCCATTCCTCTGATTCCTTCTTCCATCCCATTTCCTCCGGCGTTCCGCAAGGCGCCATTCTTTCCCCGACCTTGTTTAACCTCTACGTCAACGACACTCCCACCCTTCCTCAAACCAACCTTTACCAATACGCCGACGACACTACCATCATGGCCCAGGGTTCAGATCCATATCGGACTGCAGACACTCTTCAAGAGCATCTAGATGACTACCAAGACTGGGCCGACGAATGGAAATTGAGTGTAAATGCCAGCAAATGCACTCATATCGTCTTCTCGCGTCGTCCAAAAGCCGGCGAAGGACACTAACTATTCTACGACAAAACCAGAATTCCTAAAAGTCAGACTGCGAAATACTTAGGCGTAATATTAGACAAACGTCTCACATGGGCCAGCCACATCAAGACGCAGACCGACAAGTCCATCGGAATCCATGCTGCATTATTCCCTCTACTAAAATCATCATCACCGTTAGCTCTAAAAACCAAACTCCTCCTGTATTCTTCAACCATTAAACCGCTACTAACGTATGCTTCGCCTGCTTGGCTACATGCTAGTGCATGTCATTTAAAGAAAATTCAAACCTGCGAAAATAAGATAATCAGGAAAATAATAGGCGCCCCTTGGTTCGTCAGTAACCGTCAAATTCGCAATGACTTAAAAATTTGCCCAATTTTGCTCTCACTTAAATCAGCTCTGACGCAATTTCATAAATCAATTAAAAAAACCAAAAATAGTTTAATAGAGAATCTGTGGGACTATGACCTTCCTTCCAAATCAACACATAGATATCCTAAATCAGCCCTTTCCCTTTCCCATATTCCTTTCCCTACCTAAATCTTCAATGCCCGGACTGAAACATTTCTCCAAAAAGCACAAGTATAGTATATAAACCAACCCCGTTCCGGAAACACCAGGAAGACAGCTGATTGGCTGGGAGCTTGGACCGAAGAGTATAAAGAAAACTCCGCTTGGCTTGGCTTGACGTAGGTTTACGCTGCGAGAGGCATTGTTACTAACGGCTTCCGGGTGCAGCTGCGTGTTGCGCTTTGTCGTGCAAGCTTTCGCGACCGTTATAGGGCCCATCATCAGAATATGTCATCATCATCAAAAGTCAGAAATCTTAAGATTGTTTTGACGCAGGTCTCCACTCAATTTTCCTTTCGGTTAACCTTTTCTCACCTACATAACTCTTACTCATTACATTCTTCATCCCAACTCGATTTACTCCATCCATATCTCTGCTGTTCTTCCCTTCCACCTGTCCTTCAACAATATCATTCAGTAGACCATTGCGTCTCATGATTTTTCCGATTAAATTGTCCTGTCTTCTGCACAAGTTGTCTAAAGACTTGCCTTTTTCCCTAATCTCATTAGTCCCTTTATAGGGTGTCCAGCCAATCAAATCAGAAAAACTTTAGGGAAATTTTGCTAAATTCCAGGTTAAACTCACATGATCATAGCGATGGATACGAATTTTAAAACACCCGAAATTAATTCCATAATCCAAAAAAAATATTATATTTATGCAATATTTTACGTTCCTAGTACATATAAATTACTTACATTATTTAAATACATATGTAGAAATTACTTAAATTTATTTAAAGCAAGCCAAGAAGCTTCTTCGACCTCATTAGTGCATTTTGACGTCACCTGGCATTCTATTCTTCGTGTTTTTGAGTCTTACAGTCAAGATTCTGTTGTCTTGTCTGACATTCCACGTTTCGATGTGGCTGTAAAAATTCTACTAAGCCACCGGACTGAAAATTACGACAAACAAATTTTAGGCCAAAAAATGGTTGTTGAGCAGGAAAAATTTTATGTGAAATGAATTTTAAATGAAAGATTTTGAAATTCCAAGTTGAAGCAAAAATTCATGAATAATTCAAGCACAATTCCAGGGACTAAAAATTCAAGCAAAATTCCCGATTTTCCTGTTTTCCCGGCCAATGGACACCCTGTTTTAGGTTACTCGCACAATGTATCAGTATTATCTTAATCGTTCCACTATAGCATTACATTTCGAAAGCTTCAAACCTTGATTTTTTCGCTACTGTAATCGTCCATTCCTCACCATCAGAAAGAAACATGTTCCAAATACATTAGTTCCTGATAAATTTCTTCCTAACTTCAACGTTTATATTTTCAGCCATGAGAAGAATCTGATGTTGATGGTTTGATGCGTTACTTTATGGAATTTATTCATATCGAATGAAAATTCGACTATGTTTTTCCACTTAAAATATTTATTAGATCACTACCATGTTTTCAACGCACTGCGTAATCCTCGGACCTGAGGATGACGCAGTGCGTTGAAACCATGGTAGTGATATAATAAATATTTTATGTGAAAAAAGAGCTTAATTTTCGTTCAATAATAAGAATCCTTTTTTTAGGAATGCTCTCTTCGCTTGGGCTATTCTGCAGATGCCAAGCCATGTGGGTTTTCATATGTTGGCTCGAAAGTTGTTAAGAAAAGTTGGGGAAAATATCTTTTACCCTTTTCAAAAGACTTCTCTCCCAGCTCCTCTCAGAACTTCCGCATAACTCGGACGATCTATCCATTTGGTCTCCGTCATTCATCTACAGAATATATTACGAAAATTTAATATTCTCAATGACAAAAGGAAGTCGATGAAACTGAGAATGCATGACAAAAAATCCGTCAGAATACCATTAAGAAAAAAATAAAGTAAGCATAATAATCCATAAGCAGTATTTGTACACATAAAAATGCTTGCAAATTTCCTGCCAAATGAAATTGTGAGTTACGATTACCACCTGAACTTTCGAGTGGTAATAACAGCAACACAATAAAACAGCCAGTACTAAATACTTAAGTAAGTACTAAATACTTAAGGAAAGTATAGGCCCGGTTTCACACTATTTTCAAGACAATTATCGACATAATAATTCGACAAAAATATGAAACCGGCCCCAATACTGCCACAACAAATAAACTCTGTTTCAGCAATAATAACTCCTACCAGTTATAGTATTGGTGATATCTTGGAAATTTCTTCAAGAGTCTATATCCGACGAAGGGAAATATCAAATCTACACCTCCCAGTGCTTTTTGACGTGATAAGTCATCATCCAGAATTTGCTGGACAGAGAAACCTCATGCCCTGGAAATGGGAAACCGTTTCAAAGGCGGAAGAACCAAACTGGAAAATGTGGAAGGCTAACGGACCACCAAAATCCCCGGATATTCCAAGCAGTGAACCACGTTTGCACCTTTCGTTGAATTTTTCTGAGATAAAATTGTCCCCCAATCGGATATCCAGGTGAGGAATGCAAAAGATACACGCAAGGGGAAGGAAAACAATTGTAAAATAGCTACCTGGAATGTGAAAACTATGCTGCAGAGCAGATAATTGGAAAACCTGAAACTTGATATGGGAAGACTGGAAACTAATTGACATATCAGATACGAGATGGCCCAAATCAAGAGATTTTTGTGGCGAGAAAACAGAGTCATTCAAATCGGAACTGATCAAGACAGTTCAGGAATCGGAGGACTTTGTTTAACCAAGATAAATGAATCATAAAAACTACAATGGTAATTTTAACTCAACTACCCACCATGGTTTCAATCAAGGGCGTACCCCGGATCAAAACTTGAGACGGGCAAGCCGAGGTCTTTCAAGTTGTAAAACATTTTAGCCCACAAAAGGTTAATGAAACCAAAATTTAAAAAAAAAATCACAGCGCTCAATTAGTTTTTTATATTATTTGCTACAAAAATGATTTTTTTAAACTCCATATCTTACACTTATATCAGTCTTCTTTAAAAGAAAATTTTCAAAACTTTCGTTTTGAATAATTTTTGCTTCTAGGGTACGCCCATGGTTTCAACATTCTATGTCATTTTCAAGGAAACTTGACACTAGAAACCTTGAAAATGACCATGAAATGAAAATGAAACCATGGTTGGTAGTTGATTTATAATTGAAGTGTGGAAATTACCATTGTATTTTTTCTGATGGATATATTGGACGCACACTAAATCAAGTCTGAAACGATTTATACGTTCATAAACTGAGGTAAGCTTAAGAAAAAATATTGGAAACTGTGTCAAGGAATGCATGCGATTTATCCCAGGATAAAACTAGATAAATTGGATACTAAAGAAAAAGACAGGTGTGTATGCCTCCATCCAAAAAGCGGATGCGGTAGTTCAAAGATTAGATTTTGAATATGATGATTTTAAAGTTCTTCTCTTCTTACAATGGTCCCTATTTGACCCCAGGAAATAAAGAATTACTTAAGCTAGGTTTCCATTGGGAAAATGATGTCTCCTTTTTCGTCATTTCATAACGCTGAGTTAATTGCCAGGTATTTACGTCGAGACTATATTCAGGAGTAAAACGTTGCTGTACAGTAAGCCAGGAATTTCGCTCGCGGAGGCCCAAAATTTTTTTTTAAACAGGGTACTAAGTAGAGGGTTTGAAACTAATTTTAACACTTTTCATCATCAAAGAAAACTTTATTTCTCAAATAAATCTTTGGTAAATTCATAATTTTTCAATATTATTATTTTTTATTAATCAAAGTAATTGTGTTTTCATATATCTGGGGAGGTCTGAACCCCCGAAACTTCCCCCTAGCTACGCCACGGTTGTTGCAAGACGGCAATAATACAGCTGATCGGATTCGTGTATACTGACATAACGATAGTTTTTTTTTTAATGGCGCTAAAATTAAAGCAAGTGTTATCTAAACGCATCAAAAATGAAGCATGAATGGATCAGCCAGCAACAAACGAACTGACTGTAAGACAATACACGGCTGTAACGCAGTGTTATTTAAACGAAGGTTTAAATAAAGGCTTTTAAAAGGTTTTCAAAATCTCAACGGTCTCAACTGCGAAAGAAGTTACGACTACGAGCGGTAGATGTCATACATGTACAGCCACGTCTTCAATCAGGTTTTCTTGAAGTATAATCTTGCGTCCATCAAATCAAATTTTAAAAAGCACATACACGTCCTATCTGAAACCAAAAGTACACCAGCTCTTGATAAGAGGGAATCAGCGGATCAACAAACAAGTAAAAGCATTAAGTACAAAAATCGGTACTGCTATCGCGAAGCACTTGTTGCTCCGCCTTATCTCGCCATCTAACCAACACCAATTGAACTATTTGATGGCTCAATTTTTTTGGCTCCACTTTTGAAATTCATGAAAGGAGCGAGCTAGCAAAATTACTGATGAAATAAATATTCCTGACTAAAATCATCTGAAATTTTAATTAATAAATAGTTATCACAGTGAGTTTTGGAATATGATATTATTTGGTATGGTCAATGACGAAAATTCGAAAAATAAATTTAGCCTGATTTCGAAACACGCGCACTCATCGGAATTAAATTAAGTAATTTTTGATATTTTACTTTCATGGAACTAGTGAATGATCACAAATTTTCCAAAAACTATTGAAATTACCAGTGAATAAAATATATTTATTTGAGGATATGACATAGTAAACGGAAAAAAATAAAGCTAAAAATCATAGATCTTAAGACGCCTCTAAAATAGGAAAAACTATAACATCTAAAAATGGAAATCATGACGAACAAATTAATTTAATTTTAATTTAAGATTTAATCGCATATTTGCGATACAAAATTTTTGAAATTGTGTTTCGGATCTCTATTAAAATATAACAAGTTCAGGAAGAGTTGTTTAGTCAACAGACCTTCAATCATCTTAGCGATTGGTGCGAAGCTATTAAACTATTGTCAACCAATTGCCCGAACATCAAATAGAAAAATCAAAGCCTCTCCAAAAGGAGTTCTAAACTACATGAGGAATTTGGGTAGGACAAATTTCGTCACAAATTTACATCAGTTAGCAGCACAAGCAAGGAGATAAACGAGGATTCCTCTACACCCAGTACACAAATGGCCGAAGAACTTTTCAGAAACTGCTACACAAATTGAGGCCATCAATTATAATATAAAAAGGCCCAAGTCGACTTGGTAGGATTTTGAGAAGAAGAGGTTTTTTTAGTAATTTTTCGGAATTGCCAGATTTTTTGCTTTATTTTTTTCTGTGAATAGCTACTGTGCCTAATAACATGTATTTGTAATGGAAAAATTGTCCGATTAATAGATTTGATAGCCTTGAAGGCGAATGGGAATAGAGGTTTACCTAAAACATTTTCTGAATTAGAATCATATTAATGCTACGAAATGGGGAAAAATTAAAAATAATTGAATATAGTTAATGATATTAGCATCTACATAAGTAGCTATTCATGAATATTGGCGTGTACCTCGAAAAAATATCAATATACTCTTATATTTCACCATTGCATTTTTGCTCCATCACTGACGTCATATCTTCTATCGATCTGTAGCTATAGCGGCCTAAACCAATAAGTTAGGCATCTCCTCACGACTTAGCCTCAATGTGCATTATCTAGGATGTAGGAGCACAGTGTTAGAGGGGTTTGGTAAAACACCCAGTTTCCCAGCAGGAAGGATTACGCGCAAAGCTCAACAAGTCGACCTGGCTGAATCGTGCGGCGCTCACACGACGATGCTAAAAAAAGTCATCTTTGAGAGGCTTCCTCACTTCCTTCAATAAACGCCGCATCACGTGATTTTCTTTCATGGCCAAGGCGAAAAAGAGTCATTATGTGATGAAACGCTTTCGAGTCGCACTGAGCAGAGGGATTCAATTAATTTTCTTCCCTGTAAATATTCTGCCTAGAGTGAAAAAATGCGTATGCGAATAAACTTAATTTTATTAAAGTATTCTACCGATTTAGGAGGTTTCCATAGGGTACTTAATAAGCATTCTGGCGGCCTCTTCTTCCTGAATGTACTTCCCTCGTCAATTCACAATAAGACATACTCCCTTTTACCCAACATTCCACCATCTAACACTGTTTTAAACCTCCCATCCCCGTTTAGTACTATCCATCAATACCTTCAGTTTCCTCCGTATCTCATCTGGAATAGTATAAATTATTTTAAACCTTTAAAAATTGGAATAGGAAACATTTTGGCAGCCTCCCCTTCCTTCGTGTACTTCCCTCTTCAATTCATAATAAGGCCTACTCCCTTTCATTGTATCTAATAATTAATTTTCTTCCTTCCTCTCCCTCGTTTACCCAACAGTCTACCCTCTAACACTGTTTGCAACACCCAATCTCATCTTACCCACAACAACATTGAAACAATGAGCGATTGGTGAACAACTTCGCACAGAGTTGAATGTCTTCTCTAATTAAACATAAGACTTAGCATATACAAGAATTGCCATGAGAAAAAAATTCCCCTGGACTGGGAATCGAACCGCGGACCTTTGGCTTTCCGGGCCACTGCGCAGACCACTACGCTATCCAAGTTCTTTAATTCCCATGGCAATTTACAATTCTGATTCTTTCAATTCTCAAATTGGCAATTCCCAAGTTGAAAAATGTGGAATCAACTTACAATGGGTTCGCTGAACAGGTTTTTACGATCGACAGTTATGATGACGATTATTATTAAAGTTTTCAACCGATTAGGTTGGTTTCCATGGAGTAGTGAAGGAGCATTCTGTTAGCCTCCTCTCATTTGATGGACTTGCCTCTTAAATTCATAATAAGGCCTATCACCTTTCATTCTATCTAAAAATCTTAATTCATAGCCATTCACGCAAAATATACCGCTCATTTAATGAAATATATGATTTCCAATGACTGCTAATTGATAAAAAAAACATCGTTATAGGCAACCCGCTCGTCCCTCAATCTCCACCAGCAGCAAACATTTGATTTCGCGCCTGCATAGGGATAAGAGAAAACAGATATCAAATCCTAGATCGGTAGAATACAAAAGGTTTGTGAGGAGTAAAATCTGTATGCATTGGTAGAATGCTTCAAATCATCTGTATAAAAAATATGTCATTAGAATAACCAGGGAAAGGTGCTCCAAAATTGTGATATCCACACGACTGTGGCTTAAATTGGGGTGAGCTCTACCATAACCTAAGCATGCCAACCTCAAGGTTGTATCACTGAGTGAGAGAGAGGCGATTTTTGCCCGAATTCCCAATGCGCTAACATTCTTAATTGTCGGTCGCCTCCCCCAAAAAAACATATCACGTCAGGGAATAAACTATTAAGAACGTATACAAAAGAATTGATGAGATGAAGTTAATTTTTATCACTATCAGGAAGACCTAGAAGGAAAAACTGGGGCATTACGCATTTCTGAAGCCCCTCGAAGAGAAAACTGAGAGACGAATACATCGGTTGGATAAAACGAGACGTGAGAAAATAGCAACGAAGGTGTGAAGTTTTTAGCAAGGGAGTGACAGAACGGAGGGGAGCAGTCGGCCATGCTAGGAATTGCATGACTTATTAATATCGTTAATGTTTATCCTCTTTCCCACTTCACAACCATTGGGATGCACTTGAGTAAGGGCATTGGTCCCATTGGAATAAAACTGCTCCCTCTTTTACCCCGCATATCCTCCCAAGCTGAAGCTCAAAGCCTCATTCCCTATAAACGCTATCTTTTTTCCTAAGACGACTCCGTTCCCAATCCGTTCCCGACATTGACAAACTCATGAATTCAATTCGGATAAAAGATACAGTTTCCGCGTAATTCGGTGGAAATCTTTGATATTTAACATATGGGAAAGTACTTGTCTATTTCCGCACGTATTTATTTCAACCGACCGAGATTTGAGCACATATTGCTACCTTGAAAACTGAATTATTTTCCGAAACCTGGGTCGGTTGAAATACACAAGAGAAATGGAAATAGACAAGTACTTTTCAATATGTTTAATTCAACCTGGAGGTTAGTTAGGAAAGGTGAGGGTAGAGGTCACTCCAGACTAAGCCAAAGGCGTGAGAAAAAAAGGTCGGCTTATCCACCCGAACATTCAGCGGGCTGAAATCGAAGGGATTCGACTAAAAGCCGGGCCCTTCCTGGGACACAGCTTACAGCTTGTTAGCTACTCCTCGGCAATTGGCCCAAAACCTCCTACTCCTAATACCAGCTGCCACACGCCTTTTAGGCGGCTTGCGGGGTGTTATGTAGATGTACTCATTTATGACCCTCCTCACTGCAGAAATCCGTTGCGAAGTGGTTATACTGTCAACGGTTTCTTCAAAGAAATATTTTGTTGCACATTCCATTTTTTTATATTTTGAATTCTTTTGAACTCTTTTGTTTTATGCACGTATGCAATTTTAAACAAAATTTCAGCGTTACTAGTAGCGAACTTCTGGAGTTAAATTCTTATTACCTTGTGTTCACCAACTTTGTTATTATAAACACTAGAAATCCATTTAAAAGTCTACAATGCTTAAAATATTTAGTTATTCTTATTTGAAATCAAAACCAATATTTGGTTTAAAAAATACTATTTACGCAATAAGTTGACCGCGGACTCCGGTTAGATGGTAGAGTCCAGTGACCGTGCGCCCCGTTGAGTTGGATCCCAAATCAGAGGGACGAGAATACCATAAAAACTCCAAAAATAAGCTCCGTAAAGAGAGGTTTAAAATATTCTAATGCTATTCATAGCACGGAATACAATTTCCTTTTGTAGCCGCCGGCAAGAAAGGGGTTAACAGGTGGATAAGATTACTGGAGCGAGGGAAACGAAATGGATAGCAACATAGATACTGGTTTTTTCTCAACGGCATTAGAAGCTACGAAAGACATTGAATGAAACCCTTATGCCACGCCATTCGGTACGATTGTTTAGAAGATTGCACCATAACTTTGAAATGGACACAAAATTAAGTTCTTCAGGTTTTTCAGAATGTGACATGGTTTCTCAGTTCCTTGAGTACAAAATTACTTTCAGGAACTATGTACACTTAAACCTGTATCACACGATCATTTTTCTACTCCTTTGGAACGACAGCTCCAAAATGATGGCGGAAAAATGACCGTTTCACACGATCATTTTCCCCGATGGCTCGAGGGATGGAAATCCCACCCCTTTTTCCATGTCTCGGCACTTCCCTATTTCCGTTGCTGAACCCATCGCTAGCACTGTTTCAGTCAATCGGTCGCTAACGGCCATTGTAACGCCACGCTAGGCTATTTACCCAATTAAAGTTGTAAATACGGTAATAAACGGAAAAAGTGATGGCAATAGGGACGGTAGGAATCAACGTAGGATTCAGAAAATATCGGTCGAGCGATCATTCCTTTGGTCCCTGAGAAGCTATCGCTAGAACTATCATTTTGAGGGACGGAAAAAATGATCCTGTGACTCAGGCTTTAATAACCCTGGCCTGACTATTCTCAGACGATTGCAACTCTTGAAAAATTGACAGGAAAAATATTTCCCTTTCCCTTTAAGCTTGCTAATCTCATTTCCCATTCCAGATAATGGGAACCACTTGAGTAAGGACAACAATGTTCCCTAAGAAGTCTCCACCCCATAAACCTACATACCATCCCCAGTCGAAGCTGACAGAAATACTACCCCAGACCGTAACCCTTGTTCCATTTCATCGTAATCCTTACACGGTCATCTTCAACACCCCCCTCCAGTAATTAGCCACCCCTCTCATTGGAATAACCACCTATATATGGCCTTGCTTCTGCTATAACCATTCCCTAACGAGTGACAGGACGCGCATTACAACATGTATCTATAGAACAAAAATCATCATCATCATCACTGGTCAACAATCCTACTGTCCGTACCATAACTATAAAGACTCGAGTTTGAACGCTTATAAAAACTATACCCTTGAAGCTATTTCCATGATATTGGTACAATTACTTTTCATGCTATATTGCGCGTTGATTAATATGGGTGAAAAAATTTTACCTCGCTAATTAGTTTAGTACTTTTTTAGTTTATTTACTAATATAGATATTTTTATGTATAAATATAGATATTAGTACATAAACTAAAAAAGTACCGGTAGTTTAAGCCGTTCTAAGTAAAGCTCAACTTTATGCATTGGCCAACGTTTAACACACATTATTAACTTTACCAAATTTATAATAGACGTCTATCATCGTCACTAGCCATCAAGGCCCTACAGAATATTTCAAACATTCCATAAAAACTCAATAGTTTGCGAGTTCACTTCTTGGTATAGTGACATGAAAGATTAAAAAATAAACGTCGTTTTATTTCCCACCAAATAACTGACTCAACAGAACAGAAGTCTGTTACCTCTTGATAATGACACGAAAAGGTCGAAACCGGTAGAGTTATCAATAAATACTGTGCGGAATATAATCATCACTGGTCAATAATCATAAGACTGGTTTGACGCAGCTCTCCACTCAATTCTCCCATCAGCTAACCTCTTCACACCTACGTATTTCTCCTTTCGTATCCTTCTTTATCTCTTCCATACATTTCATTCGAGGTCTTCTGTCTCCGTTCTTGCCATCTACTTGTCCCTCAACGATTGTCTTCATTAGGCCATCATGTCTCAAGGTATGGATATAATGCTGTTTCGTCTTCTCATCAATGTTTTCCTCACCCCTCTCTTCACTCCTACTCTTCTTTGGACTTCCTCATTACTAACTCGGTCGATCCATTTGGTCCTCATCATTCTTCTGCAACACCACCTTTCGAAGGCCTCTGTCGCCTCTACCCTTGATTTCTCCGCTGCTGTCATTTTCTATGCCACACTTGCAAGGCGGTAGCCAGGGGGGATCAAGGGGGATTGACCCCCCCCCCCCCCCCCCCCGAAATGAAAAAAATTAAATAGAGACTTTATGCTCGCTTGGTGCTCACACGACGATATTATATAGCGGCGCAGGGACATCTAGTTGTCCAATGCGACCTTAGTCAATAATTATCTAAGCAAATTTGTAGGTGCAGTGTGTGTAGTAATAGTGCTGTGGACTAGTAGAGAGGTGAATGACTTATGAGACTCCTGAGGGACCGCAGAATTGACATCGACACCGAGGAGTTAATTCATTTGGTCGCTGCAAAAAAAGCTAGAAGGCTAAATTCAATTTTATAATAATATTTTTATATTTTCCTTCAATGGTTTATAATAAATATGTATATTTAACCGTATACATTATTTTATTTATCTTATAAAAATAATTTTATGTTTGTCTACTAATCTATAAACCCCCCCCGAAAATATTTTCTGGCTACGGCCTTGCACACTTGCGAAGAGAATACGGAGCAACTAGGCCCATTCTATCTACATGACGACGCAGGTTCACTAAAACGACTTGGTACCATCACTCATCCCCAAATAATTGAAATCGAGACGACATGTTTGGATCCGATTGCAATAGGATGCGAAGTGACGAGTGAAGAAGATCAATCGGTATTTTAGTTAAAATGTACGCAATACTGTCGGAAAATATTAGGGCAAAAATTACCCATATATATTATAAATAAATATAATTACCCTTGTTTCTGTCGTACGTAATCCCTACGAGTGACGGGATGCGAGTTTAACTTTCTCTCTGCGAAAAAGATGCTCAATTTTATTTCAACGATGAAGAAGTTGCGTAAGGAAGATACGAATACTCTCAACAATGGCCAACCATCCACATCGAGGAAAAATTCTTTGATCCGATATCATGAATCTTGCAAGTGACGATTGAAGATCAATCAACATTTGCATGGATTTGATTAAATTTTGCAGAAACTACTGCAGAAAATTGGCGCGAGAAAAACATTTATACCTTTGTTCACGATTATTACAATACAGGATTCTGTAATTGGTCTCTAGATGTGTTATCACCCACCGCGCATTTAAATGAAATTACAAAAAGTCGCCACTCGCGTCGCTGGCGGGCAAAGCAATCCGGATTTCACGTATAAATACACTATAATCAGTGAAATGTACAATCGTAATAATTTAACTTATTTTATTCATAACTTTCCAATGCAAATCCTCCTAATTGCAAATACTAGTCTTCAAAATATATTTTTTTTTAAGTGGATCGCACTGAACTTGTAGCTGCTCCGCGGACATTTTCGGAAATCGATTAAAAAGCGACCGAAGTGACAACAGAAATCAACCTCCTTTGGAATGGAATGGGACATCCTCCTTGCAATCCCCTTTCACTGATACGATACATATGTCTCTGAAGAGCTAGGAATAGTGTAACAATACATTGTCATCTGGTTCTGCTCAGTACTGAAAATTTCAAGACGATCCGACAATGGGAAGTGGATGTAAAATCAATTACAAAATTCCATCGATGAAACAGACAAAGGAAGTTAATAAAAATCATGTAAAAATAACAATACATATAACACACAGTTATAACAGATATAGAGTCAGGGATGCCGACTTTAAAAAAATTGTGGTTGCCCAAACCGGGGATCTTGCTGAGGGAAATTTTACAAGTAGTGAGTTTTAAGCCTTTCAAAGCATTTTAGAAGAGCCATATGATCAACATTAGAACCCTGATGACTCGAATCTCAATATCTGGACACTCCTGGGAAAATCGACAAGCTTGACACATTTTTTCCTCACACCCATAACGAATTTTTGAGGGGGTTCGGACCCCCTCAGGCCCCATGGAGTCGGCGCCGCTATACAGAGTGGGTTGATTAAAAAAAAAAAACTATCATAACCAAGGCATTGCCAACTAAACCGAAATCCATTTGAGAGTTCGGGACATGTATCTGGGACGATTTTCTTTCAGTTTTGTTATTGGTTTATTTTTCATTAAAATTGGTGGTAAATCTTGATTTATAAATGTGTTTAAAAATCTCTTTATTCAGCAATCCAGTTCAGTTCGTATACGTGTTTTTGATCACGCAAAAAGGATTATGTGATTTTCTTCATCGTATTGTTTGGTTCGGTTTACTTTACATGACATCTTTCCTATTGTACGGTTTTATTTCATTTTTTAAATGCCTGTCTTTTTTTCTTCTCTATTGCTTAAATCTGTTTTTTGTTAAATAGAACGTTAATTACCTTAAGCTCACCACTATTGTATAATTTCTGCTCTAAGGGGTATTGTATCCAGAGCATATACATATTATTATTACTATTATTATCCGTGCGAGATGAAGCTATGAGTTCAGTAAACCGCTACGTCCATAGCTGGCCAACACTGCTCACAATCAGGACGAAAACAGTAATAGAGCAGGGAGGAATGGAGGCGAAGGCTCGTAACGTTATATAACTGTGACGAAATGCCAGGGAATGGATAGAACAGCTAAGGAAGACGCAGGAAGAGTTCTGGAAAAGTAGAACGCAGCGGATGCACCTTGTGACATGGTTATATAATGAATTTTGGAAATGCTTATTTATAAATATAGTTATATAATAAACTTGTCCAAACTTTGCTTAGGGTCCGGTTGATCGTAATGAGAACTTCATTCTGTTTCCAGGAGGCACTTTAAAGCGGAATGTTCATTTATAACCATATAACGATCGATAAAATTAGTACTGAGGAAGTCCTAAGATAATCCTCATGAAAACCTTGTTAAGAAAACGAAACCATATAATCTAATAAAACTATAATAAGCCATAAAATAAAAAAGAGATATCGAGGAATAACAGATCAAGTTTTTTAAAAATATATCGCAATGCCCACAGGACCTAATGATGATTGTATGGCAACAGAAACACGTAGTCTGAGCTGCTAAACAAAATTAGTGGGAAGTACGATATCTATTCTGCGTCGAACAGTGGCGCAGCGAGGGGGGGGGGGGGGTTTGGGGGATAACCCCCCCCCCCCCCAGAACTCAGAGAAATTTTTAAGTTTAATCCATTTTACTTAATTGGATTGATATTACTAATAGAATAGTGTAAGGATTAACAAAATATCCCTCAGAAAGCCGAAAAACTCACCATTTTGAACCATTTATCATAAAATTTCGCAATTTATTAATCACGCACCTACCGCTTATCCTAGTGGGTATTCCATACCCCCACACACCCCGGTATTAGTTGCACCTAAACCCCCCCCCCCCCCCCCCCAGCCTTAATTCCTGGCTGCGCCCCCGGCGTCGAACGTACCAAACCCCATACCTTTAGCATTTGGTACGACTGATGTGAGATAGACCCTTGAGTGTGACTGCGCAGACTGACACGCTAAAAACTTAATATATATAACAGTGACGTCATGGCAAAATTAGCAGTGCCGGAACGCACGTTCCTTGACTTTTTTTAGAAGTGAAATATTCTGCTATATTACTCTGCATGTTTTTTTAACAAGTTATTTTTTTACATTTTATTACTATTTTTTTCGTTTTGATTACGAATACATATATAGAAATTTTGTGACAACAAAATTGAAAAAAAATGTTACTTGACTAAAATTATGTCCTTTGTTCACCAGTACCGGAACGGCGTTCCGGCACTATGACACCACTGATATATAGATAATTCAATTTCAACTGACGGTCGATTTTCCGTATCGAAACTAGAATTGCCTATAGCTAGACTAAGAGGAGGAAAGAAGTCTTCCGAAAACGCTAAGAATAAGGAGGAGCAACTAATTCAGCCACATAATCACGCATGGTGGCCTGATGACACGATTGGTATCCGATTGAAGACTGTAGAATCCGTAAAATATCTCGGAGTTAGACTCAATAATGATAAACCGTGGAATACTCGTAAAGATATTCGGGAAATAACAGGTCAAGCTAAACGTAAATTTGATTTTTTTTAAGAATACTAGGAAAGTGTGTCGATAAAGAGAGAAAAATTAGCAACTTTTCCCTCGCTAGTCTCCATTTGGAATACGTTATGAGCGTTTAGGATCCTCATGATAATAGGCTTAGAAATAGAGAACGTGTACAGAGAAGAGCAGCTACGTATGGGAAAAGCCGCTACGATAGTAATGTCGGGGTTACCGACCTCTTAGAACAGCTCGGATGGGAATCAGTGTTAAGCCGTAGATTGAAAGCTCGACTGAACCTATTATGTATATTCAAGAGCAGTTTATTTTCCGACCAATTTGACCGTATCTTACGAACGCCAACAAACTACGGTAGATAAGATCATAAAAATAAAATAAGGGATATGGACTGTATAACAGATAGATTTAGAATGCTGTTTTTCCGCGATCGATAAGAGATTATAACTACAGTATTAGGACTTAGAAATAGATTAGTTGACTGGTAGTGTAGCTTACTGACTTATCAATTCCTTAACACTAGCATGCCCGACCATTCCTTATACCCTATTATGCCCGAGTGGGTCAATTTGACCCAATATGACCATGTTTGCATATTTTACTCAAAATACTCAATTACTTCCCAGTTTATTTATTAATATTGTTTATAAAGCATTTGGGAGGACAGCAGAAAATTTAATTAGACGAAAAATATTAAAATTGTAGTTGTTCAACAATTTCAGTGTTGTCTTGGGACGATAGCTTCCTCAAATTTGTGAATACCTATCACTTTTCCTCTGATGGGTTTGGGAGGTACAATAAATTTCAATGGTATCAGGTTAAAAAAAATTACAGTAACATTTTGACAAAAAATCAGTATAAAACACACCGTTACATTGAATACAAAGCAACAGTAGAAAGGCTTCAAATGGATAGGATAGTCTGGGTCAAAATGAGCCATCCGGGCATGGAAGGTATAAGTGATGAGAAAAAATAGAAAAAAATTAAAATATTAAGCCTAACGTTTGCACAGTGGTAAACAAAACTAAATGATTAAAAGTTATGAAATATGAGTCTAAAATTTTTCTTCCTTTCAAAATAATCAATATAAATATTTTGTTTTGGGTCAAATTGACCCAGCCGGGCATTCTAGTGTTCATTCGTGTTTCTGAATTTTCCTTGTATTAACAGAGTGTTTTGCATGTTCTACCTTCATAGACAGATTACCTTTATAAGCACGATATAATAGTTTATGTATCTTATGTACAGGCCCGTGCTGGACCCCTTCTTAGGGCGGTGGACGGCGAAGGCCAGACGGCGCCAGCACAATGTATGAGAAGGACTACTGGGGGGCGCCAAAGATAGAGGGCGCACCAGGACGTCCCAGTGTCCCGGCGGCCCAGCACGGGGCAGCTTATGAAGCGTACATGACACGTAGTGAATGTTAGAGGACGTAAATTTCAATTCTCCGGTACAAATTGATGATGGTTCCTCCCCTTCCAAACAACTCTGCAGGTGGCTTTCCGGGTAATATGTAGATGAAGATGGGGATGCAAACAACCGTGGAAGTAAAAGCAGACCGAAAAATGTCAAAGAAATGCATCAGATGAAATATATGGCATAAGTGATGAAAGATGTAAAACAGATAGGGCATGTAAACACCAAATATGAAAAGGTTAGCCCAAAAGACACACGAACGGAGAGCTGCGTCAAACTAACCTTCGTATCGACTTCTATGAAGATGTATAGAGTAGACACAAACATGAAAATTTTACCACAGTATACTCTGCTTGTACCAGGTGACATTTACCTGACATAACATTTACCTGCGGCTCTATTTCAAACTTGCACCTCTAAAAAAATACTGAGGTAAAATTTGAGGTACAGGCATACATTTATATGGATCACTTTACATGCCCAGAAAATATCAAGATGATAACGGTGACGTAGCCAGGATTTTGAAATGGGGGGGGGAGTTCACCGGAGATTTCGGGAAAAAAATTGAAAACATTGAAAACACCCGAGGGAAAAGGGGGGTCCTCCCCAGGAGAATTTTGGGATTTTGAAAACGTGATTTTTAGGACTCAATAACAGTGATGTTGTACGAGTATTTATTAAAAGTTATTTATAGAGGCCGTCTTACTCGTTTTTGACACGTCTTCTAAAGGCTTAAGAACGGGTTGTAACCCGGTAAGACCCCCCCCCCCCCCTTCGTGGCTACACCGCTGGAATGATAGCATAAATTATAAACGAGTGATACGTTACGAAAAAATACCGTCGACCAAAAACGCTGAGACCTCTTCATATACTTGATGAAAAGGGTTTAGGGTGATTCATACCCCAATAAAAAACAAAACAAGATTTATTTCACACCGTTACGTAAGGGCTATTTCACTGGCACATTTGGTTATCACTCAGTCATAGCACAAAGTAAGTGCTGCGGAAACATCATCAATGCTTCGTTACAGTAGCGTAGCCAGGAATTTCCTTCGGGGGTGGGGTCCAAACTCAGGGGGGAAATTTTTTGAAAAACAGAGTACTAAGTAATGCGTTTTTAACTAATTTTAACACTTTTCATAATCGAAAAACTTCATTTGTTAAAGAAATATTTTGTAAATTCCTGATATTTCAATATTTTGTTTCCCTTTATGAGGAAAAATAATTGTGTTTGTATATTTCGGTAGGGGTCCGGACCCCCTGGACCCTCCCCCTTAGCTACGCCACAGCTTCGTTAACCTCGTGGGCAGCAGGTGTTAAAGCAGTCGAGAATGATTCACCAGCGCGCGGTAGATTCAAAGCAGATATGACGGCATCTGTCACGCCGGCGCGCTTCTCATTTGACGGACGACCTTGGACATGTCGCTTTACTGAACTTGAACTCATACACAAGGTCTTGCCTCCTAAACATCCGATTCTATTCCCTTGATAAAAGCGGGAACCCCAAATTTGGTATACAATTCTGACATTGCCCTCACATTTCGTGGAACTTTTTCATGGAAAATTCGGGTTTTGAGGGAGACATTTTCGTCAAAACTCACCACTTTCATAGCCGACGCCACACACACAAGCCACGCACTGCGCAGAAAGTAGCCAGGATTACTTGATATAATTCCCATCAGAGAAAAATTTCGACTCATAAACACTTCTTCCAGAACGCGACGAGGTAAAGAAAAGCATTTGCCGATGAGAAATGTGATTTTCGGCCTCAGCTGGTGATTTGAATTTCGCTCCAGTGAAGAAATGTCGAGTTCCTTGTTTTTACTATCATGGGACATACAGCTAATAGCGGCAATATAAAGTAGTACTAAATACGATGAAAATTGTGACGGTGAAAACGGTTGACTGAAGATATCATGAAAGTTTATGCAACAAAAAGTGCTGAATGAAATGTGGTGAAATGCACGTCATGTAATACAATCAAAATACATTGAAGAGCAATTTTTTAACTCCTTAATCAGCCTCGCCTCCTCAAAAGCTAACAATATGATAATTTCTTTTTTCTTCACCAATTATTTCGTTCGGAACACAATGACTAATCAAAATACAGCCCGTGAGGAAGGCGGTAACGATTCCGAGAATCCCCATGACGTCATCCTCACTTCGCCGACTTTGCTGATGCAATACCAGCCTTATCACGTGCTTTCACAATATAGTCCTCATGTCTACCGAGTACAATCATCTTAAAATAACACTATTAGACGCAGTTCTGACAGTAATTGATTTGGTACTATGATTTATGAATTTTGGTAATGTTTAAATGCAGATGTTATCCACCAATAAACATTGGTTGTTTAAGTAACTCCGCGCGTAAGGATACCCTCAAGAAAAATCTCTCGAAATTCCAGCAGTCCACCCTCATGAAACCACCAGTAAAGACGAATAAAATTTTTGCTACGCTGATATTGAGGTGAAAATGGGGTTCTAACGAAAACAACCGCACACTTTGTGTGCAAAGTCATCTTTGCAAAATGGAGTAAGTACTTGCATGTAATTTATTTAATTTTTTAACGATAGTTATCAGAGTTTATGGGGTCGACGTTTTCGATGGTTACTAGCAGTTTGTTATGAAGATCCCGTTAGCATAAATCCGTACGGAATAAGCTCTACGCAGTGTTTTCAATATGTAACTAGGTCCAGTTTTAATAATGTGTTGATTTTTAACCCTGAAGTTGTAAAGAACGAGTTACCTAGTGCGTTACTACTACGAATTACTGTCGGTGAATGATCAGCCATTTTGCCCCCCCTTCTACGTGGAGCCTTTAGTGGGCACAGTGCTTTCTATTTCGGTTGTCGTCTATCTCCTGCATCTAACTCCGATCCACAAATAACATGTGAAGTTCGATCATTGCATTGTTATTTTGCTACACCAAATCGGCGAAAACAAATTTATGTCGTATGAGTGTTTCAAGCTTGCTGTCGAGCTTTAGAGACGATTTAATTAACACCAATTTTTGAGGTGGTAATGATGGAGCTAAACTTCGCTGCTTAAGAAAACTTAAAACACCCCCCCCTTCTCCTTATTTTTGTGTTGAACAGCTGTTAGGTACCTGTCACAAGAAATTGGGTCACGAGAAAGTGCAGACATGGAGGTTTACTTCGCAACTGCCCTCATTCCAGATCAGCTAAACGCATATTTTATCGGACAATATTCTATTGTATTTTCATTATTAAATAAATTCCTTGCCGCAAGATGTATTCATTAATTTCCATAGAGAATTACGCTGTGAAAATAGACACGTAATTAGGATGACTTATTGTGGACAGTTAATTGCAATTTCATTCGCACATGAGAATCCATACATTAGGTCCGTCCTACTGTATCGAGCACATTCTACGAAAGCAGCTATTTTCATGATGGATACCACCACCGACCAGCTTTGCTTTGTTTGGGTTAGAGGTCATTCAACCTAAACGCGTGTTTACCTTGTGTTTTGATTACACTTCTGAGACTTTAAAATTCTCAGCCTCCGTTTTTATTGTAAGCGGATTATTTCATGGCGAAACTAGCTGCTGTAAATAGAAAAAACGCATGATATTACAGAACAACGGGAACGAAGTAATAATTTGGTAGACTATGGGGGCGTGTCCCTCCGGCAGGGGGAGCGGCCCGAACGGCAATTTATTGCTTTTCGTAATGGAGAGCTCGTTTACTATGATTAAAATTTTCTGTATGGGATGGCATGTGCGAGAAATTTTGGAAACTACAAACAGATGTGAGGAATCACCCTGTGCCAGACTTCCGGTGGTGGTTTGCACGGTACCTCGTTTGTATGTAGACGGGGGTGGTGGGGTTCAGCAAAATGAACGAGGGGAAGGAATATAGATGGGAAAGAGAGAGTTAGCCAGGTCCTCCCCCATAACTGTGTAAACAATGCTGCATAATACCCTGCGAGTCACCTAGGGTGTTTGGGAGGGTAACCAATTACTAGCATGCAGCTTTCAAGGTAATGCCAAGCGTACTTCTGAAGCCTATCGAATGAATTGCTTTCCCTAGGAAACGACTTGCTATTCATGCATCAACAAGAGGATTAGAGCATACCTAATTCTTACAACGTAATTTTTTTAGATTGGAAGGTTTTTTAAGCAAGACATAGGCTAATATTTTACAGTAGTACGCATGCCACTTTATTTTAGTTCTTGTATTACAGCAATGGATAAAAATGTTCATTTTTGGTGTGTACGCACCATTTAGCAAGGCCATAATGAACTATTATGCGACTTTAATTTCTTGCCTTGACTAAATAAGTTAGCTTTGTAGCAATTCATTTCAAAATATCATGTGATTTCTATTACCTAAATCTTGCTTGGTCGATCAAACAGTAAAAAAATTCCATGATAATACTCTTGCTTGACTATGGAAGGGTGATACCATTAATTGTGAAACGCTTGTCCTCTTCCTCAAAAATAAAATCATCATTTCAACCCATTGTGGTTATTTTATCTTCAGTGATTCCATGAGAGATAACAAGTTGATGGCAAGTTCATTGTGGTTCTTATTCTTCCAATGGTGGTAAATACACTTGGCTAAAAACTTTTTCCTTTTTTTTTTATTGATTCTGTTTTAAGGATATGTGTTGATTTTTCTGGGAGTGATTTACAGTACAGTCTTACTAAGAAAAATATCCTGGCAAATCATGCCCAAAAAAGTTAGGTACTAAGGAGGTAGCCACAAAAAATACGGCTAATTTGACCTTATAGGTAGATAAAGTATAAATTTTATTTATAATTGCGGAATGAAACAAAGTTATTTTATTATGCAATGCTATATGCAATTCTAAAAAGTAACGCCTGAGACCGTGTCTTATACTTAAAGGTAGACCGAATTCCGACTTACTGAATATTATTTCTGTGTTTCAACCTGCCATCTTATCAAAGTGAATTTTTAGTTTTGGAACCGTTTTGCTGAGTAGTGCAAGAGAAGTGAAGAGAGTGAAGTTATCCAAAATAAAGCTATTTCGTAACATTTGAAGTGGCTACAATTAGGGATTTGCAAGTAGCACTTTTTGATCTCAAGTCGAGTTGATACCTACTATCGAGAGTCGAGGCCAGAGTTCTGGACAAGGCAATTGCGTATATTCTCATTTTTCCAATCCCATCATGAATTTCTATTCTTAGTGTTTAACTTGATGTTAAAAGGAAAAGCTAATGGGAACGTTGATGGTAATTGTGTCAGAATCAGGAGATATAATGAACATTAATGTGTCTTAAACAGTACCATAGGTACAGTTGAAATGAACTAACCTCTAGTAATATGTCTTATTTTATTTAAGTGATTTATTTATCCAATTTGCTAGGAAGAGCCCTGAGTAAAGGCATTTGCACAACTGTAATAAAAATTACATGCTACCATACTACGTAAATGAATCATGTAATATTTGATCCTTTCAAATTCTTAAAAAGTTAATTGTTTTACATGCTCTTTCGGCATTTGAGTGAAGAAGATTGGGTAGGGTATAAAAGTATCGGATAAGAAAGTATGAATGAATGAAGGAGCGGTCCACTCCGTATACACCGCTGGGTTGGAAGACGATCTATCGCCAGCCAGCCATGGCTAGCGAAAAGGTATTCGGCACCCATGTTGACTGCTATAGTGTATACAACATACTGAAACTCCCTAGCAAAGGCAATAGAACAGGGGTTCCCAAACTGGGGGGCGCACCCCCCTGGGGGGGCGTAGAGAAAGTCCATGGGGGGCGTGACACCCAAATGAAATAAAGTCTTTCTAAGTTTTCAAAATTGTTTTTGTAAAGTTTCAATAAAGTTGTAAACATTATCATAGAAGGTTACAGTTTTTAAAACTACAAAACACACAAGAGTTCAGGTTCTCAAAACCGTCCTCTTCCCTTGTCCCGACTCCAAAACCGTCCCCGTGTTTCACCTTCCTTAAATTGAAAATGTATCTGTGTTACAATGTTAAATTTTGTATCAGTAATTGTATTCGTTTTTCATGTAATACTTGTTTTAATTTTCATCATACGTACAATTATTGAATCTTTCCATTCTGCATTACCGCATTCAGCAGTGAACAAAAAATCTACCTACTCACCGTATCAAGTAGGCACATACTTGTACGAGTACAAGTAGGAGTTGGTATGTACGGCTCCGTGGAAATAGGGTATTGCAAAATGGAAAGCTGATATGTGTAGCGGGGGGGGGCATGGTACAAAAAAGTTTGGGAACCCCTGCATTAGAATGACTAAAAGACTTTAAAAATGATATTATTACACAAGTTTTATGATAGCGCTTCCTGTTGGCAGATTGCTGGACCTATTGGCCTGGACAACTCTGTAACCGAAACTACTCGACTCGACATTTGTAATGCTACTGAAAACACTCGAGTCGGATTTTCGAGTACTCGCACATCCCTAGCTACAATATTGTGTGTTTGAATAAATTGACAATAATACAACTCAGTGGCATAGTGGGGGGGAACGGACCTCCCTCCCTCCACTGAAATATGAAAAAACGATTACTTTGCGCCATATAAGAAAACAAAATATTGAAAAATCATAAATTTACCAAAGGTTTCTTTAAAAAATGAAGTTTTTTTCGATTTTGAAAAGTGTTGAAATTAGTTGAAAATCCTCTTCGTAGTACCCTGTTTTTTTCCCCCCTTAGTTTAGGACCTCACCCCCCAAACAAAGTTCCTACCTACCCGACTTATACAACTTCTAAAGTAATATGATACTGCTAAGCCGAGCTAATAATGGTAAACTTATATCTAAGGTTTCTGCAGCATTTCTCCAAATGAGTATCGGTTTTGGGCATTCCTCCGCATTGAGTTGCCCATAGGTGGCAACAGTTTCTCCAGCCATTCTGCTGGTGTCTTCAGATCAGAAGTGACCTCACATTTAGTCAGTTCTGACCTAAAGATGCCAGCAGGATGGCTGTAGAAACCGTCATCACTTATGGACTACTCACACGGAAGAACGCCCGAAAGCCAAGACTCGTATGTATACTGTGTATATTTGGCCTCATTTTGTCAAGTCGAAGTACATAGAACGTTGGTTCGCTTCAAGGCATTACATGCCTTGAAGTTTTGCTGAAATTTTTTGCTACAAGAAGTTTTTTTGTTTATTCATGAAGTTTTGCTGAAAACTTCATGTTTAAAAGTCAGTTTTTCACATGCACGTTATTGTGCAGGTTGGAACTGCATTAATATTTCATTATGGCATGCTAATGCACATATGCACTAACAAAATTAGGATGGGCTATTTAGCCATCTAATGCCCATGCATTCTTGCATGTGTTCTAGTAATTCAAAACATGAGGCAATTTCGACTGCGCCTTCGTTCACGTGTCAGATTATGTCCCCCCGTGTAAAATGGTCTTAAGAAATTTACCCCAGTATTCAGTTCAACCTTGCTGACTGTATATATAAATAATATATACTTACTAGTAGTGAGTATGGAAACTATTTGCTGACTCGTGTATTTTCTCTTTTTTTTTCAGAGCCAAAATGGCTAGTCTTTCCTCTGCCACTAGTTGGCACAACAACTATAACGAAGAAAACTTCGACAACACCGGGCCACCACTATCTTTGGTCGCACCATCATATAATTTCCCAGTACATAGAATTATTAGAGTACATCACTTGCATTCAGTACATCCAGAGTCTACCGGTCATTCAGAGACTGTTTCGGGGTACACAGTAAGGCACATCTGGACATTTAACAGCTCGATCAGTTCGGAAGATGTTGAAGATGGATTTGTTGGAGATGATGCCTTGGGGGAGGGAAGAGGTGGAGCAAGAGAGGGCATTCCTCTCTGAAGCATGGCTGTCCACCCCGATGCTGGAAGAGAACAACGACCACAGCGCAGAGATGGGGAACGACCTGGGAAAGATTAAGGATTCCCCCCAAGAACAAGAAACACCCACCCAACAAGAGGAGATGAAGTCTTTGGGAAGTAACGGTAAGTCTTATATAATTTATATACAGTAGATTCCGGTTAATTGGGACATCTCGGGACTCGTGCACTTTGCCCCAATTAGGTGAACTCTCTTGTATATGGGCATAAAAAACTTTGAAATGGTATAAAGAAGACTAAAGAATGCTTATAATGCAACATAAGTTAATTAAACTATTAATTTGATTAATAAATCAGCGAGTTTAGTCAATTTGTTATCATTTTTAAGAATTATAACACTTTTGCTATAAATATTTTTCACAGCCTCGGGCGAGGCTGAATGAATGTCTTTTACTTAGTCATATTAAAGAAAAGTCCCATCCTCTTGCGGATAGTATAACAACAAGAGCTTTCAAAATAGAGCAAGAATAGGAACATTTGGGAAAAATAAGAGTAAATCAAAGGAGGAAAATATAAAGAAATAGTATTCTGAAAACAAAAAATTTTAATTTCGTCGCGAGTGTAGAGTCAATGTTGCCGACTCATGGCCCAATAAAGTGGCATTGTGTCCCAGTTACACGAAGAATACTCTGGGATAATCCTCTTATTGGGTTCTCTTCTTCAAGATCTGCCCCAGTCAAGAGGCTGCCCCAAGTAACTGGTGGACCCATTAAACGGAATCTACTGTATTTATTTTTAACTTCCCCGTGAACAGCACATTATGACCTTTACAATGGGGATTCAAACTTATACAAAGCAAAAACACAAGCATCCACGCCCTGGATGTGGACCACCTACCCAGGTGGGATTCGAGCCCACGACCCACAGTTTGGTAGGCACAGACTTTAACCCCACCGCCACCGAGGTGGGCAATAATCCTATGTAATCCTCAAGGGCCATATTATTGACCACATTAGCATTCCAAGTATCCATTCTCATGAAAGACAAAGCCTGAATTGGTACACAGAAAAGAAGAAAATTTAGTAAATCCATAAATGGTCGTTTCCCTTGCTCTTTTGCCTCAGTGCCATAACTTTTCTCCACATTTCTGCATTATTATGGAGCGCTAGAGAGCTTTTTTCTATAATTAAGCTTGAAAGCCAATTGTTTCGTTATTTTCCTTGTAGTTCATCTACTAACTAATTATATTAGCTCTCTCTTACATACATTAATTATGCTCAATGGAGTGGGAGCCCTAGATTAGTAACCCTTTGATATCAGCTTAACTATCTGTCTCTTTTTCATTAATAGCTACTTACAATAGCAGTCTCTGTCCAGATACACCAAATTTTTGTTAACTGTGATAATGCATTCATTGAAATTCAAATAATGTTTGTTTTCATAATTGCAACATAGGCTTAAAAAAATGTACAGACTATATGAAAAATGTCTATATGACTGTTTTTTAAGTGGTTCGGTTACTCAGTTGCTGCATCACATTTCATTGAAATAATTCAACTGAGATATAGGAAAGGTGAGTTGGGCAAAAACAAAATATTCCCCATTATGGTGTTTCCTAACAAGTATAAAATTAAAAAATAATGCCACCCTCTTTTCATATGATCTAACAACGTCACTAGCCGATCATTTTGCTTCTTGAATAGAAACAGGTTCAAATACCTCTGACCTGTGTTTAAACACTTTATTACAAGTGTTGCTATTCTAAACCATGCTATATTAAAGAAAGTTGCAAGAAAGAGCTCATTATCTCTTGTCCCATTTTCTCTTGTTGTCCAAGATGGACATTAATCTGTTCATTACTTACAAGGGAGGTCAAGTATCTTGCTCCACCTTTTTCAATTCCTTATTTTTTATGGCATTTGGAATGCCGAACGCATCTCAGAACTGGTAGTGGTTCCATGAATAGGCCATAGTTTGTTGGTAATTAATTAATTTTTTTGTTCTACTTCTAACATGCCTTATATAATTCCCAGAGAGCTCCCTCTCCATCAGATGGGTTGGTTGGTGTAGTGGTAAGATACCACTACACCAGCCAAGTAAAGGTATGAGAAGTCAGTACAGGCGGTCCTCGACTTTCATACAATTCGCACTTTCGTACGTTCAAAATTGCACCTTTTACTTGACTTCCATACGCTAAATTCGGACTTTCGGACGTTGGTCTGTAATTTTTTAAATTCCCGCAATGTGTACTGCGCATCCCAGCATTCAATTGTTTCAAATGGCAGTATATGCGAACAATACGAACTTATATAATGAAGGGAATTGTTGGTAGTTGACTCTAATCTAGGTGATTTTTTTGGGAGACGGACTGCCTGCTATAGGCTCCTTCATCAAGAGAAGAAAGCCTTCATTGGAGAGATTTTTCAAAAAAGTTGACGAGACAGCATCAAATAGCTTTCAATAAAACTAGTAAGATCTTCTTTCCAATTGTGTTTTTTCGTTTGAGTGCTGCTTAATTCATGGGTACACCTTCATCAACAATATTGCTCGAAATATCACCCGAATTCCTTTTGTCTTTTTTAAATAGCAAGCAAAATATACGCGATCACGAATGTCACCTGCCGAATGTCGAATTTTGGTGTAAAAATTAAAAGGTATCTAGAGTGCGGGTTCAACAATTACATTTTGTTATGCTTCTTGATATGTCTTTTTATTTATAGCGGACGTATTAAGTGGAATGTCAACTTAGATGCCAAGAGGAAGTTTCACTCGATAGCCAACGGAGTTCTCGTTTTTTTTTTAACTTTTATTTACATTTTCTGCATATTTTCGAAAGAAATTAGATGATTTGAGGAATTGTATTAACATGTTATTAAAATTTAGTCAATGGAAATAAAATCCGTTAAAAAAAAGGTTTAGTACGTATATTCTGCTCTTTTTGAACGTAACCCCTAATTAGTATGGAAGTCAATGGTTCGACTTTCGTACAAGTTTTTGGGAACGCATTGTGTACGAAAGTCGGGGACTGCCTGTACAGGTGAGCCTAAGGGTGCTGCCTCCCATGAAAAAAAAATTGTGTACCGTTATAGCAGGAAAAACACTTACAGGGAAGAAATTCTACTTAATACCCACCTTTATAATCCTTCCAATGAGCAACCGAAGCCTACTACATTTACAGTCTGATTATTCTCCTATTTAGCTTTCTAGTAGATTGTTATCTTTCGCACAGGATTTGGTTAATTAAAAATCTGTTTGGTTAACAGTGTTATTTTTCTAATTTATAATAAGCCTATCCCTTCATGTTTTGTTTTTATCTCCACCAATGAAATTGTGAAGTATAGTTCAAGTGGACAATTTTCCAAATAACTACTTGTAAAAATAAGAATTTAGTCACTGTTATTGAGGCTTTCGATCCACTTCCCCCAGACAAATTTGTAAGAGAAGTGAGAAACATGGAAAAGATAGGTATGTATTGTGGAATCTTCAATCAACAAGATGTAATGGATTAGTCCCAATTTTAGCTAATTGATTTTTAAAAATCGTAACTTTAAACCTTCTAATCTGAAATTTGAATAGTTTTAATGTACCTAGTTATTCATATGCAGCAATACATCACTCCTTAGAAGTCCTCAGTTTTCTTACATATGAGTTTGAGACTAGCAAGAATTTGATACACTGCTCACAATTGCACTCTAATGTCAAGTCATTGAATATTAGGTGCAGAAAATGTAGTTTTGCAATAGAAGTTAAAATTAGAATTCCGAAATGCTTTGTACGGAATGTACTTAGGTCTGATATTAACCTATCTTGCATTTCAATGGCTAGTTTTTATACATGATAATGTATACATGTATACATTTTTTATACGTGTTAATTTTAGTGTGTTGACAGCCGTGAAAATACATGAGAAATGCAGAAGATTAAAAATTTTAGTACAATTTTTTAAATATGCAAAGAAGTCTTATCCCTTGATTTACTGAAAGAATGTTACTGGAACCAGGACATATGGCTGTAAAACTGATATCTATTTCCATGCTATGATGCAGAACAGGAATGAAGCATTAGGGCACAATACTGCCAGTGTTGCAAGCCAGTTGGTTTCGGATGTGATGTAAGAGTGACGTTGTCTAATTATGAAACTTCTCCTTTACCTGCTAGTCAGAGAGCAAGTGAAAATGTTTATTTTAAAGCATAAAAGTCACTTGAACTGTGTTATTTTATTTTTGTACAATGCAGCCATAATTTCAACAACAAGAGGTAAATGATGATTTTAGTTCGCCAATTTTCTTCCTTTTTTTCAAGTTCCTGCTAACTAAAATGTTGCATAAATACTTGGTGTATATTATGTGTCTCATTCCTAATAAAATTCAAGAAATAATCCTAACTAAGTCTCTTTTAAAGAAATGCTTTTGTTTTACTTGTATCACTTGATTTTCTTTAAGTGAGTCACTCAAATCAATATCATCTTAATTTAGGATTAATTGTTCTTGAATTTTAATTTTGTCCAAGTGGCTTGCTCCTTAACTGTTTTATGAAGTAGATAGGGATTACAAGGACATGGAGTGTCTCAAGAGTCAAGGCAGCTGGTTTTTATGTCCCTGCTAAAGATCAAATGTGTGTCCTTGAGACACCAGTAAGAAATAAATGCACTTGAAAGAAGTTTGAGACTAAGGGAGTGATTTCAACCTTTGAAGTATTTTATCCATCTCTGTCATGCCAGGTACATGTTGCTGCTAGTCAAGTCACCAAATCTTAGGGCTTATTTCTACTTGTGATTGGTCTGACCACTTCATAGATCCATTTCTTGACACTGAGTGATAATTTTACTCTGTACTTGACACTGAATAAGAGTAATCTATAGCCATAAGTTGTGCAAAAATTATTTCTAATAAAATACAATTTGAAAAGGAAATACTAATTGACAGATTAAACACCGTATCAGGAAGTAGGGAGGAAGGGAAATCAGAATTCTCACAGTAAAGGTTCTGACATGAAGGAAAGAATACAGTAATTCCATCATGCCAGACAAAAAACCACTGAGAACTAAGTAGCTATAGTGAATTGTAATGTCTTACTAATGAAAGCTTTATTGATGTTTGGTTAAATACTTAAATCAAGATGTTGCTATCAATTATTTAGAATCAGAGGAGAGTTTTTTTTCATAATTGGCCAAAAAAGTGGAGGAGTTATTTTTTTCTCCATGAGCTAATCATCAATGTTTTTTGCCATTCTTTCAAGGATTACATGCTTAGAAAAGAATTGCTATAACACAGAGATATGCATCAAAACAGGAAGTAGGTTCTAGAGGAAAGGAGAAACTAGCTAGAAAAATTCTAAAGTGTGCGACATAATATGCATATCCTAGAAATGCCAGTACATAGTTTGATTTAAAAAAAACAATGGAAAAAGTAACTAAAATTAATTATAATCATGATTTCCCACTACCTCTGAGCATATTGATGTTTGATTTTGATAAGGTACTCATTTATGTAAAAGGCATCAGAAAAGAAAAAGTGTAGGCTGTTATTTGGTATCTGTGAGGAGTCAATATTCCAAATTGGCCAAAATGTGGAGGAATATTTAATGGCTCCATGAGCCAATCAATGTTTTCCATGGCTGGAATATTTCCTCGTGGAAAGGGAGGTGGATGGAGACAGTGGTCGACCTTGCAAAATGCTGCCCTCCATCCCCACTCCTTCCTGACCCACTTCCCCTCCTTGCAGAACACTTCCCACACTCCCCTTCCAGCCAACCCTTTTCTTCCCCTCACCCGTGTTGACCTTGCTGTCACTGTTAACCAAGAGGCTGTACGTTTCCATCTTGCTTTGCCCATGTGTTTACCTCCGGCACTTGGTATTTAAAATCCCTAATTGGTCGTATGTGAAGAGTAGCCTATTGTTTTCATACAAGCCAGCAAATCAGGAATTCCATTATGAGAGGAAGAGAAAAAAAGATATAGTGGTGTTGCTGAGGGGGAGAGAGCATCTTCTCAAGGATTTCAGCTGTGTAAAGCTGAAAGAAGGAAGTTTGTAGGTAGCCTTAGGTCAAGGAACTGAGAGAGACATTTTTGTTTGGGTTAAAATTTCAAGGTGTCCTGACTCAGGGGAATTTTCAGCTTGCTTTTTAATCTGCAAACATGTGTCCTAAACAGTTAGTCTTTTGTAGTTGAGGTTCTATTGTACAGTGTCTACCAATATTGTCAAGGAATTGAAAATTGCATGGGTATTTAGATAGATAAATCATAATTGCCAGTGTCAAAAAGTGGACTTGGAAAATAATAATTTATTGAATGAAAATTGAGGTTAAGGGCTACAAGAAAAAAAAAGCTTTCTAGTGATGTTTATGGTACAGATATATTCCGTGAATCAAAAGTAGAAAATTTGGCATAATTCAAAATGCTCCAGAAAGAAATTAGTGATAGAATTGGAGCATGTACTTGTCACTTGCTTGGTAATTGAATGAATGTAGATTCAAAAGCTAGCATTTAGTTCTCAGATTAATGGGCTACATTAAAGATCTCGTGAAAGAGCAGAATGGAATCAATGGAATGGGAAGTATATTGAAGTGGGGAAAAAACTCAGATAAAGAGGGTAAGATTGGTGATTTATGTTGGGGCAAAGGTTATAAAGAGGCATAAGCACAGCAAGGAATACAAGAGAGATAGAGATAAGTCTCTGGCTGAAAGAAATGAGGTTGGGAGGGGTGGAATTCTTGGTAGATTATAAAGGCTGGGAGAGGGGAAGGAATGCTACTGGCTGAGGGAGGAGGGAGAGGTAGGGGAAAGGAGGTCTGTTTGTAGATGCTGTTACTGAGGAAAGTAGGGGGTATTTCGTCTTGCCCCTATTTTGATTGAATGTAAAGGGGTAGTTGACTGTGATTTGACAAAGGCTTGTAAGATTAGGGGGGGGAAACCCACTCCTTCGGTGCACATCAGGTCTAGTTTGTGAGTGGATAGAGGTGGGGGTTGATATCTTTGGGTGGAGGGGAGGTTAGGAGGAGGAAAGTCCACTCAGCTTATTGGAGCAAAAGGCCTTGTGACCACTCTCCTCAGCTCTGCTTCCTTGTGCCAGACCAACACTCTCCTCAGTTCGCTTCCTTGCCTTCAGTCAGCATTTGAGTGGCCTAGTGGAAACTTGAGAGCTCTTCTTGTGATCTCCCTCCATTCTCACCAAACCGTGTGACACATGTAGTCTGTGGCAAGTTTGGTATCGTTTCACCGGGGACAGTTAATGTTGCATCTATGCTCAGTTTTGTAGACCATTTCCCATCTGCTTTTCCCAAAACGGCTTTGCCTGCTGTTTCTTTGGGAATGAAGTGTATGCCGCTTCGTCAAATGTGGGACCAGGAGATTGTTTTCAATTCCCAGAAACTAGTGAAAAGAAGGTGATCGAAGAAATTTGGTGTTTTGGATAAATCAGCAGTGGTTGGAGTGATTTTCCGTGATATTTCCTGTGAATCTTGTGCACTGCCATCTGGATTTTACTTACATTGTTAACAGTTTTAAAATAGTTTCCTATTATATTACTATATTCCTAGTTTATGTGTGTTATTAGTTCTGAGGCTTAAAATATTTCATAGGCAACATCATAAGTGACTCGAATTGCCATAAAAAGGGTGGCTAGTTCATATCTTCTGCATCCCACAACTACTACTGGAGAGCCCTGCAATTTTTGGTATGTTTACATTGCATAATAAATGACTTAATATTTTTAATGAGCCATGGATTATCCTTTAACATACTTGTCCAACTGTTTTTCTAATGAATTGGCCTCTCACACATGTACTGCCCCAGAGCATTCTTCATCTTCCCAATAATTCGAGCTACATGTATCTAGGAAGTAATTTGTATCGGTGATTGGCGGTCATAGCTTATGTTCTCATTTGTACCTAACAGTTCTACAATTAATTACCTAAAATTACGATTCTGTTGATAGAAAGGAGCTCATGCATTTTATTATTCTCAGAGCTTAAAGCTCAAATTTTTTTTTTAGCATTCAATGGTGACATCAGTATTTTTATAATGACTCTCTTATGCAGTTTTCTGTGACTCCTCTTTTCATGAAGTTAAAGTTTTATATTCAATTCATCCCCCTAAGTAAGTTATTTATTTCAAAGTCAATGTTAATTTCTTGTGTATTTTTGTAATGACTTCATTGGTGACTCTGCCTAAGTTCAACAGATGGGTGGCTTTGCCATTGCGTGTGAAATTGAAATATTGTGTTGTGAAGATAGGTGTTTCTTACTATTAACACTATCTGGGTGGCTAATCAGGTATTAACCTGAAATTCCTTGACTAAGGCCGTGACTTTCAAGGTGGTTTAATAATTTGTATTCCACAGATTATTTATTGTTAACAGGGATAAGTTTGTTAATGTAGTTAAATATTGCCCTTAAAAGAAATAACATTATTTCATGATTTGAAAATGAGTTTTCATAGTCCTAGACCACCAACTGCAAAACATGTTAAGAATAAGGTGACGAAAACAATAGCCACATGCTCAATAGGGAATAAAAATTTACTGTCAGTTCAAATTAATATTTTTTCACGATACGAGAGTTCCCCGACTCTCCAGGTTTACCATAGAGTGGCCATTCAAAAATTGTTTCAGTGTTTCTTCAGCATAAGCTTAGAAAGTGATACAGTTGTTGTATAGTTAATTTTGTGAAACAAGTTATGTTGTCTTATAAATACCAACTACATCATTCGGTTGTGGTGGGAATCAAATGTCCAGTGATTTATAATGCTACTTTTCACATTTGATGTAGAGTTGTCATAGATTATTGGTCATTCAATTTACCAGTTGTTGGATTATCTGGCTATTATTTCCTAGCCAGCCCCCTCAAATACCTTCCCACCCTATTCCATTCCAACCATTTCTTTTCTCCCAATGACCATTTTTTTATGGAATGAGTGCACAAGATGAATAAAAAGTGGGACAGAAATCATAGATAGATAGCTGAGAAATATTTTTTCCCAACAACTCCTAAATCTTTCAAGTGTTTATTTGGGCTTTTCGATCAGATAACAAGGATAATTCACATGCTAATGTAAAATAATCAAAAACTGCATGTATATTTATCTATTAGACCCTCCAACCTGTCTAAGGTTAAACAAATTAAAAGATATCCGAAGCCATATTTATAGTCATCCTTTGGGATCGACCCACTAACTATTAGGTAGATGGCATTATGATAGTAACTAGGATGTTTTTCATTTAAAGGTTTTTTTTTTGAAACAACAGTTTTAATTATTAAAATAATTCTTCATGATGCTGACAAATATATTTCATTTTAAGTAAAGACTTGCCCCCCCCCCTTGCAGTGCATCATACAGAAAGTATTTGCATGTCCTAAGAGGGCAATGAATTCCATTCAATACCTATCTAAGAGTAAACAAGATTTTTTTCTAATTTCAATTTTTTTTACCGGCAGATTCATTCATCAAGTGGATGGAAATGAACGACATGGAGCTTGCTATGTACCAACAGAGTGCTGTAAGACAGGATGTGCTGAAGGGTTATACCGAGGGATGCGATTGGGAGAGTTCCAATTCTAGCATTGCCGACACTACTCAGGCACTGCTTGAGGAGTTTGAGACTGTTTGCGAGGTTTACCATGATGCCTTGACACCCCCCCACAGCCGAACTCCAAGCCCTCCACCTCCTTTGATTTACATACACCCGAATTTTGCCCAGCAGCTCCAGGTTCCCTTGGCTATGACACAGCCTGTACAGGATCCTCCAACCATTAACGACCCTGTGGACCTGGCTCAAGAGCTGGCTATGCTGGATGAAATCATTCGTGACCGAGCAGCAAGCTTAGATAGTGTGAATCCACCAGCTGCACCCAAGGACTGTAATGCAGCACCAGAGCAGTCAAACTTGTTTGGGATTGATTCCTTGCCTGCTGCCTCAGTGAAAATTACTGTCCCATCAACGGTAGTGTGTGATCAAGTAATTGAGGATTTGATAGTACCAGATGCAGAAATACCGAGAGTTAAGGTTGAGGTAGTTTCTCCCGCTCTGTCTCCGGTGTCACTGCAAGAAGTACCATTGTCTGCTGAAAGGTTTTCGTCACCCATGAGCTATCTCTCGCCGAGCTCTGTGGCCCCTTCCTCTCCAAGTTCGCCGAGACCAAATACTCCGGCATCATCTTGTGAGGATGGTGAAGAAGCTTCCGACCCAGAGTGGGTGCCCACCAAGGTTTCACCAGTCATGAGAAATACTCCCAAACGACAACGTGCCAAACCTTATGCAAGAAACACCAAGATTGTCAGCTCTGGTTATTCATCATCGGAGAGGTCTGAGATGTCCATCGAGCTGTCAAAACCCCGTGGGAGAAGAGCTCCAAGAGTTAGGGGGTCACTGGGACATGATGACCGTAAGGAAAGGAAGAAGGAGCAGAATAAGAACGCTGCCACGAGATACAGGCAGAAGAAGAAGGCTGAAGCAGAGGAGGTGTTCATGGAGGAAAAGGAGATGGAAGATAAGAACAATGAATTGCGTGCAAAGGCAGCAGACTTGGCAAAGGAGGTGTCATACCTCAAGAAGTTGATGCGTGAGATGTTCAAGGCAAGGGGAATGCTGTAAAAGTAATAATCCAACCTTAAGAAGGTCGTTGTTCTTCTTGTGTTTAATGTTCATGTGTTGGGATCTTTCTTTAAATGAGGAAAGAAAGTAAATTCAAAATTCATTAACATGTCTGGGTATTGAAAATTTGGAGGATAATTAATCAATATAACGTATTGTAAGAATCATAAGAACTATGTTAATTTCATTGATCTACTCATATGAAAGTATTTTTAAAACTTCTCATAAATCACTTTGATTTTTTTAGCTTCCTTCTTCTAAGAAAAGTTCTTTAAATATAGTACAAATATACAATCAAGACCTCAATTAAGTTAATCATGATTTGTTTAAATTGTACCTAGAGTTCATCTCTAAAGAAGTCTTGATTTTTAAATTTTTTGTGACATTCATATTTAATCTATGATGTTTTTGCCTACGTGAATTTTAAGGTGTCAGTAAAATCTATTGGCTAATAGCCATTAAATGATAGAAGGTTAGGGTTTTAAGCTCTAGGTTAGTAGCAGTTACTGTCATGGTGACTGCTCCCATGATTTGTATCTATAGTGTGTTTGGCAGCACAGCCAGTTTACCATGTGAGGGAGCTTAATCACAATAATAAAATAAAATCAAATTTTCGGAAGTGACTTGAAGAATGCCATCTAAAAGTTGTTGAGAAAAATAAACGTTCTTGTGTGGCTAATGCCCCCTCCAAAAGGTTGTGTTTTAGTAATGTAGATTTATGCTATTCTTCAGTGGATGAAAATCTACATTTGGCATTAATAAATTTTATTGGTTTCAAAACCTAAAAATCAGAAAGCACTAAGACTACTTCTTGAGTGGTTGATCTTGACAGTGACCTTGATTTCGGTTATAGGTACAGAGAAGGTAACTGTAAAAATTGTCAATTCATGTTTCATTGTAGACTAATTTCAGCTATGTAGATTGCTATCATTGTCTGGAAGAGATATGGTCTGTGAATCATTGAAGCTATTGTAGATGACCATCAGAAACTGAAGCAGTTAATTCGGTTGTTGGGATAAGTATGATATAGACTAAGAATAATGTGAGTGTACTTAGTAACTTGATGTAAGATCCATCATCTAATTAAGAAATAAGAGCCAAAATTTCTTTTTAAAAGTCTAGCAAGGAAGAGATTCAGCCTACCATCAGAGTACAGATTATGGATCCCGAAATTGCTGCCTCATAGCCAAGCAGTGAATAGACCCAAATGAAAAATAGCTGAGCTAACATTTCCCTTGTGAATTGTAGGTGAAACTTAAGTTCATTCATCCCGATGGACTTATTTGACAGCCAACCTGGGGTCCTTCATATTTAGTTTGACAGTAAGTCTGGTCATAAGGGGGCAGCCAGGGCGATTTTGGAGGTGTATGACTAAAAGCCTTAAGTTTTCAATGATTCCACTTTTATTTGCACAAATAAATTTCCTCATTCACCCAGTATACATCAGTGATAACCTGAACAATAGATCACTTTGATGTCAAAATCTTAGGGAATTTTTTCCCTTATTATCCAAATCGTAAAACCTGTTATCCTATAATCAGTATGGACTCTACAAACTGGCTAAAGCAGTTAAAAATTTTATTAATATGCATTTTAATACGAACAAAGTTATACACAATGGAAGGTAGACTTATTTAATTAAATGCATTTATGGATTAATTTGGTTAGAACTGAAAAATAAATTCGAAACAGCTCTTCCTTGTGGATATCGTAAGTGTTTGTCCTTATGAGAAATAACTTAAGATTTGTCCATTTATATTTTACATTTTTTTACTTTAAAAAAAATAGTGCCGTCGCCTGTATAAGGGTAGTGTATCAATGCTGCGACGTGTTGGTATCAATAAAGACACTATAAGATCAGGAAATGCATTGTTCTATTTTATCTCTACTTCTTTTCCCCCCTCCTCTCCTAGTCCAGGGAAGTCTACTATGGGAGAGACTAAGCCGCCGGAGGAACAAATGGTTGCCAAGTCGCAACGACCCATTGAAGATGTTATCTCGGTGTATATATTTGATCGATGTGTGGTCTCAGCAGCCAAAGGTCTCACCACGACGCAGGGCAACGGCCTGATCGTTGCCGTGGCAGATAGTCATCTCGGCCTGCCTCCGTATTTGACCCCGAGGAAAGTGACAGTTTCAATTTTAAACAAATTCATCACTATAGGGGCATAATTTGTTATTAATACATTAGGAATATTGTACTTTCCGTATGCTGCAGGATCAAAAGCATCAAATTAATTCAGAAAGAGGAATCTTTAACCGACGTAAGTACATATTTAATTAGGCCTATTTAGGGCTGACCCAGCTTTTCGCCTTGCTCGGTGTGATGCGTTGCACGCACGAGACAACGGCGCACAGTCGTTCGGATCGCTAAAAAGAGATTTCGGATGACAATCGAATTCGTGTGGAACGAAAAAACCTTGCAGGTTTCACTTAAATAATTTTAATATCGACCAGTTTCGTCGCGTCCATCATCAGGTGCAAGAAACCGAATTTTGTGTCGTATTACTTTGAAAATTCTAACATCATAATTTCTTATACAATTTTTAATTAATAGCTTGAAGTTTACAAAATATAATGGAATTTCAATTTCTACAGTGACCTTTTAAAACGAGGCTACGTATGAAATATCCCTTAGCAACCCCTATCCCTAGCGAACGCGAAACAAAAGAATTTGGCATAGCAAGACTTCGTCAGGTTTGAAATCGGTGACCATGTCAAATATCGGCCATACCTTAAGTAGCTGGTCGCGCACACTTCGGAGGGAGTTGTGATGTGCAAAATGTGTTTTCTGCAAACAAAAAAGACAGAGCTTCCCATAATTGCTAGTTATGGTAACGGGAATACCAAGAACTCAAATTTGGACAGTGTGAAGTCACGTGCAAAATACGGGTACTTTTTTGAGAGAAAATTTACGTACAAAAAATACTGGTTTGTTAAAAAAATGTGATCCCACGCATAAAAAACTGTCCGGCCGCATTCGTCGCACGATTTTTCTACGACTATTAACTCAGTCCTTATTACGCTAGAACGGCTAATTGCGTAGTTCAGTTGCAGTCAAGCATACGAACTATGCAATTATGCCGGCAACGACCAAAAAAGCTCAACAGCAATAGCGGTGAATTCTTCTCGGGTTTCCATCCGGGTGAGCTCCATCTCCATCGCTGCCGACGTTTCGATAGAATCCTTTTCTATCGTCATCGGCCCTGATGACGATAGAAAAGGATTCTATCGAAACGTCGGCAGCGATGGAGATGGAGCTCACCCGGATGGAAACCCGAGAAGAATTCACCGCCATCATACGCCGGGAAAAAGTGAAATCTTACTCAACAGCAATACATTGTTACCAAAGGACTCGCTGGAGACTTTCCAGTAAGTTCTGCCGCCTGTAAACTTAAAAAAAAGCAATTTCTTTCAATATCTTATTTTTTTTGCATTGCTAACCTACTTTTAAAAGGATTGCCCTTCAGCTCTGCACCACATTGACTTAAGCGGAAATTAAAAGGAAAAAATATACGGTTACTTAGCTATTAACAACAGAGCTAGGCATTCAAAAAAATGTGCCCGCAGCATTCGGCAACGCATTACATAGATTAAAGAGCAGCTTATATGGAAGAATGATTGACTCGGGCCACAGCTCAGGAGACTACGATGAATAGGAAAAATGTAATATTTCTCGGAATACCGAAATTTTTTGCGAAATCTTGATTTTTTTTATCAGTCGCTTAACATAATATTATATACATAAAGCCGATCACCCTCAAAATAGGTATTTTTATCATTACAACCAGGATTCAAAAATTTAAATGAGGTTCAAAATCGAAATTGGCCTTTGAAAAATTCTAACAGAAAATAATTCGAGAAAATAGCCGTAAAAAGGTAGAGAAATCCGCAAAACAAGAATGACAATAAAATGAGGACTTGTATTGCAAAAGTTAGAACTATCATTTCAGAAAAAATTAATAAAAAACCATCGAATCGTATCGAAACCGGTCGCAAATATATTTTATTTTGTGAAACAGCGAAGCCTTTTCTTAACCTTTGTGCATCAATAAAAACAATATTTTGGACTAAACCAAATTTCGAGTTTCTGAAGATTTCACGTCATAAGTTTCATTGCAATCCTTGGAGAAATAACAGACGCGCAACAATTCGTACCGAAGCCAAAAAAACTGGAAAATTGTGGTAATCGCTTAGATTTATAGATAACGGACTTCTAATACAATGAAAACAGCGATTCTAAGGGAGATGGAAGAAAATATCTTCATGACATCAATATTTGGCTTATTCCTCATACTGCCGAGTTTTTTGGAGTTGTAAGGAATTAAATTCTCAATTTAATTGATTGAACACTCGGGATCTATCAAGCGACTACCAACCAAAAATTGATTACTAAAGCGGCATTGCTCAAATAGCCAATGCTAGCACAAATATACTAAACGGAGAGCGATATAGGCCAAAAACATGAGAACCGAAGGTTGTAGGAGGGGAATCGATTATCCAACATCAAAGTAAATATTTTTTCCAGGAACCTGTGAGCGAGCTAACTTTGGTAAGGTCAACAAGGGGAGGTCACCAGAGACGTTTCAGTCGACAGCAATGAGATACACATAGACGACCAGCGTGAATGACAATCGCGTAGTGGCCTGGTCAAAATAGACATTGACGCTTGAATTAATTCCCAACAAGCTTAAAAGTTACAGGAACGCTAGGAACCACTATTATGAAATCCTGAAAATTCCCCTTCGTTCCCGTGAGTGCAAAAAATTTTATCAAAGGTCAAAGGTCACAAAATGTTTTGTTTTTCATTTTTTTGGCAAAACGGTTAGTTTTACAATAAAAATTGCTGATACCAAAATTGTAGATCAGGAAATTCTCCACAAAATTGGCGTAATACTTTTTCCTTTAAGATTTACCATTTCTGAGAAAAAGCCTTCCGAAAGTTAGTTGGAGCTGTCCAATAATGTTCGGAGAGTGCAACAACATAGTCGAGCATATTACGGAGAATATCAGCTCCAACTAACTTTCGAATGGCTTTTTCTCAGAAATGGTAAATTTTAGAGGAAAAATTACTGACGATTTTGTAGATAACTTCCTGATCTACAATTTTGGTCGGAACTTTTTTTTATAGTAAAACCAACCGTTTGGCCAAAGAATGCAAAAAAAAACAGGGTTCCCCCTCTAACGAAATTACAAAATTCGCTGTTTTTCCAGGTTTTCACGGCCTAAATGCCGTCTCTTGATAAGCCATTTTAGGCATAAATATTGATGACGCAACAATCACCGGCCGCACGTCTACCAAAAATTTAACAAACGCGACGGAGCGTAGGGTGGCTACGGACGGAGGCCGTGAATGCTAACGCAGCAGTGAAAGTGCTATCTCTCCTGACGTCACTTATCGTTTGCAAAATTCAGCTCCGGCTTAATATTGTGAGTGGGAAAATAGAGGGACCAAGGTGCCAGGGAAGTTAAGAAGTCTCTGATTTTTCACCAGGGTTAATTAGAACTTTGGCTATCGGTCTTCCAATCACAGGCTCAACATCAATGTGTCGTCACACGGATCAATAATTGCGCTTCGAATATACGTTTGGAGATAAATGCGTGAACAGTGTCTGCGCGAGACTGGCCTTGAAACATGATCGACAGATCGATTTTTCTCTTGATCTGTCAATCGTAGTTCCACAATCAAGTTTGAGATATTTTTAAAGTTTTATGACGAAATTCACGGCTTTTTCCAGGATTTTTTTTTTCACGATAGACAAAATTCACGGTTTTAAGGTTTTCACGGTTGAGTGGGAACCCTGAAACCTATTTTTGTGACGTTTGATCTCGAATAAAATTTTTTGCACACACGGGATCGATGGGGACTTTCCAGGATTTCATTAAGAGTAGTATTCCTAACGTTCCTGTAAATTTCCCGCTCGCTGGGAATGTATGCTAGGGTACCCCTATTTTTTAGGCTAATTTGACCGGGCCATAGGCATTAACCTTAATGATGAACAGAGATTACTCATAGAAATAACCGTCTAGCGGCGCACGTTTACGGAGGAGGTTATTTTCCTCTAAGCCAACAAAACTGCAGGGGATTAAGATGCCTCGGTTGCTCAAGTGGCAGAAGATCGGGAGCGAATTCGGGAGATCCGGGTTCGAGTTCCGGTTAAGGCAATAGTTTTCCTCCGAGAAATTTTTGCCCTGTAATTAATTACATCTACCTCCCAAGCACCACTGATAAAGCATCGACACACTAATAAAAGACATGACACGCAATACAGTAGACGTCTCTCCTAATATTTCCAAACGGGAAGGCTGTTAACTAGAATGTATTACAGGAAACGCAGGACAAATAAGGAATTGATCCGATGAGATAATAAACACGCACGTACTCCTACTTCAAATGTTTTTGTATTATGTTGATATTTGGTTTGGTCATATTAAATATGGATTACATTAATTGCGGATGAATTCATTCCCTTTGTTCCACCGAGTCACGCATAACACGCAATTCAATTATGGTAATTACTATACTTAAAAGGTAGATAATTAAAAGGAATGGAGGGCGACTAAAGGCCCAATGACTCTAATTGAAATTTTCTCGTATACTTCCGAAGCACACTAATCATGTACTAAAAAATACTACTCTAAAACCATGGATAATTACCGCGAAAATTAAATGTGAAAACGGTTTGCGTTGCCAGCCATTGAGAGCATAAGAATTGAAGCTCTATAAAGAAGGCTTCATTTTGAGGATGAGATTTGTTCCAAACCCAGTAGGAAATTTAGGAATCAGTGGCTAAGTTTAACAATACATATACCACGCAACAGCTTATTATTATTTCGTCTTATTTTCTCAAGCGAATTTAGGACATTGTTGTCCTCTCTTCCAATTTAACTTGACTGACAATCACAAACATCCATGCCCTGGATGGTGATCAATCCACCCAGGCGGGATTCGAACCCGCGACCTCTAGGTTAGCAGCCGGGGACTTTACCCCGACGCCACCGAGACCGGCTTATGCGTAACAAAAAAGGTAACTGGAGTAAATGACCGACATCATATGAATGGATGCTCACCTGCTAATAAAGACGAGAGGTGACTCAGCGTGGACAAAATTAAAAAAAAAAAGCGCAACAAAAAACAGTCGACTTGTTTATTCGAATAAAATGCGACAACTATTTACCTCTGTCTAGAACACAATAATTATCAAAGATAACTCCGATTAATAAAAGGAATGTTGCAAAAGGTACTAAATAGAACAATTGGATGCCTGTTTATTTCCGCAGCAATGCGCACAATACCGAAAATTTTTTATTCGCCATCTTCCCCAATTAATCTTTGATCGCACATGTTTCGTTGAGAGAGAGAGAGAGCTTTTGTTCATTTGACGCCTTAGGATATGGCCAAAAATATTGAGTCGATTGGAAAACGCACCTGAGACACTCGGATGCAAGCCTGATAACTAAGCCTTAAGTAACCTATCTTTTGAGCTAATAACTCGTCGAGGTATAAATATTTACGCATGGCAATACTGTCAACGGGGATTTTCAGTTTTTACACAGTAAGTTTACTTACACAAACTCTAGAACGAGTAATGCATTGGGGATAGATGGAACGGGTGGAACCAATTAAGGAATAAACACACTGATAAAACAAACCTAAGATGGGGCAGCCGTAATAACCTGAGTAACTACGTTAGAGAGATAAGAGGTCCACACATTTAATCGATGAGTTAAAATTATTTTCACCGAAGTGTCTATGATGTTGAAGTTTGCCCATATTTCAGACTATTCAGCGCAATTATCCTTCGATCGAGTCTACAGACAATAGCGGCCCACAAAAAAACACAACAACAAAAACTGCACCTTTTCATACGTGCTTAATTGCGACTTGATTTCGATGAAAAATAGTCATGTAACTGCAAAAAAATAGGTCAATTGACGGACCGATATATTCTCTCAACGCTGAGTATTATATTCCTCCCAAAATGATCACATAAAATCACGGCGTAGACAGGAACAATTCATCCGCCTCTCAAGTGTTTACACAGTTGAGATCGTTCCTACGTATTCTTTTCGATATCTTGGACAAACAAAGAAGTCGATTCCATAACAAAAGACAACTTTAAAACGTCGATAGAAAGCATGAAACGACTTCTCATATCTCACCATTGATTTGAAATGTTAGGCACATATTTGAGGAGCCTCGGGAGATAGAGCCTAAAGTGTATAACCTCTAACTAAATACCCCCTCTGCCCTCGGGGTATTTAGTTATACAATGAAAAAGACCTCAAATGACTCATGAGCGGATGGGCCGTAAAATAATGTCATGTAAATTCACAATAACACCGAAATTACAAGCGTGAAAATCGATTAATATTTTACTTACTGGTATGATGACTATTTCGCCATTTTCCCTCTACATTACTACCTTTGGATATTTATTTTGATATCAATAAATAAGTTTTCCCTTAACCATGAAATAGCTTTTTCTTCAATGAAAATGTTAGCTAAGCGCTAATTGCTAACAAACCTGAAAGGTTCATCCTTAATCTTGAAAGTAAAATAAAATTTGAATTTGAAATTCTGCATCAAAAATAGTGAATCAGCAACTCTTCGACACTTAAAGCCATAAATTCCATTCATTGCAATGCATCGATTCATTGTATGCAAAATGGTATTAATACGGATTTGAATAATAGAAAAATTTTGATTCCCACCCAACTGAGTATCGCACCCAATAGAATATCGCCCAGAATACGTCAAATTTGCCGTACACTTGCGAAGGAAATAATATTGAGCTAGAAGTTTGAAAAAGGTACTACGCACAGTGGCGCCGACTCCATGGGGCCTGAGGGGGCCCGAGCCCCCTCAAAGATTCGTTTGGGGGGGCGGAGCCCCCTCAATAATTCAAGAAAATAATTAAGTTATGTTATGCTTTGTGAAATCACAAAAATACATTGGTAATTTTTATTTCCCATGTTTGACGATAGTTACCTTTTAAATAAATTCAACAATGTGTGTTGAAACAAATAATTATAAGGTTAAGCAGGTTAACTGAATTAGTAGTGTGAATCATGGTAGTGTTTGGGTGCTGCGACAAACTTTGAATTTCACCTCTTCCCGGGGAAAGACCTCCGATATGGGCCCCCCCAATATTTTTTATAAGTCGGCGCCCCTGACTACGCACGCACTTTTTTCACACGCTCGCACAAATATTCCTCTGTAATTACTTAATATAATTAATAGAGATAGAAGACAGCGTAGTTGGTAATAAATTGAGAAGGACTTTGAATAATTATTGATCATCTGAGAATTAAAGTTATGATAAATACTATCTCAGTGAAACCGCAAATACAAGAGCTGGAATCAATGGAATTTTTACTTGTTGACTAGCAGGCTAACCGACGTTGCTCGGGAAGGATAATAATATTCATAACGAATACTCAAGTGCAGGCAAAATTTTAGGATCTAATAAGAGGTCTAATGATAAAATTTGAAACATGTCAACTGTGAAACGAAATTTTTTTTTTCGAAAATCCGTCAACTCTAACTTGAGATCTGCAGCAAAAACCCTAAGCGTAAAAAGTTCCAAATGTCTTATCTAGTATTATCCCTGGTATTTGAATGTTTTAAAGAATTCCATTCACGGAGGAACAAGCCAAATATATTTTCGTAGAGTGGAGTAGGTATACAACCCAGAGAATGTTAAAAATTGCTTCGATTTAAAGTAAAGATTAAGGATTAGCATAGATAACTTTTTGGCATGCAGCATAATAAAATGTTGAACAATATTGAAAAAAATGTAATTTGCTTACCCATCACCCCTCAGGATCTCTCTCCAATGTAGAAGAATATCATGAAATTTCATTCGTATAACTGACACTCGAATAATTTCACTCGGGATAGATTCACTGGAAATTACAAGAAACAGGCACAAATTAACATAATGCTGTCATCATGCACAAAAAAAGAGTACAACATGCATAAAAGCTAAAACGGTCTTTGGTTATCAAAGTCATATTCAGGACAAATCTTATTATATTTAAACGTGTAAAAAACGTGATTAATTAGTAAATTAAAATAAATTCTCCACGGTGATATTTCAGGTTCAAAATATGGGTTTAAGATGAACTACAGCCGTTCTTGGCATTTTTCCCTGAATAAAACATCGATAAAAACGGCGCTTCACGAGGTTGCGCAGTGATCAAGTTGATGCCATGACTAACTCCATACGAATTTATTGTAATGCCAATATTTTCATGGAAACAGGAAAAATAATAAAAATTCATAGAACCCGCTAAAATTCACTATATAACACCTCATCTTCAACCCAAATACTAAATTTAATGTTAATCAAATTTTCTGCACTAATAAACCCTCGCGCTTTTCACGACAAACATCATCAAGTTCTGGAGGAGATGCTAACGGAATAAACATAACACAATAACGGCCGATTTTATTGAAGTATCGCTCTTTCCTATAATGTAGAGGTTAGAGATGGAGAGGTTTTCCAATATTGGCCGTAAGGGCAGATGACAGAAATAACTCTATACTTTAAGGATGTGATCAAATGGGTTAAATAGTGATTTAATTAGTGATTTTTTAAATAGTGGTGACCCCCGTTTCACGATGGGTTCGAATTTCGATGAATTCCACATAAGATCCGAGTTTATTTTCCGCGATTAAATTTTGAAATTCGCCGATTTGCTTCTACACGCTCAATAATTTATCAATGGCGTTCAATTATGACATTATATACACCTTATTTGTAAACGAATCAATTTTAAAATATTAAAATTTACATGCGTTGATGATTTTTCGGCTGATTACTTGCTTTAGATCGTAGATCTCCTGCCAGTTCTTACAATTTTTGTCTACCGTTTGTTTCTTATGGATCGTTTTTTTTTCGGTGAAATCTAACCTTGACTTGATTAAAATTAGATAGAAAATTTAGGGTTTCGACAATTTTTCCAAGAGTTTCAGACGATTTCAGAGGGGATCGATTCTAGTCTAGGGGGGTCTAGGGGGATTCTAGTCAAGGGTCAACTTTATGTCGTATCTCGCCTCGTACTCCTAACATTTGCATGAATTAGTCAGTGATCGGAGGTGGGTTTTATAGTAAGTATATAAATATAGACTCGTCCGGAAATAATGCAGATTCAGCAAACGATGGAATTCGCTTTACGATCGATTTACAAATATAGCTGAAAAACTTTATTCCAAATCTGTCGGACAGGTGTGTCATCTTCCCCATCAAAGTGATAATACTGTTGATACTGGCGAGGGCCTATGGTGAGAAAAGAACAAAGGCAAGCTACATGACCAGCCCTCAGAGTAAACATACGGTCATTAGGGTCTAACAAACAGCCGTTTATGGCTTCTGCACATGGGACGCACATTTTAACGGCAACATCCGAGATCACGTGATGGGTCTGATTGGATGACTGCGACGAAAGAGGTGGCTTTTATACATATTTTTTGAGTGGACAGTTTATTTCCATTACATTCTATCCTCAAGAAGCACCAGAAGTATCACGATTTCAATAAAATCAATTAGTGCACAGCATGAAACAAGTGGCTTAGTATGCAGTCACGCCCACGGGTGCCACGTTATATACACCCAGGACGAAGTTAGCTATGGAAAAATATTAGGCTTAGCCGGCAAGAAAAATATTTTATCATACAGAACTTCACTCTTGGTGTGTATAAAATCAATTAATTCGTATTTCATTAACAAACTTTTTCCATTTCCAAAGTGATAATACATTCAATGCTGGCCGCGGCTCTAGGTTACTACGCAGCCACCTTATACGTGCGTATTTACCCCGAGGGTCAGCCGTCATATTTACTGAGAAGGCACATCGGAAACTCAAGAAGGCATCCGTCATATTTACTTTACTTTCCTCTGCCAGATTTTCGTTGACTTCTACAGTTCGGAGAGAATTACATTACAAGATTAACTTTTAATTCAAGTAATTTATAAGGTAAACAAAATCAAGAGTTGAAACTAGTGCATTAAATCACGCACTTAATAAAACGTAAAATAATAAATCAAATCTCGCTCTAAAAATTAAAAATAGGTATCTCGATAGCAGATTTATACTCATAAATTTTGATGTTTACCGATAATTACGAAATACAAAGGGGGAAAATCTAATTCAAACTTTTCTTTTTTCTTTTTTTTTTGCTTTTCAAAAACATCGTCTACACCGAAGTTTCCTCTGCTTTCGACGATTGATAGAAGTGCACAGAGACGGAGTGTCTGGGTAGCTCGAGAACGAAACTGAAAGAAACATTTCCAGCCTAAGGGTTTGATTTTAATTCCGATCCGCATTATTATTTCATCTAATTATAAAAAACTTTCACTGGAAACACTTCCTTAGTAACCGCAAAGCTCTAAGGAAAAATCTCGAGCCGACATGTATTCCGAAGGAGAAGCTGCAACTCTATTTGCTCCAGTGACTGCATGACGCAATGGCCTACTTGATCTTTCCCGCTCATTTCACCGAGAAGAAAAACAAATTAGTCGGTCAATAAACTCAGACTCGCGGATATCATCGCAAAATTCCTCGGATAAATCGTATCAGCCACTCGTTCGCATCGCAAAATTTAAATTCTTCGAAATGAACTTTATTGGATAGGCATACCGAGTTCTATCGGTAAACGATTTGTCCGTGGTGAAATAAAGAGCAATTACCAAGAGATTAAACGTGGATTGGCTCAATATTGATAAATCTTCAACGCGATAGAAGGATAAATAACTGTCATATTTTGATTTTTCCTAGCTTTTAAACATAAAATGTACAACGACTGATCATAATATTTTCGATTTAAAAACCTGGGTCCTGGATTAACTCTAGGAGCTCGATAACGGTATCTAGCTAACGCGCACTCTCCTAATGTCTCTTAAACATCTCCTCACTAAAATATAATTAAATGTTAATACAATTTTATTTTTCAATCGTAAGCCGGAAATTTAAAAAGAGAAGTGAGGAAACAATTTACCAGAACTTAAATTTAGAATATGCTTCTCTACGGAATAAGAGGCATGAAAAATGACAGCAGCGGATAAATAAAGGGTAGAGACCTTCGAAATGTGGTGTTATAGAAGAATGGTGAGGATCAAATGGTTCGACCGAGTAAGTAATGAGGAAGTCCAAAAAGAGTACGAGAGAAGAGACGCATCATTCAAACACAGATAATAAGACGGAGCAACCTTCGAGGGGCAAGTAGATGGCAAGAACGGAAAACGAAGGCCTCGAACAAAATACATGGGACAGCTGAAGAAGGTTGTGAAATAGAAAAAAATACGTAAATACGAAAAGATTCACTGGCAGGAGGATTAAGTGGAGAGCTACGTCTCACTAATCATAGGAATGTTGACCAGTGATGATGATAATAACATAAAAATCATGGACTGCTTGGTTGTATAATGCGGAGTACTGGGCAACGCGGAATGAAGACGTAAATTAGCAACAGCAAACTAATATGTAGGTTATATTGGGGTGCGTCCATTTACGTGAGGTGTTTTTTGGCGATTTTCGGACTTTTGGAACCCCCTTCATGGGATATGACTCTACCCCTCCCTCTAATCTCACGGGAGATTGTTCAAAATGCATATTTTCAGTGTAAATACGTTTATCTATGCTTCATTAGATTGGATTTGTTAAAAAAATGTCGTTTAATTATTTTTATTTAAGATCAGTTAATACTAGCTTTTAAGATTTCTATAACATCGCAATTTTACACTGTTTCTTGCGGAAAAAATTACGTGAGACTTGCCAGGCCCTTTCATCACGTGCGATTGGGTGATAATCGGTTCGACCTAAACGCCTCACGTAATTAATAGATGCCCCTATAGAAGTGAGGGGTTGAGAGAAAGGAACAAAAAAGGAAATACTAAATTTGGCTTACAACGAGGGGATGCTTCTGTGCGATGGGAAAACAGCAAGCGGTTGGAAGAGATACGAAGCTTCAAAGAAATAATTAAATGAAAAAGAACGACTTAGTTCAATATTTTTTTATCAAATTGAGGGCGGAAATTTCGGGAGATAATGGAATTTCATACTAGAAAAATATTTTTCACCTCGTTCAGCCGATCAAAAATCCTATAAAAACTTGCATGACCAACAAACAATCGTAGTAGGACAGGTGGAAGGGAGGAGGGGTGAGGGACGGCTGAGTTAGATATACAACAAAATAAATACGTCACTCAGAAAAGGCTAGCCGATAGGAGAGCTGCGTCATACTAATCTTACGATGATGATGAACCTGAAATACATATCTTAATACTCTTTAATATTATGAAAACTAACTATAATTGCTATCTACATTCAAAAGGCAAACCTCAATGACAAAATGAAATATTCTGATACATGTACTCTGAATACCTACTGAGATATCATTAGTAAAATAATTAATTACCAGAATACAGAGATAACAGTCGATTGTGACTCTTAAAAAACCGTGCTGAGCAGTGCCATATGCTTTCGTAAGAGATTTTGAGAAGGTGAGATCCATTCACACCTTTTTTCCAATCCGAAAGTAAACCAAATAGTCCTATTGAAATGATAACTAGCGGCCAATGTTACTTTTCCAGACACGGTCGACAACCTTCCGCTGTTAGGTTGTGCAGGTTATTCGTCGTGGTGGGAGTATCAGCTGTAATTTCAGGTATAATCACGTTGTTCCCTAAGTATGGCTGGGACAAATCTTCCACTTGTAGGTAAGATTACAAAATAATGCTGTCGGGATAAATAACTAACTCGATAATGTTCTAACGATTTCAATAAATACAAAACGGTTTGAATGCTTAAGCTTCATTATCGATGGTTTAAATCATCCCAGGGGTCCGCAATCGGGGATACTGCATGCGGCGAATTAATATTCTTTACGAAAATGGGTAAACGAATTTTAAAACTTCATACCTCGCATAACCTAGCACATATTACTAATAAACCAACATCAAAGGACGTGATGAGAATTTTTCGATTAAGTTGAAACATGTATCAACACAAGTAACTAACTGTGCTTTCATATTTTATCAATATTAGCTGAATGTGAAGTAACAATATTTCAATACTTAAAGCTTATCACAAAATAAGTTTAAAAACATAGTTACTCAATAGAACAACGTTCTAAATTGTAAATATAGTTGTTTGTATTTAGTTAATTATAACGCAGTAAAGCATTTTTTCAGTGAAAAAAGAAACAACACTTTTTCAAAATGACTTTTATGACACACTGAACGTTTTTTTTTATAATTTCATGCTCTATAATGCATTGATAGCTATTGATGTTTTATTAATTGTAACACAGTAAAACATTTTTTCAGTAAAAATAAATAACCGTTTTTCAAAATGGCTTTTATGACACCCTGAACGTTTTTTTTTATTATTTCCTACTCTATACTGCATTGATAGCTATCGATGTTTTGTTAATTGTAACACAGTCAAACGTTTTTTCAGTAAAAATAAATAGCAGTTTTTCAAAATGCCTTTTATGGCACACTGAACGTTTTTTTTATAATTTCCTGCTCTATATTGCATTGATAGCTACTGATGTTTCGTTAATTGTTAAACAGTCAAACATTTCTACAGTAAAAATAAATAACAGTTTTTCAAAATTTCTTTTATGGCACACTGAACGTCTTTTAGAACTTCCCTTCCTTTCAAAACTTTACTTTCAGCCAATTCAGTTATGCATCTTCCGCACACCAAACATCTTCTCGGCATCACAGCATGAGCTATGCATTCAGACGATTTGCAAGGGAACGAAGGCCTACCCTTAGCAATTCGAGGAAATGGGAAATGTATCGCGCAACTCTTCCTCGAAACGGATACCATCGGCGAGTAAGGAATGGGTTCGAGAACAGAGCGATCTTTGTCCGCGCGGCAAACATCGAATTGAAGATGCGCCCATTACACGAGGAATGGCGGAGCGTCGACGCTCTTTGGAATCGACGATAAGTCGGAAAGTGGAGCAAATCCTGCTCATTGCATCCCCACCCCACCACCCCCATTCGATAAAACAAAGATAAGGAAGGTCCGAGGACGAAGCTAGTGGGCATATCACGAGACAAGTATCCCTCGAGTATTATAAAGGTACAAGCATCCTTCGTGGTATAATTACGATAAAATTAAAACAATAAAGAAGAATGATAGGCAGAGACAATTATTCAAGAAAACCGGGTCACAAATCATAAACAGTGGCGCCGACTCCATGGGGCCTGAGGGGGCCCGAGCCCCCTCAAAAATTCGTTACAGGTCTGAGGAAAAAATGTGTCAGGCTTGTTGATTTTCCCCGGAGTGTCCAGATATCGATATTCGAGTTATCAGGGCTCTAATGTTGATCACATGACTCTTCTAAAATGCTTAATAAACTTAAAACTCACTACTTATAAAATTTCCCGGGGCAAGATCCCGGTTTGGGCCCCCCCCCCCAATATTTTTTGTAAGTCGGCGTCCCTGAATACATAATACTTTTAAGGATAAAAGTCAAAGAAGATGCTTTCATTGATTACTTGGAAAGAGTTAAACATGAAGTTTTCAAAGAAAGGTGTAGTAGTTTTTGGAAATTTGTGAGAAATAACAAGAAAAGCGTCCATATTCCTGAAGTTCTCTTACTGAATGGTCGTGAATTTACCTCGCCAAGAGTTAGTCTATCTAGTTCGCGTTTTCAGCATTATTTTACTTTGATAGTTAATCTTCTGTGGCTGCGACCAATTTCTTTTCTAATTTTGTACTAATACCTTTGGATTGTTCACCATACATATGTTGGACGAGCATAAAACACAATAAATAAATTGCTTAACAATGTTTTCATGGGGGACCTGCGCTTCAAATTACTGCAAACATAAATCAACAGCGGTGATGATTAGAATTACATAAATTAGGGCAATTTGATATTTTACAAATGTTGAAACCATACGCCTAACATAAATGGGTTTGGTTTTATGTACCTATAAGAATCTAGAAAACATATGAAGCCCAAACCTCCTTTACTGTATTCGCAAAATTAATTCTAAAATAATTAGAGACTTTCAATGGCGATCCCGAGAAGGAATGAATATGCCCCCGCTGAAAATTTTTAATGCAATGATAAATTTCGGATTTAATTGTATTAATGCAATGGTACGATACTCTCTCTCCCACCCCTCCCCACTCAATACAATCCCTGGATTCCTACCTGGTGAATTTTTTAAAAAAGACGTACTGATGATGATAAAAAAGTAGTTTTAAAGGGTGTATTACAAAAATTTAACCGGTTGGAAGCCCGAGAAACATATTTTCATTCAATCTGAAATAGATTAAATAGTTCTGAACACAATTCTCACTACACTGACGGATTAATGAAATGAGCTTTGCTCTTTACACCTTCCATGAAACTCATTAATATACGGGACGCTAGCCAAATTACCAAGTGATGCGATAGTAAGACGATGACATGAGGCTAGTGAGGTGAAAAATAGAAATACCTATATTTAAATATCGAAATAAATAATTAATCACCCGCTGGCAATCAAATGAGCCTCAAAATGAAGATAAGAAAATGCATGTCGGTCGAAATATTGTCCTTGAGTAAATGCCAACATCTGTATTACAGCCAGAGAAACGGAAAATCATGAATACATGGAACTAGGCTTTTACCTGGCACTTAACGCGTTACACTCAATCTCAAGGAGAGAGTGAGACTTAGTAGAGAGCCTTAGACGTTACCAGGTAGCCTTCTCATGCGAAGTTCAACGTGAATTTTTGTTTACAGTGCGTGTATCGCAAAATAATTTAACTTAGCCTCACGTGGATGGAAAATTTATAAACATATGCAAAATTTTCTAAGCTGTACACTTTTTACAGGAATAGTTTCCAATCATTATCCAAAATTTAAATACAAATACTCACGTTGTCCTCACCTTTTGATAGATAATTGCAAATTTATTATCAGGGTATTGGACGAATTTCATACTTCATCATACGAACGCATAGTAAGCACAGCAAGTTATGCCATACTTAGGATCGAGGTCACGTAAAACTCGGTTATTGCTTATGATGAATTCTTATAGGCATTGTCAATACAAATTGATGGAAGATTTCCAATTAATTAGCAGGAAAAAGGCAAAAGGTTTCAAACACCACCCTTAAGGGTCGTCGGCTCTTCATTCATACCCCATGAATATAGAGCATCCCATGAATAAATGCACGCGAAGTTCCACCAAAAAATATACTTTCAAAAGTCAATAAACATGAGACTGTGATATTTCGGCACATACCCGAACACCCGATACTGCAGAACATGGAGGCCCACGTTTCTCTCAGTGGGCATTGAAGAAGAACCTCTATAATTCGGTCTATACGTCGGCCACCGTGTGCTCCAGAACCCGGTGTTCCTTTCGAAAAGGTACATGGCGAATCACCAGAAACGCCTTCAAGTTTACCTGTAAGTCAATCTACGTGTACAGGGCAAGGATTTTACACCTTTAAGGTCTTAGTTTGGCACCACCAGTCGTCAGCAGAATTCCCTGAATGTCTCTTTCAGCTGAAAATCAAGAGTATAAAAGTTTCGAAAGCAAGATAGGGGAAATTTGTGGGCAGTAGTCGCAAGAGGATTTAGAGGGGTCTGTCTATGGGAGTGGGAAATATTTAATTTTGGTTCTCGTCAAGCATGTACTGAAACTAATACGTTTATTATTCCGAGGAATTCCTGGCCTTTTCCCTATTAGTATCATCACTATTACTCAACGAACAATGATTGAAAGACTCATTTAAGAATCCCAGTCCAAAAGATTCATATTTTTTAACGGATATTTTTATCCACTAGAGTTTAGGTGAAAACATAATACAATGGGTGTATGTATAGTATAATACGAGCGTGATGCGCCCGCTCCCAGCGGGCTTCCCCCGCTCTTTTCAATGCAGGTCCACAGAGGGATAGGCGCGTTTCTGATTTTAAAATGTAGAAAAAAAGGCAGGGTCTTATGTACAAGTTTAATTGGAATTTTCATGTACAAATTGAGGTCAGAGGACCTCTTTAAACACAACATTGGAAGTAATTACACTATCCTCTGTTAATACTTGTTTACCGTTTTCCTTAATATTTACAAAAATATTTTGAAAATATCTTGCCCTAGAGAATGCTACATAAAGTAGGTCATGAGAGAATACAGGGTCAGGCAGGAATAAGCCAGCTCTTCGCAAAGTCTGACCCTGAGCCTTGTTAATAGTCATCGCATAGGAAACCTTAATGGGAAATTGTCTGCGAGTCAAATTAAAAGGCATGGTGGGATCCGACGGCGTTAACTTTATTCTTGGGATGAGAACAATCTTGCCGGAATCGATTTTTTTTAATCGATTATTATTTCCTTAATTTTTAAAAACTAATTTTAGGAAACAATAGCAATATTTAGGAAGTAAGATATGCCGTCGCATGTTCTCTGATAAATTCTGTGCATTTTGGTACCTCATTTGTAGAGTTTGGTTGCGTATAAGTTGAGAAAAAGGTATCTATACAGTAGAAATAATATAGAGGATAATGGGTACATATAATGGGTGTTGAGCTCCTAACTGGACAATTCTAAAAAGATATGAATCTTCATTTGCCGAACGACAGTCCGTGCTTCTCTCAATCTTCGAGATAGTAAATATGTAGGCCCTTTTTCGTATCTTTAAATCAGACTTCACATCTTAATTTAATCACATAACGTAACACCAAAAGACAGCCACAATGCATACAGATAGAGGTCGCAGCCGATTTTACATGTTTCGGCAGGTCTCTACTTCGTGGAGCCGGGAGCGGGCAGCTTGCTAGAGGAATAGCCGGATCAATGAACGAAAAACGGGCAGTATCGTTTTCAGACACGAAAGGTAGTCGGAGGATGAGGTGAGAGCATAATCAAATACCCCTTTGATCATGAGAGTTCACCAACAAAGGCATCGATTTTGTGTGACAAAATATGGCTTAACTCTTTGCGTGCTATGGGCGTAATATTACACCATCTGTCTTGTGAAAACCCATACTTAGCCATTTTTTAACGAAGTGATAAACCTCTAAATAAACAAATGAAATAAAAAAAGCAAAATTCATTCTATAAGGTGGTACCAAACACCTATTCATCGCATCCAAGGTTGATTGGTCAGAAATAACAGAAAATTATTGAAAATTCACAATACTGGGGCACAGATCTACATTACTAAGCTCAACATGGTAAGTGTTAAACACTGATAAAATGTAAGTCGGCTTAGGTAAACTTACTTTTCTCCTACTGTTTAGAATTTTTAACCAGTTAGTACAATCATGTTCAACTACAATTTATAAAGAAAGAGTTACTACAACGACAGTTACTTCACATAAAAAATTGTTACCAAGATACAGCTAAGTCAATACTCAAACGTATATTTTATTACAAACTCGTTATTTAACCACCTCCGTGAGCGTTCGAATAGAATACGAATTCGAACGGAAAAAAATTCCAAACAAAATTGCAACAAGAAAAAAATCACTATCGTGGTAGTCAGCCAATCAAAGCCATCTCATCGATCACGTGATCTCCGACTTAGCAGTTTCAACTTACGCCTTCCCGGAAGGCGATGAGCGCTTTTTTGTATACATCCTGAAGAGGTTATATGTCAGCTTTTATATATTTCCTCAGGTCACAATATTTATTGAAAGCGGCTTTGTCATCCTTATAGCCACCCGCGATGGAAACTTCAAGCCGAGAGTACGTGCTATAAAACATAAAATTCACTCGAAATAAAACAGCCAATATTGCAAATGTTATCAAAGCAAAGACGAAAAAAATTACCAAACGATTAGCGGGGTCAAAATAAGATAGATCTCAAGGATCCGTTCTCACAAAAATAAACAGGAAGGCTACACCAATATAGTGTGCGTGTAAACAAGGACGTAGCCACGATAAGATATGCTTACACGTGTCGGGATTAACCTCGTCGCATAGAAAAGATGCATTGCTCACACTTCGCCAATAAAGATAAGCCTTCAATTGTTGTGAATTCTTGGTGCATTTTATCATCTCCAAATTCCAATCATCTCGTTGGATTACACGTGAGCCTCAGTAAGGTTAAGAACGGCTGGCACAGCAAAATATTCCATCTACCTTATTTGCTGCTGACAACTAGTTTCATGACTATCGGCTCATGAATATCGACTCATATATTACGAAAACCTTCAACCTCGAAACACTTGAATACATAAAGTTATGTGGCACAGCTCAATGGACTAACTTCTATATACACTAAAGGCAAAGAGTAGTTTAAATATAATTTGATTACCCCCTACGTGATAGTAATTGCCATTGTATTTCATGGCAATACAGTATTCTCTCTTTCCTTAATGAATCATACCCAGTGAGCCTCACAGGCAAAATTACTTAACATCTTAGCTTCGCTTAAATACGTATTCCCACGATACTAAACGAACTACTACTAAAATTCCTATCGAGATAGCCATCAGAATATAAATAATAGTAAGATAACAAAGGGTTTCCACTGAATAACAATTTTAAAATTCCATCGCTTCAATAGATTTTGTCAGGAGTTCGGAAAATTTTCCAATCCTTCTAAAAATTTTATAGTATTGACAAAATAATTCAATGAAATCCTTCGGTTAGATACATTTTGAAACGAACAATATCAATAATATCCTAATACTCATGTGAGTACGTGATTAAAGTTTTCTCGCATTAAGTACCATATTCCTTCGAATTTATCAGTTTCCTCAATGAGGTATCCTCATGCCTTAATCGCTCTCCTGGCTGTAAGAATGTTACCGAACAACGTAGCTAGGCCTCCCTTCTCCACCTATATATCACCTATGGCTAACATTTAAATCCTCCCGCGACCTAAATAGCGACCTAATGGCATCACTTTACAATGCAGAATATAGATATGTTAGAGTGTAAAATAATTCACTCACCCAAAAGTTGACAAAAATACTTCGTAATGGAATTCTAGATTTGATATAATGACTCAAATTGTTCCTCTGAAGTCTTTCTACTATCGGAGGGTAGTGGCCACGTATGATAGGTTTTCGAAATATCTGAATTCATGATGAACTTATCTCTTCTACTGTAACAATAGACACATTAGAGAGATATCTTTAAGTGTTTCCGTCAAGCTGAACTCCTCCTAAGTTAAACGTCAATAAAAAAATCAATATCCGTTCACACACTATAATGTAAGCCCGCACTTCACGCTCACGCATGGCACGTTTTTAGCTGCACGCGCCACGGTTTCCACTCCATTAGTCATGAATAAATTCATAAACAAACCGTATCTTTCGAGGTCATCGGCTAATTCAACACATGCATGCACATTCACTGAGGCGGTACGAAACTTGAAGAGTTCACGCGAATCACTTTATTTGGCGCTAAATATTCCAGGGGTAAAAATACTGCAAAACCTGCACCTGTGCGCCAAGATAGTGATTATTCCGATACTATAAATTTCTGGAGGACCATTCTTTCATCAAATATAATTATGATAACTTTCTCGTGGTCGACCATGCGTGACCTTGAGGGAAAAACGCAGTCACCACCACCTCTATGACTAACGATTCAGGATAGTCGGGAGTAGAATTAAAAGCATAAATTCAAAGAAATATAACACGGTACTTTCAATACATATTAATTAGTTCACAAACATTCTTTCCCAAAATCATTTATTTAAAAGATCGCAAATGGATGTTCATTATTTAATCTAAACTGAGAACATCGTTCAAAAAGTTTGATCTTAAAAAAAACAACAAGGCAATAAAAATCACAATCAAACGTTGCCATACTGCAATGGAACGCAACAAAATTGGCTCTTGGAGGCGAACAAATTGAAGTAACAATAGATTTACTTCAAGACTTTTTGACATTTTCAAATCTCAACAAAATATTATTTTTTATGTTACGAGACCCACTGACACAGGAGATATGAGAGCAGAAAACCTGAAAAAATAAGCCGAATGAGTTATTCTGAAATTTAATTCACAATATTCTAATGTTGGTCCCGAGATCTGTTTCTGTCAATAATTATATTTACGTGTATATAATACGCTGCAATTCGTGGTATCAAACGTGGTTGCCATATCTAAATTATCCTCACCTATGAGTCTGAAATAGATTTTCCAAGCTATCTTTTGGGTTAGTAGAACTATCGAAGAAAATTTTTATTTATTTTTCAAATTAATATCAATACCGTTACTAAGGAGCGGGGAAGTCGCCTTCCACCCTCACATCCCTGAACTACAGAGAATAATTGCAATTTAAATAGGTATCCTAAGTATGTTGAGATAAATAGTACATAATAGTGAGTGGTATCTTCGTTATTGCCCAAATGTCTCCAATTCTAAACACATGAAGTGTCAATGTGATTGGAAATGTAATGGTGTATCGCCATCAACTATTTTTAGCCTTTAACTGCATTATATTATGATATATTTGTTTCATTTTCCAATGTGAAGCATTAGGGTAGTGCGAAGGAAATTCACGCAATGAAGCAAGTGATATGTGGTTCGCACAACCATCTGTAACAATTGCAGATCTAATATTACAAACACTGTAGTTATTAAATAAACAAAATTTGTCCTTTCATCACTCAAAGAATATAATTTAAAACGGAAAAATTTTAAGCACTCTCAAATAGAAACATTTCGTTCGCCTGTTTGTGTGTGTTGAAAAATGGTTTCCTGACAACTAAGAATAAATTCTTAATTTATACACATAAGAGTACAGCAAATAATGCAAAATATTAGCCAGAATTTTTTTGGGGGTTTTATAGGGAAAAGGGTATTTTGATTTTTGGTGGGGCTTCACTCGGAGGTGGTGCACCAAAAATTTCGGAGAGGTGCAACACCTAAACCCCCCCAGCTCGCTAAAGGCTTGAAATAACATCAATTTCGCTAAGTTTGAAGATATCTGATTCTACTGTTGTGGGAGACGCACAATTATTCATGAATGTATATTTTTATCTACGACAAGAAAACAGAAAACGTAAATTTGTAGAAATATTTCTGGCGAACTAGTCCTGTAACGCGTAAATTTATACAAAATTTTGTAAAAAAAAGATGCAGTATTTCTGCATACTTAATAATACAGAAAGGCTTTAAATTTTAGGGTAACGTTTTAAATATTTAAACTCTTCCCTAATTGCCCCTGACAAATAAAGTTATTCATACTGATAATGAAACTAATAACATTAGTGGGCTGCTGCCCCCCTAGGAGCAAAATTATATTTACTTAAAAGCGGACGTTTCAAACAATTTTTTTAATCCAACAAAAGTGATATTAGTACAAAACACGTACTTAATTAAAATATTTTTTTCGAGATAATTATTTTAAAAACTGATAAAGCGCTGTTATAACTTTCTAGAAATTTTGGCTTCCTCAACCCTTTCTGTGTTATAACTCGAACGACCACGGCTTGTCCCCCTCTAGTTTTGATCCTGGGTACGCCCTTGAGAAGACGGGGTAATGGTCAGAGACCCCTCCCTTACCCCTTACATGTACCCAACACGCATTACTTCATGTGATACAGGTCCGCATACTTGCTTATGTAAAATACTGCGCATCACACAAGAACAAATATATTTTCAGGAAAAATTAGCTTCAAAAATTGTACTTCAGGCGAGAGTATATACATATATATAAGTAGATAAATTAAAACCTTTTGAAAAAATATGCTTTTTCGAAAATTATAGTTTATTTAATACATACAGGACTGTAGCTTGGGGGTGATAAAAAAATTGCTAGGGAACTCCACGATATGCCGAGTCTAGTGTGAGAAAATGCAGTCAGACCACCCGTTGGAATGGAACTCCTCACAAACACTCGAGGAAATGAATGTGGATGGAATTATATCACAGCACTATTTTAAAATCATTCACAGGTGTTAAAACTTTCCTTGGTACGGTATGGTAATTGGAGGAGGCGAGAGCCAGCTGAGGTAATTTCCACCATGAGGGAAGGGTATGGAAGGACGGGTGGAGAGAAACCCGGCGTCGACATTAGACTGCTCTTAACGAAAGGCGCCAAGGAGACCACGGCTTAGCGTCCCATCCAACGGACGGAGTGTTGAGCTTGCAATGTCCACCACACAACATTCAAGTAGGAATCGGGCAGTATCTGAAAAATTTCTGCCACCGCCGCGATTTGAACCCGAGCCCACGGGGTGAGAAGCCAACTCTCAAGCCACCAAACCAACCTGGGGCCGTATTCTGTATTTCGTCGGTGCCGCACCGGTCGGTTTCCCTTTCAAGCCCACCGACTGGACATCAAACCGTACCGACAACGGATTCCGCACCGACGACGACACTTTCAGCGATTCTGTAAGGTCGTCGGTTTCAAACCAGTCGGTACGGTTCCCTCTCCTTCCCAAACAGGGAAAATCCGACTATATCCGAAGTTTCACGTGTCTCCACCAATGAAAGAAGGGTAAAAACAAGAGAAGACTCATTGGCACAGTTTGTTGTCGTCATTCTCAATCTTTTTATTTGCGGAAATTACGACTTATTGCTAGATTAAGATAAACGATATTGGACAAGTTGTTAACAATGCTTATATTATGTGTGGTAGTAATGCTGTACCTACAGAATCGAAGGAAACAATATTACAACATCACAATAAAGTTTGTATGTGATGGAGATTGTTTTTGCTGGAATGAATTATTGAAACTATCCTTGAGATCGTAGTTTCTTTTTGTAAATATTGGTTCCGTATAATGCTATTTATTCATGATTTGGTAATATAGTTGTCATTAAGTAAGTTCCGTATAAATGTTATCAACGGAAGGTTATGCCATTGGCACCGTAGCAGACGAAAATAGCATACCATGGAACGTGAACGTAGGATTCAAATGTAAATGTCATATTAGAGGAACAAGTTAGGAAATTGTTATAAAAATATGGAGCTGGGTGTAATTAAAAGAAGTGTAATGACGAGGAAGTAAATAAATTGTGATTGGGTGAAATACATACCTATGTATAAGTTGCGCATTCCAAGTGAGAGAAAATGATAATATTGCGGTAAACCTCATACTTATTAACAAATATCTTCTTTTATCGTCAAGGGAATCAATGGCTGACGATGAAATGAAATATAGTTGCCCATTACAAATGAAAGAAACTGATACCGTTGTGGCAAACTTCATACTTAAATAACAGTCGCCTATTCAGAGTGATATAAAGTGATAACATTGCGGCAAAACTCATATTTAATCAAAAATATCTTTTATACGTCAAAGGAGCAAATAAATCATGATAGAGAGAAATAAAGCCTATTACAAGCGAGTGAAAGTGGTAACATAAATGAGAGAAAGTCATTATATGTTAGCAAACCTCATTTTTATTAACCATTATCTTATATTTCTGTCAAGGTAATCAATATAGATGATGACCACGGTCTTAGAGATGATGACACAGTGAATTATAGAGGCGTATTCGAAGGGGCAGAAAAAGATAACATTGCAGAAAACCTCATTATTTATTTGGTGATGAGGTAAAAAAAAATAAAACGTACAATGCGCACCGGGGAGTTCATGAAACCCACTAGTCGGTGGCCGTACCGACACCTTTTTGCTGTCGGTACGGCTACCGACGATCTCCCGTCCTCTCGTCGGTGCCGCACCGACCGGGTTCGTACAGAATCGCACGACTTCTTACCGGGAGTCGGTGTGACGTCGCACCCGACGAATCGGTGCCGCACCGATCGGTTTGGAGTTACAGAATACGGCCCCTGATGCCGCAAACTTTTCAATGTCGTATATTCCTATTAAAAGTAAAATCTGATATAAAATTTTGGTATTGATATTAGGAGGATGATATCGACAGCCAAGATCATTTGTACCACAAACGGTATAGAAGAAAAGCCGGAAAGAAACTTGGACTCTGCTTTTGTATCCTCATAGCACTTTGATGGCAGAATATTCCATGTTATCCAACCCAAAAAAAACTAAAAAGGAGTATTTTTGTCTTCTCAATTTCTTTGAAATAAATTGCAAAGTGTGAGCAAAATGATTTCGCTTCCCTTTTCAATCATTTTTATTCCTTCCAATCAAACAAACACAATTAAAAATGAAAGCAACTGAGCAGATGAATTGTGGCCGGCAGTAAACATGTTGATGAAAAGGACAAGGACAGCATAGGGTGACATTTCAAGAGCTGCACAGTAAGTGCCACAAGTGCATTGAGTGCCAAAAATTCCCCAGGAGAAATCATTTGCCTTTATTAAGACATTCTCCTGTCGACAGGCTAAATATAGGTAATTGTAATGTTAAGTACTAATAGAATTCACTAATTAGTTGCTAGTTAAAAACCTAACCCAAAAAATGTGTGTGATTCGATCTTTTCGTCATTCTTACTTCAGAAAAAGGATCTTTTTAAAGTCGATTTTAATATCAAAAATCCATGTCGATGTTATGTCTTCCCGCAGTCACGGAAAACGGTTTATTTAGATCGTTTGTACTCCATTTACTTTAGGCATTACGGACGATTTTCTTCGCAAAAAATGAATCCCCTTTTCAAAAGTGTGTTTGAATGTCGCGGTTGCGAGGACTTCCTGAAATCCTTTTTTTTTCCCGTTTTCCATCACATTTCGAGGAATGTAAAATAATGGATTTGCGGAGAAAAAAGGAAATTCCTATATTCTAACAATTCACCGCTTTACATGACACAATTTTGACTGCGCCTTCGCGCACACATCAGATTGTGCAATAACGTGCCCCGTGTAAAACGGCCTTAAGATAAGGGTAGCCTTTCAGGATGACTTCAAGAAAAAAAAATAACAGAGGAAACTAGAGAAGTTCCTAAGTAGTATACTAGATGTGCCCTCCTCATAGTACTATTCTCTATAGAGCAATCGCAGGGATTCCAGTGGAGGGAACAGTGAATGAAGAGCCTTATTTAGGAGCTGGTTAATGCCGACACTGGTTTTGCCTACATGTTCTCTCTCCCACACTTCCTTTATGGCGCTAATGACCTTAAATGCTGGTTTTCTTCACCGAAGGCCATGCCAAGAGAGGTAACATATCATAAAAAATTTGGACGTGAGAGTGTACTAGCCCGGAGATTTGTTGAAACTAAAGCCTTACCTGGTGAGTGATTCATAGTTGCATGTGAATGCTACACAATATATCCATGGCTAATGTATCGGCTGCTTGGTATAGAAAGGATGCACGAAAATAAATTTTCATGGTATCACTAGATATACTTTTCTTCTTATTGAAATATATAAATAATTAATATAAAAATAACGGCGCGAAGATAGGTTTATCATAAAGTTATTTTTTTCATATTCACAATTAATTATCTACGTTATCTATTGGCAACTTTCACAAGTACGAATTTTCTCTAACAGGGTAGTTTCCTTCATCAAAGAAAACGAAATGCATTGATTGCGATTTCTTACCCACCATTCGTGTATTCATAATATACAAATTATTTGGTTTTAGAAATCCCAGTTTAGACGAATGGTTACGGTCAATTTTAACCTCATTTGAAAAAGGCCCGATTGGCGCCCATGCGATTCCACTCCAGGTGACGTCACAGGGACCTAGTTTCTATACGAGTAGATAGGAGTTTTACATCGTCTGAGATTACCAATGCATGCATGGGGCACAGAGCTCAGGGAAACATCTCATAATAATCATAAATTAAAAATACCTAAGTTCGGAAAGTTTTCTTCGTTTGATCCTTATTTAAACCAAGCGCTTCCTGCTAGCAGGTACTCAGCTACCTTCTAGCAGCCTGCGTCGTATCAGCGCTCAAGCCTCGCCCCAAGGTCACCTCACACGCCGACAGCTGGAACCAGAAATACGTCACACGGACTTTTCCCATCATTCCTACCATAGAGTTTATATTACTAGAGTGTAGAGTATTTATGATTCCTACTTAGCCGTCGCGTTTTCGTGCGCTTGAAATTTTTCACTTTTTATTTAATCGCGAAAAATAGATATCATCATTCGTAAATCTAAGAGCGTGAAATGCGTCCTCCAGGAGTAATAATCTTTCGATTTAGGCAATAAAAAAATAATAGGAAACCACCCTATTGTAAAAATACGTTTTCTATGTGAATGATTCGTTTTATTTTAATGGTTATTAATAACGATAAGCGAAACTAATGCCCGGTAAACTTTATCTTCGGTGCATTTCACGATTAAACACATTAATTCCATTACATTCTTCTACGACTCGAAATAAATTTAAATCGGTAACTTTCGCGCCATCTAAAAACATTTTCGATGCGAAAAACAAATCGATGATATGATTCACACAATAAAAGTGGTGAAAATAGCTGATTCTTGGCATAAAATAGGAATGGTAGCACCAAGGAAATAGATACTTTATTCGTGGATAGCTAGTTGGAGAGGGTGATCAAGGCAAGATTTGGAAAAGCCCAAGAGGAAAGATAAACATATCTCTAAGGAAATCTAGTTCAAAATGAGGCGGCATATGTATGAAGGAACACAAGTCGAGGAGTCGATTCTCGATCGGATAAACTTCGATCGAAGTCGATTTCGTCGCGATTTCGAGCTTGCGCGTCGCTTGTCGATATTGACGACGGAATCAAGTCGAGGACGACATTGCCTATACTTGTAACAAAAACAAATATTTACCTGACGGATACCTTCGCCGATTCGCTCACCATGGCCGGGTAATCTATTAAAAATTGTTGTTTCCGGTGAAGCATGAAGTTTCACGATTACGAGACTAGCAACGAAAACAAGTGGTTTATCTCCTTAATAAATATTACAGGTCTGGCGGTAAGGCATCCCACGCCCAAATGGAGAAGATGCTTCAGTTCCTGAAAAAACATCCATCTCTCGTTCACGGTAAGCCGGGTGGCAATGTTGACCGATCCATGAACCATCACCTGTGGCAAACTTTGAGCGAGATACTGAACGCCGATGGAAGCGGACCTGCCAAACCACCACTTAAATGGCAAAAGGTATCATAAAATTTACTGCTTTAAGTCCAGAATGCCATTTGCTTACAGTGACAGTTAAAAGTGAAAATAACTTGATCAACTGCTTGATGCCTGGACTTCATCTTACTGATTAAGCTAACAGACAAGTGCACTTACTAATATTTACCTTTCCTGGCAGAGCTGGATCGATTGGAAATCAAACACTAAGAAGAAGTACATGAGGATAAAAAATTACATGAAAGAAAGCAATGATGGATCACCATGCCCATTTACTTTATCAAAAATCGAAGAAAAACTGGTGGCATTTCTGTACCCAGAGAGTTATGAAGAAGATAGTTTGCTGTCTGAGCAATGCCATCAGTCAAGCGACAATGATTTAGTAAGTAGTAATACTGTATCTGGATATCATCACAGAGGGTTGAGAGTTGCATTAACCATTAAATCTTAGATGAGAGTGACAAGATTTTTCTCTGGATAATTTTCCAAATTAACTTCCTCGTTAAAGAATGACCTATATTTAATCTAACTTACATTACTTAGAGAAATATTTTTTTTGTATTCTAAGGTTGAATAATGATAGATAAACCATGTTTAATGAAGTCACTTGCATGCCTAAGTTTGAAGGTAAACATAGATACGATAAAAGGATATAAGAAGTTATCATAGCTCTCACTTGTCCTATTTTTCCTTCCATTATTCTGGAATAAAACGTGACGTCACTTAATGCCAAAAATTCCTCTTTTTCAAGTATCTTGCCGGAAAAAATGGAAAAGAGAGTCTCATACAATTTGTAAGTTTATTGATACGGCTCTTGAAGAACAATTTTTTTATTAATTTTTCCATCCAATGAAAGTTCTCCATGTCTACCGTTTTTGTTGTTTGCTACCATTTTCCTCAAATGGTTGAATTAAAATATTATGCATATCCTTCTTAAAGAAAATTGTGTAATAGCTTTTACCTTAAAAACCTCATTTCAAGAGTTTAAAAAGGTTCACCTGAATTGCCACGAGAAAAAGTTTAATGCGACTGTTCATGTGGCAGGATTGAATTATTACACATATATTTATAATGTATGTATTTAAGTGACTGAGTGAGGCTTTTTCAAAAGTTTAAAGAACATATAAACTAGAATGCTGCAGTGACTCGACTTCTAATATCAAAAGCTGAATTATTAAATCAAAGTAGTTTTCAGGTTATAGATAACTTTCATAAATGGCCACTTAAGATATGTACATCCTATGGATTCTACTGAATGCCTTAAGTTGCTGCAGTTAAGTTTGCTCTTCCTGCATGAATGATACAATGATATTTTTACCTGACAAACACATGGGATTTCCTAACGATTTTTGTTGTCTTAAAATGTAGTCATAAGGAAATAAACTCAGCTTTCGAGCACAACATTACTTATTACTGTCAGCGATTACCATCCAACATTAAAGTTTCTCTGAGAGAGCTTGAAAAAGTATGCAGTTATGTTAAGAACTATGCTTGTCATGCATTTGTGCAAGTACTGTTTTTACTTTTCATTCATGTAGTTCAGAATTGAATTTTACATTCATATATGTCAATCAGTGTTTAATTGCCAAGGTAAATGGCTGAAACTGCATCATCTAATGATTGATATGCTACGAATCAATATTTCAGGAACCTCAATATGAATATAAGGACTCAATGCCTGAAACCTATGCAATAGAAGAAGTTGATGTTGAATTGGACATCAATGAGGAAGAGAAGGTGGGAAGATGAATTTTTTCGATGGTTGAACATGGCTATGATAAAATACTAAGTACATATATATTGAGTTCCAATACTGTTACCTTCTGAGCAAAAATCTTACAGCCTCAACTTTGATTATAAATATCTCTTGAGACATTATTGGAAGTGTATATATTCAAAATTATCTGCTGCTAAACTTAGTTTTACATTCAAACTTAAGAGTAATAAAAAAAATGAATCTATGTACAGTGGCAAAGTAACTTAGTAATGTCTTAATGCATGGGAATGCCCGGACAGTTAAAAGAGACTTATTATCATTTCTCAATAATTCTCTATGCAGTTTTAAATTTGGTTTCTGAGTCATGCTTTCTCTGCTGGCTTTCCCTATGACAATACTATTACAGGGTATGATTTCATGTCTCAGTCCATTTAAGTAGTCAGCCTTTTAATGAGAGAATGAGTGAATAAGAAGGGAAAAATTTTCCTTATAGCTCACATTTGCCTTCTAACTTTAGATCAGATTTTTTCCTAAAATAAGAATAAGCTTTATAAAAATTATTATATATCATTGAATTTCCCACAAGTTTTTTGTCTTGCCTATGGTTGTTGCAGATTGGATTGCAAATTGTTCTAATAATCGGTCCTTTAATGTTCTGTATTAGGTCAGTGTTTATGTGGAAAACTAAACAATTTCATTCATTGCAGGTATCGCTTCAGCCAAAGAAAAAGCAGAAAATCCACAATGAAGACTTAGGGGAGTACCAGTATCAAGAAGTGGAAAAGAATGAAGGTTATGAGACAAAAAGGCTGGAACTAGAGGAGCGAAAGCTCTTACTGAAGGAAAGAGCAATTCGTGATAAAGAGAGACGAACAGATATTTTTGATAAGGCAGTTCGGGATAAGGAGAGAAGATCAGAGTTGTATGATAGGGCTGTTAGGGACAAAGAGAGGCGCAGTGACATTTGTGACCGGTCAGTTCGGGAAAAGGCAAGAAAAACTGAAATTTTGACAAGGATTGTACGGGATATGGAGAGGAGAACAGAAATCTTAAACCGCACATCAGTGGCTATCATTAAGGCCTTGGCAGCTTTCACTGATTCAATGTCACGCCAAAAGTGAGTTTTGTTGAGGTGACATTAGCCAATTTTATTCCTAGAAAGCGCAGTGTTCAAATATTCCTATTAGATATTTATTGACTGATTTCATCTCCTAGTGATATATGTTTAATGTGAAGAATCTCAAAGTGGATTATTGGAGCACATCATAATTGACTTATGCATTTCCACATCAGTGAGACATTTTTATAAAGACTGTGAAATAAATTCAATGCACTTCAATTGGTATTAACTATTACGATCACAATTCATTATGGGATTTGCTCATCACTCTTTCCTATTTACAAATAATTCTGTGAAGTGTGCAACGAATAAAAATGCAGCTACTCTACTTAAGCTTCAGTTTGAAGTATCATATAAATTTGTCATTTTAAGCTGTGAAGTCATTACATTAAAATGCAACTATATGTAGCATTTGTTCAATATAACATTTTTTCTATGACTTTGGTATATTTACTGCCTTCTTCCAAATTTTGTCTCATCCTTATTGGAGATATAAGACTTATATACTTCAGTATATCTGTATTGCATCAACTTATAACTAATTTTTCTCTGAATCTTGTGCTATATATTAAGAATTAATTGATTCCTGGACAAAGTTAGCCTCATGGTAAACTAAAGGAATTACTAAACTGATGCTGCTTCAGTTAATCTAAATAGTAGAAACAATCTCTGAAACATGCAATGAAAACCATATAAAACACCTCTGGAATAGGTTCTGAGTGAATTTACCTAATGCGTGACTTGTTTACTTTTGAATCTTTGAGATTTCAAAAATAGTAATCATACATTTATTTAGTCAATTATTAATTAGGCACAAAATTTGAAAGGATAGATATGGCAGATCAAATAGATAGCAGCAAACAAATAAATACTTGGTGATTTTGCTTAAAATTGAAGTTCAGAAGGGACTTCTTATAGATTGATATGAAATCAACTTTCAGTAATGCACCATAGGTAATTGAGATGGAGATCAATGAAAAAGTGTACGTCTTTCAGTTGATTAGAAAGACTTTATGTTGATAGAGCGAACAATTTCATTACCACACCAAGAGTAGCATACGTTCCCTGCTTAGCTCTCTGAAACTATGTTAGTAGTGTACTTATGCAATGGCGCCGACTCCATGGGGCCTGAGGGGGCCCGAGCCCCTTCAAAAATTCGCCATGGGTGTGAGGAAAAAATGTGTGTCCATTTTCCCCAGTGTGTCCAGATATTGAGATTCGAGTTATCAGGGTTCTATTGTTGATCATATGACTCTTCTAAAATGCTTAAAAAACTTAAAACTCACTACTTATTAAATTTCCTGGGGCAAGATCCCCGGTTTGGGCTCCCCAATATTTTTTATAAGTACTGTAAGTTATGCTAATATCATCTATTAATTTTTCTATCAAGTAACGTCTGTCTTGTGGCATGCAAAGAATTTTAAAGAAATCTTGGTACATGTGGTAGACTGAGATATGCTGCTATATATTACCCTGTAAGCCACCTACTCTGGGGTTTGGCAGGGAGTGACCTATAACCATATAACATGTATCCATCGCCAATATCCACTATGCCATCCATGGGGATTAAAGTTTACTTCACGAAATGCACTACACAACATGTAAGCTACATATGACACATAAGCTATTGGATGCCCCCCACCATTTGAGAAAAGCTGTCATTTCAGATACTAGCACTGCTGATTTCTAAGGAAGTGGTCCATTATTTGGCGTGGATTCTCAGTCACATTTTAGTAATATTCTGCATCATAGTATTGGTTTGTCAAACTAGAAATATTATCATTTGAATATTTAAAAGTGTCATATATTTACAAGTAACAAGGATTGAAGATTTATGCTGAGACTTACGAGCAGATGAGCAAAATTTGAAAATGCAAATGCCAAGAACGTGATGAGCTGCGGTCTATGTAATCCTACTTGTTTTTTTTGAGGTACTTTGCATTAATTCTCAATTGATTTTTTTACATTGATTTAACACAAGCAACGAAACTTTAAGAAAACTCTTTCGTTTCAATGTTGATCGGTATGATGAAGTAATTAACATATGGTAAGGAAGAAGTTCTAGATAATTTTGTTTCCCAAGCCAGAAAACTTTTCCTGTTGATATATTTCAGCAAAGGGAAAGAATTCCACATTGTAGATAAAATTCAACCTTGTAATGATCAAAAAAACTTATTATTTTTAAACCAACTCTATTTATCACCTCTGTAAATTCATAAATATCTGTGGATGGCAAGAATGAACATCTTTTGAGAACTAACAAAACTATAAAAAATCAACTTATCTATTGCCAAGCTTGCAAAAGTAATAAAATAACTACACCATTTCTAAAACAAGGGATATTGAAAATTACTCTCAAGTAGACCTGCGCACATCTGACACACCAATAACTGATTCTCACTTAAGTGCCCACAGTCAGTCTTTTCAAAGTAATGACCGTACGAACCCCCCAAAATTTTCACAGTCAGGAATGCATTGTCATTATTTTTTGGGCTTGAAAATAATTAAAGCTCAATTTTCAGACATATATGCACAATTTGCTCAATAAAGACCATCAGCATGGACGAAGGCACAGTGGAAACGAGACTCCAGGGCGGGCTCGCAAGGTTAAAATCCTGGGGCAGGGACTGTAAGCGCGAGCTTTTCTCCTCTGCACCCAGAAGGGGAAGGACGGGAAGGAACAAGGAAGGAGGCACCGCCGCGATAGGAGCACGACGACACCTCCTGGGAGGGGATAGGGAAGGAAGGGAAGGGACGAGGAATCCCGCACTGTCACAAAGGTGGGCGGGTTCTACTATTAGCGAAACCAAGCATACGCAATTAATGTGCCAGCGATTTCTGTGCATTTTCCTATGAGGAAGAAAAATCCTTGGATCAAATTGCTAGATGGAAGAAGGCACACCAATTCATGCCGCAAAAAGTACTGCAAGATTGGTTCCACTATCAGAGCTGAGGTGTGTTTTGTAATCTGCTCCCCAAGCTTGTGGTCTCAGTAATTTGTGCAACTGCATGCATGCCATTTCTATGGTAAATTAAATTGTCTTGGTGTTGACTATGCTGCGGCAAACTTAGGCCATGAAGAACTTCACGAATCAGGGCTGTTCAAATCCCATGAGCACCCATAAAATCAGCAACAGAAGATGCTACAACGTTTTTTAACAGCTTTACAGCCGAACTACATTAGAATTATTGCTCAATAAATTATTTTCTTTCTACTGTCTAGTTCAAATGGCAGCATTAGCTTAATGATCATTGCAAACCTGTACAATAACATTAGTTGCCAATCAGCATCCAGTGGCACAGTGAGGGGAGAGATGATCCTGACCCCCCCTCCTCCCCATCCCCTCGCCCCAATAGGGTGGTTTCCTTCATCAAAGAAAACGAAAGGCATTGATTGCGATTCGTTACCCACCATAAGTGTATTCAAAACATACAAATTACTTGGTTTTAGAAATACCGGTTTAAACAGATGGCAAGGGTCAATTTTATCCTCATTTGAAAAAGGCCAGATTGGCACCCATGCGATGCCACTCCACGTGACATCACAGGGACCTAGTTTCTATACGAGTAGATAGGAGTTTTACATCGTCTGAGGGTACCAATGCATGCATGAGGCACAGAGCTCAGGGAAACATGTCTTAATAATCACCTATTAAAACTGGCTAATGTCGGAAAGTTTTCTTCGTTTGATAAGGTATTAATAATCCTTATTCAAGCCAAGCGCTACCTGCTAGCATCCTGCGTTGTATCAGCGCTCAAAGCCTCGCCCCAAGGTCACCTCACTTGTGGCAGCGGGAACCAGAACAACGTCACACGGAGTTTTCCCGGCATTCATACTTAGCCGTCGCATTTTTGCGCGCTTGAAAATTTTCACTTTTCATTTAATCGCAAAAAATAGATATCGTCATTTAAAAATCTAAAAGTGTGAAATACGTACTCCAGGAGTAATAATCTTTTGATTTAGGCAATAAAAAAATAATAGGAAATCACCCTATTATGAGAACACACTAACTGTCCTTCTTAATGGAAAATAAAATATTGAAAAATCATGATATTTCAACAGATTTCTATGACAAATGAAGTTCTTTCAATCATGAAAAGTGTTAAAATTAGTTCAAAACCATCTACGTAATACTCTGTTTTTCAAAAAATCCCCCCCCCTATTATAATAATAATAATATAATTTTATTTCTGTTGGTTACATTATGCAACATAGAAATCGTCAGGTATACATGCATACATAAATATATACAAGGCATAAAATAGAGGGCCATTAAATTCCTGGCTACCCCACTGTCAGCATCCATTTTTCCATTCTTAATATTGATGCAGAGAAATGTATATCCAATAGCTTACATTATTTACACTGCAGATAAAAGTTAGAATAGAGTTCAATGAAAAAAAATTCAAAGTTGACCCTAGCAAAGACACTCATTCATCAAATGCTATTTTTTCATTGAATATGTATGCTAATTTTTATACCTTAGCGATGATTGTAAAGAAAACTTCAAAATTCAAGATAGAATTGATTATATGCTTCGATATTTTAATTTAAGTATTCTGGGACCAGCTCCAGTGAAAACTTTATGGAGTCTCACACAATCCGCAAGTTTTGCGAAAATTATAGAGAGAAAAAAATCATTTGCCATACATTTCCACAGAGGGGCCAGAAATTGGGTGATGCAGCATAAATTCAGGTCAAGGCAAATGATTTTTTTCTGTGGAATTTTCACACACACTGAGATTCTAATGTATTCGCATTACATGCGATCTTAAGCAGTACAAGATATGGATTATGGTGAATCCCGTTCAATCTAAGAAGAGTAGTGAGCAAAATGAGAAGTAAAGAAACTCTGAGGACTGGTAAAAAAATAAGTTCTATGGATCATCATCAATAGTCAACAATCCTAAGATAGGTTTGATGAAGCTCTCCATTCCTCTCTCCTATCCCTAGCCTTTTCATAGTGAAGTATTTCTTCTATTTTACCCCCTCAACGCCCACGGATGCCATAAGGCACCCAGTGTAGTGCCGAGCAAATACTCCTGCAATGCATATATTATGTGAAATTTAGCATACAGTTCAGTGCACATACTTAGTAGAAGGTTTCCTCTATTACTCAGCCAGTTTTTATTGTGTTGAGCTCATATATATTATATTTAAAAAAACTTTGGGCACTGACAGGTTAATAACCTGTTCTATATAATTCATTCTGGGCCGTCCCTCGCCCTACCACTATTGTTTTCATCAGGCCATCATGTCTCACAATGTGGCCAACCAAGTTGTCCCGTCTTATGCTTAAGGTTTTTAGAAGACTTCTATTTTCTCCCACTTTTCCTAATACTTCCTCGTATTTTTCATACTTGCATTCATAAGCCATAGGGTTGAATTTCTCACAAATGAATTCAATGTAACCGTTTGCAATTTTTCTTGAGTGCATTGATGTAGGGGATCTAAAACACTATCCCAGTTCTCTTGTAAACCACTTGTGATGATATATATAGTAGAGTTAGAGAGAGTATCACCCATGTACTCACTCATCCCCAAAATCGAGTGCCATTTAAAATTGTGCAGGAGGTGCATTATTTTCTCCCTGAAATCTCAGCTGAAATTGAGGGTGCCTCTTTTACATATATGAATACCCTATCTGCTCACTCTACCAAAAAGTCACCAGGAAAGCCAGATGACCTGACCCCATGATATCTATTCATTGGCCTTTAAATAAACGAAGTTATTGGCTTAATTTCTGCCAAGAATTTCTTGATAAAATGGAGAGCTCAAGAGGAATTCCTAAATATTATTCACCAAGAAAACATTTAATCGTAAATTACAGCAAAGGTTCATCTGGAAGACTTAAATACTGGCTTAAGAAGATACTTGGGTCCACAACACCTCGGGATATTACAAAGCTAAAACCACACATATTTTTATCAAAATTAGCTGCATTCTACAATGAGTGTACATAATGATTGTACAATACACATCTTAATATTCAACAAGTCGATCAAAATAAAAGGAGGGTAACAGTGAGTGTTAATTGTTAATCACAAAAAAAAATCAATTACGCCATCGGGTAGAATACGAATTGCACAAAATATTGCTGATGAACACTTGCAATGTCGTCATACGTCAGACTCTTTGAGGGCTTACAACAATCACGGAACACCTAACTGCACATAAGATACCTTTAAAACTGAAATATAATTTGGTTAAATATCTGATAAAAATGAAGCAATGACTTCCCAGCATTCAAGGAGAGAAAGATTTCCAGAAAGGCAATTTTGAATTCAAATCATAGGCACCTGTAAGTCAAATGACAAGATTCCTGAACTGCGATTACCAAGAATACTAATTATTAAGGTGACCAATTAACGGACAAAGTTGCTTAAATTTAATTTAAAATTTATCTAAGACAATAGCTGCATAAATTGGCTTGCATTTAATCCATTAACTATTTCACGTAAAATCTAAAATGGAGTCGAACGATAACGGTCCAGAGGAACCTCCGGAATCCACCTGCAAACCTTTAACGGTGATGACTTGGGCTATTATTATTAATTTCCGACCATTTTATAGACGTTGAATTACTAAAAATCTCAAGCTGACATTGGGTGATATGGCTACAACTGTTTTAATGTTACTTATTTATCTATACGGGATACGACAAAACTACACATTGATATCATTGATTACTGGGTGTAAAAAAGACGTTAAATCAAACGAAGGCCCTTTGCCATCCTCATTTAAAACATTACAATAAACAATGATTCATTTTACTTAGACGTGTTCAGCACACCATCCCGAATTATTTAGATACACGAGAATCAAATGCAAAGAAGAAGGATTGATTTGATACTTACTTTTTTTCCAAAACTCAATTCACACATTGATTATTTTTCAGAAATATAATACACTCGGTTACTTCTATGAAATTCATTAGACGGCACTTCGGAGACTTTTGAAACTCCCTTACCAACTAATTAGAATAATCGAAAGGGTCGCAATATCGAGAATTTTCGAATCGAATTCAATAATCGCAACTTCTTTTCGAGATTGAGTCGAAGCAACCAATATGGATTCTGTTGGTACGTATGGTTGTGTTATTGTGTGTTTGCAATTTTAGCAGTTTTGATGGAAATAGCTCGAAAATTTATGAAATTGTAAAATTTATTTCATGTTCAGTAGTCTCTCTATTCCTATTAAATTTTCTGCCTTTGGTAGGTCTTAATGGGCCACGAAAATTGCAAGTCATTTTCTCAAATCGTCTACACTGCTCAACAAAATTTTTGTTTGTTGTTCGAGTAGTTGCTGTATTTTAATACCTCAATTCAGTAATGTCACTTCAAATTAATCTGCTATTATGTCAAAATTGTGTGAATCCATTTACAGCCGTTGAAATGGACGAGAAGCAGCAAACCCCAGTGGTGGAAAATAACTCACAAAATACGTCAGAAAATGACAAACAACCAGAAACCAAAACAGAGGATCAGGAAAATGGCGATAAAAAGGCCGAGGAAGAGTCTCCCCCTAAAGTTGTTGAGAATGTGGACTTCAAAGTAATTTTTACCAAGAAGAAGTATGATGTCACCTTCCCTCTGGATAACTCTGTGTCGGAACTTAAATTTCACTTGCGGGATATCATAGGTAAGTGCCACTTTATGTGCCAATATTTCTGCCTCGAAATATAAGCTGCTCCGCGAAAGTTTTTGACTCTGCCGGCCGCAAACTTTTCGGTGTCCGTACCTGTAATTTGTATGTTTGCAATCGTTGGCATACATGTTTTGTCATTCTCATTCCTGTGATTCTTTCCTTGTTAGTAATTGCCACTTAAAAGTGTCACCATCTTATTCAGTGCTTAACATTTATGATATGTTTGCAGGAGTTCCGCCTTTAATGCAGAAAGTGATGTTTAAAGGTCTCGCAAAGGATGGCCAGACTCTCAGAGAATTAGGCGTAACTTCCGGCGCAAAGATTATGGTAGTTGGAAGTAAGCTTGATGATGTCCTGGCAGTTTCTACACCAACTCTTCAGGTGCTAAATTTAGAGACTATTTTTTAGTTTTACTAAGTTCATTTCTTGTTCAGATGGTGATTTTTTTCTTTTTCCTTATGATCGTTTTTCAAAAACTTCAGCCCCATTTCGTACATATTTGACATTGTGTTGAATCCAACCGAGAGTAGTTTGTGTAACGATAAAAGTGCCAATACCCCCAAAAATGTGTTATTTTGTAATTTATAAATGTGTCACATTTATTATAAAGACCTTATCTCCCGTTGAAAGCGAGCTCCTATCTCAAATTTCTTTATTTTCTCATATTTTATTCCTGGGTGGAAGTGAGCTTTTTTGTTACTACTTTTAAAGAGAGGTGCTTTCAATTGTATCTTTTTAGTGTGAGGCGTAGTAGTTCCCTAACCGCTTTAAATAGTATTTGTTTATAATAATCCTCTTTTATTCCCTATTTGATTCTTCCAACTTATTTGTTGGGTTCATTATTTTTATATAGCATATCATGATGTTAGAATTTTTACCCATGGTTGCACTGAACAGATGACATCATAGTGTGATTTTCAGTATTTTTTATAATTTAGATATTGAATCAAATGTTGACCCCTGAGGATATTGCTATACTTAACATTCAGGACCTGCAAGATGAGGCGAGTGAAGCAAATGGTGGTAAAGAGCCCTTCAGCAAACAAAAAATGCATAGGAAAGTCTTAGACAAAGGTGTGCCCGAGGATGCAATGCCAGGAATACGCGATGCTAAGGTATGCAATGCTTATTTAAAATTACATTGAGTTGATTTGAGGTAGCATCTATGAACTTGGTAAGATTATAATGTATTTATTGGGTTATTTAAAATATAGTGCGATCTTGGTAATCCGACACATATGCAGGCATGGCATAGCCGGTTTATTGGAAACACACGGGAAGTGAATACTGTGCACAGAAAACCTTTTTAACCCTTAGAGTACGGGAACGTTTTTATACGTTTTGCACGTTATACGTTGACTGCAGCATTTACCCAAAATTTTTATTGCTACCTGGATATGTTGCACTTGGACTCTTTCTTTCCCTTGCCATAAGGATTGCTAAGGGACTTGATTCTACCAGACCAGTGGTTTTGGTAGTGGGTGCCTCCTGCACAGGGGGTCTCTTCTGCACTGGCGGGCTGCTAAAATTGTGGACTCCCTCAGCCCTAGGGTTAAGGTATAATTTTGCTATTAAATACATGTGGTAATGCCAACTCTACACAATGCTTAGGGTGTGAGTCAGGATAGATTAAACAATTTACAATGACAATCATGGTCAATTAATGACACACAACCAAAACTTGATGCTAATTATGATCTGATAAACTGCTACATACAAAATAATTGAAAAAATACTTTGTATTGAAATTTTTTTATTTAAAACTGACGTAATTATATTTGTTGAAGGGAGGTTGCCAGCCCTGCACACCAGATTACTGGACATGTCGGATTATCACAGTGCCTGATTACAGAAATTATACTGTATATTTTTTATGTCACAAAATTATTTTATCTTTAAACTATCTGCTAACCTAAACAACTGATGTATAAATTTACCTTTTGGTGTGAGCATGTGGAATATCTATGTTTTGCTATATGTTGTAATTACGATCTTTATGTTAGTTATTTCAGAAAGCTATCTTGGATTAGAAAAATTAAAGCATCTAATAGAAATTTTAATTGCTTAATTCCCATAAATGTCCAAAACTAATGTAGAGTGGACTACTGTTCAAAGTAGTGTAAAATATGTATTGAAGGCAATGCTTTCAGCAGAAATTATTTAATGGGAAAACAGACTAGGCTTTAATTTTACTTTCTTTAAGTTAACAGCATTGTTGTCATCTGTCTTCTATGACTAGTTAGGTGTATGCTTTACCACCACTATTTTTTCATTCAATATACATATAACTGATAACTTCTAGCTTGACTTTGTGAAACCTCTCCATATTGGAAATGAAGGAGTAAAACTTTGTCAGGTTCACTATTATATTAATATGGACACAATCCGGGTTTCGTCACGCAGTTACATCTTCAGTTGACTGAAGATGTAACTATGTCGTGTGCATATCATATAATAGTGAACCTGACAAAGTTTTACTCCTTTATTTTCATCCAATGCTTAATTTTTTCTTTGCCTAGTCCTACCCTTAAATTAGCCCTGTAAATGAAGAGTTAAAAACTTTTATTGGTCTTTATTAGGAATCAAATTATAATTGTTGCATTCCTTTTCAGGAATACTAGTATTGATTGTTTTCTAACTGTGGTCTGACTTCATCGTCTCAAAGATATTACCATTCATTGAGATCGCATGCCTTTTCACGAGGGGGATCGGGTTGGTGTGGTGATGACATAGCTGGCTTCGGTCTCTATGGGCTCAGGTTTAAATCCCGTTGGTGGTAGATTTTTTTCCGAGGTTATCCAATCCTTCCTTGAGTACTATGTGGAGAACAACTCGAGTTCAGCTCTCCATCCATGGATGGGTCACTTTGACCCCTTACGTTAATAATGGGCTGATGCCAAAGCGGGATATCTTTCCACTCTTCTATCCCTATCCTTCCCTCGGTGCAAATGACCAAACCTGTGGTTTGCCTTCTCCACGTACTATACCATTCCTTTTCCTATCCTTTTCACTGTTAAAGGTTTGCACCATCCTCTGTTGACTTCATTAAGTCAATAGTTGAAGGTTTTTTTAATTGTAGTCTCGGGCGTGACAAAAAATTATTGTAGTATGTTCAACTCTTAAAAAAGTTACTTCCTACTTAGGTTTCAATGGCAGAGGTATCATTTACAAGATTTATCCTATGTGTGAGTCAATTTATAAAAAATAGAAGGTTGTTTATTAATGTCAGAGGCCATGACCTGAAGAATGTAATGCTAAAAGTATTTTAAAGTATTAAGATGGTGGATAGTGCGATGAAATATTTGGAAAAAGCAGTAGCAAATGAGTTTAGGTGAGTGGTTGCTATCGTTGAAAGCTCTTGCTTTAATAATTCCTGTGAACTTATATAAAAAACAACAAAATAGTGTATTTTCATGGTGCTTTCATGGCCCTCAAAAGTTTTCGAACTACGTATAAGCATCAATTTGTAAGCAATAATGGTCCCTATGTGGTTCAGACTTGTAACTTTCCTTCTCTCTTTCTTTGCTGCCTTTGAGAGGTTTTTACATGAAAAAACACGATAAGCAAGTTTGCAAAATGTACAATGGTCAATCAAAACTGGCTTGGTAGGTTTTTCAGGAAGTTTAGATTACAGTAAGTCCTCAAAATACGAACAAGATGCGTTCCGAGATCTTGTTTGTTTGTTGAATTTCTTCATAAGTTGAAAAACCTAGGAAATGCAACAAAAAGTGTAGTTATCCTGTATAATGCAACACGACATTGCAAGTTTGTGTTAACTCACAATAGTGATAAACAACTGATCATTGTGCATGCCATGTGGCTGGAGACAAAAATTTTTCACTGTCTATGGGAAGGAAGAATGGGCAAAACAATGAACAGTTCCTGACTCCACTGTGGTTTAATTGATACTTCGTTTGGCCTGCGCCAAGAAGCAAGTTCTACTATGCCACACCTCATAGTGTTGCCCAACCTCAAAGGTGCCAAATTTGAAATTTTGGGCACGCTTCAACTTCTTGAATGTTCCTACCTCCGAAAGTTCGTAAGTCTAATATTCGTATGGAGAGGACTTATTGTATCCTATTTGAGATAATATGCAAAGATAATGGAAACCCAGGGTGCACCCATGGGGATGGACTTCTGGGGCCCGGCTCACAAGTCCAAGAATTCTATTCTGGGACAACCAGGAGATGGGAGGACATAGGGAAGGAATAAGTAATGATAAAGAGCTCGCTGTTGCCTATAGGGATAGGTGCGGAAGGGAAAGGATTGAGATTACCTATAGGGAATGCAATCATCAAAGTGACGCTGGTCACAGCTAGCGAAACCAAATTTACTGTTCCTGGAGTAATGGTAAGCATTCCATAAGATAAATGATTCAGAGATTTTTCTCTTGTTGACCTTATATGCAGTGAAACTTTGTGCTACTTGGGAATTTATGAAGTGAAAGAGGTTCAGACCTAACCCCTTTCCCTAAAGTTTTGGGAGGTACAGTATTTGATGGTAAAAGGTAAAATAGTGTCTCTCAAAATTCCTGGCTTGAGTATGTACTCGCAATGTGCTGACCTGACTATCAATTTCATTTCTCCATATTCAAACTCTATTGTCATGGTAAAGTTCTGGTTTGGTATTCTTCTTTTCAGGAACCATTGCCACCCTTCCCCATATCAGGTATGCTTAACAAAAGCGGAGGAAAAGTACGTTTGACTTTCAAGTTGGAATTAGACCAGGTTTGGATTGGTACCAAAGAGCGCACGGATAAGTTGCCAATGAGTTCCATCAAGGGTGTTGTGTCGGAAGCCATCCATGATCACGAAGAGTATCATATAATGGTAAGTACATCATTGAGGCTAGAGTATTGAGCTTTAAGGGTGTATACATATTTACCCATGTAACAAAACTGGTGCAAAGAGGCTCTCTTTAAAACCTATGCCATTCATTTAATTGTCAAATATCAAGTTAGCTTGGTTTATTGGCTTCACTTTAAATTTACTGAGTTTCTGTTGCTCCTAAACCATTATTAGGAGTAGTATTAGGAATGTTAGTGTCTGAGCCCTGAAGATGCTAGGAATTATCAAGTGTGTTGTGGGGAGGTTTTTGGAGGAAAATATAAAAGAGGTGCAATTTCTTTTCTGGCTACACTTTGAATATATAGCTAGCTAATAGGATCTGGTGCAGAATGAATTAATCCACGAAATTAATAGAATACAAAGGAAAGCTGTGCAATTCGTCAAAAACAGCTACAGGCATGCAAAAAGCGTTGCACACATTTTCAATGAATTAGGCTGTAATTTTGTTTATTTTCTCATAATTTAGAATAAGGTGCTACAGTTCAGATGCATAGTATTACTGATTAGATCGATAGAACATATTTATTGATTCTGATTCTTTCAAATAGATTCTCGAATCAGATTCCTTCGATTCTTATTCATACTAAGAGAGGTGGGCTATTGAAATGTCAGTAGCATTGCTGTATTTAAGAATTGAATGGAATAAAATTACTAAGACAATTAAGTGGTCCAAAAAGTATTTTTATTAAAAATAGAGAATTAATATCATAGTAATACATATATCCTCAGCATTAATAATATTACATATTCTTCAATTGTTTCAGACATAAATTGTTAGCTGAATAATTTGCTGTGCACAATAGATCAAGTGTGTGGCAGCCTTAATGCCCCAAGCTTGTAGTATATTTTCAAAATATTTATCTTGCTGGAATCAGAATCGACTTCAGGTGATCGATTCCGATTCCATGCCAGAGAATCGATGGAATGGACAATTGGAATCGACTCATCCCTAGGTGGAAGCTAGGAACAAACCAACTCATCCTAATTTTATGGTATTCATTCCGTAAAAGTCATTAAGATATATTAAAGTGTCTCTTTTCCTCTTTTCAGGCACTCCAGTTAGGTCCAACCGAAGCATCTCGTTACTGGGTGTATTGGGTTCCAGCGCAGTACATTGACTCTATAAAAGATGCCATCCTTGGGAAATGGCAGTATTTTTGATTCTTTCCCATATCATATCCCTACGGCCGACTGTGCAAGAATGCATGATTCAAGATGAGAAACAATTATGGCCTCTCTTTTGAACTATAGACATCTAACGATGGATGAATGCAAGCTCTTTGTGATGCCAATGGCAGTTATAAATTCTTTATCGTGGGTGGTTCATTGAAACTGCAGTGATTTTCAAGTGGTGATGATTTAGTTATGGCTGTTCTTATGGAATAAAGAGAAGATTGTGCCATCCAGTGACAAGAAGGGTGGAAAAATTTGTTATTTTTGAAAAAATTATGCATACAGTATAACGAGGAAAATTTTAATGGATTTGGTGTGGTATATATGCTGGTTTGTAAAGGTGAAAGAATATGCAGCCCCATGTCGCCGAATGAAGCCTGTGAAAAATTCTCTTATGCTTTGATGGAGAAGAACTATCCATTATTTTTCATTCTGAAAGCAATCATTAAATTTGTAGTGATAAATTCTTGCCACTACTTTTTCGTAAATTTTTTATGATACATTTGTGCTGTATTTATTTAAGCAGCATAATTTTTACTTTAAAAACAATTTGTCATAGTAATTATCTGCCTAGCCCTTTTTTTATCAAATTGATGTGAGATTTGCCATGAAACATGTGTGAAACTTGTCGAAAAATGACGACAATAAGTGATGAAAAGGATCTGCTGGGCCAATGCTAAGATGTTAAATTCTTTTATATTCTGATTCTGTTTAATGTATTATCTTTCCACTTGAATAGTTTGAAAATATCCCTGATATTGTTTAATTGAGATTGTTTATCATTTGTCACTTTTTGTGTGATGCTTTATTATTTGTTTTGTATATAAATGCTGTTTAAAAGGTGTCTTGGCTGTAATAATCTCTAGATTTCCCCTACGAAAGGTTTTCAAGGATTTTGTCAACCCTCGACTAAAAGTGATTGATTAAGTGGTGTTAAAGCGATATTAATGAGTGAAACACATTGTAATAACTGTGACTGTTGATGAAGTGAGTTGACTAAGGCAATTTTCACTCGTTCAACGAGTCTTCATTATTAAGAGCTTATCTTAGATCTTTTTTGCAAAATTTCTGTGCGAACAAGGTAAAAAAAACATCATAATATATATTCTCTCTCTAGAGCAACTTAGGGGAGGGAGTTAGTTCCCTTGTGATGCTAGTGGTTGAAGATGTGCTCAGTAATTGTAAATTATTATCAGTCCTTTAATGCCTCAGTGCTGATGGAATTTGCTCAATGTTAGACACCACTTCCACCAAACAAAACCAAAGTAATGTGCCATCTGTTTAAGTATTGCTGTGCTTTTTGCGTGATTGCAGTTCATCTTAATTGTATATTAATATCATGTAGAAATTCCTTCAAAACTATTCTCTCTAAATGTGACATGTATGTGATACCAGCTCATTTTGTGACTTACCTTTTAGATGAGAAAGAATCTCTTTCTGTTTGGTTGTTTTTACTCCAGTTTCCGCACAAATTCTGGAACTTAAGAGAATAGAAGTAAATAGCATTTACGAATGCCTAACGATGACCTTTGTAATGGCTGTGCCTTTGCAGTGGAACTGAGCCAAATTTTTGTATGTTCTTAGGATGAGATATTTCCGTGAAACTTATCTAATCACCAAATGCCTTTCTCTGTTTTCGAAATTAATGTAGCTCAGTCTGTTGTAGAAGCATTCCTTTGAATGTGTGCGTATGTTCGTACCTTGGCATCATTAGTTTTCAAGAGAGTAGTCACTTCTAAGCTATTTAATCTCTGATACCATCATTTGTGACAATTTACATGTACTTACTACGATATTTCAAACTGAAGACTGAGCTTTTGTAGAAGAGCCACATAAATGTGTTGCGCTGATTTGTATGTTTCATTTTCACTTAGCTCATGTTTGAATAAAGAAAAGAAGAACTTTATGAAAACGTTTATCCAACACTTATTATTAGAAATATCTATCCAGTTGAGGATAAGGTAGTGGCGGTTGAACACCTGATTAGGAGCCCCAATTGCAATGAGTAGTAGATAAGAACATAGAAAAATAGTTGTGTATTAATACATAATCTGGGTATTTCATCTATTCAGTGATTTGTGTTAATTCCCATTTCATAAAAAATGGGAATAGATATCCAGCATAAATGTTGCTCAGTTTACTGTTGGCAATGAAGCCAATTTATTCCATCAATTAGCATTAAAATATACAAATTCACCAGGTAGGCAAAAACTTCTCCCTCCTTGACATATTTTTTAATATTCAAGTTGCAATGGATCTAAATAGTGTGTTTTTAATCAACCCCTGCAAGAGGTCATGTTTTAATAATGACAACTTAAACTGCTTCTCAAGTGGTACTTGGCATTCCACAGTTCATCATAATCAATATTTCAACACATCTAGCTCAAGGAAGAGGTGAGTCACCTCTAGAAAGGGGATGATTACTCAAATTTCATTCTGCCAGACAGTGCTGCATGTGTTTTTCTTTATCTCAGGACAGGTATCTACATACTATCCTACAAGCTGCATAAAAAGGCATGTGGCATGGGATGTTAGGAAATCAGCCATTTACATTTAAAAAGGAAATGCTCAAACAAAATTATGCATGGCATTTGTTAAAGACATTTGTGGTTTGGGGGAAAATTGAATTCCCACACATGAATACGGGAAATATTATCTATATTGCCCAATAGATTGCTATCAATTACACAAAATCTCTCTCTTCTTCTCACTTCTATTGGAGCAGGAAATATATTGAGGCTCCAAGATGACGTTTTCCCTGTCGCTCTTAAAGATCTATATTCTCAATTGTTCAAGCAATCAATGCCAAGTGCGTAGCATCCATGTCCCCAAGATGAAAATCCCCTCCACCCTTGTTCGGAAAGAATTTTACTTCCCATTTCTATGATCTACGGGGGCAAGGGCCTTTGCCCCCCCCAAAATCAAGAGTTTGCCACCCCCACAATTCTGGGGGTTGTTTCAGCCTAGGTGTGGTGTAGTCACTATATCTAAAGACCAGTGGTGTAACTATCAGGGGGATGAGGTGGATAGGTCCCCCTCAAAGCCACAGAGAATTTAGCAGTATACATACTAGTGTTTTCCCTCTTGTGATGATTTCCCTCGGAATTAAGAGTGAAAACCAAATTTTAAGCTCCGAAATGATGTTAAATGTATTTCCTGGCATGTCATTTTTCAAAAATTTTCCCCAGATCCCCCAGGCTAAGGGAAAATGTTTGCCCCTGAGGCCTCCCCATCCCCCCTAATCATATTGCTAGTTATGCCACTGTTACGGACAATCAAAGATAAAATACCAGGCAGGAGTAAAAAAATCAAATTCATCTCAATACAGTCCAATGTTTATTACATAAAAACATGGATAAAATATGTTCAAAAGAAGACACATTATGAATGCATATGTGCCCTGCATACTGAGAAGATAGCCACAGGGTCAATCAACTATGTAGTATTGGTACATGTAATTTACTCAAAATGGCAAGACACCTCAATCATGTGTTTTTATGGTGGAAGCACTTAATAAGAAGACATAAGTGACTCTTAATAAAAATCTAAAACTCTTATATTCTTCTTCCTGCACGCAACTTCATGCAGGCAAATAAATATCTTTAGAGCATTTATTATTTTCACAATGGGCCACTAAGACATTTAGGCCTCATTACTGGAAGCCAAGAGTTTGAATATCTACAGGTACATCTGAATATACTTCTACTCCCATCAGAAAAAAGTGAGCAAATGCAATTAAATAGTGCACCAACCATGGAGAGAAAACAGTCTTACACCATGGAAAGAAAACAAAAAAAACAGATCAACAGGTACAATAAATACTTAGAATAAATGCTATTAATAATGTACACATCAGACCAGAAACACAAATGGTTATTAGCTTCAAGAGGATAGTAAGGCAATTAAAAAATACTACCTTTTCTTCACCCTATATATATATCATGACTGAAATTGCTTTGACTAGGAGGGAATATTAAGTTATAGTCACTTAAAACTCCTTCATGACTGAATATGTATATACTGAATTCATGATTTATGCTCAAAATTTCATCACTAAAATAAAACTAAAAAGTACAATGCAGACCACATGAAGTGATTCTACAGCACAAGTTCCCAAAGAAAAGATGACAGATTCCATCTCTTAAATGAAATAACATAAAAATATATTTAACAGCTACCTAGAGAGATTCAATTGAGTTGGCTAGCAAAAGTAGTCACCGCACAATAAAACAAAACCATTTTATTAGGGATGGACGGATCCTGCATTTTTCTCGGATTCGGATCGGACCCTAGATTTTTAGAGCCGCATCTTTCGGATCGGATATTTTCGGATCCAAATGCATTTTCCTGCAAATCTGCTATTAAACAAAGTAATTATTCAAGTTTATTCTGGGTACGTACAATCGAAGGAATGCTTTTTAGATTTTAATATTTTTATAAATTAAAAATCATTTTTATCGGTTTTCAAGTTTTTTTTTTTTAACATCTTTACATGCTCAGGACCTAAACTGTTTCGCTTGGGTTTGGAAATGAAAATAGGAAAAAATCTTCGGAAAAACCACAGACCAGTGGTGTAGGACAAGAATCGCATACGAAGAGAGAATCGGAACTATTTCCACCCCAATGGGGTCTAACTGCATTCACTGAAGCTATTATTTAAAATTTCGGATCCAGATCCGATGTCTTCCGTGACTTTCGATCCGATGAAGGGCAATATCCGCAGATATTTGGATCCGAGGTATCCGATCCGACCATCCCCACATTTTATGAAATTCACCAAATTTTGCAGCTTATAAGACACAAGGAGGGGATCAGGGCAGATAGGACAAGGGTGGGGGCGATAGGAAATTAACTAAATGTTAATGGATACAAATCCTGGGTAAATTCAGGAACACACCCATAAAATTTTCCCAAAATGTAAGGTAGTCCAGAGAAGAAAACTGGCCCCAATACCTAAACTTTGTGAAATGCATGTATCTGTGGCTTAGTCCAGGGTTCTACACTGCTCCATACAAACAAACCCGCAGATTTAATCAAACATTTGGTGAGCAGTAACTCTTCCACATAGTATGGTCTCCTTTCAACATTTTCAATTATACTTATTAGTATAGAAAAGATAGTCTGATCTGTGCACTAACTGCTGATTTTAATGCCATTGGCATCTGGTGGTAATATTTGTGGTGTACTGGCTACCTTGTGCATGGTTTCTTGAGTGAAAATTGGTAACCGACAATTGAAATTGAGTTTCAATGATTATGAAGAGCAAAATAAAGATTGAATAATGTGTATGCAGCCTTGATTAAACATTTTCAAATATTCGTGACATTATTTTGAGAATTTTTGGGGGCAATTTCAAGGTATTATGACTCTAATAAAAATTCCAGCTATGAATTGGTCACTTCTACATGAAATTCCAGAATCTATTAAGAAGAGCAAGATTGGGTGAAGTGGTATGTTATTGGGGGGTTATCTCCCAAATAATTCAGGTTTGAACGCCTTCCTGCTCATTGCTAACACTGACTGCAAACACTGACTCTACCATGTCTATCTTGCGGTAGATCTACCACTAATTCATCTTGCTGCCTGCTCCAACAGTTGTTATTATTGTTTGTACCACTATCTTAGGTTAAAGCTATTGGCAGCAAACATGCTATTAGTCATTACTTTTTCAATTTATATCAATGAAATGAAAGTCAACTATGAGAGGTAAATGTAATTACAGTAATATTCAGCAAACCATTTTTAACTGTACTAACAGGATAACCTCCATAATTCACATTCAACAAACGTACCAGCAATATAGGTACACCTTACAATTTCTATAACACAAGGGAAAATATTAGACCGGTAAAATTCCAGCCACAAACTGACTGGTCACTTTCCGGTGAAATTTCAATATGTATCGAGAAGTGTAGATTTGGATCAAGCTATACCACAGACCTTACAGATTTTACTAAGAGTAATGACTGTCAAGCTAGAATTTTTTACATTACACAATGTTCTCATTAAACTAGTGCCCTGAAAGCTGCAAAATGTGGTAGTTCCTCGAAGTGAATTGGAAAATATGATAAATTAATTTTATTAAATGTACAACCTTAAGATAACCACCCTATGAATTTTTCAGTACGTTAGACACCATTCAAACTTACAGTTAAACAAAAGTGTTATTCCCTCCCCATAAGGAAACAGAACACAACAGAATATTATCAGTCATATTGCTCTACAAATAATGCTGGACAACACTGAAACTCCATACAACTTTTGTATGATAAAAAGCTTCTGAAAAAAATAATAAGTCAGTCACAAAAGTTTAAACAATGTAGCTTATGACTCAACATATAACTGTGGGATATCCTTTAAATATCAAGAAGTCCTTCATTTATTTGTACAAAAACCTGAGAATGAAATGACATAGCAGTTAGCCTAAATTAAGCATGGTCTGAGATTTGTGCTACCAACTTGTTTCTACAAAAAATGTTTCAAGGAAATATACATGGTAGCAGACAAAGTTACTCAAGATCATATAACTTTGGATGAGTCATTTAGAGCCTGATGACTCATAATAGTTTAACACAAAGATTGCATAAACATTATAAAATATATTAAATAAATATACCACCACTATGTGACTAGTAAATATTGTTATAAAGGTGCTTTCCCCTTGAAAGCAATAAAAATAAAATAGGAATAGTCATAACAACCACTGTAAAAATGACGTACAGTAGAAAAAAGAAACATATTTGTCACTAGTGAGATTAAACAAATAAAATTAAAAATAAACTTTGGCCGAGTCATTTTTACAGAGCTGTCATCATTGAAGAGTAAAATTGTAATAGAGTTTAAAAGAAGAAAAATTATGATGAATTGTTCAGCAAATATCTTGTAAAAATATGTCAAAGACTGCAGCGAAAACTTTTGAGTCAGAAGCTACCAATTTTCATAAAAAGAGTTCAGTCAATTGAGATTATAAAAAAATCAAACTTCTATTTTACAATTTCTAGTAAGATGGTTATCACTTAATTGAATTACATCAGTACTTCTCCATGAAGAGGCAGAAGTGAACTGCTGCATCACTACTATAAAAGCATGATTAATTTGAACAATTATTCACTACCACTCGAATTTTTGACCAAATCTTAGATTGTTATGCCCTAAAATATATTTGAGCTCCCATGAGAAAGAGTTTTTTGGTTGGTATTTAATTTTTCATAAAAAATTATTAGTCTCAGTAAAAAAAAAACCACGGTGCAAGCATTCTTCATCCATACTCCGATCCGATTGTAATACTCAGTGGCCCTGGATTGATGTAGGTGTCATGGTACCACTGGTTTGTGTCAATAAGTACTGCAAAGAAAACCAGTAGAGTTTATCCCAGACAGGCAAAGGGTACAAATTCTTGAATATATAATAGTTTTTGTATTGTTCTAATTAAAAAGTAATCAGAAATAATATATGCTGAAATTTATGCCATTTCATGGCACTGATATTCATTAAATTTGGCAAATTTATTCACTTCAGATTGATTAGCCATTTTATAATAAATTAGGTTAATGGATAGTAATTAAAATTTTAGATGTCTGTGATAGATCATTGCTGAGATGTCCCAAGTGAACAGTTCACCTGGTATTAATTTGGAATGAACGCAAATAAATATTAGTGATGGGCAAAGTCGGTTGTTTCAGTGATGTGGATCACACACAGTTCATCATTCGTTTGAGTGAAACAATCATTGATGATCAATCGTCGGTTATGACCAATGTCAATCATGACCTTTGCCAATTGCTACCAATGTCAATATAGTGACTAATGCAAGTGTGATCTGTATCAATGGCCACTGATATTATGCAAAGCACCAAATTAAGCAGGAATATCTAAGGGGCACTAAACTATAAAATTGACAGTATAATACCTTTTAATCATCCCATGGCTTGGATAGTGTTTGCTGGAAAGTTCATTAGTTGGCAAAACACCAACAAAACCCATGCTTTGTAGTTTTTTGCAAAATTAATAAGTGGCAGCATAAGTTTAGACCAAAAGATGAATTTGGTCACAAATAACCAAAAGAATTGTTTCATTCATCAGGGCGATTCTGTTCATCGATCGATTGAACAAAAGATATTGATCACTCACATATCATCACTAATTCATATCATACACCCCTTTACGTGAGCACATACTAATTGTTAATGACATCTTAGAAGGTATTATTTCTACAGTTCCACACCCAGTCAACAGAACAATTATGGCCACAATGTGGCCGAATTGTGGTTTACCTGTGGCCAGTGGTGCAGCGAGGGGGGGGGGGGGTTTGGGGGATAAACCCCCCCCCCCCCCCCCAGAGCTCTGAGATATTTTTAAGTTTAATCCATTTTACTTAATGGATTAGTATTACTGATAGGATAGAGTTAGGATTAATCAAATATCCCTCAGAAACCCGTAAAACTCCATTTTGAATCATTAATCTTAAAATTTTTCTGGTGAAGGGTCCCCCAACTCCCACTTACCTTGGTGGGTATGCAAAAACCCCACACCCCAAAGTATTAATTGCACCTAAAACCCCCCCTAGCCTTAATTAGCCATAGCTGCGCCTCTGCCTGTGGCAACTATAGCTAAGGCTAGCCACAGCTTGCCGTATTATGGCCCGACTGAAGGTGCCACACGGCAAGCCGTAGTTTGGCTGTATGTTAAGCCAAATGCTATGGTAAGCCAAACACATGTGCAACTATGGCAACACTTTGGATCGTCTCAGGAAGGCCAAAGATTGGCAAACCAAACATTTGTGAACATAAGTATATTACGATATTTAGTGATTTTTCCGGTTATTCTTCCACGTTTATCCATTTTGTTGGACAATATTTCACCAACGTTCCAGTTGGCTTCCTCAGGTCCACTGAAGTGACTTAGTCTTCAGTGGCTAAATATCATCATAATCTCCGCGGAAGCCTACTTGGAAACATAAGTATATTACTGTTGCTATTGATACAGATTTGTTGGTGATTTATCAAAATGGAAGTTGGTTGATTCTATTGATAAAAAGAAAGTGGACTATCCATACTTAAGCCACATTATGATGGGCCACACTTTGGCCACAATACGGCCAAAACCATTATGGCAACCCACCGTGGCCACAATTGTTGTGTTGACTGGGACAGTAACAAGCTGGAATTGTTCTGTAATTGTAAGCGTGCAATTTTTACTCATCAAATATGACGAGATTAAAGCACATACCTATGTCTCCTGCATTGACAGTGACACTGAATGCGGTGCAAACATCCTCACACTCTGGTGGTGGTATGAGTTTCCAAGTTTTGCTACCTGATATTTGTGCTTGCCAAGATGGCCTGCTCACATAGTCTAACTGTAAAGAAAAATGTACATGGCACCATGAAAAGTGACATAAGGAAATATTTGTACATAAAATATAAGTACCATGGCATTCACCAAATATGCATGAAAGTGCAAAATGTTTGAAAAATACATAGTTGAACATTGCATTCTGAGACAAAAGATGTAAGGACATGAAATAATGTAGTCATCATCATATTCACTGAATATCATTACAACAGGATTAACTTACGAGTATTTCTCAATGAAGGATACAGGAAATGATCACTTGCAAATTTAACTGAAATTTATACGCCCGAATCTTTTTGTTCCAATTCCTCTCATTAATAAAGTCTACAGTAAATGCATATTGTCATGGTAATATTGGTTACCAGGTAAGAGGATGATGGTAGATATAGGCACAGATTCATGGGGGATTGCAAATGAAATCCCCAACCTTAAGGAATATATACTTATTCTCTATCTAGATGAAATAAAAGTTAGACCATAATTTGAATAACAAATCAAAGGAATCATATGGTAACATTTTTAATTAAAAAATATGAATATGATGATAGCAATACTAAATACTGCAGAAAATGGCAAAAATAGACCCTAATTTCAGTAGGGGAGCCGTAACATTCAATTATATTAGTCCCAGAGAGGACTACCACTATGTAGCAACTCTAAGCATTGATTTCCCCCTTATATATCGACACTTTCACTGCAAAAACGCTCAACAATCGCCCACCAAATCAAAGCTGCTCATCTAGTAGCCCAACAATACGAATCCGCTCAGCTAGCAGTGTCCGGAGCATAGACGCTCACATACTAGCTTGGAGAATAGGAGATGAGCGTTTATGCTCCGGACACTTCCAGCTGAGCAGATTCATATTGTTGGGCTACTAGATGAGCGGATTAGATTTGGTGGGCAATTGTTGAGCGTTTTTGCAGTGGAGGTATCGATATTTCCCTGGGTACAGAGCCTACAACTCTCATAAAACAAGCAGCATAAAATATACAAGAGGGTAAGACTTCGTGACTGCTCATCAAACCTGGCATAAGGAACTGTGCCACTGGCTTCCTGCTGGAATTTCATATAAAGGAAAATAAAATGGGATTTACATGTATGCTTGCACCAACACCATAGCCACCCATGAAGACCCAGTCAATAGCCGAGACCTCTGAAGACTCAGGGAGGAAGTGAGGTCGCTCGTAGTGCTGCCGGAGAATACTCGCCACTTCTGGATGGCAGTTGCTCCTGTGGGAGACAAAAATTCAACATGAGTAATGGAATTATACATGTTGCACTTCTACTAAATCTATCTCAATAAAATAATTATCAAAGTATAGCTTAGAAACATCAAACGCCCAAACTAAAGGCCGTTTTACACGGTACACGGAATTGCGCAGGTTAGAGCTGCATTAATTTTTAAAATGGCATGGAATTGCGCACCGTTTTTCCTCCCTTTCTCTTTGTCCTCTGCTTTGCACCCTTCCCTATGCCCTTTCCTCATTTTCCCTCCTCTTCTCACTTGAGAAAGATGGGCTGCGTCCCATCGAAAATTTGTAAAAACAACCTTTTCCCGTAAGTTCCCCACTTTTATTTTATTTTTCGTTTTTCTATCAATCTCGAAGTTTTTTTGTGTGCCCACCCTAGGGCAAGAAGAAGTTCCTGTATATATTATTTTATAATGCTCGTGTGAATTTCAAGTGTAAAATTTATTATCAAATAAATATTTACTAGCAATTATAAATATCAAATGGCTGCGTTTTCCACTGTCCGAGATAAATGCAAAACAGGAGCACCTTACTTCATGGGAAACAAAAAAGTAAAAAAAAAAAATAGTACGAATGCAGATCACATGGAGAAATTGATAAATTAAAAAAATAAAAGAAATGTTATATAGACCACTCTAGAATGTAAGATGCAATCATAGAAATTTCATTTGTTAAATGAAAAGATAAAAAAATTAAAAAATCAATATTGTTCAACTTTCAGGAGGATGAATTTAACAAATATTAAGCCTCTTTCTAAAATAAGAGAAATTATATTAAAGAACATGGGAATTAAAGAAAAAGCACTAGAAAAACACTTGAAAGTATAGTCTCACGCTCAGTGGTTCAACCTGTGGGTTAGTTTGTATAGGTGAGGGTAGAGCTCACCCTATACTAAGGCAGAGATGTTTGAATGTCGCCTACTCAGGATAAGGGGGCTATTCCTTTTCCCTGGGCTACCTAGCACACACAGGATTCTTAAGGCATGTTAATTCCTTTAAAATTGAATTATTGAAAAAAATATTGAAAGGTTTTGAGACGATATACTTAGCCGCGTAGAAAAATTTACCTGTCTTGGAAATGGTATATCGGGTCTTTCTGGGTTAAATATTAGACGACTACGCTAGCCTTCATTGCAGATGCATTTTCGCTGTGCGAAGTATGTAACCAAAAACCTACGGTTAGGACATCGATTTTTGGTCGAAGTGAATATATCTTAGCATTGGGTTGAGGGGCTCGACCCCCCCGAAATATTAGGAAAATTCAGTCTTAGTTTTACCCCTTCAAATAACCACCCACCCCAGTAAACCCCTCAGAGAAGCACGCAAGCCCCTCTTCCCCCAAACAAATTTCTAGCTACACCCTTCTTTCCACGAGATTTTCTATTTCCTTGGCTAAGAAAGCATGGCAAGTATTTTTTCAAAGATCATCCGAAAATTTATTTAGCCAGCGAATACGATTTCTATATTTTTGTTACAAATAATCTATATTAAAAACCTAGCAATAATAAGTATTTTAAATGTGTACATGTTCTGAATTGTCCTATACGTGTATTCACGACGTGGTTCAATGAAATTTATTATTATTGCTATTGAAATTTTTATTTCTTTTCTTCAGACGTTCTGTCTGAAGAAAAGAAATAAGAAAGACCCGATATACCATTTCCAAGCCAGGTAAATTTTTCTACGCGGCTAAGTATATTGTCTCAAAACCTTTCAATATTTTTTTCAGTGATTCACTTTTAAAGGAATTAACATGCCTTAAGAATCCTGTGTATGCTAGGTAGCCCAGGGAAAAGGAATAGCCCCCTTACCCTGAGTAGGCGACATTCAAACAATCTGTAGATAATTATAATTTTGCGATCGAGATGTGGGTTTGGAGAAGAATGGAGAAAGTGAAGTGGACGGAGAGGAGAAGCCACGACGAAGTGCTACCTGACGACTATATTTTGGTAGGTGAAGAGGGTCAGCTTGATGAGATACGGAGGAGACAATGCATGGATGGAGCGAGTGCTTAGCGGGGAGGAGATGTTGAAAACAGAGTTAGAGGGTAGAATGTTAGGTAAACGAATGTGGTGAGCGGAAGATACTCTGCGTGGCGGAAAAGGAGGCGTGACGCTACTTTTCCCTCCCTGGGGTGCGTGGGTCCAAGGAGCATTTTCGAGAATTCGAACTTCTCTGGACCATGCACTGAGACAGGGGCGCAGCTAGGAATTAAGGTTGGTGGGGGTTTAGGTGCAACTAATACCGGGGTGTGTTGGGGTATGGTATACCCATCAGGATAAGCGGTAGGTGCGAGATTAATTAATTGCGGAATTTTAAGATAAATGGTTCAAAACGGTGAATTTTACGGCTTTCTGAGGGATATTATATCAATCTTTACACTATTCTATTAGTAATATCAATCCAATAGAGTAAAATGGATTAAAGTTAAAAATTTCTCTGAGCTCTGGGGGGGGGGGGGGGTTTATCCCCCAAACCCCCCCCTCGCTGCGCCACTGCACTGAGGTACTCTACCCCCGCGCTCCTACCCCCTTCCTGCCACCCGCACCCCCAGGAAACTAGTGCATATAGGTCAGAAATTCTGCGCCGGGGGGGAAGTGTTTAGTGCTTAGCGTTTTTCCGAGAGTTCTTTTTGCCATCGTTCGGGAGCTACTGCGGATCTCTACTCCGGGGGCTCTTTGGGACCTTGACGCGGGAACTGCGGTAGACCTCGAATGACGACAATGGCGGACCTCGAACCGGGAGCGTCCAGGACCCCGACCGTCAGCACCGCCTCTCTCTACTCGCCGCCACGTAAGTTTTATATCCCAGACTTCGACCTCCGTGTGCGCCAGCCTCAAACCCCCCCGGACAAGTGCAAGATTGAAGTTTAAGCTCCAATAAAAGTCGACTCGATTACGAGTAATTGTATCACGCTCCTTTCGGTAACCTTATCCCGTAAGAGTCAATGTACCAGGATAGATAACACAGGCCAACAAAAAAATTTTGTTTGAAAACTTTTTTTACTTTAATAGCTGATCTTTATAGATTTTGATGTGCCGAATCCAAACCTGGCCATAATTTTTTTGTATCACCCATAGTTTCCAAGCAATATATATATTATTTAGCCTAATACCCCAACACGGTATACAGGGAAATCAATGAAACACTGTGTTAATCATAAAATTGTTTGTATTTACTGTTCACTACATCGTGATAAAATTGTTTGTATTTACTACAGCGTGATAATACAGGGTTCACTTGTCAACTGGAATTGGTCTACATTTTCTTTCCCTTTTTTCCTTGAAGCTTCTTGTGCAGCTTTTTCTGAGATGAATCGCTTGCTGAACTTCTCGGTGAAGTACCAACAGTAATCCCCATTATCTTCGTTCATTAGACCTACTTTTTCAATTTTATTATAACTATAAAAAAGCTGTTAAATTATAAAATTATTGTTTGATTTCATAAATTTAACTGTAAAATGTGAATAAATGGTGGGTGATACAACTTTAAAACCATCATATTTGGATTCAGCAACTTTAAAAACATAAGAATAAGGTATTTTCAGTAAAAAAGTTTTTTCATTGTTGGCCTGTGTAATCGACGCCCCGTCGCGACACGAAGGAGAGGAAGGAAGTGAATAGGATTTTTTTAGATAGAATGGAAGGGAGTAGGGCTTATTATGAGTTGAAGAGGGAAGTACATGAAGGAAGGGGAGGCTGCCAAAATACTTTTAAGTGCTCCATGGAAACCTATCTTAACCGGTATAATACTTAAATAATAGTAATTTTACGAAACCGCATGCATCAACACTTAGAATGAAGAAAAACCAATTCGTTGAATAGTATAAGGACGTCATTCCCTCGCGTCACAGAACCAAGAATCAAAGGAAAAAAATCACTTTCTTCGATCACCAAAATATCGGCACGATATGCTATTCTCGCTTGGTCTCCTGACGTCAGCGAGCACAAAATATCTCCCATTATGTGGGCAGGCTATTCTGAGTGAACCAAAGAACCACTTTCCGCCTCGATTCACTCGGAGAACTTTCGACTCGGTATGTACAGGCGATGCAAATATTAATTACCTCTGCCACTCACGTAGCACTTCGCACTCGGCGGGCCGCACGTTCAATACGCGATAATCATACGAGATTAATTGTTTCATTAAAAGAGAAGAGAACGTCTGAAGAAAAGAAATAAGAATTTCAATAGCAATAATAAATTTCATTGAACCACGTCGTGAATACACGTATAGGACAATTCAGAACATGTACACATTTAAAATACACAATACACTGCGATAATAAAAAATTATTCACAGAATAGTAAGCCTTCAACAGTAAAACTCTTTTAATTTTTCCTTAAAACTTGGAAGACTCTTGGTGTCTTTAATATTAACTTCTTTTGTATTTTTTTGTAAAAGCCCACACTCCAGAACCATAAAATAGTCTCGACAGCACCATTATTTCAGAAATCCTAATTTTTGTTCTTTTTGATTAGAGTTTATAATAAATAGTTTCATTAAGCTCGAGTATGACCTGTCAGCTGCTGCAAGTCGGGCGTCTATTTCTATCTCTTCTATGTTGTTGTTTGTTAACAGTGCTCCTAGAAATTTGAATTGGATGTTTTTTAATTTATAGTGCAATGACAGTAGAGAATTCTCTTCATCATCATTTCTGGTTATTGCCATTTAATTTGTAAATTACTAAAACTTTTGGATTAACCCACGCATTGTATCTTAAAAGTCGACGTTGCTTCCCTTCTGTCGGGGACCTCTTCAGGACTAATGACAAAGTCTTGAAGAGGTCCCCGGCACAGGAGAACTTTCATTAATTGACAACATATGGACCGCGAAAGTTTGAACAACTTCATGTAATTTTTTTGTCTTCGTTTCGCGGTGTATAACCGGTTTTAAACTTATGCTATCACCTTCACTCCTCAGAATGCATGAAAGTAAACCTTGCCAACATTTAAATCTTACAGATCTCAAAAATATAAAAAAATTACCTTTGATCCATGGCCATGCACTGAAAATGAAGAGCACGAGCAACCTAAAGGTGGCTCATTAGTACCGTACTGTGTTCCGGGAGCACTTAATTACCATGAAGGAGAATTTCCCGAATTAATGTGGCGGGAGGGAGAAAGTTAATGAGAGCCGGAAGCATAGAAATGATGGACGCACACCTTCCACGGATCAGGGAACCCTACCGTGCGTGAAAAATTAACCGCCCCGACAACAAACCCCGAGGCTGAAAAAGCAGGAAATGCCCTTTTCAAATGCCCCCCAGCGAGTCTCCCATTAAGGCAGAATGGATACTTACGAAAACTAAAATATGAATACGCCCAATGTACAAAAGGCCGGCACGTAGCCAGAAATTTGCTCCGCGGAGGGCTTCAGTGGTTTGCGGGTTGCCTTTACTGGTTATTTTTTTGTCAATAGGGTAGTTTCCTTTATCAAAGAAAACGAAATACATCAATGCTATTCGTTACCCACCATTAGGGTTTTCATAATATACAAATTATTTGGTTTTAGAAATCCCGGTTAAAATGAATGGCAATGGTTAATTTTAACCTCATTTGAAAAAGGCCAGATTGGCGCCCATGCGATGCCACTCCACTTGACGTCACAGGGACCTAGTTTCTATACGAGCAGATAGGAGTTATACATCGTCTGAGATTACCAATGCATGCATGAGTCACAGAGCTCAGGGAAACATCTCTTAATAATCACTTATTAAAATTGTCTAAGGTCGGAAAGTTTCCTTCGTTTGATAAGGTAGTAATAATCCATATTTAAGCAAAGCGCTACCTTTTAGCAGGGTACTCTGCTACCTGCTAGCAGCCTGATTCGTATCAGCGCTCAAGCCTCGCGTCAAGGTCACCTCACAGGGCGGCAGCGGGAACCAGAATGACGTCACACGGACTATTCCCATCATTCCTACTTAGCCGTCGCGTTTTCGCGCGCTTGAAAATTTTCACTTTTCGTTTAATCGCGAAAAATAGATATCATCATTCGAAAATCTAAGAGCGTGAGCGTACTCCAGGAGTAATAATCTTTCGATTAAGGCAATAAAAAAATAATAGGAAACCACCCTATTCCCACGCATCGGAAAACCATGAATTTCATTAAATAGGTTATAATTATAGTATGCATTATGTTGAAATTATAGTCGTCGTTGGTTTTTACCGACAATGCAGAAGTTATTTTGGCTGGGTTTCCTTAGGAGTTTCCAAAATGCACCTGATTTTTCGAAAAATTAAGGGTATCAGGAAGAGAATTACGTTAGCACAGGAGGCGTTCATGAACCGGAGGAAGGTTATTAGAGGAACAGTATGTATTTTAAATATGAAGAGTTTAAAGAAAAGGTTATTGAAGAGTCTGATCTGGAGTGTAGCGCTTTACGGTGCGGAAACGTGGACACTTATATAGACCTAGAAGATATGGATAGAGCGAGTACTTAGCGGAGAGGGGATGTTGAAAATTGTGTTAGAGAGTAGAATGCTGGGTAAACGAGGGAGAGGAAGGAAGAGAATAGAATTTTTAGATAGAATGAAAGGGAGTAGACCTAATAATGAATTGAAGAGGGAAATCCATGAAGGGATGGGAGACTGCCATAATACTTCTTAAACGCTCAATGGAAACCTACCTTCATCGGTAGAATACTTCCATAATAATAACAAGATCTTGCTTTACCTGGTGATTGGACTTTTCCGGTCATATTTACTGGCGCCACCTAATTTACGGACTAATGAGACTGGCTGCCGAATCACTAACGAGTCCTTGAATACGGGCAAGGTGCTTCAAGCAGGGATGGAATTCTCTTTGTTACTTCGTGAGTCCAAAGACGGAGGCACAATCTCTACGGAATGCGGTTATAGGGTGGGGTCGAGAAACGCAATATTCGTAACAGGCAGTTTTCATTTCAAATCATGCGGGGGTGTGCGATCAACGTGATAGAATTTTCTCGAGGATATATTTTTCCGATAGCGACTATGTGCAATTATCTGAAAGGGGGGCATATCAATGTAAGGTAACATTAAGCAATTTTAAATAAAGACTCGCCATGAACTTTACATTTTAAATATATGAGCGTCATTCTAGGTCAACTCAACACATTTTTTGTCCCTTATGATTTCAGGTTTCCATAAATAGCACGAGACATTTCGTGAAAAAATGTGTTTTGCGCGTATTTTTATTTTTTCACATTTTTGCCAAAAACGTGCCACTAATCATATACTTCCTTCTATTTCCCATCAAAGTTGTCGTAGAGTCATAATTTTTGGCTGATTTCAAAACGAAGACTTTGCGTCAGACAATGGTCACATTAAATTATTCATTTAAAAAATCAAGTATTTATGATAGTACAAGCAAACGGATAGGAAGCAACACGACAGGTGTTAGCGGCTGGTAGTAGACAACTTAGAGGAGGCTCAGCCTCTCCACCTTCACATACACATCTGAATTTCGTAGACTTGTAAGGCCCAGCGCACACGGTTTGACTATTTTACAACTACCGTTGCAAATCGGTTGCGTCTGAAACCAGTTTGCAACTGAAACAAAACTTCTGTCCGCACACGGGTGTACTGGCAAAGGGCTTGTTGTAAATCAGTTGCGTATATTGTGCAATCAGTGGAGTGTTATAATTTACTGCAGTACGTGTTGTTTTTAAGGCCTTGGCTTTGCCGTGTGCGCTTACTATGGCAGACTCAGACGAAGAAGACGTTGTTAATTATTATCAATACCGAAGTCGGCGAACGGTACAAAGAGAGCAATGGGTTCATCTTTATTTGAGCAAGAATGTGAATTCTAGGCTATTTGTAGGAAGCTAGAGAGCTGTCACAGTCGGATAGGAAATTTAAATCTTTTTGCAGAATGACAAAAAACTCATTTTTGGAACCAACAAGACCTATGAGGGAATGGGTTCCTGCACAGGAAAGAACAATGATCACCCTGAGGCAAGTTTAACAACTCGACTGTATTTTCACTAAAAATTACAGTAGCAAAGATAATGAAATGATCAATAGATAAAAACCAAATAAGATTGAGGAAAACGTGTTGACATATTAGTTCCATTAAGACTTTGAGAAAAGGCCTCATAAAAATCTGCACTATGCATTTGACCAACTACATCACGTCCATTTGTGGGTCTCTTGATTCGGGCATAGATGGGGATTTGAGCACTGTAAAAGCTGATGACGACCGTGGCTGCTGATGGTGATCCAAGGCTGAAATGTCATCAATGACTCTTAAAACCTGTCGTTTGAATAGCTTGATTTGTGAATCACTCAATTCTTCCAATTCAGGTATCAAGCTGAGCAGGAACATCTTAATTCCCTGCTGTCTATCAATCTTCTGATTGCTAGTATCTGCCTTGGCGTTTGACAGCAACTTAGCCTTTTTGGCTTTAAAGTAGTCTGCAACTGATTGATCAGCGAGGGATGCAGTTTGGTGTTGAGGTGGATCATCTATAATTGAGGGAGACATTGATGGAGAATTCTGTGATGCATTTGTGGATTCATCTTCTAATTCTTCAACTTGGGTTTCAGAACCTTCATTATCACTAGTTGACGGCTGTGTTGTGCAGGGTGGTGTAGGCAAATTTCCCGATGAGGGAGGAATCACTGTTTTTATGAATGGCAGACAAAACTGCATTGCATTTTCCAAATAGTACGCCTTTTTCTTCCCTCCTGAACCAGTAGGCGAAGGTTTCATTTTTCTCATGAATACTGTACGTAGATTTCTCCACTTTTCTTTGCAATCTTGCGCTGAAACACAAATAAAATAAAGTTAAACTTACCTGAACTTATTATATTTTGTCTAGCAAACGACTTCCTTTCTTCAAGTGCAAGTTTACCATAGTAGTGGAAAGTAGCAGTGCAACAGTAAAATAATCTTGACCTAAATTACAATTTCAAAAACTATAGATTTGTGATGAAATTTTTTGATCTTGCCATTTAAAATTAAATATTTTACTATAATTTTCAATCCCGTTATTATCATTAAATTTTAATCCCGTTACACCTGGTATTTAATAAAAGATATGTAACACAACAAATTGTAAACATTCAAAAAACCCTTTTTTATAACATTTTAAACCCTTTCGCCCCTTTCGTATGACCTAATTTTCTGGTTTTTGGCATCTGTGGACCTAAAAAAAGGTAACACGTCAGTTATGGCAAAATTTAATATATAATATCTTTGTTTACCTGGCAAACCCAATTCAACAGACACCTCTTTCCATGCTTTCTCCGTCACATCTTTCCTTGAATATCCTGGCAGCTTGTAGTTGTACAGAACTTCATGCTTCTCCACTTCTCCAACGAGCTTCATGTTGAGTTCTTGATCACTCATTTTGATATCGACACTATACGGCCGTCAAAATACCACCAAAACACCACGCGGTCTCGTGCAACTGAAGTCTGCAACGCAACTGCAACTGCGGGCCCACGGTTGAATGTGACTGGTTTCAGACTGGTTTGAGATCGTCAAAAACCAGTCGCGTCGTGTGCGCCTCCCCACTCCAATACATCGTCGAGGTCACAAAACAGTTGCGCGCGCAACTGGTTTGCAACGGTAGTTGGAATACCTCATTCACATTACGATTGTTCCAGCGATTGTCGGAACTATCGTGCATTCACACGACGCGTCGTATCCTATCGTTTTTGGCCTAAGCGTCATTTGAAAATTTTCCCTTATTTATTTCGAATTTAATATTTATTTACATTAAATCCATGAAAAATTACCCACAACTTCCGTTTTGGCGCGAGTGAGAGAAATATTATCAAGTTTAAATATCGCTCATTTGAACGATAATCAGGCAAGGGCATTGTTGATTTCAAGATTTTGAAGTGGCTAATAATTTACCTGATTTTCATGAGCTCTTTTCGAGGGTTTCATTTTGAAGTGGCTAATAATTTACCTGATTTTCATGAGCTCTTTTCGGGGGTTTCAGATGAAAATGAACCTATTTTTTCAGTCAGCCATCACTCAGTGATTCAACCGAGGGATGGTTTGGGTCGGTGAGGGTAGAGCTTACCCCGAAAAAAAGCCAGGGACTGGCATAAAACGCAACCAGTACCACGCACTTGGGATTTAAGGGAAAATATCACCTTGTCATGAGCCAGTTTTGAGGGTTCCAAGAGGCTTCACTACCGATATGAACCCAATACCTTACGATCAATAGCCAACCTCTATATCCACTAGGTCGCCACACACACTATTCAGCTACAAGGATGAAGAAAAAGAGTCACGCGTAATTAATTATTTTAACTCGAGGAGACCCGTTTCACACTATTCAAAACCCTAATAAATAAAGAAAAGACATTTGCATTCAGTTACAAATGAGACATCCTTGATTTCTCAAGGCACGTGCCAAATTATGCCTTTAACTGCGATGACGCAGGCTTTTGCAAACGGGCGTCAACGGCCCTTTACCTACCCAACAGAAATCTAAGATACGCCATCGGCGACAAGGGTTGATAGCGGTCGGCGCTAATTGTACAGAGTGAGGCATATGCATTTCAACAACGTTCCGCACCGTTTGGGAGACAGCGAGCAAACTGTTGCCAGCCTCCATGATGCTATCTTGATTCAACGATAGTTCCATCCCACGGCACAGGCTAGATACGCCGCGGCGTCGGTATGCGGACGTTGAATTGCCTTGCTATCCCATTCAGAGAATTTTTGAGCCTCGTCAGCGATGGAATTTTGAGTCTGCAAAGCTCACAGGAAATAAGTGCTAGGGCGCTTACCGGCTTCCGCGCATTGCGGAGAGCACGAATACTAAAAACAGAAGATGCTCAAGTTAGCATCCGGAGGGTGTGCTAAACAATGATTGGAATTTTTCCGATCGGTTTTGATTCCGAATAGTTGATTTCGATTGGTTTGCAAAAGTCATAGAATAGACCCCCTCTGAAAAGTCTTAATGTCAGTAAAAAGCCTTGTTTAAGAGATATTTTCAACAATGTAAGCCTTTAACTACTTCGAGAAATTAATATCAGTCAGTTAAAATATTAAAGGAAATAGCTGCGGACTAGCCAGCAATGCACCTTCAAAAAGTGCACCTTCACGTTAAAGTATGTACATTCCACGAAGAAAAACCATTCACAGACATGCTACTAGGCCATCGTCCTTCTATAGGTTATACTTTTCCCCAAAGTATACCGCAAAGCGCTACAATCCGCGCCAAACTCTTCGCCAACCTTCCATTTACAGGCTAATCGAAACGAAAATCTTATTTTTTTCAAGTACTCAACTTGGTGCAGAAATTTGGCACGTTCACCTAAGCTCTTGAAAAAAATTTTGAGTCGAGCAGTTTCAAAGGAAGATAGGATTTGCTACGGCTTAAGAATCTCCATTGTCTCCTCGCGCGAGACCATGGAACCTTTGTCCTCTCTATGGGTCAAACGAAGTCCACACAAGCTCGCATTGACGGGGAACCTCAGTGTAAGGATCATAGATCGGTATTACGCCCTCCATAGCAATTTGGAGTTAAAAATTTGGAGAGAATCTCACGACTTTAATTAAAATACATAAACTGTACTGGATTCATTGTTATCCACTCGTTTCAATCCACACACACTCATTTCACACTGTTTGTGGTGTGATATATCTTGAAATTGACTCAGTAGTCCGTATAGTCTTCAACATGACGATGTGGACGAAGTAACTAGAGGGCAGCAATATATTTATTGGAATGGGTACTTCATAAAATAATATGTAACATTCAATCAGTGGTCCGTATAGTCTCCAACATGATGTGGACGAAGAAACTAGTGGGCAACAATATATTTATTGGAATGGGTACTTCATAAAATCATATGTAACATTATCTAGAATATCCCCCGATTGTTTTCAAAATATAACCATTCATTTCACATTTATACCGGTTTGGTACTTGAAAGTAACTTTTACACAGAATTATAACGACATAAAAGAAACTTTTAAATGAAAGAGAAAAAAAGTTTAGCTACCAACAAATGATTGAAAGAAATACATGGTCACGTGTTCTTAAGAAATTTGGTATCTGCGTTCCATTCAGAAGTCCTCCGTATCATATTCGGGGCCCAAAACCTCGAGCAAACCCTGGTTTGGGTAAGCTACGAAACATTTTCCTTATTCACAGTTTCATTAGTGGACATCTCCATCACTTGCATACACTCCACCTTTTCCTCACCTCTCCAACGTTAAGGTTTTTTAGACTTCCTTATTTCAATACTGATTCCCACGAAAAGGTCACATAGAGAGTAAATTGAAACATTACCAGCTACTGCGAGCTATTTCCAGATACTATGAGAACTAGTCAATTCATTAAACCCTTCACGTAAACGATATCTCCGCCGGTCACGAGGGATGTATGAACTCGCTCCAAAGCCGATACCATTTTCCAACGTCCGTACTAATTCAATGGAACTTCATACTCGCGTTCAAACCGTGAAAAAATTAATTTCTAGCGTTCGATTGAAATGTGCAGACACCTGAGAGTAAACACGTTTTTGGTTTGAAGAGCTGGTGCAGGAAATTTCATTGTTTATAAAAAAAGGGGGGGCAGAATGAATGTCTTTCAGGACTTGATAGTTTCAAAATACTTAGTCTATCCCTAATAAATTCATTATCTCTTAAAATATCCATGAAGTCGTCACGGAGTTTACCCCCTAATTTGGTAAGGTAAAAGAGAAATAGTAGTCATAATTGAAATATTGACTGATTGTCGAAATAATTCGTTTTTTTCGAGAGAAAGAAGCCTTTCCGTTAGATAGATGTGCAAGGCAATTTTATTTTATCATCAAAAAGCATTCAATAAACTACATGAACGATCCGCCCAGATATCTGACTCACATGAGACCCAGAATGACTCGCGACTCAACCGAGAAGAGAAAGCGTGCCGGAAGTCGCACGTCTCAGACAATTCAACGCTTAAATAAATGGCGAGTAAGCCCCCAGATCATTCCGGGCACGTCCGTCAACTCATGACATTGTCATCTTGACAGAGCGACAGAGAACAGATATATAGATGGAAGACTATTTAGAAGCCTGAGTGGAGTAAGATGGAAGATAACGGGTTTTCACCACCCAATCGCGAAATCAGGGCCAATACATTTCAGGGAAGTTTGTCTGCGCTAGCGAATGTAAAGAGGGGCCCATTACGAATAAAATTTTTAGCTAAACACTGTGTACCACCCGCCGATAAGAGGCAGTTTCATAACGTCTAGTTTAAATTTTCTGGACAGTGAAAAAACGCAATCAAGGAGTACTTCTCTGAAAGGTCGCTAATTTGTCTAAACGTTATTCTGAACTATCAAAATATCATAGACAGAAAGGACTACCAACGTGGAAGAAATAGGAAGAGTTGATGAGGGTCAAACACTGCCAAATTCAATTAGCAAAAAAAGAAGGGCAATGACTGGCCACGTTCTAGTCACTCCGAGTGGATGACAACCTTAATGGAAGGAGTAGTAGAGGGCCATACGAGAGGAGGTAGACCAAGAAAAGATTACTAGTAGGAGATCTTAGCAGGTTGAAGATACTACAATCATTTAAAGAGACCGGCTAGGGGAAAAAGAAATCTGGACGAGGATAACTTTTCTCGGGATTCCCATCGGGTTAAAAACTCCATTTTTGCCGACGTTTCTAGCTCCGACTCGGGGTCATCCTCAGGGCTACTCAATGTTATTCGTGTGAATATGTTATCGAGGAGACAGGGCAGGCAAGCTTTGGCGAACGATTTTTTTCCCCTGCCTCTGGATATCCCGTAGCTAGAATATCCTCTTGAGGGTCATGGAAATCTGGTACCCGCTGTAGCCATTCTGCACAAAGGTCTTCTCGAGGAGTCTCAACTCCGAAATGCCCAGAAACCTTTTACATCCATATACTATCCCGCAAGCCGCCTAAAAAGTCGTGTGGCAGGAGGTTTTCGGGCACCAACCATTTACACAAAAAAAGCAAATGATCAAACAAAATCACGACTAGCATTTTTTATAGTCCTTCATGGTTCGGGGGAAAAACGAATTCCCACATCTATCCGTTCGGAAAAATATCTCTCAAAATTTATCACTTCTGTCGGAGCTGGAAATATATTGGGGCTCTAATGTGGTGTTCTCCGTTTTGTAATATCTACTTGAAGTTTTAAGGAGAGTGAAAACTGCCATTAAAGAGTAACGCGTAGGTCGCCTGTCTATCCGATAATTATTCTAAACTAGTTTGCTTTTGTGTAGCATTCTAACATTCTGAAGTTAAGGTTATGGCTTAGTCATGCTCCGGCTAATGTTAACCAGACATTGTCGAACCGACCCAGTTCGTAGTACTTTCTATCCATCTGCTAGTATTATTTTTCTTTTCTAGTAAGTACTACCTCACTATTTTTAAATTTCACATTTTCCATATTAAATATAATGAGGTTGGCTAATTTAAAATTATTAAACCAACATTAACTTGACTTTCACCCTCATCCAACAGTAATATATTCTATATACGTTGCTGGTAGTTGAAACGCCTTCCACTAATTTGCACGAACTTTTCCATTTTCACTGCAAGGAAAATTTTCAAGTTTTTTTTCTTCTTTTTTAATTTCACATATATTTTATATTGTAAATATTATAAAGGGGGGCTAATTTATGACCAGTAAACCAAAATTTACCTTGACTTCCCTCTCACCCCCACCGGAAAGTATTCTATATATGTTAATAGCCGTTTACACGCCTTACATTAATTTGTTCTAACTTTTTTATTTTCATCGCAAGCAAATATTTCATGTTTTATTTTCGTAAAATATTTCAAGGCCATCGAGAAAGGATGCCTTTGTTAAATACATACTCTGAAGGACGATGTATCACATATTAACAATATAACACACTTAAATGTCTATAATCGAGAGAAATTAAATTTCAAGACTTCTCATTTTTTTAATGTGAAAATTTTCTACTCACTCATAATTATTGTTCAACTTAAGGCTGGAAGGCGATACTTTGCGGAACTTGGTGACAGGAAACATAATACAATGTACAACAGTGTATCTTTTATCATTTTTCCAATTTTTTATATTATTTTTATATATATTACTATATATTATTTTTAGGACCAAATATGTATATGCAAATTAAGGCAATAATAATATATTTAAAATTAAAATTAAATGATATTTTGCTTGCTGTACTGACTACACATTTTTCATTTGAAGATATACTTAAATGTACAATTTTATAAAATGACAATATGATATATCTCAGAAATTTTTTTTACATTGTAACATTTTAAATTTGGTGACTATCTATTTTATTACATGTTGCAAATGACTTTTTTACACCTATATAAAACTATCATTTCAATATATAACTATCAAATGTATTATTTATTTAAACAATTATCATTGTATCCTGATTGCATGTGACTATTTATTTGATTGTATGTTACAAATGGCTATTTTTTTACACTTATGTTAAACTATTATTTGAAAAATGTATTGCTAAATTACCAAATTACCAATAAAATTACCATTATTATTGTGGCAGCTACATATTTCACCATTAAACTTTTCAGCATAAAAGAACACGCATTTTAAATCTTTCCCGAATAGAGCTGAAAATGTATAAATTTTAAAAGTTATTTAGAAGCAACATTGGGTTATAACGGGTTAATGAACAGAGATGCCCACAAACCTTGGGGCGTAGAAGAAAAATAAGTCATAGCGTAGATTTAACGAGATGAGCCAACCGAAAAGCAACCGGACACGTCTAGAAATAATTCGGGCGTGATCCCACCCATCGCTAACACCGCCCAGGGAAGGACTTGGCGCCCCAGTAGTCGGACGTGGGCGAAGAGGCACCTTTGTGTGACTTAGCCGAAGAGCGGCGTCTCATTGGCGCCACGGCTCTTTTTAAAAAAAAGAAGACAACCCACACACCCTCGGGACAGATAAAATAGCTGAAACAAAGCAAACATTTGTCGTACGAATTATTCATGCCATCGACCCTAAAAGCAAGTAGGAGCAGCATGCCATGTAAAAGCGAAGAATCTATTTGGGCCAAATTCCACGATCTTATTGGCAATGATAACACTTCGTGACTTCCACAATTTATTTTTTTTAATACGACCGGTTTCGATAATGAAGTCATTATCAAGTACTAAACAATAATATTAATAACTTGAGCCAGCACGTTCAAGCTTCTAGTTTCGATTTAATACGATTTACTTCCTCCATTCATAAATTAGAATTTACAAGGAATTTTCCACAGATTATTTCATATGACGACCAGTCATACATAATGTAATATCTTCACGTATCTTTTGTATTACCTTAGACCTGAAGATAATTCAGAATTTATTGAAACCGGACGTGAAATTAAATATTTTTTGGAAATTGCGAGTACCTTTTAATTTATTAATATGCTAGAGTTCCACGAGATTAAGTATAAAATATATCTCTACATTATCTTCTCGACTTAAGTTTCAGTAATTTTACTTCCTACCTGATTTTTTAAACCACGGCATAAAGAAGATTCACTAACCCATTCACACAATGATTCAACCTGAAGTTTGGTTTGGATATGTGAGGTTAGAGCTCCCTCGGACTAAGTGTGTGACTAGAGGCGTGCGAAGTTCACGTCCCGCGCTCAGGATAGGAGGGGGGCAGTTCATTTTCTTGGGCAAACTCGCGATTCGTCTCCTCTTATCGATATCCGCCAGTAATTCCAAGAAATTGGCCCGTACGCGCTCGTGATCCCTCACCACGAATTCACTCTTTACTTTGTCCATGGCAGCCGCTACGGTTGGTCGTGTTATTATGAGCTTGGATATTTCCAACTCACACTTCATTGCTAGTTCGTGATTTTTCTTAACAAAAAAGATACTGAGACGATGCCCCAGCCTCAATATTCGCCAAACATGGCTCCATGTGATTATTTCCTATCTCCAAAAATAAAGAAAACCTTGAAGGACCGTCGTTTTACAAGCAAGGTTGGCTTTAAAAGAAATCGCTGACAGAGCTAATGGCTATCCCAACGATATAGTTTGAGAAGCGTTTCGAGGATTGAAAGAAGAGCTGGCAAAAAGAGCATGATATTTAATGGGGACTATTTTGAAGGAAACAGCGTTAATACAGACGAATAAATAAATATTTTTTGGAAAAACTAAAATTATCGTTATTTTCTGAACACACCCAGTGAAGAACCCTGCCAATGATAAAAGTATAATTAAACCAACGGAGAAACATGAAAAACTTTCGTTTATTTTCATTCGAGGTGTAGTGACGTGTTCCACCCTTGCACGTGGGATGATGCCTTCGATTAAATCGAGGCATTAGAGTGTGGGCAGAGAAAAAATTGGAAAGCAAAAATCATCGTGCGATTACCACCAAACCGGACCATGACGGTGAAAAGCTAATTGCAAAGTGTTTAATAATTCATCATGATGTTCTCATTCTGCTTCCATATCCGACGCCGTAACGAGATGATAAAAAATAATGACCAAAGCATCAAATTCACGCTGGCAGCTTCAAGATGCCATTAATCGGCTTTAACCAAGTACTTCACTATCCTCCTCAAAAAAAAATAAGAGAAAGAAAACCAGTACATCCCGATTTTTTAATTAGCAACGGATTAAAATTTCATAAAATTTATCTTGACAACACGATGAATTTTAAGGGCTTCCAGAAGGTTATAGCCCACGCTTGTGCATTGAATTGCTCGACAGTTGAGTTTGAAAAGACGGCCTCTCACGCTGGGTAATTCCCTGTCACCCGGAACCTTACTAGAACAGGTAGCACGCCATAAGCAAACCAGTACACAGCTCGGAGGAAGGATCGGGTAACTGAGGTAAGAGTATTGGCCTCTCATCTTGTAGGTTTCGGTTCTAATCCAGTAGGTGGTTGATATTATTATAGAGACGGATCGCAGCTTGAGTGCTTTACAGTGGCGCCGACTCCATGGGGCCTGAGGGGGCCCGCGACCCCTTAAAATTACGTTATGGTCGTGAGGAAAAAATGTATCAGGCTTGTCGATTTTCCCCAGAGTGTCCAAATATCGAGATTCGAGTTATCAGGGTTCTAATATTGATCATATGCTATAAAAAACTTAAAACTCCCTACTTATAAAATTTTCAGGGGCAAGATCTCCGGTTTGGGCCCCCCCAATATTTTTTGTAAGTCGGCATCCCTGGTGCTTTATGGCGGGCTCTTCAATAAAAACATTCTGTCTGTCGCATGGGACGTTACAAAATGGACTCCAAAGCGCATCTCGTCAACAGTAGAGCAATGCCGACGCCGGGTTTCTCTCCACCCTTCCTACCCTGCCCTTCTCTCTATCACGATTCTGAATTTTCCTAGTATGTATTTCAAGCAACATGTTTTGCATGTTCTAGCTTCATAGGCAGATTGCCTTCATGATTAGTTGGCAAGTTTTGTCCGGAAGTAAAATTATTTAGTATGCGTAAATTTTTATGACCTTGTGGTGTACATGCGGGAATCCCTAGGAATTTTGGTGATTGATCACCCTATCCCCGCCACCCCACCCACGCCAAACACCCTAACTCGCAGGGTTTTCTACATATACACCACACGCCGCAAACCGCCTAAAAGGCGTGTGGCAGGAGGTGTTAGAACACCAGCCTTTTACACATAAAATGGAAGTGCTCTAAGGAAATTACAAATTATTATGCAGATGTTCCCTCATGGCTTAAATCACCTCCGCTTTCGGACACCTTTCAAGTGGCGCAGCGAGGGGGGGGGGGGGGTTTGGGGGATAAAACCCCCCCAGAGCTAAGAGAAATTTTTACGTTTAATCCATTTTACTTAATTAGATTGATATTAATAATAGAATAGCGTAAGGATTAATAAAATATCCCTCAGAAAGCCGTAAAACTCACAATTTTGAACCATTTACATTATAATTCCGCATTTTACTAATCTCGCACCTACCGCTAATCCTGGTGGGTATACCAAACCCCCACACACCCCTTATAGTTGCACCTAAACCTTCCCCAGCCTTAATTCCTGGCTGCGCCCCTGCCTCTTTCGAATACCAAACCATACATTCTTAGGTGAAATACGGCGTATGAGTACACTGACGAACAAATGTTCCACTCCGCACCGAAAATTGGAGCTAATGAAGGAAAGTAGTCGGTAAGCATTTTCGCTGGCAGAGCGAGAGAGACACGTGCGCTTGCGTGCCCGACTTTCATTTGTCATTCACTCGGGCGGTGAAAACGCTTACCTGCTCAATCGCTTCCCTGAGCACGACGGTGTGAACTCCCGGAATCCCAGCGGAGATATGAAGAGCGTGATAACGCCACATAAAACTCCCCCGCCACCCAATTGCTCGAAACTTGGAAAACAAACAGAGCAGAGGATGGAATACAATCAATGTGCACCGTCGGAATAAGACTCGCGAACGTAGAACGCGAAAAGATGAACCTCATGAAGCGCATACAGCGACGCTTAAACACGATCATTACAATAGAGGATACAACAGCCGGCCATCCAACAAGCACTTATAGGCGTCACCAAAATGGCGAATATCCTCGTCCATACGAAAGGCCGCCTCCAAAAAGAAATTTTTGGAGGAATTCACCACATAAAATGTAGCTGCGTAAACTGCAAAATCGGTAAGGCTTAAAGAGCGCCGAAATGCCGAGTGCAATAGCACAGAAGGGCCGGGAAAAACAGACAACTCCACCAGTGGCTGAACTGAACACCATTGGAGTGGACCTACCCATGACGTTGATTTCGGCAACGCCACTTATTATTTAAGGAGGCCGATAGGGTCATCAGGGAGGCGATTGAAATTGCAAAAACACCGAGAAACTTCAACCGAGAGGATTGCTAACCCGCCGCCAACGGGTCTTCAAGGATTTCGACCAATCAGAGCACACCTCCACAAAAAAGGCGCCACACAGGGTGTAAATATAGAAGACCAAATTCTGCATCGGCACCTCAGTGGTCCTTAGGAAGCAAAGCGGAATGTTGGTGAAATATTGTCCTGGAAAATGGATAAACGCGGAAGGAAACTCGGAAAAACCGCCACCTGCGCATTTAGATGGGTTTATAAAAGTTGCCATTCTCGTCGATGACAGGCAGAGTGATCCGAATGTCACGGAGAATTGAGCTATAATTAGGGCTATCAACCGAAATTTATTTTCTTCGTGAAGATGCGGGAGATCAGAGAATTATACATGGGTGACGATATTATTGGTGAAATTAGGGGTAGAAGAATAAGATGGTTTGGCCATTTTACGAGAAAAGAAAACGGAAGTAATATTATGGCGATTCTGAAAGCAAACCCTTATGTATTCGAAGACCAAGAAAGAGATTGTGGGACAAAGATTTGGAAAAGGCTGGAGCTTCAGAAGAGGAAGCAATGGACAGAAAGAGACCAAGGGAAATTGTTGGTGCGGCTTAACGTAAACTAGTACTTAAGTGGCCCTGTGAGTGAGTGCGTGAAGATGTGATCTATCAAATTCATAACTGCAATGTAATTTAATTTCCTCAACGTTTGGGTTCTTCTTTAAACATTCATCATCCTCCAATCTTAATTGAAAAAAAGTATACTGAAAAAAATTCGAAAAAAAAATATACAAAGTAATACTGGAATCTTCTTCATTTCGATACCCAAATGAAGAACTTCAATTATTTGCGGACACAATGTGTTAACTGTCATGATGCGTTTTATTTATCAGCCAGATGATGCAATATTAGTTGCTAGATTTAGTTACGTTGAATTTTCGGTACACATAACCAGTGCCTTTTATGGCAAGGACGCCCTAATTAAAATGGGAAGTTATTCATTCCCTAGCAGTAAAATCTGATTCAAATTCAATACACAATGCCTACAATACGCCCAGTTGGTATTTGCAATACGTATGCCTACGCGATTGCAAATACCAACTACTTTGCAAATATTAAACTAAGTAAATGGAACGCTATACACTCATCACCGTGTAGCGGACATCTTTGAAAAATAAAATGTGACTTTAAGTCGAAACAAAAATTAAGCTTTTTTGGATTGAAGCTTCCTAAATATTGAAATCAATGTGAACCGTTGGACGAGACTCGCGAACGTTAAAGCCACACTCCAAGATACTGATTTAATATCATGTACATACAAATAAAATAATATACATCTATTTGGGCATAATCAACCTCTCAGATTACCCCTAAGGTTTGCCACTAATTGAGAGTAATTTTTCCATCAGTACAAGAACACATTCATTTATCAGTAATAATTGATCACCAAAAAATACGGAAATAATGACTGAATGGTTTAAATAACTTTCATTATTAGCCACAAAATTTATTTTTGTGGCCACTAAATCATTTTTTTATCCAATATTTATTAATTTTTGAACAATTGGTAAATTTCTCAGCAAAAAAATATTTTATGATTTTTAGTTACCCAATTAATAGGTTTTCTAAACTCTCGCTAAATGAGCAGAGAAAATTATGACATCATGAAAAGCATTACGGTATTTATAGGGTCCTCTGCCATATCAAAAAGCGTGCAGACAATCAAACCCCTTTTTAAGAAGACGCCAGACACGGAAATGGCTCACCATTACCAACCGGCAGCGCTTAGCGTCACCTTTCTATGGTAAGAGAGACAGATATGAAAATAAATTATCATTTTCGACGAGTCGCTACGTATTATTCAGCACGGTGGACTGCAGACTTGTTCGCGTCGGGTCAGGATGAGGCTAAGTGTCAAATGATAAGCTGAATGAAGCTCATAAATGGTTATCGCGTTGCCGTAGTCGACGTTTTAAATTTGCGGGGTCAATTTATTTTTATTCGCCCCGCAGTCGTCTGGAGTTGTCTTCGCGGTGTCGTGCCGTCCTTATCGGTGCGAAAATGGAAATGAACATCCAAGAATACTATTCAAAGCCCTTGAAATCTGGTAAAAATAAAAAATTTGACTCACAATAGGACTTAAACGAAATGCTTTGCCCATCCATCCGACCAAATAGCTCCATTGAATTCATTCATTTGATATTCAAACAATGAAAAGATAGCATAAATGATGACTGTAGGATGACAGTTTTGGAACACCATTATACGCTCCGAATATTTTCTGCCAATTTTCACTTCTTATTCAGCTTATTTAGATCCAAGATGGTAGGAAAACATATTAGTTACGGCTTTCTCACTTGCTACTAAGACAAAATAACACTTCTTAGGCATAGGAGTCTTACTATATACTTTAAAGTACTTAAGTACGCGGACTAAAAATCCATATTGTAGCATATATATATTTTATCTAATCCAAACACGGTTCTACCAAAAATATATTTTTAAATATTGCAACGGTTTTGCTAAAAATAGATCCTAATACAAACGTCTTTTTACCTTCGACGAGGTAACTCAGTCAAAGATAAATACGGAAATGAGGAGAAATATTAAACATAGAAGTCATAATTATTTGTATTGAGGGTTTATGAAAGAGTGCAAAAATTCCTTCGTCTCTTATGAATAGAAGAGAAATTACCAATATTAAACTCATAGGCTACAGGAGCATACAAGTAAACGTACAGATAATAATGCCAATAGGGCATTATGTCGTGTGTATGTTTTCTAAAACATTTGCGGACACACAAATATCCTCTAAAAATGTTTATGATTGCATGTCACCCTAAAATAGTAAAGAGTGTTCCATCTGCTCCACGGGCCCATCTACTTTGATGTTAAGCCTTACATTCTTGGCCATTATGAAATAGCAAAAATATAATCCGCACATGCTGTAGAGCATAAGGAAGAAAATTACAAAAATAAAAAAAAACATCCAGGGTAGCCTATTTCCAACGCCGACCCTCACTCAGGCCCTGGGGAAATTGATTCCACGCAACGCCTAACAGCACCCACCGTAGCGACGCAGACGACGGGAAATTGAATTAAAAAGACCGACCCCGTGAAATGGAGAAAGAAAAAAAATACACGCCAACGTCCAAACAGGGTTCGTCGCTAAAAAAAAAGGATCCGGGGGCGTAGACTACGTGACGAAGCAATTATCCGCCTGTTTCTTCCCAGCCTAAATGACGCACACGAGAGGCTAATCATTATTAAATGCAACGACTGCGTAAACAGACTTTTTTCATTAGGTACTCTCGACCTTGGCCATAACGATGGAACCACACAGCTGATAATTACGAGAATTAAAGTGGATAGAAAGGTATCCCATCGTCAGATATTATTTTTATAGACTTAACACTATTGTTATACATACAGGGTGTTTCATGAGGTATCTGCTAGACTTGAGGATGTGGCAAGGGAGACAATTTTAAGTATTTTTTATCCTGAAAAAACATGGGGTCGCAACTCCTTACTTACTCAGCTACGGCAACGCAAATAGTATTTTCGGCTGCACTATGCAGTTGCCACGAAAACGGTTTTTCTTGGGTATCCAGCCTTTTCGACATTTGATTTAATACTCTGGATTTTAAGGGCATTAAATAATTAAGGTTGGACGAAAATGTGCGATCATAATTGTCTAAAATCAATCTCAAAATGGATGAAATTGCACAATTGTATTGTTGATACTCGCTCACAGCTCTCGTTTAATTTAGCTCAAAGATTAATAATTTTGGCCAATTATAACAGCAAATTTTACTCCAACCATAATCATTTAATGCCCTCGAAAATCCAGAGTATTAAATAAAATGCCGATAAGGCTGGATATTAAAAAATACGTTTTCATGGTAACTGCAGAGTGCATCCAAAAAATGTTTGCGCTGACATAGTTCAGTAAGTAAGGAGTTGCGATTCCATGTTTATGGACAAAAAAAATGCTTAAAATGGTCTCATCTACAAGCTCCTCAAGTATTGCATATTCCTCCTGTAAGTAAAGTGAGGTTCTAAGATGACGTTCTCTTGAGTGATGCCCCTTCTTAAACACTCAAAAAATGGAAAGAAGTCATCCAATTACTATACACGTCTTCTGGGGTCGCAGGATAACTTGGAGCGAGAACCCTGTGGTAAAAGGAAACGGGGGAAGAGCGGGACGAACCCACCCTCCAATATGCTGGTCCCGTTCCACCCTGCTCTTCGTGCCACACTCTCGCAGCGCAAAACACACGAGATGAAACAATTTCTCGACCATTATCCACGCTCTCTCGAGCAAATTCCGGGGGCGTGACAATTTAAACGCTCGATGCACGCCCTCTTCCTGCCTGCACGGCCGGGGGTGAAGCCGACAGTCTCCACACCCCAGTCAACATAAGCCCCAAGAACGGGGGAGGGTTAGATCACTAGAGGAGGGGAGACTAACAGCCGCATTTATCCTAGTGTCGTAGGTCGTATCCAAACTGCCAAACTGTAAATGAACAAAATAAAATAATAACATGAAATGTCTATGAATGGTTCACAAATACTTGCATCCAAAAGGCTACAGGTTAGCGAGATGTTTCAGCTTTATCTAGTGGAATCTAACCACCACAAAACTCACTTCCGACCATTGACTGACAAATAGACGCAAATATTTGAGGTGAACGAGACGACATACGACAAAAAGTCACAGCATCGACCCCTTCTAAAATCGTCTGAAACCCAAGAAAAATTGTCGAAACACTACATTTTCTATAAATAACAAAGTTTCTAACTGCCTCTGTGACTCTACTTTTTGGGGGTATTTGAGGTGAACGAGACGACATACGATAAAAAAGGGCATAAACTCAACCCCCTCTAAAATCCTCTGAAACCCTAGGAGGGATTGCCGAAACATTAAACTTTCTATCGATTACTGAGTAACCAACTTCCTCTATGCCTCTACTTTTGGGAGCCAACAAACCGAGGTAGTGAGGGATTTGAAAATCGCGGAGAGGGTCGTTAATGGCGTCGAAGTCATTGCAGCGGCCATTAGTCCACATCTTGTAACAGTCAGAAAACCTGGAAGCCAAGAAGTGTTTGGTATTCCTTTGGGGTTCCTAGGTATCACAAAAAAACGATCCTTAAGTAACAAACGGCAGACAAATATTGCAAGAACGGGCCGAGTGATCAGAAAAGGCCAAAGCCTTTTCCAGGAGAGCCTGGGTGAGGGGGTGGGGCATAGCCATTCCCCCCCCCCCCCAGCGAGAGAAGGGAGTTCTAACAGATAAGTAAATCAGAAGTTAATGTGAATTTGCACAAATAATTTACATCTACATCTACATAATACCCTGCGAGCCACCTCTAGGGTGTTTGGCAGGGGGTGATTAATCACCAGCATGCAGCATGCATTTGGACTCCCACATGCACACCACACCGTCCAAAAAACGTCCCGTATAATAACAAACTATACTACTATATGCTGTTAGAAATAGAATATAGAATAGAAATTCAGAAACATGCATTAAGTTTTACATAGGTTAGTAGGCTACACTACAAGCCATGCATTTAGCTTCACGATAGGTTTCAATACATTGTACAAATGAAGATAATACAAAATCGTCGTAAAAAAAAAGCTAAATTCGTGACTTATTAATAACGTATTTGTGGAAAATTACCGGTAAGTTTCAACGTGCTAAAATCAATCGCTGTACGATTAAACTCGAAGATTAGTTTGAATAGGCGAGAGTATAGTTCACCCAAGAATCTAACAGTAAACATACACAAGAAAGATTTTCTGCTTTTTGCGCATGCGACTATTACACGCGATTGCTCGAGGGATGGAAATCCCATCCCTTTTCCGATCACTCGTCACGTCCCTTTTTCCGTCGCTGAAACCATAGCTGACACCGTACTCCAGCCAATCAGAACGCAGGGACACTGACATATGTTATAACGCCACGCTTGCCTTTCAATTGAATGACAGTTGTATATACGGTGATAATATTTTGTTAAGTTATACGCAATAAGCAATGGGAAAAGGAACGGTTGTCATGACAGTGTGACTCAGAAAGTGATACGTGTCGAGCGATCACTTTTTTCGTCCCTGATAACCAATCGCCATGAGCTATTACTCTGAGGTACGAAATAAAATCATCAAATTATTCACGCTTTAGTAAATTTAACTTTTTACCCATTCATATGCGCGGTGAAAAACAATACATCTAGGGTCCGACTGGAGAATATTCCTTCGAAATATTAGTGGATATTACATACAAACATGTTGTTCGTGTTTGTCTCGTAGTGACGAAGATTTGTACAGGACGCCCCACTGAGCTAAGAAGGAAGCGAGGCCTACTCCATACTACGGCCGGCAGGTGGGCACGAGAGGAAACCCATTCATGAGTACACGCTCACGCATACACACAAACACACGCCGAGAAGAATAGGACTCTACACACACGCCCGTTCCTTCACATGCCACGACCCGGTGTCACGACTTTTTTTTCGGCGTTCCGTAAATTGGGAGTTGTTTGGGATCATGTAGTGAATGAGCGGTCTTTGTGGCTGGGAGGAACTGGTGGTATTGGGAGGAGGAGACAGGAAGGAGGGGAGTCGACGCCCCTGAGTACCTCCTGCCACGCGTTGAGCGGGTCGGACCCGGAAGAGACATTTCAAGTCGCCGGCAGACATGGAGCGGTATGGTGGGCTGGGTAAACTCAAGCCGCAAGTGAGGTTAACCCCTTAAATTACTGGAACTAGTTTTATTTTGAGAAATTAAAGGTGGATTTTTTCCTATATGCAGTTATGATAATAAAAATAAATAACCAGGGATGCCGACTCACAAAAAATATTGGGGGGCCCAAACCGGGGATCTTGCCACGGGAAATTTTATAAGTAGTGAGTTTTAAGTTTTTTAAGCATTTTAGAGGAGTCATGTGATCAACATTAGAACCCTGATAACTCGAATCTCGATATCTGGACACTCCGGGGAAAATCGACAAGCCTGACACAATTTTTTATCACACCCATAATGAATTTTTGAGGTGGCTCGGGCCCCCTCAACCCCCATGGAATCGGCGCCACTGCCACGTATACCACAGGTATTTTTATCTTATTTTTCATAAGTATTATAAAGATTAATCTCTAAGATTGTGTGCCATTTGTAGGGTATATGTTGTGTAGCGCATGCTCGTGGAAGTAAATTTTAATCGTCTGGTGCATGGAGGAGTATGGTGGGGTGGGTAAAGTGAAACTGCAATTGACCTTAAATTACTGGAACTAGTTTTAATATGGGAAATCAAAAGGAAATTTATACGAATTTGCGGATGTGGTCATATAAAAAGGTAAATCAAATAAAATATAACATTAAATAAAAAAGATATATAATGAAATATATTCTTACAATATAAATTTATGCATAAAATAAATATAAAACAGTAAGTCACTATAATTTCATAAAAAAACATAAAAGGAACACTCACATAGGAAAAAATGAATCTGGAGCTTTCGAAGATAATCTCTTCTTTTTCAACGACTAGGGCTACGACAACTAGCACTACGAAGATGACAACGAATACGTGAAGGAAGCAGTCCTCACCTTATTGTTGAGAAAGAAGCAATTAGCTTAGTAAGCTCAGATTCATTTTCTCCTGCGTGAATGTTCCTATTGTGTTTTTTTATGAAATGACAGTGACTTACTGTTTTATTATTATGTGCTACACGCATCATTTCCTGCGATAATGTGATTAAAGAAAAAGATATATAAATATCTCTACGTTTATCACACACGCTTATCGGAGCCTTTTCGCCGTAACCTCGGAAATATACGGAGAAGAGCATCCGATTTTCGAGAAAAAAAGGTTTGATACTTTTCCGACGAATTATGTGGGCAAACTTCTCTCAGGATTCCCAACGGGTTAAAAACTCAATTTCTGCCGAAGTTTCGATCTCCTACACGAGGCTCATCGAAGTCAAAACTTTTATCGAAACTACCCACATTTCGAAGTTAGGCTTCATAGTTAGGTTTACATCGTAACCTGGGTCACATTAACCCTTTAATGACCATACTAACTTTAAAACTGATTTTTATTATTATTTTGCACATCCTATTTATTTTACAAGTAATTAAGAGATATTACGAAAGAAAACCGGAACAAAAATTTTTAAATGTGTTTTCAAGCAAGTTTACAAATGGGAACACGCCTCAAAATTTTGCCATCGCTTGAGAAATAAATATACTTTTGACCAAAAAACTAAGTTTAACGATGTAATACATATTGCTCTTTTGAATAAATGAGCATTTGTTACTGGAGAGGGAGTGTAGGGAAAACAATCGAATAAACCGCTTACTCACTACAGAGGTGATGAAAATATCCAATTTTGGAAAGGTATAATAAACGACGAATATAAACACAAGCCATGCAATTCACTTCAAAAAATACTACCACACCTTATTTACATAAAAAAACATGAAAGTAATCACAGATACGAAATATAATTTTCATGAATTTTTATAAATCTGTTCCCAAATGAGTTAATTGGACTGTAAACGGTTAATTAAGTGCTTTTGTGTGAAACGACGAAGTCAGCCTTAGTCCACATGAGGAAACGGTTCCATGAAGTAATGCCAGATGTTATACTGGCGCCTGATTGGTATAAGGAAATAAACTAACAGTTACTAGCAAAAAGTCGAAAGGCGGTGGATCCACCTTAACGGCAATGCAAGTGGTTGAGAGGACCTGCCAACCCACCAACTGCAGTCGGTCGTGTCGCCACCAATTTTCTCTAATCGCAATTGCCTGAATCAACCCTCTTCTCTCAGCGCGTGTGCACGCCTGGCAACGAGCAACAATTGACGGAAAGGGAAGGTGAAAACAGGGAACAGTAGACTGCGTAGCGACCACTTCTTTAGGCCGTTTTACACGGTACACGGAATTGCGCAATCTGACGTACGTGCGAAGGCGCAATCAAAATTGCGTCGTGTAAAGCGGTGAATTGCTAGAACACATGCGAGAATGCGTGGATGCGAGACGACAAAATAGCCCCTGTTCTAATTTCGTTCATGCATTCGCGCAATTCCTCGCCATTTCAGAAATTAATGCAGCTCTAACCTGCGCAATTCCGTGCCCCGCGTAAAACGGCCTTTTCTCATTTTACAGCGGAAAATTCTCCCAGGCCAAAGAGTATGTTCACTCTGTCCCCAGGTTCTATATAGTACAGCGTAATGGATTAAATGGTATTACAGCACGCAACACCTATGTCGCCTCGTGAGCTACTACTGCAGCTCTGTAAAGAGGAACTGACTAAAAAATGAAAAATAAATAGCATGAATATAATGAAAGGTCAGCGAGTTACAGAATCCCAAAACTTTATCAATATTTTAAAAATATAGCATTTCTCGAACTTCATCATTCAAACATAAACTCTTTCTATTCATTAAATTATGCGTAGATCGTTAATGAAAGCAATCATATGGTGAATAATTGAGAGTTCAACCTTTTGCTAATTATAAGTTGAGTAAAAAACATTACAAAAACACCACTAAAATCATTTTCATTAGAACTATAGGTTAAATTCTGGTACTTCACATGTAAGCTCAGTCTGCTCCCATAATTGGTCATCAATTGTCGTTTATTACCAATAAACAATAGTTGTCAAAAAGCACCTCTGTGAAAATTTAAACAAGTCCGATTTTCGGCTTCTACGCATGAGATCAAGATTGAAATGGCAAACCTTGAGATCACCAGATGGGTTTGCTTACCTGCTTTTACGGTAGTGTTTATTTTCTTGTTGTTTATTCGTGCTAGTATTTTATTTTAATTTAATTTAATGCTCATAAAGAATGAGGCAAGTATCAGGATTTCGATAAAATCAATTTATAAACATTTAATTCCCTAAAATTCCCTTAATTCCATTTTCCATTTCCCAGTGTAATGCAAGAGTTGGCGTTCCAATGTTGGCCAAAGCTGAGCAGCAATGCTTAACCCCTTGCGCTATAATGACGAGTCTAGCTCGTCATGAACTTTCGATGCCAAACCGCTCAAGGAGGAATGTATCTCGTCATCGGATTTTCATAATTTTAAGACTATTTAGAGGAACAATATAATTAATTTGAAAGTTAAACAGAAAAAAGAGAAACAATGTTAAAACATTCATAGTATACATGAATAATTAATATTTCATGAAACATGATGCATTGGAAGGATTGAAATGATTTTATTCGAGTAAAGGTAGCTGTGTTCTCCATGCTTGATAATCACATTTTGTTTCTAGGTGCTACATTGATGACAAAACATCATTTTATTACCTATCACTTAAAAGAGAACCACAGAAAAAAATATGAAGAGAAAAGGAGCACGATATTCAGAAAATTAATCGAAGTGGAAGGGGTTAAAGGAATCTCAACTCCGCCGCTAGAAATGCTGTACCTCTGAGCGCATTAAAGTCAATTTCAAAATCGCCACTAGCAGCCCTATTAGTCAACGATATTCACCAAAGTCCCGAAAGGATCTTTACAGGGGGAAATCCATTTTCAGGAGGAAATACACAGCTGTAATGAGTAACTGAGCCAAAAAAATCATATCAATCACACATTTAACCCATCCGAAACGATTTTCAACTAAGAAAATACCACTCACTCCAGAGGAGAACGAGATACCGCTGCCTGGTGGCGCCGCCGAACAAAATGTGCGCGAAACGGCAAGTGATGCAACGCTTAGCCGCCATGTTCTTGGGCCTCCTTTAATGGAGTCCCTTTGGCTACTGCGAAATTACTACAATGTTACTGCGCGGCCACCATGAGAGCTTAATAGCGTGTTTCCTCTGAGGGTTACGCCATACTGCGGGCGGCGTACAGTGACCTTCATTCCATTGTTTTGAGTTGAGCGATCAAATATGGCGTTCGATTGTCGTCTACATAGAGTTATTTGCCATATCCATTAGTTTTCCGTAGGTCCACGACCGCTTAAGTCTAAAGAAAGGAATGCTGACCCCCCCTCTCCAAGTGAAGCCAAAAAAATAGCTCATCTGGTCTGGTCTGGTCATTTGCACTTCATTTAAATAGATACATGGTTAATCACGCAAAAGAGTGGCTGCATGAGATAATTAGTGAATGGTCGGCCGGAGTACCATAAAAAGTAACAATCCTCTTCACCTACCTCCATCGCACCTATTTCTAACCTAATACATAATTAAAACTTTGTGGGTGCAAATTTTAAGTTTACTCATTTCGAAGATATTTTATCGTAAAATTGGTAATATGCCAGATGTAAAGAATAACTTACGCCATTTCCTATCACATAAAGAACACTAGTACAAATACACGAAGTTTAAAAGTTTTGGAGATATCTAATGGTACACTTATGAATAAGCCATATGCAAAAAATTACTCACACCATCTCTCATCACTTGGCGAATGTGGGAACAATTGTTCTTGAATTGAAGATGATATAATGACACTGAAACCTAGGCCGCTATAAATTTTCCAATCGCGGAAAATTGTAGTATTTATTTCAATACGGTAAAATTCCACTCCATAACGCTTAAATCTTCAGATTTAATTGTTCTTTGAATGATCTGCAGAATGTTCACGAATGATCACCACATCATTCTATTCAATTCATTTCGGTTTCGCTATCGAAAAACTCTACTTCACGACACGTGGGTATCACCACAGAGCCTACACATGATTAGATTTCCCTCCCTTCCCCCCTCCATTGATATTTAGGTGAACCCCGTCCTTGAAGCGCGATAGCCGGAGGTGACTAACAAGATACTAGCATTGAGCTGCCTTCCCCTTATACTTCCCACGACGAAAAAAAAAGGCGGACCGGACGCTGGTACAAGGCTCGCCCCTCCTCCTTGGCAGCGACGCCGATTGTGAATCGGAAGTGGGAGAGGAAAGGATTGAATGGCAATTGCCACCGAGGATATCACAGAAGCCCCTCTGGAGGAAGCCTCCTTTCCGGTAGACACGCATCTGCCTGGCCCACTGAAAGAAGGAAGCAACGGATTGGGCAGAGATTTCCAGAGATCCTCCTCAGGAGCTGCAGCTGAGATTCAGGGGCCTGAAGAAGGGGGTAGGGTCCATTGTCCTGCAACCCTGGGTGTTTGAAAAGGGTACGCAAGGGACACGCCTGCATCCGCGCGGAAGGGTTCACGGTACGGCCGCTGTTCAGGGTTATACACGGAGAGACGTTCAGAAGCTTAACCAACGTATTCTAGAAGTAGGGCAGCTTGTAATTGGAAATATCGGCCGAATCATAAGACACGATGGATGAAATGTAGATAATGAAGGATGTAAAGATGCCAGTACTAAATATTTGCAGGAAAATTGAGTGGAGGACAGCGTTAAACTCATCTTAAAATTGATGATAAATAATGATGACAGCGGCTGAATTGAAAATGGGTCTCATCCACGGCATTATCAATAAGGAGATTTTATATTCATGCATATGATGATATTTCTCTACAGAACCTCTTTTAAATATATTTAAATGTTTTCGTATTACCATTTGGATTTAGGAAATATTCTACAATACCCTCCATCGCAAATTGCGAATGAGATGAATATTTCACGATTATTTTCGACAATATTTTTCGGAAACCAAGATGTATGGCGGCTCCTAATTCTCCCTGTGATTAAGTATGATTACGTACTTCAGAAATGTAGGAAATATTATTAATGATCTAACGTTTTATTTGAAAAACTTGGTATGAAATGGCTAAAATATTAAAATTACGTACCGTCTCATCGCTGGATTCAAGGTTGGGGCTTAATAACGCGATATTGAAGTCAGTGCCAAGTAAAGGGGATGGAAAATATCTAGAATAAAAAAACGTGTTAAATATGTCGCGAAGATTTTTCTCTCAGAAACTTATTTTCGAAACCTTACAACGTCTTCTCCGTTCATCAGTACTCTTTGAAGCTTTCCGAAAGGGTTGCCGTGTTCAGGCGAGTACACCGGTACCTACCAGGACAACGGTAACCTACCGCACCTAGGATTACGAAAAATATTATGCTCACTGCTCACCACTAATTAAGTATTAAAATTTAACGTTATTTCTACTTCCTCCTAAATGGATTAATTCAAGATACTATGGCTAAAGTCTCCTCCCTTAATAAACCTCTCAAAGGAGACAAACAAATAAGTTTAGAAATTTTAACCCATATAAAAAGCAAATTGATTGATGGCATTAGCCGAATATAATGTTGTGCACGCTAATCTATACATGGCCGGCTACGGAATTGACTATAACAACTTTAAATAGCTTAGAACATATCTCAAAATATAAAACTACTACTATATCAGAGATAATCAAATACAAATATGAATTGAATGACGTCGCACAGCAAGGTCAATCCTGTATTGTATGAGGAAAACACATTTAAATCGTAAAAATATCGGCGGATCAGGCTTCTTTTCCCAACCTTGAACTAATATATTGTTGCTAAGTTGCATACGTCGAGTAACATAACCTATTTATGATTAATCTGTGCCAATATGTGGCGAAACCTTTACTTACACATTCTGACTGTACCTACTGGCTGGCTAAAACTGCAACAAAACCTATACTTTTAATTCCTTTAGTTCCTTAATTCCTTTAATTAGCATTAAAAAGAGAAGCACTTAGATAGTATTTTTTCTTATGCAAATGTGAACTAAGTAAAATTAAAAATATAAGTACCGGCTTCTTTTCATACGGAGTTATCTATGTGTTGCATCTTGGGGTGAAAACTTGGAGCTCTATAATTATGTTTCGACGTTAGTTTTAGTTTTGATCTGGTCGAAATATTTATGGATTTAGCCTATTTTTATACTACAGAACTATTTCGACTAATCGAAGTTCAACTTCATAGGAAGAGTGAGTTAAGGCCATTTGCACTATGGCACAATGGCACATGAACAAAAAATTGAATGCGTGAAAAATCTTTTGTCACGAAAATACATTTCGTGAAAAACCCTGGATAGTGAAGTTGGATAAAAGCGTTTTATAAAAAAAGTACCTCTTTCTCAGATTTACTGGGTGCCCTAGTTTAATGCTGCGGTGAAGTTTCATGCAACAGTGTAAGGGCTGGTCGTATGAGCTGTCACCGGAAACTTCTGTCATTCTATAAAGTGATTTATCTGATGACAAATTTGCGGACCCTCGGGTCGAGGTTTTGAGTAGATAGCCGAGTTAGGGTTTCGACTATGACAACAAGCCCTTTTTCCTTCGCATCCTGTGTCTCCCACTGCGTATCAACTTCTAATACCCTTCCCAAGCTCGGAATTGGAGTCAGTTGGCGGTGTGGAGCGCGTGACACTTGACAGTGACGTCGAAAAATTGATTTTTTTCGATGCAGATGTTACTAAGAGGAAGTAATTTTTTTCTGACGTTTTCGTGACGTCTGTTTAACTTGGATCGTAGGGACCGTAAACGGGACCGCAGAGTCTTGACGCTGTAGACATTGAATCTCTCCGAGATACATTGATTCTATTATTTTTTACATTAGAGCAGACTTTTGGATTCAAATTACCATAGTGAATTAGCTTTAATAGAATAGTCAATAAGATCCTAAATTTCGGGTAATTCAGATGTTTTGAATCAAATGGGTTCATAACACAAATAAAAAGTACGAACTTATTGTTAGTAGAGGAAAGCTTGAGGTGCAATTATTTTAATTAATAATCAACGAATACACCCAATCTACGTTTATAAGTTAAAGATTACATTTCCACCCAATTTATCAAGGATCAGAATTTTTATCAAATGTAAAAGACTTGCTTCATATCTTAGCCCAATATTTTCAATCCGTATCTGGAAACAAATCGTAAGTAGCAGAATGAAAAGATTACTATTTTTCGTCGAAACGATATTTCATCGTCCATGCAAATTCTCGAGTCAAATTACCGCTTTCGAGACCGAGAAAATGGTTACAATTTCACTAATAAGCCAGAATAAACCATAATTTTTACAATGAAAATCTGCTACAGTGCATTGGCAATGAATAGAAAATTTACCATAGAAACAAAAAAAATATGCAAGTGCTTCTCTTTTAAATGCTATTTAGAATTGAAAAGTGCCGGTCATAGTTCCATTTAGTCAGTCCGTGCTGTCAAAAAGTGCAAGTCAAGGTTTCGTCCCCAAAAATAAAAAAATGCACAGATTAGTGATCATTCATTTTTATTAAGAGTTCCCAATAAGAAAATTCCAATCTATTTTTGTCTTCGTTCACGTGAATCTCGACGAAATTTGCTTGTAAGCGTCCCTCATGATATTGTATAGGATCTTCTCGACGATTTGCGCCATTTATCGCAGGAGATGGGGTAATTAATTCACCATCCTCTCTCCCCTCGAGATGATTACGGCTTCCATTCGCATGGCGAGTGGGAGAAAGGCAAGGCCAGCACGTGGGGCGATGATTAATCGACCGATCGACGCCTATGGCAAAACACGAATCACAAGATATAAAAAAAAACAATTTTTTTCGTCCATAACATAAATTTATATGCAATGGGAGCGATGGACATAAAAAGTCATCTGCGGCATGGGAGAAGGACAAGAAGGGTGGAATGAAACCCGGCGTCGGTCAGGACTTGACGCATCTCTCCGGCATTACCAGTCACATTTCGTCTTTTTCGTCACAATATCCATTACCTCAAGCATGATTGATGAGTTCGCCTCGTAAGATCTAGAGCAGGGGTCTCCAAACTAAGGCCCGCGGGCCGAATCCGGCCCGAGGAGGGTTTTCATCCGGTCCGCACACTCGTTTCAAGTAGCGCGCGATTCTCGCTCGTATAACTCTGTGAGACGCCGCTAGGAGCATTGCAGCGCTGTACTACACGTCAAAGTCGCCTTCAATTGCTCGTAAAGAAATACGCCACCGTATACTTCAGTAGACGTTACAATCGAAAACTTCAGTCATCGGCAAATTTGCTATCCGGCCCGCGGGGCGATTCGGAACTTGGAATGTGGCCCTCGTGGCCTAGTAAATTGGAGAACCCTGATCTAGAGAAAAGCAGACCTCACCCCAAATTAGGCCACATTCGTGTGAATTTGAGCACATTTAGAGCAAGGGGGCGATTCCAGTCTCTCTGTCACCAAGCACTTCTAGTAAGATCTTAGATTTTCCCGGCGTATCAGGTACAGAAAGGATTCTCAGGTTCTCCACGGGGTAATTGGCTGCAAGTCTCCCGACGTTTCGAAGAACGACTCGTTCTTCATGCTCAGGATATCTTCTGAATGCCGTCTCTCAAGGCGGTCTCTGGTATATGTAAATAAATTTAAAACAGAACGTCCCAACTTTTTTTAATGACTGCCAAACTTTGATGAATTGCTTGTTCCTTTTTCAGGTTCATGGTTCGGCGTCCATGGTTCAGGTGTGATCTAATTGCCTCCGGCGTGTTCTGCTTTTTCCGCCTTTTTAGTTACATTTGATGGAGGTCATGTTGAGTCTACAATTACACCTGACCCACGGACGGGGTATACAGGGTGTCCCATTTATCTTGACCACCCGAAATAACTTTTTGTCCAGATGCACATTCAAAAATGTGTCAAGCAAATGTTCGTTAGCCGTCAGGGGGACATTAATCAGCATGATTGCCTTCCTTGTAGCTACGTTATTTACAAAGATATGAACAGCGGCATGTCTTTTTTAAAAGGCACCCTATATTTTTTTTCGGCAATTCATTTCCTCTCCTATAACTCCTTCTGTTCATATCTTTGTAAATAACAAAGCTACAAGGAAGGCAATCATGCTGATTAATGTCCCCCTGACTGCTAATGAACATTTGCTTGACACATTTTTGAATTTTCATCTGGACAAAAAGTTATTTCGGGTGGTCAAGATAAATGGGACACCCGGAAATACATATACCGGACCATCCTGAGAGACGGCATGCTTCGTCCGTTCAACGAAACGTCGGGAGATATGCACCCAAATACCCGGTGGAGAGCTCGATAATCCTTTCTGAATGCACTCATAGTCTTGAAGGCTTCACCCGGGGACCCTTCGGTCAGTTGTCAGGCGCTCTACCCACTAGGTTACCACGCTCGTAGGTGTACATTTAGAGAGAAAGTTTCATGAAATGAAAATTTCAAAAATTTTCACGAAGACAGAATTTACAGTATGCAACGGGTGACTAAGTAAGCATTCACACGCACGAATCTCAAGTTTTCCACACTACGAAATACACCACGAAAAAATCATTTCGCTAGGTCGGGATTCGAAATCGAATCTGCCCCTATTGACGATCAGGTATGCTACCAATTACACCACCAATAGGGTGGTTTCCTATTATTTTTTTATTGCCTTAATCGAAAGATTATTACTCCTGGAGTACACATTTCACACTTTTAGATTTTTAAATGATAATATCTATTTTTCGCGATTAAATGAAAAGTGAAAATTTTCAAGCGCGCGAAAACGCGACGCGTTAGTAGGAATGATGGGAAATCTCTCCGTACGTCGTATTTCTGGTTCCCCCTCCGCCCGGTGAGGTGACCTTGAGGCGAGGCTTAGCGCTGATACGTCGCAGGCTGCCAGCGGGTAGCCTAGTGCCCTGCCGCCTGGTAGCGCTTGGCTTAAATAAGGATTATTAAATCCTTATCAAACGAGGAAAACTTTCCGACCTTAGCCAGTTTTAATAAGTGATTACTAAGACATGTTTCCCTGAGCTCTGCGCCTCATGCATGCATTGGTAACCTCAGACGATGTATAACTCCTATCTTCTCCTATAGAAACTAGGTCCCTGTGACGTCACGTGGAGTGGCATCGCATGGGCGCCAATCTGGCCCTTTTCAAATGAGGATAAAACTGGACCATTGCCATTCGTCTAAACCGGCATTTATAAAACGAAATAATTTGTATATTATGAATACACTAATGGTGGGTAACGAATCGCAATTATTGCCTTTTGTTTTCTTTGATGAAGGAAACTACCCTATTATGGATTCAATTGGTTGTAATTGAAAGGCCCGGATCGTATCCCCATTACGACACATTATTTTTTCCACTTTTTCGTAACTTGATTCGTCTGTTTCATCGATGGAATCTAGTAATTGATTTTTAATCCATTTCTCATTGATATTTTGCACACTTGCTTGCTTCGGATGACAATACAATATTTAATAATCAGGCATTTGAAATTTTGTTCTATTGTGCTATAACTAATTAAATGAATTTCTGCGTGGGGAAATAGTCTTAAATTTTCCCAATAGATGGTTTTAGAAAAAATATTGTTGGCAGAAATTTCTTTGGAAGCTCTGGTTTAATTGGTTACATGATTTACCACAAAAAATTTGAAAATGAAAAATAAATGAAAACATTAAAAAGCACGCTTGTTCCAGAAACAGAATGAAATGCACTTAGAAGTAAAATGAAATAAACTTTTCATTAATCGGAGAATTAAGCGTGGGTGCTGATTAGGTTTAGATATTAATGTTGCGTGGAACCCTTACGTACCAGGCTCTTTGATACTCGTGTACACTCATGTCTAATTAACATAATTAGCAACCACGTTTTAACCTCCAAGTGAAAAAAAGCTTCTTTTTCGCCTTTTTGCACATTTTATACCGTTTATGGAAAAAGCGTGATGTTAATCTCTTTTTTTCATGGGGAATTTCACCATCGGTATAAAAAATGGCATTTTTTCTCGGTTCTCGCTGGTGTATCCTTAACTTAAGCGAACTCCTGCAAGCGAAGTCGGTGGCGTGTTACGTGCATTCGCGCAGGAGGGGGACTTGGGAATTCGCTGATGAGAGTCTGGTTAGAGAGGAAGTTGCAAGTACGTGCGGCTATGGTTGCACACACTTTGAGGAAGCCGAGACGCCGGCCGCGGCAGCGTGGGCAGGGGAGTGAATGAATAGATGGACGGTCAGCAGTTCGAGGAAGCAGGGGGGGGACGACTGGGCTGTTGGTGCAAAATTAGCACGCCTTGTCACGAAGCGAACTCGCCTGCGAAGGGTCTGGACATGCACGCGGGTGGGAAACTTCAAGGACGTCTGAGAAACAGCAGAAGATGAACCCTGCAGCAAGTGAGCACCACACAACGATAGGCCTACGGACTAGGAACTTGCGATTGATTTTATCGAATACTTATCAGCTCAGTGGAGTAACTATGAATATCGTGGTTCCCACCCAAACTGAAATAAATGAATTCACGGTTTTTTCCCAGGTTTTCACGGTCTAGATGTCGTCAAATTCGCTGTTTTTAGATGAATTATTTTAGGCAGAAACATTGATCGCGCAACGATCATCGGCCGCAAGTTAACTAAAAATTTAAAAAACGCGACAGACGCCGCAAATGCAAACGCAGCAATGAAAGTGCTATCTCTCCTGACGTCAGTGGCGGATACAGAGGGGCGCAGGGGGCGCGCCCCCCCCCCCTTGCGGGTCCGCTTGTATTGCTGAAAATTGCAAAACCACAATTGTAACTTTTTATATCATAATATGGCATTGTCTTTTACATGTTTATAATCACTTTAAATAAAATTTTCATATACTTTGCCTGGGACTTGATCATCTTTTATTACGATAAAAGTAAAGGCAACTCAAGATATGTTGCGCCCCCCCCCTTGAGTTTTTTCTGAATCCGCCACTGCCTGACGTCGTTAGCAAAATTCAGCTCCGGCTAAATGTCGTGAGAGGGAAAATGGAGGGAACAGGGTACTAGGGAAGCTAAGAAGTGTCTGAATTTTCGACAGGTTTAATGAGCACTTTGGTTACCAGTCTTCCGGGTTTGGTACAGCCTTAAGGTCAATGTGTCGTCATGGCACACGGACCAACAATTGCGCTTAGAATATACGTGTGCAGAAAAATAAATGCGTGGACAGTGTATGCGCGTGACTGACCTTAAAACATGATCGACATATCGATTTTTCATTTGCTCTTCCAATCATAGTTTTAAAATCAAGTTTAAGAGATTTTTAAGGTTTCATGGCGAAATTCACGACTTTTTCCAGGTTTTTTTCACGGTAGAAAAAATTCACGGCTTATTCACGGTTTTAAGGTTTTCACGGTTGAGTGGGAACCCTGAATATGCTTTGGGGAGAGGATGAGGGAGCTTGGGGAGACGACCCCCCCCCCCACCACGTAATATGGGCTCCGGCAGATTTTTTGAAAAATGGCATGCCTGGAAATACATTTTACATCATTTTGGCATTTAAAATTTAACATTAAGCACATGCAGCTATTACGTGTCAAATATAGACTATAATTTTAAATATTTTGTCTATTTCTCTGAGGCTTCGTGGGGGGGGGGGATCTATCCCCTCATCCCCCCCCCCCCCCATAGTTACGCCACTGTATCAGCTCATCACTTTCCAAAGATCCTTAAAGGGAGTGTTTCATTTTGGCCGGAACGGCGCGCCGTCCGCGTTAGCGCATTGCATCATTGTAGTTTAATCCATGGGCGTACCCAGGGTACACCAGCTGTGAAGCTAGATGGAGGTTATAAAATATTCGGGTGATCTCTGAAAGTGTTTTCCATTTTTGATAACTATTGTTATTTTCATTTTCAGCGTGTAAGATTTTTTTGGAGCGCCAGTGAATGTGATGATTATGTTTCTTAAATTTTTTTTACCCCCCCCCCCCCCTAAGAAGCGAAAATAAATTTAGTTCAAAATTGAACGAATTTTCCTTTTGAAGAAAAATTACATTAGTATAAGACATGAAACTAAAATAAAAATCATTATTTTTTCAAGCAAATAATTATAAAAACTGATAAATTGCTGTCATTATTTCCTTAAGGTTTTGTTTTCATTAACCTTTTCTGCGCAAAAAAGTTACAACTTGAACGACCATGGCTAGTTTGTCCCCCGCCCCCTAGTTTTGATTCTGGGTACGCCCATGAATCAATGCTGAGATCGGGGTAGAAAATATTAGCAAAAATTTTCTGCTACGTTGCATGTACTATACTCTTTGCATTCAAGCAAAAGGCGCTCTAATTGATATTATTTTATTTGAATAATTCCGGTAAACAACGCCACAAATTTTACAAAATATATAAAAAAGTAAACATAGTAAAACACGGATGAAATGTATTTTCCACTGGGCGCTAATGTTTATATTCAAAGGTAAAAATTCTTTCTGACTAAATACAAATTGTTTTAAGTTTGTCCTCCACGAAGCTGAACATCTTCGAAATCGTCCGAGTTCACGCTGATGTCATTTTTACGCTGAATGCTCCATGCTTGACGCCGCACCGATCTACGAAAATTCTAAATAAAAGGCGCGTTTTGCAACCAAACCCGGTAGAATTCGAATACAACATGCAAAAATTCCTTTCAAAATTCGCAAGAATTACTTTTGGCCAGCTTTTTTTTCGATTTGGGAACACTGTGCGGCGTTCCGGCACCTCTCGGAGAAAATTGGGTATTATTAATAAAAATCGTTTGTGAATACCATGTATTAATGCTCTATATAAAGCTCTGAAAATGTCATCGAATTTTTGTTTGGTAAAACACGATTCCTCATTCGAGCTTTCATTGAAATTTTAAAAAATTGGAAGTTTTAGGGGAGGGAGTATATGTCAAACTCACGTGTGGATTAAATGTGTGGGTAATCTTTCCGGTACCTTACACTTTATATAGTATTGAGCACTGTTTCAGAGGTAATGGGAAACATCAGAGGCTGTATCCAATAGTGGAATGATGAGGGGCGTAGATTGAGGGTGACCTGGCTCCTGACAGGGGCATTCCCCCTTGTAAAATAAAAAAAAAAATTTACGCGTTTTGGAGCCTAAAATAAAACGAGAACATAAAATAAAAAAACAGGGATATAAAAAACTATTAAACTAACAAAAATAATTAAAAAATTGGGTGGTCATGTCTCCTGTGACCCCTAAATCTACCACTGGCCGTATTCCATAACCCTAGTCAATCTAGAGTACTCCCTTAACCTCAGTGGCTAAGAATAAAATTGAGTTTCAATTCAGCTATATCAGCAAAGATCAGCGAAGTTCAGTGTAAGTTCGTACTTTATGAACTAACTTCAATTCAACACACTAGATCTAGAGTAACTTCTGATAATTTTCAGTGATAATATTTATAAAATTATACATTTATCTAACTCTTAACACGCATAGTCTCTCGTTTATCAAAAATTCGCATTGGGATTAGAAGCCGACGACTTTACCCGTCTTACCAGCAGGAAGAAAAAGTAATTTCTTTCGCCAATCAAATGGGAAAACCTCAATTTTACAAATAATTTCGGCTTTCATTCTTTCAAAGCATACCTCTGTTCATCATCTTCAGTTCCTACCGTTTAGCTCAAAGGTCCACCACTAAATCTCTTAGAGTGGATCGTAAGAATAAAAAGATCTCGTATTACTAACGAGAATAATAACGGAAGATAAAAAATACCACCCAGAAGGGATCTGAATAACGCCGAACAATTTAAAATTGTGAGCCATAAAAATAATAGAAACGCCACCAACAATTTTTTATCCAAGTCCGCTTAGTAGTCCGGAGGAGAACCACCAATTATGCCAACACGACCAACAAGACGCGGAACAAGTTCCAAACGTTCGAAGCGTGAGAGAAATGACAAACAATGCCGACGAGAACGCTACAAGATCTCAATGGAATACGTGAATCCTCTAAAGGTCTTTTTCTCCGACTCAATGGAAGGAGATGGAGCCTTGAAATAGCTGAACGGAATGAACAAAATTGAGAGGAGACGAATCAGAGGCATTTTCCTTTCGGATGCACTTGAACTTCAGCATTGAAGATGCACGAGCATAGCTCGCAAACGTATACTGATGCATCTGAAATTGAATAGAGAGAAAAGACTTGGTAGAATCGAGTACCGGCTTATCAGGGTCAGCAAAGAAGAGCGACTACGATGTGCTATGATTTGTAACCAGTAGGCTGGACAAGAAAACAATGGTCTCAAAGACAGCATTTCTTTAAGAAATCCAGTATTATAAGAATAATATCCATTTTGTTGCAAATACACTTAATTTCTTTTCAGCTTTTGAATTTTAAAGCTAATGTCAACGGAAAGGTAAAATTCAGGAGAGGTATTATGCGTCTTAAAATTAAACATAAAAGTTGAAGAAAATTTTGATGACTCTTCCGCAGTAATGAGACAGAAAAGGACATTGCATTTAAAGCGAATACCATCTTTCTTTCAATTAAAAAAGTTATACCATCGATTTTTTCATACGTCACTGCCTATATTAATATTTCTCTGCGTAGCATTAAAGCTATTACACATCTTACCGATACATTTTATAAGTCTCTTCAACATCAAGGATAAGAAACCAGTTGGCTACGAAAGCAAACATATTTTCGTATACTGTATAAGCATACCTATGTCTATAGCAAAAGGTAACTGCACTTTCCCACGATTATTTCAATGCGTACTTCGCGTTTCGGCTCACAGAGGCAGCATCTGGAAACGCGTCGTACGCATCAAAATAATAGTGGAAAATTGCAACTAACTTTTATTTCAATGCGTGGAACTTCCACACATCACTCCTGAATCAGTTGTATATATACACTTTCATAGCCGGAAGAGTAACTGAATGAAGTCAGCTCATTTTTCAGCCGCAGACTAAATACAGCTACAGTCACTGCCCTCACTTCATGCGTTCGGAGTAAACGCGGGGAAATGCGTATCGCACACCATTGCGAAAGACGAGACGGGATATTCCAAGTTCAAAAGCTATTCAGCAATTTTATGGCACTAATTACGTGCGAGACGCTTCCTTAGCGTAGAAGTAATTGCAGCAATTAGACACAATGCAGGAAATTTCCCCTCCATATTTTTCTTGTGAGCGTTACTAGTCGTAGAGTTTCTCGTGAGATGATTTCCGGTTAAGTGCAGTTAAAAATCATAGACACAATAGAATAGACTAGCGCGGACGTTTATTTCTTTTCCAGGAAATAAATGTTCCCAACACAGAAATTGTGCAAGAATCGACCGAGTAGGAAACACTGCACATATAAATTAATTTACGACTTCTCACAGTAACCACTACTGCTGCCACAGTTTTAGAGTACCTACGTCCAGTAAGCTGATTTCGAAATATAGTATTTTTTTATGAGACCTGAAAGTAATGAACACATTTTTATTGGGCAGTAAAGCGAAAACAACAATAGAAAATTTGCTAAAAATTTTGCAATCAAAATTCGGATAACGAACTCCTATGTAAAAATATTACGGAAAGACACAAAAAATACTGATTGTGAGACAAATTGCAATTTACCAACATTTACATTTAATAACTTCATCAATAGTCAACACGTCCTTTAATATCTTTGCCCAATCAAACATAAATGAGGCAGGAAACTAGATTACAACTGTTCAATTTCCAAGTTAGAATGTACTTGATATGAATTAGAAATTATTTCGGAAGATGCATTGGAAAATAATCGTACAAACATGTTCAGAAATTGCAAGCGTTAGCGATTACTTCGGAGTTTTTCACCACGCTAGTTCTTGTCCTCGCCTAGCAGTGCCTTATCCTGCATCAGAAAGGTAATTTTGGGCTGTTATTTATGATTTTCTGATATGATTAATTATCTGAGGTTACTATCACTCATAATCTTCAATACAATCTACACTGTGTAATGACTCAATAAATCCCAAAATGTAACACCGATTTAATTACCATAGTTTAAGTTCTGTTACAAGATGTCATGCGGTATTATTTCATTGATTCTCCATTTTTTCCAAAACACCACACAAGCAAAACACCACATTCTACGCTGGATTTTAAAAAGAGAAGGAAATGAGGAAAGAATTTCTTTCCAGTCCCAAGCACCTTCAATGAGGGAAAATAGGACCACCTAGACCACCTACCTAGCCAGTTTCGGGGAAAACGTGATTTTGGGTAGCTAAAGCATTTTAAAAAAGACAGAAAGAACAACGCCCACCTCAGGAGACGTACGAAGGAGCAAGGAAGAAGCATGAACACTATAAGCGCCGACTGCACTCCATAACTGACAGCGCCAGTATTATTTATAGAGACGGCAGTTATTCCCTACACTGCAGCTACAGAAAAATGCACTCAGAATTTTCGAACTAGAATGAAAATCTTTCGAAAATGAGGAGTAAATTTAGACGGTGGTAGACAAGATTTCCAGGCATCATGAGGTCTATTTCAGGTAGGAATTGAAGGGTGACTAAATATTTTTTTCTTTACGAAGAAACTCATCACCAGATGCTAATAGAATTTTCTTAAGGTCGTTTTACACGGCGCACGTCATTGCGCAAGTTAATATTGAATAAATTTGTTGAAATTGCTAGAATGTGAGCTCACAATAAGAGCATGAGCTATTTTGCCACCTCGAATACATGCATTCTCGCATGTGTTTTAGCAAATACCGCTTTACACGACGCAATTCTGATTGCGCCTTCGTACATACGCCATATTGCGCATAGGGTACATACATGCACATGCACTTGCGTAAACCAATTTCAGTAAAAAGATATTACAATGGATTAGAAAAATCAGTTAAGTATAACCAATCAATCAGCGCTATCCCTAAGCATTTGAGCATAACATTACGACGATTTAGTGAGTAATTACTAAAATTATTAAATGAGTTCTGCATCCATTGGTTACAAAACTAGAAAATCCACATACTATTGGAATTCCGTAACATCCATGTCAAAGTTAAAAAGCAATAGAAACTTTCAATACAAATTTAATCACTTAATCCACAAAAGTTTCAAGGCAAATAGATATAAAAGCACTATGAGCACCTTAATCGACTGACTGATCATAGTACTGTAGAGTGCAGCACTATTGTGGCTTGAAAGGATGATTTTATTTGATTTATTATAATTACGATGTTTCTTTTAGTTTGTATTTCTCATTAAATCTGACTTCCCAGGGCATCTTATACTTCCACCCTATTTTCAAGGAGTAGGCCAACCAGAGCATTGACCGGAGATACAGAGTGGTTGGTAAACAGTACAAAAGCAAAGTTTGACTTTTCCATCAGCTCGGACCCGCGGCGGAAACTCTTCAGGGGCGGGAAGCAAGGGACAAAGGGGTGGAGATGAGCTCGACGTGCGTGATCTCAGGAATTCGTGGAATTCTGTCCGCACTCAACCGGACGGTAAACTAAAGCCACGCCCACTGAACAGCCCCGACGCTTCCGCCGCCTCTGTGGGAAAACCTACCCATTCGCCCAGACCGCTTTGTTCCCTCGTTACTCGAATGGACACGTAAAAAGCTAAGCACCATTCCTTTCCGATTGCGGCGAGAACAAATAACTACGCCACCCACTGTCAAATAGGTCAGGCTCGTGGAACTTACGTTGGGTATTGACACCTTAGCAGAGGCCCAAATTTTCTCCATTCAGACAAAGGTTTTTGTGTATATTGGGTCATAAGTGTACAGCATATTACTTTCCGTGGATAAACGTTTGCAAAATCCAAATAAATTTCTTAAAAGTGCAAAAAAATGCCTATTTACATAAAAAAATAAATGCATATTATGTTGAGAAACTATTTCGGAATATTTTCTTGCATAATGTAGGTACTACTCTCATTTACGGTATTTTTTTGTTTTCGAAGTATGTGGTATTTTTCCTTATAATATTTATGTTAATGCATGGTTATTTTATTCATGGTAGCATATCCACAGTTTCTCCTTATAGGTTATAAATATCTCCATACCTAAATATCTCCATAAATTTTACGTGATGCATTTTGTCTAAGAAAATTGTATTGGAGCAATAATAATGTAGTAATTTTATTATTTGTGGTTGTAGTTGTATGATTGTATTGGCGAAGAGAGACGCGCGGTACTTCATACCAATATTCTATTGGTATTAATCTGCTTAGCACTCCTGGGCTCTTCAGTTTATGATTCGCTTCGGGTTCCAATTGCCAAGGGACTTATTATAAATATTATTATCATTTTAAAAGGGCGATAGACAACTGCGGTAACTTACAACGCCAATGAAAAGTGGAAAGATAGCTAATATTAGGGAAGAATTCATCTACGATACATCCATACACTACCCTGTAAGCGGCCTCATGACGCGAGTGGCAATGTTATTAGGACACCAGCCGTTCACAGAAAAAGAAAAGAAGTTTAGCATTGTAGTGATCTGAATAACTGAGTCCCACCTAGCATTTATTAAACTCATTTACTGTTCCGGAGAAAAAACGAATTCTCATACCAATCCGTCCGGCCAAATATCTCTCTTATTTTATCATTTCTGTCGGACCTAGCTACGTAGTGAGTTTCTAAGATGATGTTCCCCGTGTCGCTTTAATGTCGCTTGTATTTTTTCATTCTGTCACACCTAGAAACATAAAATGATTTCCTCCGCGTCGCACTTAAAGATATCAGTTCTTAAATTGCTCAATGACTCTAAGCCTAGCATGTAGCCTATACATCTCCAGCGGCTCACATGCTAATTCGAGTAAAAGCGGTATAACACTTTTGTGTTCGCTTGTGGCAGTTTTTGACGGAATCCCCAATTTTTCTTTGCATTTAATTTAGTTCGCGAAAGAGTGTTACGGGTTCCCATAATAATGAAGGATAGATCCCACGTAAATGTTCTCAGACAGGATGCCCGGCGTATCTCAATATACATAGTTCGACTACAATAAGCACTCATTTGATACTAAGCAAAAAATTGATACGGAAGGATCAGAATAAAACACAAATTAAAAGGTAAGCTTACTTTCAAAAATTTCCGGCTCAATGACGGACCCGTCTTCAATGCAAAACCGCGTGTTCGATGTTCTGCTTTGGTCACATACTCGGTGAAAGAGCTATAAAAAGTTATATTCAGTCAAAATTCATGAAGCCTAATAAAAATAAGAAAACTATATTAGATTCGATTGTTTCTGGCTTAACTTTGTGAGAATCCATTCTGAACAATAAAAAGTTATGGTACGTTTTCACACGATTTATTCAATACGACCGGTTTCGTCGCAGAGGCGACATCATCAGGTACAGAAATCATTATAAACTGTTTTAAATAACTGTTTTTATAACGATTTCTGTACCTGATGATGTCGTCTCTGCGACGAAACCGGTCGTATTGAATAAATCGTGTACCATAAAGTACCATAACTTTTTATTGTTCAAACTGTATCAGCTTGAAAAAATGAAAATCCCCGCCAAATACGCCAGAATTGTCACCAAATCGTTGAAAAACAGAGTCACTAAGTAAGTACAATACGAAATCATTTTCTATGATTCAAAAGGCGTCCACCTTAAAAATAATACTCAAACTATCAGATACGAAGACTCACTTTTAACATATCTTTTCCCTTTTCTTTAACTTCCATTCGAATAAGAAGGTAAATGCACTCTGAATTGACGGAATTAATGGCACTCCCTTCTCCAGATCTTATCACTTTTGAAACCCTATAAGCCGGACGATTAATATCGTTCAAGAATTAAAAACTGCGCGAAAGGCAATTAAACCTCTAAAATGGTAGAAAGTAAAATGAATTGATAGCACGGAAGGTAAACGACCAGTTTTGACGGGGGAAGAACATGACACCGCACTCGTATTGGCTATTTTAAGCTCCTTGCGTATAAACCCACCAAAAGAAAAATCTGAGCCAACACGAAGGTTAAGGTTATCGAAGATATTCATTAAATGCACACACACCAACCTGTGCCGGTCGAGCAGAAAATTTCCACGTGGCCCGATAGGATTAAATTAAAAAATAAGACATTCACCCTTTAATATCACCCTTGATTAATCCAATCGACTAATTTAACATTCCACTAAATTAAAATGAAACAGAGGTTCTTATGGAATAATAATCATCTGATAGGGATTGATTTCGATATAATTATCATGAATAAAGGAACGTAACCAACGAACATAAGCAGTTTCATTCGGGGAAACAAAGATGTATTTTTCTAATGCTATTCTCATTATCACCCCAAAACTCACTTTCTAATTCAATTAATGAAAAACAAGTATAGTCGACACATTAAATAGACAAGAAGCTATCTTCTGAGCCTAAATGACAGCATTTACATCTAGGAGACCAAAAATTGAGAAAGAAAGATCTTACGTACTGGATGGAGTTTCATAACTCCTCATCCTACCTTAGCAAATTATAGTTTTTGTGGCATAAGGTTTCTTAACGAACATATACAAACGTTTCTATGATAGATACCAGTAAAGAAAGCAATTACCGCCCAGTTAATTATTCAAATTGTAAAGTCAAAGATTTTGTCTTTATATTACGGGGACTTCTGGAAAAATAAGACGAATCCCACTTTTTTAAATCTAAACTTTCAATACAACCAAAGACCGATGGCATCAGATGTACTGCTCTTCCGAAAAGTATGTACACATATGGTTAGAGAAAGTAGGCCTTTAAAAAAGAGTCGTAATTTATTTTGTATTATTAAATATATATACTTTCCTCAACCAATAAAAATCTTTTTTTTAATAACAAATGAGTCGGTATGTATTTTGATTTATTGAATTACATACCAATATACATAAACTAGACGAATGTAACATTAGAAAAAAACTCGAGAGGATTTTAAAATTTGTAGAAAAATTAATGCAAATCTAATCTAGGAACGGCATTGCAAAACTTTCCTCAATTATATGCAACATCTTAATTAAGAACTTAACTAACCAGCACTTCCAACTACTCTTATCTTCTTCTAAGAATCAGCAGGAAAATCCTAGAGCACTGAACGACAAAAAGAGTAAGTATTAAATTATACGCTCCATTACATTACGGCAGGGGGCCACTTTCAGTTTCAATGCGGAATAACGCACGCGAGGGCCTTGTCTCGTGATAGGGATGGAGACGGAGGGGAAGGTAAGGAAATAAACGAGGAGAGGGGGGAGGGAGGGGAAGAGACGACGGGCAAAAGGGAAAGTGAGACGAGATTAAAGAGAGAAAAATAAAGAACAAAACTGGGGGAGCGGAGCGTCGAGGGTTAAAAATGGCGACACTGCTTTTCGTCGAAGAGCCAAGGGGGATCGCCAGGGACTAATATTAAAGGGGAGCTGCAACGAAAGAGAAAACATGCCCCTTCCAAGAGATACCGGTTAAAACGGAATCGCAGATGCATTAACAAATTGACTTCAAATACTATCACCAGGGGCGGTCTGGCCATGTCATCTGATCGGCAATCGGGCGTAGGGGGCCCTCACACAGTTCACGTCAATCGTGATGCGTATGTGACAGATGTAATAAAAAATACTCAAATTAATTGAAACAAAGTATTTTTGCAATTATAAAATTTTACGTTTTCATCAGTTGCTTTTCACTGTATGCATACTCAACGTATAAAGATTACATAAAAAATAAAGGTCTTGATTGACCACGTTTGATATAGTACTCCAGTAATGCTAAATTTTGATGAGCGGGACACTGCGGTGATAATCGAAAACAGTTCAGCGGCTTTGTAAATTTTACCAATGACATTTTCCACATTTGCTTCAAGATCCGACTCTACCTGAAAAGATTATGGAAGTCTAATATCACTTCATTTCCACACCTTTCTACAGTAGTTCTGGAGAGTGGACTCATGAATTTCAACAATTTCACAAAATGTCAGCTATAGCCGAAACAGTAGACTCCGATCATCAGCCAAATGCTCTACTAATTAGGCTACCACGCTCCCCGTTGGCACATAATGGTTGAAATAAAAACTTTTATTCTACAAAGGGCCAAATTCCTGAACGCTACCGCTAAGTCTTGATCTCGAAAGAAAATCGACTTTGTTGCCACGTTGGAATTAAGAGAGTCACAATTCTCGCTCATGTCAGACGACACTGCAAAGTTAATAAGTTTAGTCGCAACTCAAATTGAGTGACCAAGTTCCAAGATGTCCGCCGCCGTCACCCCACTTGTTTAAATGAAATATCCCTCGCAAAAATACTATCTCGTTTTATATAGTATTCCAGTAATGCTACATTTTGATGAGCGGGAGACCACGGCGATAATTGAAAAGTTTATGGGATTTGTATATTTTATCACGCAGATTTATCAAAATTACTCCAACTCATGTCAGTTGAGTTAAAGTTAGTTTCTAAAATACGAACTCAAACTCAACTTGAGTTGGATATCTTAATCACCGAGGTAGGGTGAGGTCGCAAGATTGAGTAGAACAACACGATCCAACATCTTTAAGATCCGCTGGCCAAACTAACTAGATATTAAGGGAAAGTATCACATGAAAGGGGCTAAAAATACATTTTGTAGTAGGGTGTTGTAATGAGTTGATATTAGGCTTCCATAATCTTTTCAGGCAGTGTCAGATCTTGATGTAGGTAACTGTGGTAAATTTCAGTGGTAAAATTTACAAAACATCTTAACTGTTTCAATGATCTCTCTCCCGTTCATAAAAACAAATGTTAGTAAAAAGGAACATATTTTCTTAAATTGCTGACACTTGGAAAATTTAGCATGGTCCTCATCACGAACTCATTATGTGAACTGAACTGTGATCAGCTGATGTGATTGCCAATTAGTGCAGTTCTTTAACCATAAAGCACACTGTGCATCATTAACGAGTATGAATGAGCATGCTTAATTAACGCCGCGAAAATGGAAACAAAAACGCAATTACTTCAACCGCGAAGAATTACATATAATGAAACCCACATGAGAACGTCGGGCATTAGTTCCATCCAACAGAAAACTGGGAATCCAAAAAAAAGGAGCGACACTCAATCATACTTGAAATACAACCTCAATGACAAAGAGAAGAGGAATGGGCATATACTACTCCACGGAAGTAGATTGTTACTGCCATTACGGCATTCAAAGGAAATCATCGTAGCACTCAACCAATGGAAACCGGAAGTAGAGGGAGCATATAATGTGATAAGTTCGAAAGGGAACAAAAAAAGAAGGAATCAAATTCCGTAATCGAACTGGAAGTTTCCTGTAACCTTGAGCGCAGAATAAAGAACATAGGACTGCGGTCATGGGAAAGCTTGCGGATTCATGCCAGCTTGATGAGTTTACATCGCAAAATTAAAGACAGACAATAACTTATTCCTATTTAAAGATAACAATTTAAACTCGACATAAAGTCATTAAAATTATTCCTCAATCATAGATTACTTAGTTAAATCTCCAAAATTAATAGCAGAATCCTCATCAAATAAATGAATGCATGGATATACGAATATTTATAGCTTTAGCGTTGCCATAAAAGCTGCACTTCTAAGTCAGTCCTTTCACCAAAAGGTTAGCATGTTAAGTTTGGAATATTCTGAAATGGAGGATTTTTTATTACCTTGGAAAAATAATAATTTTTACCGTAAATCATATTATCAACACATAATGGGAGGAAAAGCAAATTTAAAAGTAAAATCAAGGGCGACAGGCTATAATAATAATAATTACTATAGCTCCAACAATTTTCACTGGTATAAACATGTGCACATCAACTTAATGAAACCATGACCAATGCATTAGGGTAACTATCAGGTCTAACCGTCGGGAGGTATACATTTTAACACTTCCGGACGTATTTAGCAGTACTTGCACGCTATCGCTACATATACTCATGTATACAGCGGATGGAATTCAGGGTAGCCTATAAAATACAAAATATACCGAAGCACGTTATCAAAAAAGGAGGACTGGTAATAATATAAAAGAGAAACGTAAAATACGATGCATAAAAACTTTCCCGCGACCTTCGCCACGGTTCGCAGAACTTTGAAAGAAACAAGGTACGCATCCTACACAAAAGAGAATGAATGAAACAGAAAAAATATAGTACGGGGATGTATGCAATGTATCAGCAATTAGAATCACGTTGAACGGCAGTGTCCAGCTCGGAATGGACTTGAGTCCGCTTTAATTGCTCGCCGGTAGCCCCTCCGTGGTGCGTGCAAACGAGGATGAGATTCCTAACGAAAAAAACGGGAAACTGGACATGAACAAAAGACACGCACAGTGCGCTTTCGCTTTCCACGGGACGAATGACGGAGAATAATCGTAAGTTCCCGTCACGCTAAAACGCATTCAATGCCAAGGGGAATACGCCAGCCATTATGAATGCACAAGTTCGCGTCAGCGTTTTTTTTTCGACCACAAAATACAGCTCAATAGCCTTAGGAAAAGAGTAGAGAAGGCTACTGAAACGTTTACCATTATTAAGACTGTTTTATACGGGGCACGTTATTGCGCAGATGAGAACTGCATCAATTTCTCATCATGGCGTACAATTGCCGAATGAATGAACGAATTTAGAACAGGGGCTATTTTGCCATCTCACATTCATGCATTCTCGTATACGTTCCAGTGATTCACCGCTTTACACGACGCAATTTTCACTGCGCCTTCGTACTCTCGTATGATAATTTTTGTTAGCAATTCGTATCGCCTTTACTATATCGATGGCTAAGTTCTAACAACACGTACCCATCTCAAATTCGGCCGGTTTGAGACAGGTATCTTAAAAAAAGTGTAATAACATTTAAAAAATAAAGTACAAGTAAATAACAACTCTTTATTTGTTAATGAATGCTTCTTTTTCAGTTTTATGAACTTTTGGTTTTTAATTTCAGTGTACAATAAAAAATATTAATCGTTTTCTTGCTCTACCAAAAATTGCTATTTTTGAGATACGTGTTGTTAGAACATAGCCATCGATATACTCCTTCAATATGTTATTCGTTATCTCCAGAAGTAGTGGATTATAGACCTCCCTCAACGGCCACTGGGGACGAATTTTATCTGCAGTATTTATTTATTTATTTATTATGTTTAATGTTCGCCCAACATGTACATAATTATAGGGCGAACAATACATGATTATAACTACAAAAAATAGAAAATAAATTGGTCACAGCCACAAAAAAAGTAACAATCATGATAACAAATGGTAAAAATATTAACTAAATACTATCACAGTCGCGAAACATATTCTTAACATCTTTTAAAAAGCAGTTTTTCTTTTGATACAGGTCTAAATCATTGAAGGTTTTGTTATATAGTACACAGATCCTTCGTATTGGCGTATTGGAACAATAATTTGTTTTAACCTTAGATATGTAAAATGTTCTTTTGAACCGGCTATTAACATTTGGTACTATTATTTTTATTTCCTTAAGCAATTCATAACATTGACCCTTATTAATGACATCATGCAGAAATAGCAGGTCGTTTATGGTTCTTCTATTTTGCAGGGTATGGAGACCAAATACTCTTAACAAATCACTATAACAGACATAATTCTCGAAAAGCGGATACACATGATGTAATACAAAATATAGAAATCTTAAAAATCTCTTTTGAACTTGCTCTAGCAGTACAATATGTTTCTTTAAATAGGGATTCCAAATAACTGACCCATATTCCAACTTACTTCTTACATAAGAGTAATACAATGTCTTAAGTACCATCTCAGAGTCAAAATATTTTGACATACGGTGTATAAAGCCCAAAAGTTTACATGCAGTTATGCTAATATTCAATATATGTGTGGTGAAATACATTTTGCTATCAAAGGTGACCCCTAGATCCTTCCATTCGTTAGTCCTATTCAATTTGGATTCTTCCATATGGTAATTGCATTTGATTACATTTTTTCTCCGTGAAAAAGATAAAACAAAACACTTATCAACATTAAAAAATAGACCATTTTCATGAGACCAGGTGACTAGACTGTTTAAATCTGACTGTATCTGGAGACAATGTTGTAAGTTGTTCACCTTTCTATATATTTTAACATCATCTGCAAACATTAGGCATCTTGAATGATGGATACATTGTGGCAAGTCATTAACAAATATCAAAAACAGAAGTGGACCCAGGTTCGGTATGATGATGATTTTGACTCTGAGGGTAGAGCAATCCGAATTCTGTGAGTTTCATAACTCGTCATCCTACCGTAGCTTATCATAGCATTCCTTGTGGCCAAAGGTTTCTTTACAAATATATACGAACGCGCTCATGATATAATTGTAATTTTTACGCAGTTCTTGGGTAGAATGCAATTTTTGCGCAGTGAAATAAATGTCTTTATAATTATTATGTACTCGGAAATATTACAACTACCGCTCAGCAACTTATTTAAATGAAGCCCACAAAATTTACTCATGTATAATAGGGATCATTGTTTAATCCGGCTAAAAAGTGGAAAGGATTTATAACAGGAAAATGCATACCACTGTTTTCATTTTTGCTCGTTATCACTCCTTTAACACACTATAAATTTTAGTTCAGATCGCACAAAGGAGATGAGACGAGAGATGTTTCAATTATACACCCTACTGCAAAAAAAATATTTCCCACGAAAAGGGAAAATTGAATAATACCAGAAAGAACAGCACAACGCAATTGATTTATAGTTGATTTATTCTACATTACCTCGGAAGAGTTCTTTCACAATTCTCACTTAATCATCTACCCAGAGGGTCTATATTGGATATGAGGAAAATTAAACAAAAGAATTGAAGTATTTCGTGATATTCATATATTTAGAAAATTTATCATTTAATTGGGATTGTAAGATAGACACACGTTCATTATAGGGATACAATTGGGAAAGAAAAGTTTTTAATTAAGGTAAAGGCGATACCATCGCGTTTGAGGTACTCGAAAAAGTATCACAAAAGGCCAGAGTGAAAGTACGAAATGTCTCGTTCTGATAAGCGCACGCGAAGATTATTCGAGAGGTCGACTTCACGAAGGAGTCATGGAAGAGCTTTTCCAAAGGGCAAGTCAAACCTTTGCTTACGAGGCAGGGTCTGTATATTCACGTATCCCTCACTCAAAAAGTCTTCAGAAGGGTACTCAAAGGGTCCTAGAAAGCTAAGGGTACCACCAAACACGGCAAGGACTTCAAACGTGAATGTTCTGATGGAGACGTGATATACCCTTCGCATAAATACGACAGAAGATCAAGGATACCGCCTTTCTCCACTAAAAGGTTCAACCACTCACTTATCTGCTTAAAACACCTTTGTCACTTCGGAACAGGGTAAAGAAAACCTGCAGACGATATGGCTGTAGGAGAAACGATAGCCTTGATGGTGGTTTTCAGTTGCCTTCCTCTGTATGGGTTCCATAAACATGAAGGGTGCGAGAGTAAGTACATGACGACCTTAGAGTCGTTCTAAAATGCCTCACGCGTAATCCCAAAATCACTACATGTTAAGTAGCTTCAGGCGAACTTTCGACGATACGCCACCTATAGTAAACACGCACAAGTGAAATCATCCGATTATGCGAATGGGACCAAGATTGAAACGGCAAAATCCGAAATAACACGAACCTGATGGTTTTGATAGACTGACTATCAGAGCAATTAAGGGGGCTGCTGAGTAACATAAAGCCGAGGCCTACATTAGAACCCTACTTCCGCATTACTATGAGATACGGAAACAGTTAGTAGATTAAATATTTAAAAATACATTTTATTACACTGGTGACGATTTTCCATATGCGCGAGGGTTAAATGGAGCAGAAACAAAAGGGAGGGAAAAACAAAGAGATGGATAATATGAAGGACGGAATGTTGTTGCATGTGGTCGTCCAACTTTAAAATAAAATGTAAAAATAAGCTATATCACTCAAGTGATAGCTGGAGTGATCACTCGAAAACGACGAAAAAAATGATCGTGTGATTCAGGCTTAAATAACATCATTATGTACGTAATTTTTGGTTGACACCCTTATTTGCACCTTATTTCCCCGTGAAACTCGGATCAATTTGTCCGTCAGCGACGCGAGTGGCGACTTTTGTAAACCCATTTAAATGCGCGGTGGGCAACAACACATTGTGAGACCGACTTGAGGGAACTCTATTGTAATATTCGTGCGGCTACTGTATGGTTCGTTCCCTAAAAGAATGGGGGACGAGTTACTCACTTCACCTGGCCCGTTTTCAATTTAATAACGCGGCGGATGGTGGATCACAAGTGGCGGGGCATCGTGGTACGGTATGGTGACCACGGCAAGAGAGCGGCACCGCTCACTGGCGGCAGATGTGACTTGGCCGTTGCGACATCACCGGAGCGTGGAGAGAGAGAGAACAGGAGAACACAAAAGACTCCTAAATGAAGAGGAGACAGCAAGAATATGCCGCACCATACACTCCCACGACACATATTATAATGCTCACCATTTCAGCCAGAGCAAAAAAAAAGAACGGCTGCTATCCTTAACCCCTTCCACTTAAATGTATTTTCTGAATATCGTGGTCCTATCCTCCGCTACTTTTTTCTATGATTATTTTTAAATGGAATGATAGGTAATGAAATGATATTTTGTAGCTTGTAATCAACGTAGAACAGTAAAATAAAAAGTGATTATTAAACATCCAGAACACAATTGTCGCCACTCGTATAAAATCATCTTATTCCTTCCAATGTGTCATATTTCAACATAAACGAGTTCTTTAAGTACATTATGGATGTATTAAGAGTGTTAAATTTTCAAAAATGTTAAATTTTTTCCCTAAATAGTGCTAAAATTATGAAAATATGATGACGAGCTTCACACGTCATTGCGCGATTTGGCATCGGAAATTTATGACGAGCCAGACTTGTCATTTCAGCGCGAGGAGTTGAAAGGATTTCTCCAAGAAGCAGTAAATTTCATCAACAGACAATATAGGGCTGTTTTTATAATATCTGGTTATCGCTCACCAAAAGATGATTCAATCTTTAAATTTACCTGGCGGTGGCTGAGATCTCTGGTTAACTTGAAATATTATCTTACACAGGAGCTAACCAGAAGTGTCAGTCACAGCCAGATAAAGTTGAAGGGTATATCACCTTATGGTTAGCACTAACCACACATTTTAACTTGCTCAAAAACACATTCACTTCCAATTAATCTGCCATCAAAGGAAAACTGACACAACAATGAGTAAATAAGGAAGTGAATAGCGTAAGAAATAAGTAAGTAGCGAAGAAGAAGAAATTCCATTAACACGCTCAGTGACTCCATCTAATGATTTGTTTAGATGGGCGAGGGTAGAGCTCACAACGGACTAAGTCAAAGTAGTATGAATTAACGCAATAAGGAAAGGAGGGCAAACCCTGTGTCACCTCGCATTTCAAGAATTTGTCCAAAGGCTTCAACCGGTATTTGAAAAAGGACTCTTAAATCAGCAGCCAACCGGTCTACCCATCCATAAATAGATTTGATTAAAATGCTGATATTTTATCTCCTGTGCTAGTATGAAATAGGCCTGAAACAATTTTGGGCAAGTATGCGGGACACAAGGATATACAATACAAGGGAATTAGAGGTCTTAGGTTTAGATAGGGAGAAATGGATGACTGACATATACACCAATCTTAGGATATAAGTGAAATGAGAGAATGAGGAACGTTCTACAAGATAAAACAAGACCCACCAGGCGATATCGTCGACTTATACGTCAAATATCGAAGTATAAAAGTAATATACTCAGTCGATTTCTAAAATAAGCATTTTTCATTAAAAAAACACTGTTTTTTTCCAAAAACAGTATGAAAATCCATTAAAAATTAAAAATAAGCTTGTCATAAATCGAGAAATGAAGCGTGGGAGGTGAATAGGTTTCACAGAAATGAGTGTAAAAGAGCTTGATAGGTGAGTAAGAACTGGCACCCATGCTTTATTCTCCGAGTAATGGAGAGCTTAGTTTTTACTATTTAGTGCATTTTATAATGCTTTTGGAAAAAGCGAGTTTTTTATCTGTCACATTCTTATTATCTTTTTCCTTTTTAGTAAGGGATACTAGAGGATAATATTTTTCTTTGTTAATAACTGATTCTGAAATATAAAAAATTGAAAATTTGGAAAATCAAAATTTTGGATTTCAACTCGTTCCCTCTGACAACTTTCACTATCGCCACCTACTGAGAAATTTAAATTCGAGCATAATTTAACAAAATTTGATATTAAAATCTGGTCATTTAATATCGTCTGCTAATCAGAAGTGAGGAAGCGCGTAAAATTTCCAGCCAATTAAAAGATTTCACCGATGAAACAAACGAATCACGTTAAGAAAAAGCGCGTAAACTAGAAAAATAGAATCACAGGAATAAAATGCAAACACATTCGCTTCCCCTAGAATATTTTTACCCAAAAACCCATGGCAGTTTAATTACCCTAACACCCAAATAATATAACACCAGAGAAGTTTCAGGGGGTAAAAAATATCCTATATGAAGCAAAACCGCTTCGTCAGGTTATACCGCAAGATGCAGACAGCCTGGCGACTCAGCAGAAAGATTACAGCCACAAAGGAAAAGTTCTCCAGGGAACCTGCGATTGTTCGCGAACAATGGAGAGCGGTTATACGGAGCAACGGGGCATTTAAAAGCACAAGACTTAACAACGGTGCCTAGAATGGAGAAGGGAACACACGTATGACCTCCATTGAAGGAACGTAAGCGAATGAATATGGGGCAAGAATGAATGGGTCACCCCCAGCATTACTACGCAAATTCATTCAATGAAAGGAAGGAGACTGTTTTGCTGTCCCTTAAAAACCTTATCATCAGGCACGTTCTGCTGTTATCTTAAAATCTTATTAAAAGGGAAAGCACAATAGGGACTTACGAATCCCTCGGTTTTTTTCCTATAATTATCCAAAAATATTGAACGAAACCGACTAAAACTGCAGTACTAGTAGGCATAAATCACCTTTTTTTATCTCGTGGTGTAGCTTACTAACATGTGCATTCCTTAATGCATGTTTCTGAACTAACCTAGTTAAAGCATTTTGTGGCGTCATCTGTGGCGTACATTTTGCGTGGTGCATATTAGTAGAAGTAAATTTTAATCCTCTGTTGGTGATCGAGGCGAACACCTCTATAGGTGGCTTGCAGGATAATATGCATATGTAGATGTTTAAAAAGTGTGTGTAGCTCATAAAGGCATAGTAAATAAAGTGGTCTCGGGTCAAACAAATTTGTTCACCCACGGCATTAAAAGAAAACAGTTGACAAGCATTACACTGACTCTCCTCCACCAATAGAACCATAGAAAAAAAGAAATATTTAAAAATATATTACATGGATCATTCCACCTCAATTTAACATAAGATTGACGTTTGGGGTCACGTATTTCGATCGAAATTTCTGAATAGATGTAATACACCTCAAAATAATGACACCATGACCTTTTCAAAAGAAAATATTGTGCATTTTTATCGGATATTGATTGTTTTTTCATACTTTTTTCGAAACAAACGCACCTTGAAATTTTACAAGATTGAAAAAATCATTAACAGCAGCAGCAGTTATTTTAAAATAAATTTACTAACAACTTCCTGTGTATCGGCGAAATAGTAAAATAAATTTAAAGGCTAATATAAAATGCATATTCTTCAGCCTTAAACCCCTTTAACAACAAAATAACTCATTACTAGACGTAAGTTATTATGAAGGAGACCATGAAACGACATGCTTCTTCAATCACACCACGAACCCTAGATATATTGTGAAATCGATTATTGAGAACTTACGACAGATTTATGCCTCTCGATAGACAAAAACATCTTCCTTGTTACAGGCTCATTTCAATAAAAATTTAAAATTTTCTCAACTAATGCATATATCCAGAGCAACTTTACACAATTTTAAGTAGTCTAGAACCTAAAGACTCAAGTTAAGCAACAACAAGAAAATAAAAATTAAGTAAAACTATATTACCTCAAGTTAAGGTACTGTTAACTAGGCTTAATAAAATGAAAACACCATACCCCCAAATATTCAAAATTGATTCGGTGACTTTTTCCTCACTTTCATGAAATAGTCTGTATGTGTAATGTGAATGATTTTTTGTGTGATTAATTAAAATTATGAAATGACGAGGGCACAGCGCAATGAAAAGGAAAAAGTTGGGGCTTCGTACAACAGCGAGTGCGACGAGTTGTTAATGATTGAAGACGTGCCCTTAACTTTCAGCACGCCTCAGCACGCGTGTTCCGTGCCAAGGATTCGTCACGCCAGGATTCAGAGAGGACGCAGCTCATCGCCCACGGCGCGCTAATTACTGGCAAGGGAAAGGAGGGGGAGGTCGCGAGCGCTCAAACAGAATGCAAAGAAATGAGACGGCTCTAAATGTGTACTCTACACCCACAGCAAATCCTCAAAACGACCTCGAAATTTGGGAGGCTTATGAAATTTGAACAAATGATGGGAACACAAAATACCCCTCTCTCTCTATGAATGAATTGTAAGTTCAATAATAATAAATTCACTTCATTACCGCGGACCTTTGTCGCCCTCGAGGCATTATGAACGTAGTACAGTAATTTAGAATAAAAATATATACATACAAACAAAATTAAAATTGGAGTAATTAAAGCGAGGAAAAAACAAAAAAATACGACAATCGTAGGTGAACTTACAAACATTTTGAAAGGTAAATAAAGAAAAAAGAAAATGCTTCATCAAAAAAAAGTAAAAATTTCATTCCAAAAATCATTCGAAATAGAATTAAAAATTATCTCAGAAGTACTTAGTGCTAAAACAAAGCTATGGACCTCAAAAATTACAACATAGAATTAACGCAGTGAACTGCGAGATCTATTTCAGGAGTGCAGTTAATTATTTTCAGAGGGTGTTAAAATAAATGCGGGTTAGGTAAAAGTACGAATCATTTTCTCTCGACCAGTGGAAATTTGCATTTCTTTGATGATGCATTACTCTATAAGATTTACCTTTTTGAAATTTAGACAATACTAAGTAGACCTTTGCCAGCAAATCAAATACGCAAAAATTACTTCTGAGAAAAAACGAGGTGAAAATTTTACATTTCGAGATACAGAAAAAGTTGTGCCAAGGGTTTAGTCCATATAACATGGAAATTTTAAGATATTTTAAAACAGAAATAGGACAGCTCAAAACGCCAAACGAGCGGGAGTCATGCATCCTCTAAAGCGACGCCATAATCCTCCCGCGACTACGAAAACTAAAACAAATGATAGGTACAAAATTTTCTTACAGGCCGTAAGAAGCGTATTAAAGTTACACAGCATACAGGTCATTCAAAGTATATATATATATTCTAAGAAATACCTTGTCTAAATGCTGGAACCGTTGGTTTGACCAATTTCATCAAACTAACGTGCTTAGACAGTTCAAGCCTCAGACTGAATATACACAAAAGCGCTAAAGTTGGCTGCTGAGAAATGAAAAGCTGAGGTCAAAATTGGATAGCCAGTTATACTATGGGAAATGGAAAAAGTTAATAAATTAAAACACTTATAAACGGATTTATTAAAATGCTGAAACCAAAGTACTGCACAGAACTTTGTTGAATATGCCTTGGAAGTAAATGGCTTGATGGTATATCCTGACCAGCAATCGCGATATTCGGGTTCGAATCTCGGCAAAGACAATTGATTTTTATCATGGCGGATTTCATCCGTGGTGTTCGTAAAATGCTGATAGAACTTCTTCCTTTTAAATCGAAATTTTAAGAGAAATAAAATTTTCAATCTGAATAAAAGATTAAACACGCGTAATTGAAATGATAAACAAAGATATCGTACTCTCCACTTCATTTTAAATTCATTAAAATTGATGGAATTTATTTTTAATTAATTTTTCCTCATTTAAAATAAATTGAAATGATACACAGAGATATCGTACTTCCCACTTAATTTCAATTTCAAAAACTCTCGGCTTTCAATCATTATTAGGTACCTGATTACAAACCAATAGAAACACGTGCAGCAGAGTTTGTGAAACTAAAATTAAGTAGACAGTAGGATACCTTATTGTATCATTTAATATAATTTTCCACGATACGATAAAGTTGACTTCATGCGTAATTGAAAGTTAACGCTATCGTCGTTGGCAGCCAATCAGACGCATTAATTAAACTCAGACGAGATTTGTGAGACGCAAATCACGAATATTAAAAAACAGGATTATCAAGACAGCCTCTTAATGTGTTGTCAACCGCCGTGCATTTAAATGGGTTTACAAAAGTCGCGTCGCTGATGGACAAAGTGATATGAAATTCATGGGGATATTGGTTCAATGCTATTCCTCTTAATTAAAAAAATTATACTGCAAAATATTGGGAAAAATGGGTCGCATTGCACTCATCACCGCGCCTCGGACATTTTTGATTAAACTGATTAAAATGCGAGCTAAGTGGCAACAAAAAACAGCCCTCTACGGAATGGAATTGAGCCGCCTCTATGCAGCCCGCTTGACGCAAAAATTCAAAACCTACACGGAAAAAGTTTAGTTAGAACTATCGAATTTTGATGAAATTTATCAAACCTTTCGGTTCATATGGCACATTGAAAAATCCAGTAATGATTACCAAACCAGTTTGATAAATTCTATCAATGCAATGATGCACCAGCATACGGATAACATTGCAATTTAAAGTAGGAACTAACAGAAACGTGAACGTAAACAAAATTAAAACGTTATCGCCATCAAAAATAATGAAAACAAAATCATTTCTACCAACCTAACTTTATCTTTTTTATAAGGCCTGTTTATAAATCTTTCAACTGCAAGTGTGAATTGGTATTAATAAAAGAGGAACAACAGACCGTTCGATAGATTAAGAAACACTTAGTAAATTCTATCCAACCAAATTTGCATAACAATGCAGAGTTTGATAATTTTTACCAAACAAGCAATCACCTTCGTAGAATTAATCATAACTTCGATGAAAGTTACCAATCTCAGTATCGTATTTCATTAAGTCAGTTATTTTTACCAAACTCTTTCGTACAATTGACCAAATTATGAAATAGCAAAATGATCGATGAAATATATCAAGAGCGTTTGGTAAAATAAATCAAGTGATTGGTAATGTACATCAAAGTTTAAGTATTTTTTAAAAAATTACTCCCTATCACACCAGTTTGATAGTTTTAATCAAATCTTTTTTTTTCGTGTATGTACCGCGAGACCCAGGAAACGGCAGCATGACCAGAACCGCATTAATGAAGAAAGAGCAACACTGGTCAAGGGGAACGGAGAGGTTTTTAAAGGGAGACGACCGTTTCGGAGCGGTGGCAGCTCGTCATCTAACGGAAGCATAGCTCAAAAAGCAACCTCCCCCTCGCACCACGCACAGAATATCGTGGGCCAACCGCCTCAGCGGGGACAAGCGAGGACGTCTGATTGACTGCGCTGATGATTTGCTGGATGGAGGTCGCACAGCTGTCAGCCCGCGGTGAAAACAGTTCCAGCCACTCATTGGCGATTGAAGGGTCCAAGCGACTGCATAAAGGAGGCCCAATTCCGCCCCATATAAGGTTGATTTCTCTTGCCACTTCGGTCGCATTTTTATCGTCTCTCAAAAATGTCCACGACGGGAGGATGAGTGCAATGCGATCCAGTATTTTCCAATATTTTGCAGTAAAGTCTTCGCAAGTGCGAGGAATAGCATTGAACAGTTATATACTTCATATATCACACCATCACGAATGGAAATATCGGTTGACATCCCAGGTATACCTTTATTTCCCCGAGAAACTCGGATCAATTTGTCCGTCAGCGACGCGAGTGGCGACTTCTGTGAACTAATTTAAATTCGCGGCGGTTGACAACACATTCAGAGGCCACTTGAGGATCCTATTTTGCTATATTCGTGGAAGGGTCACTTGAAAGTACGAAGGACTAGTATATGGGGGTAGACAGTGGCAATGCCAGGGGGGGGGGGCAAAAGGGGCACGCACGTCCCCCAAACCAATGAGCAGAAAAATATTTAACTTATAAACAAATTTATGCTACTAGTTTTTTTAGCTATAGAGCTTCCCGACGACCCATCAATTGTTTAATTTTATGAGGCAAAGTAGAATAAAATGCGATTTCTGGAAATAGAATGTTCACATTTTCCCCTGAGAGGGAGTTTCCACCCCCCAACACATCGTCCTGGCTACGCCCCTAGGAGGAGGATAGTGGAAGGGTTCGTAAACTGCTTATTTGGCCATCGCGAAAGAGTTTGAATGGGTGGAGGGTTTTGCGTACAATTCATCACTTAACATAAGTCATTTGATTATTTCCACACTATATTAGAGTGACCAGCCTATTCTCAGAGAATAAAATTACCCTAACCAGATGCGTGTGTTTTCTCTATACAGCTACAAGGACTAGGACAGTGAAAGTATCCACGCGATGCTTTTCAATCCTATGCTTTACTCAGAGGCGAAATACGAGATTAGTCGGGTCCACAACTGCACAGCCTGTAGCAATAGCAGAGGCGCACCTGCTGCGGAAAATCCCTCAGGGTTCAGCCGGTGGCCCACAACGCCCGACATCTGCGCGAACCAATCAGACCCTGAAATATAAGCCGGGTGCTGGGGGCATTCCACATTTAACGAGTTTTGTTCCGCCATTCAATGGATTTCAGACCCTGCGCGGTTCGCAAAGAATGAACTCCCAAAAGACAACCATATGGACCGGAGCGGAAAGCCACTGACCTTTTTGGGAGTGGAAGAAAAAAATAACTCCAAACTGTGATTTAATCCTACGTGACAAATTGCAGCCTCCCATTCGTTGCGAAAAACAAGAAGACTTGCGACACGGACGCTTATTCCAAAGGGCGCAAAACCCTCAGTTAAATTTACCTTTGTTCTTTCATCAATAGAGTCAACCAACTGCGCAAAAACGAATAACGTATAGTGCCAACAAACTAAAACAGCTGCAAAGTTTTTACATTTTTAGGGATTTAGCAATGAAAATAAGGATACGAATATTAAGTATACTATTTAAATTAAAAGTAGCACTTTACTTTCTTTATACAACTCCCTTGGCCTTAAACTACGACAATTATTACTTCACTCTTAGTTTTTTTGGGGTCAATGTTAAGTCTAAAACACTATCCTCTGACCTTTTTGGAATTGGAAGAGAAAAATAACTCCAAACTATGATATAATCCTGCTCAAAAAAGTTAACCGCCACAATTCGTTGCGAAAAACAAGATTTGCGACACCGAAGTTTTCTTCAAAATGGGGTGGTTACCTTTGTTCTCTCATCAATAGACTCCGACAGCTGCGCAAGAACGAATTGCGTATTGTGCCAACCAACGAAAACAGCAAAGGACATTTTAAAAAGATTTGGTAAAGAAAATAAGTAAAAGAAAATTGAGCTTGCTTTTAAAATCAGAAATAACCCATTTCTTGCTTCACACAACACTCTTGGCCTGAAACTACGACAATTATTCTTCATTCTCATTTGAGTTGGGGTCAATGATAGTCACAAACACTCCACTAGTAGGTATCGCAGATTTCTTTTTTATCAGGGAAAATTAGCGGTAGATGAATAAGTAGAACCACCCTTCGGTAACAACATAAACGCTAACAACCTCCCTTCACCGTACCACACCTTAAGGTCATCAACCAATTAATGTTTGAAAGCCGCATGTTCCGATTAACATGGCTAATGAAAAACATATTATATGAGAAATTTACGGAAGGGAGGTATGGACAAAGAAACCAGCGGATAAAGGGTAGAGGCCTTTAAAATGAGACGCTTAAAGAAGAATGATGAGGATCAAATGGATCGACCGAGTTGGTAATGAGGAAGTCCAAAGAAGAGTAGGAGAGAAGATACGCCTCAGTAAAACATTGATGGTATTTGGAGGAGGCGACCGACAGCTGAGGTCATTTGGGCCATGAGGGAAGGGTATGGAAGGAAGGGTGGAGAGAAACCCGGCGTCGACGTTAGCCTGCTCTTAACGAAAGGCGCCAAGGGGACCACGGCTTAACGTCCCATCCGACGGACGGAGTGCTGCGCTTGAAATATCCTCCACACAACACTCAAGCAGGGATCGGGCACTCTCTGAAAATTCTCCGCCACTGCCGGGATTTGAACCCGAGCCCGCCGGGTGGGAAGCCAACACTCCAGCAACCACACCAACCCGATCCCCGTAAAACATTGATAAGACGGAAAAACCTATAAGGCATATTTTCAGACATGATGAAGACAATCGTTGAGGGACAAATAGATGGCAAGAATGGAAAAGGAAGATCTCAAAAAAATTATGTGGAACAGGTTAAGATGGATATATGGGAGAAGAAGATTGAAAAGTGAAGTGTGAACAGATTAGCTGATAGAAGAGTTGAGTGGAGAGCTGCGTCAAATCAATCTTAGGATTGCTGACCAGTAATCATGATGATAAATTTAAGCAAACTATCCTCTCCTTATGCAAAAGTATCATCCGAAAGGCAAAAAATAATTAACGTTTCTGCGGGCCGCATGAAATTGCTTTGAGGTCGTAAGCCAGCGCTGCCCTCGAACATTCAATTCTGGTTATATTATCCAAGGAAATGACCGCAGGCTTGCCAGCGGCGTATCCTTAGAAAGTGCACGTTTAAGTGCGAAAATTTTACAGAGGAAAAATCATTTCATCATCATCATTAGTCAACAATCCTAAGATTGGTTTGACGCAGCACTCCATTTCTCTCTCCTATCCGCTTATCTCTTCATAGCTACATATTTATTCTCTTTTACATCCTTTATAACCTGTCCTATTTAACGGAATCGGGGCCGTCCCTTGCCCTTTTTCCCTTCCACTTGTCCTTCAACGATTTTCTTCAACAAGCCATCATGCCTCAAAATGTGGCCAAGTTCTCCCGTCTTCCACTAAAAGTTTTTAAAACTCTTTTCTCCCACTCTTCTTAGCACTTCCTCGTTACTTATACGGTCAATCCATTTTATCTTCATCATTGTTCGGTAGCATTACATTTCGAATGATTCCACTCTTGACTTCTCTGCTGCCGTCATTGTCCAAGCTTCGCTTCCGTAGAGTAACATACTCCATATGTAGCATCCGATGAATTGTTTCCTTATCTTGATAAAATGTTCTCGCGTTCGGCATCAGGTAAGGTTCGGAAACGTTTCGATGAGGGAATTTCTCATCGAAACGTTGGCTTTAAACAGTCTTACCCGGTGCCGTACCCGAGAATATTTTACCAATAGTATTCGCCGGGAAAGCTTACGATCTTTTATTATTATTATTATTAATCTTGACCGGTATTCGTACCCGGATATCAAGGTAGCTGTTCTTCAACTAATACTACCAAGTCACCTTCTCCCTCTGCAGAGCTTAGTTTATATGCGGATCACTTGACCACGAACTTTAGTGGTAGCAAAACAAGGGAAATTTAAAAAATTGAAGGGGTGACTACAGCCGCCCTCGAACTGCGCCCATGTACCGATGTAGATAATAGCGAACGAGACAAAACCGTTGGTGTCTACAAACCGAACCCTGTTGAAGAACCACCTGCATTTAGGACGATCAGTCACGCTCTCACGAGCACGGGGCAATACAGCACATGTTTGCACGGGTAACACAAATATTTCATCCGCGTTCACAGTCGGGAACCGCCTCGCTCCCGTAGGGAATCCTGGCCTTACCCTTGGGCAGTCGTCGCACCATCTGCTCCGGACATATCCCACGAACCAAAGCACCCACACCCGCCTTAAAAGTCTAGAAGGGGGATCGACGCAAAAATACTCCCCCAGACGGAAAAACTTCGTTTGAAAAACGAAACTGCTACCCTATCCCCCTGGAAGCCCAGGGGGAGGCGAAACCCTGGAAAGATGCGAGGATGGACAAGTAATTGTAGAAAAGGGAAATATTCGGACTGGCAGGATTGTGCTGGCCATTTCCGGTTCGAAATAACACCGCTGACCAGAGGTCATAGACATCCTCATTACAGGATACATACTAAAAAGAAATTTAAAAAAATGGAAACAATATCCGGAGATCGCGAGGGATTTTATGCTATAGGATTCTGCACAACCTTTGCAGAAATAGTTCGCATGTACTTTGAAAAGGTATAGAAAAAATATCTTGAATGGTTGTCTTCGTGTAGTTCACTCTGTGCATAGTAAATTCGGGTAAATACCTCAAAATGCAAAAAATAAGCATATATACTCAATTGTTGCATATAAGAACTCAATAACTCACGCCTGACATGATAATGTTGAACCTCGACAAAACTAAGGTTGCGTAATCAGGTTTTTCATGTGGAAAGTTATCAATGTTCATTATTTACTAGATCCAAAACCACATTTTCATCACAACCTGAAACTAAAAGGGCCAATAGCCTGTTGAATTGACGTGGTATAACTCATAAATAATAAATAATTCAATTTTTTTAATAATTTCTCACACATTTAAATGCTTACCTTTATGGAACTTCAATGATAAGAGAACTTAATAGAGAATTTACTTTGATTCTGAAGAGAAGGCGGAGTCAAACAACCAATACGTTCTTTTGATGTGTCACCGTAATCAAGGTTTTTCGATCTGGAATGAACAAACTTTGCATTACACCTTCTCGACCGGTGATAGGTACATATGCTGTTTTTTTCGGAACGAATGATTCGTTTGTAATTAAAGTTATCAATTTAAAAAAAGTCATGATATTTGGAGTAGATCCTTACAAAAATTTTCCTACATCTCAAAAACTTTAGGAAAATTTTCATATTTGAGATAAAGGGAAATGTTGGTCAGGGTATAAATTAAATGCCCATAAATTTCTAAATAAAAATGTCAATTTTGAATGAGCAATGTAAATTTCAAACGGGTGAGATGCGTCAACTTAATTCATTACTTTGCGATACGGTTTCAAGTATTAATGATAAACTCAGTCTAGCAATAATGCACATCTTCTGGAGACTTGAATGAAAACGTCAGTACGGGAGATAGAGGGATGTCCCTCGATTTCCGGCTCCACGGAAGATGCAAAAAATAGGCCAGGATCCTTTCGAGGCTGAACTACGACTAGCACAGCGTCGGCGCAACCGTACGCATCCGTCACGAGTAGGCACCACTCTTAGACAAACTTTAAACTTAGTAAATAAAATGCTGAATTAAAAAAAAACAATTGCTTCTTTTTTGGCCAAGCGGCAATGGCTACTCCACATAGATATTTGTCTCAAAATTTCAGCCTCACATTTCGCAAATATATTTAAGTGAAATCTAATTAACTATTCTATTTAACTGAATTATTTTAATTTGAAATAATGTCTGTCCTATCATTGGCCCCACTCTCCACAAGTAGAAATATTTATGCTCTTTAAATTTCATTTACACTGCCTTTAATGGTAAGTACCGATCTTCTTAAAAACTCCCATTCCGTTCACTCCACATCCCCACCCACGACTTTCGCAATAACCACTTACTACACCAACCTAAATTCTGTCTTTCTCTTACCCAGAGATCACTTTTTTACAGACTTTCTACCTTTATCAACACCATTACGTGTACTTACCCCTCCCTGGATCTCCCAACGCCCTTCGGATCTTACAAGAGGCAGCTGCGAAAAGTCATCTTCACCTGAATCTTTATGTTTTAGTTTTCTTAATAGTTTACATTACTTAAAGGCGCAGATTATAATAAAATTCAATGTAAAAACCATACTGGCTGTTTTTGAATAGTTTAATAAATAAATGAACTTCAGGGCTCAGGAGGCAGAGATTAATTTCAAAATTTTGGGCCTGAGAGAGAGATAAAAATTGATAAATTTTCCTCAAAGAGAAAATTTGATCCTTTTAAAGTCATTTTTCGGCCCACGCCTATGAATAATTAATATAGGCGTTCAGAACGGGGTCCCACGACTTCCGGCTCCATGGAAGATTTAAAAAAAGAGGCCAGCATCCCTTCCCAGACTGAAACACTACTAGCTCGGCGCCCCGTACGCATCTGTCACGCGTATAGACCCCGCTCCCCCGATACAAACCCACAAAGCAAGTCCTCGCAAAGAACCGAACTCGCCAGCCGGAAAAAAACGACCCCCCTCTCCCTCTTCGCCGAACGCTCTTTGGCCGACTGCACTTACTTCCCGCTGTGGAAGGGTGGAAAGAGGGGGAAAGATAGGAGGGAAGAGAAGCCCTCCCGGAACGGGCGAACTTTCTGGACGAGCAGCAACTAGACTTCAGCTACGAAGATCATGTGAACCAGAAACGGTAGAGGGACATAGATGAGTGGAGAACTTCTCGGAGCGACTACAACGCTAAGGCAGCGGATTCCACATTTATGGAGACGTAATAAACCCTAATTCTTCGTTAAAACGTTCGCGGGTAACCGTCATGTTAAATAAAAACTTGTGGGATATGTCGCCGCGTCAATAGGGTAGTTTCCTTCATCAAGAAAGCGAAAGACATTGATTGCGATTCGTTACCCACCATTAGTGTATTCATAATATACAAATTATTTGGTTTTAGAATTCCTGTTCAGACGAATGGCAAGGGCCAATTTTATCCTCATTTGAAAAAGGCCAGATTGGCGCCCATGCGATGCCACTCTACGTGACGTCACAGGGACCTAGTTTCTATACGAGTAGATAGGAGTTTTACATCGTCTGAGATTACCAATGCATGCATGAGGCGCAGAGCTCGGGGAAACATGTCTTAATAATCACCTATTAAAACTGGCTATGGTCGGAAAGTTTCCTTCGTTTGATAAGGTATTAATAATCCTTATTTAAGCCAAGCGCTACCTCCTAGCAGGGTACTCTGCTACCTGCTAGCTGCCTATCTCGCAGCTGCGTATACAGCTTCGCCCCAAGGTCACCTCACACGGCGGCAGTGGGAACCAGAATGACGTCACACGGGCTTTTCCCATCATTCATACTTAGCCGTCGCGTTTTCGCGCGCTTGAAAATTTTCACTTTTCATTTAATCGCGAAAAATAGATATCGTCATTTAAAAATCTAAAAGTGTGAAATGCGTGCTCCAGGAGTAATAATCTTTCGATTTAGGCAATAAAAAAATAATAGGAAATCACCCTATTTTTGGGTGGCCCGTTCGGGTGGGTTTGAGGGGTGGTTGTGTAGTAATTGGAACTACGGTAATCGATGTACGATATCTTTATTTATCAATCTTAAAATTTGCTTTTCCTCAAGAGAAATACTGTCTTAGAGAGGTTTTAAACTTGTTTAATAAAACCTTTTGGGCTATGCCGCCGCTTCAACTTTTGGGTGGCCCCCAAACCCACCCAAAGGAGCCACCCAGAAATTGACCCTACGACATGGCCCAAAAGTTTTTATTTATGTATATAATGAGTGTGAAGGTAAGGTTATAAGAATTAGACCATTTTCCTTTTCCAAAAAACATTTTAAAATACCATTGTTTGGGATTCTCATTATTAATAAGCCACATCTCGTAAGGAGAGAAATGTGCAGAGATCCTCTGTTGCGGAAACTTAGAAATGCTTACTGAGAGATGACACTAGCTCAGTTGACGCACATTTTAGCCGGGTATTAAAACAACAAAAATATAACTTTTAACGCATAAATTCTCCAAACCTTCAAGGTATATACCCTCTCTCACTGAATGAGCCAGTATGAAGGGCATGAAAGAGCCAGTAACTTACCCAATGTAAAATATTTCCACGGCAAAACCCAGTTAACGGTGGCATTTGCATGTACCTAATTAAATTGAGTTATTTTTTTTCCTCTTAACTAATGTTTAAAGTTGTCTCTATGTTTAAAATGGACTTGAGTGTCCTGGAGTATAGGTCTTAAAGAAATGCAAAATTTTTCCAACGTATCGGTATTTTTTTACACCTTCATCAGGGATATGAATGAATATGAGTACATAATTTTGATACATTAAAGGCATAAAAGGTTATAATAATGTTTTTACAATAATAAAGTAGAAAAGAAAAAGATTTCTGTACTAAATTAATTAAAAATAAGAGACCACAATTTGGACATACTTATTTTGCAATGATTTGGATTTTTTTGTTGATGGTAACTACCTGAACTAATACAGTTCAGAGTTACCAATCAATTTTGATCAATTAAATAATAATAAATTTTTGTTAGTTTGTCGATAGCTGATCGTTTATTATTACCACTATTTTCGTTTTTAGAAATACATAAGTACCATTTCTTTACACAATCTTTCTGCTAAATTATTTTCACTATCTAAAATTTCGGTATTTTCGAAGCCGAAAGTTTAGCTATGGTACCTAGGCGTATTTAGGGGGGGCACGTGCTCCCCCCACACGCTAAAAATAGAAGAGAATTTTAACACAAACATTAATAAAAGTTATATTTTAATAAAAAATTATAATTTTTTACAAATTAATAATGTTCAAATTAAAATTAAGAGTATATTTCATAGAGTAATTGTTGCATGTAGTTTTTAATCCCATATATGCGAAGACATTTTTCCTGTTAGACCCTGGAGCTCCCCCCCCTCACCAGAAAAATTTTCTTGGATCCGCCATTGCCTACTTACACAAATGTGTCGTTAACTCCTCAATATCTACGGTACCCACGTTATTTCCCGGGGTCAAACAAATAAACACATGGCTGTTTCCGCTACTTCCGGGACGATACGGCAATTCAAATTACACGAGCGAACGATTTCAATTCAACGAAGTTAATTCCAGGCACGCCTAGCGAATGGATTGCCGTGATTCGTGATCCTTTGCAAGGAAGCCCCGTCAAGTCCCTTCCGGGAGCGACAACATTTATACGGTTTCGAAGGAATCAACTGATGCGACAGACTTGAGTGTCCAAGCGTAAACAGATATATCTCCATTTCAAAATACCACACGTTGAGCTGGTTAAAAAAGAACAAACATCGGTAAACAAGCCCAAAAAATAAAATAAAAGGCATCCTACTGCGCATAAAGACATGGTACGTTCAAATTTATATAGGTCGTAATATTTCACGCCAGAACCTCGTTATTGCATTGGCTAACAGTATTTCAACTAAGCTGAAACAATTTAGAGTTATATATATGATGAAATGTAATAACTTTGTAATTACACATAAATTCAATGACAGTACAATCTAGGTTTCGATGTCGGTATCATCATGACATGCCACGTCGAAATCTAGGACGTAATTTATTAAATTTATGTAGAAATACTTAAAGTTTTTTTACATTTCACTACATTAAGTCGATTCCATGAAGTCACGCCAGAGACAACGAATTAAATTTTGAACTACGTTAACTTCAGTATAGTTATCGAGGGTGAAATAGACTTTAACAAATACAAGCGGATACAATACACTTCCAGTTAAAAGGGCATATTAATGAAAACAACCATAATCAAATACCTAGGTTGGAATATTTTGGAAGAATTAGCTATTAAATTGCTCAATAAACTTGAAAATACACATGATTGGTTATGAATGGTGCATTAATAAATGTATTAGGAATTTCAAGGTATTTTACTTTTCATTTTGAAAAAAAGTGTTCCAACATAAATTAACCACAAAATATATAAAAAATAAAAGTATCAACTCAATAATAACTCGTCATTTATAAATGAAATAGCTGATGCAAGCAACTTGTGATATTTACAAGCATTTTTGATTTTGATGGATATTTCAAACCAAGCAGTCGAAATAAAACATCGGCATGGAATGAATTCCACATGTTCTTGCAATAAGACCGGCAAAAAGGAATAGTAAGGCTAACACCAATTATTGGAATCATCATTGAGCATGTTTCAAACCTACCATTAATTTAACGCGATATTTAAGAAGTCTCCGCACCATCACTCAACTCGCTCGAATTTTATAATTTCTATTCAAACATCAACAGAGAACTGTTAACCCTAGAGACAATATCCTGAATACTAGGTCGGAATACGTGAGAAAAGACCTTTCTCCGGAAGTAGAGGATTACAGGCCTCCCTCAACGGCCACTGGGAACGAATTTTATCGGAAGTATCAAAGTTTCACACGCTATAATAAAGACTTAGGTTGAGAGAGAGCAGGACTTATCTTGAATTTTCATCTACGCACTGCTCCGTTAACAGCCACGAGGATGAACGAGTAGTGACACAGCATTCACGAAAAGAAACGGTAGAGGATACAGTAAATAAAGTAAGTTCTGCCACGATCACAATATCCAGATGGAAATATTGAATGTCAACGTATTTATTGTGACTCTCATTATATATTGTCATATAACCATCACACTTCAATTACCGAAGCCACCAAGATTTATTTTGATTACAGTTTACTCATGCACTAATTCTGACGAAGTTAACCATATCTTACGGGCGCCAACATACTACGGAAGATCAGATCATATAAATAAAATAAGAGAGATAGATTGTAGAACAGACAGATTCCGAATGTCATTTTTTCCACGATCAATAAGAGATTATAACGGCAGCAATAGAACTCGTAAATAGATTGCATGACTTGTAGTGTAGCCTACTAACCTTTGTAAAAATTAATGCATGTTTCTTAATTCAATTATTATTTCTAACAGCATATAGTAGTATAGTTTGTTAGTATACGGGACGTTTTTTGGACGGTGTGGTGTGCATGTGGGAGCCCAAATGCATGCTGCATGCTGGTGATTGATCAACCCCTGCCAAACACCCTAGAGGTGGCTCGCAGGGTATTATGTAGATGTAGATGTAATTAAATAACATGTTCTTTGAATTTTGTACATAAAATGTTCGTGGCTTCATACTATTTTGCACTTTTACATGATTTTTACATTTCAGATGGCTATTTACGAGTTTTCCACGATTCCGGGTGGTGTTCGGACCTTACTCATTACACATCCAATTATAGTAAAAAATGGAAATAAAAAATTTCAAATAAAGGGTAAAATGGTGCCTCAGTGGATACAGCTTAAGGCTACTGATCGCAAGTCTACAGTTCGAATCCAGTGAGAAGCCTTTGTATAACCCCCAAGTCTTCGTGATTTTACATGATATAGAAAAAGGAACAGGTTCCCGGGCCTCATCCCAGGACTCATAAAATTTATATTCACGTGAGTTAGTCCGGGGTGAGTTCTAACCTCACCAATCCAAACAACTTTAACCCTTTCAGTAACACAATTTTTTCTCCCCCTTGGTCGAAACTTTGTTTTTGTTATTTTGATAAATATGTGGTCTTATGAAAACTCATGCCAAGACGTTTCGCTCTCTTTCATATCGAGACCTTTGTGGTCTTTGTTCGTTATTATGGACAGATGTACTAATTAGGGAGGAAGAATCCCCTAAAGGATACGTCCACTTTAATGGACATTATGACTGAAAGTTTTACGTACACCGGGACTAGCCACGGTGATAACTTTCAGTGGTGTCATAGTGCCGGGCGCGTTCGGGCAATGTTTAAGAAAAGATATAGGAGTCAAATGACACTTTTATCCATTTTGGTGCATCAAATTTTTTAATATATACATTCGTAATCAAACCAAAAATTTATTTTAAAATATGCAGACGTAACTTGCAATAAAAAAAGAACGGAGTAATATTTCACTAGTAAAAATAACTTAAGGAAAGTACGTTCCGGCACTTTTAATTCTGTCGTGACATCACTGATAGCTTTACGAAGTCACCCGAATTTTTTCTCTGTAGAATTTTCGCACAAATCAAACCAACCTTGAGGTAAGACGCACTGTGACAGTGAAAAGTAGGGTTAAGTAATTTTCCCCATGAAATATAACCACAAGAGTGAAAAGAGTAGTCCTTCAAACATTTCCACCCCCATTGTCATGACCTACCTCAACAAAAAGTCGACATTTGCCCTCAATTCTGGGTATCCTTCTCGATATCAAGAATTGCTCCTTCCGCAGTACCTCTTCGAGACAACCACCGGATGAAAGGAATGCTAACGTAACACCACGAGGAGACATTCATAACGACCCGGTCACGGAAACATATGAGCCAGGGGAAGTCAGCGTCGTTTAGCTGGAGGCATCAGAGGATTAGCCAATAAAATAATCAATAATTCATAATCAATAACTCATATTGACCTACATTTTTATTAACCATCATAATCAGCGGGCTGAAATCCTACGATTGGTTTGACGAAGCACTCAACCCAAATTTCTCTCAGGCAACCTTATCATATTTATGTCAGATTCTGCAGAGGTATAAATGTAGGTATTGAAATCAATTTTTAAATTTTATAAACGGAGGGTCGCGAGCAGGGGCGGACTCAGCGTTAAATCTAGGGGTGGTCATGAAATGGGTTCAGGGAATATGGAATACCCCTCCGAGAAAGAGGGGCATTCTTTCTAGTAAAACCTATTAAAATACACATTTTAAAAGCCTTAGGGGGCCTAAAATTTCATTTTCTTTCTAAAAAATAGATGAAATGTAACAATTTAAGACATTTAAGGGTACAAAAACTTCATAAAAATTTAAATTTTTGGATAAAATTTGGGGGATCATGTCCCCCACAAATCCACCTTTGGATGCGAAAGCTTTGTGCACCTATGAAATTATCGGGGGCTAAAAACCTAAAATCCGGCATCGCTGGCGGCAGGGTAATGTCCTCCAAACCAAAGGTCGCGGGTTCGAGTCCCGTCTGGGTAAGTTACCTTTATCCAGGGCATGGATGTTTATGCACGTTCGATTGTTGAATGATATAAAAAAATGATGTTAAAGCCGAATAGCGCTGTTTTCGGAGGCGCGGAAATAAATTTAAAAAAATAAATATAAAAGGCTAGTAGAAATATCAGTATAATTGAACGTACTGTTGCACTCGTTTTAAACATAAACTAACACATACACGCTCAAATATTCTTCGGAAAGGGGTGGTGTATTGAAGTTTCTTAGGAGATTTATTCGCGAGGTTAATAGAGAACATGTTCCGTAGTGTCTGGAGGGGGTTAGGCTCCCCTGCCTTCTCTTTTTCACCACCCACCGATTGCCACTAACAGATACAAGGCCTTCCTTTCCCGTTCTTCTTAAATATCTCACAACTTATTAAAAAAAAAAACTTCGTTTAACTTATCACCTTATCAAGAGGCTCACGACGTCATCAGGGCTTCGATGTAGTATTACAGCGGCTCGCAGCAAAACGACGGAAGAGGAATTTTCGGAAAGCCCATAGTGATAGGAAAAGAGCAGCAGGGCAGAACTCCGCGATTTTTTCCGCGAAATGAAATAGATTTCTATTTAGGAAGGCCAAATATATGTTTGGGGGGCCATATAAATGTAAGGATAGGTTAATTAATTATTAATAAATGTACCCAATGATATTAAATAATATAAATTAAAGTGTAATTTTAAAAAATGAGGAAATAGTCTAATACTAACAGAAGTCTAGGAAGTACTACGATAGCTCCCACCGGCAGAAGGTAAGTAGCTGAATAAATGCAAATTTACCTCATTTCGGAAGGGGGGTCGGGCCCTCAGGGTCCCCCTTCAATTTGCCACAGGGCCTAATTGATGCCCGCCAATTATTACGGCGCATTAACCTCATACAATAAACGACGATTTTCTTCAACAACACACACATAAATTGAATTAGGGCTAATTTATAACAGCGCGGGTTAGCGGAGACTGAAGTCGATACTCCCTATAGGCAGTGGCAGATAGCATTTTCTTGTTTATGTGTGCAATCAGTTTAAATAAAATTATCTTAATTTACGATAAAAGTATAGGTAGCTTAAATTATCTTTTGCGCACCCCTTTGAGTTTTTCTTTATCCGTTATTGCCTGAAGGACCAGTTTTTTCTAGCTAGTCATGTCTGTTTTCATGTCTACCTGGAGCAAACCATAACAAACAACTCGTAATGATGAGAATCATTTAAAGCAAGACGCTGACCAAGGAAAAAATTTCGGGGGGGGGGGGGGTTATATATGGCCAAAAGATTGCGGGGGAGATATAAGGGGCTTATTGGGGGACGGGGTACATTTCGGGAGGGGGTAATGAAGAGGAGTGCACTTATGACCCTAGCTCTTAAAAATTTCTGAGGGGGTAAACATCAAAGAAGGCTGCTTACATCTTCAACCTAACGATGACAACAAAACGGGAAGAGAAATGGTGTCCGGCAAAGAGATGACCGAAAACCCGTGAGAATCAACAATCTGGAGACTTCAACGACGTAATTATGTGCATACATGGATTGCGTGTATATGAATTGAGAAGAAGCTGACGGTATGAAATTTTCCGAAAGACGTAGATGGAAATGTTCACAGTAGTTGGAAATGGCTCAAGGGGAATCAAAATCATGCAAGCGAACCGTGACGGGATGAAGTGAATTGAGGCCAATTGAACATTTGCAAAAACCTCAAAATCTAAGATTTTTCCCAAGCTAAAAACCGCTGCCCTGGCAGCGAACAGGAATAGAGAGACAGCGACATAAATCAAGCAGCCTCTAGGACGGTTCCAGGGCGTACCGGGAAACTACCGTCCCCGGCGGCTAAGCCCATCCCACTGCAGAACGTGCCGACACCGGCCAGCGGCGGCCAGCGAGGAAGACAGGTGAGCTGAGGCCGTGGCCCAACTTCGCGGGCATCCAAACAGTATGTTTTCGGGAACACTACCATTCACTGATGCATCCCAGTTAATTACCAAGGGAACAAACAGCATATCACCATAAATCCCTATTGTTTACGTCACCCCGTTTATTTTGATTGCGATGTACCCGTAAACAGGTGCAATCACAAGTAGAACATACTAAATTACTAATCTACTGTGGAACCCACGTCGTAACGAATACTAAACGCTTTCGTTCCAACTATGGCCTTTAAGTATGATATCACACAGGGCCTATTCGTCAACCAACACACATATATGAGAATAATCGCCAGGTCTGAATGAAAAAATATTTTAGATGCGTAGGATTCCAAGACGAGCATCAGTATCCTTACCCCATATTAGTGTATCCCATTTGGGAATGAAAACTCTCCGAGGCCGCTAAATTCGTAGATGCCGTCAATATCACCAAATACTCACAAGATACTCGTAGAGTTTAAGGATTACATCGAGGATTTTAAGCATACCTTAGACAAATAAAAATTCCTAGATAAACTCGACCAAATTAGAAGAACACCATCAAGACGTAACCTGACATATAATATGAGCGCCAGGCAATGGATTTTATACATTTTAACCCTTTTATGCAGAAAATGGTAGGAAAGACACCAAACATGAAAAAAACATGGGGAGGCTGTACAGAACAACTCCTCCAAGCCCAAGACACATTTGAGGACCGAACCATACCATGAATGAAAAAATGAATAACAACTCACCAGCCGATGTACCAAGGCTTCTGCCCAACTGAGAAGTTCGCTCTTTCCTCCGGCATGGCAAAAACTTCTCTCAGACTGACAAAGTCAGTTCTGAAAGGGAAAAACTGACATTCTTCTTCTACACTCTGGTAATAAGACTCTCGCCTAGCTCTTGCACTGTCATTATTGCCAACACCTTCATAGAGGCGCCGAAAAAAATCAAAACTGAATATTCGTCTAGCAGACCAATGGTTTGCACCCCCACGAACAAGTATTGGCCTCGAGGAATAGGCCAACTTGGAAAACTCCTCTTTCGTTGTGTTATCCAGAATAAGTACGCTGTTCACCCCTTTACACACCTTGTCGCAATCTGTCAGTGGCCGCGTCGCTTCCATCACAAAGAAATTGTTTTGAAGCAAGCATCTTTGGGTCGTTAACGTATGAGGGAGTAACACGACTATCAAAATAGTAAATAATGCCGTTGCCAATACGCACAGTGGAACTCCGCTGGAGTGCCATGATTTTCCGTTCTTCTCTGTAGATAATCGCCGGTTTTCACATTTCACGTATGACTCCCTGATATCCTTAATTGTGAACCCACTGTTGAGCGCTTGTTCATTTAAAATCACAAAGGTTTCCAGTAACTGTTGAGCTTTTATTTGTGCGTCGACGGATAGACACCCATTGCCTCTCACCGCCATGATGCGACTTTGACATTCCAATGATTTCTGCTAACAAAATACAATCGGAACTCCCTCCCATATTCTTCTCTAGTTTTCCTTCTGACCGAGAGATGGCAGCAGGTTACAAAGAACGAACGGTGTGGAACGGAGAGGAGAAGAGAGGAAGGGGACATTTCCCAAAAGTAATTTCTTAATACATAATAATAAATGTATTAACGGTAGCTAATTTACCAAATTTTACGTAATAATCAGAATTATTTTATCAAATTAATAATTACTTGATTCATCCGTATTTTAACAAGATGTAAATTTAACATTATCAAATGGAATTGGCGCTAAATTATAACCAGAGAAAATATGAAACCGATATATTTTTGGTAAATGCGTAATATACATATGGATAATTCTTTTAGTAAAATATACATTTTATTTTTATAAATATTTTTTTATGGAAACAGCCATTATTTCTACAGCAAAACAATGAGGAAACCAGTGATGATGCAACCTCACATACCCTGGCAAAAACTAATCAAAGAAATAATGTGCTTACAGCAGTTTAAGTGTAAGAAGGGACTCATGAAGATGTCCAGTGGTATATCCAGGGGGGGGCTTCCGGACCCCCCTCACCCCGAAATATAAAAACAAAATTATTTTCCTAGGTATATACAAGTAAACAAAAAATTGAAAAATCATGAATTTACCAAATATTTCTTAAACAAAAGAAGATTTTTCGATTATGATAAGTGTTAACATTAGTTTCGAACCCTCTACTTAGTACCCTGTTTTCAAAAAATTTCCCCCCTGGTGTTGGATCCCCCCTCCGCCCCCAAACGCCACTGGAGATGGCATTGTTCGATCTACATCTTCGTGCAAAACTGGATGTTTACTACTGTATCACCATGTGCACAAAGTCAACTTGGATTAATGAATGCAAATTATAGGGTATATACAATATTGTATAAAATATATTAGAGATTGATGCTTGACCAATTCAAAGAGTAGAAAATAAAATACTTAATTTGAAATGTGCACTCATAAGAATTCTCATCACTCAGAAAAATAGGTCTACCAAGTGGGAAGAAGGAAAATATTTCAGTTTTGGGCATGATGCTAAATTTTCTGCAGCCTGTTTTGGGTGGGTTACAATGGGAAGGATCCCTTTTATTGTAATGAGAAACTTAACCATCTGTCATAAAAATTGGTTTCCTCATGAAATGGAGAAAATCTAACGAATAAAATGTGAATAGTGCAAACATCAATGACTGAAAACATTCCACAGCAAGAACAACAAAGAAATGATGGGCATATTATTAAGAATCTGATGTAGGTGATTTTCAAATGGGATTGCCTCAAGAAGCAGCCAATTTGTTCTCCACCTCTTAATTATCCACTTAAAAAAAAAACTTGAAGGCCACCATCATAATTCAGTACATTAATCACAACTGATACATTTCATTAAAATCAGCAAGGAAGTTGAGAACATATGTATTATAATCAATTTCTACAGTAAAAGAGATAACAATTGATATCATAAATCCTATGGCAAGCACATTTCATAAGTCACTTAAAAACCCACCAATAAATGTTGAACAATCAGCAAGGCTCAAAAGGCTAAAAAAATATACATGCATTTGTTTTATGTGACAATAATTAGGAAACAGAAATGCACAGGTTCAATTGGAATCATTAAATGATTGGTCCATGAGAAAAATATGAAAATACTACAGTAAAGACAGTTATTTTATGCGAAAAAAATGCATAGGCTTCACATGAAAATAAAACAACATTTATGAATTAAACATTGACATAAATTTAGCTGCACAAAATCTAAATATTCATAATCAAATGTAGCCTTAATGCCTGATGATACACTTCAGTTGTTAAGCCACATGATTAAGCCTACAATAATAGCATACTGTAGTTATTAATTAATCAGTTAAAATTTCATTGAGGTACAAGATGAATAACAAAGTCTAAAAAAATCTATATCTTTCCAAAATTCTCAACAACCACGGGCCAGTTTTTATTACAGAATAACGTTACATGTACACTTTACATTTACAGGCATCTTGAACATTATTAAAACCTTTGACTAAAACAAGCAATAAATTTAATACAACCAATTTTTTTAACTTCCAACCACCACAATGTACAATTCAAATGGAAAATAATGCAAAATATTTTAGATTTCTTTTTAAAAATACAGTATTATTACAATATGATAAAATATAATTCTATTATCTTATCATACAAAATTGATTGCAATATGCAAAACACTCTCATTATCTCCATGATAGGTGCAACATAATCCTTTCAGACTATTAATTGTACACACATGCTGTTGCAACAGGTACGAAGGCCAAGTAATAGAGTTCCGTACATAAATTTTGATAACACAGTGCAAAAATGACAACATCAGAGAGGTTATTTCATCAGTAGCTGATAAATATTTTTAAAACATAGAAGGCTGTACTTCAATCTCAAGCAGAGTTGCTGCTGTATTATAAATCTTCCAGGTAATGACGAAGGAAGCAATGGTTATAGGTGAGAAATATATGTGGTAACACTGCCAACTTCTCATTGCTGCTTTTTAGTGGCGTCTTCGTAAGTAGGTGGGGCTTCCTTCAATAGAAAAAAAATGCACTCATTAATATTTTAAGTTACTGCAGCTGGTGATTAATAACAATTTCTTTAACATGTTGTGTACGGATGGCGAGAATTCTCGTCATTTTTTTCCCGAACCATCCGGACGGATGACGAAGATTCCAGTCATTTAGGCGCGTCATCCTAAACAATTTTAAAGCGTACAATACGTATTCATTCGTATGTTTTCAGTTGTTTTCTTTATTCATAACGAATTGATGCATCATAACGTTTGATTGGGTAAAGTTATATTCTAAACATTAGCTTTTTAACTAAGTTTAAACCAAAGGCATTACGCCCTAATAGGCACATATTTCTAATTTCAACTCCTCCACCCAGAATCAGCGTTCCTAGGAATTTAAATACCCCAGTACGCAACGTATTAATAGAGAAATGGATGCCTGGGCCACTTTTAAATCAATCCGGCATTTGCTTTGCCGTGGAAGGCATGGTCAACTTGAAGTGGCTTGGAGCTTATTTACTTTTTTTTTATAGAGCAAACAGTACAGTACCATACCAAATGAAAATGAGTGCCATGATTTCCATGGCACGGTTCAAAGCATCAAAAATAACCCATACGAGCACATTATTTTTTCAAGTCAAAATACCATGCCATCAATGGTAGATGATGTACTTTCAAAACCCCCTCTCCCTAATATGTAGAAAATCTTTTTGAGGGCCTAACTATGGAATACCTTAGTAGAGTCACAAAAAATAGCATACACTGTGCATGAATTCTACAGAAAAAAATTACTCACACGATATTGTAGAATTATTTCATTACAAAGCATCATTAGGTCACAACAGCAGTTTAAAAAATTTTAAATGTATGCTGAAAAACCATGAACCTCTAGAGCAGGGGTGTCAAACTCATTCACCTTGGCGGGCCACATTACCCAACTCATATAGCTCGAGGGCCGCATATGTATTTCAGGACCAATAACAAGAGAATTATATAAAATACTACCACAACTATATTATAATTATTATTATTTAAAAAGGCAACTGAAAGAGAAGAAAGAGTTTATTTACTTTAATCCCTGGTACTAATACTCCCAGATACTTGACACCTCTTTGCCTGTACAAGTGCATGAAGAAATGCATGTGGGTAATATGGATGAAGTGCCAGTAAGTTTCGATCATCCAACTGCAAGAGCTGTAAATCTTAAAGGAGCAAAGGAATTCCCGTTTGCGATTGAAGAAGTCATGGTGCCGCGGGCCGCAGATTGTAAGGGAGCGGACCACATGCGGCCTGCGTGTTTGAACCCCTGCTCTAGAGGTTACTTCATATGTAAGAGAGAAGATTATTTCTCGACACAGTCATTGACAAAAACACAAAGTTATCGATACCCTTCACAAACACTACTATGTCACTTGAAAACATATTACTCCAGAAAAAAGCAAAACTGATCAATTAATGAGAGTTATTAAAATTAACAGAAAATAAAAAAATTAAAATAATTTTTTAAGTGGATTATTTAAGATAAGTGAAAGGGCGTTGAGTATGGTAATATTAAAGAGCTAGTGGGTTATAACACTTACATAATATGCAGGAGGTGGCACATAGGCACACTGAGGTCGACTGGGGTCAAAGTATGCACTCTGAGCTGCCTCCGCTGCTTTGGCATCTGAAGAATTAATCACCAAAATCACGAAAATAAGACAATGCATAACATAAATTCAAATGTCTATCAGTGGAGACATTAATTCTGAAACACATTGCAAATTGCTGATGTGGGTAAAGGCCAGTTTATAATAAAATTACTTTAAATGAGCATTTAATGAAAAATATGGATTCGCATTTAAAGAAAAAAATTAGTGAGGCTAGGATGCCACCTGTCATTCTTTTGAAGAACTAACTGTAAACTGCTGCACACACAACAGGAGTTTCATCTACATAATACCCTGCGAGCCACCTCTAGGGTGTTTGGCAGGGGGTGAAAAATCACCAACATCCAGCATGCAAGAGGACCACCACATGCACACCACACGGTCATAGAAATATTACGCACAAAAGGAGTTTCAGGAGGAATCTGCAATACTTCAGGAGGTGGTAAGGGAGACAATTTTAAGTATTTTTTGTTCATAAACATGGGGTCGCAACTCCTTAGGGCCGTATGCTCAGTCGACCCTGAAGGGCCAACCGACCCTTGATATGCCATCAGCCCCTACATAAACAGATCTTGCCCAACATATGCCACATCAAGCCCTACATATGGCCGTTTTTGTAACTAAACGGACCATACTCAAAGGTACCTGAACCAGCCCTACACCCTACAAAAACATGGCGCCCAAATTTCCTCCACTGATCACTTCAATTAAAGAATCTACATTGTAAAAGATATTAAGGGAGAAGAGCTCACACGAACCATTTTAAAATGTACAAAGACACAGCAGAAAGGTAATAATACTACCACATTATACCAATCAAGCAAAATAAATAATACAATTGGCTGAAGTATAATACATATAATATAGTTGTATACATACACCTTGTTTTTGAGAACATGTATTAATATTTTTCACGTTTGGCACTTGGTAGGCTTATGAGAAACTAATACTTCGTTTACGTGAAACCATAAAAAACATATTTTCATGCCACTATTTGCCACATAATAAACTTAACTATGGAACGTAAAAGCAAATGACGAACCTTGATGGTGCAACGTAAGTTCCCACATCAATGACCATATTTGCCCGTACATATCACTATCTTGTACAGACCACTGTTGAAGTAATTTAAAGACAATATGGTTCTACTTTTGGCTCGATATGAGAGTATTTCTAGTGATAATTTATGTACCAACACGACCTGGCAGATGACGCTGATTGTTTATTTACCTGAGCCGTTGCCCTAGCAATACGCCCGACAATTATTGGACGTCTTTACTTAGTTTCATAGTTAGGTCCCATTACACAACTAGAGTGAAAAATCGGCACTGCGCCATCGTTTACATCATGACATATGTCATCCGAGAGAACTTGACGATGGAATTACCCCCCACCACTTATGTAAGACCGACGGGGAATAAGGCCCTTAGTTACTGAGCTATTGCAACGCAAACATTCTTTTGGATGCGATTTGTAGTTACCATGACAAAGGTTCTTTTTGGGTATCAAGAATTTTCAAAATTTTATTTAATATTCTCAATTTATAAGGACATTAAATAATTAAAGTGGACAAAAATGCTTGATTATAATTGCCTGAAATAATTTATCTTTGAGCTTCATTAAACGAGAGCTTTGAGCGAGTACCAATAATATGATTAATGAAACACTGACTTGCAATTTTCCACAAAAATAAAATTTAATTCGACTCGAGTTAAATTTTATTTTTGTGGAAAATTGCAAGTCAGTGTTTCATTATGAATCAATTCCACTCCATCTCGCTTGATTCCTCGAATTTTATACAATAATATGATTGTGCAATCTCACCCATTTTGAGATTAATTTTTTCAGACAATTAGAATTGCACTCTTTTGTCCAACCTTAATTACTTAATGTCTTTAAAATTCCAGGGTATTAGATAAATGTAGATCTTGCGCAGTTTGCAGTTGTTTATACACTTGTAAGATATTCCTTTCTTCAATGATCGATTCTTCCTGAACAAGTAAACAAAACTGGATATCTAATATCATCACTAACTAATGAGAAGTGGGTAGTAACATTTAAGCAAGTATTTTGTATTTTGAAGTGTTGAGAGAATGGGTCATGGCTGAATGCAGGCACATATCCAGGGGGAGGGCTTTGGAGGCATAACTCCTCCCCCCCCCAAACTTTTTTCCAAGTGGCAACTAACCACTATACAGGCGGTCCCCGACTTTCGTACACAATGCGTTCCCGAAAACTTGTACGAAAGTCGAACCATTGACTTCCATACTAATTAGGGGTTACGCTCCAAAAGAGCGGAATATACGCACTAAAACCTTTTTTTCGTGGATTTTATTTCAATTGACTTACTTTTGATGATATGTCAATAAAACTCCTCAAATCGTCTAATCTCATTCGAAAATACGCTGAAAATGCTAATAAAAGTTTAAAAAACAAGAACTCCGATGGCTATCGAGTGAAACTTCCCCTTGGCGTTTAAGTTGACATTCCACTTATTACGTCCACTATAAACAAAAAGACGTATCAAGAAGCATAACAAAAGTAGTTGTTGAACCCGCACTCTGGATACCTTTTAATTTTTGCACCTTTTAATGACATTCGGCAGGTGACATTCGTGATCACGTATATTTCAAATGATATTCAAAAAAGACAAACGGAATTTGGGTGATATTTCGCTCGATATTGTTGCTGAAGGTGCACATGAATTAAACAGCACTCAAACGAAAAAACACAATTAGAAAGAAGATCTTACTAGTTTTATTCAAAGCTATTTGCGATGATGTCTAGTCAACTTCTTTTGAAAAATATCTTCAATGAAGGCTTTCTTCTTCTCTTGATAAAGGAGCCTATAGCAGGCAGTCTCTCTCCCAAATATATCAACTAGATTAGAGTCAACTACCAACAATTCCCTTCATTATATACGTTCGTGTTGTTCGCATATACTGCCATTTGAAACAACTGAATGTTGGGATGCGCAATAAACATCGCGGGAATTTTAAAAAAAATTGCAGACCAACGTCCGAATTTAGCGTACGAAAGTCAAGTAAAAGGTGTCAATTTTGAACGTACGAAAGTGCGAATTGTGCGAAAGTCGAGTGTACGAAAGTCGAGGACCGCCTGTATACCAGCTGAGAAGACCTATCCTATGGGTACCTTCTTACCTCTGACAATTCATGTTTTGATATAAAGGCGGTCCTCGACTTTTGTACACTCAATTTTCGTACTATTCACACTTTCGTATATTCCAAATTCACACCTGTAACTTGACTTTCGTACGCTAAATTCAGACTTTCGAACATTTGTCTGTAATTTTTTTAAATTCCCATGAAATTTACTGCGCATCCCAACATTAAACTGTTTCATATAGCAGCGCATGCGGACCATACGAACGTATACGATTGTAGTGTTGACTTTAATCAAGGTGATTTTTTGAGAGAGACACAGCTTGCTATAGGCTCCTTTATCAAAAGAAGAGGAAAGCTGTATTTCAGCCTTCATTGGAGAGATTTTTCAAAAAAGTTGACTAGACGTCATCATACAGCTTTCAATGAAATTAACAAATAAAAGTGCTTCTTTCTAATACTGTTTTTCCTTTTGAGTGCTGTTTAATTCATGTATGACATTTAAACGATATTGCACGAAATACCCCAATCCCATATGTCTTTTGTCTTTTTTTGAATAACTTGCGAAATATGCGCGACCACAAGATATAGGCTGTGACGATCGATGTCACCCGCCGAGGAAAACGAGGTGTAAAAATTTAAAGGTATCAGGAGTGAGGATTCAAAAATTGCATTTTGGAATGCTTCTTGATATTTCTTTTTATTTATAATGGATATTATAAGTGGAATGTCAACTAAAATACCGAGAGGAAGTTTCACTTGGTACCTGTAATAAATTAAAATTTTTAAAACTTTTATTTACATTTTCTGCATATTTTCGAATATGTTATGAAGAATGATGTTATATAATGAGAGGAATTTTATTATTATATTAAACTTTAGTTTATTAAAATAAAATCTGTGCAGAAAATAAGGTTTTAATATGTACGTATATTTTGATCTTTTGGAACGTAACCCCTAAATAGTATGGAACTCAATGGTTCGACTTTCGTACATTCAACTTTCGTACACGTTTCCAGGAACGCATTGAACGCGATGAAAAATGAAAGTCGGGGACCGCCTGTAGTTACATTTCATAATTTCTGCCAATAACAAACCATGTATTTAACATATAGCATTATGCAGACAAAATATATGGCTGACTCATTAAATGTATGGCTTTTCTATGGACGTAAATTGAACGCAAACTATTAGTATAGGCAACCTGCATACCTGCCGTGTGCTCCCCAAGCTAATTTCTGAATAAGCACCAGGCTGAACAAGGAATATTTTGATTTAGTAGTCACTTACCTTTCCCATCCAACAACTGATTTGTTTTAATGAAATAAGAATGCAGTTCCGAATGAAAAACCCCACTCTGAAACTAACCATAGTTTTTTTTGTCTTACCCCTTATAGTTATGAACAACAGACTTAACATTGTTTTCCTAAATACATACAAAGCATTTTTTATTTCCTTTGCTATCAGACGATACTAAACTTCCTACTTGTGGCTTTTGCAGTGCTGGATTGCAGTTCTCTTCACTGTTTTCGGGTTACCTGCTTCGAAGTTGATCTCAGATGACATTTCATAGCCTATGATGGCCACATCTTCATATCAGGTCTGAGTGATCTATTCTGATCCGACTCAGACCTGATCTGAAAATGTGGACCACAAAATGTCATCTCGAGAAAAAATTCCATGCTACAAACCAGACAACCATGGAGAGAAATATTACACTTCCATCACAAAATATTTGTGAATAGAGAGTACAAAAAGTGAACTGAGTAAGATAAAAGCATTTTTGTATCTGATGTGAACACAAACTCAAGTAAAGAAAATAAGTTTCTTAAAAAATTCCAATACATTGTTGTAAAGAAAAATAAAGCTTTTTTGTGCTTATTAAATTTACTGAATCTAAGCATTCATTGAGACTGTACATGAACAACACCAAAAGTAAAATATTCAGAGATAAAATTGCCAAAAAACCAACAGGATCACATTGTAATTTAAAGTAAATTTGTTGTTAAACAGAGTTAACTTCATTGACATCTTAAATACTAATTTTTATCAGACATTTACAATCATTACTACCACAAGTAATTTTATACTCAACATGAATATGTTCTTTAAGCTTGAAAAAAGATCAGCTAATTTCCATAAAATAAAATATGGCAATTTCTGGAGGTGGAAATTTTTCTAAGTGTGGCATCAGTGACATTAACCTTCCAAGGTAAGAAAATATGGGCATGCAATAGATTTTTGGTAGAGCAATTGATGCTTCACATCTTCTTTCATCTAACTTTCTCTTTATTTACCATTTGCGGCCATTGGTGCCTGTGTAAAGCCCATGGCTCCAGGAGGTGCACTAGGTGCAGTTGCATTGGCGTATCCGGTGTAGCCATTGATGCCTGGGTAGGGTGGCGGCATATCAGTCATGTACACACTGTTGGCTGCGGGATGAAAAGTGAAAGTATTCTCATTAATCAAAAGAGATGTTACACAAGTAAAACTTAATTCTGGGTTAAGCTTGATGGACAAGGTTCCATTGTTACAAAAAGCGTGAGATAATGAATTGTAAGCGCGGTTTCATTAAGATTATTAAAAAAACGGAAAGTGTGTCATAAAAAAATGGAAAGTGTTTCAGAAATGCTCAGAGTTCTAAGGTGGGAGAGCTTACAAGAGAGGAGGAAAAGAAGCAGGCTATGTGGCATGTTTAGAATAATGAGTGGGGAAAAAGGATGGAAAGAATTTGAGAAGGACATATTAAAACCCAGCTTTGTTGGAAAAAATGATCACCAGTTCAAGATAAAGTGCCGATCACAAAGGACAAATGCGAAGCAGTTCTCCTTCTTGAATAGGACCATATGGGACTGGAACGATCTACCAGCAAAACTATTTGAGTCCTTCCCGAAAAATTTACATAGTTTTAAAAAGCGGTTGAAGAAGTAGCGACCAAGGGCTTTTCATAATGTTTTCTATTGTTTTTTCAAATGTTTTCTATTGTTTTTACAATGTTTTCTATGGTTTTCTTTCATCATATGTACATGTTACCACCAGGCCAATGGCCTACTTGTAACAATTTTAATAATAATAATAATAATAAAAGCTGCGAGATGACGGGGAGCCGCCTCGAACGGACTTCATTTGAAACCCAGCCATTAAGCACGTTCCTGCTGTCATCGGAAGAGTTGCTTGAGAAACGATCTCTCTCGGTGACTCCAGGGACGTGGGCTGACGGCGGCTAGGGGAGGCAGCTGTGGTTGGGCAGTGGGATAGAGTGTAAGGCTTGGGCTGAATAAAGTGAAGTTGCTTTGTGTGAGAATTTGGACTTGTTCCCTGCTTTGTTTCCCCCGAACCCCTTTCCTGTCGGCGAAGACGACTTACAGAATGAACATTTATTTATGCTCTGGGTTTCCTCATAAGAGCAAAAACAAAATAATTGCAACAATTTTTGCACAAAAAAAACAAAAATAATTAAATTTATATCATAAAAATATAACTGACACTATAAAACTAAATTCACCCAGCACATTCCCATCTGCAACATAAAGCAAAAAAATAACCTCAGGTAAACAACGAGAAAAAACAGAATCGAACAAGAGGAAGAGAAAAATCAGAAAAAAAACTTTAGATCACTTATGATTGCACACTATAGAAATAAATATAAATTATTGATATAGAATATAATTTACACCCTACGAATATAATTGACGCCATAAAAAAATACATATAACTTACCAAAGTAGGTTCTCTCTGAGGTAATAAATAAAAAGCTTTTCTACAAAAATGGATAGAGAAGAGGCTTACTATATATCTACGAGGGAGGTGGACCTATGAGGTTGATCTATGATAACCTTATTCAAATTTTGTCTAGTTTTTAAGCATCTGGGGGGGGGGGCTGCCCCTCCTCAAAATCCGACTATGAATGCATTGACGAAATTTGAACAGGTTCAATTTTCTGTCCATGCCTTCACACAAGTTGGGTGAATACACGGTGCATTTTCGTGTTCATAAATTAAGACATTAACTCGCACGGGTTAATGTACTATGTAAACAGGCCTTTAGATGACACCATTTGCAGGGACATTTAATGATCTTGCACCTAAAAACTACTCTTTTAGAATTCATTCTATTTCTTCTTGCCTGGAATTCTTCACATATATTCTCATTTTTGATAAATTTCCGCACTGTTTCGCATGTTTTACAATGGCATCGCGATTTTTTACCACGGTATTGAATGTTGAGACTGGCAATCCAATCCAATGCGATTGGATTGCCAGTCTCAACATTCAAGTTGCTTTGCCAGCGTTTGAATCGATGCGGGTTCTGGTGTGGGTATCAACTAGCTCTAAAATTTTCATTTTCTCATCAATTAAAGATGTCCATTTTTCACCTCGAATTTCCATTTTCAAGCAGGATAAATTCTATTTCCCGTACTAATTGAGGGTAACTTGGCAATATACGAGTATCTGAACTACTCCTCGGCGATCAAGTAGTACAAACTGTCGTGCGACTTCATAATTTATGAAAGTTACAATAGTTTGCGATACACTGAGACTTGAATGGGATAATTCAAGTTTAAATAAGTTTTTTAAAGCATTTAATTAACCCATAATTGCTACGCAACTGCTGAATGAAGTCAGCGCAAATGATCCCAGTTGTCGGTCAAGTTTTATAGTTCCGGCATTTATCACGTTTCATCACGTATGGTTTCCTTTCAAACTCTTGTATCAATTTAAAGACTACATGATTATTTCCAAAATTCCTTCAGGAGTTCTTACATTATAATTATTAAATAGCTCGATTGCTCAAAACAACTACTTTCATATCGTGAATCTTTTTGCTGACAGAAAACGAGATGACGTAGTTCAACTTTCCGACGCTAGTGGCGTCGTGTCCCGCGACATTCAAATTCTTCCCGAAAATACTTCTCATTACGTCTCTCTCTCTTGAATTTTTAAATACAAATGTGCAAAAGGAAGAAAAAAGGACAGTTTTTATGGGCTGATATGCACGATTTATTGTTTTAATAGGCAAATAATTTTTTTTAGTCGGCACGTCGTGATGCACTTGGCGGGAAAACGAAAAAAACACGGCGTAAATACAGGGTTCTGTTTACATTGGAGAGATAGGAAATATGACGGGACCCAGAAAAAAAACTTGCAATTTGCGGGAAAACGTAAATTCGGATAACACAAATATGGGGTTCTACTGTATTAATAATGGAGTTATTCAGATATCTTAGCCTAAAAAGTCTATGTGCAGTTATATTCAAGAAGTAAGACCCAGAGAAAAACAGCATAAAAGAAGAAGAGATGATCGGAAGAAAGATATTTAGAAATATGTACATGGTTCTACCAACAATGAGTTCTCTGACGTTTCACTGATTTTCAGCCAATTTACACAATTTTCAGAAGGATAAAATAGTGTCAAATGATATTAAAAATTTTCTTTTACGTAATTGCTTTAATATATTATAAATACAAAACCAACACTTTAACTACAACACCAACCTGATCCCTGATAGAATAAAAAAATGGATTCTTACCAGGTGGGTGTTCAGGAAAAGCGTGAACTGGAGGAGACCATCCGTAGTAACCAGTTGGTGGTGGTGCATAGGCTGGGGGTGGTGCAGCATACCAAGTGCCTGCTGGTGGAGAATATGGAGGTGGTGCATCCCTCGGAGGCCCATTTCTGGATGCTGTAGGTGAAACAAAAGAATAAATGACTTTCAAGCACATTCAGCCAAAGGTTTATCTTATCTTCACACAACCATGCACATAGGGCATTTTCAAAAGTGCCAATAATAATTGTTACTTTGAATTTGAGTTAACTTAATGACAAAAGACAACAGTCTCATATGACAGCAATGAACTTCCTCCTAAGGCTGCATTAATGACTGCGGTATGATGGGTACTCAGAAATTCAATGCTCATTTTTTTAAGGTGTTGACCGCTAGATGCCTCCTCTGTTGGAGGCAGTTTGTAAGCGGTCATATCAGATTGTTTTCTCTCATCATCAAGTGAATATGAACACAGGTAAGCTTGATTTTTTCTGCTTCCTAACATAGCCTCAGCAATGAAAAACTACAGTGGAACCTCGTTAAAGCGAGTACGGGCTATTGCGAGACCCCCACCATTACAAGAGATAGCCAAACCACCGTCAATGGACCCTATGATTAACATGAAAAAAAATTTGTTTTTACGAGGCCCTATTGTTGTTGACACTCGCTATAATGAGAGTCTCCATCACCGGAAAACCTTCACCATGAGTCCCTAATCTCCGCAATTGCTGGCGATATGTTAGAAATGAAGTTAACATGGAGTTCTTAGTCTAAAATTCATGTGGTAAACTGTTGTTCGATATGTAAGCAGTTCATTTTGGTGCAAATATTGTGGCATTAACATTCTCGAAAGCTCGATTTTCTTTTGTTCCTTGGGTGGCAGAAAGCAGTCGATAGAATACCAGCACGTCCGTGAGTTGCGTAAACAAAAGAGCATTTGAAGGTAGACACCATAGCCAAAAATGCAAAACATGTCAAAGCGAGAAAATGAAAATAATAGAACAATACGAGAGTGGCGTTATTAATTTATCTACCTATTCGCTCTTCACAATTTAAGAAATCAATGAGAAGATTAGGTCTGCCGTGGTTTGGGAGGGCAAACCTTCACAGCAACAGCACTTAAGGAAAGCAGAAAATTAAAAATTAAAACCATACGATTAGCGTAGCTTTGTCCGTGTGGTTTTGCCAACTTCAGTCTGTGGGAACTATATGTATGCTGAGAAAGAGGCTATAGTGGAGTATTTCAGTGATAGATTGAGAATCAAGAACTTAAAGTATTTGAAAGGTTGGTTATACTAATTAAAAGCACATAAGCGTTATCTCCCTTCATAATAGCTGGTGATTCCTGCAGTGTAAATCCGAAGCCGTGGAAGAAAGGTCTCGAATTTTAGTGGAATATCTTAAGAAGTATTCCCCACGCGATACAACGCATACAAAATGGAACTCTTTTAAAACCTACTCCCCGACTAAACCTTTGCAGTACAGGGTGTTTCTTACAATGATGCTTCTAGAGGCAGGTAAGGCGCTGTTAGAGATGACATACGTGAGAAACTGATGCTGCGCTTTTCGTTTATTTATACCCTTTTTCTGAACTGTTGGCGGCTGGGGGGTAGAGAGCTAGTAGCCAATTAGAAGCCCTACCTCTTCCACCTCACCATTCCCCTTCATCTGGCCGACCAGCATTGCCAGTTCGTGGAAATAACTGAACGTGAGGCAGTACAAGCACGATCTCCACAGATTAAGTTTGGCAACACTGCGAGCTGGAGAGCGATGTTCACAGCACGGTAGTCGGAGAGACTATGGCCCTGCGGCCTACTACACACTTTCACCTGCCACTCTTCTGTGGTTGGCTAGAAGAGTGGGTGGGCCTTGAGCGCTCAAGGTCAGCCGCCACCAGTTTGCAAAAAGGGTGTTTAAAAAATTGTGAATTCTTTTCCATGTTTTGCAGTCATTACTGAGAATATTAAATCAATAAATTCATACTTTTAAGTTTTGTTGGCCTTAGGGTCCATCAGATGGGTATGCTTTTTCATTTCTCTGTTGCATACATTACCCGTGCGTGTTAAATTATTCAGTTTCTTGCAGCTTGCTTTTGTTTTACTTACATGAAATCAGCATAATATTTTCAATCAGTTCAGTGCTTATTTATTGAATGGATAGTTTTTTATTAAGGTAAGGAAATTTATTGATGCAAAAAATATCACCTTCCGCCTGGATTAATGCTAAAGTTTACCAGATAGAAATGTCTCTGTCACCACACCAATCCTGTTCCAATATAAGTGTTGACGAAAGATTTATTGGCTATTATTTGCTCCACCTCCAGTAAATTGAAAATTCGCTATAGCAAGTGTTTATTTGAGCACCATGGGGTCTCATTTAATCAAGGTTGTACTGTAATACAGGACATAAGACACAAACCAACAACCTAGACTTCACACTTGGGCTTAAACAAGACCACCACTGTTATAATTTAAGTCTTTGATGAATGTTAAGAAACAAAGTTACATAAAAATATTGTTTGAAATCAGTTTATGAGTAATATTTAATTGGGTGTAGACTTTAATGTACCATGTTTGTAAATTATTTTTTAAGTAGCAATTTATTGTTCAGTGATAGAATGACCCATTTGCCTGAAACTTTTGCATGAATATTATTAAAAGAAAATAAAAAATGGGAGTTATTCATTATTTTTAAGGATTAAGGTAAAGGAGAACTTTAAAAATATACATCTCCAAGGTAACTCTAACAGTAATAAAGAATTTCTAAGTAATAATTTTAAAAAAACTGACCACGATATAGAAGATTCATAGTTTGTGGGTTATTTCATCTATCTCTCAGGCCATGACAGGTTATTTTGAGCTGTAGCCATGCCAAATAATATGCACTCAACAGTATATTTCAACACAAAATAAGCCTCCCAGGCAGTGGATTCAAACCTGTTATGGATTTCCCGACACAACTGAAATTCACAACTTACCCATCTGAGCTAGCTTCAGCATAGCCTGACCAAAATCAATGGCTCCACCTGCCTTGAATAACAGTTTGAACTTGGCTTCACCAACCCAATTCCCATTAGGCTGAGCTCTCACTTTTCCCTTGATAAAATTTGCTCCAAATACTGGTTGCTCCAATTCCACCTGGATATAAAGACAAGAGGAAAAGGTGACATATGGTAGAGATAGGTTAGTTTGGTTCCTTGTTTCACAGGCTCTTGAACTTAGAACTAGAATTGGAACTGAAGCCAAAAAGAATCCACTCCAAAAAAATTTGCTCAAAAGTCAATTTGAAAACTTTGCATTAACTGAAAATGAAGACATTGGATTCAAACCTGGAAAATATGCTATTTATTCCATGTATACAAAATATTATATTCTTCTATTGACCTCTATCCTATGAATTCATATCGAAATAATGAGTATAGGTCAGTATATTCATAAATTATCCTTCGCCAATGTTCTGGATTTTAACCCTTTTGAGGCGGTTGAGTTCTCTCTTTAGCATGACTGCTGTACTAAGCCCAGAGAAACTCTTCCGTCCCCTCTGTATGGAGCATTTTTGCAGGGCATTCGTTAAGAAGGGTCTCACGGATAATCACACACTCTCAACCAAGGGCGGATCCACGATTTTTTTCTGAGTGGGTACCAGGGTCTGACAAGCAAACGGTCTTTTCATATTTGGGGTTAAAACACAATATGCAACAGTTACTCTATGAAATATACTCTTAACTTTAATATAACAGTTATTAATAAGTATGTACTTATAACCTTTAGATTAAAATGTAAAATTATTTAATATTTGTATTAAAAATCTTGTCTAGCTTTTGAGCGTCTGGGGGGGGGACACACACGTGCCCCCCCCCCGGCCTATGCTCTCAACACCAACCTATTTCGACCCTTCCTCGCGGAGACTCCGTATTATCTCGGACTCCGAGGGCAGTTGGGCTCCCTTCTTTCGGGGTTTATAACCCTACCAGCGGCATTGGTTCGCAGTCATGCTGCGTTTATACTAATTAGCTACACGGATAATTGTTGCTTGCACGTAAATTACAGACTTTGAATTGAATTCTTCGTTTTATTCTGAGAATCGTCAATTTTGAATGAAGCTCCACCATCAATATTAATGCAGCAACAATTTCCATGTTGATGCTTATACTGAAATCGAGATATAAGTTAATATTTATCGTAGAATTTCGCTTAAAAATTGTAAACGCTGCTCAAAAGACAAAGAATTCAATTCTTAGTTTATATTTTTTGAGATAGGAACAAATATTTATTTCAAAAAGTATCTGAATGAACAATTGAATGACTGCAGTCCCTAAATGCAGGCTCTGGGTACCTGCTCCCAGATTTCGTGAATCATCTAAGTTATCAAGACCCATGGCAGACAAATTCTATATCATACCCAGCTAACAGAGTGCTTGGACATGGATACCTTTCCATATATATCAAATGCCTAATATAACTGTTATATGGCTAGTTATATCCATATTTTCACATTATAAAGATATCAGGAGAAATTACATTTTAACTCACTCAGCTGATTTCATATATGTCACCCTAAAGTATAAAAAAATTCACAATAAATGAGGACCACAAATTTTACACAGCAAAACAATGGATGAGGACCATAGATAAGACTCAGGACTGAAAATGTTGGGCAATTAGGAATCACAGAAAACAACTACGTTAAACTGACACATTCTTAATAGCAAGTAAACTTCTCACTCCGTGCACAAAATAAAATCTAAACTCAATAAAAGAAACATTAGTACTCGGCAGGGAAGTTCTCATATAAAGCAAGGTGAAAGGAATTTGTAGTAACTAAAATTTGCACACCTTTGGTAGATAAAGAAAAGTCTACACAAAATCTTAGGTGTCAGAAAGAGGAGTATTCTTAAGAGCAGGTCATTAATGACTATAAAAGTAATTATTTTTCTTTTATATCAACAAATTTTTTTCAATTTTCACATTTTGAATTTATTTTAATTGAAAATAAATAACCAAACCATTAAAAATATCACAATCACACTGTTATTGGCAAAGAGTATCAGGCCATCTATCCTAGGTGTACCTAAACATTGTATCCTCTACTGCAAACAGCTCATGATTACGACATTCATTCCACTGATCATTGAAATAAAAACGAATACTAATAATAGGTACGATTACGACTTACATACTTCAAATTAATAGGATTTGTATATTTCATTAACAAAGGAAACAGTTTCTTATAAATGACTTATTGAAGGAATACAGTATGGCAAAGCAAAACCTTAATCGTTCTATATGTCAAAGTTACATGGATCATTTTCACTTCAGAACATCTTTGACTGTCAAATTATTTACTATTTTAGGAAATAATACAATTATTTGACACTAACCTCACTAATAGTTACAAATGGAAAACTAAATGACTGAAGTTGATCCCGGGAGTCTTTATGATTGAAAATCATCCTGTGGGTTGTGAGGTACATACGCCCTTGTTTAGTACCCTTGAAAGCCGGATGCTCATTTCCGTGGAACTCAACCGATACATTGTTGCTGAAAAGGACGATCCTGAAAGAGGAAGTCAATATGGAAGAGATAAAACGGTGATAGAGAGCAATGACGCACTTGAATTAAAGGTGCTCCTCAATATTACCAAAATGACGTTTTTGATCAACTAAGGACTTAACTGTCCGATTGAACATTAAATGACAAACGGTATTATGTAAAATATTGATTATAATTCATTTAAAATGACTTAATAGAGCAACAAGGCCAATTAATAGGCAGTTCTAGATCATTCGCTACATGAACCAGATGATTGAGACGAGAGGGCCTCCAAGACAAAACAGGAGCACAATTATTAAACCAACAAATAAAATGAATTGAAACTATTTTAATCACTCTAAAAAATCCAAATTACCCTTCTCCTGCGTGAATTAAAACGCCTCCATTTGCATGCGCAGTATTTAAGGACATTTTCGTTGATAAACACCGACAACTCTCTCACCACTTGTTTTCGACACTCAATTGTCAGTCATGAGAAAATGAGAAACAGGAGAAACTTGCGTAATTATTACGTCATCACGTCCTACTTTCGTCAAGAAAATGGTAAAATATCTTTATTATTGCATATTTATTTACTGAAGTGCAAATTCAATGCGTAAATTATTTAAATAGGTTTCATTAGTTAATGGTAACACTCAGTGCGCTCTAGGTAATTAGTTCCCTTTAACCTGCTCTACCTGTGATTATGTTCATGGCGGAAAAATCAATGCTGACTTTCGGTCAAGACATGCGCACGGAGGGAAATAAAATACCTCTCCAATCTTCAACTGTCGTATAGGATTTCCGAAAGGAGCCGGTTAATTATTTAGGATGTTATTACAGGTGTGAATTGTTATTGCGATTTGTAAATAGTGTTTTGTGTGGGATCTGCGTATGAGGTTATACATGCGACGAAGTAGCTATTGATCACTGTACTTCGCCATCAAAATATGCCTCAAAATGATATATTTACGATCATCATTGAATTTAAGTAGTGCGAATGACGAGGTAAGGCCATTCTATCGGTAAAATTCCACTTCTGCGTGGACATAACATTTGTTATCAGGCAGACACCCCATAAATAGAACAAAGATGGATGAAAATTTAAGCAGAGGCTACATACAACTGGGTAAATCTCGACCATCAGCTGCTAGGTTTACTCATGGCAACCACCAGCACATCTCGCCTCCTGTTGACAAGTGCAACTGCATATATTTGGCCCTAGTTCTTGCTGGAGTTGGATTTCTTCTACCTTATAACAGGTAATTTTAAGTTTCTTTTTCAATTAATGGGAGTGGCTCTTTGCATTTTTCCTTTGACGCTCGCTTGTTCTTATGTCCTTCATGTAAATAAATGGTATATCACTTTATATTCTCTGTACAAATGCTCTTTCAGTATTTATAGCTCATGTAAATTAATATTTTGGTTCTTTTAAGCTTACTAAGGATTAATATTTCATTTTCATAATTATTAGTCTTCATTTTGGATTTTTATTGTAATTGTTTTGAAAATTTGTAATTTATTTGCCTGTGAATCAGTATTATTTCATCCACCCAGTCAGCACAATTGTGGTAATACATTTGTAGTACAATCGTATTACTAAGGTTTTTCAAAACTGAGTACCTATATGTTGTATCACAATTGTATTATATTGGTAATACATTGTCAGCTGTCCTCGAAAAAATATATTATTATTTTTGTACAAAGTTGAATTACAAATGTATTAAAAATTGTATTTCTTTATTTGTAATATAATTGTATTACAGTTGCAAATACAAGTCTCATCAGGTGTTACCTCCAGTGCCATAGTGAACAGTCACCCATTAAATGGGCAATTGCTTACTATATGGTCCTGGAATTAACATTGCCAAGGTATTAATTTTTCCATTCAATGCCGCGAAGTAATTTGCAGAGTAATTGCCTCTCGATTCGTATCTTGGCTTGGTATGAAACATATGTGCACGCAGAGGTATCAATGAAACTTTATAATGAAGTTACTTCACCATTTCCTTTTGGTTTAGAGTGGCTGCAGAGCTACCAATCGCACTTCTTATTTGTCTCGAGTCAGATCTCAGAAGAACTTAAAAATCTTTGAACTAAAGTATGTAATTTCTACCTAACTTCTACTTACGCGTGCATTAGAACTTGATGATCTAACTCATGGCAAAAGTGGTGCAGTGCTAATTGTTAAAAACATAATTACGATCATATTTCTCTTGTTTTACAAAGGAAAGAGATGGGAAATACACTGGGTTTAAAAATTGCATTTTGCTCCTATTTTTGTTCTATATTACAATCGTATTACAATTGATTTGTTTGGAGGTTTTGGAATACAGCAGTAATACAATGGTTTTATAAACATTAATACAATTTTAACTGAGATTTACATTTTGTATACAAGCAATTGTGCTGTCTGGGCAGAGTATAATTATTTTATTTGGTTTATTAACTGATTTCAATGATTTGGAACATTTTTCGTCATTGTCTGTGATTCATTGTGAAGATTGGTTCGGGCAAGTAGCTCAACCCAGGGTCTCCTGGAGATGTATAAATTTCACCAATTCGCAGAAGGGGTCAGCTCCTATCTCTCGCCCACGTAATTCTTTGAGTTGGGGTGTTCCTAAGAACACCTAAGCCTAATTAGGCTTCACCCAGGATTTGAACTCAGAACCCTCTTGTCAGTATACTTGGCGGGTGGGTATTACGCTTACACTTACTACACTTACACCTGGTGGGTATTACACTTGGGTATAGCAGCGGTCTTTACAGCCACTTGCCTGAGCACTCATTGCTGATTGGGGAGCTCAAATATTTATTTATTAACTTACAGATGAGTTACACCATTTCAAAAATACTTTATATTGATTGCTGAGCGAACATGATCAAGATGACTAAAGCAAATTGACAAGTCAGTGCAGGCTATTACTATAATTGAGAAAAATTTGCAACAAAACAGGCATTGGAGATAGTGATGATAATATATTTCAACTAATTATAATTTAACGACCCAAAATATGACTTTTGTCTCAATGTTAGCATAATTATTAATACATGAGGGGTATGTACACAGTAAGGAATGTTTTTGAATTAAAAAAATTAAGTTCAGAGAAAATTTTTTATAATAAGTATACATCTGAAATGGTTACTAAAATACTTATTTTCTACAAAGTCAATAAACAAATTGAGAATGTAGCTTCGAAATTCCTTCATCATAGAATTTTGCTGCCTGCAATCTCAGCCATTCAGTTATGCTCACCCAGAGCTTGTCGTTGATGTCAAAGTGCTGTTGACATTCTTGGAAACATGTAAAAGTCACTTGGTTTATAGAGTGGAAGAGGGAAAACCTCCCATTTGAATAAATGAAGGAGTTCTTGGGTGTGGTTTGCCTTCTGAGGTCGGGCATTGTAACTGACCATACCTCACAACTGGCAGGATTTTCAACTGTGGGGCACATTTTCAATTTTAATTGTATAAAAAAATGGGCAGTATGGAGATGTTCCCTTTGCCATGGCTGAACACCACCTGAGGTGCCAAGCTCACGGACACCAAGATATACACGACTGGCACTCGCCAAGTGGCAGCAGTCAGAAGCATTTCTTACATTGTGAATAGCCTTTGCATAAACCAAACTAAGATAGGTAGCAACAACATAACAAAACGATGAATGTTAGAACGCAGGTTTCCGTGGCGATGGTCTGACGCGGAAGGAAACCCGGAAGAAATGCAGAGATCAAAACGATGAATATTAGCTCTTGCTGGCAAGTGGTGTGTTGCTAGATGATTCAAAAGCCTTAGTGCTCTTTTAACTGTTCCATCCAAAGAGAATGAGAATATGCTACATAGTGGTCCACTCCTATGCTCAGTGAAAGCTCTGAGCCCTCACCATCCTGAATGTCCCCAATGAAGTAACTGAACAGAATGCTGCTCTCAATTTTTTAATTACCGAACATTATTGATGTATTATATTTAATTATCTATATAGAAATAAAAGAGAATGTCTGTTTGTATGTCTGCCATGTGTTTCCATATGGCTGCATAGACTGTGACTAAAGTTAGTGCATAGTGCATCTCATGCTCCCAAACCCTGTAGTGCTACTTTCAGTTGTGTCCGACGTGTCCTTAGTGTTGTTTCCTCAATATCGTTACGTCAATATTACTTCGGCAGTTGGACATCCTGCCGGTTAGGCACACCTCTTGACACCCTCTAAGGGAAAACATATCTCAAAAGATACTTCACTTAACTATTAATCCTCTTGGTGCTAACCGGGGATCGGGTTGGTGTGGTGGCTAGAGTGTTGGCTTCCCACTCGGTGGGCTCGGGTTCAAATCCCGGCGGTGGCAGAGAATTTTCAGAGATTGCCCGATCCCTGCTTGAATGTTGTGTGGAGGACATTTCAAGCGCAACAATCCATCCGTCGGATGGGACGTTAAGCCGTGGTCCCCTTGGTGCCTTTCGCTAAGAGCAGGCTAATGCAGACGCCGGGTTTCTCTCCACCCTACCAAACCCTTCCCTCATGGCTCAAATGACCTCAGCTGTCGGTCGCCTCCTCCAAAAACCATAACCAACCTTCTTGGTGCTAACCCTTTTGCTAGATTATACATTCACATGATGTTTGTGGTCTAAGCACATACGGACATACACAATGGTTAATGTTTACTAGCAGATAGGTCAACCGCAGGCTATGGATATTGTTTTTTCCATTGTTTCCTGTTCAGCGCCTTCCGCTCACTGTCTTATTTCAATTTTGAGCCAACCGTGAGGATACATTAGGGGGGGGCCATCACCATACCTCCTTTGTTCCTTTACCTAAAAATCCTGCCATGTGACCATGAATTTCAAGTTTCCCACTCTCATGTGTACTATCCTTCCCAAGCAACACCGGGTAACCAGCTAGTTTCATATATATGTTGTATTTGTCCAGGATAAATAAACCCTCAGCAAAGGGTTTTTTATCCTAATCTATTACTAAATCGAAGAGTTAATCAGGTAATTGATATTGGGAGAAGCAGTTCACGACTGTGTTTTAGCTTTCCCTGATCAGTTTGAATGACATGAGCATAAAATTGTTAAAATGCTAAAGAAAACTTGTTTGAGTATAGGGGAAAGGGTGGCATTGTGAAAAATGAAATTAAGTGCATTCTGAGAGGTGAATTTTTTTTTATCATAAGTCTGCCGACCCAAATGTACAGAATATCAATGCCAAGAAGGGGCATTTTTTGGGAGTGGCCGAGTGCTTAATTTGATTTTCTCACAGTAGCTTCTGATAAAATATACCTTGTATGAAGAGAAAAACTAATTATTGGAAAATATCTGTGAGGTGACCTGTAGGCTATGATAGTTAAAGGCTACCTGTTAATGAAGCAAACATCCCAAGCAGCAATAAATATCCCAGCAACATCCAAATAACATTGTCGGCATTAACTAATAATATCCGTGCAATATCCATGTTATCCAACAGTGGACATAGATGTCCATATTATAACATCTCTCAGATAACTTCACAACATCTAGCTAATGAGTAGATTATGGGTGTGCTTATTATGGTTTTTAGTAATCCCCAGACGTACAAACAAAACATTTGTGCTCTTCAATTCTATGCTGAACATATGCTACCTACAGATACTGTTTGGAATTGCAATTTTTTAATATTACAGATATTACATCTTAGATATCTATTTAACTTTATTTTAACAACCCTGTCGTGGATGTTACAAACAGGATATCTATGTAATGTTGTCAAAATATTCATCGTGTAATAACAGCGTGTTAAGGATATATCAGCCTCATTTAGATATCCAATGGTATCGTCCGCTGCATGGAATGTTAAGGGAGATACTACAGGCTAGGCAACATGCTTTACGCAAAACTGATCGTTTAGCATGTTTTAAACCTCTGGTTTTATTTTCTATGAGATCATTATTTTGTACTGGTACTCCTTCATTGGGTCCAACTTTAGATATAATTTTAGCCCTTTGTTGAACTTTATCTAACTTGGTTTATCATATGAATGTTATCTGGTGACTGTGTTTTAAGGGAAATACTTGTTTCATCCGAGAATAAATATGATCTGGGAGGGTATATATAAATGATAAAATAGATGAGTTGTAAATGGTTAAGAGCTGATGACATATGTTACGGCTTAGCTAAGTACAATGCATATCAGATAAAGCGAATGTTTTTTAATTGTCTGGGTAAAGTAATTTGGGTTTTTACTGTTTTGCAGTTTCATCATAGCAGTAGATTATTTTCAAGCAAGGTTTCCAGCTTCAACCATCGTGTTTGATCTCTCTCTCGTCTATGTGCTAGTAGCCTTCATAGCTGTCCTTGGCAACAACCTGTTGGTTGAAACTCTCTCTCTGAACACAAGGATCACCTTCGGTACGTATTCCACAATATCCAGTTGCTAATTCTAACAAAGTTTTGTGCTCACCTTGAATTAGAGCATTTACTAATGGACTCAATAGCAATAGAATGATGGTATTACTTCTCCTAGGAGAGGCAAGAAATGGGGTCTAACACCAATTTTTTAAAAATTTTCATTCTAATGGAGATTAAATGATTAAGAGATATGTATGTATTTTATGTATCTTATGTATTTTTCCAAATTCTTGATCTGTCACACTGGCACTATTGGCTCTAGGGGATGCTTGGATGATATGCAGGTTGCCTATACTGGTATTTTGTTGTCAATTTGCACACATCAGAAAACCAATTGTATTATTTGGTTTGCGTAATGCTGAACATTTAATTCCTCTCTAGTTGTTGGCAGTGGTGGATCCAGAGAAGGGCTATCCAACTTGCGCTAGATAAAATGGTAATTTTGTTCAGACCCCTACTACTGCTGGGAGATTATCCCTCAGGCCCACCACCTATCCCCTACTTGTCCCTATTTGGGTTTTGGTGCTGTATGTTGGCAAGCATCATTAAATGTAACTGTTTCGAAAATTGGAGAGTCAGAGTATAGAAACTGCTATGGTCAGCATCTCCTCAGCAGATGTATTGCGGGTAGTCTCCTCAAAGGATAATATTTTGGGGATGGTGGAAGCCTCCAAAACCCCTCCCTGGCTTCATGCCTGCTGTCACATATTTCTCAAGCTATTTGGAGTAAAATATTAAAAGCTGTAACTAGGGATGGACGGATCCAGGATTTTTTTTCGGATCCTGATTCAGATCGGATCCGGATTGAATTTCGGAGCCGGATCTTTCGGATCGGATATTTTCAGATCCCAATGCATTTTCAAATTCCTGCTATTAAACGAAGTAATTATTCAAGTTTATTCTGGGTACATACAATCAAAGGAATGCTTTTTAGATTTTCATACACATTTTAATACCGTGAAACCTCGATTTTACATTCCCCCATTATACATTTTGCCTGATTTTGCACAGTTTTTATCAGGTCCCAAACAATACCGCCTTTAAACAATGATACTCTATTTTACAATTTCCTCAATTTTGCACTTTTTGTAAGTGGTCCATTCAAAAGTGTAAAATAGAGGTTTCACTGTATTTTTAAAAATTAAAAATAATTTTTATAGGCTTTCAAGTTGTTTTTAAAAACATGTTTATATGCTCAGGACCTAAAATGTTACGCTTGGGTTTGGAAATGAAAATAGGAAAAATCTTCAGATAAACCACTGACCAGTGGCGTAGCGAGAGGGGGAAGTCGGGGGGGTCCGGACCCCCCAAAATATAAAAAACTCAATTACTTTCCTTCATAAAAGGAAACATAATATTGAAAAATCATGAATTTACAATAGATTTATTTGAAATATAAAGTTTTTTTTTTTAATATGAAGGGTGTTAAAATTAGTTTGAAACCCTCTACTTGGTACCCTGTTGTTTAAAATTTTTTCCCCATGGTTTTGGACCCCCCCCCAACAAAATTCCTTGCTACCCCACTGCCATCGACTGAATTAAAAACTACAGTTTTGAAATCAGCATGCCCATTCTACGCTAAAGCAGCTTAAAAAATTGAAGTCAACAGAGAAAAAGGTTAAAAGTGGTCCCTAGCCCTTTTGCTGCCAGCCCATTTCAGGTGGGATGTACGAAGACTGCCAAGGCTATTTTTGAAAAGGCCTCAATCACGAAAACAAGTGAAATAAGTCTGGCTGATAAAACAGCCCCTGGCAGTTTTCGCTCAACCAGTGAGGGCCGATATATCAGCCCGGTGGCAGTTAAAGGGTTAATATTATTGAAAATCATGAATGATAATTATTTTAAAAAACACCGCTTATGCTATAAGTTGACCATGGACTTGAAGGATTGAGTTCAGTCGCCGGGGTAATGGCCGGGTGCCCTATTGAGTTGGGTTGCAAATCGGACAGACATGAATAACTGGGCAACTCCTACCCAAAAATGAGCTCCTTAAAGAAAGGTTTAAAAGAATCTCTGCTACTCATAACACGGAAAACATTTTCCTATTGTTGGTGCCAGCAGGAAAGAGTTTAAGTACAAGGGGTCGGTTTGGAAGTCCAGGACTGGCTTCAGCATGACTTCCTCTGATAGCACATGTGGTGTGAAGCAGCCAGCATTCAATCGTTTTGAGTTCATTGGTGTAGGCAGTGCAAGTAAATGTATTTTTTTTTCTTTTTCTTCAGGATATGTGGTGTCGTTCATCACCCTCCTAATTGTTGCTTGTGGTGAGGTATGGTGGGAAGCATTTGGCCAAGCAACATCATACACCATCAATTTGGTCGCTGTTGCTGTTGTTTCTCTGGGATGCACTGGTAAGAAAAGTTTAAAACTCTTTTCCCTTCATTTCATGCAACACTGATGGTCTATATGTGCTTTCACATATCTCAATGCAGTTCCAGAATTATGGATGGATTTTTACCAAGCTTCATAAACTTCTACTAATTCTTGCAGTACACTTTCTCATTCAGGGTGTTCAGTGACCAGGATAGTCAGGTTGTCAGTAGTGAATTTTTAGTCCCATGAATTATTCATGAATTTGTGGTCCAATCTGGAATTTCAAAGTCTTTTATTTAAAATTCATTTCACATAAAATTTTGCCAGTTCAGCACCCATTTTCTGGCGTAAAATTTATTTGTCGTAATTTTGAGGGCAGTAGATTAGTAGAATTGTTACAGCCGCATCGAAACGTGTATTGTCAGACAAGACAACAGAATCGATATTCCTAGCACTCTTGACTTATAAGATTAAAAAAATATGAAGAATAGATTTTTTTACTAAGGGCAATTTTATGTAAATGTCCTCATCATCATCACTGGTCAACAATCCTAGGATTGGTTTGACGCAGCTCTCCTCTCAATTCTCCTATCTGCTAATCTTTTCACACCTACGTAATTCTTCTCTTTCACATCTTTCTTTACTTGTTCCGTATATTTTGTTCGAGGTCTTCCTTTTCCGTTCTTGCCTTCCGCTTGTCCTTCGACGATTGTCTTCATCAGGCCATCATGTCTCAAGATGTGGCCTATAAGGTTTTTCCATCTTCCGTATGTACATGTATGATTTACAATGCATTGGTTACAATTTAAATTGTGCTGTATAAAACATATGTGTATTATTCTATATAACTCTTTAAATAATGACTCGTATCTTGAGGTGCTGAGTAAGACATCCATGAATTAACTGTAAGATTTCTAATACTATGTATAGATATTTAATTTAGGAACGTAAAATAATACATAAATGTAATACTATTTCAAAGTATTGAAGTAATTTTGGGTGTCTTAAAATTCTTATTTATCGCAGGATTAACGTGAGATCAACCCGTGCAATGTTTTAAATTTTCCTTGGAAAACCTGGAATTATGCATGAATTTTTCTGCTTTGGCTGGCTGGCCACCCAGTTACTGATTCCACCCAAAGGTTGCTTTGGTTAGGTGGGGGCAGAACTCCCTCAGACGAAACAGCAGAATTTCACATATTTTGGGTAGGAGGACCTGATATTTCCCCTGGGCCATCTCACTCTTCAAGGATTTTGGTTTGGGGGTGTTCAAAGATGTTTTACCTGATGCTCCATTAACTAATTGGAGATCCATTACTCTGAAACCAAATACCCTTTTAACCTATTTGCAATGAATTTAATTGTGCCTAGAAAATGATGACTGCCATGAAAGTTTAGCAATACAGAAGTGATGTGTGGGTTGCATTGTTGTAGGATCATAGGTATAATTTGATCTTCATCAAATTTCAGCATATAAGTCAGATATTTAACTGAAATCACGTGTTTTCAACGGGCTAAATTGAGTGAAAACACAGCAGCGACAGTATCACTGAAAATTTAACAGTAGTTAAATTAAGATGAAAACCTCTCATATGTAGTACATTTTGTATGATTTGATCTTTTCACATTCTGAAAGTATTTGATTTCATATCAGTAATGCTTACTTTTATATTATTCAAGTTGCTTAGGCATTCATCAGAAGAAAGTATTTGCCTTTTTATGTAATTACAGCAGACTCCCGATTATCTGGCTGCGGTTTATCCAGGTTGCGGATGATCTGTGCATGATTTTCACTCTCTCTCAATTTTTTCTGCGATCTTTATAAAAAATAGAATCAGACGCAAAATCATCGGAATTACTGCATTAATGCCAGGATACACCGGACTTATTATTTCCGTAAGAATCGCCTTCGTAAAACTGAAGCAATGATGTGCTAGCTGCATTCAGGGGAGCATCGTGTTCCTGTTTTCCAAGCCTTGCAGTGCGCTACTGCGCTCCTTGATCACGGATATACGTCGCGCAGCAGTTGCAACCGGGGCAACTTGTGCGAGACACGACTACTTGGCATGGTGACTGACAGTGTAGTTTACGATGTCGAGCAGTGGTTTTGAAGCATTTGTGCAAACCACTTTCCTGTATCCGGGATCATTTAGCCATGGATGTGTGGTTTACGATACGAGGCCTTACATGGAGCATTAATAATTATATTATATTATATTATAATTATATAAATTATGTTATAATACGAGTACAACCATGTTATCGCCGCTATAAAGATCGCGAACTGGCAAAGAGAGCCCTCAATGAGTCCGGGAAGCACTCTTAAACAGAACAACTGCATCAATAATAATAAATTGTTTGTTTTATGTAAATCATGAATATTACAAGACATTTAAGTGAAAGTTTGGATTATTTGTGTTTCGCGATTATTGTCTCTCCCCATCATTAGCCCGGATAATCGGGAGTGTACTTTATATATGTATATTTATTTTCATCTTCATTAAGTTTTCAAAATACTTAAAATAGGTACATACTTGGAGACTCGGAGGCTGCACGCTAGGCTTAGATTGCTTGAACAATTGAGAATGGATATCTTTAAGAGCGACACACAGAACATAATATTAGAGCCACACTATATTTCCAGGTCCGATAGAAGCGATAAATTAAGAGAGATGTTTTGCCAAACGGATAGATATGGGAATTCGTTTTTCCCCCGAACCATAAAGGACTTTAATAAACGCTAGTACCAACCTCGTTAGAGCACTTTATTTTTTTTTTAGCTGTAAACGGCTGGTGTCCTAACACCCCCTGCCACACGCCTTTTAGGCAGCTTGCGGGGTATTATATAGATGTAGATGTAGATACTTGTATTGGTGTGACAATGTCTAGAATTTTCATGTACAATTATTGGTTTTTCAACAATTTCCATTACTTAATCAGCAATAAAAATGTTCTCTTTTCCCCACCATAGTTCAGCAATCAAGCTTCTATGGATACACAAGTATGCTACCAAGTCGATACACACAAGCAGTCATGACTGGTGAAAGTGAGTATTCCATTTTGTTTTTAATTACTTTATTCCTATTATGTAGTTTGATTTTTCCCATGCATTTGCATAGGTGAATATTGTGGGTATGAAAGTATTACCTTTGATTATGGGAGATGAAGTGCTGATGTCTATGCTTAGTTGAGTTTGATAGGAGAAAAAAGAACTTTATTTAAGAGGATGATAAGAAAAACAGTCATGTAACAGACAGCAGAATTTCAGTTCCCCATTTTCTATGCCCTTTGCAGATTTGTATATTTTTATTAAATGTTTTTATATGGTGTTTGTTTCACAGGTGCAGCAGGATTGCTTGTGTCATCCAACAGAGTTCTGACAAAGCTCCTTCTTCGAGATGAAAGAGCAAGCACCGCCATATTCTTTGGTACTTCGGTTGCATTTCTTGGTGCTTGTGCTATACTCCATCAGGTACTCATTAGCTTTGTTATTTTGCTACCTCTAAATTTATTGTATGGCACCAATATTTTTTCACCATGTTTCAGCTCCAACCATTCATAAAAACTGAAATGATCCATTAATAGAGATGCAAAAAAGTTAGCTTTATTTACATGACCAAAATGGTGTTGATTTTTGCATTAATGTGTTATTTTGACGACTACATAATGGATACTAATTCAGTGCTATGCTTTTAGTTTATCTGCCTATTAGATATTTCCACTACGGTAAATTTGAGAAAAAGAATTTGAATGAGGGGTAAGTCCCTACTTATACGCACCACGTTTAGTTAAAAATTTGAAAATAATACTCTTCCTCATTTTAACAAAAAACATCACTTACATATGCTTTCATAAAACTTATTAACAACAGCATGAACTAAAAAGTGATAAATAATGAAAAATGCTCATAAACTGTTCAAATTCGAGAGAAAAATGAATTAGTATATTTGCAGAAACTGCTGAATTCACATTAAAATTTGCATTACTGCATTTTTTAATTTTGCATTTCCCTATCTGTTAAAATTTTTATACTTCCTCCCGGCTTAAGTATTAACCGATAATCCCTTAATTGCCTCAGCACACTCTTCCCCCCGTCCCCCTTTGGACCCTACCTCCCCACTATTTCCCCTTCCCTCAGCTATTTTTCATCCTTTACCTACAGTCTCCTACCTAACTCTGAGGAAGGTGGTAATGTGCCACCGAAAATTTAGTACTGTGAGTGTTTTTTTATCTTTTTTTGTGTCCTGTGATTCTGCCCAACCTGGGGTATTTTTATGCAATTTATATACTTTTACATATTGGGCAAGTTTAGTGCAGGAGTTGGATACAATTAGTTCATGCTCTCCCTGCTGATGTGATTGACGATGAATGGAATTCATTGCAAAGATCCATGTTCCCTGCCCATTATGTAGGGCAACCAAGTGATTTCATTGGTTGATGTGGGAAGGGGGTACATTTTTGGGGTGTTCACTGGGATGGGGAATGCTTCAGTCAATATCTGCCAAGAATTTCTGCTCCCCCACATGCTGCTGACTTGCCTTGGATAGATTTGAAATATTTCATATCCGATGTTGCTATTTCTCTCCAGTCCTTACTTTTGTGCCTGTTGTGCCTGGAGACCTTGTGATCTTTACTACAACTAAAGGCAATCCTGATGACTGAGAATGTTTTTTTGATGCTAATTTATCCTATAATTATTCTATGGTTCATTCTGTTGTTGTGTGCTTGACTTTGTGATGCTGAAATAATTAGAATAACTTAGTTTTTCCTCACGTATTTCCAAAATTTCAACGCCTCCTTGGTTTTGAAGATGTTCATCGCCATCCAGATTCTGAAGATCTGGGTTGATGATGAAGATCTTCATCAAAGCCTAGATCACATTGAAATTTTGTAATAAATATAGATGGAAAAACTTTATTTAAAAGTTATTCTTAACTAATCAATGGTTTGCTAGTTAACTTAGTGTAATGGTGTCATGATAGATTTAATCATAAACATTTGTAATATATATAGTATTTGATTGTTTGAGGCATAACTTGGTGAAAGCGATTCATTATTAAAATTAAAACGAAGAACTTTATGCTTTCACATTAATTTTATTCACAAATTTACGACCATGGTTTCAACGCTAGACGTCATCATCAGGTGAACTCTTCAGAGGTCCATCACATCCTTTTAAACCAGGCTAGGAGGGGGAGGGAGGAAAGTAACTAGACCAATCCGTTCAACCTAGTTACTTTCCTCCCTCCCCCTCCTAGCCTGGAATAAAAGGATGTGATGGACCTCTGAAGAGTTCACCTGATGATGACGTCTAACGTTGAAACCATGGTCGTAAATTTGTGAATAAATATTAATGTGAAAGCACAAAGTTCTTCTTTTTAATTTTAATGCATAGTATTTGTTAAAAACTCTTCCGTTTTCAACTTTTCTGGACATATTAGGAGATAAAAGAAAGCTTTATTTTACCACTTGATAATGACCTGAAAAGGTCAAAACCGGTAAGAGTTTTTTTTCTAATAAATACTGTGTGGAATATAACGAAGTTTAATTTCGAATCTAAGTTATTGTCACTATTTCAAACTATGACTTACATTACAGGCTGTGAGACGGACTCACTTTGTGCGATTCTACTTGACTCTCTGCTCTGGGCAAGGTGAAGAGGGCAATCAGTCAACCACCGGAGGTGCGGATGGCACAATGGGGACGGAGCTGGGTGGAGTCAACGTTGACAGTGGAGGAGGAGGAGGGCTTACGCAAGGGAACAAGCTGGTTCTGGAACCAACGGAAGATGTAGGATTGGTAGGATTATGGATTAGGTTGCTTGTTAAACTTTCCCATCACTATGCATGCAAGGGAAGTTTTTTGCACTCTCAAACTACATTGAATTTCTCACAAAATGTAGGAACATGAATGAATACTTATTTTATCATTCACCTCTTTTCATCAATCTTAAATTTGCATCTTAAATACTTGAATTACCTTTTTAAGTCATGTATTCCTTTAATACTTCAGCCATTGAGCAAAGAATGCAAGGAGTGACTGATTGATTCTGGTACAATTCTTCTCTTAGATAAAATTAGATATTTCTGTTCCCTTATCCAACTAAGTCTGGTTAAAATTCCTCATGATACAGTAGACTCGTTATTAAGTTCACGGGACTGAAAGACCGACCGAAAACTGGAGATTCATTATAACTAACTTTGTGAGGATGTTTCTTTCAGGAATCATTGCAAAAAAACATGCCTTGCCAAAGTTTCTTGTCTCTTCAATCTCCCATACTTATAGTCATACAGTGGAATAGCTTCAGAGTCATTTGTATCATATACGCAATAAAATGATGTGCAAATATATGAAAACAAACAAATTCATTCGATTTTGTCATCAGAAAAATGCAGCAAATTTCATTAATTCCAGCACATCCTCATTCATAACATATTGTTGGTAAAAAAATAAATCATATTTTACTGTTATTGATCTGTAGAACAATGGCATCTACCAGGGATGGCTCAATGGAAATGAAATTGACAAAAGATGAATCTAAAATGACAAAAGCTTCTTATCGTTTAAATGAAATAATGTATTTATGGCACTCTCTAAATTTTTGGTGACTTTTTTATCTCCTGAATTTGTTTATTTTCTGATAAATTATTTCTTAAAATTTCGGGCACGTGATTCCACTGGAATGAAGTGAACTATATGATTTTGCGTGCGTACTGAAGTATCTCCTACTGAAGAAAAAAGCATGATTGACACCCTTGGGTACAGTGTATGAGGAGAACTTAAACGTAGCATAATAATAACAACATAGCGTAATGTATATCCACCTAAATGCCATTGCTATTCGTGGAACTTCGTTATGAAGTTCTTTTTGTAACTGCTGCGACTGAGACTGAGGTTCTTAATTTCGTAGTAATGAAAATTTCAAATGTTTACCAGAATCTAATTTAATTAAAAATTTTCAGAGTTGATGTATATATTGGTTTCTTTCTTTCATTACATCCTTATTGGCCCTTTGAATTTAATTTTTAGCTATTTTGTGTAGCTGAGATTTATTTTCTGTCGCTAAAGTTAATAATTTTAGCTGGATACAGTAGAATAAACACTGATGAAAAAAATATGATTAAGGTCAGTATGTGTGATGGTCATCCTTCTGATTTTTAATCCATATTTGGATAAATAATGTTCCATATGCTAGTTAGTATTAGCCTTCATGCATTCTTTGCTCTTTATTTCTTCTAAACATTGCAAATAATACTTCTCATTTAAATATCGACACAAATTACACTTTTAGTGACCAATATAGATTTTTAAAAAATCGAATTTCTTTAATCGAATTCAATTACTATTTTATTTATTTAGCTCAGTTGCAGATCTCCACAATTTAATGTTCACTTGCTAGCAATGTCAGTCCCTCTGAAGGAAGTTAGATGAAATCCTTACACAGCAGTGAAAAAAATGTCCATGCTCTGAGCTATTATGCATTCTCACGTGCTGCTTGGGAGCAAAGTATAGGCCAGGAGTGCTGAAATAAACTTAAAGTGACTCAATCCAGTAATTTGCTCCAGTTATCAAGTCTCTGGAAGGCATTGAAGGAGGTACCTACTTAATTTTATGACTAAAATCGAAGCAACTAACCCCTAGTTTCAATAAGAATAGCAGTAACCTAATCTCATCTTAATCAATTATTAAGTCATTATTTTAAATAATTTTAAATCAAATAAAGATCTTTGTAATACATTCCAATAACTATGTATTAGTCTATTACCTAATGTACCTCTAAAAACTATAGCCGATGTAGACGAGTAGCTTATCATTATTATGTAGAACAGTTTTAAATATGAAACTATGTATTTGAGTGATAACCTGTTTGTTTACGGTTAGTTTTAGATGTTTAAATTGTTTGAAATAAGTATTTTATCAAGGAAATATTCACTTATTGTGAATGTGGCACATGAATATATGTATAGTGTGTGATGGAATTCTTATTCTTTATTTTGTGCATCTATTGAAGTACCAATTTAATTTCTGTGACAGATGACTCATAAAATTGAATAGGTACTCATTTATTATTTCCTCCTGAGGCATCACAAGTTTAATTCAATTTGAAGTCTCAGCTATATAAATTTAGTTATGACTAAAATTTCATTGAATTATTGGAAACTTTGATTAAATGCATAAGTCTATGCTACGAGAATGGTGTTGGTGATGAGTTTGTGGCATGGGCAGTGCAGAATGAAGACTTGTAGAATGTGTTGAGGATGATATAAAAATTAAGTAATCTGTACACAGTCCTGTTAACCTTAGGCCACCAGATTTAAGTGCCCAGCAGTCCAACATCACTGCTGGATTATATAGTATTCACATGCCCATATGGGTTGTCTTTGGAATAATGTTTTGCTCATTGGATGGTAAAGTGATTGAAATTGATGTTATCATAGACAAAATCAACATTCATGCAAAAAAATTGTCTTAAGCAACTGTTAATGCAAAGTGTTATAGTGCTTAAATTTCTTTCTTCTGTGTGAAGAAGAGACAACTATTGGAAACTTTTGATTGTTGTTTACAAGTAACTGGCTGGATGAGGAGAATGATTCATCCATTGAAAAGATATTTTTGTATACATCTTTACATGTACGACAAAAATTGCTATTTTAACAGCTGTGAAATTTGGTATTTGTCATAGAAACATCCAAAAGGCCATGTTAAAATGTGATAGAACTGCCAAAAATAGCTCTTAAAATATATTTTAAAGTTTTAGGCTCCATTTTCACAACTTCAGATGAGCAGAGTAAAATTTAAACTTCACTATTATCACCTCTGCTCTTGTTTTGTTAAAAAATGAAACTGTGCACCATTCTAGGGTGAAAATGGGATTTTTATGAAGTAATTTTCCATAATTTTTTCACCATCCTTTCTCTCCCCCATACATTCCCTGTGGGTTGGGGATGCCTCGGGCTAAATAGTATAGGTTTGTGCAAGGCACAACTGTACCAAATTTCATGCTTTCTGAATGAAATTAGACGTTCTTAGTAGTCTTGCTATGATTAGTTGAGTATTGACGATTGATGAGTGCCAACTGTGCCATCTAGCTGTGGCATTTGTCCACGACGACATCAAAGGCTGACAAAATTTACCTATTCAGTTTCCAGTCCTTGGCTCTAAGTCTATGGCTGTGGCATAGGTACTCTGAATATAACCCAACAAGCATGTAGTGTTGCTTATTTACAGGAGAAAAAAGGTGAAAATAGTGTTTAACTTCTAAATATTTGCCGTTACTTGTGAGGTACTTTAATTCTTGTTTTTTTTTCGTATGTACCATCTCTTTTTTTCCTTTTTCTGCTGTTTTTGCTTACTTAATTCTTTCCTTCAAATTTATTAAATTTAATTAAAATTTATACCTATGTATTTGATTTGATGAATGATGCAATGTGATTTTGTTTGTGTGCCTCTGCTGTTGTGTATTTTGGACCTGAAAATTATTGTAATTACTCTAGTGATTTGAACAAAATACTCCCTTGTTCTTGCAATCAGATGGACCCTCTGGAAGGGGATGGAGGCAATGGCAAGGGGGAATATGGAGTACTCAAACTCCACCAAAGTCCTCCCATGATGGACACAGACAGCGGCAATGCCTCCTCATCAGCTTTCAGCTTTGCAAATCCTGTGTATGAGCCAAGGGGTCCCAGCACGGGCTCTACAGGAACAACGTATAAAGTGGAGGAGGTGGTGGTCAGAATGAGACCTCTTTATGGAACAGGAGGTACTTCAGGGTCTGGGTCATCAAGCAGCAGCTACAGGAACGTTAAGGCTTGGGGTGGAATCAAAAGTAAGTCTCTAAGTCATCTCCAACTCTTTTACATCTTTTGACCCGACTTTTCTCCCTCTGACAGATTTTTTTTATTCGGGCATTCCACTTCACTGTTGTTTTTCCTAACCAACAAAATATTGATCTTCCAAAATAAAAAGCCCAATATAGGGTGTGTCATGAAATTTAATATTTAATTATTTATTGATTATGATGGAGGCTCTGGGTGGGCCCCATCTGCTGGCATCAGACAGCATCTGCCGAAGGATGGGAACCAAATACCATGAACATGGGAAACAAGTACCAAAGGAGTGCCAACAATCATTTTGTGATATTTAATATGTAAAATTACATGCAAACTGCTGCTACAGGTTGCATTTTTTGATATTATTCCAATGTGAAATACATAATACTATGTATTACAAAAGTTAAGTGGCTAGTAAAAGTGAATGTGGGAATTGTGGGGATGTATCCTTCATCTTAATAAATATTTTATGTATGAGAAATTGTTGTGATGTGTCATGTGGGATAATGAGTGAAAACTTGACTTCTTTCAGAGGGGCTGAAAGCCAGATGGCAAGTGAGCCGCCAAATTTGGCCTTACATGGTGTCCATAGCCCTCGCGTACTTTGTCACCTTATGTTTGTATCCTGGAATCATCTCAGAAGTCACAAGTTGCCGGTTTGGATCATGGATGCCTGTCCTCCTAATGGCAATATTCAATGCTGCAGATTTGATTGGCAAGGTGAGTTGCCAACTTATGGGCTTCAACAATTTTCTATTATTTTTGACAGTGAGGGGCTGTCCGTTAATTAAGTGAGGTGATTTTGGAGATTTTTGGAGCTCCCTCGTTAGCGAGATATTGTGAGATTTTGCTCAACCCTATACCCCTCCCTCTAATCTCACGTGAGATTGTTCAAAATGCATATTTTTAGTGTAAATATGTGAATCTATGCTTCATTGCTTTGGATATATGTATGATAAAAAACAATTTGTTTAATTATTTTCATTTAATATTAGTGTAGACTAGTATGTAAGATTTTTTTCACTGTTTCTTTAATAGGGTAGTTTCCTTCATCAAAGAAAACGAAAGGCATTGATTACGATTCGTTGCCTACCATTAGTGTATTCATAATATACATATTATTTGGTTTTAGAAATCCTAGTTAAGACGAATGTTAATGGTCAATTTTAACCTCATTTGAAAAAGGCGGGGATCGGTTTGGTGTGGTGGCTAGAGTGTTGGCTTCCCACCCCGTGGGCCCGGGTTCAAATCCCGGTGGCGGCAAAGAATTTTCGGAGACTCACCGATCCCTGCTTGAATGTTGTGTGGAGAACATTTCAAGTGCAACACTTTGTCCGTCGGATAGGACGTTAAGCCGTGGTCCCCTTGGTGCCTTTCGCTAAGAGCAGGCTAATGCCGACGCCGGGTTTCTCTTCACCCTTAGCCTCTTACCTACCCTTGCCTCATGGTGCAAATGACGTAAGCTGTCGGTCGCCTCCTCCAAATACCATACTAGTTGAAAAAGGCCAGCTTGGGGGCCATGCGATGCCACTCCACGTGACGTCACAGGGACCTAGTTTCTATACGAGTAGTCAGGAGTTTTACATCGTCTGAGATTACCAATGCATGAGGCACAGAGCTCAGAGAAACATCTCTTAATAATCACCTATTAAAATTGCATATGGCAGGAAAGTTTCCTTCATTTGATAGGGTATTAATAATCCTTATTTAAGCCAAGCTAGCAGCTTGCATAATAGCGGCGCTCATAGCCTCACACCAAGGTGGCCTTAAACGGCGGCAGCCAGAACCAGAATGACGTCATGTGGGCTTTTCCCAGCATTCATACTTAGCCGTCACGTTTTCGTGTGCTTGAAAATTTTCACTTTTCATTTAATTGCAAAAAATAGATATCGTCATTTAAAAATCTGAAAGCGTGAAATACGTACTCCAGGAGTAATAATCTTTCGATTTAGGCAATAAAAAGAAAATAGGAAACCACCCTATTATGTGATACTTGCCAGGACCCCCCTCTCCCATACGTTAGATTGGAAGAGAATAGGCTTGACCCCCTCACCCCTAAACGCCTCACATAATTAATGGATGCTTGCTGATGGAGTTTTAAAGGTTTTTAACACCCATATTTATACATATTTGTCCTATTTTGAAACCATAGCCGACTTCTTGAGTCATGTTGTCTTTACGAAAGATCTGGTACATTAAGGTTATCCTAGTTTTGCACTGGAAGAAGTCTCAGTCTGTGTCATAGACTGATTGGCACCATGCTAGGTTAATCGACGCTGTTGCAGTGCTGGGCAGAAATTTCGATGCTAACTGTGTTCTCTAGAAATATGGTTAGTCAGCTAGAAGTTTGGAAAGGAGTACCAATGATCATTTTGCAATATTTCATGTGCAAAATTACATGCAAACTGCAACTGCAAGTTGTAATTGCAGATTTTATTCCAATATGAAATAGTACTGTTACAAAAGTTGAGCAGCAAATGTAGGTGAATGTGGGAATCGTTGGGATTTATCCTTCATCTTCAGATATAACAGCACTTGATGTAGTGAGCATTTTCCCGGGGATTATCAGCTCTTCCGCTGTATTTCAAGACATTTATGGAGGAGATGAACTGAACTGAAACGATTACCTCAAGAACATTAAACTTTTTTAGTGACTTTGCACACTATTATGAATTTGAATAATTCAAACTTGATAAAACATTTTAGCAACTTTTAGTGCAATTATAAAAAAATGTCATTTATGGCCGAATGTAGATTTTTGCAAAGAAATTAACATTTAGAGTGATAATCAATTATGTACCACCAAATTTTCAAAGCTATATATTCGTGGCAACATTTTTATATCTTCCTTGATCATAGAATATCATAAACACTTCATTATTCAGCATATTCAAGTATTCAACTATTTAAGTTGCCCATCCCTATTATGTACTTGGTTACTAATTCTTTTTGACTTGGGTTGCGATTCCAGTTCTTTGCCCAACCACAGTTATATTCAAGAACAAAATTATCCCTAACTTGTTCCAATAATCCACCGTTAGGTCCTCGCGTCAGCTCCTGGTGAGTGGACAAGAGGTCAATTGGTGTGGCTGTCTGTTTCCCGATTGGCATTGGTGCCGTGTCTGCTTGCCTGTACGGCTCCTAGAGCAAATCCTCTGCTGCCTGGAGATGCACCACCCCTCTTAATATCAGCTGCTCTTGGACTCTCAAATGGATTGCTAGGCAGTCTTCCCATAATCTTAGCTCCTCAGAGAGTTCCAGCCGAAAGGAGAGAGCTCACTGGTAAGTTTATGCGATTTGGTTGGTGTTATGTGGTAGTAGACTGTCACTATGATGCCTTCTGTTATTATTCTCCTTGGTACTTATTTAAAAGTGCTCTAATTTCATGAGCAAAATTTTATATGATCCAATATAATTTTTAAATAATAGTGAAATCTTCTTGGGCTGTCCACCGGGTAAGTTGTTTGTAGGCCGACATTTTGATGGCTGCCTTTGCCATTGTCTTTAGGGCATGGAAACATCGGCCTACAAGCAACTCACTGTGAAACTCGAGAAGATTTCAACACTTTTGAATTTTTCAGTTGAGCATTAATGTTCGTATCTCTGAAAGTTTGGAAGTTGAGGACCTACTGTATTAACTGCCAATTATATCCATTTTAATTTTGAAATTCTTTTATAACTAATAAAATACACGTTTAAAGGCTAATTGGATGATATTTTAACCATTTTCTTAAATAAATTACCAGCCCTGAGGAAGACAAAGTTCTCAAAACATTGGGGAGGATTAAAATGTATATTATAACTGAGTAACTCTCAAGAAACATAAAATAAAATTGGAGTGGTTAGGGGTGAAGAGATGATTAGTTAATTAATCATTGTTTCTGCTTCTCCATTTATTAAATGAAGGTAACATAATGACTCTATCGTACAACATTGGACTCACGACGGGCTCATCGGTGGCATATCTGCTTGATGCAATGCTGGGGAAACCCATTCCAGACCCTTGTAGTCCAAACTACAGTTTCCCCCTGATGCCATTCACAATCCCACCCGTGATATCACCGGCTACATCCACCATTGGCCCAATGTTAATGTCTTCCGTCCCCACTGTCAACTCGACAACACCATCGTTGGCCTCTGAGCTGACCACTGCAGCCGTCTCCTCCGCCATCTCTCTACTCTTCAACACTACCACTACTGCCGCAGGTACACTATCTAAAGTCTTGTCGACAGTTGCGCAACCAGACGTAAGGCTTGGACTCTTGGGAAATGCAACGGTGGAAGCAACTGCTAACTCAACAGTCCCATACTTCTTGTAACTCTTTGTCGTTCTAAGTTATGGTTGCTTATAATCGGACCTGGTTCTTGCATGAAAAGGCACACCCAAATAATTAATGAATCACCCGCTTTGGATTCTAAAGTTTTTTTTTTGCAATCAAAGTGTAGAAAAGAGGGGTAGTTTGATGAATAAAATGGGTATTGATGATAATGAGAAACTAAACTGACTGATTTGTTGAGGGATTTATGAAATGAGAGTTCCGTTAATGGTGGAATGTGAGGAATATGTGTAGCATCATTCAATTCATTATTATGAGGAGTAATTGTTGGTCAGTCTATTTGTTGTGTTTATAGATGAATTTTATAAAACTCTTCCTTGAAGGTTTTTTTATGCAAAAAAATGCTTGTTTTATAATTTAAAAGTCTTGTTGGCTTCACCACAGCAATTTCAATAGTTTGGCAATTTAGGTATGCAAAGTGTATCAGTTATTGGCATTTCCACTTTTCTCTTTGTTAAATATTCTGTGATAACTCCCACAGCCATTCTGAAAGAGACTTTTTAATAACTTATTATTTATCCTTCACTATGATGGAATACATTTTATAGTTGCTCTCTGACAAAGTAATTGGGGTGCAAAAGAAAATTTCAACAATATTCCCTTAGGTAACTTAATGTAAAGTCAAATTTTGTGCCGATGTGATTACGAAAAATGCATAGTAATTAAATTAAGTGCATTTCTTCTCCTCATTAAAAGAAGTGTTGCATATTTTGCTGAAGCATATGCCTCAACTATCAATTAAATAGTGAAGGAAATATGATAATTTATAAATATTATGTGTGTATATTTTTAAGTGAGTGTCTTTCTTGATATTGTTTCTTTATGCAATTTTTTAATGTTCAGCAATGTCTCACCAAATGTTTACAATGAATACATGCATACATATACATTTTATTTCACTCAGGATTTATTATATTGTATCATGGAAACTGCAGTGCAACTCAGAATGTTTTGTTAATTTTTATATAATCAGGCTGTGTAGATAATTGTTACTAATTTAATTGTTGATATGGTTGTTAGAGGATGGAAAAATATAGTTATTTAGGGGTGGGTTCTTAATCTTGATTTGAATAAGGTGATTGGGCAATGTGTATGTGAATTACTGTTGACACAGTTATTTGGCCCAGAAATTGCTTGTTGATATTGTTGGTAAATATTTGATTCTATTCCTCGGAGAAAGAGTTGTTTCATCCATTTGAGAAAGGATGGGAGTTGATTATTGGCTGCTTCTTCTAAGTCATGGCTTGACAGCTATATATATTGAGATACTGATAAATTGACTGATCCTAAAGATAAATTATCCAGTATTGTACAGAGTAGTGGAGTAAATGTTTGTTAGTAAAATTATAAGAAAAATGCTTATCTTTTGTGATTTGTAATTTAAAAAGGTAATTACATTGTGAAAGTCTATTTTGTCAGAAATATGTCCCAAATGATAACTTATAGGTGCTGATGTTCATGCATATTTAATTGGTTGTCGATAGTGAATGGGCAAATTGATATTGCTCTGTGTGTACTTCATACGCCATTTGAACTACATACCTGCATATTTAGACCTCCAAAATTTGTTGAAATGGTTACAAACACATAATTTATCCCTTTGAGATCTTTTACAGGTAGTATTTCAATGGGGAGGAATGAGGAGATAGAATTCAGTTTTTTATGTACAAGTGTTATTTTATTATGAGCTACTTTTTCAGCTATCATTCATAATTGATTGATATAGAAAAGCAAGGCTGAATAGATGATTTACAAATGGGGTGCTATGGTCTGAATGTGGCTAATTATTTTTTTATTTGAATTCAAATTAGAAAACTTACCTTACAGTATTTCTAAGAGATTTTCGATTTTTATCAAGTTCCTTAACGAGTTTCGAGTATTCGTTTCGCCATTCAAATTTAAGATGATTTGAGAAAAAAATTAAGAAGGTATTTCATGCAGAATTTATGGCTAGATGTACTGTATTTAATTTATATTGCTCACATATTTATGATCATGGTTAACTTATAAGTGTACCTGTATCTGTACTGTAATAACGGCAGGTAATCCAAAGAAAATTCTGATTGTCCTTTTCAGCTCTTTAACAATGATGGTGCTCATCCTTTTGAATCTTTTTACAAAATACAATAATAATCCCTTTTTCAGATGAATTCTTGTCTTGGCTTCTCAAGCCTGCTATAGCTAACGTCAAATGCGAACGCTTTGTAGCAATTAGGTAATTTTTTCAATTTCTGAGGAGATTGAGATTATAAGTACTGAATGGATTTTATGTCTACCCCACCAACTTGCTTACATCAGAAAAACATTGGTATAGTGTTATTTTGGCTAATAGAGGTTACTTTCCTTTTAATTTCCAACCACCCTAACGGGAATGTTAGAAATCCGCATCTATTGGTTTTAGAGAGAAACAGAAAAGTCACATTTCCTACTAATGATTTAAGGTTTTCACATTAAATTAAATGTAAAAATGTCTTCAAAGCGCTGCATTGAACAAAATACTTTGCATGTAGTCGCGCGCGTGGGTGGAAAGTTATAACCTACTCTGAGGTTTGCCTCGGAAGAAGATGGCTTGGAGTTGTAACTGGTATTATACCTGATTGGCAGTAAGGATTTCTGGGTTTGAATCCTGGCTAAGCCAAATTATTCTTTAATGGTGAATTTCCTCCCCGGTGTTTATATAAAAACGTCACTTGAATTTCATGCTATGTAATAGCATCGATGTTTCGAAAAATGATTTTTTTTAGCGGTAGAGCTTTCTCGGCTCTTGCACCAGGCCTTTTCCTCCATATCTCCTTCCAACATTTCAACAAGCAACTCACCCAATGTCCTCTGGGATTCTGGAATTCAATGCCATTTTGTCCATGCCTTGGGGTATTTATACGAATATCCGTGGTTGAGAGCGGTTGCATTCTCAGTGGCTCCTGATTGGCTGCCAGTCCCCTTGAATTTTAAGGTGGTCCCATAAATAGCCAATATTGTCGCTGCAGGCCCCAAGGCAAGGATGAAATGGCATTGGATTCCTGAATCCCTGAAGATGATGGGCGAGATGCTTGTGGAAACGTTGGAAGGAGATATGGAGGACATTACCCAGTGCTAGACCCAAGAAATCTTTGCTGTTATTTTTTGCCAGGCAAGAACCAGGAATTACATGACTTTTTTCATCATTAATGAAAAGTGTTTGCCTCAATTTCTATGTCAGGATTGACAATGACCCTGAGTAAAGATTTGTAATTCTATTTCAAAGCATTACCCCATACGAATCCTAAGAAAATTTTTTATCCCCAAAGCTTTGAGAACTCATGGGGAGGATCATTTGAGGCTTCGTTTTTAAGAGATGTGGTTATAATGCAAAATTGGAAAATCAAGTCTGATCCTACTGAATCCATTAATTTGATTTTCAAATTAGTTGAGTGGGCTCTATTAACTTCTGTCAGAGAAATTACTACTTAATTTAAGATATGGTAGACTCTTGCTTTATGATGGGTTTGACTTGCACGCAAGTGAATTTAGCACTATCTGAGCTGACATTGCAAGCTCTTTTTAAAATGTCAAATTTTGGTGATATTTTTTCCATTTCACAATTTGTCATAATTTATGTAATATTGCATATTTTTTTTGCAAAAAATTTTTTGATATGGCTACATTTACATGAGTTGATGCCAGTCAAGCTGATTCCTTGTCCGAAAATTATCCAAATTCAACATGTGATGGCATTTGCTTAATGATTGGTTTTCCGCAACAGATAAATATCGCTAAGCTAGGGTCTACTCTATATGGCTGAGTAACAAGTGACTGAAATAGGGAAATCATGAAGAAAGATGTACTGTTTAAAACTTTACTAATGAAGGGAGTTTTAGATTTCATGAAAGTGAATATTAGAGTATGGCAAATGGAATCAATGTAAAAAAGGAACAAGAATCTGCATTTGATCAAGTTTTGAATTTGATTCATCACTTGTTTCTCATGAATTTAGTGGAGATGATCAAACTTAATTTTGTTCTTTCATTTTGCGGATATTCCCTCTACTATAAATGTGAAAATTCTGCTCATGTGAGTTCAAATGATATCAGCTGAGGAGAACTGGAAGAAATCACTTATAAAACCAGAGTTAGATCAAGAAAGAATGTAAAAGTCAAGGATTTTGTATTTGGAATTGATGAAAAGAGAATCAGGAATTATTGAATTTTGAAATTGTTTAATTTTAACTCTTCACCAGAATATGAGATCATCTTTGGTTAGAGTTAGCCACTCACAGCTTCTGGGGCACTGTATACGATCAAAAAGAGAAAAGCATTCCTATTAAGGGTTATCTGCTGGCACGTTTGCAAGCACAAAGATTTACTTTAGTGACTTTCATGATGTTTTATGTGGAGTAGGTGAAGTCATTTTTATTTCAAAGTGATCATATCATTATTTCCTGTCAGTTCAGTTATTCTAATTCAAAATGCTGATGTGACAATTGCAGTTTACATTTAGTTTGTTATGTGATTAATTTCTATGATAATGTGCGATTAGGAAAAATATTCCTTAACAAGGGTCAAATTATTTTTTTGAATGCAATTGTAGTGCATCGATTAATTGGCCTTGTCGCTGATTAACCCCTTTGGAGGTAATGAAGGTTTTATTTTTAACCGAGGTGTTTATTCAGCATGAAGACCTATTCTATTTCATTCAATGGTTCAATTTTGATAGAAGCCTTAATTGTATTTTAACCAATCCTTAGGTCAGTTATCTTTCATTTGTCTCTAAAATTGACATTATTTATATTTTTCATCCTGCTTTTACTAACCATGGTTCTTTCATCTCATACGCATATATTTAGTAAAGATGGCTGAGTTATTCCCAAACCAAATAATGTGGTGGGATTAAAATACTGTACCTGTTAAATAGTTTACATTTTTGTCGAGGGCATAATTTCAATGCAATCCTTCAGTTTATTTGATCCAAATGTAAAAATAAAATTAGCCTGAGGGACATTCAAATTTGTTTTAATCTATTTTATTTGGAAGTTATTCTCTCGTTTCTCTGACATTAGTGTGGTGGTGGAGTACCTATAGTTAAAAATTGTTTGTGGTCCTGTTAATCAACATCAAATTAATTAGGTACTTTAATTCAGCAGTTCATAGTCTTTCGCTCAATAAGTGCAATGCACATGCTCACTGCATCTTTATGTAAGTAATTATACTTCATCTTGCAATTTTTTAAATATCAATTAGGACTTAAATTTGAATATTTAGAATTCGTATTTCATCATCATAGTGTGGAATCTTATGCAAATATTTAAGTTGTGATTTATAGAAAAAGCTACTCAACGGCTTACTATCGTATTTTGTGGTACAAATCAATCGGCGCTCAAAATGTGGTCCATTTTTTTTTAGGTTTTTTTTGCGAATTTTTCCTACAGCAGTTTTTGCAATGGGACTCATGACATATGCATGATATGTTTTATATATTGCAAGAGGCTATCTTTAAAAAAGTTATCCTTTGAGACTATGGAAATGGTTTGTGAGAAGGTGAAATTAAAGGAAATCTTGGTGCCAGACACGAAGCCATGGACTATAGGGACTGCAGCCCCATCAAATTTTTTTCTGTAGCAGTGACTGCCTACTATACATCCTCTTAGGAACAACCAGCCCAGGGAAACCTATCCTGTACTTTGTCTTAGCAGTTAAAAGTCTGAACTAAGATGAGGTTCTCTGATTTGAAATTTTCTTAAAACCTGATAATATTATTATAACTATTACTGTAAGTAGTGCGATAGTTATAACTACTACTGCCAGTGCTCTTAAAGTTTGAAATTTATTAGAAAAATCAGGTGAATTTAGCTAACAAATGTCTATGGAGACCACGTCATAATAACTATGGCCACGTCAGTAAAAATCAACAATGACTTTGGATATCTGCATAACCTTGACAAAACTTATATGTTATTTAATGAAATTATGATTTTCAGTTGCATGGACATTCAAAATAGTGACCGGTACAGGCCCATATACCACCCAAGCAGCCCTTTCTGGCTGCATGCCTACTAGGTGCCTTTGTGTTTTCTCATGTTAACACTGTACTGTATTTACGTTAACCATTTCGAAAAGAAATTGACTTGATGGAATTTGATCACCTCTTTTCTCTAAAAATTTTTAATTGAACATGCTTGAAAAGGCATTCATTATGTTAAGTAACTATAGAGCTCATTGAATTTTAGTTTCATTCACTGCAGAAGTGACGTAAATAAGGTTTGTCTGCATAAACCAGGAAAAATCTATGGAACTAATTGTAATTTAGACATGAACTGATGTGGATTAAAGCCTGCAATACCTACGTTCCTTCATTACATCTTACTTCATTCGCAATACCTTCATTAATTGTAAGTGTTGATACAATGACTCTTAATGGTACCTTTTATAATCTTGTCCTCAGACCTTATCAAGAAAGCTGTAATGTGTATCACATCATGTATTTATCATGGCTATTACTCAAAGAATTTTATGTGATGCTTTGAATCTGAAGGCAAATTGTTAAAATAAAATTATCATTTTGACTTCTGTATAAGTATTATCTTGGAGTATTTTAGCGCACTCCATGTGAACTACCTTAATTGTTAGATTACTTGAAATATTCATAATAATGATTGAGTGATACATATAATTTTCATATTCATCCATATACATACTTGGAATTAATACATCTTTGTGTATTTTCAGTACATTTTTTGTCTCTTGGTCATATGTTTCATGTAATATTTTGCAAAGACCCCATTTCCTATTTCCTTAGACTCATTCTCTACCATATAGGCAGGTAAATTGTAGGTGTAAAGTCACTAAGATTGAAGTAATTCATATCAATATTTGGCTATAGTATCATAAGGTAAGAATTTGGATAATGAGAGAAGAATTTTTGCTGTTTGCTATGCCGTTATTAATGCATAAAGTGTGGGTGAATATTTTTTTAGTATGCCTTTGTGAACATCATAAGAATGAATATCAGCATTAATGTATAAAAAATTGTTTTCTCAATGACAGTATTCATATTCACTATACTAGTCATTTATGAGAAAGAGGTTAAGTTTTGTGTAATTAACATTTTTCCTGTTCACATTGAGTTTGCAGCAGTTATTTATCTTAGCATTTAAGGCATGGAAAGTACATGTTAGCATAGGAGAAGTTAAGAAATGTGGTAATCCATTGGGAAAATCCAAAGGGGAATCTAAGGTTGACATATTGAAGTGGTTGATTTATTATCACAATTTTCTCATAATAATTATTTTATGTACTTCTTATTTTTTTCACAGAATTATTCTCTCTAAAAGTCATATACCAATTTGCAAATTCAAAATTGATCACTATTTACTTGATGATGCTAACTACACATGTGCATAATTCTATATCCCAGTGAGAAATGGATCATCGAATCTACGTCGAATCTTCGTCAATTCGACGACTATAGATCGATTTGTGGTTGATGTCGATTTTATTTGTTCAATCGACGATTTTTCGACGTGTTATTCTCATTGGTCAGCGGGGTCAGCGTGTTGATTGGCTGAGGGGGGACAAAGTGATGTTGTGACAAAGTCTTAAAATTAACGGTGAGACTATTAAAATATAGGTGACACAAATAATAAAGCTAAAATTAAATAATTATTTTATTAATTCATACACATTACTCTTAATCTCGGAGAACAATCTTTGATTCCTTTGCATTCTGTAACTTTACCGGAAGTGCATGACGTTGAAGCTTGAAGGCAGTCTCCAACAGTCTCTACTAATTTTTGGACTCTGTCGATCTGATAAGCCGGTTGAACCGTGGGAAACCTGTGTCGGTTGCTGTCGTTGTTTCGTGTCGTGTCATTTCGATACCTTTAGCCTCGCATCATAGATATCAACATCTCACGTTTTTTCTCAAGGGTTTATGATTATTATTGAAGATAAATACGAAGGACTTGAGATTACAATTCACCATAATAAATTTGAAACAGTCTAATTATTTCAGCCTTCATTTGTTTAGACAATGCGTGCTCGAGTGAAATCCATTGTTGGGGCAGCAATAGATGCTCTTTATTAGCCGAAAAGATGCATATTTCCGTAATTATTATTAGGAATCGCAGGTAAGCAGACGGTATCACGTCGACATAGAAAACACGTCGATGACATCGACATCGAAAACACGTTGATGACGTCGACGTCGAAAACACGTCGATTTTCGGACCATATAGATATCGATCGATGTGTTGCCATCGACGTTTTATCGATGACTACTTCGGCGTCGAATCGACGGCGATTCGATAACTCATTTCTCACTGGGTAGTATGACTTATGCAAAGACACTCAGCACATGTAACCTTATTACTTTACACATCTTTGCATTGATTTTGCATTATTTTTAAGGAGCAAATGGGCCAAAATACATTCTTAGAGATCTTCCATGTCACCACTAATTCTGTGCATCCTAGATTGTCATTGTATCGATTTCATGTGTATTTGGAACTGACTCAATATTGATATTGTGACAGCACTTAAGTACAAAGTAATGGTTTTTTAGGTCTTTTTAATCAGGTGAGATGAGTGTTGTAAAGGTGAAACAAAATTGATGGCTGCATTTTGAGATTTAAGTATTTGTTTACATTTTCACTAATATTTCATCATACTGAGCAATTTAAATTGAGAAAATTTATGTTTTCCCGCTCAATATCCTGTTTTATCGAGGAAAGCCAGCAGAATGAAGACTCCAGGCTGTGAATGTTAGATTCTGTCCATCATTTTACGTATTTAGCTGTAATGAATTCTTGGTTTCCAGTTCTTGTGGAGTTTATGACTTTCATTGGAGTGCTAAAATAATATTGTCTCATAAGCAGAGATGGAAAGACATAATGAGTCCAGTGATCTATAATAATGCATCTCAAGTATTATTAAAAATAGGACATTGATAGAGAAGACTGCAACAGAAAAATGGAAAGATGTAGAGCTGAAAGTTTTTCATCATTTTATTAATTTTCACTTAATATTAAGGAAGTCAACAATGGTCCGTGTATTTAGTGTAGGTTAGGGAAAAGGCTAATTATTGATTACATTTTATAAGAACCATGGCCATTCAAATAAAAAATGTGCTAATAATGATTTTTAATAAATCCCTGCCTTGAGCAAGAAACAGACTGTTCTATTATCCTTGTGTAAAATTTGTGTCCGTTGGTGTTCAAGCTTCAGTGTTTTTATTGATTATTTTTTCTTCACAGTGTTATGTTTAGATGAAATTTAATGAAATAAGGTTTATTTCTTTTATGAACAACGTACATGTGAAATAAATTTCATTGAAAAGTTCTTGGTAATCTATTATTCAATTGTCCTTCTCCATTTTGTGACTTTTTTATGTTTTTACATTATATCCTTAGTTTAAGTATGTATTTATCTTTTTATGGTCACTTATGGCAAACTATTAAATTTCGTAACTTTTTCGTGGTGGATGTAAGTACTCCCCTTCCTACTGTCGGCATCAAAATGATTTGCCGCTGTACTTTCCAAATTTTTATCTGGGCTTAGGTGCATGCTAAAGTAATGAATAATATGTGATTTTAAAGCAATTTCATTTTTAATTCAACTTTTTAAAACAATTTCATGCTCACAACTTATTGTAAAAGATGAATGCTGTCGGCTTTGTAGTTTTCCCGAGATTGAGTTACTAATTGTAAGTTCATGAAGTTGACAATGGCTAATATTATGGTGTGGGCAGTCATTTATTGCTCTGTTGTGACTACATTTTTGACTTTTTCATAAAGCAAAACATATATATATGTTGTTGAAGTTATTTCGGGTTTCCCACCGGATAAGGTTCTCCATCTCTGCCGACATTTTGATGGTCGTGTTGTCCATCATCATCAGGGCTTGATGGAATAGGGCAGGGTTTCGATGGACGACACGACCATCGAAACGTCGGCAGAGATGGAGAACCTTATCCGGTGGGAAACCCGAAATAACTTCAACAACATCATACGCCGGGAAAACCTCAGATCTTTCTTCATATACAGTGGAACTTGGTTAGTACGTTTCTGAAGGGACCACGAAAAATGAACGTACTAACCAGGAAAACGTACTAACGAGGAAAGTAAATAATAGCACCCGGGGTTATTGCAATCAGTGAAAAAGTCGTCATCATTACAATTACTATCGGTAGTTCTCATAGGATCGCCTTCCTGAACTCTTTTCACATTTAAAATCAAGAAAATGAGCGCTACCATGAAAAACAATACCATGTGAATAAAAATCGCAATTTTTCATGGACATCCCGGAGACGATTTCATGATTACGGCGTCTATCTCCCGTGATTTATCCTATATACATTTACAGAACGAGGACGAGTGAAGCTCAGACAAGCGATTTTCTTTCTCACAGCGTACTCGGAGAATATAACAACAACCCGGAGTAAGTCAACTGGTTTTTTAAACATCATAAAAATTGGGCAAAATTATATTGACTTTCAAATTACGGCAACAGCCGTAGACATTCGCTTCTGGAATGATACTCTTTCGATTGTAAAATCGATCGATATATCGACTGATGACACGCAAGATTATTAGATTACGACGTAATTACAAGAAAATTTTATATTAAACAGTTAAAATTTACTTTCAAAATTTGTCTAATGTCGTCTGCTTTCGTTCCGAGATCAAGTATTTTTAAGCTAAGCTTCGCGTGGAGATCCAGAGGATCGTCTGCTCCCGCAACAGTAGTCAAGTAAATACGCACGACGTCGAGTTTATGGAGCAGTACTGCTTTAGATAATGTGGGAATTGTCTAATACCGTTAAGACTCATTTCTTCATCATGATAACTCGTTCAATAGCAACAATTGCCCACTCACGAACTTTGTGCGCAGCAGTGGGCACTCCCAAGCGCTCCAAAGGCAACAGAAGGTGAGGAGCTCGCGGTGGGGAAAATTGGGGCTTCTTATTGGCTGCAGTTTTTCATAGAAACATTCCCGAAAAACGGCCGCATTTTATTTTTCATCACGTCACAAGAATTCAGAAATGCATTTGGATAAATTACGGTAGAAGAAAGAGATGTGGAATGAATGGAAGAATGTTAATGGCTAATAATAATCAATTAAATCATGAATTCAGACGTTTGCGACCCTTAAGAAGACACTAGAGAACGAATTGCGGGTTGCGTCACGGCAAGCAATTGAGCGTACTAACCAGGAAAGCGCAATTTTTTCAAACGTACTAACCAAATTCTTTTACCTGTATTTTGTTCGGATGGTACCGGGACCGAGGGAAATCGCCGTACTAAGGAGGAAAACGTACTAAGGAGGAACGTACTAACCAAGTTCCACTGTATATATATATGTATCAGAATTTAAAACAAAATTTGCTTTAAAATGACATATTTTTCATGCACCTAAGCGCAGATATAAATTTGCAAGGTATAGCAGCACATAATTTTGATACCGACCTTAGCCCTTGTAAAGCAGATTGGCGAGTGCCATAATGTATTTCCTTAAAATATGTAAATTTAATGTCAGCCAAGTTAATTCTCACCCAAGGAAAATAAAAGTTTATAAGATGCAATAAACCCATTAAATACTAGATAAATGTTCATTCTAAAGTGAACTTTCATAAATATCTTAAACCCTCTTGAATTTAATTCTCATATACTTAATATGTTTACATTTTTTATCCTTCATGCCCTAATAAACAAGATGGTTTGAAAATGAAGATTATTTCTTAAATTCCACGGAATAAAAAAATTATTCATCATGTGTTGGGCTTGAATCACCATCCACCAGAATTATGGAGTACATACTTCATAACCAATCAAGTTACTGAGGCTACCATGTGGATTTATGGTGACTACAGAGGACCATTCTATGTTCTGCTGCCTAGTGAATTAGCCTATTCACCCAGGTATTTATAACTAGTATAATTACCATAAGTCATTTATGTGCGTTCACAAATTCATGAATCCGTGTTCCTGACTCATACAAGTATCAAAACCCATTGCACTAACAATAAGTGGCATAAATATCGATCTTAATTTTTGGCAGGCTGGGCAGTTGTGGATCTATAGTGGGCTAAGGGGTCTATATTATTGGCCCCGTATAGGCTATAAGGGGGCTATCCCAGATAACACGGCATTTGTATTACATCAATAATACACAAAAAATACGTGCCCAAATACATATGTATAAGATGGAATACGATCGTATTACATCGGTATATTTCACGTAGAAGTGGTTCAAAAGTCCCTATAGATGTATGTATTCGTGCGTATTACAAATTGGAAATCTGAATACCCATACATGATTTATACATATGTATACAAAGGAATACAATCGTATTACGTCTGTATATTTCACGTAAAAGTGGCTCAAAAGTCCCTCAGGATGTATGTATACATGCGTATTACAAATTGGAAATCTGAATATCCTTACATGTAATATACATATGTATCTGCAGGCCCTCGTACACGAATTATACATATTGATTTTCTGACCCACATCCACTTAATATCAATATGGATCAAACGGATGAATAAATATAAGGAAACCAGAACATACAGATAATAAAACATTTATTCAAAGAGAAAAATAAAATAATACACACAAATAACAAGTGTGGCCATGAATATTGCTAACAAGCATTAAGGGCCAGCAAACAGTAGGTGAAACTTAGTTTAAAAAAATGGCACAAAGATAAATCAAGTACAAACAATGGTTTGAGTTGGAAAATAGAAAAAAATGTTAGCATGGAACAAGCGTTGTAACCCATTGCACAAGAAGAAACCTGAATTCAGGAAACCAACTCTGCACAATTAACCACTTTCTGAAAGGAGAAAAGAAGAAGTCAAGTTTAAAAGTCATGCAAAAATATATCTTTTTGTAAGATCTGAATAGGAGCTCAAGGCCTTTCAATTTGAATTCTGTGAAGTCTGTAATTTTAGTACTAATTCTGTATTCTGAATGCAAATGAAAGTTTGGCTTCTCTGCTAGGTTCCAGACATAAGTTTTAAATCTTTTCATTTACCAATTATGTCGAGGTCCCAGCTAGCACAGATTTGACATTGTCCTTTGAGAAATCATATATTTTGGGGATATGCTTTCATTTTACAAAATTAATAGCCTTTCTCTTAAGAAGAATGAGAAATATGAGAAAAGATCATATGACTACTTTTAAATATAAATTAACTAGGGAAAACGTGAATCCATTGGTATGCTTATTTAGTACATTATACTAATTTATTAGTACCATGATTTAGTATCGGATGATTCACACTGAAAAAATATAAACTTGTGATATCAAATTTTCAAACAAATAAATTTCATACATAACCGATAATTTCAGGCTTAACTTTAAGAAACCTCTCCATCATGGATAAAAAAAATTTTTTCCCTCAAACCTTACCTCGGTATTAACAATTCCACCTGGTCTTCTGGCTTTGCTTCGTCGTCTTTTCCGTAATCCATTCTCCTCTTGTCCAGGCCAAGCTATTTACATCGTCGCCTGCTGGGTAAGCGCGAAAGAGCATGAAAAGAAAATTACAATTACCTAATTAATTTGGCCCGTACGCACCTTTTTCTTACATATAATGACAAACTTTCGCATGAAAATTACGTATTTATCTTGTGTTAATAATAATGACGAAATGCACCTTGATTGACTGCATTTCAAGATGAAAGAAATATTACATTTTGCTTTAAGGGAACCGATATTACACGACCAATACTTCTTGCTCGTTAAATAATTAGAAGTAGAGGGCAAAACCGCTCGGAACCTCGAGGAATCTATTAGTGACAAGGCTACGCTGATAAGTCTAAGGTCAAAGATGTTATGACTAAAGCATAGGATAACTAGGAATGCAAGAACTACAATACAGTAGGTTGTGGTAATAAACAGCGATAAAACAACTTACACGTGAACGAAAACATTCCTTTAAACAATTTTTTCTGCTCTTAATTAAGAGAAGAAAAAATGTAACTTCAGCCGCGAAGCACGGAATTACTATACGACGCATAATCTATTAATTTATACGTACAAGATTGACATTACTATGTTTTACCATATAACTTCAATGGACACCAGTCTCCTCGATACATAACTCAACAAAAAAGGAAAACAATAGCCAAACATAAACAAAATAATTACCTCTATTGGCGCAATGTGGTCAATGTGGTAGTTGTATCCAAATATACTCAAATAACATAATTAATGTAGTCTATTTATGCGTACAATATAATAAAAGATAAATCATACCTTACCTTAATTATCCAGTGACAGGAAACTGTTGGAGCTGGCTTGCACGAATCGCAATAACGTGCGGGATTGAAGCACATTTCCAGCAAAACATAGCTTCGGTTTGAGCGCACCATCCACACGCACCGGTTATCGAGGATTAAAACACTATGTCAATTCTTCCAATACGTATAATAATACAAACAAATATAAAATTAACTATACATCAGTAGCCGGAGTTCCTCCTACAGCACGTTCTTGACGTTCTCGTAGTCTCGAACGAAATGCCGAGCTAACTGTTAACGAGATTATCACTCCCACTCACTTCCCTAGCTTGTTGCGACAGAATTGAGAATTTAATTTTTTTGTTTAAACAGTTAATTTAAAATATTGTTTAAAAAATTAAACTTCGCTTTTACTTTTGCGCTGTGCAAGAACTATTTTTTGTATTTTTCATGTATTGTGAACCATTTTCCATGTGTATATTTCGCGGATGGAAACTGAATTTTACATATGTAATACGTCTGTATTTCGCGTGCATTTACAAATTAACATAAATATGGTCGCCATACTACCCTTGCTCACATCGATCAGTATATGATTTATTTTTAAGCTTCCTGGGTATAAATTCGAATGGATGAATGATCATTGAAATGAGGAAATCTGGCGTTTGCAGTGAACATATTATTTCTGCAGAAATGTTTCTGAACATTTTACTAGACGCCACGAAAATCCACCTCTCAAAAATTACAGGAAATATACATAATGTATATTTTGTGTATTTTTGACCACATTTACATATGTATTTCCTCTGTATTCATACATATGTAAAAGTAGCAAGTGTTACACGATATTTACATTTGTATTTTTGACCACATTTACATAAGTATTCAAATTTCAAAAATACAAATGTATTTATCGTGTAACACGTACCACTTTTACATATGTATGAATACAAAGGAAATACATCCAATAATACATATGTATTACACATGTTATACATAACAAAAATAAATATGTATGTGACCCATGAAAATACAATATAAATACATTATGTATATCCAAATGTGTGCTGTTGGGGATATTGGGTTGAAACACACATCAGATCAAAATCGAAATTTTTGGAGGCCACTTCGTACGATTTAGTTACATTTTCTGATGTATTTAACTACTTTAACAAATTAAAATACAAATTAGTTCTGAACTTGGAGGCTATTTTATATGCTTTTGGTGCATTATAATCCAGTGTCAGATCCAGAGAGGGGTGATGGGAGGTTACCCCCTACTTGGTCCCCTGGGCTGGGCACCCTACCTTGAATTCATTCCAGAGGGGACCATTAATCCCTACACTGAACGTAATGTGAGTTATTAGAGGGGATTGAATTTGTTGACCAAAATCACTCAATATTAGCAGAGGATTATTGCTGAAGTACCCGGATAGGCACTTCCTCACCTCTCATCAACGAGATTAGTAATGGAGCCAAACTAGCGTTAAGAGTTGCTAATGGTAGTCCCCTCAGAAGCAAATATGAAGGCTGAATCAAACGATTATTTTTTCCATCCCTTACAAGGGACAGCTCCAGTAATGGTGGAAAAAATGACCGTTTCTGGCGATCATTTTCCGCGATGGCTTGAGGAATGGAAATACCATCCCTTTTTCTATCAATCGGTACGTATCTTTTTCCATAGCTGAAAAAGTAGCTGGCACCATCCTTCAGACAATAAGAATGTAAGGTTGCTAACAGCGATTGTGGCCCCAAGCTTAAGTTTTAATTGAATGATGGTTGTAATCACGGAAAGTGACAGAAAAGGGATGGTGGGAATAACCGCGTGATTCAGAAAATAATGGGTCGAGTAACCTCACTTTTGGTCGCTGAAAACCTATTGCTTGAGCTATCATCTATCATTCTTAGGGACAGAAAACATGATCCTGTGATTCAGGTTTAAAGGTGGAGGTCTACCTAATTTCCTCTCTCCTTATTTGATAAAGTTTTTGCTGGTTATCTAACCGTTTCTTATCCTCAGAGTCTGGCCGGGTTGACCATTTGAGCTTGAGTTTTTTTTTAAGATCCATTTTACTCAAACTCAAAACTTGTGGAAAGGAGAAGTACCGTATTTCTCCGAATATAGTCTCCCTCTGAATATAGTCCCCCCCCTAATTTTGAGGCTTCAGTTTCGGAAAAGTTAAAAAAATGTGTTTGAATATAGTCCCCCCCCTTTACTTTTACCACAGGCATTTTTGGAAACAAAGGGGGGACTATATTCAGACACATAGGGTATTACCTGTACATAAAATGCTCCTTATCAAGGGCTAAAATAATTTTTTTAAACCTGTGGATGGTGAAAGCAAAGGAAGACTGCAAAAAATGAATATGTAATTTAAAGAGCTTTACAAATATTTTCAATTAAACTTGTGAGCAGGCCCGTCGCGAGGGCGGGGCAACCAGGGCACTTTGCCCTGGGCGCAGCAAGTTCGGGGCGCACCGTGTTCGCCGACGAAAAAAATTTTTTAAATATCCTTGTATGTTTTACTTTCATAATCGATAAAATATCTTTATTACGAAAAAATGTTTTCAATTATATTTTCAACTCTCCCGATTGCAGATATATCAATGTTATGGGGCAGGGGGGGGGGCGCACGATCCCAGTTCGCCCCGGGCGCCAGATCAGCTAGCGACGGGCCTGCTTGTGGGAAACATGAAGTGAACTGAACTTCTTCATTTCCGGTTACTACTGAGTTGATTGCTGTGGCGATGACAAAAGTTTTGCTTTGCATCATCTTCAAGCGGAAGAAACTGTTGTCATTGCCACAGCGACCAACGTTGTAGTAAACGGAAATGAAGTTCAATGCACACAGCAAAAATTTCCGTTCTCATAGGAAGTAAGCTATTGAATTTGATACATTTCACCACAAGGTACTCAAAGTGTATGCTTCATGCAGCTAATTCCTCAAATCCAATTTCACTGACGGCAGCATTTCAAATGCTGAAGAAATAAGGGGGTCACTGAAGGGTACGAAAATGAATATGATATTTATTAAAATGTAGCCTTGACATCGGTAAGCAATCACACTAAGGTATCTTTTGGTTATCTTTATGTGAAGACTTTATTTCCAATTTGGATAATTTGTTTATACAATATATATGACAATTTTGTCTTGTTACAAATGTAAAATCTTTTAAACTCCTTCGTTTCTCAGGAGATAAGAATTTAATAATCACCTTTTTTTAAATGTTTGTAATAAATGAATTTGAATTTCTGTTATAATTTTTCTCAAAAAAAATTTTAAAATAGAGAAAGATGAATATTTATATCATATTGATACAATACTTAGTAATCATACCACACTCCATCCTTGAATCGATGTTATATGGATGCTTTCTCCTCATACCTTTCATTAATAGAGATATAAGTTTTTATTTTATTTTATAGGATTTAAATAGAGATGGTTTTTTCATTTCTTTTTAGGGTGACCTAGCTTTAACTTGAGTGGTACTCATGAAATGAGAATATAAATAAATATGAAAGAAAAGAAATTGCTCATGATGGAGCTTATCACATATTTAAATACAAGTTTCCTCTTTCTTGTCTTTTTCTAATGGCAACAAAACATACATATACCCAGAAACATTTAAAATATTTACAATATAGCAAAAATCATTCTCATTTTACAAAACTGATATTTTTTGTTAGCAATTGATTCCCACTAAGAAATTTAATGAGAAAGACAAATGACAAACACACACTAAATATTGATGTTTACTTAAGAGATGATAAATGCTACTTGAAGGCAACCTTTGAAATCATAAAAAATAAAGGCAATGGGAACATGTGTTGAGAAATGCATTGAAGATCTGACCAAAACTGTAGCAATTTCTCTTTAACATTTAAAAACAATCTGCTATGTAATTATCTCTTATAATGATAGCAAGAAAAGACCTGAATACATTCAACGATGACAATCTCATGCAGTGGAACATAATTGAGCAAAGGGTGATTTACACCAACTAATGACTGAGCTACCCTAGAATGAATCTTCAATAAATCCTAAAGGAAGAACACAGTGAGACTCTTGTTAAAGCTAAAATTAGACTAACAACAAGAGAGACAATGAAAAATGAAGACTAAGGATTACACGATGATTTCATCCAGGAGAACAACCAGATAAGAGTTCATTGGTGTGGAGTGTTTTTTAAGAGTAATCATACCTTAGTGAGGAGTAAATCTCATTTGAGTAATCACATCATGGACATCTGGTTTTTCAGCCATTACCCAGATCAATCAAAATATGAAAACTTCAACAAAAAAATAAAACTTTTTAGAAGTTATTCGCAAAATTGTATTTGCAAAGCAAAGTGCACCATGATTAAACTACTGTCTGGAATGGAAAATCCTTTGAAATTCCAAAATGCTTATTTGTTAAAAATTAATTGAGTATAGTGCAGCCAAAATAATCAGATGATGAAATGTAGTAAATATGTGCAGGTATAAATATCTTATATATAAACTATTATATATGAATGACAATCAGTATAATTACAGCACTGGGATAGTAATTGGATTACTAGGGGACTGGAAAATGTCCAAGGAGAATTAAATTCCAAAAGTCCTGAAGCCAAAAGCATAATTTACATTCAGTCATGGTGATCAAAGCCAACTGTAGTTATTTTAAGTTGAAAACTCAGAAGAAGCAAAATTAAAATGGAAAATAATTCTAGAAATTAGATTCTTTAATTTATAGAAAGGGGAAAATACATGGATATTAATAATATTGCCATAAATAATTAACGCGTTGCGTACGAATGACGAAGATTCTCGTCAATTAGGCGCGTCAACCTAAACAATTTTAAAGCGTACAATATGTATTCGTTAGTACGTTTTCAGTTGTTGTTCGTTATTCATAATGAATTGATGCATCATAACGATTGATTGGGTAAAGTTATATTCTAAACATTAGCTTTTTAACCATGTTTAAACCAAAGGCATTATGCTCTCATAGGCACATATTTCCAAATCAGCACTCCTAGGAATTAAAATAGCTTCGCAACGTGTTAAAAGAAAGTTAACATGGCCCCATTGTAGATCCATGGAACCTAATAAAGTTACGCATTAGCCAATATATCCAACTAGTCCATTCATTTGTCAAGGAAATTTCCAGGTATGAGGTTTGATTACTGAGCAAGAAACTCCATCCCAATTATTGTATGAGAGGAACATACACCCAGATTATAAACAGATTACGACCCTGACATGTAATACCATATGTGACAGTAAGAGAACATGCACAGCAAGAGAATGACCAAGAGTTCTTTGGCAGTCCCAAGAATTCCTTAAGTCACATGAATTCATAACCACAAAAAAATGTATGCATACAAATAAACATCAGCAAGTGGATGAGGAAGGTAGAGAAGAAACACCCGTAATGAACACTAACAATGAAACACATGGTATGCCATGGGTGATTTATGATTTTTGATGCACCAAAACCTTTTATATTTTCTGTGATGTCGTTGAGAAAGAAAATACGAGCACATGTTCAATGAGAATTAAAAGACTGTTACTTATAAAAAATTTGATGTACATCAATTCCTCATTAATCAGCCGGACTCATTATAACTGAAATTTAGTTGAAATAGACCAGTAATATCTAACTAAATGTCCACAATTGCCATCATGCTGTTTTTCTCTAATTACATACTAAAGAAAACCAATGCCTCACACAAAATTGCAGAGGATATCTATCCCCAATTGTAGATGTTCACAATGCATTTGTGGATACACTTGCACTGAATGTGGTAGGATTTTGTAGGTGAATCCTTATACATATCAAATAATGCAAGCTGTGGATATCCATACTTTTCTGGATGATTGGGCATTTGCACAACTAAAAATAATGGATGTCCACAATTAATGGTTAACCGTATAAAATGAAGAGGATCTTGTCATGGTAATACCGAACCAAGCACCAAATGTGGATATTCACATTAATTTCATTATGCCAATATTTGTGGACTTTCACCCTTGGGCAGCCCATAATTGTATGCGCAGGCATAGCCTTAAAAACCATAATTGCGTGTAGTATTAATATTATGCTGTACGTGTTATGAAATAATCAAGTCTCATAAAATTTATGGATAGTGATTTAAACAACGTGGTCTTTGGAATAAAATAAATCAATGATTATTTAGAAGCTATCAATCAGCAAATTAATAAATAAAACAGATTCACAAGATATAGTCACAGTACTTCTTACAAAAATATTCATCTGTAGATATGAAGGCAATCAATACAAAAATGTGTATAATCAATGACCATGGGCTAAAAGAGCTTGTTATGTGAAAGAAAATTCACCCAAGTAGATACCATCCATTAGAGTTTCTCTATTTTCGTTAAAAAAGTCGTACAGAATATGGCTTGCTTAGATACATGTATTTACCAATCATGACAGTGAAGTTAAAAAGCACAGCAGTCAATGAAGTCATCTAAGGAAAAGTACTCATATTATTACTAGAAGAATATAGTTAAACTCCAGTCTGAGGAGACACTGAGGTAAAAACAGCTAATAGCCAGAAAATTCCAATTAACCTATTTTACAATTGCATGCAGATCATTAAGTAGTTTTAGCCTTAAAAGACAGGGCAAAAATCGTTAAATTAATTTCATCCAATTCAATCAAACTTTTCCCAAAATACCAAACAATGCCCTCCTTGCCATTTGTACAATGCTTTGCACGTTTAACCAAGATTTTTTTAATGACCTAAGATCATACATGATTTTCATCTTTTGCAGCACCTCTGGCTGACCATAATCACATTTCCCAGACCATGATCTCATTTCCCCGACTTCCATGGCCCACATGCACCTTGACTATATTGGAAATGTAAAAATTGAAGTGCAATTTATTCCGACTAGAGTTTCAATGAATCTGTGTCTTTCAAGGTAAGGAGTCACGTAGGGTTAGCTGGAGGGTAGAAGGCAGAGGTGGACAGGGTTATGGGTAACCAAAGGAGAGCATTGGTGTTCAAACATTGCCATTGAGGCGGGAAATATTTTTCACCCTCTTATACTGTATTATTTTAATTATATATTTAACTAGTTTCTTGACTCTCAGGAACAAAATTAGGTCATACGTAAATGCATGGTGGCAGATGGGCATTTGCATTGGTGGTTTTTGGTTATTTGGTAGTTTAATGGCAGCCAGACTACCAAGCATTAAAAACAATTCAATGCAACTTGCTCTATGGAAATTTAAATGAAATTTTGTTTTGAATCCTCATCAATTTAAATGTTGCTTTTGTTGCAAATAAAAATGCATGATTACGGCTGATATACACAGCTGATGTTTAACTGAAATCGTTTAGGTATTTCAGATTACATCTCCTCTCTCACCATTGGATTTCATTTGATATAGAAGTCATGTTTATACACAAATTTAATTCATAAAGGAGAGGAATTCATTATTTTGACTTGACAGAAAATGTATAGGGCAATTTCTATCCTCACCGATAAAACCACACTCCAAGATGAAACGATGAAGTTAGAGAATTTTAATTGACCCCAGCTATATAGGAAAGGAAAATCACCAAAAAATTGAGAAAATCAAAAACTGACTAGAAAAATTTGTATTCACGTAAAATTCAGGCTAGATTACACAACGATGTTTCAGAGCCTTCAATGAATTAACATTCTTCTACTGATCACTGGCTGTTTTAATCCCATTTCGGTATCTTAAAATACATATAAAGATTTATTTTCCTCGTCTCTTCCAAAAGGTAACCACAACATTACAATAATATCATTGCAAGAGATTTTTGTCTCTCATGAGGAATCTATCCATTGATTTGGATAGTAAACCAGAAAACCTGTTCACAGAAATAATTGAAATGCACAGCTAACAGAAAACATTCACAGTATTACAGCAACTTGTGAGTAACAGCCAATTATGTAGCAAGATTCAATAATCAAAAGCAAAATGGATTGAAAAGGCATGAGAAATTAATCACCTGTCTCCATATTCTTTCTTTAGTTAATGGAACTCTTCATAGACTATTTTGTAACCAAGTTAATCGACTATATCAACACATATTTACTTCAAAATAAAGTTTATGTCTTAGTCTAAGATGAAAGACAAGCTTATTCACCAATATTGACTATAAATAATGCGAACATGAAATTTATGCATAGTAACAGCATGCATACATAAAATTTTTAATACATAAACCATTCAAAGAGTACAAAACTATAGGGAATTGCTATGACATAAGAAGTCCCTGTAACCTGAATTTAATTGTGAGTACTGCAGATCCAGGTCTCATTACTCTCAATGAAATGCCTGTAACTGTGAATGGCTTTATGCTAGTGCCACTGGGTACCAATATTCACAAAGTCGCATGGACTATTGGTAAGAGAAGAATAGAAATATGCTTTCTCGACACTGGGGAGATCTCCATTAAACACGATTCATGTACATGGGTTTAAATTTATACAAAGAGGATAAAAAATTACATTAGGAATTACAGTCAAAAAATTGTCATACATTTATCCAAACATGCTTTCAAATGCTTTGTGCAAAATATACAGCTCATGAGGAGCCATGTCTACCATTCTCATGAATGATAATAATCTGAGTAATGCCATAGGATGGTGCTAAAGAGCCATGATTTTATGGTGATCATGTTGAACAAAACAAAATTCTCTTGGGTGAGCCAAATATGCTAAAAAATTCTATCAACAAGTATTTAGTGTCAACAAGCAATTTGTTTGCAAATGGTATTTCATAGCCTTAATAGCCTAAAAAATGCTAACGGCTAAGAAATCACGCTGGAAAAACACTAAGGGAAAACGATTAAGCCTTTGCAGATGTTACTTCAGTTTAGGAAATTCCTGTATGATAGAGTACTTAATACATTGAAATATACTTCAATACAGAAAAGACAGGCATAAGCGCATTTAAAACAGTAAGGATTGTTTGCTATCAAGCTTTTCATCATCTTAGTGGCTAGCTCAATACTAAAAGAATGACTTGCAATATGACCAACTCTTTTGAGTACTACAATTGCAAGTTGTTTAGTGAGCATGGGTGATTATTCCACACCTTTTATTATTTTTCCATTATTTGTAGCTATTAAGTAAAATCTGAATACACCACCATACGCTAAATTAGTAGATTATAGGTATATCCTTTTTATTGCTGTGGGAAATGCAAATTCATCAATATTTTCATTGCTTCCGCATCAAATTTAGAATACAGCAGGGATTTCATTAGAAATAAAGCACATAAGCCAATTTATCGAATAATAAGGTGTGGATGCCATTGTCTGTAAAAGAAAATTCCATGCCAATACTCTTGAGTCACACATCATCAAAACTTTATCACCAAACTAGGTAGAGCATGAGTATTCACAAATAATCTTTCATAGCCTTGTACCTTTATACGGAAAATACATAAAAAGTCCAAAAGAAACAGCATAATTAGAAAATAAAATTAATATATTTAGTCACCACAGAAAAAAACAACCAAAATAATGATCATTTGCTAGAAACTGAGGTGTTACAGACTCCTCATCATCTAAAATAACTAAAGAGGTACATAGTTTTTCCCAGTATTTGAAAGAAAAATAAACCCAAAATTGAGACAAAAATGAAGAAAATCAACTAAAATAAGAAGGCTAACATTTTCTAACATTATCAAACCAAAGGCAGGCAAAGTGTAACTTCAATTTTTAAACAAATCACCATTGATCAGATTACTTCACAATGCAGAATCTTACTTTCACATTAAAATAAATACTTTAGCTTTTAATAATTAAGGAGTAGATAGAGTTTTCTTTTAGGAATTATCACATTCTAAATTATGAGATTACTCTTCTGACCAGATAAGACCTCTAAAAATTACATTACTCCACTTATGTCATCATCCCCTGGTCAACTAATGCTTATTCTCTGGCTTCTTTGCATGAACAATGTTTTCATCATTCCCATCTTTTAAAAAAGAATTCCATAGTTATTTTATCCTTAAATCGACTACTTGCTATCTGATCACTGAATTTCGGTACTTCTCCTGCATCTTATTCATGGTAAAACTAAACTCAAAGTACTTAAATAGGAGGTGGCACAATTTACCCATACATTTTTCCATAGCATTTCGATTGCAACACAACTTCAGTACACCTTGACATATTTTTTCCCGGGCTAAAATGTATTTGAGCTGAATTATGATTGAGGGTAACAACACCATAAAATCATGGCCCTCCCACCAAACCACAAGACCAAGTGGGATATTTCCGAGCATGTTCCACCCAAGACGATATATGGATACCACTGTCGATGGGCCTCAGCAATAACATACTCTTTGACTAGTTTCACTGGATAGGAGTGCCAGCATTGACTGGGACCATAGGAAAACTTGACCGCAGTACCAGTTTCACGAAGATGCTGGCTAGTAACTTTATAGTGATTAGACCATGTTGTTTGCATGACTAGCTTCCGCTGCTGGGCACCACACCTGAGGAAGACGTTGAAACGGCGATGGTTGACGAAGACGGGGCATGCAAGCTGGAGGGCCTTGAGAACCCTGCAAATAACCACTTCCTCTCCATGTTCGCTCCTATTCCAGACAACTCCTGCCGGAACAGGGATGGGAAACGGGAAAGGAGAGCTTCCACATCAGACGGCCGAAGTGAGGGCTCTATCTTCTGGAGGTATGACCATACATAGTCCACTCCCGCTCCAAAAGGGTGAACATGTAAAAATGTGGATACTAGGCCTGTAGGGAAAAAAGTTGGACAGTAAAATAATTTATGAGTTACCGTGTTTGACGGCATGATAAGCATATAAGACACATTGTGTGCGAGTCCTAGAAAATTCGAGATGAGTGGTTGGTACTCGACTCGAGTGCCTTGAGTAGCATAACGAATTTCAAGTCGAGTAGTTTCGGCTACAGAGCTGTTAATGCCAGCAAGTTTAGTAACCTGCCAACAGGTATCATGACAGTCATGTAATAATATCATTTTTAAAGTCGATAATTTGTTCTTATACCCCGGCTTGGGAGTTCTATCTTGCTGTATACATAGCAGTCAATGTGGGCGCCGGCTTAAAAAAATATTATTTTTCCTGCATGAGAATTTGAAAGGATCAAATATTAAATGATTCATGAACGCATACAATATTAATTACAATTATGGAAATGCATTCATTTAGGTCTCTTCCTTTGGTTTGGAGTAGTTCCAATAGATATACATATTAATTAAATTATGGACATATTGCTAGAGGTTATTCATTTCTATTGTGTTTCTGAAACTGTTTACGACCCATTAATTTTCATTCAGCTCCTAATTCTGACACAATTGCCATCAACATCTCTGATAATTTTTCCTTTTTACATGAGGTCAAGCATTCAGAATAGAAAATTCACATGGGGATTGCAACAATGAGAAAATGTCGGAGCATGCTAAGGGACGTATTGCCAGATCCACAAATTACCATACTCAGCTCGAGATCAAAAAGTACTACTTGCACATCCCTAAAGACTGTCAAGAAAAAGCATCAATTATGGTTCTTTCTTCAGTGTACATGGTCACCCACTCATAACCGCTCGTAAATTGGACGTACAGTTGGTCCTCTTCCCACATACATTCGATTTACGAACTTTCAGAGGTACGAGCATTAAAAAATTTCAAATTTTGAATCTGGCATCTTTCGATTCGGCCAATGCTACGCAATGTGGCGTGGAGGAACTCTTACTTTGGGCGCAATCTGAACAAAGTATCATTGAATTCGGTGTGAATTTAGGAACTGTTCAGTGTTACGCTTGTTCTTCCTTACCGTGGAGAGCTATTTTTTTCGGTTCCGCATGTGTCGCATGCCCAGCTAGATCAGTTCGTCACAATCGTGAGTTAGCGCACGATTGTGATGCAATGTTGCATTCTACAGGATAACCGTACTCCTTGATTCCTTGCATACAGTCCAGCCAGCGAGAGTTCTCTGATGACAGCACAAAAGAAGGGGTGGAAACCCTGTGCCAGCACGGTTTGCAGCCAATCGCTGTCCCCCAAATGCACCTCACACCTTCGCCTAGTCATACAACATTGTCAAATGCATATGGAACACCGAAATAAGCCTGATCCACCAAAACAAGCCCTTTCTTCGAATCACTAAAACAAGTGATTCTTCATTCACGCTCGTCGTCCCTTCCAGCTCCTTTCCTCATGGAACCCTTTTGTTACAAGTGAATCGGGGTTTCCCTTTCTTACCTGGCAACCTTGCCCCCTTCCCCGACCTAAACCATTTTGTCTGTCATCGAACAACTCTCGGCGGCCGGACTGTAGGTTTATCAACTTACAAACAAGGTCTCGGAACACATCTAGTTCGTATATCGAGACTTACTGTACACGGGAAGATATCAACCCTCGATTGCGTCATGCCGCATTCTTCTATTGAGAAACTGAAATGAATTTTCCCTTTTTTATATATTTGTGCGCAATTTAATCACGTTTGTAATATTGTTTTTTTTTTCGACAATTCCTGAAAGAAACGTTCATACATACTTCGTTATTACGAACCTCCAGTTTTTCGGTCCCGTGAACTTTGTAATAACGAGAGACTACAGTAATCCCTAAATTAAGAAACAGAATGTAATTCTGCATAAATAAATCTGCCTGATAGGGAGGTATTCAATGTTTTTAGTTTGTAAACGGTAGCCATGGAGACACTTTGCATTCATAGAAATTACATTAGTTCTATACCATTACATAAGGTATGGTTTTCCGATAAATTTTGAAATTGAAATTTTTTGGATTGAGGCAGATCTGATAAGTGATACTGGCTTTCAGCCAATCAATATTTGGAAACCGGTTATCAATTACATAAAAAACATAAGGAAAATACATCAAGAACTTCACAAGACCATCAGCCAATCGGATGACACCCGAGCCTTATTGTTGTACTCGCCAAATGTTCATTTCGGTTCAGAGTGAATTTGGGCAATCAGATAGTAACATGCCTGGAGAATGGAAGACAAGTATTTTACTGAAACATTGGCCAATACGACCAAATTAACCTGGTGCAGAGCCCAAGAAGAGTTCAAGAATATTATTCACCACCAAAAATTAAAATCATTTTAACTTCTTTTTGCTTACCAATGAGTCTTGCATCTCTCTCCGTCAATGGATCAGCGACCCTGAGGCCATCATCTGCCCCACAGCCTGAGCCACTTGGCCCATCAGTGGAGGAAGAAGCGGCAGATGACGACAGCGGAGATCCTCCAGATGACGTTGCCTTCGCCAATCTTGCTTCCAAGTCTTTTAATGCTCTCTCATCCTCTGCTTGCTTCCTCTTTGCCTCCAGCAGTTGCTGCAATCAATACAAAAGGTAACTTATAGAAAAAGGGAAAATACTAGCAGACATGAGGATACAACCAAAATAAATACAGAAGAATACTTAACCAGCCTTTTTAAGATCACGATAAGAATAATGGAAAGGCTGAATTTCTACTTTTAAAAAATCAACTTCCTATGCAAAACACCATAAACTACACATATGAAGTATTCAAATAGCATTCAGAGAATGTATTGCATGAAAAATATCAATGGTGCTGCATTTTGTAATGGAGAGGGAAGAAAAACATTGAAAATCTAGGAAAATTTTAGAATGGTGGAATTTATGTTGAGGACACGAACCAAACCAAATTAGACTATATGATAAGGTTCCTATTATTTAACAACAATATACTCATGCATACAGTTGAGAGAAAGAAGAAGTACGCACTTATTCCAAACAAAATTCATGCAATAACCAAAATACATTCTCAAAATTTTTATGCATATGCAAATGTATTAAAATAATACAGTTGAGGACCTCAAATCCGGAATCCAGAAACCCGGAATCTAGAACATTTGAAAACTCCTCTGCGTAGTGTTTTGACTTGCCACCTCGTGGCACCACTCTCCAAGCCTTGTTCTGGGATGAGTAGGAATTTAGCAAAGGAATGAGTAGGAACATACTATGGACATACGCTAAGAACCTTGTCAGGGACACATAAGGATATCAAATATCAAGTACAAGAGCCTAAGCACATGTATAAATTAATTAGGTAATTTACTAAATATACTATGAAGACCAGAAATCCAGAAAAACCAGAAATCCAGAAGCCCTTCGGTCCCAAGCTTTCTGGATTTGAGGTCCTCAACTGTAATAGGAACCCAGAAAAGTTTCTCCACTTACTTCTGCAGAAAAACTTCGATAATTGTAAAAGAAATGACCATCTTACCTGCTGCATTCCTTGCAAAGTTTGCTTCAACAGCTGAGTCTGCTGATCTCTCAAAGCCACTTCTGCCATAGAGTCAGAGCGCACCAAATCTACTTCATTTTTATACGCTTCCAGCTGGCAGCGCAGGCTATCATTTTCTTCCTGTAAATTCACAAGTAAAGATTAATAGATATTAGAGATGGGTCGAAAAGCATTTTTTTTTAATTCAAATACCTAATTTTTTCCAAATGACTCACCCGAATATCGAATGTTATATACTAATGTGCATTTTTCCATCAACTTAAAACACAAATGACTATAAAAATAAAAAATGCAGAACACTTTACTAGTCTTTCTCCTACAACACAGTTCCTACATCCTGACATGACTGTCACCCATGATTACATCAAATTTGCGTGCATGGAGCACCTAATTACTTTGTTTTTTTTATTACATGCCTGTTGAAGGTTATACTATTAGTGTTTTACTGCATTTATTGCAATCTTTTAATGTACTCACAATTAATAAAAAAATTGAATATGTACAACATAACATTCATTATGCAACGGGGAGTGAGAAAATGAACAGTCAATCTTGCGTGTATTTGAAAATATATGTACAAGCATTTTTATTAGTGCTGTTCTCGTGGAGTCAGCATTACACATATTTTTATGCTTGATTTCAATAAGTTTTCATAAAAATATTATTAAAAAATGAATCAACTAAATGAGCAAACCTTCATTTAAGACCCAACCACGTCAATTAATTTTGAAGAGTATCACGGATGATCTATGCTGTGAATTTGAAGTTCAAATAATTGATTACTTAGTGCCATCGAATATCGAAGCCCCCCCCACCCTGTTTCTCTTCTAGACCCTAAAAAAAGACCCTTCCCTCCCACAGCCTTCAATATCCTCACTTCTCGTCACCCAAACCCCATCCTCCATCTTATCCCCTCCCTTCAAGCACCAAGATATACAAGGAGGAACTCTTTAAGACTTTCACACTTTACAATGTTGTTTGTAATGACGAAATGCGTTGTGTAATAATAAAACTCAGTGGAAATATTGCAATGTCTTACTTTAATAACTTATGAATTTAGAGTGTTTGATTTTTGTCATTTAGGTTACACAAGGAGAACTGGCCTAATCCCGGCGTTTTGGATATGTTTTGCATATTAACGATCTAGACACCCAGAAAACTTATCCCTGGAAAGCAATCAGCATGCACAATAACCTTCATAAAAATCTTGCTAACCTTCAGGCTCTCAATGGCCTTAGCATCTTCATCCATTCGAGGGAACTTCCGCCTAGTCGGACCGCTGCTATCAGCTTCCATATCCGAGTCAGATACTTCCATTTCCTCATCAGCACGCTCGTTCAAAACTTCTTCCAATTGCATACTCTTAATCTCCTGCATATCAGACCAAAAAAAATGCAAAAACAAAACAGTGAGTAGGTTGGAAAACAGCAAAAAAAATTGCATGCCACTTTGGCAGAACTAAGGCATGTTCGTCAACCTCAAAAGAACAAATCTTGTACAAGGCAAAAAAAAATAAAACAAAACATTCAGCTAAATGTGTAAGGAACTTGTCAACATAGGAAAACAGTGTTACGTATGTAATATGAACACATGTCTATATCCAAAATAAAAGTAGATAAGAAACTAAAAAAATTTAAGTATGCAGACACAGAGCAATCCAAAAACAAGCACATGAAAAAATAATCACTTCAAAAGCAAAATAGGTAAAAACGAAAACAGAAAAACGATATAAAACATATTTAAGATAAAATATATGACCATCTTCACTTAAACAGAGTTATTACAAGTAACATAAGAGCATGCTTACCAAAAGGTCAATTATCAATTGCGTTTGTGTTCCTCCGTAATAGATAAACCTAGTCTGAAGGCATATCAATTCAAATCCAATGCTGAGTGACACATTAACATTGGGAAAGTTTTGATAAACAAATTTGAGCAAAATTATAAAATAAAATATTTTCACCAAGGAGAGAGAGATGAAGTAAGTAGAAGTGAGTGTAAATAACTATAACATTGCATATAATTTCTGGGATTATAAAATTTTGTACGAAACGCCTAAAATACTAGGTTAGCTTGCCACTCAAGTAATTGCATTATTACACTTTGGTTGATCTAAACTCAAAAAAAAGGACAGTGAACAAAAGAGAGCATGTCAATCAGAATAAACCTATTGCCCATAGTAGAAGCACCAATGCATGTAATGCAAATGAATGTTTCATTTTAATTTGTCCTACTTACACAGCAATCATACTGAAAGGCCAACAGGGCTATAAAATATGGCTTTCAAAAAAATGTTATCGCTCACAAATTTTCATCCCTCGCATCAAATGGAGGACCTGAAGTATATTCTAAGACATTAACTTCCAATTCATATACATATCTCTAACTTAACTGCTTGGTGCTGTTTACAACGACTGCTCACAAAGAAAGCAGTGATTAAGTGAAATAAAAAATTCTGTGGAGAAATAAGTAAGCATTTTACATGAATTTGGCAAAACGAAGTCACATTGGAAATATACAATTCTCACCAAATATAGGTAGATCAAAGATTGCAAATAATTCTTCTTCCGGGCCTATGAAATGATTTTCTTTTAATTACTTAAGGGCAAAAAATTATTTTGCATATACTTTTTTTTCATTCAATCTGCCATCTGCCATTGCAGCTGAAAGGAGATAGGGTAATAGAAAAGAACCAATAACAAACCAACCTCCAATGTGTGGTCTTCCCCACAGAGCCAATATCGTCCTCTCTGCACTTCTCTTACCTTCCTTTCGAGCCAAACAGGCCTTCCAGCTTTCCCCTACTGCTTCCCCGTCATACCTGCAACAACTCCATGAAAGGCACACTCACCCATACCCAACCCCCCTCTCGTTTCATATGCTCCGAGTAAACTCAGGAGGAAAGTCTCACTAAACCGTGGAGGGGAGGAAGGGTGATATACAGTCCAGTCTGATACCCTCTCATGTACTGCACTGCCAGAATATAATTAGGCCATTCGACTCTAATAGACAACAATTGGAAAAGTAACTTTGCGCTTGATGAGACTGATGTGTAGATTTGTATAAGGCTTTGAAAAATTTCTCATATATATATATAATGTTGGAGAACCAGTTTCATTACAAATTATTTTTTAGTAGAATTTTTCTTTTAAAATTAAGCAATTTTACCAAGTGATGCCTCAAACTATTGATTACTATTTAAGGTTTCATGAATATAAAATGTTGAAGGACCTTAATAGATGTGGAGGAACTTATTCATTACCTAAAAATTTAAGAAATAATAATTTTTTATTTTTCAAGCTTTTTATTAATGATGTCTAGTTTTGATGTACTCTAACATTGCTAGGTCTGAAAAACTCATGTTTTATGAACGATGTAAAAGCAATACAGTAGTTACAAGGAATCCTAACTCATGTATCAAAACTTATCTTCACAAACAAATAATTTAAAAGGGAGAAAATCTCGGCACACTTTACTTGTATATACTTATCAGAAATTCTAAATGGTAAAGAATTATCTGACATAAATAATTAGCGTGAATCACTTTAAAAAATACTGACATGGAGTTACATGGGCAGGAAACTGTCTTCAGATGTATGAAGATAGGTAATCTTTTTATTACTTGAAAATGAAACTAAATATGAAGCCCCTTCATTTTGAATAAAACCACGACTTAGGTATCTCCCATTCTAAACACCTCGGTAACTGGTACTACCATAAATAGCTCCAGAAAAGTAATTTTGACAGAAAAGCTTTTAGTTTTGAGAAAGTAAATCAGCAAGTGCCATATTTACTCATTCTTTACAATGATTAGAGATGACAACAGCAATTACCTCTCACATTACATACATTCATCAAAATACAGTCGCTACATCTGATACAATATTTAATGGAAGAACTCCAATTGGAAACATTATCACGTGGGTTCTATTTGAGGAACAACGACTGACCTTATATTAGGGCAAGTGCAGTACATGGCAAGAGCTGATACCTTGTAAGTGCATTTTTCAGCCTTCGAAATGACAGGGATTCGTCACCTCATCTTGAAAGGAGACCACAAGAGTGAAGAGTGAGCTAAGAAGTAGGTCAACAACATTAAAGTGAACCCTTTGGCAATTACCTACTTCAATAATGATGATGATCATTTCTCTAATATACTTAATTAATTTAAATTTTGAGTCATACCTGAAAACACACCAAAAGGTACACACACATAATTTGAAGGGATGAATGTTTCTGACTAGAGCATCACGATGCATTTCATGAAAAGAACTCCAAACTGTAATGTCCAATCAATGATTCAATGCTCAAAGCATCTCAGCCAAAAAGAATTATCATCACCAAAAATGGCAAAATTATGTTGAAACAGAAAGATTCAGGCCTACTCCCATTGAAATCATAGCCATGGTAAGAGTTATATGTAAATTTTAAGTTTGAGGGGCATTCTTTGTAGTGGATACAGGTGTTTCAGAGAAGATTTTATAAAACTTATCACATAAATATTTCACTTTTAATAATTTTAAGTAATATTTAACTCCATTTTTATAATTTTGCCTTTCTATGTAAATAAATGTTTATTAGAGGTAGATAAAAAAAAGTAGACAACGGAAGCCAGCCGTATTAAGTCTCACAATAACTTAACCGATGTTAACTTTTTTTTCCTTAAATGCAAACCTGTACTTGATGAAAATTCTTTTTCGCTGGAAAGCATGATACATTAAATCACCAATACACAGTACACCATACTTTCATCAACGCCATATTTGTGCAAAAATGAATGTATCAATTCTTTCGAGCATGTCACCTACAGCTTTTCACAAATACAAACATTGAAAACAATGTCCTACCTCTTCCCTCACTTCATCATTGCAGTGGTTTACAGATGGGGTCACCAATCCCTGCTATGGAGGCATCGTCAGGTGGACTGTTACATACACGAGGAGCTGATGATCATCCCTTGACTAGACCATACCCACTTCCGCCATTTGCGACCCAGAAAAGAACTCGCCATTCCAGTCACCGTAAGTTCTATGCAACCCAAAACTGTTGCATTTATTTTTATTGCAAAAAAAAGCCTACCCATTTTTAACCAATTATCCCACAATGGAGGAGACTCCAAAACGGAAAACTTGTGACTGATGCGAAGACAAAAAAAAACTTTTTTTGGCAAAATATCTCCAGAGAATAATTCCTAATTCTCAAATTTTGTGTAGGTAGCGTGGAATGACGCATTCTCTCCGTCCACAAATAAAATTCTCAATGGACAATTCTTCCAGAATAGCAAAAGCCAGTGAGCGAATTCCAAGGATGGTAATAAGAAAATGTCTCATCAGTTACCATATGAACTGATTTTTTTTAAACCAATCTACTAACTAGCCTGAAATAAGGTGGTGAAAATTACAACATCATTCCCCTCATCATGAAAGAGGCTCACAACTTAAAATAAATCTCAATATTTTTACCTAATTTATGGTACTCAGAACTCAAGTCCGGAGTAAGAATGTGTTTTTGTTCATGGTTTCCGTGGGCTCAATCAAGGAAAAAACCAAGTTTTCCATATAATATTATTTTTTTAAATAGTTCTGAAACCATTTCCATTTTTTGTTTAATCATTTTGTAAATTAGCCACTGTGAAGCTGCATTTTCATGGTTCAATTCTTTCCAAATCTCCATGAGGATGCTAACAAAAAATAGGAATGAAAAGAGTGTAACATATATTCTATGTTGTTAACTGCTCTCCAAATACCCTGAATGATAGTTCAATGGCAATGATTTGGAAAGATGCAGCATTATTTAACATATAACAATAGATAGACCTTCTGTATCAACTGACATGAATGGTAATGCACACCAATCTTTCAACGGATAGCATCATCACTACTGTGAATTTAGTGCGAGAAATGTTCACTGTGCAATGAAAGTTTTCACATTCATAATCCTATAATGAGCCTTCAATTAACACTCCCATTTAACCACTGAAAAGTTAAAAAAATCATAGTTTCAGGATCAATCACCACCTTGTCCAGTCTCTTTAGTATTTGGAGTCAAATGACAAAATTAAAAGCAGGTCTTACTGGCTTTTGCCCACAGAATGCTGATTTAAAGGACTTGACAAGTGACCAGAGTTTGAGAGGGATAGAACAAAAGAAAGGAGTAGCCCATATTTGCTCATTTTGATTCCTTACCTTAGACCAATGAAATCATTTCCTCACAACAAATCTATCCCTCTCTCAAACCCTAGCACGGACAACTGCTCATACAGGTCCCAAGTCCCTCATGCATTTATACCCTTCAACCAACTGTAAACCAGCAAAGCAAGCCACTAGCCATAGAGATGAAGGGACAACATGAAAGGTGATCTGTGGCAAGTGAATTCCTGAGGCTGTGGTGTTCAGCATCTATGTATTTAAACCCTTTGATTTAATGGTACAAGCTTACAAAAGGAAAGGTAGAAAAGATATAATGCCCCTTAACATTTATTTCTGAACAATTCATTGTGATGAATCTTAATCTGACCATAGTATTGAGCTCATTGCAGTGATACTTTAACTGAGGCACAAAAATAAACATTTTTTGGGAGCTTTTACCAGAGGATAATATGTAGGAATTCCACTTTGCACCATGTTATTAACTTAATTTCCACCAAGGTTTTGGAAAGTACCTACATATCTTCCCATTTTAAAAGAATGTTAATCTGGCCGTGTCAGACACTGAATTAAATTGATTGTTGGTTAGGGTCAACAAGTTTAGGTATTATCTGATTGGCTGATAAGTGTAATTTTCCTTTGAATCTTTTTTCTGTTCTTTACATGTACGTTTTATGCGATTTAACTTAGACGCCAACTACGTATTACTCAAACGAAGGTCAGCATCACAATTAAGATTTATTTGATTAAGAGAATTTTGATGATCTTTCCGTAAATGATTGGGAAAGATAAATTATTACAAAAAAAAGTTTTCCAAATTCAGCCATTTCTCATATCTTGAAAAAGAAAAAATTGCAAAAGTTGCCCCACACTTCTCATGAGTTAGTGACGCTATTATAGTTCTGAACAACCACCCCTCAGGACGAATCAACTTCCACAGATCATAGAGGCTCATCTAAGGGTTCCTCTGTCTTGCTGTACAGGGTCTTTCTGCTCCTCAATGAGAAACTGCCAGCTCTAAATCAGGATAAGGAATTAACAAGGGCCAATTGAGAATCACTCTCTTTGCTCTGAAGAAATGAACACATATCCCAAAAGTCATCTACCTAATTTTCAGCCAACTACCAAAGCTATGGATATAGCTAAAATGTTATCTTGAAAGCACACAAAAAGGACAAGACTTGGACACACACCAACTAAGCATTTCTAATGGCTGGGTTATGTGCTACCAAATGTTGCGTACTGATTCGCAACATCTGCCTCGAAGACCACACATCATGCAAGCATACAAGTTAAATGGTTCAAACAGGGATGAATATGGAAAGTTATACTTGACTGAGAGAAGGCACATGAAAAGATACAGAAGTAAACATCGAAGTCAATTTTTATCCAAAAAGCTGGCCACAGAGACAATAATAAATGAAGAATCAATTGAATTTGAAAGTTGTTAGTTCACAAGGAAATACGTAAATCATTGAAGCAAATTCTGATGTCAACTAACAGAATTTCAAATTGAATAGTCATCTAGCATGTGAACAAATGAATAAAATTTGAATGGGGAAAAAATTGAGCCCTGAAAAGTGACCTCTATCAAATGGAGTCACCCATTTACCTCAACCTCTTTATTTTAGAGTAATTTTCAATATGCATAGATAAGATAATAGTTTAGAGCATGGCGGCCTAATTGGTGGACCACTGGTCTACTATTAAAACAGTCCCGCAGTCAAATCTCACGGGAAGACTTAGGTCGATTCAAAAGTAAAATATCATTATGGCAGGAGTAGGGCCACGGATAGGAACCCTAAATGAATGCTAATTAAAGGTGAAAATAGAGGAAGATTTGCTAGGCCAAGTTTGCATAGGTTTCCAGACAATAAAACAGATAAGATGGCAATACATAATCATCTTATAAGAATTTCAAAATACTTTACCATAATCATACAACACAAGAGCTAGATCCTTCTCCAGGGTTAATTTTTTTATTACAACACCACCGAGTGTCTCCTAAAACATCTTGTCTTATTAGGAGATTTGGAAATATATCACTAAGTCATATTACAGTACAAATTATCATCGAGGCCCTTTCTTCTACCCAAATTTTAAGCTTGGTCTTGATTAAATCTGCATGGTCTTCTTTTCTGTACATAATTTAACTAATCTAAGCATGGGATTTTTCATGAAGCCAATGGAAAATTTAGTCTTATTTTTATCAAAGACAACTCAAAATAAACTTAATAATGATACCTTGCAACAACTATTTCACAAGATTAACACTACCACGAGCCTTAGGCTGCTTTCAGACGCTATGACTTTTTGCCGGTTGCCGTTCACGGCATGGCACCGTGAAATGCAGATAGTCGTCTTGTCTGAAGCAGTCTCAATTTCACCACCCGTGCCGAGAGCGGCGGTCAGCGAATAGTCGTATCGTCTGAGAGTGGCCTCATGGTAGCATTGTGTGTATTTCATGCCGTAGACAGTGCAGCGCTGTACTGGATTGAAATGAGTGCCGTAGAGACCATGGTGGCAGTCCACAGCATGATTCGACTTGTTTGAAGGCATCCTTAGAGACCTATGGATATTTGAAAGCTCGGTGCCATGCCATGGAAGGTGGCCGGCGAAAAGTTGTCCTGTCTGAAAGCAGCCTTAATAAGATGAAGTTCACACCCAAAAATCATGTAGCGAGACATCTGCACCTGCACAAGAATTAGGACTCGGCCCATGGCAGGTGGTGTGAGGATCAGATGAAACAAAATGGCTAAATGAACATCCTGCTATTATGATGAGTTTTTAAGCAGAGTACGAAAAAGTGACTTTGTATGCAGTCACATTCACGGGTGCAAAGTTATGTACACCAAAGATGAATTTCCCCATGAAAAAACATGCCATGCATTTTTTCATGGCGAATGTCCTATGCATGCATACAACTTAGCACCCAATGCATAACTGCATATAAAGTCACTTCTTTCATGCAGTGCTTTAAACTTCGTCATTGCAAAGTAAGGCTTTGTGACAAAGTAAGGCTTATTTCTCCAACAGTGGCTTAGTAAGCAAAACCTCCATCCCATGTGGCCACAGTGTGGACTTGTGATGTCAACACCTTGTTCAGTAAAATGCATCCTGAAGTTTTTTCTAAGAAGATGGCTTGGTTGTGTAAAATGAGCAACATGCTGACTGCCAATCGGGAGATCTGTATTTGTATCCAGGCTAAGCCAAATATTTTTTCACGGCAAACTTCATCCTCATCTTTCACAGCACCCATGGAGGTTAGAGATAAACTCACTGGGGACATGCTGGCCTTTAGCAAGAATATTGTTCTCTACAGGTTGAGCGGTGGCTGGCACAATGTACCCTTAGGTCTAAGTGCCTAGGTAGCACAATTACCCCACCTAATTCTTAATCGATCTATCTATACCCACATGGGCCCTATCTCCAGTCTTGTTTCACTTTCCATGACTTCCCTCCAGAATGAAATCAAAGAAGACTACAATTACTACGTGTGAGGATTAAATGGGGAAGAATTAAAGAAAGTTGGATGAAATAAAAAAACTTAAAGAGAAAACAAAAAATAACTGCTTTTCCTCTTTATATTTTTTTTTAAAGACTGGCCATGCAAATTACGTACCGCCGCTTGCTTCCTCCACATGTCAATGTTCTTTCGCTGAGCCTTGGTGAAATGGTCCCACACCTTCTGGTGACTGGCAGCGACAAACACCCTCTCTATCTGACCGACTGAAGGGGTAACAGGGGGTTAGGGACGGCCAAAGAGAGAGAGAAGTAAGGGAAAAGAGGAGCAGACAAAGGGACGATGAGAGAGATTAAAAGAGGGAGCGGGAGATGAAGGGAGAGGGGAACGAAAGGTGGCAACAAGAGCCAAGAGTGAATGAGGAGCATTCAAGTTCACCGCAGATTGCGTCAACGTTCATAGCATCGACGCTGAGGATACTAACCATGTGTATGCTGCATTCGTGAGCATTTCTTAGATTTTTAAAGTACTAACTTCTTAATCATCAGTCAAACTGGAAACAAAAATACCTTTCAAGAATTTTACTGGTTTAATTTTTGCTGCAAAACAGTTTATGACACTTTACTTGTCATACAGGTCACAAAAATAATGTGCACAGATACTAAGTAGTTCTACATAGGAAACTTTATTACATGACCTAGGTTTCATCAAGGATTAACATCTTCAAGTTCATTTAATAGTCTCTCCATTAAATTGTACTGCATGATGCCAATCCTAGATGAACCTCAGATCGTGTAGTTCTTTTATATGGAACTATCAAGTATTAATGCATACTTACTACTTTTATACACTTATTTTACTTTAGACAAGCTAAAATTGGAAATTTTCCTAGCGAATCTATTAAGGAGCCCCCAGATAATATATTAGGCAGAAAAATACCACATTTTTAGTTGCAGACACCACATTTGTCTTTAAAATGAAGTTTCAGAACAGTTAGTTATCTTGTAATTTAAAAAAACAATGGTGGCAACCTTTCTCATAATTGGCTACTTGGTTTCATGGATTTTCCTGCATTTAGCCTAACAGAACAAGACACTTTTAAACCTTTAACCAGGATGCCAGAGAGAAAAATTGAAGGGGCCTAGAATTACAAGCTCATGAGGAAAAAATTGAACAGGCAACCAATGAAAATCTTGGGACAGGTTCAGCCAAGTTCTTTTTAATTTCAGCATTTCCATACTAGATTCCTTTGCATTATTCATAAAAGATTCATGCCTTTTGATTTTAATGGGGAGATCCTCCTTGACCACCACAGCGCTAAGAGGTACCTATATTTTGTACCATCTCGCCCTAGGCATCCCAATGAGTAGGATACCAACCCACTAAAAAAACTGTTTTTAATCCAACTAAGAGGTATACCAAATAATAGGTATATTAACAATGTATAAGCATTAATATCACTATCCTTTATCTGTGTTACCTAACAAAAACAGGGCTCAAAACAACGATATTAAAGAGTTTCATTCTGACCAGAATCTCTAACAACTTTCCTGATCTTTGACCATGGAATACAAGACGATGAAATGAATCACCTGGTTTACTTTAATATCCAAGATGCTAACAACTTGGAGATTTTGTTTCTCAAGAGGTTCAAAACTGCTCAAAAATGCAGCAAAACATGATAGCTCCATCTGCGAGGACATTTGTTCACCACCAAGCAAGAATAAAAAGTGGATACCGTTGGAGGGGATAGGTAGTTGACCTTTGTATAGGGCAAGATAGGCATTGTTTGATCTAGTACCAACAGACAACACAAACCCTTGTTTCCTTAAGGAGTTGGAAGTAGCACATGGTTTAATAGCCACTATTTTCACTGTACACCAGGCGGTACACATCTTCTTGTGGAATAGGAAAGTCTATCACATTTCCAAAAATACCTCAAGATAAAATTATGATGAAATTTTTTCTAGATTCTCACCTTGACTCATTCATTGCAGAATTTTATAGAACAACAAATCCATCTCCCGGAGTAATGAAAATTTAGAGGAACATAGTATTCTAAAATTTTAAACATTTCCTGGCCATATTTGTGTGTTGTTTTCACCAGGTGCGATTTAATTCAGTTACCTGAAGATGTTGGTTTTGGGTTCTCATCTACATACATTATAGATGTGGTGTTGATCTCAAGTTTGTGAAGAGCTGTTAATTAACATAAGGAAAGACTTGCACAGATTTTTGAATGATCAGTTTATGGTATACACAGCTAATGGAGAAAGAAATTTGCAACTCCTGTAATATTTTAAAATAGCATATTATTCCAAGACTATTTCCAGAACTTTACACACAATATTAGATACAAAATAAAAGAGTGTACTAGTGGTGAAAAATTTGGCTGCAATTCAGGAGGCAGTTTTAAAACAGATTCACCAATCTAGACACTTAGATCTCCATATCTATATTGAATATGTGTTTAGAAGCCATGAGCAATCGTAAAATGCCAGTGTTTTTTTTAAATAAATTAAAAAATAATTTCAGAGCTTGAGCTGTTGCTCTATTTTACATGGAGGGTTAGTAGGTGGAATACTGAGCAACAGACTAGTGCCTGAATAAGTTACGTTCAGGTACACCAATATCGCAGCTAATAAACAACAGTTGAGTACTATTTCTGACTGAGGTATGTATGTGCTTTGATTTCCTGATACAATTTTCATGATTTATTTTATTTCCTAAGGACTTCCAAAGGACTAATTTGTCTCAAGACCAGGGAATTCAATGTTGATACCACAACACATTCTCCCTCGAAACATAAATGTAAAACAAAACAGCAAAAAGGTACATTAAAAATTTCTGAGGACCTAAGCTACTATGTATATATTTAGTGATAGATTGTTGTATTGAGATTTTAAACAAAACTGCACATTAGCCAAGATGAGAACCCAAAATCTATATGGGGTAATGTAGTGATATTCACTCCAGGGATGCATCTTTTGTAATTCATACAATGACTGAACCGAAGTGAATTACCATATTTCTCCACACTATTAAGTGTTAACTTGCTCATGGAAATTCATACGCTGGTATGAAATGAGTCATAAATGATCAAATCTTACCAAAAAAAACAACTACGGCTTGAAAGAAAGGGTGACTTTTAATGAACTAAAAACACAATTTTATGGCAATTTCTACAATCAGTCAAACAAAGGTTCATAAATTCAACGAGTGTCATTCACTACCTAGACCACTCAGTACCAAGACAAACAAGCAACATAAACTCTATAGCCCACAGATGTTATCCTGCTTTAAGAGAAAAATGCAATTTACCCCTTGACGAATGCTCTATGAAAAAAGATGGAAAATGTCATACATCAAAGACTTATGCCTAAAGATAAAATTTCATGCTCATAAAAATATACTTTATAATTTCCTATGAACTGCACATACCCTGTGAGAACCCTCACTACTCATAGTGGACATAACAAGGTTAAGGCTGCCTATCCAGAAATATATATCAGTAGAAAACCAGTTAAAAACTAGCCACGTTTCTTAAATGGCAAGGCATATTAAAGCCGGCAAAGCTTCTTTAAAATGGATTTTTTGACAACACAGAGACAAGAATATATTTCACAAACTGCTGCAAGTTCAACAAAATTCATTGCACAAATTCAACTGAAAACATTCAAGTAAAATAATGCAGTTGATTGAATTAGTTAAACGGATAATAAGTATTCCCCTATGATCATCGAGGATATGAATTCCAAAAAAAAAGAACATCCACTAATAGGCATTGAAATACGTACATATTTACATCCAAGTTATATATATACACATTTATAGTTACTGGATAAAAATGAAACTAAGAAATGGCAAACAGAGTGAAAGCCTAGCTTGTAGGTGTGTTTGTAATGATCAACGTAAAAAATTACACGAGAACTGCAGAAGTACCTTGAAAGTAAATAGAAAGGAGAGATATACAAAAAGATGTAATTAAATTTATAGCAATTGTATTAAAAAGAGACAAATTGGAGAAACACGTAGTTCTATCTTTTTATTAGAAAGGGGAATTTATTTATATAAAAACGAGAAAAAATTAAGCAAATTAAAAAAAAGCTTTTACAAAAGGAAAGTTGGAAATAAATACTTGAGATCTTGCCCTAAGTTGCATTTAAAAATTGAAGAAGAGTAGCTGATTAATGACAGAGAAGGCAGTGATACATATCAGGTGAAGCGATGAACCACAATCAGGCAAACAAAAAAATTACTCCGTAAAGGAGTACATACATATTTCCTGACTAACATTAAGAACAAACTAGACATCAAAATACTTGGGACAGACTACATGCTGCAGTCCTCCCAAAGAAGCAATAATTACACAAAAAATGGCAAATCAGAACATGCTTTTTTATGCGTTTAAAATATATGATTTCTTTTACATGAGGAAGTTACACTCATTAATGTGGAGACATATTTACCCATCCAAAAATAGAAAAATTGTGCCACTATAGAGTAGGTGGGTGGTATACTGTTTCCCAAAGGAATTGCTAAGAAAAAATTGAAGTAAAATGCTTGACACATTCATCTCATCAAGACAGCATCTCAATAGGGAACCTCATATATACAATAGTTATAAACCATGCAAAGAGAGTTCAGTAACCTATATCCAAAGCGGACAACAGACCAATACTTTGGTGTCATCAACAAACAGATTAAGTGAACTTCGAGTAAATATATTCTTTCAATTCCATACAACAGCATGTACAGCACAGGACCCCAATCCAGAGTACTCAAATCCAGAAACCATCAGTTTTATGTAGCGGTGAAAAATTCTAAATCTAATAAAAAAATTCAATTTAAACAGAGATTAAAAATATGTACTATGATGTCCAGGTTAATGTCATGTATTATTTACACATGTAAAATTGTTTATCTTTTTAGGAAAACTGAAAATCTTATTTTACAGAAAAATCTTGCAAGCTACTATAGCCAAAATTCTGATTTATCAATTGTTTTTCTCTTATGCCTTTAGACCTTTCCATAGAAATAATAATGGGTTCGTGGGAAAAAAGCATGAATACCCTGCTCGTCTCTCTCATTTATCTAACAAAATCAACCAATATTGATAAAATTATCTACAATTAGAAGAGAAGGTTAGCATGTATTTTACGAAATGTATCCTTTATGAGAGCTTCCCGATGAGCTATTTTTTGGCCATTCTTGTCAATTTCGTTCATTTTTAACTAATGAAAGAAAGGGCGAATGAGGGAAGATACTTTTTGTTCATAACTTCTCATTCCCTTTCATCAAAGGAATTATTTTACGGAGTTGCAATTAAGTAAATGATTCCCTAATATTTCCTACGGGTATGATCGTATAAACTGCATTTATGCCAAATTATTTCACCTTACGTGGACCCAAGCTTAAGGATATTTTAAAATCCCGAAGTCATTTGGTCCTGAGCTCTTAAGAACTAAGGTCCTGTTCTGCATGTGAGCATTACCAGTCTGACACATAATTACAACAATTTAAACAGAAAAATAATTAATAATTCTGTAACTGAGGCACCAATTCAGAAAGAATTTTATGGAAAGGGAGAAAATCCCATTTGGGAATATCCAAATTCAGGATATATCACAGAAAATACATCTAAATGCATGATTATTAAAAGATAATATTCAGGGTTAATATTGAGAAGAGAAGCCACTTTGTGCTCAAAAAGCAAGCAGAAGAAAGTCTTCATGCTTGAAAAGACAGGCACAAGAGCATTTATGTAAATATTCAGAACAACCCTGATCAAAATAAAATTAGCTTTTTCCTCATTACAGCCTCTCTCATAAGAATAAGAGCAGAGAACTTGGTAGAATTGGACAAAGAAAGAGACCCATGGTTAAACCTAGAGATAAATTCTTCCAAGTATCATTCTAGTCAACATCAAAGTAATCAATTTCCTACGGCTAAAGGGCTAAAGATTCTCAATGATTATGAGTTAAGTTACTGCATATCTTGGGAGTCCACCTGAATGAATTCTGGGGTAAAATGTCTAGTCTAGTTATCATTAGGTGAGATAAAACAAAGTGACTGTGCTACCACATTAGCAAGGGTCTGCATCCATTATGTACAATCTCAAGGAACATCAAGATGTGACAGTATCAAATAATTAAAACGGTACGCTATCAAGATTCACAGTTAAATGTACTATGCTGTAGCTAGCCACATGCCAGACGGATTGATGAGATGAGTAAAAGATGTTATAACCCCATAGTACAGACAACATTCTGAGTCAGAAGCATTGATGGTACTTTTTCCAAGAATACAACATCCACAGAAAGTATTATCAAGAATAATTTAACATTCAAAGGAAAATGTAGACTATACCAGGTGCAATGCATCAATGCACCATAGATGGATAAAATAAAGAGCAATGTATACTTTCTCCCTAACATAATAGTGATGAGTCAACTGAATATTTTATTTTTCGAATCCACGCCAAGGAATGTTCCAAATTTCTCTGAACAGGAGTAGTGTACTTCAAAGGGTGAATCTAAAACAGCTGAAAACTATGAGCTTATGTGGAAATCTTAATCCCATAATGCTTAGGCTATAGTGCCATTTACTATGGAAAAACATTAGAATAAGGATAGTTTATACATAATTACATTTCATTTACTAAGGAAACTCAAGCATAAGTTTTTCATTCTTTGACTACAAGTCAAATAATTTTCCAACTAGCACAAGGGACAACACATATCTATCACTTTCGTGGAAATTTAAGGCCTGGGATTTGGAAAATTTTTCATGCTCATTTTAAACGCGATCGAGTAAAATCAGGCCTCTGCTCACAGCTCTTCAATGACTATATGATAGCTGGAGTTCTGAGTTCCCCAGGCCAAATTTCATATAAATGATCCCAATACATGTCTTCACATGTGTTTTTTGCTGGAAGCCTAGTGTAATTCCAAGTGGCTGCAGAAGCAATACAGGCTAGCTAGCCCAGGGTAGACTTATTTAGTGAGCATGGCTTATTGATTTAATTAGACTTTAATTATTCTTTTACATCCATAACTTTAGAATCGATAGAATTTACAGAACCAAAACTAGACTAAGTAAAATATGAAAGCTGACCCATCACTGATTAAAGCTTTTTTTGGTAAAATATTTGCACATGGCTGGCATTTTCAAAAGCAAAAAAATGTCTTGGAGAAAAAATTCTGATCCCCTAAGCACAAAAGGAAGTCGAAAAGTAACTGAGCAATTTGAGACTATGGAAAATTTAGGTACATTGAAAAAAATACAGGAGAAATAAAAATATGGAGATAAAAATTTAGCTTCCATTATTCACGTGAACTTATCTTGATCCCAGCTCACACAGCATCTTAAAATACCACCACCACCACCAAAAAATTCCTCACCTATGGATATCCGTAAGGCCATTTCTGAGTCCAATTTGAACTGTCCAGTTGAGTTACCTTTGCCTAAGTATAAATGTCCTGGGTAATAAGGCTTACCGAATTAGCACTGCATTTAATAGGGCCAAATTGACACTGCAAATTTGGATGACTGAGATACTTTCACATACTGCAGGACTGCAGAATGCTTTACAAATTCAAACCGTGCTTCCACCATATAATTCATACCTACAGGAGTTCGGGTAAACCCAAAGACTCTTGTCTGACATACTTTATGTAAAATGATGAATGCCCGACTGAGATGACCATCAGAATTACAATTAAGCACCAGTATCTTACCATTGTGAATAAAATTAAGGCCAGCCTGATAAACATAACCTTAATTGATTGACAGCTTGGAACATATAGCATATTACTAAAAACTAAGAAGAGAGTTTATAGTAGATATTTCGATAAAATTTAAATATATTGAAAACCATTGGCTCAAAGTCTCACAGAAATAAACTTTTTCCTCCTCTTTCATAAGCCAATCCAACATAAAGGTTTGAATACAATCACTTCTACAATTTTTAATGATTTTTCCTTTTTAATTGGTTAAACTAGAACTTTAAAGAATCATTGCATTAACTTTAAATTCTCATCCAAAAAGGATTTTTTCAATTTAACAACTTGAATGGCAATAGAGAGGGTTGGTTTCACACATTAACTACACGCATAGATGGTGACTTGTACATAAAAAAGGGTACAATTAAGGTAAAAGAATGGAAGTAGGAAGAATATGCATTTCCGAAGAGGACATATTATTCAGTTTTAGGATAAATAATTTCATTTCGATGATAAGATCCTAATGAATGCATTATGGAAGACACAGAATTCATTAAATAAGTGTATTGAATCCTGATTCTACTAACATGAAGACTCAAGAAGCAGACTTCATTATATTTAGCAGAAAATATATCATTACACTGAAAACATCAGGATTGCATAAAATAAGATACAAAAATACTTGTCATAAACAAGGCCAAGAATTAAACAGTTGAAATTGATGGGGACACAATTGACAAGCAATAAATTTGCTGCTCAAATACTGACAAAATCATAACAAGTAAATTCTTGTTGAAATATTTTTGTAACACCTAACATAAGGCAAGATTATTTTCTGGCATTAGAGTCAAATCAATCAAAGGATAAAATTTCTAGATATAAGCTATACTAAGCATCACAGAATAAAAAATAGGGTTTTTTTGAACTTAAATATGATTTTTGAATTGAAATGGGATGATGCATTTTCATGAAATATCTATCACAATTCTTATGAACCTTATGCCCATGTCAAAACAAGTAAAATAATTAATATTCCCTTTGATACCCACTGAAACCTCATGAAAAGGATTACATGAAAATCTGGTGGAATATAAATTTTGCCTTTCCTTCAAGAAATACACCTAGTCTCTCAGAAGCAATCCAGACTTCACCAGCCCCAGAAAAATAAAAAACACCTTGAGGATGAAAACTGTTAAATGAAATCTGAAAATTTTTGAAAAATGACTAGCCTGGAAATATGTTTTACATCATTTTGGAACTTAAAATTTAACTTTAAGCACAAGTAGTTATTATCTGTTAAAACTAGACAACATTTTTATATAATTTTTTTATTTCTCTGCGGCTTTAGGGGGGTCTATCCCCTCATCCCCCCCGTAGTTACGCCACTGGCTGAAATAATTAAATACTTCCAAAAAGTTCACATTCCATCTGGAGAACAAGGTTGTTCGAAGCAAGAGATGTATATACCATGATCGAGCTAAAAGTTTCACTCCACCGAAGTAATTAAATATTGGCCAATCCTACAATGTCAATGAGAAGGGTAAAGTTGACTTACATTGCATGAGGATCCCTTGCATTCTCTGCTTCATGAGATCCTTGGCTGCAGCCAGCTCTTCCTCATATGATGCCTTCTCCGACATTAGTCTCCTCACGTGAGAATTCGTCGACTGAATCATCGAGTAGAAATGGTTGGCATTCCTCTTACTGCAATCTCCTCTCTCCAACCATGTCACAACTGTCTGCACACCTTTCATGAATGACTCGTCCACTGACAATGACAAGAATAATTTTTGTCACATTCGAAAAACTAAATAATTTACCTCACTTAGGTTTGCAGTTAGTACTTGATTTCTAATAACATAATTATACTATTAGTTTCACTTCTAATAACATTCACTATGTTTACTAATGGAACTGAGATTTATCTGACTGACACTGCTTAATATGGTAAACAGAATGGCCTAGCCACATCGACCTGATAAATGAGCCAAGTCAGCCTGCTTTCCTGGCAGATCTAGAGGTACCAGATCAATACGAAGAGGAACAATTCGAACCCTCACCAATCTTCTTGTGGTCGTCAATACCAACAAACATTAATCAATATCGTCCACAATGGTCATGCGAGGCTGATTTTGGAGGTTTTGACAATTTTTTTGGCATCCTTGGCAGAGAAGCTATACATTCTGGAAAGAGTCTACAGATTCTCAGCCCCCATAGGTGAACTTGGTGAACTGAGTTGGCTTGCTCATGAGCTTGCAGACCAATCTAAATTCAGATAAATCTCAGTTCAATTGGTAGTCATTAAATCCATTGTGAACAATAGGCACATACATTACAATAGCCTAACATCAACTAAATAATAAAATAATTTGGAATGTTTCGTGATTTAATCATTAGATCATGCCATGTTGATTGAGTTACATGTAATTACGAGGGAAATAACTGATCAATCTTTTGCTTGTATGAATGCATCATTTGAAACAAGCTTTGCCCTTTTGTATGCACAACTCTCAAGATGAGATAGATATACCCAGTTCCATCCCAACATAAGAGTCTATCATGACAATACGGTAGTTTTATTCATCAAAGAATACGAAAGGCATTGATTGCGATTCGTTACCCACCATTACTGTAGTCATAATATACAAATTATTTGGTTTTACAAATCCCAGTTTAGACGAATGGCAATGGTCAATTTTAACCGCATTTGAAAAAGGCCAGATTGTTGCCCATGCGATGCCACTCCACGTGACGTCAAAGGGATCTTGTTTCTATACGAGTAAATAGGAGTTTTACATTGTCTGAGATTACCAATGCATGCATGAGGCACAGAACTCAGGGAAAATCTCTTAATAATCACCTACTTAAACTGCCTAAAGTCGGAAAGTTTCCTTCGTTTGATAAGGTATTAATAATCCTTATTTAAGCCAAACACTACCTGCTAACAGGGTAATCTGCTACCTGCTAGCAGCCTGCATCGCAGCGGCACACATATCCTCGCCCCAAGGTCACCACACTCGGTGCAGGGGGAATGAGAATGACGTCACACGGGCTTATCCCGGCATTCATACTTAGCCGTCGCGTTTTTGCGCGCTTGTAAATATTCACTTTTCATTTAATCACGAAAAATAGATATCGTCATTTAAAAATCTAAAAGCGTGAAATATGTGCCCCAGGAGTAATAATCTTTCGATTTAGGCAATAAAAAAATAATAGGAAACCACCCTATTCTTTACCTTTGATCCTTTCTGCCACTGCTTGTGCCTCATGATCTGTGTAGTGGACAACAGGAGGGGGCGATGGTGGCCTCAGCCTCTCCTGTTCTAGCCTCTGTCGATGGCGTGCCTCTCTCTGCACTTGCCTCTGTCGACACTCCCACTCATACAGATCGTCCCTGGCTTGGGCATAATCAACGTGAAGCCGGCCAGTGGCCGGACTGGTAGCTGCACCAACTGCATTTACATTGCTCACCTCTGGACCAGCATTATTCATACGAATCCGATACCCTAAGGAGAATATATTACAATGAAGTAGTTTCAAATTAATAAAGTAATGCTTCATTGTGTTCAAAGAATAGAGAGGGTGCATTGATAGGATAGCAAACATAGATGTTACAGCAGACCCCGGCTTTACGAAGAGTTCGACTTGCAATGGATTCATGCATACTGCCCGAGCTGATTTTGCATAAGCTTTTAAGTTAAGCCTGAATCACACAATCATTTTTTTTCGTCGCGAAAGTAATCACTATCGCGATCACTTTTCCCGTCGCGAAAAGCGATCCCTCTAGTGTTCATTTTTCTGAATCACACGGTCACACCCGCCGTCGCTTTTCGCATCATTTCCGATATCACAGATCGTTGTCATAGGACCCACATCACGAAAATATATAGCGTGTTTGTTTATTCATGTCGTTCCCACAATTGTCAAGCGTTGCGCTGCAATCGCTCCATACGGAAATGCATTCCGATTGGCTGAGTTTTAGTGACGGTTTTAGCGACGGAAAAAGCGACCGGACTCGTGATGAAAAATAGCGATGGGAATCCTCATCGCGACCGCAAACGCGAAAAACAATTACCGGCGACTATCATTTCGCCTAGCAATCGCGATAGTGATCACTTTTGCGGCGAAAAAAAATGATCGTGTGATTAAGGCTTTACTAAGTTTTCCACCACTTTTTCCACTTGCACAACATGTCATTACTACTATGCTTCATTTGGTAACGAAACATTTTTTTAACATAGCAACAATGGCATGTGCTGATGTTTTTTTTACTGGTTCCTCTTCTGAAAATAATGTGAACATACGATGGAGTTTGCTAAATGATCGATGATCTGCAACTGATTGCTATTGTAAAGAAAGGGTCAACTGTACTTTCAAAGTTATAATGCATTTCCTGATGCTTTTTACTTCAATAAGGATAGCATGAACATTTGAAACCAATTGCACTCTATTCAACCCTACCACCAATTGCAGTTTTCATTTTGCTAATCCATACAAAAAGCAGAGAGAATATCAGCAGAAAGAATACTAATTAATTTACACAATTTCAAATTTTCAGCATGCAAAGCCTTACCTGAAAGATAGATGGCCATTTCCACATACTGCTCTGCTTGAAATCTTATGTGACAGAAGTTCTTCTTGCTCATTCTGATGGTAGTAATTTCTCCACATCTCTCAAAAACTTCTTGAATCAACTCCTCTGCAATATTGAACATTGAAAAAATGAGAATAATTTTCATCTCACAAGGAATCCAATTCATATATAAATAACACTTCAATGAAGAAAATCGATATTGATAGGAGACATTGCGAGAGTGATGTCTGGGTTCTGAATGTCGATTTCTGAAACTATACAGGAAAAGTAGAAAAAGAGTCTTAGCTTTCTTCCCAAAGGCTGGGTTCAAGAGACAAATGCATGTAAATATTTGGCAGAGCATTACTCCCCTTGAAAAAGCGTACATCATCAACAATTGGCACAGCAAACTGCATTGAGGAGTGCAGCCTGTGACTTTTGCCTCAGGCACCCTAGGTTCGAGTCCTCATGAAGTCAAGTTTTCTCTTTCTTATAATTTAAGGAATCACTGTTACAACTCAACCTCATTACTTCATTCAGTTAAATTATTATGTTTTATCTTTTCATCTTATTTTCAGGAGTTTCAACAAACCTCCAAATGAGGACTTGAGGTGCTAATTAGGGGAATTTATTTTCCCAATACAGGCTCACATTCCTCACAATGCATTGCTTGGATTTTGAAGATCCGTATGTACTTCCATGAAAACCAAATCATGAAAATCACTCACAAGAAGAGAATATTTTAACAACAGCAAAAAGAAAAATATTAAACAAACTTAAATGCAATATAATATTCAAATAGAAATATAATATTCCTTATAGCGATGATACCTACGGTTGGCAATGAATAGATTATCTCTTGTTGAGAATTCCATAATTTGAACACATTAATTTGGGAGGAGTAGAAATAAAAGTTGGCAAAGGCTTTAGAATTCGAAGGTCAGGATTAAACTTGGTGGACATCAAGGTAACTTGTGAGGGATGAAAAGTTGAACTGAAAAAAAGATTGAAAAGACAGGTATGTGAGACCAGGAATGATATGGTATTTGGAGGAGGCGACCGACAGCTGAAGTCATTTGCACCATGTGGGATGGATATGGAAGGAAGGGTGGAGATGTCCTCCACACAATATTCAAGCAGGGAATAATAATATAATAATAATTAATTCATTTATTGTTCTAGGAGTGAACTCCTTTGGAACAAAGAAATTATTACAGTGGTGCACAAGACAATTAATATGGTAATAAAGCAATCAGAAAAAAATAAGGGAAGTGGTCATATGCATTGCTAACAATAGACATTTAAAATGTTATCATTTAACAATGAACTGGAAAAGAACTTAATTTCTTTTTTTGACAGACAAACAAACATTAAACATGCCAATAAACAAATAACACAACTTTTGAAAAGGAAATTTAGCTTAACAAATGAAAAAAAATTAAATTGCTACTTCTCAAACAACAATGGGCATTAATCACATTAATGAGCAGATAAATTAATTACATGGTCAGTATTCATGGATCCCCAGAAAGTAAGTGGGTGACAATCCTTTATGAAAATTCACCGCTAAGGCCGGAATTTGAACCCAAGCCTACAGGGTGGGAAGCCATGTGAGAAAAGTTTAGGAATATGCAGACAAGAAATGATCTTAGGGTGACATGCAAAGATATAAACACAAAATTAATATATTTGCTGAGAAAATATACTTTCAAATGAAGGCAACCTAAAACTAACCAGTGGCGTTCTCCGGCAGACCACCTACAAACACAGTTCGGCACCCAGGAGGCCTTTCTCTGGTTCGAGGCGGAGGAGCTCCAGGATTAGGAGGGAAGAGAGTGCAGGACTTGCAGTGGATCACCTCCTTCTCCATTCCGACGGTGGCTGGGGGCACTCCAGTGGCTGCGGCTGTCCCTTCCACCAGGGGAGGGCCTCCGACTCCAAGGGGTCCAGTTGCACCAGCAGGAGGTCCAGGGGCCATGGCATTCTCCGGAAGCAGTCCTCCCATCATACCAAACTAAAGGAGACAGTACGATACAGTAATATTTTTCATTCAAGTAACCACCTTTACAAATTTAACTTCATGTGCCAATCATGTCAATGGACAGAATGGTGAGACAACTCCATAACTGTTTTTCATGTCAATTGATGAAATTCTCTTTTTAACAATATTTAAATGAATTACTCCCTCACTGGATGTAATATATGTGTCTCTGTTAACACCTTCGTATAGTTAGTTCCATTTGAAGCCAATAGATAGCATAAGCATGCAGAAATATATTATTTTCAATTATTATGAGTCAAGTGGGTATTTTGTAATGGATTTGTGAAAATAAGCAAAAACAATTAGCATACAGGGGAAGACCAGTGGTTTTTGGGCCGGCATGCTAAGTGTTAAGATATAGTACCCTATAGTCTCCAGTAAAATATGCTTGTTATACATGAGGTGAATGAGTGTGCATTTTGTTTAAGGAAAGACACCAATTTCTTCATCTTCCGGTAACTACTTCATCGGTTGCCATGAGATGACAAGAGTATCACTGCCAGTAGGCAGATGAGAATCTTTGATCAGATGATGCTGGCAGCAGTGGCAATGAAACTGTCGTCATCTTATACCAACTGACAATAACTGGAGGGAGGAGAAATTGAAATCTCAACACTGCAGAAATCTTCACAGTTACTTATTCAGTACTTTATAAAAAAAACATCTCTGAGAATTTGAAAAATAAATCAGAGAAATGATGATATTGCTCGAGAATTTCAATGGTTTAGAATGGGCATTTCAGTAGTCAAGGTTCTGCAGGTGTCGTGTGTGTAATATATGAGTGTACTTTATACTTGAAATTAACTATATACAGTGGAACCTCGTTAAAGCGAGTACGGGCTATAGCGACACCCCCGCTATAACGAGAGATAGCCGATGCACCGTCAATTGACCCTATAATAAGCGTGTTAAAAAATTCGTTTTTACGAGACCCTTTCGGCGTTGGCTCTCGCCATAGCGAGGGTTTCACCGCCGGAAGACTTTCATCAAGACTCCTTAACCTCTGTAATTGCTAGCGATCCGTTAGAAATGAAGTTAATGGAGTGCTCAGTCTTAAATTTATGTGGTGAACTGTCGTTCGATAAATATAATGATTGACGAAACAATGCTTTGCACGATTTTTATTCAGTGCGGAGCTTATAAATTGTTTGAATAGTCAGTCGTTATTTGAGTAAGGAAATTTAATGTTGCAAAAAAACATCGCCTTTCGTCTGGATTTATGCTTACGTTTATCGGATAGATGTTTATCTGTCGCCGCACCACTCCTGTTCCTGTATATCTGTTCGCAACAGGTATATTGGCTATTATTTGCTCCACCTCCGGTAAAGCGACAATTCGCTATAGCGAGTGTTTATTAGTGTACCGTGGGGTGTCGTTATATCGAGGTTGCACTGTATATGGATAATAGTCCACTTTCTATAGTCTTAATACAACTAATTTTTTTTTACAACAATGGGTAACGAGAATGATGTGTGATGCACCTGAGGGTCTCTGGTTGAATTAGCAGCGGTGAAAAAATGGTCATTGTCTCATAGTGAGTTATGTACTATCAACAAAAATCTCAAGCAGTTATCAGGCAGTCAAAAATTTCACACTAGGATTGGAACAGGGACCTACAGGTTGGGAGGCCAACAATTGAGCCACCCCAGTAACCTAAATCCCTTTAGTTTTAAACTACATGGTTAAACCAGGGTCATTCAAGAATAGTTTTTGCCGGCCTCGGCGGTGGCGGGGTAAAGTCCTCGCCTGCCAAACATGAGGTCGCGGGTTCGAGTCCCACCTGTGTAAGTTCCCCTTATCCAGGGCATGGTTGTTCGTATACGTTTCATTGTTGAATTTGTTGAATACCCCAATTTAAAATGGCCTATGAGAGCTGTATTCGGAGGTTTGGGAATAAAATAAAATAAGACTATATTTTCTTGTGCTAGACTCACCTGCCCCATGCCCATCAAGGAAGGATCAGCCATCACAGCGCCAGGGATTACGCCCATAACGTATCCCATGCCCATCATCCCACCAGGGCCACCTGGGAACATTGGCCCTGGGGCCATGCCAGCAGCCACTGCCCCCTGCATTGCCGTCGAAGGGGGTGGAGGGGGAGGGGGCTGTGGATTGGCCTGCTGTTGGATGGGAGACGACTTGGATGAAGGCGTCGACGCTCCAGAGACGGGAGGGTTGTTGGGTCTACTCTCCTCACTCCGAGAGGGGTTCCGACCAAATCGACCCCTGTCCCTGTTGCGCTCGCTCCCCATCCCACGCTCCCCTTCTCCCCCACGCCTCCGACTCCCCTTTTCTCGTGGCTGTTCCCCTCCGCTTCGTCTCTCCTCACTGTTGCTACGACTTCCGCCACCACTTCGGCCATTGCCTTCCTCGGGACGGTCTCCACCTGGGAGGAGGAGATACAAATCAAATAATCACCAACAGTCATCAGTTGAATGACATGATGTAACAAACGGTCATGAGACAACGAAAAGGATGCGTCAAACACAACCAGAAGTAACACTTGAGGCTTTGAGAGCATGAGATGCACACTCATATGCATTAACACGTAGCATACGGATGGCGAGAATTCTCATAATTTTTTTCCCGAACGTTCTGGACGGATGACGAAGATTATCGTCATTTAGGCGCGTCAACCTAAACAATTTTAAAGCGTACAATACATATTTGTTAGTACGTTTTCAGTTGTTGTTCGTAATTCATAATGAATTGGTGCATCATAACGTTTGATTGGGTAAAGTTATATTCTAAACATTGGCTTTTTAACCATGCTTAAACCATAGGCATTATGCCCTAATAGGCACATATTCCCAATCTCAACACATCCACCCAGAATCGGCGTTCCTAGGAATTTAAATACCCCGGTACGTAACGTGTTAACTTGGTTGAGATCTGTGCATCCGTATGAAAATGCATAGCAGACACATAAACAGCCATCCTCTTTCATACTTACACATTTTGTGAGGATGTAGTTATGCTCGTTTTCATTTTGCGCTGAGAGGAGAATTGAGTGGAGAGCTATGTGCAACCACTCTTAAGCTCCTAGCACACACACACTGATTTTGGGCAGCCGGTAAACAAAAATGGCTGATATTTCATCGGCGTTAGTGCTGCTTGCACATACGCCATATTATAACCAAAGGATCACTTGCTTGGTTGTCATGATACACAGTGACAATGGCCAGCGGCTGACTTTTTAATGGTACCAGTGTGTGGTCGCTCAAAGTGCAAGCTCCAAAGCCCTCCAATTGTTCACTATTGGAATGTGGAAGGCTGTTATTTTACCGGCCCTCCAAAATCAGTGAGTGTGCAACGAGTCTAAGAGTGGTTAGAAGTAGCTCTCCACTCAATTCTCATAGCTGCTCAAATGTAAATAATGATTACTTTATCCTCAAAAAATATTTTAATAATAAGGCACCTTGATAATGGCATGATATGGAGAAATCATGGTTGTTTGATAAACTATTTACAGATTTTGTAAAGAGAGTTACCATATTACGTACCATATATACCACAAGACTTAGCTTCACATGATCATCTTTCAAGCAATTAAAAGATCACTCCATTGAAAAAAAAAACTAACCACTGTTGTTGGGTGAAAAGTCATTCTAGTATACCAGCTAGTATGAAAAGAGCCCAAGGCACTACACTAGTAGTTTACATTTGATCAATCTCCCACTCAATAATAATAGACTCACATGCATACAAGTTCATTTTCATTTTTCTGGAAGCGTTAGTTCCTCAATCTTATACCCTACACAAAATGGACTTATACCCTACACAAAATGGACTACTGATAATTTGACATTTCATTGCAGTGATGTGGAATTTATTTATGTATTCATGAAAATAACAATTGCAAACTGATTGAGATATCTCACTTGCTGGTAACAAAAATCAAGATATTCAGAGATTCTTTGGCTATGCCAAATAAATAAAATACTGTGTCCATAGGTTCTTCAGCAAACCAGAAACACAAGAAATCACTGAGAGAGCCTTAAGTCAGGCGCATTGTGGGAAGATTTTCGGATGAGAAAGTAAAAAAAAAGGTGCTATTTCGCTCTCGTCCCACCGCACCTTGAATATGCAGCGAGTGCATGGGATCTGGTGCAGAAAGACTTAATCCGCAAACTCAATAAAATACAAAGGAAGGCTGTGCGTTTCGTCAAAAACTGCTACGGGCGTACAGACAGTGTTACCCAGATGTTAAGCGAATAAGGCTGGGAGCCGTTGGAGACTCGGAGGCTGCGCGCTAGGCTTAGATTGCTTGAACAATTGAGAATGGATACCTTTAAGAGCGACACAGAGAACATAATATTAGAGCCACACTATATTTCCAGGTCCGATAGAAGCGATAAATTAAGAGAGATGTTTTGCCGAACAGATAGATATGGGAATTCGTTTTTCCTCTGAACCATAAAGGACTTTAATAAACCCTAGTCCCAACCTCGTTGGAGCACTTAATTTTTTTTTAGCTGTAAACGGCTGGTGTCCTAACACCCCCTGCCATACGCCTTTTAGGTGGCTTGCAGGGTATTATGTAGATGTAGAAGTCTGAAGTAAATGCCTTCAGATTGTTAGCATACTTGTACTTGCAATGTGAGATCACTTATAACTAGTCAGCAGCCTATTTGTAGTAGTACTGCACCAACATGCTTGAGGCACCTAAAGTGACACTAAATAATGGATAACTTGAAGATGCTCTCGTGAACCCATCTTTATGCCATCAATACATCATCCCACAAAACCTTTTTCCCTTATTTCTTCACCAGATTTTCCCAACTATGGACTCACATGTTCCTGTGCCACCAGATGTGTTAGATGAATTGGGTTCACTGCTATTCCTGCTGACAGAGCCATTGCCATTGCCGGAAGTGGGGAGTACCACAGGCATTGGGGGCTTGTTCTTGTTGACATTAAACTCGAGAGGTGCATCGTTAGTGGCAGGATTCGGAGGCTGCTGAGCCTGGGGGATGTTGGCAACTGGCTGGGAGACGATGCATTGCTGTCCCTGGGCTGTGCCAGGCGGAGGTGGCTGCGGTTGCTGTCCCCCTCCCACCAACATGTGACCCCCACCAAGCAATGCCGGAGGACCACCCAAATCTGAGAGATTCAAGCAGGCACATCAAAGAGAGGAAAGGTAAATGAAATTTTTCATTACATACTATAAAATGAGACCCATAATAAAGCACAAATAAAAAATGCATTTCAATAAAGAACATCAATCATTGCAACATAATGAAGCATGATAGGTAGAGTCTAATAAATTAAAAAAAATAGAAGTAAAGTTTTTTGTCTTGAAATTTTCAATTCCTTGCATTAATTTTTAACTATCAATCAACTACTTTTAATAATTAATGCAATTCCGTTGCCATGTAAATTTAGGCATTAATAAAGTAATTATCCTCTTGCTAATGTAACAAAATTTATTGTCCATTCTTTGTGGCTAGAGGATTTTTAGCTATTAAAACATAAATCCAACTCATTGAACACTTAAGTGAAACTGAAATTGTAAAAATGAATTACGTAGAATGTAATTTCAGTTGCAGTTTAAAATATGCAGACATTTTATATTGAATTTTTACTGTGAAGTTTTACGCAGCAAATATATTAAGCACTTCAATTTTCTATTATTATATTTAAGAATTAATTGCGAAAGAAAATGTGAACGACAATAAATGCCTATTTCAAAAGTAAAGTTACTCAATTTATCCCAGTCTGATAAAATTCAACGTTGCGTAGACACAATAGTAACACAAAACATGAGGGTCCAGGATGTTTATTCAAGCTGCTTCATTGCTGAGGTTCAGCTAAAGTTGGGGCATTACCTAACCATCAGAAGATGACATGACAATTATACTGCAAGGGTTTTTCGTTTTGCCAAAACCCAGATCAAGTTTACATTCTGCCCCCTCCTCATCCTTTTTACACCTAATATGCTATATACCTCACCAATCCTAATTGTGTCACCAGGCTAACCTGCTCACTCACTCAGCAACACAACCCTAAGGTTGTTTTGGACATGAGAGGGTAGAGCTCACACTGGACTAAGCCACAGGTGTGTCAATTTTTTCACAATCAAGATATTGGTTTCAGTTGCTTTCTCTGTGCCACCTCACACCTCGAGGTTTTCTTTGGGAGTGTCCTCGCACTAATCTGGCACAATGTGCAAAATTACAATATGAACAAATCCATGCACAGCATAATATTGACATCATTCAAGATTTTAACCATGCCCTGATAAATTTTTATTAGCATGCCTTATAAAACTTAAGCCAGGCTAGGAGAAATTCATCAGGTTTTTATTCATTCTTGTCTAAATTTCGCAAGGATTATTTAAGTTGCAATCCTATGGAGATTAAACATTAATGGCTGAATTCATAATCATTTCAGCCATGGGCAACATACGATTCATAAGTCCACTTCCACAAAATTGAATGAGTCACTTAAGCACCCAGTCTTCCCTCCAAGGTTTTCAATTGAACAATGGCAAGGTTTTGTGTCTGCTCTTCCGTTGGGGTACTATGGAGAAAACTCCATAGTACCCCAAGTCAGGAGAATCATTCTTTTGTACGGGCATAACTAGAGCGCTTGATTTGACAATACTGAGGAAGCATGAATTTAGTCAGAAAAGTGAAAATCTGGTGCTTGGTGAAACCCAATACGTCAATAAAACTAGGCAACTTCAAAATAACTATGGGGATTGACTAGCCTGTTGCCCTCAGAGTTAAGTCAAGCGACCAGTCATTCAATTCTTGTTCTGCAATCCTGTACTACCATAGGGAAATTTCTCCAGGGCTCATGTTTACTTTTGAAAAAAATTCTACTGCAAATGTGAACACAACCTTTGTTATATGCCAGTGGCGCTGACTCCATGGGGCTTGAGGGGGCCCGAGCCTCCTCAAAAATTCGTTATGGGTGTGAGGAAAAAATGTGCCAGGCTTGTCGATTTTCCCCGGAGTGTTCAGATCTCGATATTCGAGTTAACAAGGTTCTAATTTTGATCATGTGACTCTTCTAAAATGCTTAAAAAACTTAAAATTCACTACTTATAAAATTTCCCGTGGCAAGATCCCCAGTTTGCCCCCCCCCCCCCCAATATTTTTTTGTAAGTCGGCGTCCCTGTTATATGGCTGTGGAGTTAATTGAGGTACCACTGAGTAATTGGAGTGAGCCCACAGGTTTCGTGAGAGCTTGGAGAAACCACGATAATGAATAAAAAGTCTAGACAGATAGGATTCATGAGGATGCTTACTTGCTAATGCTACTTTTTCAAGTCAAGTGAGTCGAATTCTGAAGCCCGGTCATATTTTGAGATTAATGAGCAAGCAAATCAAATTTGAAAGGTGCTTAACAATTTAAAAGCCCGAATAACTGCTTGAAATATTAGTCATTGTTTGGCTAAAATTCATCATTAAATTGTAACATTTAACCCTGTAAATTAAAAACATCTTCATATTCCGAAAACTTTAACTACTTGCAACACTAACATGTCACTCTTAAGGAAAATACTTAAAAGAATACAAGGGATTCTCATTTCCACAAAGTTAGCTTGTGAACTTACTATTATTAAAGTACGTACTATATCAGTTATGGAAGGCTTTGCTATTGAAATAAGTAATTTCTAATCACAGATATGTTAATGGGAAGGAATGGAAAAAAGTCAATAGATTATCGTAACATAAATAGATAAGTTTCAATAGACAGCTCCAAAGCAGAACATCAATCCATGTCATGACATCATCACACAGCAAAATGAGGGCTGCAGAAGAAAATTGTACCTACAAATAAGTATTACTTGAGGATATTTGTGTTGTATTCACTTTCTGTTTACGAGCTAGAGAGCATAAACAATACATGAAACCCATATTATAATGGAACAAATGGAAATGTAAAATTTAATCTAGAAATATGAATGAAGCGAGGTATCAACAAGCCAGATTTTATTTACCTGCAATGCATTTCATGGCATATTTAGGCTATGATTAGGTGCATCTAATCAAAGCAGAATGGAAATGTTAAAATACAAGCACCTGAAAAAAGTCTTGACTACTGAGATCCACTACACTACACCTGTTTTTTTGAGAATTAAATAAGTAGACCAACAAACCAACACTAACAGCCACTAAAAAAACAGCTACACAAGAGAGATAATGATCCTCGATACCTTCACCACTGAGTCCGATGTTTCCTTCCCGTTCAATGCCTGCACTCCTCTTAATTACGTAGTTCACTTTGATAGCGGCATTGATACCATAATAGATGCGTTATAAAAAAAGGGGGCTACACTGAATAACTTATATTTGAATTACATCAGAATCTATTTTCTAACGTAACACAAGTTCTAACAGTCAACACAGATAAGGTTAAAAATAGACATGCATAGATAGCTATTTGCTGACTGTACGCTCTAATTATGTCTATAACATACCAGGCTTCTACTTATCGTCTATGCTATATGAAAATAACATTGCAGAAAAGGAGTTGAAAGCCAAGAGGAAAACACTGAAAAAGAGATAGCTATAACCCTGGATGAGTAACTACAAGAAATCAAATACGGAAGTTATTTACTTGGCTGCGGCCTGAGAACTCCAATTGGGACTGGAGTCATCACTGGCGGGGGAAGACCAGCGTCTGCGAAAGAGGTAACAAAGGGAAATTGGACAAAAGCCAGGGAGAAGCAAGGACACTACTTGTGTGCAATTCATTTTGAGAGAAACAGATTTCACTCACTCATGGCACCAGCAGGGATTCCGGCCAAAAGATCTTGTCCGCGGACGCCGGCAAAACCGACTCCGACAGGGGGAAACGCATATGCCATTTAGTGATAGTTAACCGATGAAATCGATGACTTCGTTCACAAATGGCGACTCCGGTATTGTCACAAATTCACCGATATTCAACGAAGCGGGGTCATGACTTGAGCAAAATCTTACGGTACAATATTGAGATAAGTAAATGTGAGGGAAAAGATTCACAAAGGCATAGGTCGACAAATTTTTCAATGTCGAGCCATTTGGCCCGAAAGTAGAAGATGTAAACAGACGGTGCGACAGCTTCTGAAGCCAGAAACGAAATGCGCTGAGGAGAAGAAATCGAATCGGAAGACAGCGCCACTCCCAGCGGATATTAATTGAAACAAATACAGGGAGCCAAGTTCAAATATCTATTTCGGTGAAGCATTACGAATACGTAATTTAAGCTCTGAAAGAAAAAGGAAAAATACCTAATCTGCAAATTGAACTTTAAAATGAAATGCATAACTTATTTTTATTTTTAAATTGGTATTGTTTACTGATTTTTAAGCATATTTAACCTTTGCATTGTAATATTAAAAAATTTCAAAATTAAAAATCTATTTTCTAGCATGTCATTTGAAGATGGAGGGGGATAAAATGTATTCTAGCTTACTTTTTCGCTCGAAATTTATGAACGCACACACAAATCAGAAGGAATTGAATACTATAACGAGCTATCAGCAGCAAAAAAAAACATGTAAGCCGATCGGTAACTTTTAGGCTACAATATATAATCACACTTTAATAATTAGCTCCTCAATTTCCTAACCTGCTCCTTTTCCATCTGCTAGTTTATTTCTCTGCAAAATATTTTCCAATTCATCCAACATTCTTCCCTAGTCCACCCTCTTAAAATTCAAAACAAAATCAATTCACGACTGCGGCCTCTTTATTAAATAGATCACTTTCTTTGTTTCGAGATTACCTGTGAAATTTACTTCACTGTCCATCTCATCTTATCCTCTCTCTAGAGAAAAAAATCTCAAGGAGATAAAATCTCTTTCCTCGACCTAGCGCAAGCTTCATATATATATATTATCCACTCAAATATTTGTTTTCTCCTTTCATGTATGGGTGACTCCATATAAATTTACTCTTCATCTCTTGAAAATATTGTAGTATTATTAAACTATTTTTGAGGAGATAAACTCGTGCTTATTTCATACAATTATTATTCGCGAAGATAATACGATAAAATGGGTAGAATTTGGAAGACTGACCGGGCGGGCGGAGAATCAGCATGGAGGGAAAGAATACTTGGAGGATTTAAGGCTTTAAAGGACGCTTTCTCAACAGGCCATATGCTTTTTGGATGAACTACAAGATAAAAACATTTTGCTCCGTCTATCTCACCTTCTCCATTTCAAGTTTAAAAATCTTAAGGGGAAATGTCTATTTCCTCAACCAGGCGGTGTTTATTACTGGTTATTTTTTCCTGAGATGAGCTTAAAAAAAGCTATTTTCTAATGGAGTCGTCTGAAACGGTTCATCTGAGAAAGTATTTTAAGGACTAAATTTGTAAATTTTTTCTAAATTTCTAAAAAGACATTTTATGTGCTTTAATTTTTAAAGGAATATATTTTGTGCTTTTCTTTTCATTGTGATCTATTTTGCTTAATTTCAACGTTAAAATTAAAAAAAATTAACGTTTGTCATATTACATATCGATGGCTAAGTTGTAACAACACGTATCTCAAAATTTGGCCGGTCTGAGTAAATACTGCTAATACTGTTAATAAAAAATAAAATCCAAGAAAAGCAAAAAAACAACTCTTTGCTTGCAATTGTATGATTCTTTTTCAGTTTTATGTATTTTTGGTTTTTAATTGCAATTAAAATTATATTCAATTAAAAAATTAATCGTTTTTTTGCTCCCCTGAAAAGTTGCTATGTTCGAGATACGTGTTGTTAAAACTTAACCATCGATATGGTTTTATCTTTTAGCTGTTGTTGCTAACCGTGATGAAGTTGAAAAAATTCACCGATACGTTAGATAAAAAATATCTCCGACCTACACACTCCAAAAAGAACAAAGTGAAAGAATTTCTGGAGAAATTTAAAATATAGTTATCTTCAAGGTTGCTCTCCAATAAAAGTTTTTTTACGAACTTATAAAACGTAAAATAAATAATCGATGGGTGTCTAATTGGCACTTGTCCATCAGACCTGGGATGCATATTCGCAGAGGGTCGTTGCATGCCACCAACGCCGGAAAGTGATGTTTCCCTCTTTACCCCAAAACAACAGTGTCTTTAACCCGGTAACGCCTGAACTACAAATTTCATCTCAACTTTTTCGTAATATTCTATTTTAAAATCTGATTGATTAGATGCAAATTTAATACTTTTAGCAGTAATAGTCTTGAAGATACAGCCTGGTACAATGTGGCACCGCTAGGCCCTTAAGGGGTCAAAAATCGAAATTAAATAGGCGTTAGTAATTTCACATTTTAATGCCAGAAACGTTTAAAACATTTCTGTTTTGCACAACAAATTATCAAAATTACTCAAAAATGTCAAATCTTGCTTAAAAAAGCAAACTTTTCTGAAAAACGTAATTATAAATATGCTTATTAGTTTAAAACTCTCAAAATCCCTACAAATTACAATAAATAACAAAAGAGTTCGTTCAGTATTTCACTACCAGCTGGTACCATATGGTACCGCCAGGCGTTAACGGGTTAATCCACCTCCGATAGAGGTCAAGATAGTTGTAAAAATGCTTGATAAATACGATGCGATAAATATGTCATGGAAATAATGCAAGCCTTCCTTCCAGGGGTCGTTTTCTGGCAACGCTACACCACCGTGAAAGGCTAGGCAGTGTATAGATGTGGTTCTAGTTTTTCTTTCGGTGAGGAGTCGACATCCGTCCCTGGCATAAGCAGATGTAGGGGAAGAGCACAGGGGCTCGTACCCCTCCCCCTATGTGCTTAAAAAACTGATAAGATTTTTAATACGGGCATAATTAAGGTCGTTTTGTTTTTTTATTACGGAGTCTCAATAATTTCAGCCGTGAGCTGAAGTAAAGAAGACATATTTGCTGGTCGTTGGTCATTCGCTAGTGAGCGCTCGAAAAAAAGCAACTCCCAAGTCGGAAAGCGGCACGAAAACCGCCGTTTATTAATATGCAACTTATTAATATTTTCACACTAAAATAAAGAGAATGTTTCGTACAGTAATTGTTGTGTGTTGTTTTTAATCTCAAATATGAGAAGACCATTTGCCTTTCAGACTCTTTTGCCTCCCCCCAGAAAAAATCCTGGGCCCCCCCCTTGGACCCTGGAAACCCTTTCAGGTTCTTCTCGTGCTAAAAAAGTCTCCAGTCAGGATGGGATGTGGGTGTACCTCAAACTGTGAGGCACAAGCCCGCGAGCTATTCAACAACCACACGCTATCGCTCCCAGAACTTTCTGCGAATCTCCCTTTCTATCTGCGTCGGATTCATGCGAAAGTTTATGCGGAGGGAGTTTAATCGTCCTCGTCGGAAGTTTCTTTGACCGGATGGATGCAAGAAAGGTGTGCTGGAAGTAGATTGAGATGGAGATTAAATGGCGCCCTCGTTTATTGGAAACTTGGGTCGTGTAAGGAGTGGATGCGTTGTCGGCATCATTAGTCAGTTATCCGGGAATTGGTTTGACACAACTCTCCTCTCAATTCCTTCATCAGGGAGTCTTTTTACTGACGATGGGTCGGTTCCACTCAGTATTCAGTTCCGATTCCGGTCCGGTTTCTCATACGGTTTACGGTCCCGGTTCATAAGTAACTGGTTCATTTTTTTTATTAACGATGGATCGGTTCCTTACTTTCTTCGGTTCCGATTCCGGTCCGGTCTCTCACACGGTTCATGCCCCGGTTCTGAATTAACTGTTTCAATTTTTTACTTAATTTTCTAAAACTATCAATTGTTTTCGTTACGATAATACGAAATCTGCCATTAATAATGCATTGAGTGATCTCATAAGCAATCAGTTCTATTGAATCACTCTATTTTGAGTATGTTACATATAATAAATTGCGCCTTAGTTTACTGGAAACTTCTGTCGTGTACGGAGTGGAAGCGCTGTCGGCATCATTAATCAGTAATCCGGAAATGGGTTTGACACAACTCTCCTCTCAATTCCTTCATCAGCGAGTCTTTTTACTGACGATGGGTCGGTTCCTCTCTTTCTTCGGTTCCGATTCCGGTCCGGTTTCTTATACGGTTTACGGTCCCGGTTCTTAATTGTTACATTTTTATTGCTTAATATTCTGAAACTATGAATAGTTTTCGTTGAGATAATATGAAAACTGCCTATTATACTGCAATAAGTAATTTCACAAGTAATATACATTTGGAAAATCACTTCTATCAATTACTCCTGTTGACTGGAAAAAAGTTGAAAATGTAGGATATGACCTGGTTTTTCCGATAGTCTAGTAACCTAACCCTCGTCTCTTTGACCGTTGTCTGCCAGATTGGATTGCTCTAAGTTACGCTTCCACGTGAGTGGTTGCGGGTGTAGCCTCGCACTTGTTTGGAATGAAATCGAGACTCTCCAATTTCGTCGCATTTCTCATGGGGATATCACAGAAAGCCCCCACTCATCTAGCCGCGAATGGATTTCACACCTCCAAGCCGAGGAAATGTATTAGCGTGAAACACCTAGAAGTTGAGAGCCCTGTGTTCTACGCTATATAAAGGAGAGGAAAAAAACGCAAAGTTTAGGACTCATTTGAAACGAAAAGAGGTTCACGTGTAAAGAGTGGTGAGACAATTCGAGATTGCCTCCCAAGTCTGCCTGCGTGACAAAGAAATGAAAAATTATAATGGGTACTTAAAAAAATCCCGTTGGCCTTGGCCTACAGGCGCTCGCCTGCGGAAATGGTATTTTTTGTATTATAAAGGAGATCTTATTCTTTATATCGTATGTAAAAGTTTTTAAAGTCTATTTTGATTTTTGACAAAATGCTACCTTCAGCATAGAGGTTTATTCGGAACAGGCCGACTTAAATTGTCGTAACTTTGAGGTTTTAAATCTTGAGAAAACAAATTTCAGGTTCACAACCATTTATAGGGGCGTAATTCGTGTGCGTATTGTCACGAGCTGAAAAAATCTCCAATTTCCCTGGAATATCGTCAGTATCAAGGAAGGTACTTTGCCTACTGCCAACCCTATGTACTATCAAAAGTTTTAAACGATTTTAATATATCCTGGTGAATACTTCTGACGAATATTTCTCGGGCTCTCAGCCAGGTTAATGCTTTTAGTGTGAAATTGGACTTCCATAAAGTAACACAGCCTTGAGGATGGGAGGGAGATAAGTCGTCTCCCGAAACGTCGGCTTATATAAAAGCATTAACCTGGCTGTATTAAAAGTTTTTTAAATCGATTTTACGATGAACCACAGCTTCAACTGTAATTGGCTGATAATTTCACTTGTAGGTATGGGTGATATTTTGTCAAGTTACGCCAATTTTAGTTATTTTGATTAGGTCTTTAATCACGTAAAAGCTTTTATACTCTCTCTGTTCGCTCTTTGCAGTTTTTGATGAATGGTGCCCGTTTCCCTCTGTGCGTGTGTATTTGAGTATAGGTACCGTATTTCCCATTACAGCAGGTACTCAAATACCATGTGGCTGCTCCAGTTGCGTAACTACAGGTATGCTTTGGAGAAGGGGGGGGGGATGAGAGGGATTAGTGGGGGCAACCCCCCCTACTTCAGAAAATGTTTGAAAAGTAACATGCTTGAAAATGTATCTTACATAATTTTGGCACTTATAGTTTACCTTTAAGCAGAAGCAGTTATTATGTATCAAATCCAGACAAGATTTTAAAATAATTTTTTGATTTCTCTGAGGTTTTGTGGGGGAAACATCCCCTCATACCCCCATAGTTACGCCACTGGGCTGCTCGTATACTTGAGTCCTCGCGTACAATTGGCCCACACGTACTCCTCTTGCCAAAATTACTTTTCTATCCACCACATATAACAGGCATGCCTTAAGGCTGCTTTACACAGCGAATGATCATGCGAATGAAATCATTCGCCGTGTATAGCGGAAAAATTCGCGAATGAGCCGTCATGCACATGATCATTCAGTAAAAATTAGAAAATGTTCTTTTTTGCTCGCTTGAATCCGTGAATGATGGCATGATCATTCAGCATGATCATTCGCATGATCCTTCACCGTGTATAGGGGCCTTTAGGCTATAGAAATGTGTAACTTTGGATAAAGAATTATCTCAAAACCCACACACGTTTCATTGTTCACTGAGCTGTGAAATTGATCAGCGAGAGAGAACGTTAGAGTTTAATTAATCGGTTCGAGACACTTATCACGTTATTGTTGGCTTTGAAATGATTCTCCAGTAGGCAAACTGACAAGGCCACTCTTGGTGAGAAAGCATTATATCCAACGCGTGTGGATGAGTGCGTTAACTATTCATTCGGGCATAATCGATCTAAATGGATTCCTGTCACATACATCATGCTAATTTGACCAATTCCTTTTACTAGGGGCGTTTTATGTGATATCCGTCGACAATTTAACCCATTTTAAAGGTTTATTTACGAGATTGATTTCTCGTCCAGACTTTGTTATAGGAGTCAGAATTTTTCAATGTATTTATGTTTACTTAATACGTACATCAGTTTAATTTTTTGTCTATTTCTTCGTCAGATGGACTAGAAAGTAAAATAAAATGTTTATATGGAAGCTGATTTTGACTTAATTTGGCAAATTACTTTAGTTTTGAAGCAGGGTTATTTATGATAGAAATTGAAAATAAAAATTGTCGACACTTTGAAATTTTCAAAGCGATTATTTTTAAAAATATTACGGAATTCTTAATTGTATTATTTTCAAATCTAACTATTTCATTTCCTATTTATCGTCCTGAAATACCCAATTAATAAAACAACCACATTATATTGTGAAATCTGCATTTAGCTTTCACTGGATCGCATGCATTTTACCATCCATCGAGGAAAATGCGTGGTTGACTTATTAGGGAACTTAGGAATATTTTAGCTGCATTTCTTTATCAATTGCTTTCTAGTTGAAGTTTGAATATTTAAATTTTCAAGGTTGCATTACACTGTATGATGCTTTGATTACTTCGGCAATGATTTTATATTAATTATTTAACCATTTTAAATAATTCATAACGTTTCTATGCTCTTTTATTAATATAAAGGTATACGTTTTCACACTGTTGAATTCATCATTATCATTAGTCATCAACATGAAAATTCATTTGATGCATCTCTCTCTTAAGATTTACTCTCACAATAACTTGCCAGATAACTTTTTTACTCATTGATAATTCTTTTGTTTTGTATCCTTCATCCGTATAAACTAAATTAAAGGCTGTAGCGACCGTGGGTCTAGAGTTTTAGACCCCACCAAAGATTTTTTGGGACTAAGTTCAATCTTAAATGCGCGCAATATATAATTAAATACGTAGATTCGATTACTAAGATACTACCCCACATAGCAACGAACCTCTCAGAGACGTCTCACTATGGTCTCGAATGACTCGAATATCACGTATGTCTCACAGATGTCTCGGAGATGTAATCGTGAGACGTTCAGGAATTAAAAAAAAAAAAAACGTATTTAAACGCTACAATGCCTTCCATATATATTTTTCGGTGCAAATCTGCACTTTTGATTATTAAAATCACGACATTTAATATGGGTTTCTTATTTTCAAAAGGTGATCCATCACAAATTTGTCGCTAAAAATGATCGAGAAAAGTAGGCCATAACTGTATAATTTTAATTTAATTAATTTTTTGCCTAAATTTAAAGCATACCATAGTACAAAGTCTAATGAGACAGTTCAGAGACTTATGTGAGACGTCTCAAGAGATGTCACATAGACCATTTTTTTGGACATAGTGACATCTCAGAGAAGCCTCTGAAGCTCTCAGAATGTCTCTGAGACGTAACATGTGATATTTGAGACGTCTCAGAGACGTATCCGAGACGTATTTCTGCTATGTGGGACGTAAGTAACCGATTAGTTCGTCAGTTAACAATGTAAATAATCGAATATGTATGCCTTCGATTGGGCATAGCCATCGCGAAAGCTTACGTCATCTTAATGCGCAGAATAAGAAAGATATATTGTAGAACAGATAGATTTAGAATGTCGTCTTTTTTCCGCCATCTCATTCGCTCCTACGTTCCTCTTGCTTTGTCCTTCATTATCAAATGTAGGTATTCCACTCGGACTCTGGCCTTGCAGGGAGAAATCTACCTAATTTTCACATTCATCACGATTTTCACCGCTGGGCTATCTCCTCAAATCGCGTGACCAAACCCCCTCAATCTTTCACGTTTTGCTTCCCACCTCTTCTAAGATTTCTTTAGCTCCTGGTTCTTATTATGAATCGAAAAAATTCCTCACTTTTGTCGGCCCATATTCTAATTTAACTACCTGCATGCATTATTTTCAAATTTTATTTGCTACTGTTCTAGATTTTCACCAATAACGCATGTTATGAAATTCATTACTCTGAAATATATAACATACGTTATTAGTATCTATCAGTAAACGATTTACTTCATTTTCACATTATTATAGCAACGCTTACACATCATAAATTTGCTCCAACTTAATACAAAGGTAGTTTCTAGAAATTTAGATGGTAAATAGCGATAAGGTTTTCCTGAAAGGCATGGTAACATATTAATGGGTTTACTTGAGGAAGAAACAATTAGAAAACCTCATAGTTGGAATTGGAAATATCATAGGTTCCTTTCGTATGTTTTCCAGAAAACGGAAAAATTCATGTCTCGTTGTTTTACAATTTCTATCACGATCGAAATTTCAAAAAAATGGTGAATGAGTCCATTTTGCATGATGAACTCCAGCGGTAGATACGGCGAGCCGATCTCATCGGATTAACAATCAAATGGATTTGGTTATTTTATGATGTAAAAATCTAGATGTAACTAGATGACAGTTTTTTATAATCCAGCGTCAACCAAAATACGACGGAAATCAATGTCATTAATGTTGTTTCAATTGTGCAACGAATACATCAACTAGTTCATTATCCGGGAGCGGAATGAAGAGGGTGGACACAGGGGTGAAGACCCCCTCATTTTATCAAAAGTTTTAAAGATATTAGTGTAATAGTTTTATATCCTTAAATGTCTAAAATTTTTAATGTTAATTTTATTTTTAAATTTTGGTTCCAAAATTCGTAAAAAATTGGTACCTATTTTAAAAAGTATGCTGGAGGAAAAGTTTTACGCCCTTCTCTCCCGGAGGGAAATACAGTGGATTAGGATCAGACTCACGATATCATAAAAAAATAAAATTCAATTGGAGAGTGAACATTGTAGAGTAGAAAAAAATCATTTAAAAAAATAAATAACTCTGGGATCAAAATCCCAAAAAATTGTTCCATTGACCCAATGCACCAGGTTGTACAAAATTCGAGTACCGTGTAATGGACAAAATGCTACAATAAACGATTTACTATAGACAGTGGTTAGATGCCAGGGGAAAATATATGCCGTTAAAGTCAATTAGGGAGTGGGCATTGTAGAGTAGAAAAATGAATTAAAAAAATAAATAACTCGGGGGTCACAGTCCCAAAAGTTTGTTCATGGACCAATACAGCTGTTTGTAAAAACATTCGAATACAGTGTAATGGACAAGATGTTACAATAAATGATTTACTATAAACAGTGGCTCAATGCCCGGTAAAATACAATAGATTAGCATCAGACCTGACCAAATCAGTTAAAATAATTAATTTCAATTTGAATGTGGAAATTGTAGAGTGGATAAAATCAGTTAAAAAATAAATATCTCTGGGATCAAAATCCAAAAAAATGTCACATTGACCCATACAGCTGAAAAAAATACGAGTTGTAAGAGAGTGGATGCTACAAGAAATAATTTACAATTAAAATTGGTGCAATGCTCGAGGAAATGCAGTAGATTAGGATCAGACCTGATAATTATCAGTTTAAGCTTATTTGAAATAATAAAAATCAATTAGTGTGTGGGCATTGTTAAGTAGAAAAAACGGTTAAAAATTTAATATCTCTGGCATCAAAATCCCAAAAATTGTTTCATTTACCCATGCAGCTGTTTGTGCAAAAAATCTAATGCAGGGTCAAAAAAAAAGGTTACCGCCCGCGAACAATTCCGCGAAACGAATTCCATCATCATGGATATCTACCGCTCGGTTTAAGCGTTGCGTGATGTAATTCGTCCCGGGTCGTATACAAGCGAATGCATAAATGTGAATGACTGTGGAACTGCGTCATCCCGAAAGGCCTTGATCGAACAATGTGGATTTTACTCCCCTCCCGCGCAATACATTTCCAGATTTCAACCAAAAACTCCCCCCCCCTCACAAAACCCCTCTCAAAATTCCCTCCCCACCCCTAGGGGTGGTATCCAACACTGCTCAAACCCTCAGTTATTTTCTCGCTCACACCCCAACGGTATACTTTATCCCTTTCTGCTCTCTCTTCCATATTTCTCACAGTCCGTCTCCCAGCGCCCACGCTCTGAGTTCTGCGGACCAACCCCGTTTGAACCCACGGGAAAGTGACGCCCACCGAACGCTGACGTCAGAGTGTACGGCTAACCCTTCCCTCTCCACTTTTCCGACGTCAACCCCGTTTCCTCTTTTCTACCCTTCCCCTTCCACTCAATGCTCATCCATTCTTTCCATCCACCTTGCATCCTTCCACGAAGGTTCTGGGAAACCCCATACCTCGATGTACCAAAACAAGGCATCCTTGCCGGGGGAAGTTTCCCGAGGGGAGGGAGGGTTGGTGCGGGAAACGAAGAATATGAAAATTTCGTAAAAGTTCCAAAATATGCTCTTCTAATGGTGTTCGATTGACAAGCGGTCACAAACCGATGGCATTAAGGCCGTTTTACACGCTACACGGAATTTCGCAATCAGACGTACGTGCGAAGGCGCAATCAAAATTGCGTCGTGTAAAGCGGCGAATTGCTAGAACACAAGCGAGAATGCGTGGATGCGAGACGGCAAAATAGCCCCTGTTCTAATTTCGTTCATGCATTCGCGCAATCCACGCCATTTTAGAAATTAATGCAGCTCTAACCTGCGCAATTCCGTGCCCCGTGTAAAGGCTCGCATCCACGCATTCTCGCACGTGCTCTAGCAATTCACCGCTTTACACGATGCAATTTTGATTGCGCCTTCGCACGTTCGTCAGCTTGCGCAATTCCGTGTACCGTGTAAAACGGCCTTTATGGTCGGCATGCAACTACTTGAGGAGTTACTAGGTAATAAAGAGAATATGGAACTGTAACTTAAGGCCGTTTTACACGGGGAACGGAATTGCGCAGGTTAGAACTGCATTAATCCACGCAGGTTAGAACTGCATTAGTCCACGCATTCTCGCATGCGTTCTAGCAATTCACCGCTTTAAACGACGCAATTTAGACTGCGGCTTCGTACACACGTCAGATTGTGCAAGTACGTGCCCCGTGTAAAACGGCCTTCACAATTGTAGCAAATGTATCTTACAGCTTTGCTTTTACGTCATATTACCGATTACAAATTTATCCATCACCAATGATAGCATCAATATGATTGTTGTAGACTTGAAGCGACCCACTCTTTCTAAATCGTGTATTTCATCAGAGGTACCAAATCAGAGATCAGTCAGTGTTCCCAAAATGGAGATACTGTCCAATGAGGCACCTATATTCCAGACAAATCTTTATGTCAATAATAATAATAGTATTTATCTAATCTGGAATAAAAATCATCATCATCATCATCATCATTATATTATTACGAGCGTGCTGCGCCCGCTCCCAGCGGGCTTCCCCCGTTCTTTTCAATGCAGGTCCACGGAGGGATAGGCGCGTTTCTAATTTTAAAATGTAGAAAAAAGGCAGGGACTTTAGTACAAATTTAATTGGAATGTTCATGAACAAATTGAGGTCAGAGGACATCTTTAAACACAGCATTGGAAGTAATTACACTATCCTCTGTTAAACGTACTATCGTTTTCAAAAGTATGTAGACACCCACGAGCCCCACCTAACTGATGTGGTAGGGTCGGTAAAAACTTGGAAGGTTGGCACATGAGGTAGCCTGCATCCCTCACCGGTACGCCAGCAATAGCCGACGAGGAAGGACGCGGGGGCGACCGGGCTAGCGAGACAGGAATCAAACTACAGGCTCAAATGCCCTAGCGAATAGAATGCTCTGAGGAAACTCACGTCCACGCACAGGTTGGGAGTGTTTCCTTGCGAGCTCCGTGGCGAGGATTTCCTCTCTTCAGATTCATATTTGGACTCACCGTGAACACGGAATGTGTATGTGGCCCTGTAGCTGAGTAGGATTACTTTACGCGCATTTGATGCATTGAAGTTATTGGGGGGATTCGTATCTGAGCCAATTGAATTTTTTATTTTGTGAAAGGTCAATTGATAACATCAACATAATAGATATAGTTTACTCAATAATAAAATTAACACCGAATTTTTTACCGACTAATTTTGTAACATAAATGACTCAATCTGCCTTAACACATTTATTTCAAGGCAAGTTTATTCAAAGAGTGGAAATAAGCGGGGAAAGTGGCAGAGGTTGTATTTCATCCTTGCTGCTGTCAAATTTCCGTTGAAGAAATGGATGATATCAATTCGGTCATAAATTTATAATTATTTATTGTTGTCCGATCGGTGCGGTCTGGTCAGGTTGGTTGGTTGGCTATCTACGAGGCCCCCGAGGCTATAGGGCCCCCACAACGCTTGCGTCTATCTCGAAGTGTTTATGAAAGGTGTAATAAAAAACTCAGATTACTTGAACCAAATTATTTTTAAAAATTATAAAATTCTAAGCTCTGATTATTTGCTTTATTTACAGCTTAATCAGCATACAAAGTTTGTAAAAAAAATTAATGAAATAAAGGTTTTAGAAGATAAACGAGAACCTTATGCTTTTTGAAAGGGTTATTCGGAAGTTATTTTGGAGGGTTTTTAGATTTCAGTGCGGTTTTAAGGTACAAATATACTAAATAGGTAACAGAACCATCGCACCTATCTAAATTTTAAGTTATGTAATTTTCATTTTTCTTAGTATTTTTATTTACGAAATTGCTACCTCTTATTAACTTTAGTCTACATTTTTAGAGCGTCAAAATCCATTTCTGGGCATGCGATTTCCCAAAATTTTCCAAGGGCCCCAGCCGAGGTCACACAATCACCCCAGGCCGCCCCTTCGTCTGTTTTTAAGGGTGAAAGATTTCATGTACCAATTTACTTCCACTTAATCCTTGGAGATATTTGTATTTCGCACTCCTATTGGAAGCAAACAGTTGGAGCTTTTACTTACACAACTTCCCACACTGGTGAACTAAGATTTTGTCCTGGAGACGTCGTTGGATGATCTTAGACGTATTTTTTGCTGATTCGGAATCTGGGCTTAGATTATTTCCATCACGCCTAGTTTCATTGGGACAGCTGAATGTATGTTTTTTTTCTTTTACAAAAGTAGTAATTTATTTCATTTATATATCATAATAGCATGAACAGGTAAAAATAATAATTTCCTCTCATAACATGTTGTCCAACGATGGCATGCCTTCCTATCCCAACAAAATATATAAGTAAACTTGCAGTAACCTATCGTTTTTTTTCAATGCACTGCATTATCAGCTTCCACTCCAAATAAGTATGTGACTGTAGGCGCGTAAAGACGTGAGTTTTTCATCTGCAGACGGTTTGAGAATTTTGTTGCTAGCAGGAAATGTCAGCTTATTACATTGTAATCGTTGTGAAGTGTCTTAGCTTTCATCGTGGGGTCAATCCATTTCAAATCACGGAGGTAATGTTACTCAGCATTTTTAATTATCCTGAATTTTTTATCATTGGTTCCCTTCAAGTAGACAAACACAAAACACCATTTGAAAAAAATTTACAAGACATACTTTTTCTGGCAGACATTTTTAAAAGGACGAATGGGCCTAAACAGAGTGTGAACTACCACGGTGACTTTTGTTACGTGTGCGATGAAATTACTTTCAAGGCTAAGAGGAGGAACATGGCTTAAAGATGGAGATAGTGTTTTAGACTTTATTTTGACTGTCCGTTGGGTGACCACTTACAGGATACAGGATTGGAGCCTTCTGTGATATGTAGCAGGTGTGAAAGGCTTCTCACTGGTTGGACTGATGGAAAACGTCATATGAATTTTACCGTCCTCATGATTCAGCGGGAAGCTAAGGATCATATTTCTGACTACTATGTTTGTGAAACAGTAATTAAAGGAATAACAGCGAAGTCAAAATACACAGTAAAAGATCCAAACAACCTAGAATCAGCCCCACACTTGAAAATTTTAGCAGTGGTGGAATCACACTAAACGTTAATTTTAGCGAATATTCAGAAAGTGTGTGAGAATGATGGATTCGAAAGACACAATTTTCGGACCAAACATATCTGATAGACCTCATTTTATGACGCAAGAGGATTTAAGTGATCTATTGCGCAATTTAAATTTGTCTAAAAAGTCGAGTGAAATCTTAAAATCACAGTTGAAGGGTTGGATTTTGTTAAATCGAAATACAAAATAATCACAGCTATACATTCTCATGAAAACAATCTTAATTTTTGAAATTATGTTCTCTATGCTATGGAGACTCTTAGTTTTTAATACAACACAGATGATTAGGTTCATTGATTCCTTTAACGTCAGTTTAAAGGCTGTTTTCTAACATAATGGAATTGAACTCCCCTCGAAATCATTAGCTCATGGAACTGACATGAAAGAATCTTTCCAGAATGTGCAGTAAATTTTTCTCTACGCAAAATCTGTGGAAAATTAAAAGTAGCTGCATTTTTACTAGGCATACAGTTGGCCAACACGAAATATTATTGCTTCTTCTGCGATTGGGATAGTAGGGACAGAAAAAATCATTGCTTGAAAAAAGATTGGCTATAACGTAAGCATTCGTTCCTGGATTCCAAATTTCCCTTTTAAATTTTTTACGATCCTAAAAATATTATTTTGCCAACTCTAAGTATTAAATTAGGGCTTTTTAAAAATTTCGTAAAAGATATGTGCAAAAATGGTGCAGGTTTTACTTATTTGAAACAAATGCCCTAAAAATCAGTGAAAACAGATAATAGAAGGATTTTTTATTGGGCCACAGAATTTTTTTAGGAAGCGCTGAAGAATTCGGAATTTTGACAGCAATAGTTCAACAAAAAAAGCGCGTGGAAGGCATTCAAAAATGGATTTGAAGGTTTTCTAGGAAAGAGAATAGCTAAATATCATCACGATCTGGTGGTTAATGTAATCAAATTGCACAAAAATGGTCTGCTCTACCTATTCATAACAAATCACTTCATCGGCTCAAACCTGGACTTTTTTCCTACAAACCATGGCGCCGTTAGTGATCAACACGATAGGTTTTTTCCACCATCATATTTTACTAATGCACGAATGGCACCAAGAAAAGTTCAGCAACATTTTATCAGATTAGTGGTAGACACTGAAAAGGGATTCGTCAGAAGCTAAATATACGTGAAAATTCCGAGTAAGTACCCATTTTTCACATTATTTTAACTCACAGTTTATTTACTTAAACTCCATTGAATCCCCGTTGAATCTGATTGTCCTAAAAAACTTAACGTGATAGAAAACATCTGGGCCCAGAATCGGAATCAGCCCAAAAATACCAGAGGATCACTCAAAAGCATGGCTAGAACAGAAAATATAATTTTTTGGTTGATCAGTGTTATCGATTGACTTGCAAACATCATGCTCTAGGGATATCATTCTGATTTCAACAACGAGTGTATCTGGCTATTTATTGAGTATTGTCCATAATATGAGTAGAGATTTTTATCAACGGAAATTTGACAGTAGCAAGGATGAAATACAACCTCTGCCACTTTCCCCGCTTATTTCCACTCTTTGAATAAACTTGCTTTGGAATAAATGTGTTAAGGCAGATTGAGTCATTTATGTTACAAAATTAGTCGGTAAAAATTCGGTGTTAATTTTATTATTGAGTAAACTATATCTATAATGTTGATGTTATCAATTAACCTTTCACAAAATAAAAAAATTCAATTGACTCAGATTCGAATCCCCCCAATAACTTCAATGCATCAAATGCGCGTAAAATAATCCTACTCAGCTACGGGGCCACATACACATTACGTGTTCACGGTGAGTCCAAATATGAGTCTGAAGAGAGGAAATCCTCGCCACGGAGCTCGCAAGAAAACACTCCCAACCTGTGCGTGGACGTGAGTTTCCTCAGAGCATTCTATTCGCTAGGGCATTTGAGCCTGTAGTTTGATTTCTGTCTTGCTAGCCCGGTCGCCCCCGCGTCCTTCCTCGTCGGCTATTGCTGGCGTACCGGTGATGGATGCAGGCTACCTCATGTGCCAACCTTCCAAATTTTTACCGACCCTGCCACATCAGTTAGGTGGGGCTCGTGGGTGTCTACATACTTTTGAAAACGATAGTACATGATGACTCATACTTACGTATCAACAGGAAACTTGAATGTGGAATCAGCCGCATTTTGATAAAAGTTATTTAAAGAATGCGAGATATTGTTGCAAATGGACCAATGTATCAGTTTGTGCGCCGTTAACGTCAGGAATATTTACCGTTTTTTTTTAATAATTTAAAAACCAAATTTAGGAAACAATGGCAATACTTAGGAATAAGATATGCCGTAGCATGCTCTCTGATAAATTCTGTGCATTTTGATACCTCATTTGTAGAGTTTGGTTGCGTATAAGTTGAGAAAAAGGGATCTATACAGTAGAAATAATATAGAGGATTATTATCATTTGGAGGAGGCTACCGACAGCTTTGGTCATTTGCGTCGTTAGAGTTAGGGAAGGAAGGGAGGAGAGAAACCCGGCGCCGGCATTAGCATGCTCTTAACCGATGGCGCAAAGGACTTAAAACAATTATCCATCCGACAGATAGAGTGTTGAGCTTATAACGCCCTCCACAAAGCACTCAAGAAGGAATCAGGCGTTCTGAGAACAATTTCCTTCACCGCTGAGATTTAAGCGGAGAAAATCTCATAATTAGAATTGGAAATGCCATAAGTTCCTATCGTATGTTTTTGCTGGCTATTTATTGCGATCGCTCATACGCTCATTAAATGTTTTAACGAGAGGCGCCCAAGTACATTTAGACTTCATTCCACGGGCATCATCGTTAACCTCATAGTTGGAATTGGAAATATCATAAGTTCCCTTCGTGTGTTTTCGCTGGCTATTTATTGCAAACGACTGTGATAAACCGAAAAAAATTATTATGATGTGATCTGTTCCTATGATTTAATAATAAATGAAAGTGATTGTCGCGGCCGATACTTTCTGGAACTCCATTATAACAAAAAGTTAATAAGTACACTTGCAAAAATCCACTCAATATATTCAAAATGTATTTTAGTCAACATTTATAGCATGCCTAGAAGTCAACACTCTAGCCACCGCACCATCCCGAGCCCAATTATTAAAAGAATAGAATGTTGTATACATTAATTATGTCTATTGGAATCACCCTTTGGACCAATTTCATTAAAAAAATGCAGCAATGAAAGCCAAAAGATGAACGTTTAAGGCTAGTGCTATCAGCGGCTCTACTAATGGAAAAAGATTTTAGTTTCAAACCATATTATTCGAAGCTTCCGGAGGTTGAGTATTTTTGTTTTTAAATCGCATTATCTAGTATATAAAAGCATTTTTCATAAATAATGCAAAAAATGCGAAAAATGACTTTTTATGAACTGTTATGTTTTTCATCTTACGCACAAATAATATAAAAGGAGGTTTTAAATAGCGAATTGCATCTCAAGAAGTGTCAATACTCTCGGAAACAACCGCGATTGTGCTTAATAAAAACATATATTAAGGCTCATCATCATGCTTAACCTCATTATACCACACGTTTTTTTAAACATCTTTTTACACTTGGTAAATACTTCTTTGTTCAATTTTGCATTTTTAAAAGCATACTTCTGTCTCTTTTTTTTAAATAATTTTACTTCATTTAATTTGAAGAGTAACTTGACAACGTATTCCTATGCAAATATATAATGTCTGATGAGGGGTTGGATGGAAGATGGGACTTCGTAGTCCCAATATCACTAATGAAGACGTATTTTTATTCTTATAAATGATTTACACACAAACGATGCATAAAAAGTAAGGCTACTTACGTAAAATCTGTAAAAACCCGGGTGAAGGAGGATAAATTTGCTGGTGACGTAATGAACTAGGTATATTTTAAGTTGTAACTTTTCAGCCATTATCCTTTCCATGACACTAGCTATCCAAATTTCCCTGCTCAGTAGTCTTACCACAGTATGAAAGTCTTCAAACATTAATCATCTCCCGACCTCTCCCCTCCCAAAGATTCGCTTGTTACGCACTCAGCGTACGCTCATAACAGGTTTTAACGAGAGGCGCTCTTGTGCATTCAGACTTTATTCCACGGGCTTCATCATTAATGGAACCAATTATGAATGCCCGACGTCATTATCATCATTCTAGATCCCCTTTGGAGGCGTCGGGAGGATTAAAGATGAAATAGTATACCTTTCAGAAACACAAATACTGACCTCCGACACGAAGGCATGGGCCTTTTCCTCAATTAAAATGGAAATCTTGTCCTGGGATACCAAAAGGACCTTTCCACTTTCTTTTTTCACGATCTCTTTCTGTCTATTCTGCCATCTACTTTCTTTAACCTCACTAACCTCCTGGAATATTCAAAGGCAGTTAGTCCCTCCCATATTCGCACGAATTTATACATTTACAAGCATTATACTGTGCGCTCATAGAGACTCCGAGAATACGTGCTAGTCTACATCCCTTGACCAATTAAGAATATATACCTTTCAAAGCGACCGAGAGAACATCATGTTAGTGCCTCACTTATATTTCGTCAAACGGATAAGTATAGGGATACGTGTACCCCCGAAAAATAAAGGTCTTGAATAAATATTAGGTGGAACTCAGTAAGTGCATCTCCTTTTCTCTTATTTTTTTTTGTAAACGGCTGAAGTCTTTCAATGAACTTTTTCCTTCTAGGCAGATTACCTTCATAATTAGGGTATGTATTATTCCCGAGGCTTAAGTTTCAAATTTTGTGTGGTTCATGTTTGTGGTATTTAATTTTAATCCTGTAGTACGTGTTGGGATGGTTCACCCTCTGCCAAACACTTACAGGTGGCTTGCAGGGTAATATGTAGATGTAGATGGAGTCCTAACATCTCCCACAACACGTCTATTTAGGCAGCTTGAGGGGTAGTATACGAGGTGTGTTTAGAAAATAACAGGGATTCAGCTTATTAAAACAACTTGTCTGTTTCCACTCTCTTTTATTTTCACCGACCATGGTTTCGGCAACATGTGCCATTATCAAGGTACATAGCCTTGGGTGACAGCCTTTTGTATTTAGCTTTTTAGATTCCCAAGGCTATGTACCTTGATAATGGCACAAGTTGCCGAAACCATGGTCGGTGAAAATAAAAGAGTGAGGAAACAGACAAGTTGTTTTAATAAGCTGAATATCAAAGATTTCCACCGTATCACGCCGGACAGTGTATCTTTTTAAAATAATATGAACTTTAGTTTTTGAAAAAAAATTACTTGTCTAGATTAATGTTGTCGCTTTCAAAATAGTCCCCGTTAGATTTTAATTAGATTAAATGTCCATAGGCATTTTTTCACTCTTTCCACGTTTTCATCGGTTGTTGATGTGCTGGGGCGTCCGGGGTTCGTCAACTTCAACGTCACGGGGACTGCATAGAGGAGGCCCAATTCTATCCCACAAGGCTAATTTCTGTTGCCACTTCTGTCGCATTTTAATCGGCTTTCAAAACTGTCCGCGGCGCGGTGATGAGAGTAATGCGATCCACTTTTTCACAATATTTTTCAGTATTGTCTTTGCAAATGCGAGGAATAACATTAAAGAGATATGAATTTGATAAGTGACATCATCATCAATGTAAATTTCGGTTGACACCCCTAATTATACTTTATTTTCCCGCGAAAATCGGATCAATTTGTCCGTTAGCGACGCAAGTGGCGACTTTTGTAACATATTTAAATTCACTGAGGTTGACAATACATTTAAAGGCCTCTTGAGGATCCTCTTTTGTAGTATTGGTGTTCAACGTCTTCACGGCCATGTTGTAAAAGCTTGTACCACTCGTAAATTCTTGTTTTACTCACAGGAGACTCACCAGAGGCCTTTGTTAACATTTCTTCGACTCGGTGACCCTTTATTTTCTATTAATTCTTTCATTCATTTCTTTAACAAACTAAATTAGCCGATCTCATAGAAACGCGTCTCATTTTAGCGGCTGCCACAGACAAAGTAAGCAATGAACGGGCCTGAACATTTTATCATATTTCAGGAGCAGTTATGCCAACATAAAAAAATACGATTGGGCTCACTAAACCCGCGAAATTAGAAAATTCCCGTTATTATCCGAACACATCTCGTATGTATAATTAGCCTTGATTTGAGGTTCTACAAAGTAAACTAATCATTATACCTAATACTTGAGTACATCTCCGGAACTTCCAATGGAGCAACTGGATCCATTGATCAACAGGATATATAGGATCACATGCCTAAGTCTTGTGTGAGCTCTACTTAAACCTAACCAAACCAACCTTGAGTTAGGATCATTGAGTGAGATATTTATTCTCTACCCATTAGGCTGCAACGTAACGCACGAAAATTAATGATACAAATAAATTCTAATTCGACTTTGGTTTCAATGTAAGCGCTGATTAAACTTATATTTGTGGAAAATACACCTTATTATTCGAATATGTGTGGCCAGTTTTATTATAATACAACATGGATACCCCAAAACAAAATCCTCGAAGTACGAAGTGGCCCAGAGAGAGGAACTGACCCATCTAACCTAAATGTGTGAAGTTCACACGCCTGTGGCTTAGTCAGGCGTGAGCTCTACCTTTACCTAACAAAACTAACCTTCGGATTGAATCTCTGGATGAGTGAGATCACTTGGTTGAAATTCTCTTGGGCCAATTGAGATATCTAAAAGTGTGTTATACGCCAAGGCGTAATATATTCCCCCGGAAAGGGTCGATGCCATTAGTATGCGTCCGTGCATGATTGAGGGAAATGGATTCCGCCGTTGCCACGTATATGGGGTTCGCGGAAATAAGTCTAATTTCCTGAATTTATAATGCAGGGGAAATTCGGCAACAAAGCCAACCTTTACAGTAAAGATTATTTTTCACGCTCCACAACACAAAAACATGAAATGCCACGCTGACATGAGAAAGGCGATCGAAATAAGAAATTTAATATTTCAAATATCACTAAATTTCACTTTTTCCTCGTACGAGACTTCCTTTTAATTCTACTATTTCGCAGTTCTTTCCATATCCGAAGCTAACTTCGAGGTTGATTGATATGACAGATTTAGTTTCAGAGCCTTCAAATCCAACATTAACCTTTAGTGTTAAAAGCTTATATATCTGTGGACTAGGAATAATCAACTATCTCATTCAGACTATCTTTCATATCCAACATTGAATAAGTTATGGGAGAATTGTTCAAAGTGACCTCTTAAAATACAGGTAATCATAAAATAATGATGTGGTTTTGAACATAGTGTAAATGAAAGCATTATTACTCGTACTTGCAGTTTATATTTTTTATTATTCGGTTTGGTCGTCTCAAACAGTATTTTTACTTTATTATCATTAAAATATTCTATATATTAGTGTAGGTTTCTATGGAGAACTTAAGAAGAACTATGGCAGCCTCAAATTCCTTCATGGACTTCCCTCTTCAATCCACAGAAAGGCTTACTCCCTTTCATTCCATCTAAAAGGCCTATTCTTTTCCTTTCTCTCCCTCGTTCATCTAGTACTCTACATCACTTTCGACATCAAATTGCTATGCCGCTGTTCTATGCCAATTTATATCTGGACTTGTGCGCATGCTAAAATAATGAATAATACGTCATTTTAAAGAAAATTTTATCATAAATCAAATGTATTTTTTATTTTATGAAAAAATGAAAAATTTAGACACACCAATGCAATGAGTGACTCCGCAGTAATTGTTGTGCGTTGCTTTTAATCTCAAATATATAATATCAAGACCGTTTGCCTGTTAAACCCTAGTGCTCTCAAGAAAAATTCCTGGATCTGCCCTTGCTCATGCATGGAATTTATGAAAATTTCCCGTCGTTTTGTGGCTTTGAAGAATGTTCAAATACTATGTAGCCACTTAATAAAATGAAATAAAAACTTAAATTATCTTTGTAAGTAAAAATGATGGAATAACAGGAGTGGAGAACTGCAGGAAAGTTTCAATTATTAATCTGACTTTATTTAATTACGTTCCTCAGCATCTCCTAACATGCCGTGGAACTTACCGTAGAACCTTCTAATCGGCTTTCTTCATACAGCTGTCACCTCTACATCCGTTGATCCTCCAGTGGAGGGAATTAATTATCTCTTCTTTTGGATGTCATCTCCATGAGCAACCGCTTTACTTCGCTTCCCGTGGAGGACTTTTGATCTGTTTAACATGGAGAAAAAGTTATCCCAACAAAATTTGTGTCACCACCATCGCACGAAAGTGCTGCTCTACATAAGGTGCATCCAGCCGATATTATCATACGTCTTCCGCGTCTAGCCTCACGCAGCGCCAAGTCATCTCAAACGCCTTCAATCAACGGAAAACGTTATTATTAGAAGAATCCTCGGTGCCCCATGGTTCATTAGCAACAAAAATATCAGAAAATACCAAAAATGAACTCTATTACTGACCACACTGAAATCTTTACTTAGGTATACTATTTTCAAAATCTTCTCAGTCCACAAATAATGAATTACTGACTTCCCTTTGGGATTACAACCCATCACCCTCATACTAACACATAGTCCCCAAAACAGCCCTTGACCCTTCCCACATGCCCACTCCTTTTTAGCTGAATTCACGCAATGACGTCACCACATATTTTACTAGATATAATCTATTTTAAAAGTGATATTATATATAGATGGCAGCGTAGCTGGGAATTTGAGTTCCTATAAAATGAAGTGATATTTCAGGCGCAACCGCCACTATCTTTCTGCGAGAAAATTGGTTTCCCTTCGGACGTTTTGTCTTTCTAAGGAACGAGATGAGGGAAATTCAAATGTGGCATTCTTTCAGCAACCAAGGTTGTGACGGAATATCGCCCGCCCACGCGCTCCAAGCTTAATTCGTGCTGGTCACTAGAATAGAAATTGACGTTCTATTCAGCTCTCGCCCCTTCCTTTTCTTCACTTTCTTTCTCTCCTTTCCTTTTCCTAGATGCTTCGCACTTTGTCACTAGTGCGAATCCTGGAATGCGCTACGAGCCTAACCTGTGAGGAGCTCCTAAACTTCGAGGACAGCAGTCTCTCAGGTCAGTGGCGCAGCGAGGGGGGTTTTTGGGGGATAAACCCCACCCCAGAGCTCAGAGAATTTTTTTAAGTTTAATCCATTTTACTTGATTGGATTGATATTACTAATATAATACATAAAGATGAATAATAATAATCCTCATAAAGCCGTAAAACTCACCATTTTGAACCATTTACCTTTGAAATTCCGCAGATTTTTAATCCCGCACCTACCGCTTATCCTGGTGGGTATTCCATACCTCCACACATCCCGGTATTACTTGAACCTAAACCCCCAGCCTTAATTCCTAGCTGTGCCCCTGTCTCAGGTCACTCAAGGTCTATTGTTGTATCACTCCTATCGTGCTACCCCTAAAATGCTACCAGGCATTTTTTTCCATCCCTTGCATTCCTAAAGGCCTGCTTACACGGTACAATAACCCGTAAGAGTTAATGTCTGTTTGTATGAACGATGTATGTGGATCGGAAAGGAACATGTAAGAATGCACAGAGGAAAGTAGCAGTGGCGTAACTATGGGGGGAGGGGAGGATGAGGGGATATATCCCCCCCCCCCCTCAAAGCCCCAGACAAATCAAAAAATTATTTAAAAATATTGCCTGGTTTTGATACATAATAACCGTCTCTGCTTAAAGTTAAATTATAAGTGCCAAAATGATGTAAAATGCATTTTCAGGCATGTTACTTCTCAAAAATTTGTTTCCCGGTGGAGAGGGGGGTGGCCCCCAATAATCCCGCTCATCTCCCCGCAAAGCATATTTCTAGTTACGCCACAGCAAAGCAGAACAGGTTCCATTTTCTGTTAATGCATTTGTTGGGTGGTTACATGCAGCATTTTCGTGTTCTTTCACACTTTCATACGTTTAGACACTACGGGTTAATGTAACCTTTAAAGGCCTTTACATTGTCTTCGTTTTCAATCAGAGTATTTCCATTATTGCCGCTTCCAGCGTTGCACTGTTTCTTGAAATGGTTCCTCACAATTCTGTAGATAGGTCCCACTTTTATAAAGGAGATATTATTTTGTGCATATTTGCCTGGGTCCTTCATTCACATTTCTATGGCTTCCTTTTTGACAAATCTCGTTCCTTATTCTCATATAATTGTATTTCTGACCTTCGTTTTTCCACTCTTGAATTTTCTCTTGTCCTCTATGAGGTCTAAGATTTCACTCGAATAGCCTACTGGAAATCATGGTGTTCAAAAATATTTTCCTAAAAAATTGAATGTTCAGTGACCCGTTTTAAATCCAGAGTATGGTAATGCCTGACTACGCAAGGATATGCCGAGATGTAAACTTAAAAAAAATTCTTTTTTAACAAAGAAATAGAAGGAATCTTTTGGGGTGTCAGGGACACCCGACGCGACCATTTATGTTTGAAAAATGTACAATACTACTGCCGGGTTAAGGCTTACCAAGGACAGATTGCTTGTAACAAAGTTCTAGGAAGAAAATCTGAAAGATAAAGGTGGCTCTTATTCTACTGGGCTTCAATACGTATATCACGCAAACAATAGGAGACCCATTCGCCGGAATCCTTCAATCTCATCACCTCGAAATAATGGAGGACCTTAATTCACAGCTTGATCATATTTATAAATTTGAATGGCATCGTTAGGAAGTTCTGAACTGTTCAAGTCAAAATTACATCATTGGAAAGTTTCGAAAATTCGAGCGGTACTTGAATAGGTGGCCTGACATTCAAAACTTTCGAACTTCGATCAGGAGGCTGAAATTGATTCGCTGTTCTCGACAAAATCGTAGTAGACGAACAAAAGCCGTTCGCGATGCATCGTGGGAAATCCACGCCTTTTCTCTTAATCATGGATTTATCACCAATCATAGCCAACGTAAAAAAACTCCCGTAATTCCAAAATGTAGCAAATTTTTGCATAAAAATATTGTTAATAATCTGTTTGAAAACAACTATTAGCATCAAATAAAATCTGGAAAAGATGTTTTTCAAATTTTGTATGCGGAAAATTAAGCATACCAGAGGATGTTTTGTGTATTTAGCGTCTTTGAAATAATATTTTATCCAAAATAACGATTTTCAGAAAAAGCTTGTTATCTGAAGAACATGATTCATCAGTTGTCTCTCAAAATTCGAAATCGTAATTAATGAGTGCCCTGATTTTCGAAATTGTCGAAGTTCTGAGTGAAATGGTGCAATTGATTGTTAGTGCCCTAAAAATGTTAGAAGTACAAAAGCAGTTCGTATATATTAAAGGGAAAACTCATGTCGTTTATCAAGGCTGAGAAAATTTCGCCGTGCATAAAATTGAAACAAAAGAGTGATCACGATTCTGTTACCATAGGGCGCTAATCGTGTCAATGCAGGGAACTAAAAAGTTATTTTAAACACTAAAAGCGGTAACTGTATGCTGGAAAAAGTATTTTCCTATTCTGCCGTGTTTTCAAGGGGGCGTGGTAGCCTGTTGGGGTAGAGCTTTAGTCAACTGACCGAAATTCATCCATATCTACGAGATACCATGCAAACCACCACCAGGGTGTGCGGCACGGGGTGATTACACACCAGGAACACATATCCTATGCAGAAATCATCCTAGCCTTAATCAGAAACGCGCTCGCTTGCCGGACACAGGCCAAGAACCCAGGACAACCTCGGGCAGACGAGAAACCAGAGCAGTGCTAAGGACACAAACATGCTACCATTCAAGTAAAACTAATACTTAGTAATAAAAAATCGAAAAGCTAGCTTAGTAAGTGTTTCATACTTGAGTTGTAACATGCCAAAAATTCAAATCCTTCAGACATCCCGATAAAAAATCCTCGAAATGATAGGGTCTTGTGTAAGGAACGGGTGTAAGGAACGGGAATGCCATTCGGAGGATGGATAGAGTTGTAATCTAACCTATCGAAAACCCTTCATGTTGAATGAGCGTGTACATTTTCGGCAAGTGACAGAAGATGAATTATTTTGATCAACGGTCTCAAATGCGAAAGAAATAATTTTATTGCTTGCAAATTGCTGATTTTATCTACTCGGGAAATTTTGAAGTTATATCCTCTTCATTAGCGTGTCTAAAAAAATCCTCGTCCACACAGAAACGTTTCGGAACATTTGATTGGGAGACTGATATTGATTCGCGGTGCCAAATGAAATGGTGGAAGATGAACAATGGCCATTCGGAAATGCATCACGGAAAACCCACGCCTTGTATAAAAGCTATGGATTTCTCGCCGTGCCGAGAAACAAATTGAAACAAAAAAGTAGCGCGCGCGCGAATCTGCAGGCGCCACAGAGGGAACTGCGGTCGTCGCTTGTGCTTCGCGAATGGCGGGAGTAATCCGCCTGAGGTGATTGGAAGCTGCCTGGCGACGCGGTCGTGAATCACCGGAGCGGCACGGTGCGGAGGAGGTGAAGACCGAACAAATGACGATCGCGGTCCGAGAACAAAAAACAATTCCATTCACAGTCGATTCTTGATTCACGGCAGCTCCGTGCACTGACACCGATTTAGCTCGGATGAAATCTCTCGAACAATGTGTTACGTCGTACCTCTTGAAAAATCGCCTCACCTAATCCCAAAACATCAATGAAAACGATGGTGTCCTTTTTGTGAGAGAGGACGGTAGATCTATTTATAGGAATCCTTGACGACTATGAATTTATTTGCATCTTAAAATCTCCAAGATGAAGATGTACAACCTGAGTAAATTTTCAAAGATTTATTGCTTGGTACGACGCGTTTCGAGGATAAAAACGCGTCGTACCAAATAAAAAATCCGTGAAAATTGACACAGGTTGTATATTTTCATTCAGTATGAATTTTCCCCCATTGAAAGCCGAATCGATCGATTTCATCAAAAACTCTTTCTCACCCTAAAGTGGTACTTTTTCCTAGGTCCATATACTATGCAAAAAACTATAGACTTTTATGAAGCACGTTGCTAGATAAATTTTGGAGAACAGGATGTCACAGCAGAGCGGATAAGAACATTATTTTCGGGGATTTTCACTGCTTTCCGCGGCTCCTTGGTGGTATGCAACACTCCTAATCGATAATGCATCTGAGGTCAGATATGCGTATACAAGTTTATTAAAGTATTCTACCAATTAAAGTAGATTTCCATGGAGTTTTAAAGAATTATTCTGGGAGTCTCCATCTCATGACCTTCCCTATTCAATTCCCTATTCACATAAAGGCCCTCTCCCTTTCATTCTATCTAAGAATCGTATTCTCTTTCCTCCCCTCCCTGGTTTACCCAATATTTTACCCTCTAACACCGTTGTAAACATCCCCTCCTCGCTCAGTTCTTGCTCCATCCATACCTTCTGTCGCCTCCGTATCTCCTCTAGAATCTCCCTCTCCTCACCCACCATGTGTAACACTTCCTAGATCCTCTTCCTTTCCATCCACTTCACCCGATCCATTCTCCTCCAGACCCAAGTCTCAAATGTATCGGTTTAAAATTAAAACCTTGATCCTTTATTGCCCGATTGGTAGTAGTAGCATTAGTATTTATTTCAAGAACCCAGTCCTTCGGACCCGGAACAATTTATCTCAAAATGGATGAAATTGCACAATCGTATTTTGATACTCGCTCCAAGCTCTCATTTAATGAAGCTCATTGTTAATTGTTTCAGGCAATTATATTAGTACATTTTCGTCCAATCTTAATTATTTAATCTCCTTAAAATTCCAGAGCATTAAAAATGTTGAAAAGGCTGTATATCAAAGAAAAACAGTTTTCATGGCAACTGAAAAGTGCATCCAAAAAATATTCGCGTTGCCATAGCTCAGTAACTAATGGGTTGCAACCCCATGTTTATGGACAAAAATTAGATCAAATTCTCTCCCCTACCATCTCCTGAAGTGTTGCAGATTCCTCCTGAACCACCCTGTATGTAGTATGCAACAAACTACCATATTTTGCCAATGACGTAGCTAGAATAAATTTGGAGAATTCAAGAGATTCATCTCTTTAGAGGAAAAGAGAGTCATCGCTTTCCAAGGCGCCTTGATGGCATGCAGCTCCTGTTAGCCCCTTCTCAATGAATCCGAGGTCTGATGTGCGTAGACAAGGTTATTATAGTATTCTACCCATTAAGATAGGTTTCCATGCAGTATTTAAGAAGTATCTTGGCAGACTCTACTCCCTTCATGAATTTCACAAATAATTCGCAATAAGGCCTATTCCCTTTCATTCTATCTAGAAATCCTATTCTCTTCCTTCCTCACCCTCATTTACCTAAAATTCTACCTTCTAACACCGTTTTCAACATCCCCTCCTAGCTAAGTATTCGCTCCGTTCATACCTTTTGTCTCTACCGTATCTCTTTTAAAAGGCGCCTCTCCTCACCCACCATGTCCAGCACTTCATCATTCTTCCTTCCTTCCTCCTTCTACATATTCATCAAATACATTTAAACGTACTTTATATTAAGCTGGCGAAATAAAAGCTTGCATTGGAGAGCCACCCTTAACCCTTAACTGCATGAATATATAAATACGTTCCGGAAAAAAATGTCTTTAAAAAGTATATCCAGAATCGCTTCTACATTTTAATAAATTTTTATGCTATTTTTTAAATTTATAAGAAAGCATTTTAATATGTATAACATATGATTCATTATGGTTATAGGCAACTTTTACAATCAATGGATATGTATGGTTAGCAATTTTCCACAATTTTTTTTCATTTCATATATTCATTGAAAACTTCTCAGAATTCAAAATAGGACGAGGATATGCATGGGAAAAATATCTGTGATGATATAATTAGTTTGTGATTTTTTTGTTGTTGTAAATACATTTTTTATAATGTGTAAATTAATATAAACTCCTAAAGAGAGAGAAATCGTCTCAATAATGGTCGCAAAATTTACGTATTTTTCGCGATCGTCAGAATAATGCTGCTTCCGCGCCGTTATACGGAAGAAAGTGGTTCTACTTCAGTAAATATTCAATCGCGGTGGCATCGTTTTGTTTTAGCTATGTCGGGAGATCGTGTCAGGTAGTCGTATCTGTAGCCACATTTTATGACTGATGTTAACGTACTTACTACTCTAAGTATGATTTTGTAGATAATATTGGTTGTGAGTGCGGCAATGGAGAGATCAGAATTGATATCTACTGTGTGACATTGTGCAAGCTAACTATTTCCTCACCACCACTTCGGAATGCTGTGAGCACCATGCTTTTTTCCGAGAAGTATTTATTATTTATTATAGTCATTTTGATTAGCTTGAATAGGGGAAGCGCCCGTTTCGGACCTGGATGTAAGCTGGGAGAGATAACAACGAGGGAGAACTATTCCATGCTGGCCGTGAAGAACACGAAAGCATTGTGAGTACATATATAGACATTCTAACGTTTATTTGTTGGTCTTAATATCAGTATTTTATGCGTAATTTTCTGCGGTGAATATTTCTGGCAAAATTTGCCTATTCCTATGATACAGGTTTGGTAGTACAAAGACTAGGAAACGTGATGTTTTCGGTCGGCCTCGGTGGCGCCGGGGTAGCATTCCTGTCTGTAAATCTTTATGTTGCGGGTTCGAGTCCCGCCATGTTGGATATATCACTTTTCAGGGCATGGATGATTGAGTAATTTCATTTATACGCATATTTTATTTTAATTCTTTGAGTATCCAGTCGTAAAGTCGCTGGTAATAACGACAGTTTTATTATTAGAAATGTTTTTTTGCAAAGGTTAAAAGACTTAAAAGCATTTTAAGTCTGTTCTTTTTAATTTTCACTAATCTATGCATGAGAGCTACTCACGTTTGATTCCTAACGTAAAAATGTAGGGGTTATTGTCAATATTTTATGAGTAATATTCTTCCGTTGAATTTTTAACAAAAATAACCGTTCGTTTGCGACAGTAATGCGACAACTATACGAAATTTGTAATTATATCTAGCTATCTTTATTTGTAAACGTTAAATGACTGAAACATTTTTAAGTCGGTGGTCTTTAATTTTCACTTAACTATGCATTGTAATTACTTACAATGATATTCTAACGTTTATACGTAGATCTTGTTATCAATGTGTTCTGATTAATTTTTTATGCTGGAATTTGTAGCAAACCAAATTAAACAGCTGCGGATAGCTCAATTACCTATGATTTTTACACCTTAACTCCGAGACGTTAATCATCATTAAATAAGTGAGGTGAAGAAAAAGAAATCGGTTTATTTGATCCTTATCCACTTTGTCAATCCGGTATGGCCCACGGCGAATAGGGTGGTTTCCTATTTTTTTTGCCTAAATCGAAAGATTATTACTCCTGGAGTACGTATTTCACACTTTTAGATTTTTAAATGATGGTATCTATTTTTCGCGATTTAATGAAAACAGAAAATTTTCAAGCTCGCGAAAACGCGACGGCTAAGTATGGATGATGGGAAAGGCCCGTGTGGCGTCATTCTGGATCCGGCTGCCGCCGTTCGAGGCCACCTTGGTGCGAGGCTATGTGCACCGCCACGATGCAGGCTGCTAGCAGGTAGCTTGCCTTAAATAAGGATTATTAATACCCTATCAATTGAAGGAAACTTTCCGACCACAGGCAATTTTAATAAGTGATTATTAAGAGATGTTTCCCTAAGCTGTGTGCCACATCTATGCTTTGGCAATCTCAGTTGAAGCTGAACTCCTGACTACTCGTATAGCATCTGGGTCCCTGTGACGTCATGTGAAGTAGCATCGCATGGCCGCCCATCTGAACTTTTTCAAATGAGGTTAAAATTTACCAATAAAATTTGTCTCAACTGGGATTTCTAAAACCAAATAATTTGTATATTATGAATTCACTAAGGGTGTGTAACAAATCGCAATCAATGCCTTTCGTTTTCTTTGATGAAAGAAACTACCCTATTACCTATAACATAAGAAATAAGTCGAAGCTTTGGAAAATAATTGCATATCATTTTCACACCTAAACTCCGTGACGTTAATCATCATGAAATAAGTGAGGTGAATAAAAAGAAATCGATTTATTTGATCCTTACCCACTTTGCCAATCCGGTATGGCCCACGGCGAATTGGGTCTTGTTTTCCCTCATTCGATCTCTGAAAGGGATGGACGGACGCTGAGGGAAAACGTGGAACAGGGGTTTGGGTCAGAAAACACGAGGGGACGGACGGGAAATGAGTTGACCACTTCCTTGTACCGCAACTTCCCTTGTTCTCCGGTTGCTTTTGGGTCCACTGCGCGTGGGAAGACTTGCGCGCTGTTTGTGTCCGTCGTGTGGGAAGGAGACGTCCCCCAACCGTATCTCTCCGGAATTCCCTTAAAAGGCTCTCTCTCGGCTCTCATCTTCCTTTAACGCACACTATCTGTCCCCACGTTTATCGTTCGCCCTCCCTATCAAACCGTGAAAACCACCGCAGTAAAATACGGACGGAACAAGGTTGATGTGAGGGGGTGTTGGAGCGATGCCTGGTGTAGATACGACAACCGCTCCGTCATTAACTAATGAAACAAGGATGAATGTAAATTTGGATGGGAGAAAGGTTATGGTACGGCCCACGAATACTACGAAAGAGGATCCTAAAGTATGCCTCGAAATCAGTTGTCACCCACCGCGCATTTAAATAAGTTTACAGAAGTCGCCACTCGCGTCGCTGACAGACAAATTGATCACAGTTTTACGGGGAAATGAGCTATAATTAGGGGGTGTCAACCGAAATTTGCATTCTGGATTATGTGATTTATCACATTCGTAACCTTTCATTGCTATTCCTCGCAATTGCAAAAATTATAATGCAAAATATCGGGAAAAAAGGTGGATCGAATTGCAATAATCACCGCACCGTGGACATTTTTTAAAAACAGATTAAAATTTCGATCGATGTGGAAATCAGCCTTCTATGAAATGGAATTGGGCCTTATCTACGCAGTCCTCTTGAAATTTACATTCGTTCATTTGTTAATGATGGAGCGGTTGTCGTATCCAAGGGGACTGCATAGAGGCCAATTCCATCCGATAAAAGGCTGATTTCTGTTTCCACATCGATCGAATTTTAATCGGTTTACAAAAATGTCCGCGGCGCGGTGATGATTGGAATGTGATCCACTTTTTTCCGATATTTTGCATTATAATTTTTGTAATTGCGAGGAATAGCATTGAAAAGTTATGGATTTGATAAATCACATCATTGTGCATGTAAATTTTGGTTAACTCCTCTAGTTATACCTTATTTCCCCGTGAAACTCGGATAAATTTATCCGCCAGCGCCGCGAGTGGCGACTTTTGTAAACCCATTTAAATACGCGGTGGGTGACGACACATTTAGAAGCCGGATTGAGCATCCTCTTTTGTAATATTCATGGTAAATTTGGAAGGGAGAAAGGCTGTGGTGTGGCCACCGTCAAATTCTCCTTTCTTTCGTTCCTTCGATCAGGGATGAAATGGCGCTAGGGGATTATGTGCAACTGGAAATTTAGCCATTAATCATGAGACGATAGGCGGGAGATTATTTTGTTAATTGTAGAATTTGAAAAAGCCATCTTAATTATCAGGTAATCGTAATCGTTTCTGTATCGTAATGTATCAATCGTTTCATCTCACTTTCTAGGATGAAGTTAAGTTGTTGGCTCCGGAGTACGAGCAAACATCGTAATCAGCAAATGCAGAAAAATTGTGGCGCCTAACGCCGAGAAAATATTATAACTAGTTCAAGTTCTCATTTCTTCCGTTCATCCGCGAAACTATCTATTTCATTTTTTTCTCTTTTGTATATGACAAGTTAACATTTATCTTCCCCGTATGTTTATCTCTTGATTAATCGTAAAATTCGTTCCTTTTATTTTATGTTTTAATTTGCTTAACCGTTAAATTGGTCCATATACTTACAATATCAATTTAAAAACGGTCCCTATGTAGAATTTTTGTTTTTGAAATCCAAATGTCAAATTCAAAATAAAATTATAACCAATTTATAATCAGTTTGCATGGGAAAAGATTTCTATTTTTTTTGGTTAATGTTTTCCTTTTTTAGGAAAACAATGGGGCACACATTTATTTCTCTTTGTCGTTGGGGCATTGAACAATAGTGTAATAAGTAACGCCTACCATTGAGATAATTTAAGCTTAGTTTCAACATGGAAATATATTTAATGGATCGTGGACATTGTGACAAAATTTAAAATTATTGAATATTGTATTGTCATCGGAGCAAGCGATTGTGCAAAATTTCAATCCGATCCGGCATTGGAAAGTGAGTTAAAAATCAGTGAAAAGATTCCATCGATGAAACAGACAGACGAAGCCAGTTACGAAGATGCCAGTTAAGAGAGTTTAGTAAAAATAGACCTTAAAATGATTTTTTTTTTCCGAAAATTTCCATGGAGATTCGGACGTTTAAATATTTTCAGTGAGGAAATTATTAACTTTAAAATTTAAAAAGACTAAAGGCTAAAGAGTTGAGATAAAACGTGTAAAAATAATAATTGGTTCGAGTGTTTATCTTTTAGAGACCAGAACCAGAGTCTAGATCATGAGTTGATCAATTTTTATGGAATTTAACTTAATCCCTACCGTATATAGAGACCAGTCTGTTTCCTTGGAAGTGAACAAACGATCGAAATTCCATTCGGAGGTGGAATTTCCAACTCCACCTGGGGTGTTACGAAAACCACTTATCGGCCAAAATTGAGGCTTTTCAGCTTGTCCAAGGCTTCTGCGCGAGCATAAAGAAGTATCGAGGGCCGGCCCTCAAACCTTTCAGGGGCGCAAGGATCCTAAATCTGGTTAGCCCACTTGTAGACCATGACTCTTGGCGCGAGCGAGGAGACCCAAGTGAGTCTTAGGTGTGGTCGAAGATGATTTTATCATTCACCTGGCATTCATCCTTTAAGGGTTCCTCGAACGTTATAAATACATTTGCGGGTCGATATTCGACTTAGTCCCGACACATTTTCGATTGCTATCTGTGTTGCGATGAGGCCGTTTATTTTTAGTTGGGAAAATCACCTCAAGGGCTTGGGAGTTGCGGCTTTCACTAATGGAATTAATGTTGATTCACTGTCTTGGAGTATACATCTTGAAGAATTTTTAATGCAATTTTTGTCAGTTGCCAATGTTTCGGCATATTTATACACCTACATCGGGGCTATGAATGAAAATGAATACAAAACTTTCATGCATAAAAGGATATAACAATGTTTATTTCAACAATTAAATGAAAAAAAAGATAAAGTTTTAATTTAATTAAATAGAAGTTACTAGAATTTTGACAATCCTTTTTTTTGCAATGAATTGGAATTTTTTATTGATGGTAACTAATATATTACATTATACAGTTAAATATCAATTTTGATTAATTAAATAATTATAATTTTTTCTTAAATTGGCAATATCTGATATTATATCGCAACTTTTTTGTTTTGTTTTTGAAATATTTATCGATTATTTAAATAATATTTTTGCCAAAATACTATGTATTTTCGAAGTTGAAACTAGGGAAATTGTTTAGATGTGGTTTGCGAGGGCACATCCTTAAATTATATATTTTTTTAAGATAATTTGTGTTAGAAATCCTTTCATTTATAGAGGATCTTAGACTTAAGACTTAGTTCCAGTCCAGCACATTTTCGATAGCTATCTGTGTTTCGATACGGCCGTTTATTTTTAGAGGCGAACATCAACTCAAGGACTTGGGAGTTGAGCCTTTCACTAATGGAATTAATGCCATTAGGAAGTAATTGGACACCTTTGCCTCCTGCTGAAATGAAATTAAAAATGAAAATACGCGGCGTGTTTTTAAGGGAGATTATTTTTAAATCTGATATTACATTTATGTCACGGTAATGAAGTTACAGAAACACCATTTGACATAATATATTTTTTCCGCCTTGTAGTAAATAAATATTACTGGTTGTAACGAGAGCAATCTACAATTCTTCTGCAATCTGCAGGAGATGATAATGGAGACAATTTTAGGCATTTTGTTGTTCATAAATCGAAACTCCATAGTTATCGAGCTATGATGAACATTTTGTGCACATATTATGCAAACATAATATGCAAACAATTTTTGGTGCACTTTGCAGTTACCACGAAAACAATTTTTCTTAGCTATCTAGCCTTTTCGATATTTTATTTTATACTCTCTATTTTTAAGGAAATTAAGGTTGGACGAGAATGAGCGCTTATAATTGTATGAAACAATACGTCTAAAATGGCGCAATCGTATCGTTGATACTCCCTCAAAACTCTCGTTAAATTAATCTCAAAGATCAATCATTTCAGATAATTATAATAGCATATTTTCGTCTAACATTAATTATTTAATGTCCTTAAAAATCCAAAGTATTAAATAAAATGTCGAAAAGGCATTTTTCCTAATATCTGGAAATGACATTTACGGTTGATAAAATTAAAAGTTTGAAATTCTGGGCAGTTATTCATGATCGGATTATGTAGAAAATCAGTCAATGGCTTATTTATTTCTATTTATTCCTGATCAGCGATCACCTTCAACCTCCACTCTGCGGTCTGCTCAAGCGACCACTTTTGCTGGACCCGTTTGTTGGCCGCTTAAGACATGTTTCACTGTAATCTATTGATTTCAGATATCAGCCCGACTTTATAAGGGTCCCACACACTAGCAGCATACTCCAAGTGAGGTCTTACTAAGGTTAGGTTGAAGATAATCTATATATGAAAGTGTTTATACGATAATTTATCTCTCGTAATTCAGAAATTTCTAATCGAATCATGCGGATTAGTTGATAGCATAATAGATACAGATTTAATACGGTTTTAGAATGTGATGAAACACCTTAGGTAAATCCAACATTAAATTCACCACATCATATCGGAGAGTAATTCCATGAAATTGCATCCACTGCGGTACTACGTTTCGTACGGTGTGAATGATTATGATGGCGTGTTCGGGGGCAATTTACTTGAGGGGAGGTTACCAAACTGGCCCGTAAACAGCCTCTAAAACGTTTCCGTTTGCGTCACTTCGAGAAAATGTAAAACTGGAATAATTAACTGGCCCACTGATCCAAATCCTGTCACGCAATAAATCTAGAAATTTTGAGGTTAAAAGGTTATGAAGGGAAGGAAATCTTATTATCACCTTATCTATTTCATTTAGATCAAATTTTATATGTGATTAAGCTCTAATTATCACTTTGATGTTGCGGAATGTCAAATGAATATAGATAGTCATTATGGTAAGTTAGTCATTTCGGAAAATATTGTAACAATATCTTTTATTAAATAAAATTATGAATTATCAATGTCAATTTATCCATTTACGCCAAAGCTTAATTATTTCAACGTTCTCTTATATTTTCGCACTATTTTTATTATTTTTTGCCTTTTAACCATATATCTTGCGTGTAGGGAAGTGAATTGCTTGCTATTCATTATTCCATGGCGCAGCATTATGAAATATACAATGGCTCGTTCTGTGTGATCACTGAGTTACGCTGTCATTATTATTTTCTAATTTTCATGTAATATTTGCAGTCATTATGCATCTAAGTCCATTGGTGTCATAGTGCCGGAACGCCGTTCCGGGGCTGGTTAACAAAAGACATAATAATCAAATAGCATTTTTATCAACTTTGATGCCACAAAATTTCTCATATATAAATTCGTAACAAAATCAAAATATTTTGTAATAAAATGTTAATAATAACTTGTGATGAAAAAACACGGAGTAGTATTTCAGTTCTAAAAAGTTAAGGAAAGTGCGTTCCGGCACTGCTGACATTACCATGACGTCACTGTACCAAGTACTATATTTTATGTATCTGTCTTATCAGATATAATTTGTACAGCTTGGTAGAGTATCCGTGATACCACAATGGAAAACAATTAGTGTATTTTGCTATTTTTCTAAAGTTTTGAAAGTTTTGTTTCAAAAATGGGATGATGGCGAGATTTCTCTTTATTTAATAGACCTGTATAAATTAAGTTATACGGAGAAAATTCTCACCTTCTTCTCTAAATTTAAACCACGAAAGTACCAGAACTTGTAACCAAAGAATAAGAGGAATTAATCCAAATGTGCCTTTCAAAAATTTTGGGATCGAAATCAATAGGTTAGACTTTTCAAGCTCCGAGACTATATTTATGGGAAATAAGTATGATTTGCATTGGAAATATTTTTGATAATTTTTCTTTGTAATAACATTTTTTGGAGAATAAATGGGAGAACATTTCCGAACGTAAGGAATTAAAAATAATTCAATACGCGAAATTTCATGGACATTATTCAGGGGCAGGGCAAACTTAGCGGTCATGTCGTATATTAGGTCAGTTTGTCAATTAGGGTAAGGTCAGTTTAGGGTAATTAGGGACCCTCGGCTAGGGCTCATGATGGGACCTTCCATTCCGGGGAATTGAAGTTTTGGAAATTGCATGCCCGAAAATGGATTTTGACGCTTTTCTGGTTCTCATGAACTAGGTAAAAGTTGATAAAAAAACTATAATTTCGTTAGAAAATATGCAATGACAGGTGAGTATTTCACAGTTTATAAAGTTAAAAAATGTATAATGGATCTATTCTCTATTTAGAGACTGCACTTTTTTCCTTGAAATTACCCAAAAATGTAAAAGAAACTCTGAAATAACCTTTTTTAATAATCCTTTCAAAGAAGCATTGGTTTCTTTTTTATCTTCTGACACCTTCATTAACTTTTACATAATATTTTTTTCACTGAGTACACTATTAATAAAACAAGTAATGAAAACGAAGAAATTTATTGTTGCAAAAAGTTTAGGTTAAAGTGAGCAGTCTTTTTCTTATTACACCTTTCATATATGCTTCACAATAGAAGCGAGCCCTCGGCGATCGCTGAACAGCCGACCTGGCCAGACCGTCCTTGTTTAAATGCTAAAAAACTTCATGTTTACATTTGCATGAACTGCCATGAGATAAAAATTCCCTCGGGCCGGGAATCGAACCACGAACTTTTGGTTTTGGAATACAGGAACCTGGATAGTGTAGTGGTCTGCATAGAGGCCCAGAAAGCCAAAAGAAATGTCCGTGGTTCGATTCCCGGTCGAGGGAAATTTTTTCAAGACAATTTATGTGTATTTCGCAGCCGTTCACGCGGCAGGCTTCGAAATACTACTACTCTTTATGTTTATGTCAGTTTAACCGTTCAATGGTGCGTAGTCCCGAAAAAATGCCCAGTGTAGTAAAGTATATAAAAGTATCCAATAATGATTTTTTACTTATATTCGAAGCTTCTTTCTCTTGGTCCCCTTTCAAATGCACCGTCATGTGCCCTTAGCGATGAAGATTATTCCAAACTGGAAACGACGTATGGATATTTAATATTCTAATTCTTTCAGTAAACGATGGAGGCCTCAGATCCTCGAAAGGCATGGTTGACCGTTTCCCGTTACTCAAAACACGTTCACGATCCTTATTATTCCATCATAAAGGGACCAAATGGCGATAAAATTAAAAGGGACCGGATAAATAATAATCCTCTTTACTACCCACATTTTAAGGCTTCCGATTTCAGTTTTGGAACGTGAATGGAATCATAATCATGCGCTCAACTCGGCCACTCATATTTGATGTCCGATGTTGAGTTGCTTGATGAATCAGGATATGTCATTGACCCTGTGAAATTAGGGTGAAAGAAGTTCAAAATTGGTTGAAATTCGTCCTCATGAACGCTTCTAACTAAAGTCTCCAAATATAGACCTTAGTCGAAGCCGTGTCTTTTCTGAAAAAAAAGAAAAAACAGAAAAAGTTCGCCGCGCGCCCACACATTCATATACGAAAAGTTTTATCCTTACTTTTTTACCCTTTTTATTACGTCACCTTAAAAAAAAGTCGGAGAAAGGGGCATAAAATGGAATTAATTGCTGTCAACTTTCCCCAAAGGGATTTTATTGCAGGTGAGTATACAAAAAAACTGTTCTTTACGCTTCCCTCCCCACCACCGAAAAAGGATCCAGGGTTCTGAGCAAGGGTATATAGAGGGAAGGGGCACAGAATCGCCTTATCAGCGACTCAAAAACTTCAATTTTTTTCTCCTCTTCTCCGAGTTTATGCTTCATTAGAGAGGGGACGAGTGTAGGGTTGGTTTGAAGCGAAAGAGGATTTGTGGAATACCCTGAGGCTGGGACGAATGGAGTTTTTTCTCTCTCGAGGAAGAAGATGCAAAAGGGAAAAGATGAGAGGGGAGAAGTTCAATAAATGTGAAGGGATGAAAGAAATATCCTTTAGGGGTTTGTCGGGAAGGGCATAGGGGTTAATGGGAATGGGAGTCTCCGGCAGAAAAATCCCTGTTGAGTGAACGTCAAGAAGAACGTCTATGTGTTTAGATAGAAAAAAATATATGGCTAAAAAAATGATATTTTCACGATAGGTGTTGAAAATTTGTCTTATAATGTTTCATTGTACATGGAAAAACTGACAGATTAACCTGATCCAGTGGTGTAACTATGTGCGGGATGAGGGGATAGATCCCCCTTTCTCCCTTTAAGCTCCTTTTAAGCCTCAGTGAAATAAAAAAGTTATTCGAAACTATTGCCTGGTTTTGGAATTTTATAACTGCATCTGATAAAAGTTAAATTTTGAGTCCCAAAATTATGCAAAATTTATATCCAGAGTTGTCATTTTTCAAAGAATTTCCCGAACCCCATGTTGCCTAGGGGAGGTCGCTATCCCACCTCCATCCCCTACTTACGCCAATGCCATTATGTGTATGGGCCCCTAAAATATCATTTGGGTGGCCGTCATTTTGATACAGGTGATGCCGTAATATTTGTGGTCCCATATCGAATCTTTGGCTTATCAAACCAAAGGATTTCTTTGCTGCTGGTTTTCAAGGACTTGTAAAGTGCCTAATAATACAGGGTGAATATGTGGAAGAGTGAAATAAATGTCAGAAAATGACTTTGATTATTTTGGCATCAATTCAGTTTTGCGACTTATTTATTGACTCACCTTCGTACGTGACCCACGGCGATTGTCTTCATCAGGCCGTCATGCCTTTAGATATGGCCGATTTGGTTGTTTCGTCTTATTATCAAGATTTTTGCGAGATATCTTCTCTCTATTGGTCTTCTTAGGGCTTCCGTATTGCTTAATCAATTTGATCCTCATTATCCCTTCTGTAGCACCACATTTTGAGATATCACAGAAGTAGCACAAACCAAAAAATTGACCATTTAGATGATGAGTTGATGACGTCGCGTGATCCTTCCGAGCGGGACACCGCTTCAGAGCTATTCATCGGTCACCCGCATTGGTTTCACGTGGTCATTTCTTCTTACAGTGTTGTAGGTGAATCATTCTCTCAAGGAGCGTTCATCCGTAAACGAGTTAATGAACTGGGATTCTCATAAAGACACTTATGAAAGGTGGGTGGCAGCTTTCGTGTTTTCTTTTTTATTTCAACTTATGAGGAAATGCCTGAATGAGGAAGACATTTCTCTTCCTGTAACTTATCTTTCCATTCTCCATTTCTAATTATTTCAATGAATTGCGATATCCGGCCCATGAGAACGATTTAAATTCCACCTGACTTTTATTTAAAAAAAACGCTTCACTGCTATTCTTACAAATTCTTTTCCGGAGACTTAAACAACGCTTCACTTCTCTGACAAATATAAGTTTTTCATAGGCCAAAAAAACCTTTTTACTGTTGAAAAACTTAATGGCTAATGGGAGGAAAGCTTTAATTTTTTCTCTTTTCTTTTCGTCTTTTCAACCGTTGAATACCGCCTTCGCAGATCGTTGACCAGGCGTCATATCCGTCCGCCCACTCTTCACAGTTCATTCGTGGAGTTTCCTCATTCCCATTCAGACATTATATTTTAAGTTTCCGTCCATAAACCTGCTTCGAATTCGTTTCCGCAACTTGGTATGAGGAAAGAAACCCAGTTTCGTAGTTACTGAATATATTTTGACCAATCAGGCGCATATATATATATCTTAAATTGACCTTTATAAATTATTTAATTACCTTTGAATTAAAAAAGGCACTTTCAACTGATATAACTAGCTTAATAATGACTTTCCACCGCCGACTTTATTTCCAAATGTTATTGTTCTTCTGGTTAAGAGTTTTTCTCTTATTTTCACAATTGCTTGTTACCCAAACAATTTTTTACACTAATTTTAGTTTAAAATTATGGTTAGACTGATTTTATCTCAAAATTTCAATCGATTTATTACAGAGACTCATTTTTTAAATTATCTTTATCCGAATTATGATTATTTACGATATTGTTATAATTTTTTCGACATTGTGTAAACTATTGTATGAATAAGATTCTACTTACCTATGCAGTTAAGAAGTCATTATTATTATTAATATCATAGCCTGAAAAATTGGCGATGATACCCTGAAATAGCAAAAATAGAGACTGAATATGAGATTATTTTGCATCCTATTCTGAAAAAATTTGTTACACATTTTAATGTACTTGAGAGGCAAGTTTGTTATCAAAATCATACTTCCTGATGAAAGAAAAATGCTTGTGGTGTAAGATTTCATCTTTAGTGAAGTTTTGTTGGTTTTAAAAATTTTTTTCAAACTTTTTTAAAACCAACAAAACTTCAAAATTTCAAGTGAATCCAGTTCTTTGGGCTTGAGATCAAGTAGGTATATATTAAGGTTGGTGTGTGTTAGTCAATAGGTTTATGCTTTATTTTGCCGACTAGCGTAATTTTCCTTCCCGCAGTCAGTCTCACACCAAGTTATCCGGAAAAAATACTAGAAATGGATGATTTGGAAGATAAAGAGTTATTTATAGAGACGAGAAAAGTTCAGAGTCGGTGGGAGAATATCTTGGCAAAAGAAATAAAAATTAGACTTGCATTTTTGACTTAGAATGCATTTTTCCACCAAAAGCACTCAGCAAATCGATGCAGAGTAGAAGCTGCAAGGGCATTTTTAGCATTCCTGTGCGATCTTGTGATAATATCGGGCGGGTATGGGGACAAAGCGATTGCTTAGGGAGGAAAAATGACAGGAAAAAACAAAAGTTTTTATGAGCTTCACACTGAGGTGAGTAGGTCGGAGGAATCGTTCTTCTTTAGCATGAATAAAACTGCTTTCTGTGAGTAGATGAAATGTCTGTGGCAGAAGAACCGATTTGATCATACATGAAGTTGAAAAAGCATGATCATGCAGTTTATATAGCTGTCGAATTAACTTCATAAGTAGCATTATAATTGGCGAGAGAATTTTTTCCGGATTGCTCGAAGTTAAAAAAGGTGTTTGAGGGTTGGTAGCTACTAGAAGAAAATATGTCAAATGAATATGAATTTGAAGAATAAATTTATTACTCCAACCTTAAATGCACACTTTTTTTAACAACACAAAATTAATGGAGCTTTAGGTAGCTTCAATGGTTAAAATAATAAAACCAACATAGAAGCTACCATCTCAAAAATTAAATTCAAGGCAAGCCAGAAAACAAAAAGAAAGTATTTATAATTTTTTGAAATATTATCATTTAGAAACATATATGTGACAATAAGTTACAATAAACAAGAACAAAGTGTAATATATGGACAGAACAAAATAAATTTCTTTTTCTCCTTTCACAAAAATATAAAAAAATTAATATATAAATTAATGTATAATAATATGTATGTATTTACAAACACATCAAAAAAGAACATTAAAAAAAAAGACAAAATTGTTTCCTGACGTAAAACATTTTGATATCTCTTTGAAGTATCATGCATAGTTGCGCAGATATTTTGATGCTGTCTTGTTATAAGCGCTCAAAGTATTTCCAAACCAAAGGTCATTCTCAAATATCAAATGTTATTATATATTTTTTACTAAACAAACGCTCCAGTCACTCACCCAGTGATTCAAATCTTAGGTCGATTACAATATTTTAGTGTAGAGTTCACCCCAGATTAAATAGCATGCGTTTGTGATTCACACATATAGGTTGAGGAGCTAAAGATCTTCTCACTTAATGAACAATATCAGACCATATTTAACAATACTAGTGTTTCCAAATGATAAAAATCGGCTTAATTACCTCTTTTCTCACTGTCTTCGTAGGAATTAGGTCTATTTAATGCAACAAGATCTGTAAGCAATAACTAAAAAAAATCAAAGAAAAGAAATAATAGATGTATTGGTAAAAAGGCATTTTAAGGCAGGTTACTTGTCCGCGGCCACCTCGAGTTTTTCGAGTGTCGAAACGCTCCATTTCGGATTTGAACCTAGGACCCTCTGGGCGATCAAAATGTTTGTCTTTTACCTAACAATGAGCCACATAGTTGCATGAAAGTTGGAAATCATAAATATTTGGTGAAAAGGAACAAAATTATAACGCAAAAACTTGTCATAATTTACGACTTAGGTATCAGTAATTGATTTTATCCATATATCCTCTCAAAGCACTGCATAGAACAAGTGACTTCGTACGTAGTCACGCGCACGGGTTCAAAGTTATAAAATACAGGGTGTTTCGAAAAGAACATACTTTTTATTTTTATTTATTTGCACACCTCCGAAAACAGCACTCTACGGCCTTAACATCGGGGCTTTTGATAACATTTAACAATCAAACGTGCGCAAACATTCATGCCCTGGATAAAGGTGACTTACCTTATTTAACTTTATAGTCGGTGTAATAAAAATATACGGTGAATGATCACGCGAATGATCATGCTGAATGATCACGTGATCATTCACAGGATCATACGACAAAATAGAGCCTGTTCTAATTTTCACTGAATGATCATGTGCATGAGGGTTCATTCGCGAATTTTTCGCTATACGCGGTGAATTATTTCATTCACATGGTCATTCGCCGTGTATATAAGCCTTAAGGCACGCCTTTCATATGTGGTGGATCGAAAAATTATTTTGGTAAGAGGTGCTAGGGGTACGTGCGGGCCAATTGTGCGCGAGTACTCAAGTATACCAGCGGCCACATGGTATTTGAATACCTGCTATAGTGGGAAATATGGTCTATAGAGACCTTAAGACATACGGGTATGAAACTACACACATATTTGCCAACCTCTCAAGTTTAGATTACAGATGTTCGATATGTATTCCATCTGCGACACGAACAATATCACAACGATACTCCATTTCCTGCCATACTCACCAAACTCAGGTGAGCATGCCCTTCGTCACTGATGTTATAGCAGAATGGGTCAAGTTCTTCATCTTTTCCAAGTTCTGTGGGAGTGGTGGTATATAAACGTTGTCTATAGCGAAACCTCACAGGAAGAAGTCACAGGTTGTCCAATAGGGCGGATCGCAAAAATCGATTTTTTTCAAAATCATCTGGCCCAATGAAAAAAAGTTGTGGGACCGATCAAAAATAAGGCCTGAAAAATTTGAGACCTGTACGTGAACCCCTGACCCTCGCTCAAATGTAATTTAGGGGGGGAGGGTCAAAATTCGAAAAATATAATATTTAATGGTCAATTCCTATAGATTTTGCCGAGTTAATGCCCTTCTAGGGCAAAAATTTCGTGCATTTTGACGTATCTGCCACCGTTTAGCCACAAAATGCCTAATATGAGTCCGCGTCCGCGAAGAAAATATTCCAACGCCCACGCAGCGTCGCGGATACCAGAGCCGCAGGCCGATCCCTTCCCCTCCACGCTCGCTTCTCCCCCTCCCACGCCTCTAATACAGCAAAATTCATCCCGCGCATGCTGCTAGGAGGTCGTTTATCTTTGATAATATAAATCAGAAGATGGTAGAAGGTAAAAAACCATGCGTAGTGAGACGACTTGTCCCTTATTTGGTGCCTCGTCGGCGTTAAACAAATCGATATTACCAACTTTTAGAGAAGTGATGAAATATTTTTAGACCTGCGCACGCAGGAAAGGAGACTACGGTCTATGAATACGCCTCTCGAGTGGCTATGAAGGTTTGGGAACTTAGGTTATGCACTTCTATTCCGGTATTGTCCGACAGCTGTGACTAAATGGATGAATAGGGGTGAAGGCCGCCGGCGTCCCGTCCCCGCTCGCCTCTCCCGCGCCCCAAATGCACCAAAATTTTCACTAAGTGCGTCTTTCTTCGTTAGTCTTACTAATATTTGTTGTATCAGCATCGTCCAGTGAGGAACAATCACGAAGGAATTACTCAATTACCTGCTTTCCAGTCTGTATTTCTTATGTTAGTGTCATTCCTCGTCTTTGCTGCTGTCAACAAAGTTTTGGTAAATTCTTTCGCGAATCTCTCGTCCGTATGTATAATAAAAGGAATATTGAAATTCAAATTAGAACTTTCATCCATAGATTTTTAAATTCCACAGCGCTAAGCTCAGATATAGCCGAAGGAACCGGAGTCTCCCTCCAATATATCATCAGCGGGTAGTCCTTTATGTCGATATTAAAATCCAGCAATTAAAAAAATCTCGGATTGGTCGCCAAACGCATCCTTGCAGAAACGCAAATTGGGTCCCTAGATTACCCTCCCAACGTTTATGTCGCAAATCCAAGTCAGCATAGTGCAATTAGCAAATAGACCACTGTAAGGGATGAAATACGATTTGATGCTTTCCCAGAGAATGATGTGGGTAAACTCTTTTCGGGGTTCAACAAAATTTATCCCTTAGGATGAGCCCCCAGTCAGAGATTGAAATGTTGGCCATTATGGAAAAATGAACCGGGTGGGAATCCCGAGAAGAGTCTACCCACACTGCAACGGATGTTGGAATTATGCTTATAGCAAAGGGATGATGCCTCCTTTTTGGGCGGTATTTGCTTGGTACCATCATAATCAAATCCTTTTTAATTCTGTGTATCTAATTTTCACTCGGAAAGGAATCGATAATCGCAGATTTTATAACTTTTGCTAATCCTCCGACGGGGGAGGCAAACCTCCAAAAGTGGGACCCTGTTTCTTCAACTAACACCACACATTCCCCTCTAAACTTGTATTGGTAAGTCCTCTTCCCTTTTTTCATCAGACAAGAGTATAGTCTTTCATTCCAATAAAATAAGGCCCTTTGATGACACCTCTCTTTTCTTATTCACAGTAATTAGCATCTATTTCTGTCTACGTAAGTAATTCTGGTACATTAGCTTTGATGTATCTTACGAAGTTATGACTTCTGCGTCAGCTAAAGTTGCGGGCAAAGTTGGAATTGCTGTTGCTTGGTTCTTGCATATACCTCTATCACAGTTGGCAGACGCGTTTTCCCCGAAGAAGTTCCAATTTGAGGTTATAGTCCTTAATGTTTATTTCATGAGGAAAGTAGAGATACATATCGGCTGATTTCTCGCCAGTTTAATTTTCTTCGGATGAATTGATGAAGAAAATTTTTGATACTATTTTCCCGTACAAGAATTGACGATGATGACTCAACGCTCTTCTATGATTCCCTTTTTTCCTCAGTTGTCGAGTTTATTTAGGGTTCAATCCAGCAGCCATCATCTTTCATTTCGTCAGATTGTCTCTCAAAATACTTCTTCATTGTGGGAACCTTATGCTCCTCCATGCCCTTACACGCAAAAATATCGCATAATTTAAAATGTTCCTTTAAAATTGTTTGAGTTATATACTGCAAAAAAACCCTACTTTTGGCCTCTTACGATTTTCCGTAAGTTTTAGTACTTCCTGTGGTACCGCTAAATCCATTTTGTCACATTCATAATGGAAGAGAAGCACGTCACCATAGTTCGCACACCTTCATAGCCACTCGAGAGGCGTCTTCATAGACCGTAGTCTCCTTTCCTGCGTGCGCAGGTCTAAAAATATTTCATCACTTCTCTAAAAGTTGGTAACATCGATTTGTTTAACGCCGACGAGGCGCCAAATAAGGGACAAGTCGTCTCACTACGCATGGTTTTTTACCTTCTACCATCTTCTGATTTATATTATCAAAGATAAACGACCTCCTAGCAGCATGCGCGGGATGAATTTTGCTGTATTAGAGGCGTGGGAGGGGGAGAAGCGAGCGTGGAGGGGAAGGGATCGGCCTGCGGCTCTGGTATCCGCGACGCTGCGTGGGCGTTGGAATATTTTCTTCGCGGACGCGGACTCATATTAGGCATTTTGTGGCTAAACGGTGGCAGATACGTCAAAATGCACGAAATTTTTGCCCTAGAAGGGCATTAACTCGGCAAAATCTATAGGAATTGACCATTAAATATTATATTTTTCGAATTTTGACCCTCCCCCCCTAAATTACATTTGAGCGAGGGTCAGGGGTTCACGTACAGGTCTCAAATTTTTCAGGCCTTATTTTTGATCGGTCCCACAACTTTTTTTCATTGGGCCAGATGGATTTGAAAAAAATCGATTTTTGCGATCCGCCCTATTGTCCAATCCGGTGACTGTGGAGCCCAGCTCAGAGAAGCTAAGTCGCCTGCTATCTGAATGAAACTCTACCAATCCAACGGTTTGGTAGAGTTTCATTCAGATATTCACGCACTTGCCGACTTCAGTGAGGGGGTGCGCAGTCTTGTTGAACATTGAAGATGTCTTAGTGCATCCTCGGAAACAACCGAGGCGCAAAAATCGATAGTTTGGACAAAAAATACTTTTTAATGCAGTGGAACTTGGATAATTCGAGCATCGAGGGACCAGTTTAAAGCTTTGAATTATCCAAAAAGTTGAATTACAGAAGTCCTTAATGAATAGGTCCAAAACAATAAAATTCATATTTCCAATCAAAACTCTCTATTAAATGGACTCTCTTGAAATAAAAATAATTTGATTTACGCCTATTAACAAGATTAAAGTAATCTTAAAACAGGACTATTTATTACAACAAACTACGAAGTAAAGTATAGTAATATTTTTATTCTAACCCAGAATTTCCTCAGAATTATCTGAACTGCTGTGCACTACCGCTTGGTAGTGTAACTGGTAGTATACCTGACCGGTAATCGGGTGACCAGGGATCGAATCCCGGCTGAACCAAATGACTTTTTCATGACGAATTTCATCCTTAGTGTGTATGCACATATCCTCTATTAAAAGTTAAGCTCCTGATTTAAGTTTTTAAGGGGTGAAGTTGCCGAGTAAACAGTGACGGAAGCAGCACAGCAAACGCAGCGAAGCAAGATGTAATCATAAGCAGATTAGCATTGGCGAAGAGAGAATTATACGTAAAGTATAATATACTGACAGATGAGAATATAAAAGTTGAAGCTAGGAAAGAATTCAGTGACCGTTACATCTAGAGCATGCATCTTAATGGCAGCATAATAAAAAAAATTAGTTTAGAAATTACCTATGTAATATAAGCATCATCATAATCATTATTCAACAATCAGAAGAGTAGTTTGGCATAGGTCTCCACTCCGCTCTTCTGTCAGCTAAACTTTTCATATTTGCCTTTTTCTTCTCTTTAAAAAATTCAAAGATTGTCCTATTTTATTGATTCCAGGTCTTTCATTGTCTTTTTTCCTATTAAATTGTCCTTCCATGATTGACTTCATCAGACAATAATGCTTGATTTTGCGGCCGATTAAATTTTCTCGCCTTCTTCATGGGGATTTCGGAGGCTTCTCCTTTTTACCAATCTTCCTAGGTCTTCCTCATTGCTCATTCCGTTTTGTCCATTTTATTTTTATCATTCTTCTTTGGCACCAAATTTCTAATTTTTCCAGAATGCCTGGCTTCTCCGCTGCTGTTGTACGTGGCTAGCGTAAAGAAACATGTTTATTTGTAGGGCTGTTTCCTTACTAATTCCCCCTTGAAATTTGGTCATCCTATTTAATTTCATTTTTAATGAGGTAGCCAAAGAAAATAAAAATTAAGCGGCTTAGAACGTCATGATTAAGATAATTTATCTTTCTGATTGGCACGTAGCAGCTCATAAAGCTCCTATTGATACCGCGATAATAATCTCGACTGATTTAAAAACTTCGTTCTTCAACCAGCACCACGATCTCTTCTCCAACTCATTGTTCACATGAAAGATCCAATTGCCGGTTTCAAAGTATTGATTCCCATTGGCCCATTTAAAGTTCCTCCGTATAAAGCCTCCAATTTTATATGCATGAGGACTATTCTTAGCCGCGACTCGAAAAATCTATAGAACTTAAATCAATACTAGATGGATTGATACTCTGATACGCTGAATCTTGAATTAACGAAGTTTCCCCCTCCCATAAATGTGTCAATGCATTAAAAATGCACGGCTGAATTCTTGATGCCTGGTTCAGACAAATCATAAAAACTTTGAAGTGGGATTTGAATCATAGTGCTTAATTTTAAAAAATAGCGTACATTTTGAGCGTTTTGCGATGTACAAAATTGTTTTAACTCTTAGGAAAGCATTGGACGTGTAAAATATACCGTATGAACTTCTGATGAATCTAGGGATGGATAGTAAGAGATGGAGGAGCGACGAAGTGCTGGACATGGTGGGTGAGGAGAGGCAGCTTCTAGATACCATACGGAGGAGACAGAAGGTATGGATGGAGGGAGTACTTAGCGAGGAGGGGATGTTGAAAACTGTGTTAGAGGGAAGAATGTTAGGTAAACGAGGGAGAGGAAGGAAAAGAATAGGATTTTTAGATAGAATGAAAGGGAGTAGGTCTTATTGAAGAGGGTAGTACATTGAGGGAGGGGAGGCTGTCAGAAAACTTCTTTGGTTCCACATGCAATCCTAACTCAATCGATAGAATGCTTAAATAAATAAATAAATTCAAAAATAAATTTCAATTTTTTCCATGAAGACAGTAAAGGCCGTTTTACACGGTACACGGAATCGCGCAATCTGACGTACGTGCGAAGGCGCAATCAAAATTGCGTCGTGTAAAGCGGTGAATTGCTAGAACACATGCAAGAATGCGTGGATGCGAGACGGCAAAATAGCCCCTGTTCTAATTTCGTTCATGCATTCGCGAAATTCCACGCCATTTTAGAAATAAATGCAGCTCTAACCTGCGCAATTCCGTGCCCCGTGTAAAACGGCCTTAAAGCTTAGCCATACCTGTAGACGTTGGAATTCTTTAAGCTATTTGTGAAGTCCAATAAAACGGCATCTGTATGGTTCACCAGGAAAGGGTAAATTCATATATTACCCTCGTGGGTATTGAAGCATATAGGCTATTTTAAGAAACCGTGTACTTTACATGAAGAGAATAAAAGGATAATCAATAATCGTGCAATCTGTATCATACGCTAAATGTTCTTAAAGCAGTTAACCATCAGTGATACAAGTACGGATTTTTTAAAAATTTGAATCAGCCTCAATTATATCCTCGACCCTGGTCACCCAGATATTGTGCTAGTTCATACGCTGACACTTGTAAAAGAACACGAGAAAGATTCATAAATGCAAGAATATTATGTGGTTTTTTAAGAGAAAACTGATAGTAGGTTTTTTAAAGCAAAGTGTATTTTTAATAAAATTACTCTCGTTATTATTTAAAGTGTATTAAATAAATATTAATTTATATAAAGTTAATTAAAAGTCTCATATATGGTAGTAGTATGCTCAATTAGAAGAAAAAAATAGTGGAGTAAAATCTAATATTGCCACCAGACTGCCCTTATGAGTCATGAGTGTGCTGTAGAAGAATAATAGAAGTCAAATCATAAATGCTAATAGAAGTGAAATCATGTCATTTACATGAAAATAGCGCTAATATCGGATCACGTAGCTGGAAAAGGGGGGAAACTTTATAAAACAACGATTTAATCCTCCATATTCTCTGTGTTCCCTTATTTTGATTTTTAACTTGCTATGGCAAATGACGAACACATTTTTTGTTAGTAGCATAAGCGGAAAGTATAATGTTTTGAACCGCGTTGTCGCGAATCCATATTTAGGAAGGAGTGATCGTTATATTATTTACGACGCCTTAACATAAGATTACCAAGTTATATTCATAAACTCTTTAATTGATTTATTCGCCTCCTCAAAAATCAGTTTAAAAGGCCAAGTAATCGACTAGTGGATGAGTTGCGATCCTTCCGGGAAAAGGCCTTTTACGTATCAGAGATTTCCAGTTACCCGCGCCACCCGAATGGTCGTAAATCATCGATAACCCTCGATCTTCCCAGAAATATCCAGGACGGAGCTCAGCATTTTTTTCACCATGCAAATAACAAGGTTATTTTGAAACTCGTCTCCAGGAATGTTTAAACTCATGTTCTTGGCTGTAAAACTACCGAAACGTTTGTGCATATTTCTTTCTGAAAAGTCATTTGTGCTATAGTTTTTTTGGCAATTAGGCAATAAAAATTAATAATTATATTGATTGTGCATGCGTGCTGACAGGATTTCGAATTTCCATTCCCTTTATTCCATTCTGTTTGGATCGTCAAAAAAATGGAAATTGTTGAATTGGTGCATTACAACATTAAATAATTTTTACAGATAATAATTAATGTAATATAAATTATATATTTACCGCTCCTTAAACAATTTAAACATTCAAAACATCATAGATACAAAACCAATTTTGGAAATTTAGGTGACTCCAGAGGCATTGCCTCTTGGTGGAATTACCTTCAGAAAACGGTAAGATTACTGCGTTTACTATTATATAGCATAAAAGATCTTCCAAATGAACTTTTGATGCAAAAGTAATGTACAGTAAAGAAAAAACGTTGGTAGTGAAAACAAATTAACAAAATTAAAAAAGGGAAAAAAAGGAAGGTGTTTTGAAATTACTTCTGTGAGACATCCCCTATAATATTTTGTTTTGAAAAATAGCCAGAGTTTCACATGCTTCAGGAAGTTAAATATGTTTTTACTCTCTTTGATTGTATTTGGAAAAAAATTGTAAATGTTTTAGAAGTTTTGGGAAGTTCTAGAAAAACAGATCCGTTTAAACAAGTTCACACTTAGTTTGGGTAATTCACATAAAGTATCCGTGCGTAGATAGTTTGAATGGGGTTTATCCTGAAATTTTAGGTTACTACCCCAACGAAGGTAGAATTATCTATTTACCTTGTAGATGTGTAAGTGCCTCAGGTGTAGTATCTCCATTTTGACGAATATGGGCAAAGAGAGTGAACGGCGATCTGCTTCGGTTATTATACGGATTTAATCCGGATTAATTATACGGATTAATTAATATTATACGAAATAACAAAAATATCTTCGCTTACTGATGCTTATGCTTCCTGAATTTTGCTAGCTTTTTTCTTTTATATGACGGAATGAATCCTAAAATCTCCACCATATTTATCACCCACATATCTTTATCCTGAACTTAAGCGCATTCAGCTAAGTTCTTGTCCCTGAAATATTAAGCTTCGTAATTACTTAATATAAATTCGCAATGCCATGTGAATATACTTTTGCTGCTTGGAACTGATTTGGACTGAGGAATCTTCAAGTAAAGTCTTACAGCTACCTATCACAGCAGGATTCAAAGCATCAATTTTACTTCTCCTTACTGCTATTTTTCGAGAATGTAAACAATATTTCTGCTTCAATTGATTATTGAATCGATTTAATAATCTATTCAAAATGTCATGAACGTTATGTATTTGTTGCCATTAGGGGTATGTGCCCAGAGCATTGAATAAATCTCTCTTCAATCTCTCTCTCTTAATTGTCACTCGTATACACTTATACTCGAGTAATATTCGAAAGCGGGGAACTTTTCTTTTTGAAAGTGGATTTATACACGAAGCCCTTTTAGTGAACTCAACGCTTTCGATCCCTCGTGTGAAAAAAATAGGAAATGAAAAGTAAAAATGAAGAAAAAAAGGAGAGAGGCATTAAATCAAGGTCACATAGTCTTGTATCGATCAGGTTTCTGGGGGGCGTCATAAAAACCTATTTGTCTCCCCCGGGTTCTGATCGTCGGAGCAGCAGAATAACCTTGCGGGTAAAAACGTCAATTTTCTCCCACGCGATCGATGACATATTTCATTCCCAGCCGTTCAAGGCATCTCAACCCACTCTATAGAAACGTGTGTATTTTTTTCCACCCTATCTCAAAAAGGCCAAGAGTTAAGAGAGAAAATATAGGGGGGAGAGTATGATAGCCACAAGACCTTTAGCCATCGGTTAATCACCCACTGTTCTGCTGTGGCCAGGAGACAATCCCGCGTAGAGGGGTCACAGGTCAAACCATGGTTTGTCAGACCGCTGGTCTCGGAGTGGAGAATTGATTGCGTTGGGGACAAGAACGGTATCCATGTAGGAGGGAACCTCTTTTCCTTTTTTTTTATCCTCTCTCTCCGGCAAACTCGATTGGTCGCCACTCCATCTTGTGTCAATTTGTTGCAAAGTCCAATTCATTTCTAAACTCCCGTTCGTTCAATCTTCCACGAGAAGTTACTTGAAACAATTACGATCGGGTGGAAAGGAAGCATTTACCTTTAATGACATTAAGGTGAAAGGTCACCCTATAAAGAAAACAGAAGAACTAAAGATCTGAATAAATTCTCGAACAAGTAGTTATGGGACGGCTAATATTTCTCTCGAAAATATTTTGATTTTTTCGAAGATGCCGAAAATATTGCTTAAAATTTTTTAATGTGCATGTATAATGCATGGTAAAGTCTTTAAACGGCTCGGCTTGATTTTATATTAGTACTAGTGTATGAAATATTCAGCTATTAACTCTCATCTTATTACTATGCACTATAAAATATTATTATGTCCGTAGTAGATGAAGTTATTATTGTCACTATTTATCCGTTTTGGAAGCCATTACAAATACGTTTTTTTATCTTTATTGATCGATCTGTAATCGCAATATTTTTGGCTGAAAATAAAAATACTATATTATATCGTTTGTACTCCAATATGTTTACTCACTCACACTTCTCTAAGAAACGATGCTAGCATAACATCCTAACGGAATCTCTGAAATCCTTCAATCAGCTTAATCATCCAAAGGCTCAAAAATTGTGGAGGATACTTTGTTCAAAGCCGTTCATCTGAACTCAATCTTAAGTCAATTTATGACGAAGACAATTTATTTCTTAATTTACCTTCGTTCAGTCTTCGGTGAGAAGTTACTTGAAAAAGATTAGCCTGGATGAAAGGATGAAATTTTCCTCTAATGAAATTAAGGTACCGAGATAGCAGAAGGAAAGGGTCCGAAGAAATTCTAGGGTTTTGAGTATTGATTTTGCATTAGGCAGGGGTTGGTTTGTATTTCGTCCTCAAATATACCAATGTCGTCAATGAGGAGGAGAAAATAAATGGAACAAACTTTTATTCCATTTCGTTTATGTCCTACTTAATCATCAGTATCATCTAAGACACAATCCAATGAAAAAATAAATATTCTGTCTTGTTAGTTACTGTGGAAAGAATATTAGCCACCAAATTTATACAATAGTCTCAACTTTTCAAAATTGCCTTAATTTTGAACCGCATCACCATGAAATATCGTCACACTCATATGAACTCATTAAAGAAAGCATAGTCTTCAGACTTATTATCTTGAACAGAGATAGTTTAAATATACTAAAATAAACTAGTAGGTGTTCAAAGTAGCACTCCTCAATGAAAAAAGAATTTTAACTTTTTAACGAAAAATACAATTTTGAATGTTAGTGAATAACAGTTCATCAGACTCGTATTATGTGGCGGAGTGCATTTTTAAAGTAAAATTCGTTCAGTCCCTTCCTAAAAATTTCTGAAAAAATTACGGTGGCCCAAAAAGGCGGCATTTACCGTTAATGACAGATGGAATGTATTGCATTTACAAATAAAACACCTGAGGAAATATAAGGATTTACCTTAATGAAATTAAGTTGGTTCTAAATAAGAGACCAGAGATCTTTAAGTAAACGTCTTCGTTTAAATACGTAAGGTTTAACTTTTTCCTTGATAATATTTATATATAAATAAATACATTAAAACAAATGAAAAAATGAATTTGAATAACAAGGTAAATTTTCAGTGTATCACTAATATAAGCTTGTAAAAAACTTATTAAATTCTTTAAAAACGTTTAAAGCTTTTCAAATTTCATGCCAAGACAAGAGCTCGCAACAGTTGTGAAGTGAGATCATCACGACTGGGCACTTCTAAATTCCATTAACTCAAACCCTATGTTATGAAGTCGCTATAAAAAAAGTGTACCCAATCGCGTGTTTTCGCAGAGTGAAGTGTACTTACGTCGAAGCCAGAGGATACGATTGTGGTCCTTCTCCCTGGAGCCCATTACAGACCATATAATCACGGATGAAACTGAGTTCTATTCCCGGATATTTATTTAGTGGTCGCTTCCAAATCAAATACGGATGCTTAGATGAGAGTCGCTTTCATCGGATCTCCGGGCACTCGGCTCCTAATTTATCATTTTATCCCCTGACGATATACATCAAATGAACGTGAAATTTTTGAGTTATTGACCCGTGTGCAATCTCTAGCATTATATCTGCTAATATCGGCTAATGAAATAGTTGAGTAAACATTACGCTGTTGAGTATAATTGCGCATACCGTAATATATTGCCATCATGCCCCAATTGCTCTATTATATGTGTGTGTAATTTCTGTCGGTTTGAGAAAAATTAATTGTGTATTAATATGATAAATTGGAAAGTAAACTTATTTGTTTTTCAAACTGTATTTATTAAAAGACTGAACTGTTTTCGACACTTTTAGGTCATTATTAAGAGGTGAATGACATTGAAATTGTCGATGATATATTGATAACGATCTGAGGAGGTCGAAACTGCTTGAGTATTTTAGTATATACTTTGTGGAAGATGTCTCCATGTTTCTGGACTTCACCGCGTGGATTTTTCTTTATGACGACAGTTTCTATAGACTATTAAAAAAAAAAAAAATCCACGTGGTGAAGCCCAGAAACATGGAGACATCATCTAGACAACGCCGCGGAAAACTACGCATCATACTTTGTGGAAAACAATAAAGTTTACTTTTTGGTCTTTCATATCTCGAATTCACAAAGTAACCTCCTAAAACATTGATTTCACTTTATTAATAATAATATTATTGAAAAATTAAAAATATGCAAAAATAGCTTTGCCGAATATGGAACATAGGTATCTTCTAAGTGGACGACTTGGTTCCACATCTGAAAGTTACGTATTTTAATTCATAAGTATAATTTCCGTGTATCCTTTGAACCTCTCCCTTTGCATTTTCACAAATTGCAGCTAAGGAATACGATAAAATTGATTAGTGCACAAGAGGGAACACACCGCGGTATTCTAACTTTGCATCAACTCTTAGTGAGTGGCCACATTGCAACTATTATAATGAAAAAAATTAAAGTTAATGGAATCCTTGATAGAAAATATGTATAATTTTTAAATATGTATTAAGTTCTTGTATGATTTTATTTCACAATCGATCTAACAGATGAACGTAACTTTGAAAATTTAAGCAGAAACACTGGTGTCGTGTATTGTGCGAAATATTAACGTGGTCTACTGAAGAGCCTGATGGCTCAGGAGTTCTAATCGTAGGATCCCGGTAAAGTCGATGGTTTCAGTCTTCATTTTGTGAAAATCCATAGTAAAGAATTAAAAAGCTATGGTACTCTTTTCAGAGAATTGATTTAAGTCGACCGGTGTCTTCGCATAGACCTGAAGATGTCGCATATTAGTTTGGAGTTATTGGAGTTTCCGGTGCAGACATAATAATAGTCCTTTTTGCAATCATTCTAACCTCTGCATCACCGTCCCAGATCTTTTGATTACCTACTGTACATTTATTTATTTATTTGTCTATATCTTTCTATGTAAATCATCCTGTGCCGATTCCGAGATGCACTCTCAACGGAGGCTCGGAAATTACATCGGTGGAAGATAGGAGTCTTTCCACAACCGCAGCCTCCGGACTTGACTTAAAATTCTGGCATACAATCTAACTGGACTCGTTTATAAATATGATGGACTGGCATACGTTCCAATGCAATGCTTTTAAAACTATTTCCTGTAAAAGCCCTGGCCCAGGGGAAGAGTGGACCGAATTGTGGTCCAATCCGGGCTTGGTAAAATAAAAAGCTTAGTCAAGTCAAGTCATATGCAACGAAACCGGTAGACTTAAACAAATTCTGTGAAAAAAGTACCATACCCTTTTTAATTCTCTAAAAGGAGGATATCGGGTTCAAATACCGAGGAAAACCGACTGAATTACCCCAAACTCATCAAGTGTGAGGTAGCCGAGAGAAAGCAACGACCCCCCAATAGTCTTAAGCCTGGATCACACGATCCTTTTTGCCGTCCCTTTTTAGCGAAGGATCCAGTGATCACTCCAATGATAGGGGAAAAATGATCGTTTCATGCGATCATTTTCCGCAGTGGGTTCAGGGATGGAAATTCCAGCCCTTTTTCCATTACTCGACACCTCTCTTTTTCCGTCTCTGAAACCATCGCTGGTACCGTCTATAAACCAATCAGAACAGCTGTCATAAAACAGCTCAAAACAGGTGTTTGAATCCAAATTTTATTTTGCGGGTAAATTTGTGCAATACTCTTTGATTGAATAATCTAGGCTCTCAACAATCAGACTAACGTATACTTGAAATTGCTCAAATTCTAGGAGTTTTTCCTCAGCAAATTTTTGCGTATTAGAATCACCGACAGATTTTTATTTCAATGGCAGAATATAACACACATTTATTGTTCGAGGAGATTAAATCACATAAAAAAATACAAAAAATGAAAACACGAACATACAGTAGCTAAAAATTGTTTGGTGGGATATTGAATGAAAGTTAATATCGTGCTAGCAGACGAAGATTTGGAATAAAGCATTAATTATGAATCTCGTAGTCACATTTTAATTCCCTTAAGACCCTTAAATGGATTCCATTAATAAGATACGAAAGAGGGCGCGAGGAATTGGTCTTTGCAGATTATGTTTTGCGGTTACGCTAGTATTAATTATTATCTATTACGGAGCTTATTTTTTATCATGGAATGCATATTATGTCGTCCAACTGATTTTGATATCTGTAATAGAATAGAATACAAATTTATTGTTCGATGAGAGTACATCACATAAAAAATATAAAAAATTGAAAAATGAACATGCACTATGGCTAAAATGTTATGAAGGATACTAAATGAAAGTAAATATAATATTGACAGGCAAAGATTTGGAATAAAGCATTCATTTTGAACCTCGTAGTCATATTTGAATTCCCTCGAGGATTAAATGGATTCCATTAAGGAGATACGAAAGAGGGCGCGAGGAATTGGTCTTAGCAGATTATGTTTTGAGGATGGAAAAGACGTTATTTAAGGGAGGGATTCCTTTGAGAGGCGATGACTCGAGGCCCAGGTGTGTGGGAGCATCCACTTCAGATTAGTGGGAAGATGTGGAGTTGAGTAGTTGCGAGGAATTACGTCTGGTGAACTGGGAATAGGGTTTAAGAGGCGAAGTCGTCAATTTGTGGAGTTTTTTTTTATCACTTGGAAAGAAAAAGATCCATCTTGTATGTATGTTAGAAGAAAAATGGTGAATATGTCATTCAAAATTTAGCTCAGCGCTACATTAAGTTCAGTTGGGATGATGCATCACTCTCGCTCGAACTATCGTATTTTGTCTTAATTCCCTGACGTATTACTCATTCGAAATTTAAGCTGCCATCTTGAAAATTTCAGGGTATGCACGGTAGACTCTTTTCAGAATTTATTCTTATTTAAAAATTAACAAAATTGCACTAAGTAATTGTGGTGAGACTAAGTTTCCATTCTTCTCAGAACATGGGCGTACCCTGAATCAAAACTGGAGAGGGGGGGGGGGGGCAAAACTAGTTGTGGTCGTTCAAGTTGTAACTTTTTTTTTTCAGAGAAAAGGTTAATGATACCAACATTTCAAGGAAATTATGACAGCAATTTACTAGTTTTTATAATTATTTGCTTGAAAAAATAATGATTTTTATTATAGTTCCATGTCTTACACTAATATCATCTTTCTTCAAAAGGAAAATTTGTTCATTACTTTTGTTCTGAACTAAATTTATTTTCGCTTCTAGGGGGGGCAGTTCCCCCCCCCCCCTCTTCCCCCGCTGGGTACGCCCATGTCTCAGAACCTACTCTGAGACTTGTGTATTGTATTCGCTTTTGCTCGAGTGATGGAGATCGCTGGGGGGGGGGGGGGGGGGGGGGACAAAACTTACCTGAAAAACACACTTCGATACTTCCACAGTAGAAACGCTCAATAATCGCTCACCGGATCAAATCCGCTCATCTAGGACTCCAACAATACGTATGCGCTCAGCTGGCAGTAGCCGGAGTACAAACACTTACCTCGAAGTCTCTGAGCTTTAAAGGTGAGCGTTTGCGCTCCTGCTACAACCAGCTGAGCGAATGCGTATTGTTGGGCTCCTAGATGAGCGGATTTGATCCGGTGGGAGATTGTTGGGCGTTTGTGCAGTGGAGGTAACGACTTAAGCTTAAAGGCTGGGACACAATCAACGCTAACGCGAGACGGTATACGGGATCCGGGAGAACGTGAGACGGGGAACGCCACCGTGCGGTCACAATCGACGTTCCCGTGGCCGGAAAGAAAATTGATTAACGCCCGCGCAGTGGTTTTGTTTGTGGTCTTCAGTCTTATCGTTTGTGTGTAGGAAGAGTTTTGAAGAATGTTCGAAATCGACAAGGATAGTATGCACGTAAATTAAATTAAGTAATGGCTTACCTTAACTGACTTCTCTTCAGCTCACGTTGCACAAAAACAACTGCTATATTCAGCACTGGGCGCCAACAATGCTGTATCGCTGTAAACAGATGGCTCCCATTTTCGGGCTCTTCTGATTGTCTTTCCGTGTACGGGACACGGGAAGAGATGAAAGTTGCCCATCTCTCGCGTTCACGTACTCTCCGTAAACGGTGGTTGTGTCCCTTCCATAAGCCTTCCCTTCCGCCATCTTTTTACCACTTCCCGTTAACGGCTCGCGTCTCACGTTAGCGTTCATTGTGCCCCGGCTTTAAGGAAGAAACTAATAAATCAACAACACTCCTTGAAGACAGTATGATTATGCAACAACGATTACCACTCCGAGCACCCAGACTGTTTACATCATGATATTACCTGGTAGAAAAGTAAAAATAAAAGTAAAAATTGTCCTTTTGTCCAGGGATGGCAAGTGAAACGAAACGAAAATGCTTCGTTTCGACCCGGAGGGGAACGAAAATACGAGGCCCAGGTTTAGTTTCGTTCCTGCACGAAATTATAATCGCCAAGGAGTTTAGTTTCGACCCGGGACGAAACTTCACTCCCAGGAATGAAACTAAATTAATCGAAACTCAGCTGATAATGGTTAAATTTCTATCCAAGTACAGTGGAGTAGCCAGGGATTTCGTTCGGGGGGGTCCAAAACCAGGGGGGAAATTTTTTAAAAACAGGGTACTACGTAGAGGGTTTTAAACCAATTTTTACACTTTTCATAATCTAAAAAACTTCATTTGTTAAATAAATATTTTGTAAACGCATGATTTTTCAATATTTTGTTTTCTTTTATGAAGGAAAATAATTGTTTTTATATTTAAGGGGGGGGGGGGTCCGAATCCCCCGTCCGTAGTTGAGTGGAAGGGGGATAAGAGGGAATAGTTTCGACCCATTACTTGTAGAGAGGTTAAAACTTCGAGCTTAAAAATCGAATGGCCAGTTTGTGTACACCGTTCTCCTTTAAGCACTGCTGTAGTTGGGCCGGTACGGCGTACCCCCTAAAATCCAAACTCGTTATAAGCGTATTGGTAAACTACCTTTTTACATATGTAAAAAAAAGCCCTTCTGTAAATTGTCCAATAGATTTCAGAATGAAGAATCGGAAATGATTATTGACTTTTTCAGAGTTATCTCGTGGCACCATTTGGAACTTATATAAGATTTGGTGTTTGACATTTCAATCGCGGCCGGATGTAAAATACATGTTCAGCTGTTGGCAATTTTTGGTGAGTACCGCCTAAATTTTTTCCCTCATCAGCACTGCTTGTAAGTGGTAAAAATAGGAGTGCCCGATGCATCTGATGGCAGGAAACATGATGAAGATACACTTTTGTATGTTCCACAGGAGTTTTAATTACCGACCCAGGTTTCGACAGTACACTATGACCTTGATAATGACATAGTATACTGTCGAAACCTGGGTCGGTAGTTAAAACTCTTGTGGAACACACAAAAGTGTATCTTCATTATGTTTCCTGTCACCAAGTTCCACCAAGTATCGCCTTCCAGCCTTAAGTTGAGCATCTTATGGCGTTAGGCCGAACCTTTACTTCATTCAACCATGCTCCGTACTCGGGGTGTGGGTGGAAACTAAACTGTTCGTAGGTGAAGCTTATGGTCCTTCCGGAGCGAAACATTATCTACGCTTCGTTTAATCTCAGAGTTTTAGTCTAGTTTCAACCCGAAGTAGTTTTGACTCCGATTTAGTTTCGACCCTGAGTTGATCTCCCCGGATTTAAAGCCATTTCGTTTCGTTTCGAAATTTCGCTCCCGGGAACGAAACTATTGATATATTGATGTTATTGACTTTCGTTTAGTTTCTATCGCCATCCCTGCTTTTGTCCAGAGTTAGATCCCTATCTCCAGTATGGGCCAGTGGCGCAGCGAGGGGGGTTTTGGGGGTTAAAACCCCCCCCAGAGCTCGGAGAAATCTTTCAGTTTAATCCATTTTACTTAATTGGATGATATTACTAATAGAATAGTGTAATTATTAATAAAATATCCCTCAGAAAGCCGTAAAACTCACCATTTTGAACCGTTTATCCTAAAATTCCGCAATTTATTAATCTCGCACCTACCGCGTATCCTGGTGGGTGGTCCATACCCCCACACCCCCCGGTATTAGTTGCACCTAAACCCCCCCCCCCAGCATTAAATCCTGGCTGCGCCCCTGGTATGGGCTATTGACTGCGGAAGAACATTACTCATTTTGGAGATATTTTATTGTACACTTAGCAATAAGACCCATGTTTTCATGTTGTATCACATTGCATGTTACTGCATACGTTTCTCGTATATAGGCAGCCAAAACTTTCAGCTTGTTCGTTTGAATAATCCCCGCATGATTGGGATGCACTGTTGGTTTTCCGCCCGCAGGAGAGTTCCCTCCAAATGCCTCGCCCCGATACTTTTTCCGGGTCGAAATCCGACGGTGCTGCCCCCATGGGGACAGGACTCGAGTTATTCTGGCCCCGTACTAAGCCCAGATGATCCAGGAGCGGAGTGACGTGGGGATCCTCCGGGAAAGTGATTGTAATGGAGGGATCGAGGGCGAGAAAATCCTTCGTAATAATGCGAAAACATTCCTGATAAGCCTCCTTTTCTTCACTTTTCCTTCAGCTATCCTCATTCGTATATAGTATCTAAATCTACGGGGTACCATTCGATGGGATGGCATCAAGGCCTTAACTTTCTCAAAATAATAATAAGTTAATAACACATATATTAAAATCAACTGATTTGGGCGTTACTTGGTGGAACGATGAAATGTTCATGGTGAAACAAAACACAGTAATATTCCACAAACTTTTATCTTAACAGTCTACTAGTTTCGACGTTTATATCGTCATTATCAAGACTAACAGAGTTTAACTAACTAACGGTGTTAACGTCGAAACTAGGAGACTGTTGAAATAAAAGTTTATGGAATAATACTGTGTTTTGTTTCACCATGAACAATACTAATATAACTTTATTCCACTCACATGCTATTAAATTACATCAGAAAACCCTTTAAGAATGGTGGAATATATAGTTACACCTTTAGAAATCGTTTTTGGGCTACCATCATACACTGTTTATACAGGACTGGTGCTGTCAATACATGACAAATAATTTTCTTTCGTTGAATTCAGTGATATTTATTTCTTATTTAATTGTGATATTCCAGTAATGTACATGCTCATAATACTAATACACATGGTAACTAACTTGCTTTTAGAAACGCATAAAAACTAAATACATACGTTCAATATAGATTGTATTGAGAACATTTAATGCTACCTTTCTTAGCAAAAACTCAACTTCCTCATAGCGCATAATTCATTTTTTTAACAGCGGATGCTAATCCATATCTTTTCTCCTTCTTTACCACATTGATTGGCAACATACTAAATAATTTTAGCCTCAAGTATTGATATGACTGTCGATAAATTTCAGTCGTTGGTCTATGTATATAAAAATTTCTCCAGGATCTGATGTTATAAGTTTGTGGTCTGGCATTTTCACCGCTGCGGTCACAGAAAACTCTAAGGACTTTCTTTAAAAATGAATAGATGCCTTAATGGGAGGACATCTAGTTTTTTAAAAAGAGGGAATGAGTGGCTTTTCCTAAACGATCGCTTATAACCCTGATGACCTTTTTTTGCGCCACTATTAATAACTAATAGGGCAATTTTATATCCAATAAATGTTTATAAAATAAGATATTTGTTAGTTTGTCCACAATGCGTTTCCAAACTATGCATGGATCGCAACCAAAGTTAGCACGTAGGTGTATCTCATGCTCCCAAATTCCGTAGTGCTACTTTCGGTAGCGTCCGACGCGTCCCTTGCGTCGTTTTCTCATCACCGTTTGTTACGACACGCCATAAAATTTCTGCGGTTGGTTCATTCTGCCGGAGAGGCACACCTCTAGACACGCCCAAACGGAAAGCATAACTCAAAGGATTCTACACTTTACTATCAATGCTCTTGGTGAAAACCTTTTTGCTGGGGTGTGCGTTCACACGACGTTTTTGGTCTACGCACGTACGGACACACAAAGGGTGCTTTCCATTCATTGACACACGTCGACACAAGTCGACTTGCGTCGCGGTTTTCGTGTTCCATTCTGTGTGTGTCGCCGACTGTTGTGACACAAGTCAACAAACGATAACGCACAGGAATAGGAGAGTTATGAACAGTTACCGCGAGTCGACACAAGTAGACGCGTGAGTCACATGAATGGAAAGCACTTATAATGATCAATGTTGTATTGCGGGGTATAAACTGATCCCGTGCGCGGTATACGGAAATCATTTTTTCCATTGTTAGCTGCTACGCATTAATATCATCATCGTATTATGGTTCTGATCATGTTTTATTCCTTTACCTAAAACTCCTGTCTTGTAACCATGAATTCTAAGTTCCAAGTATCCCACTTCTCTATCCTTCCCGAGCAACGCCGGGTGGCCTGCTAGTATCCAATATATATAAATTCCTAAAGGCCAATGCACTGTATATTTTAGTGTGAAAGACGGAAGCCCTATGCCAACCGTCATCGCGGCGGTTCTTTCGATTACATCACGACTACATTACATTACGCGTACATCACGACTTAAATGTTCCCGGACGCTGTGGACGGTATTCCTTGAGTTTTCCTTGATTTCCTTGGCGTATTTCGAATCCTCTGACTTTTCCCTGAATTGCCTGATTTCCCTGTGCATCATTCGGGATAATTAACAATCCATGGTTAAATATCTTACTTCAAATATCCCACCCGAATTGCTAATCCCATCAACATCAACGGAAAAAATTACATCTACGTATAGGAATCTCGCTGCAAGCCACCACTTGGGTTATTATAAAATTATTAAAAATAGAGTACTTTGGCATTAAAATTATTGATATTGGAGGTAATCTATCGTATCTTTATCTACGAGGTAATATACATGAAACTAAGCACGGGGTGGCACCGCAAGAGGCATGCACCACTCATCCAAGCCTTAATCAGAAACGCGCAGACACAGGTCCAATACTCAGTTTGAGTTCGAATATTTAGACAGCAAATATTAGTTAAGTCAATATCAGCATGGATTCCGGAAAGGTAGGTCGTATGAGACACAGTTAGCCCTCTTTCAACACGTCACCCTATAGAACACGACTTACCCCCAACTTCTGGATAGAGGCACGTGGGACACACTTAGGGGTTATATGTTTAGGTTTTTAGGAATAGCGTTGTCCCAAAGGTTTTCTAAAAAATTATCGTCAGTTTTTGGAAATGGATCAGCAAATTTATTAAGTGTACTTTTTGTAACCATGACAGTGGTTGTGAGAAAACTCGGCATGAAGTCCATTTCCATAAAATATGAACGACTAGAATTATAATGGATTTATGAATATGAACACATTGCTTGATATCTGGCTTGTAAAACATGCATATATGCATAAGACTATCCCCAACGATTACTGATAACGAGTTAAGTGCCTCATATTTTTGCGTCTTCAGAACATGAGTAGGATTATAATGCAGAGCATTTTATTGTCTCAGTATAACGTGATTAATTCCTATGGCTTTTTAGCGTGATTTCTATTTATATGAACAGATATATGTTATCCCAACCTTCTTATATCCTTGGGTATTCACGGCCTGTTTTGTGGTTTTATTAAAAACGAGGATATAATTTCCCGAGAATTAGATCTTGTTTTCCGCCCGCATAATTTTGTCTAACGTTAATTGAATTCCATTCCTTCATCTCTACCAATGATCTTGCTCTGGTTTCACGACCAAAGAGAACATGTTTTAAGGCAGCAAGTCTCACAGAATGGACTAGTCAAAGAATAATGGTAAGAAAACTCTGTATGAATTGAACGTAGGTTTTCGCAGCGAGAGGCATCGTTACTAACGGCTTCCGGGTGCTGCTGCGTGTTGCGCTTTGTCGTGCAAGCTTTCGCGACCGTTGCGTCCGACTGTCACGACCGTTGCAGGACGCATCTGCAACGGTCGCGAAAGCTTGCACGGCAAAGCGCAACACGCAGCTGCACCCGCAAGCCGTTAGTAACGAAACTCTGTATGAAGTCCATGTATGAAGTCCATGTAACGGAATTATGAATGTGAAATAACAACGCGATATTAAAAAGTGAAATATATGCGTAAGACTAGCACCAACGATTACTGATAACGAGTTGAGTGCTCATGTGTTTACGTCGTCAGACAATAAGCAGTATTTCAACACAGATCCTATCATATAGCGCGATTAATTCTTACGGCTTTGTAACGTGATATTTATTTATATCAATGGGTTTATGTTCCTCCCAAACTTCTTTTTTCCTTAAGCATTCACGACCTGTTTTTGTGGTTATATTACAAACGAGAATATAAATTTCCATGAATTCGACCTTGTTTTCCGCCCGCATATTTTTGTCTAACATCAGTTGGCTTCCATTCCTTCATCTCTACCAATAATCTCATTAAGTTATCTGCTCTTTCGAGGGAATTTACGAAAAATGCAGCATGATATGTTTCGGTCCTTCCCACGAATATGAAATATTTCCTTATTGGGTTCCGGAAGCTCCTAGGCCCACGCAAATCTGGATCAAAGGGAAATTTCTGCAGATTTCTCGTTCCATTCTTGCTCGGGATACGCAGTCGGACAGTCAAGTTTTATCTCATACTGCTGACCAATTTTAGATACTTACTACACCAATACTTTTAACTAGGGATGAGTCGATTCTCGATTCCACCGATTCTAGGACACGGAATCGGAATCGAGAATCCATCGCCTTTAAACGAATCCGATTCAATCGATTCCAGGAAGATAAATATTTTGAAAACAGACTCTAGGCTTCGGGCATTTGTCTTCGTTATTTTATCTCTTTCAATTCTTAAATTTTAAAGTCAGCAAATCAATATCCCAACTGTTAGTATGAATAAGAATCGATGGAATTGGAATCGAAAATTGGGAATCGATTTGAAAGGATCGGAATCGAAAAAAAGTGGAATCAACTAATCCCTACTTTTAACTAACATATTCTGTAAATATTTTTACTAAAATCTTGAATATTAGAATGATTGCTGAAAATCAGCGAGTATAATAAAAATGTTAATATTTATAATTGTCTACTCCTACATCCACATTTATCTATCCCATAAGATTGCAAAGCACCTCTCGGAGATCATGGCTTGATCTCGATTTCCGCGATATTTGACCATTAAAACTAGAATTTTATTTTAATATAATTAGATTTTTCCACAATTACATGGAAGTTATCCTAACTCTAAGGCTAGGACGGACTTCAGACTGAATTGAACTTTACTTAAACTGCTTACGTTTGCGGCACATAACAACACTCATTGAATTTGTTGAGTGCTGTACGTATAAACTTAACTCAATATATCGAATGCGCTCTCTCAATTAAAATCATGCTAAATTTGGAAGTTGTTCAATAACTTACTTACTTAGGAAAAAATATCGTATCAGTCAGCGGGGTAGCCAGGAATTTCGTTCGGAGTTTCCAAAACCAGGGTGAAACATTTTTGAAAAACAAGGTACTAAGAAGGGAATTTTACACAAATTTTAACATTTTTAGTAATCGAAAAAAACTTCTTTTGTCAAAGAAATCTTTTTTAAATTCATGATTTTTCATTTATAAAGGAAATAAATTGTGTTTTTATATTTCGGGGGGTTCCGGACTCCCCGGACTTCCCCCCTCACTGCGCCACTGGTAACAGTACCTGTTAACTTTAGAAATTCTGCTAACCTGATGTAAAAAATTCTCATCAGTATCCGCTCGATAGCGAGAAATAAGATGAGAGGTTGTTGTTCAGTTAGCTAGGGGTAGTGGGTAGAATGAGGAAAACGCCGCTGGTGTTTATGATATATTATAAAGAAAAAATGGTAATTTACACACTTTAATCATTTGCGGCCCAATGTCGAGGCTGGCTCGACGGGCCTTTTGCAAGCATCAGGTCCAACGTAAAGTTTGGCTCAACATCACAGGGTTATATAAGGGGATTATACAAGGGCAATGTTTCAAGAGATGTCACGCATAGATAATTTTTAAACACTAAAATCTTTAATTAGTGGCGTAGCCAAGGGGGAGTCCGGGGGTTCCGGACCCCCCCGAAATATTAAAACGCAATTATTATCCTTCATAAAAGAAAACAAAATATTGAAAAATCATGAATTTACAAAATATTTCTTTGAAAAATAAAGTTGTTTTCGATTATGAAAAGTGTTAAAATTAGTTTAAAACCCTCTACCTAGTATCCTGTTTTTAAAAATTCCCCCCTGGTTTTGGACCCCCTCCCCTAACGAAATTCCTGGCTACGCCACTGTCTTTAATTGAACCTATAGCATAATATTACAGTCAGTTAAACATGTCAACAATACCATTACGCAATCTCACTCATTTTGAGATCGTTTCAGACGATTTATGAAGTATTGCAGATTCCTCATGAAACACCTTGTATAACTCCACTACCGACCATGTTCTCAACACCCAGTATTTTCAAGGTAAAAATTCTCATTCAAAAACCTAACAATCACAATATTCCTGAAGTATTTTTACGATTGAAATGAGTTCCGAATATTTCCATCACAGTAATTTTTAAAATCGATTTGAAAGCGCCTAAAGTGTAAACATACATCAAACTTGAGAATGACGTAGTGTCGAACCCATGGTTATATAGTGGAGTTATATATTAAAGCATGGAAATTTCTCTTTGTTGTTTATATATTATCATGGATATAAAACGTAATCAATATATGGATAATAGAGATAAGTTACGTGGAAAAAAAATTCATGATTTGGCGACGTTGTTGTAGTTTGGGTTCATTTGCTAGTTCAGAGAGATCCGCTTTTGTTGGAATAAATCGCTCTCATGGGTATGAAAAATAGCGATACTTTGTTGCTTCTCAGATTTCCACGGAGAGATAGATGATTTTCAGTTTTTTTCCGGTCACACCGCGTCCAGTATTGCTGCCTTTATCACGCCGAAAGTGATGAGGATCCAGGATGAGGTGCCAGAAGGATCACTGGCGAACTGGAGGTGCTATAATCGGGAAAAAATGGAAAATCAACTACAAAACAAGCATGACGAATACGCTAGCAGTTATGATAACTTATAACCTATCGTGAGAAATACGTACAGAACGCAAGTCGCCTCAAAGGGCGTGCGGCAGGAGGTATTAGTAATTACTACAATAATCATTTAAGAGACCCCTACATGTAACGTGCAAGCTACCTCAAGTGGCGAGTAGGTGACACGATACCACAAGTTGAGCTGTGAAAAACATTTAAAACATTCAGGTATACATTGTGACGTATACAACTGAATTTTCATTCCTTTTGGGTCACTACATACATAAATGACCTATTGACTCGAATTATCAGTAAAATTCGTTTATTTACTGACGTCACTGTCATCCATCGCGAAATTACCGATCACTCTGACTTTGATCACTCTTCTATCTCCGGATTTAAACATCGTTCATTCGTGTAGCCAAGAGTGGGGACTCAAACTTAATACGACCTAATGCACGGCGGTACATTTGTTGCGGAGGACCAACAATCCCCATGTATATGCTATGGATGGTGTAGCATAAAGGCGACAGATGAAGTGAAATAACAGGGAGTCACAATAATTTAGAACCTATCGTTGGGAACACATATAAGGAATATTTGCGGTATGGCCCTGAAGAAATTAGGATTCGTGAAGAGTGTTGTGGAAAGATTTTCGTATGAAAAAGTAAAATAGAGGTACTATTTCACACTCGTCCGTCCACACCTTGAATATGTAGCGGGCATATGGGATCCGGCGGTGAAAAACTTAATCCGTGAAATTAATAAAATATAAAGGAAAGCTGCGCGATTCGAATAAATGCTTTGAACGTCAGAAAGCGTTGCACAGATGTTAAAAAAAACCAGGCTGGGACCCGCTAGAGACTCGGAGGCTGCGCGCTAGGCTGAGAATGCTTGAGCAATTGAAAATGGATATTTTTAAGAGCGGCACGGTGAATATCGTATTAGAATTCCACTATATTTCCAGGTCCGGCAGGAACGATAAATTGTATACATTTCGCCGAACCGATAGGTATGGGAAATCGATTTTCCCGATGAACAATAAAGGACTAATGCATATATACTAGGCGGATATTTCGTTAGCACATATCCTCTTCATTTGTAAACGGCTGGTGGGCTAAAATCCTCCACCAAAATGAGTCTTTATCAAAGATTCCTCTTCTCTATCCATTTTCATAGAGAAGCTTTTTCATTATCACTTCAGTGAGAAAGAAAGATTGGCAAGTAAGGTATTTATTATTCTGGTATGCTATCACAAGTTATATGAAAGTTTTTTTTCTTATTTTACTCTTCTTGTTCGATTCTGTATGTGCTCTTTGTTTACTTGGAATAAATTTTGCTTTGGTGTATTTTTTGCTTGCTTTTGTTTGAAAATATAACTGTGCCATGTGTACTTTTACTTTTGCTGTTTGAGCGGATATTGTTGAAAGTCTTTGTATTTATTCTTTTAAGGAAACCCCAAATTTCGTTGGCGGTGGGGTAAAGTCCTCGTCTGCTAAACCTTAGGTCGCGGGTTTGAATCCCGTCTGGATAGGTGGTCCCTATCCAGGACATGGATGTTTTTTTCGTGCTTTGTCAATCCTCCGTTATAAAGACCTGTATGTGTGTTTACGGGGAAGTTGGAAATAAATGAATAAATAAATAAACTTTTATTCATGTATTGACACGGCTTGCGGGGTAATAAGTATATATAGGCCGAAGAGTATCTGATAAGCGTTGACCCGCTAAGTAGGAGCACGTGACGTCATCGATTTACCTACGGAAGTGTGTAGGCCGTCAATTTTTCGTCACCAGACCAACGGCTTGATTGCTGATCCTGGTTTCCTGCTTTCAAATCAAGGGTGAAACGTTAGGTTATCCTCCAATTAAAATCCTCGAAGTATAAGATGATATGGGGAAAGGAAATAAAAAAGAGATAGGCTTTACCAATGTTTAAATAAGAATTAATTGAAAAATATGTAAATAACATTTTAAGATTATAAAATACTAAGTATGATAAATTGAAATTGATCAAGTAAGTTTTTTGGCATTTCGTACCCAAGAACCTCAATCATCAGCGCGTCAAAAGCACAAATGATTCTCCTTCAGCCACTTCTTGAGTGTCTAAGATAAATTATTAACTGAATATCTTGTACGAAATGTGGTGCGATGCGATGGAAGTTATTAATATTATTTAATTGAAGCATTGAAATATTTTCAGTTAATTTATTTGAATAATTAGTGCTCAAATTAACTCAGGGGAAATATTCCAATCGATACCTCCACTGAACAAGCGCTCAACAATCGCCCGCCGAATCAAATCCGCTCATCTAGTACATACTAAAGTACGGGATACTAAATTAGCGGATTTGATTCGGTGGGAGATTGTTGAGCGTTTGTGCAGTGGAAGTATCGCAGTGTTTCATTTCACTAATATTAAGTTATTAGTTCAATAACAATTTTTTTATTGCTCTTGTTTTATCTGCTGTTGACAACTACTTTCTGTCCAGTATATGTATGTAACTGCTGAAAGGGTGATAATGCAACTGCGTACGAATGTGTTTCTGAGCCGTCCGATAAATATTAAAATTCACGTGCCCACATGAGTTTATACCATTCGACTCGGTCGAGGAAAAAACTTGCCACGCGAAATCCACAACCCGAACGTGATGCAGTGAAATTCAGTCCACCCCATCCTTATATCGTGACCACCTTCTGTGACGCCTGGAGTGTGTAGCCGGTCGCTAGGTATGCCAGGAATGAGGTTATGAGTGGGCGGAGAAGGTAGCGGAGACCAGAAGGGATTCATCCCAGGGGACACCAACTGATCCCCTACCCCTTACCCTTTTCCATGGCTCATCCTTACCCCAAAAAACCCTTACGAGCACCCACGCAAGAGCTTCTTCCCACCCTTGATACGTGTCACCCTTCCCGGGGTACCCTGCTTTTCCTCTATCCCCTGCTACTCCGCCTCCTGGTAACACCTCCAACCCCGAGAACGGTGGCCAAAATCCAGCACGTCATTCATCTCCTCCAGCTCGTGTCCTTTTCCCGCGCCTTACCCTCCCTTCACCCGTGGATTTTCTGTCCACACCCCCGTCTCGAGTCTCAAAATCCCCTCCTCCGCATGCATTAAGGGAGTTGGATTCGATATCGATACGTATCGGAGAGGTGGTGTATCGATATTGAGGGAGCGAATGAAAATAATTTTATGGGAGTAATTTTGGACAGTAATCTACGCTGGGATAAAAAAATTCACTTACTGTTTTAGTTAAAACATTTTCTGCGGAAGAATTGAAAGATTTTCCTTCTCCATAGAAAAATTCGTCCCTTTCGTAGGTACACAGATATTAAAAAAGAGGGTGCTCAAGTCGGCTTCTAAATGTATTATCATCGACCTAGCATTTAAATGGGTTTACAGAATTCACTACTCGTGTTGCTGACGGACAAACTGATCCGAGTTTCAAGGGGACATAAGGTATAATTAGGGGTAATAACCGAAGTTTACATTCGTGATGATGTGATTCATCAAACTCATAACTCTTCCATGCAATTCCTCGCAATTACAAACATTATACTGCAAAATATTGGAAAAAAGTGGATCGCATTGGACATTTTCATTGGACGTTTCAGTGGATTGTCCAATGACATTATTGGACATTTTAGTGGATTGTCATTGGAAAATCCACTGAAACGTCCAATGAAAATGTCCAACGCGCCGCAAAGATTGTTGAAAACCGATTAAAATGTCCGCGGCGCGGTGGTGAATGCAAGGCGATCCACTTTTTTCCCAATATTTTTCGGTGTAATATTTGTAATTGCGAGGAATATCATTGAGCTTTCCTATTTGCAGTCCCCTAGTTCTTCACTTTAGGTCACCTCCACGTCGGTTGCTATACTGTGTGTTACCATGGCAGCGTTGTTATTTGTAAATTTCACTTCTATGTTCATCGTTGGTTTTTTGCCTGCGTTGATTGGATGTCAAACATATTTATCTATGTTCTCTGAGCAACAATATTTTCTTATTTGACGTTCTTTAAAGGAAGTGTCAATCGATCCGAGTTGAAGTACTGTTATTCATTTACGCTATACCCAGAGTCTTCCGGCGGGAATATAAGTTCACGTTAGGAAACGTTTTAAACTTAATGAATCTGGGTTAGTCTTATTTTTCATTCAGATTCCGGTGGAGGCGGGGTAAAGTCCTCGCCTGCCAAACAGGATGTCGCGGGTTCGAGTCCCACCTGGGTAGGTTTCCCCTGTCCATGGCATGGTTGTTCGTGTACGTGAATTTTTTAAATTATTTGTATAATCCGGTATAAATGGCCGATATTAACCGCATTCGGTGGTTTGGGAATAAAATAGATAAAAATAAAATGAATAATTGTGCTTCTGACATATTGATAATTGAGGTTCTTGATTATGGAGTGATGTTGGTAAAATTACTGAGAAAAATTAACGGAGCTCATTTACAGTTATCAATTACGCGTAGTTATTAGTAATCAATTACGTGTACAAATTACTGATTTTAAATAGCAATCACTAAATTTGCAGTTACAAATTTTTGATTTTCCGTTACCTCCGCGACGGTTGTTGTGTTATGTGTAAACGTGGCAGTAGCGCTCGCGAAACTATTGTTTTCTCCAGGATCACCGACACGGTAGAAACAAAAAATGAAGAATTTTATTGACTCATCAGTTTTTCTTTTTATAAAAAAAGAGTAAAAAGTAGTCAAAATAAACAGAGAATTTCTGTTTATCTCTTTATTACTGTCAGTGTCCTCAGGTGAAAATGACAGAACTACTGGAAATCACAGTCGCAGTGAGTTCGAGTATATACTGATTTCACTGGCAGTAACGGCTACTTCTCTTCAATCACAGGTAGCGACATATCGTTCATCACTTGGCAGCAGCCGGAGCTTCACAGAATCCACAGTCACAGTGATTTCGAGTATTAAATTTCTCTGGAGTGACTGTTACTTTTCAGTAACGGTGATTCAACAGTTTGCGATATCATCATCACTAGTGCGCCAAAGAAAAACCTTTCCCGGGGAAGAAATTCTCGGACACCGTGGAACAAAACAGTACACTTTCCAGGTCTTCTCGAGTGGAATTGAATTTCCCTTGATGAATTATTTTCTTCCACTATAAAGAAGTTTTCGAACTAATCTTTTAATTGTTAATAAAAACTTTTGGGCTATGTCGCTGCGTCAATTTTGTAATATAAACATGGACACCGGCCTTAAAATAAGTACTTGGCAAGCCGTAATCCGAGAAAAAAAATCAACAACCTACATATACAACATTATGTTGTATATAATCCCTTATATATAACAAAAATGGCGGGAAAAGCACAGCACGCATGAACCAATGAGGTTACACCTGATGGGGTGTATATATACTGGACAAATTTCGAAGAACGGCATTCGTAAGATCCCCTGTGTATGATCAGCAAGTCGCTGCTCGAAACGTCGGGAGACATGGACGATATCAACCGGTGGAAAACCCGAGAAACTGTTCTGCAACTGATACGCCGGGAAAAACTAAGATCATAAATCGACAACCTACTCCGCCAACCTCCCGCTCCCCTCCCCTTACCCCCTCACATTGATGCTTTTGTAAATGAATAAAAATTCTTACTTCATCAGATTCCCTTGAGAAAGCGACCAGCATCGGTCGGGAAACGTTGGGGCTACCCGAAAATTGACGAGGCGACATAGCTCAGAAGTTTTTATTTAACGCGACGAGTACCCGCAAAAGATAATTCACTTACTCTTGATTAACATTGTAATATTCAATTATAAGTTTTCCTGGATATAACACAATTACTAATACCAATTATTTTTTACAGAGCGCGACCCAAGTTTCAATGAATTATCATCATCTTCAGGCGCAAATTATGATTTGAAAATTAAGGCTATTAAGCGTTATTATATTTAATTTATTTTATCATGTGAATTCTATGATTAGGGTTTTTTTTATTTTGTTGTATTATATATCCAATAATGCTTTTATTTCGCTTTATTTCACCATTATTTTGCTTAATTATGCTAAATAATCCGCCATTGATCTGTTGGCATAAATGCGAAAACCGAAAGGCTGCATATAGCGTGTCAAAGCTAAAAGATACTATGAGTAAGAAGGGCCTATGAGACCTATTGGCAAGAAAAGCGCTGAGCCTGTCAGATCCATTGCTCCCGAGGGAAGGTTAAGGCTTAACAGTATGGTTTAAAAAATAATTACGATTAATCTAAGTGTGATAGGCATTGTTAATGCTAATGTTTATTCTAAATCAATAATTGTATAAACTGATCAACAATAGTTGCTCTCCACAATCAAACCAAATATCCTCCTGGAATACATAGATGCAAATGGCGCAAAGCAGTTATTCGTGTTTTTGACCGTGTTTCACCAATTTTAAAACTCTGAAAAAAATTAAGAATATACTTTAGAGCAGGGGTAACAACATCTATTTTTTCGGCGTGTCTATTGTTTTGCTAATTTTTTTAATTAAATTTTGAAAATTTCCAACGTATGTAAAAGTTTAGTTTTCGCTCAAAAACTTTTGAAAAAAAAATCAGGGTGGTTGAACATAATTGTATTTACATTTTAAAATCAAGAAAACGATTTTACAAAAATAAAAACTGGAGATATGGTTAAAAAACTAAAAATCGTGTTTCAATTATTTTTGGGTTATTATCCATTGTTAAGACCTGAAACTTTGGGAAAAATCATAATTTTGGATGCACCTTAAGTGTACATTTTTTATTTTTCAAAACATTGGGGGGAACTTTTCACCATCGGAGAGATGATGAGATGGAGATTTGAAATGTAATATTTTTGGATGGTTAGGATATTTTTGATTCTATTTTCCGAATGGAAGCAAATACTTTATTGAGGTCTTAGGTGCTAAGGTTTTCATTTTTGGAAAAACTTGGTATTAATAGTGAATTGGTTGGAAAATTTTCCAACAGTTCGGACGATATAAGATATAATACAATGGTCGCATTTGTTTGTATCGGCCAGATTCAATTTAGCTGTTAAATGCATTCTGTGAAATCAAGTTCTCTTTCCTTCTACACTGGAAATACCTAATTTAGAATTCTCTCATTCCGAGAAAAAGTGATTGGACTTCGTCAGAGAAACTTTTTCAAATTTGCTATTAACTATATTAGACAAAAACATGGGCTTATTTGTTGCTCACTAGCTTAAAATTGTAACAAAGACACATGCCGGTAGGGAGTCAGAAGAGGAGCAAGTACCCGCTGGAAAAATAAAAACACGGTCAAATTCAAATGATGACAATGATAAAAAATTGATGGAAATAAATGAGGTGGTGATTATAGTATAAATAATCAGTCTGTCAGGGGTCGGAAGCGGGTTTTATTTTGTAAATCTACATCTACATACTACCCCAAAAGCCGCCTAAAAGGCCTGTGGCTATAAATGTAAGGACACCAACCGTTTACACACAAAAAGTAAATGCGAAATTACGATTAGCATTTATTAAAGCCCTTGTGTGGAGGGTACATCAACATACTGCACCGCAAGCCGCCTGAAAGGTGTGTGGCAGGGGTTGTTAGGACACCAGAAGTTTACATAAAAAGAAAATGCGAAATTAGGATATGTATTTAAGTCCCTTATGGTTCGGGGGAAAACAAATTCTCATATCTATCCGTTCGGCTAAATATCTCTCTTCATTTATCGCTTCTATCGGACCTGGAAATATAGTGGGCCTCTAATAGGTATTAAGTTCTCCTTGTCGCTCTGAAAGATATCTATTCTCAATTGTTCAAGCAGTCTAAGCCTAGCGCGCAGCCCCCGAGTCTCTAGCTGCTCTCAGCCTAATTCGTTTAACATCTGGGTAACGCTGTCTGTACGCCCGTAGCAGTTTGTGACGAACCGCACACCCTTCCTTTGTATTTTATTCAGTTAAAGGCTAAAGTCTTTCTGCACCGAATCCCATATGCTCGCTGCATATTCAAGGTGCGATCGGACGAGTGTGAAATATCACCTTGCTTTTACTTTGTCATCCGAAAATCTTCCCACAATACGTTCGACGAATCCTAATTTCTTCCGGGCGATGCCTCAAATACTCCTTAAATGTGATCCTCACGAGAGGTTCGAGGTTATCGTAACTCTCAGGTACTTCACGTCGTCTTTTACCTTTATTTTAAATCCATCCACAGCATGAAAGTGGTTATAGTTGGACCAACTATCCAAATATAAAGATGACTTGAGTCATATTGTGTTCTCTTGAATAAACAGCGTAAAAACATTGGAGAAAAATAGAGTTATCATACAGTCCGTTCCAGCTCTCAAGCATCGATGTTTTTAGAAGCAATGTGGAATCGATTATCCCCACTCTCAGCCTGGAACACTGCTCATCCCCTCCCCTGGGAATCCGCCATTCATATGCGGCGGAGGCCGGGGCGGGAATAGGACAAGGGGAAAAAATAATACCCACGTGTGTGACGTCCCCTTATGAAAACAACTGCTAAAAATGAAAGGGATTTTGAATGAAGCTCTTTTTCTCGCCCTCGCTTCCATACTAGCATTGTCCACGCTCTTCCAGTCTTTCTTTCTCGCCAGTCGGACCGTGAAATGCTCATAAAAAAAGTTACGCTGCTATTTTTTTAAGTTTCATTATTTCACATTTACTTTTCATCTCGTATTTCGTGTTTATTTTCAGCAGCGACCGTTGTTTTCTCCTTCCATCTTATGTATACTCGTGTGGGTGCTGGAAAAAAAGTAATCTGCCCCGTTAATATTTATCCCCATGATCCGCATAGCTTTTTAAACGGTGCAATTAAGGTCTTAGTAGCTCCCCGTCAAATGGTAAGCATATGTTCATGATTAATGACATTATTGGAGTTAACTGAAATGCATTTAGTATTTGTGCTTGAGGCAACAAATTGACAGCCGTATGAACCGTTATCAGGAAAGATTTAGGAGTATTCCGATAGGAATATTGAGCTCTTTGTTAACAGATGTGGTCTAAAAATTGTAAAGACTTTCTTTAATATAAAGCTTTCATTGGCAATATGGCATTTAACAAAATATAAGGAATCGGATCTAATGATTGAAAATCAAATATCAATTATTAGGCGAAAGAAATACGTTTTTAGAATAAAAAATATATATTTTCCAAAAATTTAATTCCATTCAGTACCACACAAAATGCCTTGTTAGGCATGTGGCGGAAGGCACTAAGAGTTATTCTGGGTAAAAATAAGTACCTGATAATATTAGCCACCGAGAGTTCAATGTAACATTTTTAAGCCTTGGATTGTACGGGTAAAACGAATTCTTATACATACCTGCTCGGCAAAGATATTTCTCTTTTTTATCCTGTAAGTTGGATCTGGCTGATATCCGTTAGTAATTGCTCAAGTAATAGAAGCCTTGCACATAGCCTCTGAGCAATTAGCCCCACGTAACTTAATAGGCGAAAAATTTGCGTGACACTCTTAGTTACTCATATGAGTTTCAGACAAAATTCATACTTCTCCAAAATTTAGTGTGGACTTCGCAGCTTCCATCACAGTGGTTGACGAGTTTATCGTAATCCTATTCATAGGCGGCTGTAGTCAGTGGGTTTGAAGTGGCTTCAAGGTATTTTAAAGTATCTGAGGGGCTTTAATAATGAGCAGTTGAAATGCAATCTAAGTTCTTATCTCTAACCCAATAATAATGTCGTACAGTGAACTAATCCTCTTACGAACACTTAATAAGTGGCTTGATGCGTGGAAAAATTAATCCGCATGTAACCGTATGCATGCATTAAATCTTTTTTCTCCTGAATGGAAACAAATAGAAATATGTGTATTGTTTTAAAATGAGCGCTCACTCTGTATCAGTACTTGACAGGGATGTCAGCGCTTTGTAACAGATAGAGCTCTAGCAGTAGCATCGAGAATGCGAACTGTTTTGGATACTTAAAATGATGACGTATTCCTTACATAAACTTTTCTGCATTTGTGACACCAATTATATTCATTTACAGTTGAAGGTGACATTTGGTGATGTAGTTCTGGATCTTTGATCCATACGAAAAATGTAAAAAGTTTATCTATACAATTTTTTTTCTCGTATTTGTGACGTAGGGTGAGCTCTGATCAATCAAGTATTCAAGGCACTATTAGATCTTAGTAGCATTAAAATTATTATACAGTGTGTCCCAAAAAGAATGACCCGATTTTTAATAAGATTATTTATTAGGAATAAGGGCTTAGCATTAACATATTGTATACTAAATTACTCACAAAAGACAAAAGTTTATAAAAAGTCATCATAAAAGTTCAATATGTCCTCCATTGGCTGCGCGGACGACATCTAGCCGATAGCTGAATTCATCCCAAACTGAGCGTAAGGTGTCTTCTGTCACTGAAGCTACAGCAGATGATATTCATGTTTTTTGTTCATCAATGTCACGAGGTAAGGGAGGAACGTATTCACGCTGTTTAACATTTCCCGAAAGGAAAAAATCGCATGGTGTTATGTCAGGGGACCTAGGAGGCCAAGAGTGTAAAGCCTGTTCTCGCGGTCCTGTACGTCATCTTCAGCGAGACTGGCTGCACCTTATTGTTAGACCTAATTGTTAGACCAATGGTCTAAGGGTTTTACGCTCCATATCAGCGCTCGTAGTGACATTAAGCGGATTTTTCTAAAATTCTAAACAATGCCGATCACATCTAGCGCTGTTTCGCTTGCCTAGTGACATTTATTTCAATATTATTACAAGTTAAAATCGGGTCATTCTTTTTGGGACACTGTACCTAATATATATTTTAGAGATGTACTGGAAGGTTTTGGTGGGGGGAATACTGAACGGGAAGCGGTATAAAGAAGTAGGGGATCAATTGAACAGATGCTACTTATGGAGCATGTTTCTGTATGGGAGTAAGGCTTGGACTTGGCATGAATAGAAAAGTACCGTTTGGAAGTATTTGAAATATTTTGCTACCAAAGAATGATGAAGTTAAAGTGAATCGACCGAGTAAGTAATGAGGAAAGGTGAAGAAGAGTGAGAGAAAGGAGATGTCTTCTAAAAAACGAGAGAGTATTACGGGCCAATTTACCAATCGTTGAATTTGCTAGTGGTTGGCCACATCATGAGGCATGATGCCCTGATGAAGACAATCTTCTAAGAACAAGTCGATGGAAAGATGAGAAAAGGACAGACTCGAATGAGTTGCATAGGGCAGATTAAAAAGGATGTGAAAGAGAAGAAATACGTCACCATGAAACGACTGGAAAATAGATGGGTGGATTAGAGGTCAAACGAATCTTGGGCATGTGGGTCAACTCTTATCGAGATTCCCACAGTGTTAATTTATCCATAACGGCTAACATTTCAAGCTCCGACTCGGGGCTAATACTTGGGGCTGAATTTTGTTTGATAGAACGTTGAAAACGAACGTTGAACCTGAACGTAATGGAGAAACTAACCCGGTGGGAACCCCAAGAAGAGTTTACCCACATCATTTGCCGGAAAGCATGAAATCATAATTCAATCTTAGGCTAGTTTAATAATGCTTTCATCTCTTAGAGAATAAATCGTGGGTGCTAATTAGGTTTGTGAAAAATGAGCGTATAAGAGCCTGATGAGAGAGTAAGGATTGGCACCTACGCTTAATATCCGAGTGATGAAAGTATTTTTTTTATTTGCTGTGAATTTGATACTGCTATTGGTAAAAGCGTGTTTTTTTAAATATTTTACATTTTTTCATCATAAACTGATTGTGGAATGTAAAAAAGTTTAAATTTGAATGACGAAATTTCGGAATGGACGTTTAAACTCGTTTCCTTCGGCAACATTCATGCCAAGAGTTCTAGAAAAAACTCGCACATTCGAGAGATTCAACTTTAAAAATAATTTTCGCATGGAACCTAAGTTATTTAATTAGAGAAAAATGGAGCGAAATTTTAAATGCCTGACTATTGAATATTTCATTGCCATCAGAAGCGAATGATAACAAAGATATTGTATTGTCCACTTATTTTATAATAAAAGCTTACAACATGTATATTACCTGATGTTGATTGTGTAATAATCGAAACACGTGTTGTAAGCTATTATAATAAAGTTAGTGGGCAATAAGATATCCTTGTTTATCATTCAATATGTTGTTCCACGATATCTCTCCGCAAAAAAATTGACTTTAGAAGCGAGCAGTTTTGCAAAGCCGATTTCGAGCCGATCAGAAAATGGAAAGTTGGTTAAATATCAATTACAAGATGCCATTGATGAAACAGACAAATAGACGAAGCATTTTCAGAAAAAAAGATTATGAAAAGATTAAAATATCGAGGAATAATTGCCCTTGGAAACTATTTCCATGGAGATGTCTGTTTGTTTTACATCATAAACCACCACACAGAAAACATCGCTGGCATTTTCCTTTTCAACACTCTCGAAGACATAAAAAAAATTTCAAACCAACGTATTGTGAGATACAAAAAAGTCAAAATTTGAAAGACGAAATTCCAGAATGGACGTTTAAACTCGTTTCTTTTGGCAGCACACAGGCCAAAAGTTCTTGAAGAATATCACGCTATCTTGAGATGATTAAAAAATGTTTTTCCATTTAGAAATTTAGCAAATTTATTAGACCACATCCGAATAAAGTTTCAAATGCCCCATTGTTGAATATTGCATTTTCATCAGAAGTAATCATACTTGCAAAGCCGTTTTTTAGTCGATCCTACAATGGGAAGTTGGTTAAAAATCAAATGCTAGGTTCCATTGATAAAAGAGATAGAATAGACTGATTAAAAAAATTCAGAAAATGCCTATAAAATGATGAAAATATCGAGTAATTATAGCCATTTTAAAAATATGCCCTTGCAGATGTGTGTTTGTTTTACATTTTCAACCCCTTTGGGCTTACAGGAGGAAAACATCGCAGGCGTTTTCCTTTTCATCTCTCTCGAGAACATACAAATTTTCCCCAACCTCTTCCCTCCCCCTCATATCTCTTGCGGCGTCCGGAACCCAAAACGGAAATTAAGATAATGCGTTCGGGAAAGCTCCTGGCTTGCACGTGACGCGTCGGTAGACATGAAGAGTAGTATGAGAAGACGTCGAACTGCAAGAGAAAGGATGGTGAAGTGTTTGGGATGCAGAAGGGACGAAAAGTAATGAATGGAAATCCTGTTGGATGAAAGGGCTCTTCCGAAAATCGATTGGGATCGAGATAATAAAAAAAATGATTTTTTTTCTTCCTTTTTTATCTCTATTTTCGTTGAGATGACGTGGAGAGGGAAGTTTTTTTTTGAGGGGATGGGAAAAAGATGAGGGATAGGTCGATGGAACTTGTGGATGGAAGGAATTGGAAACAGAAGAAGGGTGGCAACCCGTTTGGCAGATTATCATAAAATGGAGAGACCTTTCGGGGTTTAGGGGTGTGCACAGTTTTCACGGGGGAAAGAAGTGTGAGATATTGGCGACAAGAGGGCATCGAAATGGCTTTCGAAGAATGGGATCGAGGCCTTGGAGGACTGCATGGACGTTATGTGCGGAATCATTCCGGCCGTGGGTAAAAAATGGCAAGGAAAAATCACGACGGCGATTCAGTAGAAATTGACACAAAAAGAGTAGTATAAAGTAATAGGTGTAATGGGCACATACTCAAATTTGATTTTATTACTGGTTGTAATAAATCTTGAAGAGATACAGTTTCTTTTCGTTTTTCTAAACGTTTTCCGTTTTTCACTCATCTTCCCATATTCGCCGCTTATAATTGATGGCTTTAACCCTTCTTCTGATAAGTTGATGACGTCATGAACTCATGCTGAGCTCTGATACTTCTGATCCTTGCGCATTAGCCTGGTGTGGTTCGTTCTTGTTTAAAATCTTTTTGGCGATTTATTTATGCAGCTCTTTTTGATCGATTAAATGGACCAAAACTTTAATAACGTCACCAACTCATGAGAAGTCCGCGGCAACTCCCTCGTTTATTTATTTACAAATTATGTGAGAATCGCGTGATGAGTTGTACGGTTTCTTCCGTCGTAACTTATCGTTCTCAATCTACCGATTCATTAAAAAAATGCTTTTCCCCTCATACTTATTTTCTTTTTATTTCTGTTCTTTCTTTGCTATTTCCTTTTATTCATACCAATTTAGACCCATAATCATAATCAAAAGTATTATTACAAAAGCATGTTTTCGAGAAAAGCTCATCTAAAATTTGAATTGAACCGAATAATTTTGGCTTCTTAGGGTAGTCCACAGACTACTTCGGTAATAAGAATTGAAGAAAAGTTTAACAGTGGATCAAGGAAATTCCTGGTATATGATGAGAATTGAAGTTTTTGATGATGCTTGGAATATTATCTCATAGTTTGGAAGATCCTTAAAAATGCACATTTCGGAATCAACTAAATTGTCTTCCGAAGTCTGGCTGTGATATAGAGGTTTAAAGTTTGATGGAGGAGAAATCTTGCGGATTCAGCAGGTAGGTGCGGAATATAACCGTTGAAGCTACTACGTAGTTACGTAGCATTACATGGAGTGTTTCTCACTGATTTTGAGTCTCATTGAAAATTTTTCATGTTATATTCAAGGTCGACCGTAATTTGGATTGTTTTGACGTCTTTATGTAGCATATAACCTTCATTTATTTTTATTAAATTTGGGTGAGATTATTTGAAATTATCCAAGCAAATAAATTAAAGCACATTATCAGTGGGCATATGTCTACATTCACTGAAATCGGTAGTAAAATTTTCTTTTAAGCTTCAAAATCACAGAGGAACCTTTTAATCTATACTGCATCTACCTTTTGATATTGTAACTCAAATTTTGCTTTAATGTAAGGAATCACCACCGGCCTCACTTAATGTAAGTTTATGATGTATTCAATACAAAAGTTACTTAGCTTCAACCTAAATAATTTGTGTTAAATATTTTATGAGAGTTGAAACTCACAATTATTAACTTTTTAAAATAAATGTACTTGTCCATTTACATATTTCCGTCATCAAGTAGTTTTTAATTGTATGAAATTCAATACCGACAAAAATAATTTATTGAATTGCTGCAAACTCAAAGGAAATTTACATAGACAGTGTACAAAAGCCTTCATCGGTATATGCACATGGGACCAAAGCGCATTGATATGGCACAATAAGATAGCATGTGATGGGCCCGAAGGGTTCGATTGGTTGGCTACCACGATAGTGTCGCTTATTTGGATTAGAAATTCCATTGCATTCTATGTTCAAGAACAATGATAAATGATAGTATCGTTGTCAAACATATTAATAAGTATTTAATTCGCTAAGTTTTTCGATTAAATATAGTAAAACGAAAGTTGGGCTTTCAGTGTTGGCTACGAGTTTTGATACCTTGACTTTGATTTGAACATGCGCAATATAGAGAATTTTCCCTCTTAGGCTAAACATGTTTCTGATGTAAATAGGATATAAAGAATACATTTCTGGAGAAAAAAGAAATTAAGAACACTTATTGGTCTTAAAAACTAATCTTTCAATACTAATAAGTGCCGTACAATTGAGTGACCTCACCGCTCTTTTTGTGTTTCTTTTGCTTTTTTCAGGACCAGTATAATACATGGAAAGAAGAATGTGCATATCAAAATGTCGGTCTGGGTCAGCCGATTACATTAATATATTTCCCAGCATTTTTATACATGCATGTATTATATACGTAGAAATGTCTATATTATGTAATATATGCATGTGGCCAAGGCACACTGGTATGGCACAATACGATATCACATAATGAGGCTGATTGGCTGGCTACGACGATATCATTTTAAAGTCGCTTATTTTGATTGGAAATCTAATTTCAATTATAATTTACTCTCACGATCAAGGATATTACATACTATAAACATTTATATATCATACCTTGCAAATGCATGCATTACATGCCTAAATAAATGACCTCTTTGGATACCTTTACTGTCGCGAAACGTTTTGTATTTGAAACACGTGAAGTCGGAAATACGCTGACCTATTTGCGCTTCGCTCTGTCTTGCCCGAGAACGGAAATATACCGCAATTCGTTTCAATTTTTCCGCGCGCTCGTCCGTGACGAACGAAGCGCGTGGTTCGCTCCGTAAGGGTTAAACTTCTAAGCGCCGCTGCCTGAGGCTCTCCGAACTGCAATTGAATTCCTCCCGAAAATCAATAGGTCGCTGCGAGCGTCTTTCATTCATGGGAGCTGTATGCTCTACGTCATTCAGTGTTCGGTATGTGCAGTGCATTTACCTTCTACATTCTCGGCACAGGGATGAATTCATAGCTTCGGGGCACTTTGATGGAATTGATCAATATGCGCCTTCGTGGTTTTCCGGAAAACTATCTTTTCTCAGAGTATTTGACGTCACATATCGATGGCTAAGTTCTAACAACACGTATCTCCAAAATAGCAAGTTTTCATGAGAACAAAAAAACCGATTAATATTTTTGATTTTAGGCTGAAATTAAAAACCAAAAGTTCATAAAACTGAAAAAGAAGCATTCATTTGCAAATAAAGAGTTGTTTTTTGCTTGTATTTTATTTTTTTAATGTCATTACACTTTGTCTAAGATACCTGTCTCAAACCGGCCGAAAATGAAAGGTACGTGTTGTTAGAACCTAGCCATCGATATATTGTTTGATTGCTATTATTCATTCATGTTTACTTAAAAATTGTTTCTAAATTTTATTTCAACTAAATATGTTCGTAACATTAACTCACGGCGTTTTATGTTGATCTCACAAAGCATTAGGCACTGATTGTATAAATGCTCTACGTTGACTCTTCTCTAATTCCTTTGAAATAATATCTCCCTAAGTTTGGCAAAAATTCACTAAAAACTAGGATAAATGAAACTAATTCTATAAAGTTAAAATCAAGAAAAATGATAAGACATTAATAAATATAATTGATTATTTATCATAGGGTTTAATTTTATAAAGCTTCTCGTACATGGTATACCTGCTTGTTCAATTTTTAGCAATCAATAAATCTGTTAGAGAAACTTGAGGCAAATATTTTTTTCCTCTGTGAAACTACAAAATGTGTTAGATTGAATTTCATAAAATATTTACTTATTTTTACTTGATCTTTTCTATTACGGTCGAGTTTGCCATGATGACTTTTTTCGATAAAAATTGCTATCACAAAATTAATCACAGTTCCTTGATTATTCCTGGTCTCTTTACTGATTGCAGTTTTCTAATATTGTAGTGAAGCCCGAACACAAGCAACAATTAATAAGAAATGTATAAGAAATGGTAAACAGTGGCACTAACACTAAAAATATTTTAAATATTATGATCGTGAAAGCTTGTGGGCAAATAGTTAAAGGCCATTATTTATTTTTGGCAAGGGAATGTTTTCTCTCCATTGAATTTGTCACAGAAATTATATATTGAAGTCAATTCTTGTAGTATCTTGATAACATTTGAATAGTGCTTAATATATAATTTAAATTTCATTATAGCGCATTTAAATATGTTTAACTAGGTTTAAGAACTGAGTGTAGAAATGGAACTCGTAAGTATTGATAAAAGCCCGATGGAGAGAATGAAGGTGTCGCATTGAGAATTTCTCAATTGAAAAGAATTTATTTAAGAATATTTATGCTGAAATGAACTTACTTTAAAAATGTAGCAGTTTTTCACAAACGATTTTTTTCGCTGTATGATTATTAACTTACCACTATAAATGACGATAACGCTGGACCTTTGGATGAAACGTGAGATTTTTCTCACATCGTCACTGTAATTATTATTTTTTTCGTTACAACATGGAATTCACAATAAACCTTCATTTATTGACTTGATAAAAAACAAAAAGGGTTAGCTTTTATTCGTCCAGTTTCAAATAAAGGAAGCGTCCTTATAATACCGAAATATTTTTCAATTTAGACATGATATCCGAATGTGTATTATTTTTTCGGCTCTCTCCCTGACCTCTGTAAGATATATAGAGCCTGCTTTACTCTCATACACCCCAACAGTCCTTTATTTGGCTTCCCATTCTCTTCCTCGTTTTCCTCTTCCTCCCCGCTCCTTTATTCCTCGGAACGCTTAGGTTTCTCCGAAAAAGAGCAAAATGGAGTGGTTGGGAACGAATTTAATAGTTTGGTTATGTAGCGACCTCCCAAAAGGGCGGATTTTTTCTCCCACACAATACGTTGGCTTAAACGGAAAAGAAAACATTCTGGGGGTTATTATGTACTTCCGAATACAAATGAGCATATTCAGAGAGGTGTTAGATTTTCAACGAACCATTCAATCGTTCAATGAATCATTCATTGCTCGAGGCACTAATACCGGATGTTTCAAGATGAATTGCGGAGTTTTGACGCTTTCTAATATTTATTACTTTATAAACTTAGAGCTACAAACACGCATAAAAAAGAAAGATCAACTCTAACAGTGCAACAGAAAAGCCTACATTTGAGTAATATTCGTTCTACGGCACGCGTCAAGACGATATAAAAGTACTTCTCAAACGTTGATTAGTGTTTCGAGTAATTATTACATCATCTGATGTAGTCACGTTTCTTGATTCGCAAAGGTCAGTTAAAGTGGAGGCATGGGTGTTGTTATAACGTGGAAGATCACACTCGAAATAGATACGGAATGCACGTTGCACAGTATCTTCAGATTCCGTCTTTGGAAACTGTTCAAAGCTTTCTTTCCTTTAGTCACCATGTTTGCTAACAGAGCTAACTAGCGGATGGCGGCGGAAAAATTGGATGCACATACGTATTTTTGTCCATAAAAAACTGTTTCAGTTTCTCTTTGTTTTGTTGTATAACTTACAGATGTAAGTTAAGTGTAATTAACTGCTGAAGCACGCCCATGCTTTCACTAGTTGCCATCTTTGCTACTAGCAATTTTTAACGGATTGTGGCGAAAAAATTGGGTTCACATGCACATTGTTGCCAAAAACAAAACTGTTTTAGATGCTCTTTCATTTTATACATAATTTACAACTGTAAGTTAAGTGTAATTAACTTCTGAAACGCGTCCTTGTTTTCCCTAGCCGCCATCTTTAGGCTAGTAGCGATTTCTAACGGATGGCGGCGGAAAAAATTGGGTCCACATGCAAATTGTTGCCAAAAACAAAACGGATTTAGTCGCTTTTTCATTTGAAGTATTGTATGTTGCGTAAGTTAAGGGTAATGAATACAACAAAGCCTTAAACCCTCTCTATTCATTTTTAAATACCGGGTATTACATATGAGGATTCTCCTCAAGGCCTGTGATAAAAAAGCTATAAATATCGCTGTTCATCCAAATTTATAATCGTGACTAGTATAAAAGCTAGCGGAGTAATAACTTTTCTATTCTATTCATCGCGACTTCAATAACTATATAGCTCACAAATAAGACTAAATGTGTCCCCCTGCACTTTTTGCATCGCTGCGCGTTTTTTTAAATAACTTTTAAACACTTCACAAGTTGGATAGTCACATACAATCATGCTCGCGTTGGTGAGATCGTGGTGGTTCGTGGTTGGTACGAACGAAATTCCAACCGGCGACCTACGAATATTACAACAGAGATTCTCAAATCGGCCTTTCAATGTGCAATATTTCACCGCGCATTTAAATGTGTTTGCAAAAGTCGCCACTCGTGTCGCTGGCGGGCGAAGCGATCCAGATTTCACAGAAAAATAAGCATTAATCGGGGCTGTGAACAAAAATTTATATTTCAAATGATATAATCTGTTTAATTAATAACTCTTCAATGCTATTTCCCGCAATTGTCAAATACTATTTTTCAAAATATTGGAAAGGAGTGAATAGCGGTGCACACATCGCCGTCCTGCGAACATTTTTGAAAACAGATTGAAAGGCGACCGAAGTGGCAACAGAAATTAAACTTCTATGAGATGGAACGGGACCTCCTCCATGCAGTCTTCTTGCAGTGACCTCTCCGTTAGCGAGCAAGTGTGTTACCTCGGCACCAACAAGGCCGGCAAATTGTAGGGTCCTCTCTCCAGAGGTAGCTAGCTGGTACTTGGAGAGTCGTCCGCCGAGAGGCGCCCCGGTCGGATGAATGGGAGGCTCGGATCAATCTGAGGGGGTTGGGAGAGGGGAGTGGGTGGGAGGGGGAGTTCGGTGCGTGAGATGGGACGAGGGGGTGGGGAATGTTCAACAGCCTGGTTTCCCTCCCAACCCCTTGGACGCCTACGTGAAAGAAACCACCTGATGCTACTGATGCACTCCCCCACTCACGGGGGTGGTTGAGATTTCCCATTCTCCACCCCTCTTCCCCCCTCCCCAAATAGCACCCCGTTCTCCCCTTTAGGACGTCTTCCCCCCTCTAAAACCTATTCCCATCCCTGAAACTTGCAACTCGTCTCAGCTGGGAGGATGTGATTTAAGGTTTAGTGGCGGAATACCTCATGTAATCTTTCGTCACCGCTTGCTCACAGGCTGAGAAATTCCCTCAGCCTCTTAGACCTGAAAGAGTATTTTACGCCGAAAGTATGCATTTTCCTCATTTTTGTACTGAAATAGAACTGAAAAATATTAATCCGCAGACAAAATTCACTAGTTCATTCTTAACTTATGTGAGTGGGATTCCTTTATGAGGTTTCTGGGATAGTTCACTTTTACTTATACCACTACTTTTTAAGGTATTAAAATCATTTTTTAAGTATTAAAATTAATATTAATTGAAAGTATTTTCTTTTAAAGTATTCAAGAAACCTTATAATCCGCTGAGAGCTGAGTATGCTGAAGCGGAGAATGAATAAAATACGATGCAAGCGGCGCTCAGCACTTAGTGATACTCTTAGATCAGGAAATGATAAAAAAACAGGTATATCATATAAGTTATAATGGGATTGAAGAGGTTAGGATGAGCCATATTTAGATGAAAACGGCCGTAGGCTATTCCATGTATGTGGCCCTTTCACCTCCCCTTTTTAAGTTTATTAATTGCATAAGAGGCTATAAAATTAATCATTACCAATATCAATGCGTCAATGTGTGAAATGAAACATGCTGTGAGTGGAATTCGTGCGTAGGTTTCCGCGGCGTTGTTCACGATGACTGCTATTTTCCGGGTTCTCCAGCCGCGTCTGTCGTTTATGGTTGACTACAGTTTCGGAAGCCATCCTGCTTCCGTCTTCAGGTCGAAGGTGAGAAGTTTTCATTTTTTGCCGTCTTATATAGCACTGGCCGATCTCCTCCTGTGCGCTGATTGGTCAGAACTCTCTTCCAAACGTTGCTGATTGGGTAGCCGTTGTCCCTGTTAATATTTTGTCTTTTGTGAATTTCAATTGCTTCCCTGATTTGCCTTGGGTAGTAGCGACTCTCTTTTGCCACTATCTTCGCTTTTTCGAATTCAATGTTTCGAATTCAATAAGAATTCGAATTCGAAGACGGAAGCAGGATTGCTTCCGAAACTGTAGTCAACCATAAACGACAGACGCGGCTGGAGAACCCGGAAATTAGCAGTCATGCTGTGAGTGGTACTGAACCGTTCTAAAAAATAAATGATTGTGTTCAATGTTTTTAGTATAGTGTAATTTTAATTTATCTGACAATTTGAACCCACTTGATGTTGAGGCCCTAGGCTGAAGCCTAATTATCAAATAGGAAAATCAGGCCCTGCGCTTGGGTATTTTACTTGGGTGTCAATTCTCCTGTACGAGAAGGATGCAAATTTTCTAAGAATTTTCCTTCTGGGATCTTCATATTTCACCTCTGAAGATTATAAATGATAACTTTTTCAATACCATTTTTGGGTTCTAATCTCTCTCGGAAACTCCCAAATTATTTCCTCAAATTATGACGAGGCCATGGGAGAGGAATTGGTTCTCTACCCTAAATGCGTAGTACATACACGCCTGCAGCTGAGTCTCGATAAGTAGGTAAGTAAGATGAGCTTTACCCTCTCCCGTCCAAACCAACCTTCGAGTTGCATCACTGAGTGAGTGAAAGAATGTCTTGTATTGATCCACAATTTAAAGTTAAACACACCGACCCAGTATTTTTAATATTAACTGTCATTATCAAGGCAGTTGGCGATTAACCATCGTACCTGGTCTGAAGTGTTTTTAATTAAATGATATGGGATCATCATTATTTTTCCTAATGGATTATTTTAATTTATGGATTATTTCTTAATGGATTTTCCTAATGGACCTACTATTTTTCTCAATGTATTCGTGAAATGGTAAAACAAAAACTGAGAGAAGGCAGTGATTCCAATGTCCGACGATTACTTTGGACGATAGCCTCTTCAGACCCGTGAGTCTCCGAGCTGTTTTATTAATATTTCAGACTCATTTCACAATAAAGGTGGATGGAAAGAATGTCATCACAATGAAATTTGAATGAAGTATTTATTAAAAATATCTTACAGGATGGTTACCTTGGGATTTTTTGATAATATTTTTATGCACTACGATAATACAAAGAAATTATTCTCATCAAGAATACTTTATTACCATTCATTAATTTTAATTTATATTATCTTGACAAACATTATTTATTAGTTTTAAACTACTGAATACGTAGCTTAACGGAAACAGTTGACGTCGCACACTCATCTTGCTTGCCATTGTGTCATCCATCTTGTTTTACGAATACAAAACAAAACACGTGTGGCACGTAGTGGCATAATCGTGTACTACGAGGTACAAAGAAGTGCATCGTCGGGTTTAAATGACAACATTTCACACTTGAAGGATTATAATAATAAAAACGTGGAGGTGAACGTGTGTGTACCTTGGATCTGAAGAGGACAGGCAGGGGTAGAGCTCATTCTATCTCAAGAACTCAGCCTAAGACCGGGTGCGATTCCCGGCGGTGGCAGAGATTTTTCATAGACTGCCCGATCCCTGCTTGAGTGCTTTATTGAGGGAACTTCATGCACAGCACTCCGTCCGTCGGATGGGACGTTAAGCCGTGGACCCCTGGACACGTTCTCCTCGTTTATAGGAGGTTAATGCCGATGGCGCGTGCCGAGTTTCAATCCAACCTTTCCCTACCCTTCTCTCGTGGTGCAAATATCCTAATCCATTTTTTTCTAAGTCTGCACGGCGTTAATTATGCTTGGAATCACCAAGATTTGAATTAAGGTCCCATCAAAGGAAAAAAAACTAGTCATCTCTGGACCACAACGCTCCAATATGGCTTATAGCATGATAAAGAAAGTGTTCGTGGCGTGGTGTGGTGAAGTGGCGTTCACAGTCAGAATGCTTCATATAATATTTTTTCAACGCTTTGTTCAAAAACTCGGCAAGATCTTTCTCCAGCCATGCTCCTAAAGTGAAAATTTTCCAAAACTTGCTTCAAAGATTTTTTTCAAAAGATAAGTATCTCATTTACGCATTTTTATTTGGGTGTAAATCGTCCTGTAAGACCGTAATGCAATTTTTTACAAAAAGAGTTTTTCGTAATCTGCGTCCATAATATACGAAGATTGGAAATAATACTATTTCGAATATAATATATTATTCTCAATTGACGCATGATGTGGAATACCAAAAAGTGAGAGAAGATAAAGTTATAATTGCTGAACGATTGGTTTGTAAACTTAAGTGAGGTTAGAGCTTACCTCGTGCTAAGCTACTGGCGCATTAAATTTTCAGAATTGGAGAAGAAAAATTAGTTTCTCAGCTTGAGTCTGAACCGCAAAAATTATCTTTGAGGGTATTTAAAAATGGCTATACCAGGGTTTGATCCAAGGACCTATAAGTAGGAGCACGCTCTATCTAATTTTATAGAGGAAAATGATTTTAAAGAGGAATCTCCGTCTTATTCATGGTCGTCAAAAGATTTTGTCTTGTTATGCGTCCTGAGAAATTTAAGCCTTTGAAAGGCATTTTGATTGAATACCGTCTGATCTCCTGTATTACCCGCCGTGGTAATATGCCGTAAAATTTCCCCGTATTTATTTATGTACTTAGTTCTCATAGAATATTGATCCTTGAGAGTACCTAACCAAGAAGAAAATTCTTCTTTCAGCGAATGTTATTTTCAAAATAATCAAATCACAAATCACTTTATCAAAATCAAATCAAAAATCACTGTTTTGAAATAAAATAAAAAAATTTGAATGCTTGATTACAATCATTTTAGTACAAAAAAATGTACCTTTACTAACATATGCGTCCTCAATATGGGGTTTTTGTCATGCCGCACTTTAATAAATATATCCCTTTTTATTGTTAATGTAATTTATTTTGCAATAATTTAATTCCATGACTTAATAATTGAATGATACTGCTGTGCTCATAAAGTATACCATTATACTGATACATTAAATAATGTAAAATTATAGGGAACATCATCACAAAAGCTAATTAATTTTACTCAGTTAAACTGAAGCCGTGGAGGTGTATGGTTTTAAAGAAAGACGTGCAAATATACCCTGGTACTTTGAGCTGCCCTTTCCGATAAAGAAGAAAATTCTTCTTCAAGCGTTTGTAATTTGGCCTAAAATCGGATAAAATTTCAATGTCCTGCCTTTGGAAAGCGATGGCTAAGTTATAACAACACGTATCTAAAAAATGGCAAATTTTTAGAAGAGCAAAAAGACGATTTATTTTTTTAATTGTATATAATCGTAATTGAAATTAAAAACCAAAAATACATTAAACTAAAAAAGAAGCATACATTTGCAAACAAAGAGTTGTTTTTTGCTTGAATTATATTGTTTATTAACAGTATTAGCAATATTAACTCGGACCGGGCAAATTTTGAGATACGTGTTGTCAGAACTAAACCATCGAAATACTTTTACCAATGGCAAGCGTCGCAAAAATAGTTTGCTAAGCAAGGCTACAAGAATATAGGATAGATAGAATTGGAAATTTTTGTAAGCGGTATTTGTTGATGGAATGGATGCATTCATCTTCATGTCTATGAAAATTATGGTAACTTATTCACAGTCTTCTTCCTGTTAGTAATTAACTCTGAGTGGAATGGAAAAGAATAAGCTATTTAAGAGATAACCTATCGTTTTTTCTGAGACACTAAAATCTATTCCTAGTGAAGGAAGCGTTGGTGGAAGATATCACGGATGAAAAATGTTTCCCTAATATATATCAGGGATGATAGACGTATATCCTTATACGATAATTGTGATTTATGGCGTAAGTAAGCAGCCACCAAGGAGCGAATGGATACCATTTTCTTATTTAAGTTGAAAGGATTACGATTAAGGATTCAATCTTCTTGACTGGTGCATACCATTGCGAGCAAATTAAGACACATTGATATTTTCTTATGTTTCCCTTCTCGGATTCTCATGCGTGTCTATCTTCTGCATCTATTGCCTGAAGGCAAATGAGCTTATTGATAGGGAGATAAGATTTTTATACTGTATAGCATATAGTACACCAATATTTAAAATAAAGGATCTAATGAGGTTCTGAGAGGAAAACAAGAAGTACCTGAACGTTGCCTCCTTGCAATAAATGGTTACATCATGTGTATGGATGAAACATTGAAGAATGTTATACCAGTTGGACGATTATGGTAGCAATGAGAATGGACAATGAAGAATATGGGAGTAATGAAACTTATTTTGAGCCAAAGTGTTTGGAGAGTAAATTTCTCAACGATATAAACCTTTGATGTGCTGTCCTGTACCTGTACTACCATTCAATAATGAGGGTATTTTATATCCTTGAACGATGCAACCCACAACACCTCAACGCGATACAGACAAAACCTAAAATTCGTTGAGAGATGAGATTTATCGATCACATAGATTATCTGATTAGCTGTAAAATGGAAATGATGATTCGGCCCCGGTGTCCCGGGTTAATCTCCTCACCTAATGTTCTCGGGGTCGCGGATTCGAGGCCCGTCTAATGGTTGGTGGGTTTTCACCACTTAGGAAATGGGTCTGTGTAAATTTCTGCTGGTCCGGTCTCTGGAAAACACAGGTTACGACATCTAGGATTCCAGGAGAAATACGGACGAGGAACAAAATCGTCTCATTAATGAGGAAAAAAGGGATACTGAGAGGATAACAAGATACGAGGGTCATTCATTAAGTCTTCAGAAAAAGGTATGAGAACAAATTATAATGGGTCAATTTTTCATATTTTTCATTGCGGTCTTCTTTCAGCCAGATAAATTTTTTAAAGCATTTTCCAAGGATTTTAAGCTGTCCAAAACGTATAATTTCGCGATCTCCTCCAAACAGGCATTGGTTTAGGCGAGGACCTCCTCCCTAGACGTAAACCTTTTCCGCGAAGCAATTTCTTCAAGTCGTGAAACTAGAGAAAATCACCGTAGGCAAAATCCAGTAAATACGGTGAAATTTGTAATAATTGAAATTTTAATCTGTGATTTTGGCAATTGACTCGGAACAGGTGTGCAAACGTGCATCACCGTCCTCGGTGGCGGTGGGGTAAAGTCCTCGCCTGCCAAATCGTAGGACGTGGGTTCGAATCCCACCTGGATAGGTTGTCCCTATTCAGGACATGGGTGTTTGTGTTGCATGCTGTTAATCCTCCGTTTTAAAGGCCTTAAAGTGGTGTTTACGGGGAAGTTTAAAATAAATAAAAATAAATAGTCTCATTGAAGGATGAAAATTTTCCAGCTTCAATTAAAGGCACTTTTCTTGATTTCTATCATCAACCGCTCCAATAAGGATGCATACTACTCTTCTTTTATCTTCTTTTCTCTTTTCCAATTATTCGATGTCGATGATTCCGCATACGTTCAAAAATATCGTTGCCATGACTTGACCGGCCCATTCCACCATCTTCTCCCTCTTAGGAACCCGTTCATTAGGGTGTTGCTTATTTTTTATTTTTCTCGGATTTTTGATTTCTACCTCTTAAAATATGCTATGGGGTGCAGAATGGATATCCTAAAAATTTCAGCCCAATTGTTTAACATTTAGAGGTCGCTCAAAGAGCATAAATGCAATAATATAAGATTTTCCCGATTTTTTGAAGTAAAATCATTTTCTGGGGTAACGCACAATTTTGCAGCTCTTTAGGGCCAAAATTCGCTCCATTTTAACGTCCGCTCAACAGTTTTCCAGGAATACAATACTATTCCGCGAGCTACAGCCGCGCGTCACACCCCTGACGGCGAACTGGCCGCTCGCAGGCCGCATTTACGGTCAGCGACCGTCATTACCTTACGCCCCTCGCGCCTTCCCTTGCGAAAGTCGGCGGAAGAAAGTAGGAGCCCATTACTACGTTTGCGTTTTTCATACCGGGTGTTTGCTGTAGTTTATCCTTTAAAAGTAATTACATCGCTGTTCTTCGAACCTAATTAATGATAAAAAAGAAATTTTCTTGTTGAGAATCCAAAAAAATATGATTTACTGAGTACCTAAGATATGAAAACATTTAGTTCACTCTAATTACGCTTGTCGAATCAATTGAAATGATTTATTATGTTCGCTAATCTCCACTCATCAACGCAGTTGTGAACAATCTCAGCAGTGGCCAGGCCACTGGCAGTTCCGATGAGTTATGGAATCTTTAATGTTGTTTTTATTTCATCAATCGGCCATAATATTGATAGAACCATTTGATGACGTAGTATTCAAAATAATATTTACCTTCTTGATTCAACAAATTGGTTAATATTTCCTTTAGTAGACAGTAACTCCTTTTACTGCAACAGAGTAGCAACAAGAACCGTTGCCGCTCCTCTCGCGCTAATGCCCAAGACATCTAAGATCACTGCATTTTGGGGCGTAATGAGGATTTTCCTACCAATCTATCTTTTTTTGATGACTCTTTTGGCTTATAATCAATAGAATCCGTTTCACAAACATCCTCACCGCTTAAGATTAAAATATCACCATTTCTTAAAAGAATAATGTATCATTAACAACAGTATCTAATTAAAGGGAATCGTAGAGATTAATTTTACAAGGCCTACTTAGTTTTCTGTGCACTCTTTAATTCAGACTTGCTGCGATACTCGTCATATATTTTTTTCCTCTCCACTCGACGCGCCGATTTCTCTGACTCCTCTCTCTCAATTAAGTGCAAGATTAAGGATCTCATTATTTGTCAAGCCGAAGGCGTGTTATAGCTCTCCCAGTAAACCAAGTCCACCCAAACCAGCCAGTTTACAATGCATTTCATATTATGCGCATTTGTCTATGATGTGGATGATTACTTTTGTTGGTGCTAGCATAAACTTAAAACTAATAATTTATGGAAGTTTTTCAGAAATAAAAATATTTTGAAAACTCTCTCTCTCTCTATAAGTGTTAGCTTAGGATCCTTTGAAGTAGGTGTACCGGTGGCTTCTGTATTTTCATGAGCACTTTATCCACATCATTTTGAATAACTTCCAGAGCATTTACTGCGGCAATATCAGACAACTGATCCAATTTTTCATTCAATTCCATGTCATTCTTTAGCTGCTGCGTAGCTTGCCGTCAAAAGTAAATCTCGAATTTTAACAGCTCATTGCACACTGCCTCTATTTAATATATTTCACGCATTTCTTGAATTATTTGAATTCTCGAAATAATAGTCCGGAAAGGGACCACGGACCTCATAGTTAGTCTCTTATTTCCTCCTTGTTTCAGGGTTAAGTGGTGGTGATAGAACACCTGCAGCACTTCGCGAATCAAAAGCAAAGGCTATTTTTTGCGAAACAAGCGGCTATAGATGCTGGGAACCGATTAGGAATACTTCAATTGACTTGCGGGTGATGAACGACATTGTTTTTATCAATAGCGTTTCGGCTCCGAAAATTTACTCTACGCCATGCAAAATCCGACTGCGATGAGGTTAAAGGAGGTGTGAAACACGCAAACTTGGGTAAGAAAACATACATATTGTCGTATCTAAACATCATTCCTAATGGTTCCATCTATTCTGCTTCATCTCAACGAAACAGTCTCCTGAATTTATGATGATGTAAAACAATACAGGTTTTTAAGTAATTCCTCCCTTCTTCCATAGACTCTCGTTAGGGAAGGCGCGAGGGGGGCGTAAGGCAGTGAGGGGCGCAGGACCTATCAGTTGACCGTAAATGCGGCCTGCGAGCGGCCAGTTCGCCGTCAGGGGTGTGACGCGCGGCTGTAGCTCGCGGAATAGTATAGTATTCCTGGAAAACTGTTGAGCGGACGTTAAAATGGAGCGAATTTTGGCTCTAAAGGGCTGCAAAATTGTGCGTTACCCCAGAAAATGATGTTACTTCAAAAAATCGGGAAAATCTTATATTATTGCATTTATGCTCTTTGAGCGACCTCTAAATGTTAAACAATTGGGCTGAAATTTTTAGGATATCCATTCTGCACCCCATAGCATATTTTAAGAGGTAGAAATCAAAAATCCGAGAAAAACTAAAAAATAAGCAACACCCTACCGTTCATCCTTAAAATTCTATTTTTGTGCCTGTTATTTGGTCTCTGTAGTGTAGTGATGAATCCATATTTCATCTAAAGTTATGAATTGATGCGGGTAATCTTCAGGATTGCGGGGGAAAAGCGCCAAAACAGCCTTTGAGTTATGTATTGTATTAAAGAAAACGTTCAGATATACCCAGGTACTATTAGCTGTCCTTTATGATAAAGAAGAAAGTTCTTCAAAAAAGGCTATTCGGGCTTCCAGCCGGGTGGTCTCCCTCCATAACAATCAACAAACATCATCAAGGAACATAGGAGACACCTTCGGCTCTGCCAACCGGAAAAATCTGCGGTTGTAGAACACGCCATTGAATCCGATCATAGGGTGAAGTGGGACCACGTGAAAATTCTATGCCGCGAGACTGATTTCTGGAAAAGACTGGTGTAACGTAAGACGATTAATTTTCATAACCTTTTTCATTTACTTCAATTCTCTCCACAATACTCCACAAAACCCTCTCCTTTTCACATCCCTCTCAACAATCCCCTCTCCCAAACAAACCCTTCACAACCAAAATAACAACTTCAAAAAAATCAGACGTTACACTGGTAAAGGAATCCATCGAGATCCGGCTGACAACTAACACCCTCAACCGTGACACCGGGTATTCATTGAGTAATGTATGGAAACCGGCACTTAAGAAAATAAGATTGGCTGCCTCTCGGCCAATCACGTTAGACCTCACAACCAATTGAAGAGTATATAAGCTGGCAAACTTCATCCCCTCACCATTAGCCCTGAAGATGGACTCCGATTCGTGTTCCGAAACGTCGACAGAATGAAGGGAGACCACCCGGCTGGAAGCCCGCATAGTCTTTTTTGAATATATTCGCCAATAAATTTCTTCTTTAAGCGTTTGCAGTTTTGCCTAAAAACGCATGAAATTTCAGTGTCAAGCCTTTGCTAGTGCATTTAACTATGTCAAGCTTCGCAAAAATAGCTTGCTAAGCGAGGATGCAATAACATAAAAGGTGAGATAGAAGTGGTGGCTGCCCCGCCTGATTACACTGTCCCTTTTTTGCGTTGTCGCATATTTAGCTATTATGAGAAAGTCAATTGATTTTAATGATTTTTTTTTCATTGGCCGTTCGGTGCTATCAACATCTCCAGCTCTCCTTCTCATCCTGATGATGACCTCAATTTCCCTCTACTCAGTAGCTTTCACCGTCCAACCCCATGCTATTAAAAACCTTTCCCACGTCCCACTCTAGCTTCAGGGAGGTGAATCGGTGACGTAGACCGACTCAATAGCCGCAGGGGTGGTGAACGGAGAAGCCGGGCAGAAAAGAAAAACGTGTAGATATACCCGTGCGCTTAAAATCAAACTGCTCTTTTACTAAGATGTCGCATTTAAACTACTATTGGAAAAAAGATGCAGCTTTTTGGGTAATGCGGTGGAAATCATTGATACTTAACATAATGAAAGTACTTGTCTACTTCCACGCATGTTTATTTTAACCTATCCAGGTTTCGGCACTCAAATTTGTATTTTCCAGATGGTTTGAAGATGGCATTATGTTCCGAAACCTAGGTCCTTATAGAAATAAGAAGTGTGGAAATAGACAAATAGTTTCACTATGTAAAAGTTCAATATTTACTCACTCAAAAGGTGGAGTAGTCGAAGTGTATGTTTTTAAGGAAAAGAGTGCAGATATTAACATTAAAATACCCTTTATTGAGCTGTCGCATTTTTAACTATTATGCGAATGTCAATTGATTTCCGCAATATTTTTTTTCAGAGGCCGGTCGGTACTACCAACATCTCCAGCTCTATTTCTCACCCTGATGATGACCTCAATTTCCTTCCCCTTAGTACCTTTCACCCTTCAACCCCATACTATTAGAAACCTTTCCCACGTACCGCTCCAGATCCAGGGTCGTGAATCGGTGACGTAGACCGACGCAATGGCCGCTGGGATGGCGGCCGGAGAAGCCGGGTTGAGGCGAGCTATGAGAGAACGGAGAGATACGACGCATAATGGAGGTAATTACCCCCGTCCAGGAATAACGAACGCACAGAAAAGCTCGTTATTTAAAGCCCTCTCTTTGCGTCGCAGGAGCTCGCGTTTATTTTTCAGCACCAAACACGGGATATTGATGCCGTATTCAACCACTTAATTTAATTTGCTGCACTTTCTAACGCATTTAAGTTCTCATTTTAGCTATATTCATGATAAATGTATTACATTTCACTAGAAAACTAAGTTAGATCAAATAACTAATTTCAGAGTTTATTGGTGAAACGAATCAAAACTCATAGTAAATACTGCAAAAAGAGATTCCAAAAACAGCTTATTGTTGTCAACTTGTTTTGTGAACAGTTTTTAAAAACCTGTTTGTGTTTAAAATAACGTCGTTGAAACTGGTAGACAACAATATGCAGCTGGGTAAGACGTACTTTGATGTGTTAACATTGAGTATATTAGATTAGTTGCTATTTTAATTCTGAATAAATAAATGTAGTTTCCAGCTCTTTAAACGGGGTATATTTATTATATGCTACTGCTAGTTTCAATGTGAGATAGCCTGTAACGTGTGATGATAAAGTTTTTATATTCCATGCGTATAGCATTCAACAAGGGGCTCATATTGGCTCACATCCCGTGCATCTATGGACCACTTGTTTCATGCGTAGAAAACATTCCATGTGAATAAATTCCCGTCGTTATTGGCTTATCTTGTACTTTTCATATTCGTGCATAAGAAGTTGTCAAGAATTGCCATATGGAACTCCCGCCTACTATGGAAGTCAAACCACACATCAAGACAATTGCGTATTATACCGTAATACTTTCCTTGTTCAATAGTTTTCGTGGAAGGATTAGATTCAAAAGAAATACATATACCATAAAGGTGAATATAAAATTTCCTGGCATCCGTTGCGTTACGTACTTTCCTCTGTCACGGCTAAACCTTTGCTAATCCACTGTTGTGTTTAAATTCAGAATTGGACTTTTGATTTTGAGATGAGATTTTAGGCTCACGTGTTATTCAAGCTGATTTATTCTCACAACTATATACCTCCCCTGTAAGGCTACTTCCCAATTTCTCAGGCCAGATCATATTTGATATACTTAATGGTCATGTGCAATTATTTAGTTCTCTTGCATTAGGTCTTTCCTGACTTTCCACTCTGGAAAATGATAGTTCTACTAACTCGATACCAACTTGAATGCTCTTGTACAGAGTGTTTTAGGAGGAATCTGCAATATTTCAGGAGGTGGTAGGGGAGACAATTTTAAGTAACTTTTGTCGATAAACATGGGATCGCAACTCTATATTTACTGAACTATGGCAACTTTAACATTTTTTTGATGAATTTGCCATTGCCATGAACACCGTTTTTCTTGGGTATGCACCCCTATCGACATATTATTTAATATTATAATTTTTTTCTGGTCATTGAATAATTTAGCTTGGACAAAAATTAGTGGTTTCAATTGCCGGAAACAATTACTCTAAAAATGGGTGTGATTGCGCATTCATATTGTTGATACTCGCTCAAATCTCTCGTTTAATTAAGCTCAAACAGTAATTGGATGGGCAAAGAATGGTTAACAACTGTTTAATATTGTCTCACCTACCACCTTCTGAAGTATTGCAGATTCTTCCAGAAACACTGCATTTTCAAACAGAATAAACAATCTTTAAACTTCAGACACCCTTAGCAGGTAAGGTCTGTTCCAAGGAAGATTAGAGATTTTTCCTCTGGGAAAAGGTTCTCGCTCTTTTGATACACCTCCTAGCTCTATTCATTCCCTTACCCACTCCTTGGTACCTAATTTCTCGATGATGACTTAGTTTTTTCGAAATCATGCGCGTGCATAAACTATGATTTTGGAATAAATAAGTGAACATACATTTCCTGAGGTAATTATACTAGACAATTATTGAGAGGCATTGGAGTTGAACGTAAAACATAAATATTCATTTCCTGAGAGACAATTTTCCGCAATATTCTAAATAATAGGCCAAAAACAATACTCTGACTTTTATTCACACACATAACGTGTTCAGACTCCCCATTATGTCCGTGTCAATTTTATGTAAGATAATACTGTAAGAATAAATAATTCTAGTTTTCTTTTCCTATGGTAATGACACCTAGATAATTATTTACGGTATATTCGATATATTGATTCCGTGGTGGAGAATGAATAGTATTAATGGAATTTAAAGCGTGAATATTCATTTCCCGAGACACTTTTCTTTTCAATAATGAGCTTTCATGCTAGAAAAACGATAGCTTTACTCTCTTGAATCCGATTATATTGCTTAAATTGCTTAAATATCCGATTAAATTGCTTACCCGCAGATCATTTAAAATATTCTCCAAATTTTAGCCATCCTTTTTAGGTTTGTGACTTAGTTATAAAGAGGTAGCACTTTTTAGGACACTTGGTTTACACGTAGAAAAACATTCCACGTGAAAATATTAAGTTAAGATACCCTTTTAATACATCTCGCCTTCCTAAATGTCTTTTAAAACGTACGTGGCCCGAATAGAGGATATCGTGGCTGGGAAGTATCCACAGTAGTGTAGGACTCTCCATGGAAAAGGTAATTGACCTTGAATCGGATGGTTCTGGGATCGGGACCCAGCCAATCCGCATTATAACCCGCTGATTTCTTGCATTTTCTATCTACCACAGCACCGTTGTCCTCGTCATTTTTCTGTTATGTGTTGCTATGCCTTTATTTCCCTCACTATGAATTTATATTCTTGCACAACTGACAATCGGACTATCCGAACTCCGAACCCGCGAAATTAAAAAAAACGGTTATTTTCTTAACACACATCTCGTACAAATATCTCTTCTAAGAAAGATCAGAGGTTAGTTTGGAAGGAATGAACTGAGGGTATTGTTAGGAGGAAATAAGTGTAGGAGAGTAGGGTATCCATGGGTAAAGGAAATGGCAATTATAACCGATCTGTTAGGGCAACCGGTAGAGATCCGATCGGTACCTAGGTTGTGGTTTCGAGGTCTAGTCTGGCCGCTTTTAAACCCTCTGATTTCTGTCTTTTCCAATCTACTACAGCACCGTTGTGCTCGTACTATTTCTTTCATATTATCTTATCTTTTCTTTCTCTCTCTATAATCCATCAACTAGGGTGAATTTGGCCCAACTTTTCTTGATTTCTTGGAAACAAACAAATAATGAAAAAAAAAAACATTTCTGCTAGGAAAAATGTAATTGTATTTCAATGCATCATACTGTATAAATGTGACCAGTTAATGCTCAAAATTTCTTCCTAACAATGATCGATCAGAATGTCAATTAACTTTCATCAGAAAGAGATTCAATGCTCTCCCTTGCCGACTAGTGTAAAGGCCGTTTTACACGGTACACGGAATTGCGCAGTCTGACGTACGTGTGAAGGAAATGCGCAATCAAAATTGCGTCGTGTAAAGCGATAAATTGCTAGGACACATGCGAGAATGCGTGGATGTGAGACGGCAAAATAGCCCCTGTTCTAATTTCGTTCATGCATTCGCGCAATTCCACGCCATTTTAGAAATTAATGCAGCTCTAACCTGCGCAATTCCGTGTACCGTGTAAAACGGCCTTAAGAAATAAGACGGTAACTCAATTCAAATGGCAAAATACAGAGCTATGAATCTTTTTACGTCTCTAGGCCAAAGTTACCCTAGTGACCGAATTTATAGTCTCGTAAATAATTTTAAAAAATGTTTGACAATCGAACTCTCCGAATCCGCGAAATTAAAAAATTTCCTTCATTTGCTGAATACACACCTCGTATAACAATCTCTTCCGAGGAATTCCAGAGGATGGTTTGGAAGGCGTGAACTGAGGGTATTGTTGGATGGGAATAAGCGTGGGAGTATAGGGTTCCCCTGGGAAAAGGTTTTCGCCCTTTTGATACGCCCCCTACTTTTATCTCCCACCATTTTCCCCCGCTCCTCGGAGAACGCGCTAAAGGATTGGTCGAGCAACGGAATAAAGAAAGAAAGGAAGATGGAAAGGGCAGAGGCACTCGGTGATGGATGGCTACGGTTACAGCTCGCGCGTTAAGGCGAGCAGTGGTAGGAGACGGAAATTTGAGAGGATTTGCAACTTCCTTTCCTCCACGGCTGCAGGGATACAAAGGAGATATGTTCGCCGGCGGAGGACGTTGCCACCGAATATGAACGGCGAATGCTTTTGTCGTCTGCGAGAGAAAATAATATCTCACCCCTGACATATATGCTCAACAGGCTGTTTTTCTTATGTTTTTATTCATATCTTTTATATAATGAGTCCCACTAAAAGGATTCTTCCTGTCTCCTTAATGAGTAGAAAAGTATGTTCCTTTTTTTATTTAAAATGGTGACGTTTCATTAAAAATTAGAATATACTTCAAAGGTATAGCAGAATTACGCCATCAACAATTAACTATAGTGAAGAACTTTAATTCAGTAATTTTTAAAAACTCACGCGCTCTCGTTTTTTCTTTAAAATGGTGACGTTTCATAAAAAAATAAAATATACTTGAAAGGTAACTTTCAATTAACCGGAGCAAAGAACTTATTTAGAAATACTTAAACACTCGCGCGCTGCAACCTCTTACTTATTGGAGATCTTTAAGATGGATGATAAATTTTATTGCGTTAAAATTTGTAATTAGATCCTTATATAACTTCTGATTGATTGTAATTAAGAAATAAGAAATGCAATGGTTAACCAATGCTATTCGTGAAACAACGTGGTTGTAGCAAACCCTATAACTTACGAACGAATCAAAGTTGCAAGTTGTGTTTATGGCAAGTCAAGGTAGCAAGTTATAAACAAAATGGAAGACTATTTCTCTCTCAAATTTTTGAGATCGATGAAAAGACGATCTAATATTCCAAAATATTAACATATAACTCAGTGGCTCCTCAGCAGCATATAATATACCGTATGAGTAATTCCAACTCAGAAAAGTGGAGGGATATTGGTTTCAGCTCCTCATAATTATACCGCGGTTAATTATCCGGTTCAAATATTTTTTCTCTAGCCGAGAGCTGGGTTTTGGAATTTTGTGTTTGGGGGATGAGAAAGTCTTCTAGCTCGTGACGCTGTGTAATCCGACCGCGATGCTGTGGGCAGAGTGTTATTGCGTATAAGCAAATAGATGTGATGCCATGCAGTCTACATCGAGGAAAATGTATTGTGGGCTTCATCCGCACAGGATACGAGACACACTACAGTGCAGTACAATGCGTATTGTGGGCAGTATCACACAAATGAAAGCATTGTGGGTTGCTTCACCGCAGGATACATAATTACATTACACTGCAGGATAAATAATTTAATTGCTTTGGTTGCTTAAGAGAAGAAAATTTAGTTATTGTTGCCTTAAGTAATTTTGACTAAAGTAATTACAATTATTTTTGTCATTTTTAACAGATTATCTGTTTATTTCAACCTCAAACAAGATTGTGAACAGTCCGTCATTAAAATTGACTGGAATAAGTAGAAGCCATTAATTTTGACTTCACTACGAGTCATCACAGAAAAAGTTGTACAAATATAATTCTGTATTCGAATTTTTGTCATTAAAAATATCACTTTTCCTCATGAATTTGTAGGTTTTTAGAAAGATATAAATACAACAAGTGGACGAAAGAGTTAGCTGCAACTATAGGAAGTAATTCTAGACCAATTACAATGTAATACAATTTTTTAGTATTTGCCCTCAAGTAATTTAAGTCAAGTAGGACCTTGAACGTGGCAATTTCAAGAGGAATGACATAATAGGCTTCATTACATTCCATTAAAACTACCCAGTCTTACGTGTAAATCGTGTCTTATTTGGAAAATATAATCGTCACATTAAAATTCGCCTAAGTAAAGACGCTGATTAAGTAACTGAAACGTCCGTTTTGATTTATTCTCTAGAAAAATAATGCATAATTAATTAACTCAGTGCGATACTCCGGCCTGGCTTCACTCAAAGGGAAACATCTTTTGAGAGAATTGCCATGTCTACACACGAGACCGCAGGAGTAAGCTGTATGCAGGGACTCTCATGAAGTTAGATACTGAGAGTGATAGATGAAGATAAAACTTACTTAAAGAAATGGAACCTCGAAAAAAATATCATTGCCTTCTCTAGAGGTTATATTTATTTCATATTTCATAAAATTGATTTTAATTATCGAAATAAGAATAGACAATAGAATTTTTTTAAAAATGAGGTATCATTGGATATATTTTTTAAAGCACAACTTTTTCGTTCTAAATATACTCCTGCAGAATATTATGAGTAGATTAGCTGTACACCTTATTCTATACTGGAATTAAATTACTTTAAAGAACTTCAGTGGCCCCATAAAGTACCAACTGACTATTACAGAAAATTTTCTATATAATGCTAGTAAAGTTACCGGAACGAATATACGCTGGGCCATAAATTATTATGCTCAATGAAAGATTAAAAAAAAAATATACTTTGATCAGAGGCGCTCAATATTAGTTGAAAAGCCACTAACTGACTAGCACAGTAAAGTTTATGTTTTGTGCTAGCAAAGTTTCCCGAACGAACATATTCTACGTTAAAAATGTGTATTCTCAAAGGGAAGATAAATTAAAGAATCTACTTTGATCAGATATGTTAAAATCAGTTGAAAACTTACCAAATGTCTTACACAGAAAATTTTCTATTTTATGCTTTAAAATTTTCTTGAACGAAGAGACTCTAAGCTATAAACTACTGTGCTCAAATAAAGATAAATTAAAGACTGTACTCTGGTCATTGGCGCTAAATATTAGTTGGAAAACTGATTAGACTAACGGACTTCGAAAACAATACCTAATTTTATCATAAAGGTGTTCCGGCGTGGTTTTATGGAGGATAGGGAAAGATGTATTTCGGCAGGGTGTCCGAAAAATATGGTTAGCACTCCTTGAAATAGGTGGAAACTTACGGAAATCTTCTCTTTTGTCTCCAAAGTCTTAAGGCGTTACCTTTATAAGTTTGAAAGATATCATTGTGTTAACTTATGCATGGTGGTGATTGCTGTGTCTTTTTAATTACTAGGTAATTTTTAGTCTCGGTCATAGTTTAAAGTGAAGTATAATTCTGGTTGCTTAATTACTTCTTACAAAAGCGATGTCATATTTGATTAAGTAGCACGAGGCGGCCAAATCACCTCGAAAGTTTTCTCTAAATTTCACCTAAGTAAACGGTTCAAATTTGTGTAATGCTAAAAATGAAAAATAAGTTAGAAAATAGGGTACAAAAAATCAAACTAGACAATGAATGCTAAATACGAGCTAAATATATTAATCGAATGATTGAACGTACTTAAAATATACAAGTATTTTAGCAGATAAAGGAAATCTAATATGGATTTACTCAAAGATAAATATCTCTCAAGGGCACAATGATGTCTTCGAAGGTTATCAAAGAGGTAAGATGCAAAACTGGATCCCTGATGAGATAAGGTGATAGATAAAGATCCTTAACCCTTCCACTAGTGTGAACGCGCCTGGTACGATCGCACGGCAGGCTGCTGTGAACGTACCTTTTCTTCCTCTCTGCCATGCGCTCAGCACTTTCAGCGCATGTGAGGGATAAGTTTTCAGAGATTGACCAGCAGCGAAAGGGTTAAAAATAATATTGATGCTTTCTGAAATATTAGGGAATTTGTCTCTAGCCTGTACAAAGTAATAATATATATAACAATATATATATATATAACTTTATTCCATTTACATTCAAATATATTACATTAGGACATACTTAAATAATTATGGAATATATAGGTACCCCTTATTGTATAGTTATGGGGCTACCATCTTAAACTTTTTACATAGGTCTGGTGCTAGCACTCATGAGAAGTAAAATTTCTTTGCATTCAGCTTTTTGTTCTCTTGCCGATTGCATTCATTATTACAATATGGTATTTCAAATATTTGCACAAGGATAAATATTTTTCTTATATAAACGCATAATTAAATACATAGAATAGCATGCATAGAAGTATTGAATAAGCTTGAAGGATTCATTCGAAATATTTTTTGTTATATCAGGGGCGTTCAGAAAGAAACGAGCCTAAGCCTGTAGTGCGCCAACCACTGACAGGATGGTAATATCGTGTTGTGTGCTACGAGATATGGGTCCTACCAGAGATTGGGAGTGAACAGCCCGACGATAGAGGGTACGCCACGAGGCTATACAAAGCTGGCAGCAGCATGCATCGATCGTCCAAAGTTTCATGTCGCGAATAACGCTGTTCATTCACTGCTGTACTGTGCTGCAGGAAGCTTATCAGAATTGGACAAATAAGAACGTCAGCAAAATCTTTCCTGCCCGGTAATGCAGTTTGATGCTCCAGACCGTTGACCATTCCATCTCTGAAGCGCTTGTGTCATGCCTTGACTCCTGTTAGTGACATGCAGTGTTCGTGTTACATCAGTGACGTTCGTCGATGAATGTCCGTACCCCCTACACCTTCCGCTGTTGGAAAACGAACAACACCTCTTTGTTTTTCTTTTGACGCCATCCTTTCACTGTTTGCAATGCGACTGGCAGCGTTGGACGATAGATGCATGCTGCTGCCAGCTTTGTACAGCCACGTGACGTGCACGCATGCCCTCTAGCGACGGGCTGTGCACTCCAAATCTCCGATATGGCCCTCATCTAGTTGCACACAACATGATATTACCATCATGTCAGTGGTTGGCGCATTACAGGCTTCGGCTCGTTTCTTGTTGAACGACCTAATAAAATGAGAGGAGACGATACTTAACGGTTGCTTGAAAGGATTGCATGTTTTGATGTCCAAGTGATCCTAATTTCTCCAACAGCGTGGTGATGTTTTAGTGAGAAATGGGAAACTACCAAAGATTATTGGAGCGGGAATTAGTAGGTAGGAGCTGTATACTCTATGGCGCCAAATATGAGTTAAATTCACGGTACAAATAATCATAGGGATGCTGTGGTAATGTTAACTAATTTCTTACCAACTTTCAAAGTCATTGAACATGAAATTAGTAAAGTGGTAGCATGAGTATAATTTGGTGTGTTTTTAATGCATGCTTATTTTTGGTTGCTCCAAGTATAGCAGAATGAGAAGTTATAGAAGGATCGAATTACAAATTTCAATGCATCAAAAGTACCATCCGTTGTGCGAAAAACTAATTAATACTAAAATTACCATCCATCTTGAATACCTCCGAAAAATTAGAATCTCCCTCGCACATTAAAAAAAATATAGATATAATAAGTATTTTGATGCCGGTTATTTTTTGAGGGCGTAATTTCTCTATGAACCTTTGAAGTATATTCTATTATTTTTATAAAGCATCCCTATTTTATAGAAAAATCTTCGTAGTATTGTGGAGATAAGTAGATCAATCGGTCAGAAATTAGGGATGAACGATGAGTGAATAAATATGTCAGTCGATCAGATCTTTCTTTATGCTGGGGATCATTGGCACAAAAACTCAGTTATTTTATTAAAATAAGCCTGCCATTGAGTGCTAAAAGTAACATTTAACTACCATATAGAGAGATATTGTAGTGCGGCTTCTCTCTTAGGAAATTATATTTCCAAAGAAATATGAAGTCTCCATTCCAGGAGATCGAGAGAGTAAGATACATGAAGGCACAAAGAGACGGACGGATAGTCTGAGACATAAAGATAACGCCTCCTTAAAGACCAGGAAACTTGTCGAAATTCCTCCCTCTCGTCTTCAGACCCATGGCGAAGGCGGCGGTCCCTTTGCTAAAGGGCTTCCTGAGTGACGCAAAAGAGTGGTCGTATAATGGCGAAATGGAGGGATGGCGAAAGTACGTAAGGATGGGCGATAAGGAACGGTCTCCGTGTCTTCTTCCCGAGGCGACGCAGAGCGAATTAGTGAATTGAGTGGAAGGCGATTGGTGTGCGTCAGCGAGGAAGAGGACGAAACGGTTGGCAGGAGCAGTAGGAACTCCACGTCACCCAATGTGTTTGGCGGAGATGATTGTGATGGAGATAAAGGAGACAACGGAAAGGAGCAACAAAACACAGAGTACGGGAGTACTAAAGCCGTGTATGAAAGCGCCAAATATGAATTTAGCTTTCCTCGGAGGAAATGGATACAAGAACGCGTATTGGTTTCTGGGAATGGTGCTACGATTAACCCATTGTAGCCCAATGTTCTTCTAAGTAACATTAGAAATGTATACATGTTCAGCTCTATACAGGAAAGATTTAAACTGCGTGCTCTTTCGTGCTGTAAAGTGTGATGACGAAATATGTAGCTGCCACAATAATAATGATTATGTAAAAAATTTTCATATTTAAAAAATGAAAAGTCTTGAAATTTATTTTTCACATAAACAGCTATGTGTTAGATTGGATCAAGATCCAGTCATTGAAGTAGATTTTATTCAAGTGTTTACTTTGTTAAGTTCGTAAAAGTGTCGCCAAAAATTGGAACAAAAGAAAACATAATTCGGGAATGTATTGTCAGTGCAATTTAGCACCTCAGCACAATGCAAACGTCAAAAATGTTTTTTTAAATGTATTTACAGTAGTCAACTTCACTAGTTTCAACTATGCTGCGAACCTTTGCACACCGAACTGTTTTCGATACACCTTGACTATATATTCACAATCTAAGCGGTAAATCGTAATCAATTATATTTGTTTATAAACAAAAGACATAAAAGATGTATTTAATTGCCGGGAAACTAAATATTTTTAAATGATTTAGGAGAAGTCGGTGAAGTGGTTATCGTTTTGCGATGTTTGTACTAGAGATCCCGGCGGCCATCTCGCCAGTTTCATGCAGTTTTCCGCAAATATCTTTCTTATTTCATCATGAACTTATACTTTACCGTGCATAATGAAAAATTTCACAAACTTTTGCTTATAATAAATGCCGTCTCAACAACGTCTTGTTTGGAACAGCTTTGCTAGCTCAAAAAACCCATAAGAGCCCATTTTATATATATCCTAATTTCACCGTCAAAATATCTCACATGGGAATCCGTTTTTCTTTGGATAATTGAAAGTGCGTCCTTCAAAGATTATGTGAACAAAGTTATGTCTATTGTCAGAGCGTGGGTGCTGATGGGAGGGGCTTGGAACTTGGTTTTGTTGGAGGACGCGGTTGTGGTTTTCGTGGAAGAGGACCTTTTGCGGAGAAGATGGAGGTGGAGGAGACGATCGAAGCCTTCGTCCCACTCTTCAACGAGCCACACTCCTACACAGCCTCATCCACTTTCGGCACAATCCATCTCAGATTAAACAAATCGATCAATCCCTCTGAAATATTGGATATTTGAATTCGAACCCGAACACACGAAAACTCCGTGCCATAACGAGGAAGTGAGGGTGGAGAGGAAACCCGGCCGAAGGGCTAAGAGTAGTTCAGTCCTTCCGAAAGCCTACGTCCTCTGAATGCACAGAACATGGTAGTGAATCCTATATGTAAAAATCGTTTCAAATTCTGTTCTTGCGATGAGGTCAGACTCGTGGTGATCTACTCATGAGAATAAATAAGAAGATAAAAATAAAATACAAAAGATTTAAAAAGACGCTTTTCACAAAAACAGTATAAAATGCAGTAAATAGTAAAAAAGTATAACGATGGCTAAGTTCTGACAACACTATCTCAAAATTTGGCCAGTTTGAGACAGGTTTCTTAAACAAAGTGAAATGACATTTAAAAAATAAAATTCAAGCAAGAATCAACTCTTTATTTTCAAATTTATGCTTCTTTTTCAGTTTCATGAATTTTTGGCTTTTAATTTCCGTGTACAATTAAAAATATAAATAGTTTCTTTTGCTCTTTTGAAAAGTTTCTATTTTTGAGATACGTGTTGGTAGAACTTAGCCATCGATAAGCTTTTCAACACTCGGAGGATAAATATTGGGATTAGGTTTATTAGAAATAACCGTAGAAGAGCCTGAGTATAGTGAGTAAGTAATGGCACGCAATATTATTGAAACCTAATCAGCGCCCCCGTTTTATTCTCCGTATTATACTTTTTTTAAAGCGTTATTATTAAAATCTTATTTTTCTTTTTTTCTGAATTTTAGAGGAGTATCATGTAATTGATTGCACTAGATCCGGCAAAGAAATTTCCTCCAAAAAATTATAACTAACAACATCAATTAAGAAATTTGAAACTACTTTACCATATGGAAATTCATATTAATTTTATAGGCATATGAATAAATTGTAAAATGTCTGATTATTAATTACTATATTGTAATGAGACTTTAATTGGTGTGATGAAAAAGCGTGGAAGTACTACTTCGAAAACTTGACTATATTTGCACAAAAATATTTGCACGAATATTTAAAGCGTACAAATACTAGTAATGATGGTTGACCGTTAAGTATGAACAAAACATTTATTATTCAATTTTTAATAGTATTCTACCGATTAAGGTAGGTTTCCATGGAGAACTAAAGAAGTAATCTGGGAGCCTCCCTTTCCTTCCAGCACTGCATTATTCAATTCACCGTAAGGCCTACTCCCTTTCAATATATCTAAAATTCTTATTCTCTTCCTTTCCCTCCCTCGTTTACCTACCATTCTTCCGTCTAACACCGTTTTCAACATTCCCTCCCCGATAAGTACTGTAATGGTTCAAGCCCCATTACAATACATTTTACTCGGCGCATTTTCTTCCCTACCTGTTTACCCGCTCGTTCCACGACCTTTCCAAAACCCCACCCCCAAACCATGGCCCGTGGAGGAAGGCGTGGGTTGAGTCAGAGGGGATGAATGTGTTTTTCGCCGATTTTTGTATGGTTGTGTGTGAGTGTGTGTGTGGTTGTGTGTGGGAGGAGGGGAGCTCGGGTTTTCCCTGAATGAGTGGCGTATTACTCCTCCCTCCCTTCATTGTGCATTACCCCACCCCTAGTTGAAGTATGATAAAAAGGTGGTGCACGAAAGAGAACGAGAGAATTCCTAAGTGACTGTCGGGCGGAGCCTATGCCCAAAATCAGTGCGATGCACGGCAGGAGGAGACAAGGGGCCCAAGCGTTTCCAGAAAGATTGATCCGGAAGAATCCCCCCCCGTCCGAAGGAGCAAAGGACCAGCTGAAGAGGACGCATTATCTCCGTTCCGGATGCAGCTTCCTCCAACAAGGGAGAAAGGAGTGCAGTAAATGGAACGAGAGAGTGTTGGATCCGACCTGGTCGAGACTCGGACTACGACAAAGTAAGATTGCAGCTATTCCCCCCCCCCCAAAGCCCCCTTGTGTCTCCTGCCAAGCCAAGTTAAGACAAACATTCACGGAACGCACCCGTTACATTAGTGAAAGTGAAATCAGTCACCACGTACAATTAACGTTCGCACCCCAAATTTATATTCGACGGGATGGACTATCATTTACCTCCCCAGTCAAGAAATCACTGAATTTGTATCATATTTACGTGTTCACCACCGAACTTTTATTTGTTATCATCATTTTCTATATTGATTTTCATCTAGAAACCAAGTTATATTGTTGTTTTTTTTTATTGTAATTTATCATCGATGTTTCATAAGTGGCTTTCACCAATTCATATTTCATTAGCGTATAAGAGGGTTCATTTTGTTTGTTTTGTCATATGCAATCTTATTTGTGTGAATTATATTTTGTTTAATTGAAAGTGTTTGAAAGAGTGTTTTTGTCCTGATTCCTCCACGGGTCACCCCATTGAAAATATCCTTCGTCCTTCCTTTCACCCCGTCTGATTTCCTTCCCGTAAATGCGTGTTGGACGAGTGCATCAGCGCCCGAACGTCACCCATCAGTTTGAATCGGGGACCCCCCACCCGCAATCATCCTCACAGAAGGGGAATATTTTCTTTATTTATTTGAATTACGAGAAGTGAGTGGCATAGTTTTGTCCCGTAGGTCCCATGCGGGAGGGATCTTCGCGGATTTGTATTTTTTATTTTTTTTTTTTGTGCGACGTCTCCCCCCGGTTCTATTGTGGTATCCGGGCGAGTCGGGGGAGGGATGCCACAGTACTCGCTCCATCCAAACCTTCTGTCTCCACTGTATCTCATCTAAAAGTTGCCTATCCTCAACCACCATTTTCAGCATGTTGTTTCTCTTCCTCTCTGTCCATTTCACCCTCTCCATTCTTCTGCATGCCCGCATCTCGAATGCATCCAATCTTCTCTCGTCTTCCTTCCTTAGTGTCCAAGTTTCCGCACCGTAGAGAGCTACACACCAGATCAACCTCTTTACTAAACTTTTAATTCCATTAAATTGTCAGAAGAAAAGGAGTCATCACTAAAAGCGAGAGCTCTCGTTATCCATCCTTAGCGCATGGTAAAAAAACGAAAATTTCTTGTGATTTGCTCGCAACGTGTTGTGTAGCCATTCCATATAAGATATGAAATAACTGATATTGATCTCACAAACATTTTTTAGCCTCTGGAAAAGGAATGAAAAACAATTTCTCAGCATTACGAAAAATCCAAGTAGGTAAGCGTTTTTCGCAAACACTTGCTAGTCGTTCTATTAATTCTTTGCGGTCCGACGTCGAAGCTGATTCGACAAGCCTATTGCTCAGGTCCAACGTCGAATTCAGCTCGACATCACAAGGCAATGCGATTATGCAAGGGCAATTTTCAAGAGGTTATACTCATTCAAAGAATTCAAAGAATACACTCTTTGATGAAACATGCACAATATTAAAATCAGTGGATTTTTACTTTTATCAACACAATGAGAATAATTAACAGGTAAAAAATCAATCATATCAATTATTTCTTTATTTCCTAAAAATTAATTCGGGCCTGACTATAAGAATAAAAAATATGGACCTAAAGGTGTTTATAAGTTAATCGGAAATAGTCATGTATTCCGATGTATGTTTTGTACAGAGCCTGGAAATTATAAGATCGGGAATGCTTACGATTCAGGTACAACAAATGAGTGATTAGTTGCTGTACATATACAAAAAGTGGATAAAAAATCTAAACGTAAATGAATTAGTTACCAGTAATGGAATGTCCTTTTTGAGAACTGCCAACCGTAATTATGACTGAAGTAATAGTTTAACCCATTATAGCCCAATGTTGCTTCAAAGCAACATCAGCAATGTATAAATTTTCAGCTCTATTCAGGAAGTATCTAAACTTCGTATTATTTGTAGTGTAAACTTCGTATTATTTGTAGTGTATTTTATCATCATTAAACCATTGATAGTGGCACAAAATAGGGTTATCAGGGTTATAACACGATCGTATAGGATAAGCCCTTCATTTCCTCTTTTCAAAAAATTAGACATCCTCCCACTAAGGCATCTATTCATTTTTAAAGTCCTTAGAGTTTACTATAACCGTAGCGGTGGAAAGGCCAGACCACAAACTTATGACATCAGATCTTGGAGAAACTTTGATATATCTAGGCCGACGACTGAAATATATAGACGGTCATATCAATACTTGGGGCCAAAATTATGTGGTATGTTGCCAAAAAATGTGGCAAAGAAGGAGATGAGATGGGATTTTATATCCGCAGTTAAAAAATGGCTTATGCAATATGAGGAAGGAGAGTTTCTGCTAAGAAAGGAGTTATAAATGTTTTCAAATAAAGGTATATTGTATGTAATTCTTAAGCGTTATGAGAGAAAATGTACTATGATAGTATGTGTTAAGAAAAGTTATCCATGTGTAAATTACAGTAAATTCACAATCGAATGCAATTGTCAAGAAAACAAATCACTCAATTAAACGCAATAAATGTATTTTTTATGTATGTTAGCACCAGTCATGTTCTCAATAGTGTATGATGGTAGCCCCAAAACCTTTCCACAAAGGGGTACCTATATATTCCACAATTATTACAGGGTTTATTTTTCTCGATGCAATATATTGAATATGAGTGGAATAAAATTCTATTATTCTAAAATTTAATGAAAAAATATTTATCTGCCACGATGATCATGATTGAGTGCAAAATTTTCAAGTTTTCAAAGTGAGAAATCTTGAAGTTATATTTCTCCCAAAAGCAGCTGTGGGTTAGAAAGGGTTAATTGCGATTAGTTACGTGAAAATAATCTCCATATAAACCTAACTGCGCACTCCACTGTTAACAATTACCCAGGAGTAGCCTCCAGGCCCGCAACCTTGTTAACTGGGATTGAAAATTTCAAAGTGTCCCACTTTTTCCTTGCCTTTGTGATGGACGTCGCTTGGTAACAATTTGTTTCGATCGTTATTTGCCGTCTATGCTGGCTCCTGCTGCGAAAAAGTTACCCATCCGAAATCAAGGTAAGTACTGTATCATATTTTTTTAGTAGTCGCAGCGCTTTTGCCCACCCCTTGTTTTTTAGAATGTGAAATATGTTATGAATCCTAAACGATGGAGATTCGACGAAAAACGGCATTTCGATAAAAGTATTCAGTCACCCTTATTTTAGTCAAGGCGATGACACAGGAGTATATTTACTTGTCTGTAGCAATGACGTTTGAAGTACTTGTAATTTAGCTCACATTTAACTCATTTTCAAGATGGCCGCCATTCGAAATATCCATTACAAGATTATTATGGTGTATTATCGTAATGCCCCCTCTTTACATCCGTCAAATAAAAATATTCATTCACCCTTGTTTTAGGCAAGCCAATAACGTAAGAGCACATTTTCTTACTCCGTGGTAATAACGTTTAAGTTATTTCTGATTTGGCGTACTTTTAAGTTATTTTCAAGATGGCCGCCATCCGAAATTCCCATTATAAGATTGGTTGTATTGGTGTATTCTCGTAATGTCCCATCTTTACATTCGTCTAATAAAATTATACCGTCACCCTTGTTTTAGGCAAGCCAATGACGTAAGAGGACATTTTCTTACACCGTGGTAATTAAGTTTAAATTATTTCTGATTTGGCGCGCTTTTAACTTATTTTCAAGATGGCCGCCATCCGAAATTCCCATTATAAGATTGGTTGTACTGGTGTATTCTCGTAATGTCCCCTCTTTACATTCGTCTAATAAAATTATACAGTCACCCTTGTTTTAGGCAAGCCAATGACGTAAGAGCACATTTTCTTACTCCGTGGTAATTAAGTTTAAATTATTTCTGATTTGGCGCACTTTTAACTTATTTTCAAGATGGCCTCCATCCCAAATTCCCATTATAAGATTGGTTATATTGGTGCATTCTCGTAATGTTCCCTCTTTATATCCTTCCGTGACGCCAATCTCCCTCGTTCGAGCCACAATTTATTTCCCGCTTAATTTCCGCAGCTTATTTAAGCCTCCTACGCCGCGCCACGCCTGGACGGCGATTGCTCGTGTGGCCTTGATTGTCGCGACAACTCTAATTCGACCCAAACCACCGGATCCGCAATGTCGGCTCCTATCGCATCACCCTGATCAGTCGACCGGTGTGAGATGGGACGAAAAAAAATAAACAAGAGTAGAGAAAAGAAAGAGAGGGCTCTTTTAAACGGGGTGAGGAGGTCGCGCGGTTGATACGTGGGACGAGCTAAAAAACATCATGGGGTAAACACCCATGGGAGGACGAGGAAAATCCTCTTTGGGCTTTGATTGAAACCGGAACGGCCTAGTGTCCTTTCTTTATTTCCCCTTATTCTCGGCCACGTCCACACACACTGACCTTTCGTTCGGTACGAGAAGGGAAAGTCTACGACGACCGTGCGAGACAGTCGATTGAATCGATATTCGATGCGCGCGTGAGTCGACCTTAGAAAAATAACACCGAAGTAAAAGCATCGGAATGCTTCATTCGTTCAATGGTCTGGGGCGCAGCTAGGAATTAAGGCTGGGGGGGGGGGGGAGTTTGTGTGCAACTATATTACCGAGGTGTGTGGGGGTATGGAATACCCTCCAGGATAAGCGGTAGGTGCGAGATTAGTAAATTGCGGAATTTTAAGATAAATGGATCAAAATGGTGAGTTTTACGGCTTTCTGAGGGATATTTTATTAATATTTACAGTATTATATTAGTAATATCAATCCAATTAAGTAAAATGGATTAAACTTAAAAATTTCTCTGAGCTCTAGGGGGGGTTTATCCCCGAAAACCCCCCTCGTTGCGCCATTGTCAATGGTATTAGGCTCAACTATGTGGAAGTTAATATTCGAAAATGAATAGGAGACTTCGTTGGCTTCCACTGACTTAAATCCCATTTAAATCAGTGGAAGTCAACGAAGTCTCCTTTTCATTTTCCAGTGGAATGCTGGTTACTATGCACCTCTAACTGGAGTACGAAGTACTGATTCCAATGCATTATGGCCTAGTGTCCTCCATTTCACCTTATTCTTGGCCAAGTCTATACACGTTGGCCTTTCGTTATATACGAGAAGGGAATGTCTAGCAGCATGCTAGATGGTTGATTGAATCGATATATCGATATGTGCATTAGTCAATCTTAGATAAATAACATCAACATTAGTCAACAATCCTAAGATTGGCATGACGCACGTCTCCATTCCTCTCTCCTATCCTCTAGCCTTCATGCCCTCTTCTGTGTAAAACTGCCTTTCTACGATTGTTTTCAGTAGGTCATCATGTCTCATAATGTGGCCAACCAAGTCTTCTCCTCAAAGTTTTTGGAAGACTTCTTTTGGAAGACTTTGAGAACTCTTTTCTCCCACTCTTCTTAGCACTCCCTCATTACCTACTTGGTCGATCCATCATATCTTCATCATTCTTCGGTTGCACCACATACCATGTGCCTCCACGATTGAATTCTCTGCTGCTGTCAACACTGAAGTGAAAACACTGGAATGCTGGTTGCTATGCACCGCTCACTGGAGCAGTTGGAGCCAGGCTTCGGCCCGTCCCCATCTCCTTATACTACAACGAAAGGTGCACGATTCTTCAAAAACTGCAACAGGCGTACAGAAATCGTTACACAGATGGGCAACGAATTTGACTGGGAGCCGCTTGAGACTCAGAGGCTGCGCGCTAGGCTTAGTTTGCTTGGGAATTTAGAATAGATATCTTTAGGGGGACAAAAAGAATATCATATTAGAAGCGCACTCTATTTCCAGGTTCGTCATAAACGATAAATTAAGAGAGATATTTTTCCCCCTAGTTATGGGAATTCTTATTCCCCCGAGCTTAAGAGCACCATTATTAAAACTAGGCTTATCTTAAGTTTTGTTAGAGCATCTCCTGTTCATTTGTTAACGGCTGGTGTCTTAACAGCACCCGAGACACGCCTGTTGAGGCCGTTTGCGGGGTATAAATAGGGTATTTCAGGAAGAAATTGCAATATTTCAGGAGGCAGTTTTGCTCATAAACATGAGGTCGCAACTCCTTAGTTACTGAGCTATGGCAACAAAAATAATTTTTATATACTCGGCAGTTGCCGTGAAAACGGTTGTTCTAAGTATCCAGCCTTTTCGATATTTTATTTGATACTCTGGATTTTTAAGGACATTATATAATTAAGATTGGACAAAAATGTACGATTATGATTGTGTGAAAACATTAATCTCAAATTCGGTGAGACTGCGCAATCGTATTGTTGATACTCGCTCAATGCTCACGTTTAATGATGCTCAAATATTTATTGCTTTTACTGTCAAATATCATGTTCCCCTTCACGGCCACCGTCACCGTGTTTGCAATGAAAAAAAATTAACAAGAAATCGTGAAGCGTGGAGTCTGTTTAGTATATTGTATAGAAATACGATAATGTCATGATTTATCTAGGTAAGATTGAAAGCAGTGGATTAATTGTCGCCCAAGAAAATTTCTCAAATTTTTATATTTTTCTATAAGAACATTATGGTATAATAATATAAAATAAGATCGTAATGTTAAATATTTTGAAAGATACAATATATGGCTAACGAAAGCGTTCTGGGCATAAATATTGGTATCATAATTCATTGTATGATGATTAGACGTGACCTCCGCTGTTATCGCCTTCGAAAAAAAAAACAATCATCTGTTAATTGAATTACTGTCGAAATTTAGGGCTTATTTTATGAGAGATAATTTCCTGCAAAAGGTACCCTCATTCAATGAAGAAATCTACGTTTTACAATTTTTTTGTATGGTTGAAAAATCTTATTGCCAAACTACTGAGGTATTTAATTTTTATCGCCAACTACATAACATAATATATATATATATATATATACTTTCGGCAGCGTTTGAAGAATCAATTATTGAAAGGTAAAGGTTAGCAAAGAACATCCGCAAAGGAAATCCAAGTAATTCGTAGTGTAAATAATTAATAATTGATATGCAGTCGCGGGGGAAATAAGGTACATAGGTTGCATATTGAAATATTACTCGAAAATACGCACTGAAATGCAGTCGTCTGTAGTGCCGGCTTGTAAATACATCATAACGTTTAAGAAGCGACTTTGGTATCCAAAATTCCTTTTCAATACAATTATAGAGATAAAAGTCCTTTTTATCATGAAATATTCTCGTTTTGTCCCGGAAACTATGCAACGTCAACACAATCACCTGGTCTAAACTATGCCTGTCATATTTGTTTCCCTCAATTTCTCCCCACCTTGTTTTAAAGCATCAAAAGCTTTCATTGATTAATTGAAGTTTTAATGGCCAAGTACTAACTGAAGATGGTATATAAATATGTATATAATGCATTGCCTGTAGTTTCGGCGTGCAAATACGTCGAAGTGTTCAAGAAGCGGCGTTAAACGACATAAGCGACGTTAGTGTCAAAAATTCCTGGTCAATACAGCAGTAAAGAGTAAAGTTCTTTATTTGGTGAAATATTTTTGCTTTCTCGCGTTAAGTTAAGAAAACTATGTAGAGTCGACAAAATCGCCTGGTGTAAATAAAGCATTTCAAATTTACCTCTCACAGCTTCCCCTGCCTTATTTAACTTGCATTTAGGGCTTTTACTGACAAGTGGACCTTTTAATGGCCAAGTGCTAACTCAGGATGCTAAATAAATCAGTATATGGCGCAGTTGTCTCCAGTGCCTGCGTGTAAATACATCAAAGCGTCTAAGCAGTCATACACAGGTGACTCAAGTGTCCAAAATTCCTTGTGAATACATTAGTAAAGAATAAAATGGTTTATTTTGATGATATGTACTTTTTATCCTACCAAGGCTAAGAATATGTAACTTCGACACAATCACCTGGCGTAAACAAAGTCTACCATATTTGCTTCCCACAGTCTTTCCCCACCTCGAAAAATCGGTATCAAAGCCTTTTACTGATTAACTGACTTTTTAATGGCCAATTGCCAACTGAGGTTGTTACACAAAATAAGTATATCATCTTTACAGTCGGTTTTGTGACATTCCCGCTCCCTTAACAGCATTTCTACCGACGGGATATCGAAATTCGTCAACCCTTCCCTTAAGTTGGCGCGAAAAGATATATGGATGGAAAAAAGGCGGGAAAAGAGAGGAAGTGGGATGGGAGATTGAATGGGGCGTGGACTGAGCGAGGTCAAATGGCGCGAGAAGAAACGTGAGTGCGGAGAAATGGGGTTTGAAAGCGGAGAAGCCGGCAAGTAGAAGTGTAGTGGTATGAGGAGAGATGCCTTTTGGTAATGGGGATGGTTTTCTGTGTGGGGAGAAAGGAGTTTGGGCCCCCCTCCTGATATGTTTTTTGCGGGGTTGCCATATATAGGGGTGGTGGTGATGGCAGCATGGTCCGGGGTGAGTTTGGTCCTTAAATCTCCTCCCTCTCCACGACTCGGCAGCTTCTTCTCACACAGTGCCGAGCTAAAAATAGAGAAGGAACAGATAACACACGTGGAGCATCTGCTTTTTTTCTCTCTCTTACCCATCACGGGAAAAGGACACCGAGCCACGGGAAATTGCCATAATTTTCGGGCTAACCGAAAGATGGGGTGGAAAAAAGGATAATATTCCGAGGATATATAAACAGGATACGTTGGCATAAAGACGCACGAGTGTGTGAAAGAAACTTCTACCAATCCCGCGTAGGAATATAGATATCACCGCAAAGGGTGGTGGAGGAAGTAGATTTTTCCAAATATGTATTTTTTTTTAAGATGGAGACACGATTACAGCTCTCCACTACCTTAAAGTGTAGTGTATGACGGTGCGCATGGTAATGAAACACGAAAGGAAAACTGGTTGAGCATAATACGCATTCGTAATGAGTCTAAGAAATGTTAAATATTACTCTAGAATGAAATATTCAGATTTACCTTTGCATAAGATACCTGCTAAGTCCTTGGAAGAAAACTTTTCTTGAGAGAACCCACTCCGTCATCCTAATGACTGACGTATCAATATGGGTGTAATTGTTTCTGGGATTAGTATTTGATTAGAAAATAATTAATTGCAACTTATCGTACATCAATTTCATATGGATGAACGTCAAATAAATGGTTTGATCGCCACGAATTCCACATTTAGGCTCTTAAGCATGGCATTAATAGTTTGCTCTTATCCCCGTACTGTAGGAAGTGCGACTTCAATTTAACCTACCTTAGCCGTAAGTGATGCCACTGGATGAATAGTCCCTAATGTTAGGGTGCATTATCGTCTAATGTTACCTAGTTAATATTAGTCCCTAATGATACGATGCATATTTTAAGTTTAATGCGTGCGGTAAGATTACTTCCAAGAAGAAAATACCTTAAAATTCGTATTTAAAAAGGATATTTATAATTACTGCTGTTATTTTTCTGTATTGTATTCAATTCCATTTTAAATATGACAATGAGGGGTAGCCTCATATTTATCTTACACATGCCAAGTTAGTGCTAGGGATTTTAGGAGTATTAATCAAAGACAGACACCACGACGGAAAAAAACCACACATTAGTACAGGACACTGATTTACTGGAAATAACCCTAATTATTGAACTGACCTATATTTCGGTGGAGGATAGGGTAAATTCCTCACAATATATAGAACAATGTAACTTTTTCAGATTATGGAGCAGATACCCAGCTTAGGCGCCCGTTTGCAAACTCCGTCAATAAGAGATAAGGCTCAATCGTTAACAGTCCGCGGATAATGGCTTGGACCATTCAAAATTCATTGAAAGCCTAAGATGGAATAGGCAAAGAGCTTTACAAACAAGAGCCCACTAGTTCTTCTCTTACAGGAGTGGGATCTTGTTTTCAAAAGAAGAATGGTAGCACCTTTTACTGTAAATCATCTGATGGAAATGAGGCTTACAATAAGTTAAGAAAATATTTATGTGGTGTAAATTGAGAAGTATTTTTTTATGAAAAAATACTTCTCAATTACACAAGCATACAAGATTATATTTGAAAATACGAATCTCAATAAAATGTATGAAATCAGACTTGTGTTAAAATATTGTAAACCTGAGTGCATATTTTAAATAGATGTCCAAAATTAAATGCGAATTAAATATTAAAATTAAATATGGAAAATAAAGGTCAATAAGAAAGAATAATTTCAAAAATTTCAATGGAGATTACTTCAGCACCTAAATTTATCACGGTCAAAAAAATTGAGGGTAATTTCTCTCATGCCTCCTCAAATTGTGTACATATTTATAAACACGTTAGAAAATTCTCATTGTAACACTAGACGGAACCACATTTCATTAATTTTGTTAAAGGTCATAGCCGACTTTTCTCTCTCTGTTTTCCCGTCACTCCGAAAGAAAATTGGGGCCCGAAAAGGTTGTTTTCACTTCCTGCTCGAGAAGGCGAGAATTCTTAGCTGACTTAGTGAGTACTTTGTTTTCACGATCTTTCCAACTGGACTGCATAGCATCACAACTCCGCTTCCATCAACCGGAGATTTGATCGAAGTTTTGTCTTTTGTCTTGTTTTATCGTCAAGTTTTCTGGAATTGCTGCCTTCGTTGATTAGAAAGAAAATTTCAGTTCCGCACTCATGGACGTAGTTAGTAGTTAAGAAAAACTTCCGTACTTTCAGTTGAAATTTATTCTCAGTTTTTTTTTTTTGCTACGAAACAGCAGTGTTTTCGCGAGTTAAAACTCTGAGTGAGTTTCGCATTTCAAATGGCAATTACGGGCTGAATCACTGAACCATACCATTACTCCGGAAATCAGACAGCAACGGCTTAAATGAACTTCGACTTATTATTATGGAAAAGGTGCATTTTTAACCACGAAACCTGTAGGTAAATATTATTCGAATTATTTGTAATATTTCGAAGCCTGGCGCGTTAACGGCGGAGAAATATACGTGGATCACCGTGAGAAAAAAGTTCCCCGCACCGGTAATCGAATCTCAATTGCCATGGCAATTCAGGAATCTGGATAACGTAGTGGTTTGCGCCGTAGCCCAAAATCCAAAGGTCCGTGGTTTGATTTCCGGTCCATGGGAATTTATTCTCATGGCAATTAATTTATCTATTATTGGTAATGATGCATTAAATATGACACCACTTTCAGCATCAATGAGTTTATTGAGAAGAAGTTTTAATTCAAAATGAAATGTGCATAGAGTCCGCAATGAGTAATTCGAGAAAATGTTTAATATTTACCTGACGGAAACTTCTTACACGCAAAGAGAAATGGTAATTTCATTTCTAGGATTCTATTACCTTCGCAATTCGTGGATTTAATCATCAATCGAATTTTTAAATTGAGAAATGACAACCAATTACCCTCTCAATATGTTCCTATTTTCCCTTTAATTTTCTACCTCTCAGTAATTTTTTTCGCCAAGAATTTTTTTTTATTTGACTGCAATTAAGTTTTTATATCGAGTGCAGCTTTAACTTGAAAGAAATCTAGCTCCCTAAATTCGGGAGATCGAGTTTGTAACATTATCACTTTTTTCTTAATCGCATGAAAGAAATGTTTTTCCCTTCCCGTTTGGTCATAAATAACTTTCCATTCTGAACGCGCAACGCGTCAGGAACAAAAGACTATCTGCACGGCGAGAAATGATGAATGATTTTCGTATCTCTTGTATTTTTATTTCTCCAACCAATAAACTGTCTTGAACAGCACCGTGCCATAACGTTTCCCCACGGATTGGATTCCGAACTGATTCCGTTGATGATGCGTATTTTTTTAGAGCGTTGTTCATTTGTTTTATTTTATCCTGTGACGTCGGCGCCGCTGGTTCGAGAGAAGAGAAGTAAATCCTTTCGTTACCAAAAGAGCGACGGATGGGCAGACTTGATAAAATCTAATACGAAAAAATAGAGGAGCATACAAAACCGACGTAAAGCGTTGATATTTTTCAACTCCTCTCATTCTTCCTGTTTGATATGCCGGAGTGCGGGAGTGGACGGAAATAAAGACCCAAAAGACACGCTGAGAAAATAGCAAGCCATCGAGCGTTTGACAGATGAAGCAAATAATACATATTTGAGAACCGAACATCAAGAATTTAAAATAGGTCGATAAATAAGATTGTGTGAGAAAAAACCTTAGCCGGGATTTACATGATGGAATGGCAGTGCATAGATACTATTGGAATAGTATTACGAACGTATAAAATCGTTTCAGGGTTGACTTGATGGAAATGCGATATATCCATGATAAAAACTACTAATGGTAATTTCTGCACTTAAATACAAAGCTCAATTACCGAACATGGTTTCGTTTCCATACACCGCCTCCTCCTACTTAGGCTCTGGGTATAAATATTGAAAGAGTGGTTGTTGTATCATCTTGAAAATTACATAGAATTCCGAAACCATGGTCGGTAGTTGACTTTTCTGTTAAGTGTGGAAAATACCATTTGTAATTTTTATCATGGATATAATAGTTTTATTCACGGCTCTAGCAATTACCATGAATATCTGAATGAGGAGAGATTCAAGTCTTTATGCATCAGCTATCATTGGAATTTGTCAAATTGGCAAATACTATTTTCAGCGCCATAGTAATTTTTTTGGATCTTATTTCATGCATAATGAGAATGGTATAAGCAGAGAAAAATAATGGCTTAGTTGTATAATTTTCTATATTTTTCAGTTACATCTTGACCATATTCTGTTACGAAAGATACTTCAAAATAGCAAGCAAAAATATTTTGCTAATTCTATATTAATTTAAGCATTTTATACATATTGTACTCTGGGACCCGTGTGATTCAGTTTTACAGCCTAGATTCATCAGATATTATCAAACAACAGGATTTATTTTGGAATTATTATACTGCAAATTTCTATTCAGTAGAAACCTACTCTAGTACTTGAGTCAAACTTGAAAATCAACGTCCTTATTATCAACTGTAGGATGTATAAAGTTTTAGATAATTAAATGTTGATTAAAATATATAACTACTACAAATAATTGAAAGTTGAAACTGTTATATGATATTATATGGCATTATTGCTTGGAAAATAATTTGTTTTAGTGGAGTAGAACCATGGGCGTGAAGTTGAGTTGAAGTGTGTAACATAGTTTGCATAGCCACCAACTGCGGGATAATAACATTGAGAAGTGTTTTGAGTGAGATATTTAAATATGACATATTATAATAATACAAGAAGTTATTTTACTCCCTGGATAATCTTTGAGGGATAATTATCTTCTCAAATAAGTTCATGTACTCCTAGTTACTTGCTGTAGTTCCTTAAAACGTGATATGGTTTGACCAAGAAAAATTGAATATTTAGGGAAATAGAACGATGGAAATTACACTGACGGATAAGGCCTCTCAACCAAATTTACATGCAACATTTTATGTGATCATCTGCATGTCTATCTTTTCTTCCACTTCAAGCGAGAGAACTATGTAATACATCTCGTAATGTACTATGTAATAAAACACCTCGATTTACGGGGCTCTTGCTTAATTAGCAGTTACGTGGTCAAGTTTTTTAAAAAGTTATCAGATAATAGCTCGTAAAAGATATTCCTAATTGTTAAAACTTAGATACGTGATCAACAGAAGATTAATATTGGTATATGGTATAATTATATTTTTCTTTACAGCATTTTTGACGACCATGGACATTTTTGTGATTCATCGAAAGAATTGGAAGTTACGATGCAGATACGGTGAACAATGGGAAAAATATTTTGGGCCAGAGTTGAAAATTGGTTGGTCAACGAAGAGAATAATGCCAGGCTTTGCTTCATGACCAAGTTTTTTCTAGACACGGTAAGTAATAACATATTAATATTGTTGTATTTTACGCATACGATTTCTCATAGATCATTCGGCGATGAAATGGGTTGTCTAGCTTTATGTGCCACTTAAAGTGTTGCGCTGGTTCACGATTCTTAAGCGTGCATTTGAAACAATTATTTATGTACCTGGTGTGTTTCCTAGAAGATTTACATGGCAGGAAATAGTTGATTTCGGTCATGTTAACTGCATATGATACTTAGATCACTAGAGTTCATTTAAAATATCTTTGGGACTGAGAGGCAAGTTTTTTGAGGGTGAAGGCGGTGGGCACGGACTTCTCGGAATGTTGCCAAGTGAGAAGAGGATTTCTGACACAGTCTTTTGTTTCCATGCACTGAGAGAAGTCTTTTGAGGAAATATGGCAACACCCGCTCCCTCTCTCTCCCCATACCACATCTCTAGTGTCACAGGTCCCACTTCCTGCCACGACGCCACCCGAACATTCCGAACTTGCACGACTGAGCCGGTCGCAAAGATATTTGAAAAATATCATAGAGTCAGCCGAATTACCAGCGATGGACGGAGCAAGAAAGAAATACACAGTAGAATAGCGCAGGCGAAGCGGGCTTTCTACAAAAAGAAGAATCTTCTTACAGCTGAAAATACCAGCATAGAAGTAAGGAAACAATTCATCAGATGCTACATATGGAGTATGTTTCTCCATGGAAGCGAGGCTTGGACCTTGACAGCAGCAGAGAAGTCAAGAGTGGAAGCATTCGAAATGTGGTGCTACCGAAGAATGATGAAGATAAAATGGATTGACCATGTGAGTAACCAGGAAGTGCTAAGGAGAGTAGGAGAAAAGAGAAACCTCCTAAAAATATTAAGCAGAAGAAGGGACAACTTAGTTGGCCACATTTATAGGCACGATGGTCTGATGAAGACAATCGTTGAAGGACAAGTGGAAGGGAAAAAGGGCAAGGGACGGCCCCGAATGAGTTATATAGGACAGGTTATAAAGGATGTAAAAGAGAATAAATATGTAGCTATGAAGAGATTAGCGGATAGGAGAGAAAAATTGAGAGCTGCGTCAAATCAATCTTAAGATTGTTGACTAATGATGATCATAGAGTCAGCAACTAAATATCTGCTTGAAGTCAGATAGCTTCGTATGCTCGGAGTCGTGCTATGAATATGCAAACCTTCCGTCATGTTAACTGTAGATGCTCCGCTAGGGCCAAACATTCGTCCCAAAATCAAAACTTTTTCACGAGGAATCATGACTCACTTACCTAGGACCCCTATCGTGACACGCCTAAATCTGCGAATGTACGACCTCAAACAAATCGCTCAGAATGGGCTCCTCTTGTGAATATATAAAATCTTGTGACGTCGATGGTTCAGGACCCACTGCCGCATTGGTTGAATGTCTGAAATGTTGTCACTGTTTTACGCATGCGATCGACAGCCCTAAAGAACCTGGTAAAATATTTTGCTAACCATGTCACTAATGGCGTGTATGGTGTATATGTAATCCCTGTGAAGCCATTGATTCAGGTTGCTATTGGGTCAAACCCTTAACCAACTGCCTCAGTAGTGTTGGAAAGGTAAAAGCACTTTGTTTGTTCCACACAGGAAATTTGTTACCGACCATTTTTTTGACGTTTCCGTCATTACCGAACTGACTTGATTATGAAATTAGTATTTCAACCATTTTCAGTAGCAAATTATCGTCGTGGAACGTACTGGGTGAGTTTATTGTGTATAAATGTTTAACTTACCAAGTACTTCCCACGATGACAATTTATTACCGAGCATGATTGTAATACTTTTAATACTTTGAATTGTTAAAGTGAAATAATAATAATAATTATTATTATTATTATTATTATTTTTGTTCTGTCATGGTTCAACAGAGTTAATCCGGAAACCTTTTAAGCCTTTTAACTCACAATCAGTGCTGTAGTGTACAATAGAGTGTTCTTGATTATGTACATAACCTAAGACAAAACCAACTTCAAAGCGAACTTCTAGCGTTATATCAAAATATTTATCATTTGAAAGACTCACTGATTTTCCCACGAATTTCTGCACAGTGCATCCAATCATTTGCTGAGATCAGCACTTGTGGCATGAAAAAAATCTCATTGACCTTTACATGTAAAAGGGGCTTCTCTATTTGCGTGCATAGTCGAAGAAGTATGTCAATAATGGTCTCCTCAAGTATAAATAAAAATAGTGCATCTTCGGCGATCTCGGACGGTTTAGGGCCCCATGGCCAAATTGATGGAGTACACAAACGAGTGCCTTTGTTTACGTCCGCTGAAAAAAAATTAGTTTGAAATATCAGATTCTGATGAAACTCATCGAACTTTTCGGTTCATTTAGAATATTAAATATTATCAAGAACATTTGATAAAATTAATCTAGTGATTTATTATTTGCGTCAAAATTAAAGCATATTTAACAAAAATACTCCCTATAACATACCAGTTTGATAATTTTTAACAAGTCTTTTTTTTCCAAACACTATTGGTCGAAAACGTTTCTTAACAAATTAAGTGGCACCGTTCATTCTCTTGGAAAAACTTTGACTGTATCTATTATCTTGTGTTAGTCAATTAGTGCACTTGAAGATCGGAATTTATTAGTTACTACAGGGCGATGAAGCACAGTATTTGCAGAGGCGTATTCTACGTAATATTATTTTATGATTTAAAAGTAAATAAATGCATTTGTGACCATGTTAACTTGCTATATATGCGTCGCCTAAAAAAATGTGGTACATCAACAGAGAAAGTTAAATTCCGTCTTAGAATAGATGTCACGCTACTCCATTTTCTGAGAAATATTTTTGAGCTATAGTACATATTCTAAGATAGCTTTTACTACTAGTAGCCTGGAAAAGCATGGACTTCAACCAATATTTTACATTTTAATAAATTATTAAATCTTTGTTCGTTTTTCGTTGATCTGTCTATGCATGTCTACAATCTCCTGAGTTCGGCGATCGCAATAAAAGCATCTCATTGGAAGAACTTTCCAGCCAAAAGATATATCACCTTACGTTAACTTCGAAAACCATATTATTAACCTGCTCTTCAAGAGGAAATAACAACAATGTGAAGTCAGCGATTCAGGTTGTCTTAAGATCAAGTGCCTCACTGATGATGTATCGGTAATTTATGGTTATGTACTTGATCCAGAATAGTTTTTCCTGAAAAAAGCTCTTTCAATAGCAGGAAACTCTAGGATATTTTTATCTTAAAGCTTAGAAATATTGTCATGCGCTTCTCATACATCTACCCAAGAGGACTGCACGGAGGAGGCCTAATTCTATTCCATACAAGGCTGATTTCTTTTGCCACTTCGGTCGCATTTTAATCGGGTTTCAAAAATGTCCGTGGCACGTTGATGAGTTCAATACGATCCTTTTTTTCCAATATTTTGCAGTATAGTGTTTGTAATGGCGAGGAATAGTGTTGAAAAGTTATGAATTTGATGTATCACATCATCTGGAACAGTGTCGTAGTTATGGGGGGATGAAAGGAATAGATCCCCCCCCACGGCCTCAGAGAAAAATAATATTTAAAACTTTAGCCTAGTTTTAACATATAATAACTGCATCTGCTCAAAGTTTATTTTTAAGTGCCAAAATGATGTAAAATGTATTTCCAGGTATGAAATTTTTCAAAAATAGTTTTCAAAAATTTCGGGGAGGGGGGGAATGAGGGTCGCCCTATAGGCCCTTCCATCCCCCCAAAGCATATTCATAGTTACGCCAATGATCTGGAATATAAATTTCAGTTAACTACCGTAATTATACCTTATTTACCAGTGAAACTCGGACCACTTTGTCTGTCAATGACGGGAATGGTGACTTTTGTAAACTCATAAATTCGCATAGTGACAGCACATTTACAGGGCTACACACATATTTCTACAATCTTCTATTTGGGATACGGTTGGTAAAAATCACGAATATTACAAAAGAGAATCCTCAAGTTTGCTTGGAAATGCGTTTTCACTCATCGCGCATGTAAATGGGTTTATAAAAGTCGCCACTGGCGTCGCTGACGGACAAAGTGATCCGAGTTTCACGGGGAAACAAGGTTTCATCAGGGATGTTATCCGATATTCATATATATGATGATTTAAACTATCAAATTCACGACTTTTCAATGATATTATTCATTTGCATTTATAAACTTAGTAATTAAAAATATTGGAAACAAGTGTTTTTCATTGCACTCGTCACAGCGCAAGAGGACAGTTTTGAAAACAGATTAAAATGCGACCGAAGTGGCAACAGAAATCAGCCTTCTATGCAGTGGTGGATACAGGTGGGGGTCGCGCCCCTCCCCCCCCCCCCTTCCCCATGCGTGTCCGCCCGTATTGCCGAACATTGTCAAACCACTATTGTAAATTTTTTATATCATAAGATGGCATTGACTTTTACATGTGTATAATAACTTTAAATAAAAATTTGTTATACTTTGCCTGTGACTTGATCATTTTTTATTACGATAAAGGTGAAACCAACTCAAGATATATTTAGCGCCCCCCTTTGAGTTTTTTCTGTATCCTGAACTCGATGGTAGCCTCTTCCTCGTGGTGAGTTCTGGGTAGTTTCTTCACGAAACTAGCAGAGAGCTACTTAGTGAAATGCTTGGTGTTCAGGTTCTGTTCTTTCTCAGCCTTGGCTGAATTTATTGTTGAAAATAGCTCCACAGGTACGTTATTCGTCATTATGTTTGATGTTAATTTAAAATAATTTACCTTATTATTACTTTTTGTGGGATTGTTTACCACCATATGATGACTTATTTGCTAAAAAATTAAATTCAATAGAAATAAATATTATTTGGCCTGCAATTCAGCCCCGAAAATGGAATTTTAGAAACGTAGGCAAAAATGAGTTGTATTGTGCGGGTGGTCTATACTCTAATTTTGTTGTTAATGCATAGACATTGTTTGAACAATAGATTTTGTCAAATAAACTTAAAATTTCATTTTTATAAACTATAAACATGTATCTACTCTTTGATATTATCCATATCCCATATTTTCATAAAATTCGTCTTCATAGCCGTTTGATTCTGAAATCAGCCTGATATTTCGAAAAATTTTAAACTTTAGAGCTATAAATATTCAAGTTAATATTATCCGATTTGAAAAAGAAATTGTGTGCGAGATCCTTATATCATGTCGCAACTTTTCCGCATAGGGCAAATTTGATCAGGAAAAAAACCTTTTTTCGGCCAACCCTATTGGACATCCTCTAAGCGGTCTTATTGGTTAAAATCATCTCATTGGATACCCTACCAACCTAACCACACCAGTGTTCCATGTTACACCCGCGCTTTTCCCCACAGTGCACCATGTCGTCTCCTGAGATCGTTGCGCGTTGTAAAATCATCCAATTGGAAGAGCTTCCCAGAAAAGAAAATATGAGGGAAAAAAGGGAGTAATATCTGCTGCCGTCATAATCCATTCGACGAGTACGCGGGTGGAAAAATGTTTTCCTTGCAAGAGAAAAAGAGGGGCACGAAGATGATCCCAAGTCCTTGTTTACTCGTCTGCCCACGCCACCTCTCGGCATGAAAAGAACTCTCGTCCCTGCTAGCGACTATCCTTGTCCTCTCAACCCCCTACACTTCATCGCCTCGTATTTTTTTTTCATCATTTCACTGTCTAATTTGCATTTCTTCAATCTCTTTGTTTTGATTCCACCCACGTTTTGTCCCGGCCTTGATTTTAAATAAAAATTTGTTGACGATGTTCGTCGTCCATGGTGATGGCGCTGCCTACGCCATCGTGGGTACTTTCTCCATTTATCTTAAAACCGAGGGACAGCATGGAGGAGGTCGCAGGCCGACCCGTAGAAATTTGATTTATGTTGCCACTTTGGGTGCATTTTAAAGTCGGTTATCAAAAATGTTCGCGATGAGTAAATGGCGATCCGTTTATTTTCAATTTCCATTTAATTTTACTCTTAACAGCTTGAGAGCCAAGGGCGATTTATAGAAAAATATTAGCAACTAATTATCCATAGGGTGCGCTTCGCGTGATATTCCAGAAACCATGCGTCTATAGTACTGCATAGAACTAGTGACTTTGAATGTAGTCACGCGCGCAGGTGTACAGTTAAATACAACTAGGATTAAATTCGCCAAGTTCCGTTAACGCAATCTGAGATTCGCCATGAAAGAAGAAGGCCGGGTGGTGTAACTGGTAGAGTATACCTGACGGTAATTGGGAGATCCGGGTTCGAATTATGGCTGAGCCAAATGATTATTTCATGGCGTATTACATCCTTGGTGTATTTATGCATACGTCAATGTAACCGTCTATAGCCTCTGCGAGTGACCCAAAAATGTGAAGATGATATAAATAAAGTCTGATACGCACATGAAAAAATACTTGAAGTGTGATACATCACTGATGATGGTCTCAACTTTGAGTGCTGATGACGTAATATTACGTTCTCGCGAAATTTCGTAGAACTACAGGCAACGTACTATCACGTGTTAGAATTTGATCGTCTTTTATTTTGCCGAGTAATATTAACGTAGGATACATAATTGTTCCTATACAAAATACACTGGATGATACAGTAGTACTTATGGCTGTTCTTATTTAAACTCTCTATTTACTGTAGTAAAATTACTAAAAGTTTATAAAACTTGGGAATAATGCCCAGCACTGGAGTTAGCGATATGACACAAAAGACAAGCTATTAGTGTTAAGGAGATCCTAGTATATAACTGTAAGCAGTGGCGTAACTATGGTGGGGGGGTGAGGGGATAGATCCCCCTCCACAGCCACTGAGAAATTAAAATTTTTTAAAAACTATAATCTAATTTTGAGATGTAATAACTGCATCTGCTTAAAGTTAAATATTCAGTGCCAAGATTATGTAATATGTATTTCTAGGCATATGATTTTTCAAAAAATTTCCCGCAACCCCTGACACCTTGAGGGGGGGTACCCCATCCACCTCCCCAGGCCATCCCCTCTCCCCCGAAGGATATTCCTAGTTACGCCACTTACTGTAAGTATAGTGTTATAGAAAAGAAAATTAAGCTTTCCTTGCGAATTATGTGGGTAAACTTCTCTATGGAATCCCACTAATAATATTTAATTTAATTATTAAAATAATTTATCTCCACCATAAAGAGGCTCGAGTCGGAGCTCGAAACGTCGGCAGAAATGGAGTTTCTAATCCGGAGGGAATCCCGAGAGAAATTTACTCACATGTGTTATTATTTTACCCATGTCTCAAAGAAAATACTGTTTATGTTTTATGGATATGGAACGAGTCTCATTGCTTGGTTACATCTTCAGGTGCAAGATGTAACTTGCATATATGCAAATCTTAGTTATGGAGTTCCTGACCCGGTGGCGATCCCGAGAAGTCTTCATAGTTACATCTGCCCCTGATGATCTGTGTTATGAAACCCAGATCATGTCTAAAAAACTCAATACTAACTTAATAGTAATACTTAAAGAATAGTGAACCTTACAAGGTATAATACTATTATTTTCCTAATTGGAAAGGTTTCAAATGGTAAATTCTCAAATTACTACTAAGTTTTTGCATTTTACTCACGTCTCATAAAGTGTAGGGATTCATTTGATCGGCCAATGGGCTAGGATGCACGCTACAATTCTTTTAACTTTGCCACCGAAAAATACGATATATTTTTCTGCTAAGCTTCATTTAACGGACTTAGATAACGGATATTTCATACGCCCACCTTTAGGGAAATAGTGAAGTTTGATCTCTATTTTCTTCTGTAGGCTAAAGTATGTTTGCAGGGAATATCCAATATTTCTCTTTGCCCATCGCTCACATATTATATATTTCTATCGTTGGGACGCAAGGGAGCGTGAGCACTAAGTAGGAACAACGTTTTAGAAAGGTTTCGGGATCGAATACCGGGAGAAGCCGTTGGATATTTTCAAGAAAAGTGTCTCGGTGCGAGGCAGGTCAGTAAAGCGAACTGGCTATTCTATCTCAGAAATAAATTCAAGAGAGCTCAATGTTGCTATCTGGAATCCAAAGCTGAGCTCAATATTGATACCACAACTTCAATATTGTCAAAAGAAGTGGAATTTGGTGACGAATAAAATACTGAGAAATAGACTTAATGAAAATCCTAAGTGCCTCAGTTACCTAAGTTGGTCACTTGATATGAATTTTATCGTGCAAGGGTATTTTTCCCTAAAGAAAAAACAGAAAAGGCAAAAGAAAACGATTGAAAAAAATGAGATACTCCTCTCATCATATACGTTTGCAAATAAAAAACATTTTGAAAGATCCTAAAGGAGTAAACAATTCATCATAGATATTTTCAGAACGGTTCGGAGCCGGAATAGAACTGTTCTACGAATTTTTATATTTGAAAATTAATGTAGTGGATGGTTTTTGACGAGTGAGCACTTACATGGAAATAGTATGTATGTCCGATAGGGAGAATTGATACTTTTAAATAATTCAATTATTGATATTTTCTAATATTGAAGTCCTTCGTGCGCTTTTGATGCACAAGTAAAAGTGCAAAACGTGAGTAACTTCTATGAGTAATCTCCTTTAATGCATTTTATGCAAACCTTTGCGGTACACTTACTTGCACAATGTGTTGTTTCCACAAGGTCCAATACTTTGATATCGAGGCCTGAAAAAACCGTCCGGTAATGGCAGGTGTCCATTTAGGGAGATTTGAATATACTTTGAAATTTTATTAACAACCTCACGATTTACACCCATCGCTTCGCTCCGGACAGTTGAAGTCAAGAACTTTGCTTCCCGACTGCGTGAACTCCCAAACTCTATTAAAAAATATTGATAACAAAAATACTATATGAAGGATGCATAATAAGGATAGCACGTAAATTGTTCCTTATTAGAGGTTATCGTGACAAATACTTTATTTTCCAGTTCTCCGCGTCCGTTATAAATTTTTTTTGCAATAAGGAGGCGTTAGTTTCACAAAGTTCAATGTTACACTGCCGAGACCGGAAAAAACCGTCCGTTAATGGGAGGTGTTCGTTATTTGAAGATAATGGAGATTACTTTGTACTTTTAATTTTGATTTACAAGTTCACAATTTTCGCTCATCGCTTCGCACCAGACAGTTCAAGCTGAAAGCTTTGCTTCCCAGCTGCGTTAACTCCCAAACACTGTAATAAAAAAAGATTGATAGAGAAAACACTATATTTAGGATGAAGTTTAAGGATAGGATATTAGATGTCCGTCATTGGAGGTTATTGGGCATGACGTTTACATTATCTGCTGTCCACGTCCGTTGTTAAGAATGTCCGCTATATGGAGGTGTAAGTTCTACAAGGTTCATTGTTTAATTGCCAGGACCAGAAACAACCGTCCGTTAATGGGAGGTGTCCGCTATTTGGAGAAGTTCGTTATGGGAGATTATGCTGTATTTTTAATTTTAATTTACAATTTCACCTTTTCACCCATCACTTAAAGATAGCATGTAAAGTGTCCGTCATTGAAGGCTATTGGGTCAAATATTTTCATTTTCAGCTGTCCGTGTCCGTTATTAAAATCGTCCAGTACTTGGAGGCGTTTTTTCAATGTTCTGCTGCTGAAAAAACTGTCCATTAGTGGCAGGTGCTCGTTTTTTGGAGGTGTCCTTTAAGGGAAATTTAACTGTATTTTAAATTTTAATTTACAAGTTCAGGTTTTCACCCATCGCTTCGCACGAGACAGTGCAAGCCGAGAACTTCGCTTCCCGACAGCGTGAACTCCCATACACTCCCGCCCCTCTCCTCATAGCCGATCGAGCCTAAGATATCATGTAAATAGTCCATCATTGAAGGTTATTGAGGCAAATATTTCCATTTTCACCTGTCCGTGTCCGTTATTAAAATCGTCCAGTACTTGGAGGCGTTTTTTCAATGTTCTGCTGCCGAAAATCTGTCCATTAGTGGCAGGTGTTCGTTTTTTGGAGGTGTCCTTTAAGGGAAATTTAACTGTATTTTAAATTTTAATTTACAAGTTGAGGTTTTCACCCATCGCTTCGCACGAGACAGTTCAAGCCGAGAACTTCGCTTCCCGACAGCGTAAACTCCCAAACACTCCCGCCCCTCTCCTCATTGCCTATCGATCCGTCTCCTAAAGCCACAGAGAGAGAGTAAGCCGCCAGCCACCCCCACCTTCCCCATCCCACTCCACGGGGGCGCGGTAGACTGGCGACTGTGTGTCACTGTGTCTCGCCCCCCTGGAGGCGGCAGCCGACGCTACTCTGTGGATCAGGATGGAGAACTCTCGTCGTTTGGAAAGTTATCGCACGTAGGGCGGTCATCCCGTTCGTTTTCACTATTTGCAACAAAGGTTGACGTCACAATGAGTCTGAAATTTCAATAATAGTTACATTTGCATAGCATTTTTAAAAATATTAGAATTTACTCTAGTGTGGTTTTCTCAATCCGTTTTTGCTATTGGCAACGTGTCTTTGCAAACTGTAAAACATATAACACTTTCTGTTCCCTAGTCGCCATCTTTGCTACTACCGCTTTCTAGCGAATCGCGGCGGAAAGTGGGCCTCTTCACTATATGGGTATTATTTCGTTATTTCTGAGGCAGTATGCGAATCAGCGTTGCTTTAGACTGTTGTAGCGAGCCCCAGTGGCAGTTTACATTCGAAGAGCTTTTTGATCTCTTCGATTTTAGAAATGGCTGATATACGAAAACAGCGTGTAGCGTTGAAAATTGGTTCTCTGCCCGATAAAATATAGTCGGACACGGTTAATCTTTTGCCTGCAGCTTGTAAAGAAAACGGCTTAAAAAGAAATGAAGTGTACGAGTGGTATTCGGAATTAAAACGCGGCAACATGTTGATCGAAGACATTCAACGCCCAGGTCGGCATTCTAGGTGTATAACTGATGAAAATGTGGAAAAAAATTGTGCCTTTGTGCGCGAGGATAAGAGGCGTGCTATTTACGAACTCGCTTAACAACATGGTCTTTTTTTGAGTTCATTGCAGTCGATATAAGTTAAAGATTAGAAAATGAGACGAATCGAGGCTAAATTCATCCCCCGTTTGCTGACTCCTGATCAAATTCGGCACGTGTTGATACTTGCCGCGACTTGAGTTTTTGGTAAAAAAAAATGCATGGCACTGCTTTCTCACCTGTGCTGTTTTGGTGCCGTGGAGTATGCAAATAAATAGATCGCTCTCACCTGCAGATATTTGATAAAACCGATTGAAAGGTGAAAAAAGTGGAAACAAATATCAATTTTCCTTGAAGCGCAAATAAGTGGAAATTTCTGTAACAGCTCTTGTGTGGTCGATTACATGATTCGCCATTGAAAATTAGAAAATAAATATGAAAAGAGGAAATTAAATAAAACGCACTTTTTTCAAAAGCACTGCAAAATGCATTAAAAAGTAAAAAAAATAGCTTTTCATCATTAGGAGAATAAAGTGCGGGTGCTGAAAAGGTTTATACATAATTATTTCGTGCAAATCCTTACTCACCTATCAAGGTCTTCTACACTAATTTCTAATAAACTTTATCAGCACCCACGACTCTATCGGAAGAAAAGCATAATTTTTAGTATTTTTTCCACTAAAAAAAAACGTGTTTTTTATATCTTTATTTATTATATTTTATTTTCTACTTTTTAGCAGTGAATCGTGTTATCGATTAAAAAAGAGACATTAAAAACACTTCCTCCAAAACATTTATAACTAATTGAGAAATAATTGAGAACATTTAATACTTTTTTCCATAAGGAAATTTATTCAATTGGTTATAGCGCAATGGACAAAAATTTCAAATGCATGATTATTGAATATAGTATCGTCTTCAGAAGCCAGCGGGTGTGCAAATCTCAAGCCGATCCGTAATGTAAAGTGGATTACGCAAATATATTTAGTTTTTCGTCTTGCATATACTTTGTTTATAAATAAATATATTTAGTTAGGATTTACTACTTAGATTGTGAATATTTAGTCGAAAGTATCGCCAACAGTTCAGAGTGCAAAGGTTGGAAGCAGTGTTCAAACTAGTCAAGTTGGCTACTGTAAATACCTTTTCAAAAACATTTTCGACGTTAGCATTGTGCCGAGGAGAAATATTGCACTCACAATTCATTCATATTTATCTTTTCTTTTTTTTTAATTTTTTGGCATCTCTTTTGCGTAAATAATGTGTTGCTCAAGAACATCATTTGACTGCATCCGATGCCGCCCTAACTACCTTTATGGATATATACCTATCTCCAATAAGTTTAAGACAATTTTTTTAATAATTGTAATGTAAGGAATGTGAAATATATGAAGACGGAGGGAAGACGAAGTCGAGAGAGAGTGAAAGGGTCGAGGGGTTTGCGCGAGAAGTGTGTCGAGAGGAGACGAAGAATAAAAAAAGGAAGCGCGGAATGGAAGAGTTGAATGTCGTTGAGAGGGAGCGAAGTGGAAGAGAAGAGAAGGGTTTGTTATTCTCCCGGAGACAAACGGAAAGGAAAAGAGGGCTCTAGTGAGGAAAGACGCCAGGAAGGACTTCATTTGTTTTTTATTTTTCCACTTTTATCATTCCTTTTCTAAACTCTCGCTTTCAAGCAATGATTCCATCTACTTCTACCTATTACTATGCAAGTTGTCTCAGTAGTTGTGAGGCAGGCGCTGTAAGGATACAAGCTGTTATTATAGAAAAGGAAATTAAAGTAAAACCCGCTAATAACTATCACGCATATAACGAAAGCGCTCCTATGACGAGGTCAGTTTCCGATCCCTCGGACTTTCCTATGATCCTTTTTTCTTCCTCTTAACCTTGCAGCCGTGTCCATTTTCCTCTAGTATGCTTTCCACAAGTTGAACTTCTTTGCATGCTCTAGGTTTAACTCATCTACTGTTAAAAGAAACATCAAATTCACTACTATTGATGCTTAATAAACTGCAAACTTTGGCCTACTTGTTATCAGTTTTCAAGCCATCATCCTCGCACTGTTTATGCAAAGCAACCACCGGTGCCAGCAACCCTCAAATAGGAATTCTAGAGTTGGACATCGAAATCCATCCTTGTTTTAGTTGAATTCACTGTTTTTATTAATTTTCTTTTCTAATTGTTGATTAAGATTCACACAACTAAGCATGTGTCGGCGTGGAAAAGAAAGGAGAAGGTGAAATTGACGAAAAGAAGGAGGATCAAAGAAGTGTTGGAGATGGTGGGTGAGGAGAGCCAGCTTTTAGATGAGATACGGAGGAGACAGAAGGTATGGATGGAGGTAGTACGTAGCGTGGAAGGGATGTTGAAAACTGTGCTAGATGGTAGAATGTTGGATAAATGAGGGAGAGGAAGGAAGAGAATAGAATTTCTAGATAGAATGTAAGGGAGTAGGCTTTACTGTGAATTGAAGAGGGAAGTCCATGAAGATACTTCATGCAAACCTACCTTAATTGGTTGAATACAGTGATGATAACCATTGTATTTAGTTTTTCTCTTTCTCCATAAATAATTATTAGAAACGGTATTAACGTAAATAATGATCTAATTAATCTTTAATTATAGACGTCGTTGTTATCTCTTTTATTAATAGGTTTAATCTGGTGAGTAATAAACAACTGGTCCCTAATCCTTAACAACCCTATTGCTTTTTTAAATTAGCAATCGATTAATTCATTAACTTCAACAATAAAAATATAATAGAAAACCTTTATTTATTAGTCAGATGAGTAAATATTAGAAGAGAATAATTTGAAAGTATGCTAAATATGGCATACATTTCCTATTTTAGGAATTTTTTCAGAGAGGTGTACGTGATTCCCGCTCAACCGCTCGCAGCTTGTTTTATTCAATGAGGCGTATCACTTATTTAAATTTACAAGAGAAGGTATCCAAATGTGAGCACCAGATCCTGCATAAACTAAAACGACTATGAAGGCAAGGAACCCTGCGAGAATACTCCCTAAATACTCCATGCAAACTTTATTTAATAGTAGATAAGAAGGTGAGCTCTACGGCCTCAAGGTCAACTGGGCAAAGAAACACTCCAAAGGCCGTAACAAGGGACCTCGTCGCTTCTCCCGTCTAGGTGGCAGTTCCATCGCTCAGTTTTGAGCATATTCTCCCGGAGTCTAACCCACGGAGTAAGTGTTGTGTGTGTGATTGTGTGTGTGTGTGTTTCCTTAACTTAAGCAACCTTAGCGAGGCCCCCCAAGTCTTCGCAAAGGTTCCTTCGTAGTTAAGCGAGTGATTGGATTCAACGTAAGCAGCCTTAGCGAGGTCCCCCAAAACCCTCGCGAAGGTTTCTACACTGTTGAACGTGTGTTAGTGAAGGGTTTCCGGTTGAGAGGTTGGGTTGGTCACTGCTGCGAATTTTCCCGTTCCAGCATACCACACAGTGTTTTGTATATAGGTACCTGTGACGAGGTCCCTTGTTACGGCCATTGGAGTGTTTCTTTCCCCAGTTTATTTAATAGGTAGAATATTTAGCCCTTAGCTACACGCACCCGCGAGGATAGCGCCAGTACACGCTTGCGATTCTTTTCCGCACTTTAATATTTTTGGTTTTCCTAAATATACATTAAAATTTCAGGGTATTTTAACTCATTTGGATAACATTTAATAATTAAAAGAAATTCAAATATTTTTATCTTTCACAGGCCGCATTTTCACCCTCTGATTTCTGGCTTCTTTCCATCCACCACAGCACCGATGTCCTCGTCCTCTTGCCATTATATGTTCCTATCCCTTTCTTTCCCTACCTCTGAATTTATTTGTATGTTTGCGCTTAAGGCGCCGTGTGACTGACTGAAGCAGTTTATCTTTCATTTTATACACAAAAATAAAGCTTATTAATATTCAAATTTCTTTAAAAGTATTTTGAATAATATTTCTTAAGGAATTTCAGACGATAATGTTCTTTGTCGAGGAAAAATGTACAGAAATAGAATACCAAAGTGTGCCACCTGTGTACATTTAACGCTATATTTCGAATTTTCCAAAAAATGCGGCTAAATCCCCGCTTAGCGTGTAATTAAGGGTTAAATAACAGCTGAGATATTGTGACCCCTTAACACTTTTTGTGAAATGCGAAGAAAATTCCGACAATTCCACAGTGGGCGTGTATGCATGTGAGGGTGAGAGAGAAAATCGAGCCGTCCCGAAGCCGCCAATCTGGTCTACCGATGCAAAAAAATTCTCATTCTGAGATAAATCGCCTCCAATGCATTCAATCAGCGACAATTGCGTTTCATCACGAAGCCCCTGGGACCACATTCTTATCGAGCAATTGATCCGTCAGTTTTTTTTGCGTTTTATTTTCATTTCTTCTACCCATCTTGCTTGCTGATTGAATAGCTGGGATCTCGACACCTGTCTCCGTACTAGATTACTCCCACGAGATGATGAAAAAATCTATCGCCGTATCGAATTTCTGATTCATCGTTGATTATTAAAGAGATGTACTGCTTGATATATATTCCAAACTTACGGTGAAACTTGAATAGAAATGAATGAGTTTCTACGCTATGCTGTAGTGAAGTAAGCCTTTTATAAGTAAAACCATAGAGCAGTGGCGCCGACTCCATGGGGCTTGAGGGGGCCCGAGCCCCCTCAAAAATTCGTTATGGGTGTGAAGAAAAAATGTGTCAATGTTGTCGATTTTCCCCGGAGTGTCCAGATATCGAGATTCGACAGGGTTCTAATGTTGATCATATGACTCTTCGAAAATGCTTAACACGTGGTCTTGGTTTTAATGGATAATGAAGTCTTCTTACTTCTTTTAATCCCTGTCTTATAAGTTTGACGCCCTTGCGTTCGTCATTTGTTTTAATTATATTGTCGAAAATGCTTAAAAAACCTAAAACTCACTACTTATAAAATTTCCCGGTGCAAGATCCCCGGTTTGAGCCCCCCAAATATTTTTTGTAAGTCGGTATCCCTGCCATGGAGTAAGTATATTACATATATTATTACTTACTCTATGGTAAAAGCGATTCAGGCATGATAAGGTCAGCATATTGAAATAAAAGGGTGTTGCACTTTTCCGCAGTTATTTAATGGGTACGACACGTTTCTGCTCACATGCGTCGTATGCTTAAAACAACTGCGGTAAAGTGCAACTGACTTTTATTTAAACAAGCTATTTATATTTATCTCTAAGCGATGGCAGTATTTATGGTCACATTTCCAGATGTCACAATGGCCAGCCAAACATTTGAAAGAACATGGAGGGGGCATCAGGGGTCCTGGAGTCCAATTACAACAATGTAGATATTATGCCGGATTGTTTCAAATGAATAGCGGATTTTTAACGCTTTCTTATATTTATTGCAATAAACTTATAGCTCTAAATCATACATTAAATGAAAGAGCAAGTCAAACAGTTTTACATAAAAGCCTACAAGTGCTCAATGTGAGCAGCATTCATCACGCGGTACAAGTCAAGGCGATATGTGCGTTCTTCCCAAACATTGATTAGTGTATATCGAGTTATTGTTGCAACGGCTGCTTTCTTAATTCGGAAACGACAGCCAGTAGTGGAGGCTCGGATTTTATTATCACCAGGAGCAGTGGCGTAGCCAGCAAACGTCGGCCTATTCGACTGAGTTAACCTGGTTAAAAACCCGAGAAGAATTCATCGATATAAATAGCCTTCTTTCATCTTTGCTACTAGCACTTCCTATCCGATATCAGCGGAAACATCGGATTCACATGCGTATTTTTGCCAACAAAGAAAACCGTTGAGTTTTTATTTCATTTAATGTATCATTTACAGATATAAGTGAAGTCTAATAAATATTATAAAGCGTTAAAACTATGCTATACTTTTTGAAGCATACTATATACTGCATTCTGTTGTAAATTATCCATAAAAATGCCGAGATAAGACAAATAAAAATTAGTTTTTTATGTACCTCATAGGAGACACTCGGTCTGAGAATGTTCAGTAGGAAATCATGGAGTTAAACTTGAAATAAAGTCCTCGCTGCGAGTGCGTCCCTAGATGCGAAGAGGATGCTGGGTTCGGAATGGTTCAAGTAAGAGGCCACAATTCAACATTAGGTTTCCCTCTAGCCTCGCGGTGGAGTATTCACGTCACTTAGAGCGAGATCCTATAAGCTCGTAGGATGACGTGGGCGTATACTGGTGGGCCATCAGCGGGGCAGCCTCATAGAACGAGGCATCCCAGCCCCGTTCAAGTGGGTGGAACGGCGCCTCGCGAAGAGCAAGATGAAAGGGTACTTCTTGAGGTCGAGATAATGTCGCTTTTAGGTCACCACCGGGGAAAATGACTGATGTAAGCATTGCATAATTCCACCTCTTTGATACTTCACTCGCGATATAATTAGCGTATACTTATCGTAATGTTATCCAATCTAAAGGCCTGGGTACACGGTACATTAGCATGAACCAGTTAATGTACGTATGCGCCAATGATTTTGGTGGTCGGAACGGAACATGTACGAATGTATGCAGGGGCGGATCCAGGATTTCTTTCTCGGGGGGGCACAAGCAAGGCCGTATCCAGGATTTTGTTCTGGGGGGCACAAGGATACCTCGTAATACAAAACGAACGCAATGATAATGGGACCGTATAAAATATCTTGCATATTTTTAAGGGTCTGCCCCCCCCCCCCCCCTAGATCCGCCTATGAATGTATGAACCAAATTAGAACAGGTTCTATTTTCTGTGCATGCATTCGCACAAGTACAGTGGTTACACGGTGCATTTTGGCGTTCATTCTCGCGTGCATACATTTAGACATTAATCCGTACGTGTTAATGTATCGTGTAACCAGGCCTTAGTAAATGTATGCACCTTCTACTCACATTTAAATATTTATATATGATAATAACAAAATATTAATAATACAGTAATTTTATTAACAACAGCTAAGAATAAAAATTAAAAAAACATTGATAAAAAATTCATTTAGAGTTTGTCAAATACGACTCACACATTTTTGTATATAAGATGAAAGCATGGAACCTGCACTATAAGCAATAGCTTGGTAGGGCCATATGTGAGGTATTTGAAACATATATTTCGGGCTTTATTCCGACCGATTGACATATGTGCGCATGTATGTAAACTTTCAAAGAACATTTAATGATAATAATAATAATAATAGTAATAATAATAAAAGTAATAAAAAATAATAATAGGGCACGTCATTGAAATTAGGCAAGAAAAATATATGACCCTAAACAATGTTGTACACAAGATAATTAACCATGAACATAACGACAAACAATTAATATAATACCAGGCGATGAAAAAGTGACGTTAACATATAATTATGCGCATTAAAGGGTTTTTGATGTACTCTTGTAGGCCTTAGAAAAATACTTCCTCAAGATACCTTTTAAGGCCGGCTTTAGATAATTTTACTGAGGTAATACAACTTAGCTCGTGGGGGAATAAGTTATGTAGGTACTTACTGTTGGGACAATGTCCCATAGTTAAGGGACATTGTCCCATTGGGACATGTGGAGGTCGATTTTTGTTTGTGAAGAGTTATATGCACGTATGAATGTGACCAAGTTAGGTGATCATAAATATCCTGATTAGAGGTTGAGCTTAATTAATACTCGCCATTTAAATATGCAGACAAATATTTTAGATGGTTGCAAGATGGAGGCAAGAAAAATATATTTTCTCTAAGAAAACCTTAATTTATTCCTTCCTACATCCTTTTTCTCCCAGCTAACACCCCAGCAGTAACAATCATCGGTCAAGTTAAAAATAATCTCATATTCTTATATGGTTTTGAATTTTGTACAAGTATCAATGAAAGGATGTATACATCGTAAATTAAAATCTGCTGCAAGAGGTAAATGGACTTTATTTTCCGTTTTTATATCTGCCTTGACATCTAAATTAAGCACGATATTTTATACCAACAACTATGGCAAGCTCATATTATAGGATTTAAGAGATTCAAATGATCTATTTAATTTTCAATTCCAATTTTTATCTTCCAAAAATACAGCTTTTGGTATTAATCCCATGTAACGCAATTCAGCACTTTTATCAAACGCAGCCAGTTGAGTGGATATTTTACTCTTTGGCATTTCACTAGAATTAAATCCCTCAACTTCAGACCATGTTTTATGATCATTAAAAAAATAATATTTTTAGTAACTCATAACATCTATTATGTAGTTGTCGATGAAATACCGTAAATTCGGGATATAAGTATATTGAATTGTGACTCTTATAATCATATTACGATTGCCCTGGGGGAAGAATGAACTTTTATTCCTAAGCTAACATTTAATATCAGCCTATTTTGTCCGAAAGAGGAGGTGAAAATATGCTTACAAATTCCATGATAATTATAACATCGTTTCAGGCTTGATTCTGTGGAATATTGTTATATCCATGATAAAAACACAAATGGTAATTTCCACACTGTTTAATTGAACACTTTAGGACCAACGACCTTTTTATCCATGATAATTGTTAATCTTTTTTAATGCCAATAAATTTTTAATGGCGGTTGCTAACATGATTTTTTAACTATTTTTAATGAGCGATTCCTCTGATTGCAATAGTCTGTGCATTTGGTTAATTACCATGAGTAATTAATCAAGTCAAAATTAGTCTAGCTAATATTATCTCTAGTATGACAGCGTGAATATGTCTATCTGAAGACATGGTCATATGAATTTTGAAAAATATGAAGCGAAACGGAGTCTAAAAGCGTATCAGTGAATTAGGCTATTTACATCAGCAAGGCAAGTTGCAATTAGGAAGAAAAGAAGGAAATGCGTTTGACGACGAGATTGATCCTGTCGCGGTATCTTCTGAGTTCACTTAATCAGTGGTTAGGGATTAAAATACGTGTAATGCTAACCGAAAAACAAAAAAAAACCTTGTTGTGTAACTTTAATTTTTTAAAGCTTTGTGTGGAAGTTCTATCCTGAAGCGAAACGAGGCATATAACCCTGTTAATGAAATATTGCTCTCATCTGCGAAGCGGATTATCTTTCCTGGATTAGACTAAAAGGAAGTTATATACAAAGAGGGAAAATTTGGACCATATATATGTTTTTGATAAACTCGATTGTTTCAGGCTTAACTTTGTGAAAATCCATTGTACACAATAAAAAGTTGTTGTACTTTTTCACACAGTTTATTTAACACGACCGGTTTCGTCGCAGAGGCGACATCTTCAGGTACAAAAATCGTTATTTTTATAGTTATTTATTAAAAAAATAACGATTTCTGTCCCTGAAGTAGTCGCCTCAGCGACGAAACCGGTCGTGTTAAATTAATTGTGCGAAAAAGTACCACAAATTTTTATTGTATATTTTTTTGGACGATACTATAAATTTGGACATTTGGGAAGAACTCGCCTATCGTCTTGACGCGTGACTAGTGGTGCTTACATTGAACACTTTTTTGCGGAAAACTACTTGAATTACTCTTTCATTTGATGCATGATGTATGGCTGTAAATGTTGGGTAATATGATTTAGAAAGCGTTAGAAATCCGCTATTCACTTCGAAAGAGCCGGTATAATATCTACTTAGTTGTAACTGGGCTCCAGGACCCCTGGTGACCCCTCCATGCTCTTTCCCTGGTGCCCTCATGCTCCATCAGATTTTTGGTAGGTCCTTGTTGCCATTTGGAGTTGAGGCCATGAAAAATTTTATTGCATAGGAATAAATGTAGAAAGCTTATTTCATTACAGAATAGCGTAGAAACTTAATCATTTCCCTTCAAGGTTTAACCGTAAGTTCGAAATACATATTAAGCAGTACATCTTTTTAATAATTATCGATGAATCGGAAATGCGATACGATGTTTAATTATTTCATATCCAGGGAGTAATAAATCACGGAGACAGATGTCGCAATCCCAGATATTCAATCAGCAAGAGAAATTATTATTATTATAGTATTCTACCGATTAAGGTAGGTTTGCATGGAGTATTCAAGAAGTGATCTGGGGGCCGCCATTTCCTTCCAGCACTGCCTTCTTTAATTCACTGTAAGGCCTACTCTCTTTCAATCTATCTAGAAATCCTATTCTTTTCCTTCCCCTCCCTCGTTTCCCTAACATTCTACCCTCCAACACCATTTTCAACATCCCCTCACCGCTAAGCACTAACTCCATCCATACCTTCTGTCTCCTCCGTATCTCATCCAAAAGCTGCCTCTCCTCACCCACCATATCCAGCACTTCGTCGTTCCTTTTCCTCTCCGTCCATTTCACCCTCTCCATTCCTCTCCATACCCTCATCTTGTATGCCTCCAATCTTCACTCGTCTTCTTTCCTCAGTGTCCACGTTTCAGCACCGTAGAGACCTACACTCCAAATCAAACTCTTCACTAACCTTTTATTTAAACTCTTACACAACGATCCTCTCAGAAGCTCCTTCCTGTTCATGAACGCCTCCTTCGCTAATGCTATTCTCTTCCTGATGTCCTTATTACTGTATCCGTTTTCCTATAACGTACTGCTTAAATAGTTGAATTGCTCAACCTGCTCAAGTTTCTCACCACCTACCTTTATCTTGAGTCTCACATTCCAGCAAGAGAAATAGGAAGCGCAAAAATTTTATTATGTTTTTAATCAATTAATGACGCGAAGAACTTAAAGCTAAGTTTAGTGCAATAGAAATCGTCTAAATCCCGTCATTTATTTTGAAATACCCCGGTACTTAGATGGGAATGCGGCTTAAAACCTCGTTAATGAACCGCATCATTTCATCCACACACAGAAGATTATTATTGCCAGAATAGCAGCTGGGACGGGGCAAGTTCCAAGGAGATATCGGAGGGTATGTTCGTGCCCTGAAAGATGCTGAGGGCTAGCAGGATGGGATGAAGGGAGAGGCAAGTGATAAGGGTCTGAAGGGTGTTGTATGTGGGTGGATTTGGATTGGCGAACGGTTGAAAGGAGCTGCTGAGAGTGGGTGAATTTGTTAAGGGGTAAAAGCATCGCAGGCGAGTGTATTATGATAGCGTGGCAAGGGAGACAGAAGGAACTGTGGGAGAGAGCAGGGTGTAGTTTCGTTGATGGTAAGTCGAAAGTTGAAGCGAAAAAAAAATAATAGAAAGAAAGGAATCCTGATGGGCGTTGAAAGTTTTTCGGCACAAGTGAGGTTAAGGACTCTTTATTTTTGGAAGGCGCGAGGTCTTCTTCTGTCTTTCTGTTCATTTGTTTGTTTTTTCTCTTTCTCTGTTGCTTGAGGAGTTGAGCTCACCAGAGGAAAGGAGTTGAAACGAAGAGTTCGTCGTAAAGAGATGAAACGGTGAAGAACTATTGCCGTCGGCAGATTCTGTGAAATTTCACGTTTCGTTTGACCCGGAGGGAAAGATTTGTATGTTGTGCAGGTAGAAATTTAAAAGGCATCAGCGGTTAAGGGATTGGGATATGTTCAGTGTTAACCGAAATACAGAAAACAAAATCTTTTTGTATTATCTTTATTTTTTAAGCTTTTTGTTCATCTATGACAACTGCAGATGCCAAAAAGCGATATTATGGTGCACAAAAATTGGAAAAATCAAAAATCTACTGTTTGAAACTAAGGCTCTTAGATAAAAAGGGCATCAATTTCAAGCAACTTAAGGGATTTGAGTCCAATCGAAATATTTATCTGAAAATTTATATCGCTGACGTATATTCAATTTTCATAACATCTCTGTGAGAATTAAAAATTTGCCAGCCAAAATAGAGAGTTGTTGAGGTCTCATCTCACTGTAATTTATCGGGAGATCTAATAACAGGGTTTTCAATGACAATATTAATGACTTTTGTAGGGATTAGCACTTAAGAGATCTCCGGTATAGGAGAGGAAGCGCTGGCCATTTTTACAACTTGAAGCGAGTTGCCTTCAAAAGCCGGTAATGTTCACAAATGTGGGCCGCGGAAGTATTGATAAAGGGATTTCTATTTTATACACCCTGAAGATTTAAAAATCAGAATTTTTACATGTGTATGCTGTCATGGTGTCGCTAGTCCGAGCAGAAGGAAAATATTGATTAAAACTAAATGAAATACCAAACTTATGTCGATCTGTTAATTTGTTTGCTTTTTCTCACTGCTTGAAGAGTTGATCCTACTAGTGGAAAGGAACTGAAGCAATGATTTTCATCTTAAAGAAGGGTAGATATGAAACAGTGAAGAACTATTGCCACCGGTATTTCTGTAAAATTTTTCTTTTCATTTGACCAAGAGGGAAATATTTGTATGCTGTAAGGTTTTTGAAAGGCATCAGCGATTAGGGATTAGGATATGTTTAATGATAATCGAAATTATTAAAAATAAATCAAATATATATTTTTTTCAAGCTCTGTGTTCATCTTTGAAATCTTTACTTAGACATTCTTGGCGATACTGGTCAAAATAGGAAATAGGTTGGCCAAAACAAGAATAAAATTGTCATTGTGAGAAAAAAATGCAATTAAATACCATACCATAACAATTAGGAATAACATAAAATGTAGGCGCACAGACATAGTAACATTTTGCTTTTTGTGTGCTGCTTAACGGCATGTGTTTTTTTGTTTCATTTGCTTGTTTTTTCTTTCGCTTGTTGTGCTTATGAGAGCAAAGGAGCTGAGACCCTTAGTTTCGTCGTAAAGAAGAGATGGGTGAAGCTGAGAAGAGATGTTGCCATCGACAACTCTTTGGAAATTTTCGTTCTATTTGAACCAGAGGGAGGATATGTATGCTGAGCTATCAGATGACAAAAAGCGAACTTATTGTGTACCAGCAGAATTTGCATCTTTCAAAATAAAAAGTTCTTGTTGAGGTATCTTCTGAGCATACTTAATCAGTGATTAGAGATTAGGATATGTGTAATGCTAACCGAAAAACTAAAAAAAAACTCGTTACATAACTTTTATTTTTTTTAGCTTTGTGTTCATCAATGAAAGCCATGCATGGCAGAAAGCGAAGTTATGGCGTACAAAATTGGAAAATTTAATGCCTATACTTTAAAACTAATGTTCTGTGCTGATCAAGGCCGCATTTTCAAGTAGCTATCGGGATTTGACTCCGATCACATTATTTATGTCTTAATAAATAATGTGATTGTAATAATCAGAAGTTGGTGCATTTACGTATTAGTTATGATTGACATGGTATTCAAATTTAATGGCATTTTTTCTCACAAAAACATTTGTGAGAAAAAGTTACTTGTTTCGTCCAACATATTTCCTGTTTTCACCAGTATCGCCTAGAATGTTTTCTAAATACCTCGATTTTCCGGGTTTCTTACGAGCAATACGTGTAATGTATCTTCAATCGAAAATATTTGATTTACACCATTACGCTAATGATAATAGCAAGTTTGTAGAAAAACTAGAATAACGCAATAACCACTATCTTCGTGATCTGACGGCAGGGGGTAATATAAACTGTTGCATTGAAATGCAAAGCCAGAATGTATCAAATCCCGATAAGTAAGCTGGAGTTAAGCCCGGTCCAGATTCCTCAGTAGCTATGTGAGATACACTTATTTCATCATTTCATTTTTGAAACGGCAAGCACCATGAAATATCACTTCATGACTTTTTATGCCCTTTCTAGGTTTCTTTGAGGGAAAAATGGTTGCTTTCTTCCGTTACACTAAATAGATAACAATGCTAGCAAAGAAGATAAACATCTATTCACATGCTTCGCACAGTTGGCAAATCGGTTTAAATGGAGGCAGATATTTATCGCTCATAGACCCATTTCCTAGACAACTGTTATCATTCTTTTTTCTTCGTCACTTTTTTAAGACATACACACACCTACTGCCAGACACCTTTTTGACCTCCAACGGGGATAAATGAGGGAAAATCACGAGCCAAGTCATTCTTTCCCCCAGACGCATAAGGGGGTGAATGCTGGAGAGCCGACTTTTCACCAACAACTCGAGGAACATTTCGTTTTACGAGCCACCGCAGAAGTGATAAACCCCGCGGCGTGGATTAAAATAACAGCGACCGCCCTGAGGGAAATGAAACGAGCCACTCTGCCCTCTGGTGGCGAGACTACGAATCACGTCCGAAACCCCTTAAGAACTCCGTCTTCATCTCTCTTGAAACGTTTATCCTCCTTCGCCCCCTCTAAGGTATTGCGTGGCTTTTTGAATCCCACTTACTACGGAAATTGGCTGAGCACTCCGGTAAATATCCAAAAAACCTGAAGACTTGTTCCCAGGCTGATATGCTTGGCTAAATACCTCGTCAGCACCTGAATCCTAATTAACTTTGCATTAATGTCACTGTTGGATTCGTCGCCTAAGTTTCACTTTGGTTTGATTGGAAATTGAAATTTTCAGAAAAATAATTAAATTTATCGAAACTCTTTAACTGTACAAAAGCTTTCAAACTCGTAACATAAAATTTAACGCAACGCATACAGTAAAATATTCGTGTACCAAAGAGGTCTTTGTCAGTAATGATCATATGCATATATATTACTACCTGGAGATTATTACTTTCTTATCAATATAATTACATGCATATAGTTCAAGTTTCAAGTAACTTGCTACCCCGAAATTACGGCAACGAGTTTGTAAATTTCAATCTTTATATCGATTTTTCCTTATTTAAAATTTCGCCGGGGAATCATCGTAGAAGGGCATACGAAAAATGAAGTTACAGCAAAAAAATTGAATTGCGTAAATAAATGGCTGGTACACATTTGCCTTGTCTACACTACAGACTTAACTTAAGTGACTTCACTTAAATATAATCTTAAATGTGGTGCGGTAGCTACACTTGAGCTTTAAGTCGACTTCAGCACCGTGATTGTCTATATCGGGAAACAGTTATGTTGACAGGTGAAGGTCTAGGAGAGCAATTAGTGATTCTTTGATCCAAAGCGACTATTATTTGAAATACACTTCCAAACTCCGTGAATTAACCATTTTGGATTTAGAAGGTTAAAAGGAAAGACCGATTTCAGTTCCTGAGGGAACGCTATATGGCGAGATGTGATGGAGCCAGAGGAATTTAGAATTACTAAGCGTGACTTCGTGGAATGACATATTCATAACGTAAACAAAAACACTTATTGCTAGTCAAATTCCACTGCTTTATTAAAACCATTGATGTTAAATTTCAACCATTAATTCCTACCACGTCCAATAAAATCGCCACATCTTATCTCCCTCGGCATCCCTAGGACTAAAATTAAAGCCCTATGCAATAGTTTCAATAACAGTGTGTGGGAAGTTACTGAGTGCATTCGTTTACGTTATTTTCGATTATGACACCATGGAAAATAAACTGTTTTACCGGACCCTCTGCCGTCGTCTCATTGTCAGTCTTAAAATTCCTTAAAACGTTTCTAAGTTTTATAAATCGAGCAACAGGCATAGCAATTAGTTTTCACGGAAATAAAACCAACAATAAGATGAGAAACACCACAAAATAAATTCGTCGAATTAATAACCCCAACACTAGAAATTAACTAACGAAATAGAACGCTCAATAACCACATCATAGAATACAGCACAGCTTAGAACATAATCAACGGGATGATTCAGAAGTGAGATGGGTATTATGCACGGTATTATGTGCCATTTACAACACTTGAAGAGCTTCAACCGTGCGGAAACAGTTGCCAACGCAATTTAAGTTGGGTTCTAAGATGACTTAAGTGGAGGTGTACTTAAATGAAGCTGGTGACACCTACACTACCAACTTAAGTACAGAGCCAACTTAAGTAGTCACTTAAGTTACTAGTGTAGACCCGGCAATTCGAATGTATGTTGCTATGGATTCATAATTTGATGTTTCTCGAATTTCGAATTCTGGACGTGAACATCCGATGTAGAATGTATTAATTTGTCGTCCTGGGCGTGAATTTTTTTGAATCGACTTAACATAATGAAATATAAATACTTCTTATGATGAGTGCGTGGCAAGCCGAAACTGAAATCGTTCTGTAATTAAATTGACGTGGCCTTTCAAAGTTATTTTACATTTAATTATATACAGTGTATTTCAGATAGTAATACAGATACTGTAAAATACAAGGGACTCGCATTACACATTTATTTTTTATGTTTCGAAACGTATTTACTTTGAATCTATCGCTATTATAATCATAATTATGGTACTTTTAAGGTCCCTCTTGACGAAGGGTTTTAGTCTGGAAACAATGAATTTTTGAAACAGAGACACTTCACCTCGATTTTAAACTCATGATAACATCGAGGGACTTTTTTTTAGTAGTTCAGCATACAATGCCTTCCTCTGGGTCAAATGAAACGAAATTTTCCGCAGAGTTGCCGATGGCAATAGGTCTTCGCTGTTCCATACGTCTCCTCTTCACGACGAAAACTCCGAGTCTCAGCTCCTCGAAAACTCAAGGAGCGAGTGAAAATAATAAATGAAAGAATTAAGAAATACAGAACTCGCGACGTCCAAAATATAGAGTTCCTGTAGAGTTCCATCTCGTTGTACTTTATCGACAGACGTTTAATTTAGGGATTTCTATTTTAACCTCTTCAGGCCTATGAATCTCTGAGCTGTTTTTTTTAATGTTTTAGGCTCCTTTCATAATCAGCGTTGATGGAAAAAAATAATATCACACTGAAATTTGAAACAATTATTCATTAACAAATATTTTTCAGTATTATACACACCTTGGGATTTTATGGGGGGCTATGGAATTTTTATATTTTACTACAACTTGTTACCCAGATTGGAAACATCCTTACATAGAAACAGACATTGCAGTAAAGAGAAATTGCCCAATCCGTGGATATGTTGATTCCAAATTACTCGCACCAGAGTATACCGGCTGGGGGAAATTAAACATGAGGCTAAATAAGTTAATTGACCTGAAGTGGGGTTTTGATATGTGGGTAGTTTGAATTGAGTCACCGGTGAGGACTTTTCACATATTCAGGGTAAAGGGAAGTTCTTTCCCGCCTTTGGGCCACCTTCTGCATCGAGGGAATATTTTGGTTTATTCAAATAATTTTCTACGCATTACACCTCTGTGTGTACCTTGGGCCTGAAGAGGAGAAATATCCTGGTGATAACATTTGAAAATCAAAATTTTTACGTAGGCTGTAATGGCGACGCTGATCCTAGCTGAGGGAAAATGTTGATTGCAACAGAATTAAATACGTCCTTGTGGCAAAAAAAACTGTTGTTCGGTCCTTCATAATTTAGGAACGATGATAAAATAAAACCTTGACTCGCCACCATGTTACCATTGTGGGTTATCAGCAAGTTAAATCTGTGGGTGAAGTCAAATCATGCTAATTGCATCAAATAGTCGCTACGGATTACTAATATAGCTAGATAACCATGCAATTAAAAATACTATCTTTTAAAAGCCCGTATTCCGGGTACTGCCATTGTAAATAAATACAAAAAAACTGTAAATGTTCCACATAATTGATGCTTTCTAGAGTTTTGGATACTATATCTAGCAAATTTTTATAAAAGCTAAAAGATTGTACATTCATTGTAGACCAAAAGTAAAGCACTTAGTAAAAGGTTACGTGCAATCTCCCACAATCTCTCGGTTGTTACCACCGTATTTCAAATGGTATGAAGGTCAAATGAAACGAAATTTTCACGAAAATTTCAAAATCACTACAAAGAAGCTTCTCGCCTCAGTTTCTTTGCATTCCTTTGTTCTTCTCCTCAAGAAAGTGAGACAGTAAACATAATAAAATAAACACCGACTTTATACCCTCAAATATAAAGAGTACTCGATTCAGTTACAGTAGCAAAAAACTTAAAAAATGTCACTTAAATATTGTGAAAACACAGGGAACACCAAATAAAACATGGTTTACAGTAACTTAGTAAAGAATTTAGCTAAACAGTACCTAGTTGTTAAGATCCTTGTTCACTTACATTTAATACTCATGTATTGAGTAATAGGGGTGTCGTAATAGATATTTCATTTCTCTTACTTTGAAGATGCTTAAATTAATCATGTTCAAATTTGAGGAGGAAGCCATTGTATTCCGTAAGCCATTGTCTACGGTCATTCGTACTGTAAAGAAGTCTCCTTTTGTTCTGAGTTTCCGTGACATTTACGCTTCACGTTGATAGGGAATTAGGTCCTTGAGGCTAAATTTTAGTTCTCAAATCATTGTATTGGAAGGCCGTCGGCCAAAACAGACGCAAAGTCGTTGAGACCGTATTCGTTCAATAGACCAATCTACTTAGTAAAGCAAAGGAGGCGAAGAAGAAAATAGGCGTGTCAATATTTTTATTAAGAAGACTTGTTCTAGTTTTTGATGAAGAGCTTATTACAAATTACTTTCTAAAAGCACTCTATTCCATTCAATCCGACGAGATTTTCGATTTCCCACTTATTTTTCAAGCATGAGATGTCATGGCGGTCGGTCAATGATTGTCTTATGTCACTTCGCGACAAAAAAATTCCTCGTCATTTTTAGTATCTCAATTCGTCGTTTTTAGTATTGGAATATATCGAACTGCCGCTAAACACGCCACTTCCACCTTATCATTTTATGATGGAAAGCAATTTAACCGCTTTACTTTATCTATTATTTCATTTCACTATCCACTCACCGAAATTGCATTTGATGATGATTAAGTAGTTTTATTATTCTCGCTTGTACTTGCTACATTGGTAGCATAGTGTTTCAGTCCAGGAAGTTTGGCTGTATATTTAACCCTATGTTATCTATTTTAGTTCTCAATGAGTGTTTTGCTACTGTCTAGAGTCCGTAATTAATATTATGCTAAATGCTCTGTTGTCTGGTGGCAGTTATATAGTGCACTGTTGCGGTTGTTCGAAATGTTCATAGGATTTAGCAGTGCCGCGGGATTAAGTAATTCCACTTACCATTGATACCGTCCATCCATCACCTTCTACTAAGGTATTACATTGAAAACTAACCATAATTTTCTCCGAGGTCTAAAAAATAAGATTGATTTAAAGTTACGATAGTAATTTCAACATAAAAATTTATTAATTACTATAGACAAGGCTGAAAAGTTACCATCCATTTATATTACTCGTCGCTTTTTTTCGTATGCAGAAGATCACTATACTCTACTCCTGTAGTCCATGCGTTTCATTCAGTTACATAAAAACGGGGCAATCGTGAAAAATCCTGTGTGATTAAAATCGCGAAAGTAATGTTTACATCAAGAGCAGTTCATTGGTATGAAAAGGCTGCTAAGTTACTATCTGGAGAAAAACTAGCTTGTAGCAATGACGCATATAGTGAAATCTCGCCTGTATCAAGGTGAGTTCCCGGTCCCTTGGACTTTCCCATGATCGCCAACATTTATTTCCCTGCGTAGAACTCGTTCGGATGATACGAAATCCCCGCTATTACGAATTTTTTGGTACCTTGGGGAATTGTTTCCTTTTTTATAAAGATATTAAAGCCATCCTCGCTACTTCACCGTTCCTTACCTTATCATCAGTTGCTCTCACATGTGGCCATCACCACATAGTTCTAACGTTGATCTTAAAATCGTTTCCGTCACAGCCGTTTGATGAAAAAGGTGGGACGATGGTTAATTGTTACGGATCTGTGGCTTAAATAAAGACGAGTTACGGAATATTAGCCGGAAATCCTGTGACTTAAAGGGCAAAATCCTTTATTATGAAAATAACGAAATCCTGTTCGTAACAAAATAGAACTATGGTCCCCTGAAATTCGTTCAATCGAGTTTTGCTGCATTAATTATACTCGTCGCTGTTTTTTTCGTTTTAAGAAGATCAACAACACTGCTTCTGAAGACTGTTCTTTTCATTAGGCTGCAAGGTAAAAAGCGCAATGGTGAAAAAACCCGTTTCATAAAAATCGCGATAGTAATGTCTACATCAAGAGTAATTCGTTTTTGTAAATAAGGCCGCAAAGTTACTATTTATTCGTTGTACTCGTCGTAGAAATTATCAGCAGAATAGAGCATCAGAAGAGAGCATTCCACCAAAAGAAAGACCTGCTTACAGCGGGAAACTTAAATATGGAAGTAAAGAAACAATTTATAAGAACCTACATTTGGAGTATTCTCCTATACGGAAGTGAGGCATGGACAAGGAGGAAGTCCTAAGAAGAGTAGGAGAGAAGAGAAACCTCATGAAAACCTTAATAAGAAGATGGAACAACCTTATAGGCCACATCTTGAGACATGATGGCCTGATGAAGACAATTGTCGAAGGACAAGTGGAAGGCAAGAACGGCAAAGGAAGACCTCGAACAAAATGTATGGAACAAGTAAAGAGAGATGTGAAAGAGAAGAAATACGTAGGTGTGAAAAGATTAGCTGAAAGGAGAACTGAGTGGAGAGCTGCGTCAAACCAATCCTAGGATTGTTGACCAGTGATGATGACTCGTCGCTATTTTTCGCATGCAGAAGCTACGCTGCTCCTGCAGTCTATGCGTTTCATTAGGCAACGAAAGAAAAAGCTCGATGGTGAAACAATCTTCCCTTCCCTCTCACGCGGACTTTGGTGGGATTAGGGAAGCCCCAGGTCTGATTTTTCGGACGCAATATCTTCCGTTTACTGATTGCGTTGCTGTACGGGAGAAAGGGACCACTCGCCTCTATAGCGGGCGATCAACCTACTCCCCGCCCGTGAATACCCTCTTTGCAAAGTGCGCGTGATGAGGCGAGAGGTAAAAAGGCTCCACTTCGAAAACTTTCCGTTTTATTCCCAACGCCATATCACCTCCATTCAGCCTCCACTATTCGATATCCTTTTTGGGGGGTGAACGAACCGTAAACGGCTGTGGGTTCCCATGTGAGCCGTTTTCGAACGAGTAGTCGTGTGGCGTGTAAGCGTGTTAGGCATTGGCTCGGTCAAGGTAGTTACAGCAGCATCGGCTGAAGTCAAGTGATGTACACGAGTTACATTTTATATATATTTAAATAGTTATTGGAGTGTAGGTCAATGTATGTTATGCAATAAAAGTTTAAGCCAACGTTTCTGTTTATTTTAAACCATCATCAGGGCTTAACTTTATACATATTTATTGATATAAATCAATAAATCATCATCATCAGTCAACAATCCTAAGATTGGTTTGACGCAGCTCTCCATTTCTCTCTCCTATCCGCTAGTCTCTTCATAGCTACATATTTATTCTCTTTTACATCCTTTATAACCTGTCCTATACAACTCATTCGGGGCCGTCCCTTGCCCTTTTTCCCTTCCACTTGTCCTTCAACGATTGTCTTCATCAGACCATCGTGCCTCAAAATGTGGCCAACTAAGTTGTCCCTTCTTCTGCTTAATGTTTCTAGGAGGCTTCTCTGTTCTCCTACTATCCTTAGCACTTCCTGGTTACTCACACGGTCAATCCATTTTATCTTCATCATTCTTCGATAGCACCACATTTCGAATGCTTCCACTCTTGACTTCTCTGCTGCTGTCAACGTCCAAGCCTCGCTTCCATAGAGAAACATACTCCATATGTAGCATCTGATGAATTGTTTCCTTACTTCTATGCTGGTATTTTCAGCTGTAAGAAGATTCTTCTTTTTGTAGAAAGCCCTCTTCGCCTGCGCTATTCTACTGTGTATTTCTTTCTTGCTCCGTCCATCGCTGGTAATTCGGCTTCCCAGGTAAGAGAACTCGTTCACCTCTTCAAGCTTATGCTGTCCTAGGTTGATGTTTGTTTTAGCCTCCTCTCTTTTGCTGCAAACTAATATCTTAGTCTTCTTTTTGTTGATTTTCAGCTGATATCTGGCCATTGTCCTTTCCATGTTTGTCAACGTCTTCTTCAAAATCAATAAATATATATCAATAAATATGTACAAAGTTACGCCTTGAGGATGGTTTAAAATAAAAAGAAACGTTGGCTTAAACTTTTATTGCATAACATGCATTGACCTACACTCCAAGAACTATTTTAATATGTATTAAACGAGGTCAAGATAAGAAAAAAAATAGTTACATTTTATTACGCAAAATAATGGCAAAAAAATCAAACAAAAGAAAAAATAATTACGAATGAAATGTAAGTGCAATTTTGAACCTCAGCGCAATTCAACCGTCAAAAATTATTTTTATAGGTACTTCGAGTAGTTAACTTGACTCGCTTCAATACTGCTACCTGGTTAATATGAGTGGGGTAATGGGTAAATTATTATTACAGTATTCTACCGATTAAGGTAGGTTTCCATGGAGTGTTTAAGAAGAATTTCGGGAGCCTCCCCTTAGATCATGCACTTCCCTCTTCAGTGCACAATAGGACCTACTACCTTTCATTCTATCTAAAACCCCTATTCTTTTCCTTCCCCTCCCTCGTTTCCCTAACATTCTACCCTCTAACACCGTTTTCAACATCCCCTCACCGCTAATTACTCGCTCCATCCATACCTTCTGTCTCCTCCATACCTCATCTAAAAGCTGCCTCTCCTATCAGCTGAAAACATGTAAAAATAAAACCATGATGTTAGTATGCAGCAGAAGAGGAGAATCACAGTAAAACTCACAGACAGTCAAGACTCACAGTAAAACAGGAACAATAAAAACTGGAAGAGGTGGATGGATTCTGTTGTTTGGGAAGCAGGATAACTAGCGATAGAAGGATTACTCGGTGGAATAACTTAGATTGTGAGCGATTATAAGGTCTTAAAAGTACGTAAAAATTCGTTTAAATAGTTTCAACTATGGGCAATTTCAATTTCAATTATGACACCTTTCTGCTGTTGGCTAAAACACTTATCAATCCAATACTATTAAACATACTGGCTTTACTCTTTTAATTGCCTTGGCATTTTCAGATAAGACTTCTATGAATTTCTACTAGCCACATGGCATTGAGCGATTTGTTGCTGCATCCGTTTCGAGATATGTCACACGTTCTCTGCCGATACTCAACGCGTGTATCGTAAGATGTTGTGATCACTCCTTTGTTTCTGACACTCACGCCTTATCGATCATCCTCCTGCAGCGTCAACCATTTCCCCCCAAATTTTCAACTTCATACGATATGTTTCTTTGAAGCGACTTGTCATTTATTCCCGCTTCCGCGACGGCGATTGACGCGCTCAAGGAAGCTAGAAGGAACTCCAGGAAATCTAAATATTGTCATTCGTTACGTAAAAACAAATTTAAAAATTAAAAATTATTTTTTTCGTTGTTTTTACATAGCTGAAACTTATTTGCAGTGTTTACTACAAAAAACTTATTATCACACTCCTTGGGAAAAGGGAAAAGTTGAAAGCTTGCTCATGATACCAATAAAAATCTTTAATAATTATGAGGCTATTTATGAATGGGTGCATTTTTTACTGGGATAGTATTTTATTTACGCCACATTGTTAAACTCTTATGCCATTTTGAGGTCCCTCTGAAATTTAAAAAAAATTAAAATTTTGAAACTTTTAAAAACCCATTGTCTAACAAAAGAACTTTATTATCTGGTGATGGTTTTCCGGGTTTGCACCGCGTTGATGGTGCAAACCCGGAAACCCATCACCAAATAACTAACCGCGGAAGCCTCCGTAATAATTTGAACTTTATTATCATTTATCCATTACTTGGGTACCTAATTAACTTAATACACACCACCACGTAGCACATAAGATATTTTAAACGTGATATTTTTGTAATTATTTAATAATTGTGAAAAGGTCTTATCTCTTCCTATAGACCAGTTTGTGTTCTGCCTTTTTTTCACCATTATTAACTCATTTGAAACTTCCACCATGACCAAAATGACCTATCCTGAGGTTGCTGGTATGATGTATGGTTCCTAGGTGATTAAGAATTCATATTTTGAACAAAAGTCACCAATAAATCTCATTAAAAGCAATGGAAGTCCGATACCTAATGTATATGTCATGAGGTGGTGTGATAGCTCGTTTGTTTCTGACACTCATGTCTCTTTAATTATCCATCTTGCGCGGCAATTATTTCATTTACATGAATACCAGCTTATTTAATAATACTAACAATAATGTATATTTACTCCACAACTATTTACATTATCTAAGTGCAATTATCTCCGAGCTTTAGCCGGCCTCAAAGGTACAAGCACCTGCATCGATACTGCTTCCGTATATACTTTTTACATTGATATTTGAGTGAGACTCAGTCAATTTCAAGTAAGATTCAATAGGCTAAAATTCAGTTTTAATGCCGTTAATTTCAAAAATCTATTCGGTTGAATAAGTTGATTTTGATGGGAATTTAGCGAAACGATTTTCATAACCTGTCAAAATAAGCTGCCAATGGTTTACAGTGTTGGAGCAATGAGATTCAAAACCTGTCAAAAAAAACCTTCCCCGAGTTTCCCGTGTTGGAGCAATGCGGTTATTTTTAGCGTTAATGGAAATTATTTGAGTCGATTCCCTCGGTATATACATCCGTAAATCAGGATGCTGGGTGCGTCACCAGATGGCGTGATCGCTCGTTTGTTCTGGCGCTGATGTCTATCCGATCATCTTCCTTACGCAGTACCCGTCTCTTCTCCATTCCTCCTGCCTCTTACGATCTGTTTCCTCACCAAGTACCTCTCCGTTCATTCCAGTGTCCCCGACGGGCGTTGACGGGCTCTCAAAATGCCATCTCGTGGGCGCCTACGTTCAGCGACGTTAAATTTTCCCCCGCCCCCTTTTTTTTACCAAGTCTGTCGCGGATCGCTTGTCTGTTCGGCACTGTCGTATTCATCTTTTCATTGTGCCAGCGAGCTCGGTAACGGATCGCTTCGCTTAAAAAATTTCCTGCAGTAAAATCTTGCGTGGATCTTCTATTGGGCGACCTTTCAGCCGGATAGCAGATTATCTACGTCTCAAATTTAAAGTCCATTTTATATATTTGAGCATTGGAATTTACTCTGCTACATATGGTTTCTTACCTATCCATATACGTCAGTGAGGCAACCTATTACTATACGAATATTACCTCATTTTCACGCGCTTTTTCTTAACTTGTTTCGCCTGTTTTTCTTTTTCATCAGTGGAATCTTGTAACTGATTTTTAACCAACTTCCCATTGTCGGATCGGCTTGAATTTTTGCGCACTTTCTGGCTTCTGATAGCAATAATTCAATCATATGACATTAGAAATTCGATTTCAATGTGTTCTACTTAATGAACTAAACTTAAATCTGTAAAAAATAGTTCTATATTCTTTCAATAGAACGCGTTAGTCATAAGCTTTTTTGGTCGAAATATCTTAAACAGCTCTTGTTTAATTGATTACGTGATTCACAACTTAAAAGGAGAAAATAAAGATAAAATTTAAAAAAATAAAATACACGCTCTTTTCAAAAACATATGGAATGCGCTGAAAACAAAAAAATAAATTTTATAAAAACATTTTTATAAAAAAATAAATTTTATAATTTCATTATCCGGAGAATATAAGATTGGTAGGGTTGATTAGGTTTAAATATAGTGTTAATATAGTGTGCCATTCCTCACTTAATATTCTACTCTAGATTCTAATAAACCTAATCAGTACCCGCGCTTAGTTCTCCAAGTTATAAAAACTAATTTTTAACTTTTTAGTTCATTTTATTCTGTATATGGAAAAATCGCGTCCTTTTAAATTTTTTTTACTATGAACACGAACATGAATGTAGTCATTATTCTTTAAATTAAATCCTGCCTTTCAGGATTGCAGAACCTTTTTGGGATAGGAAGACAGATGAAAATGGACGTTATCTCTGCTGCAATAGGATTGTGGTCATGACTTGATAGGTGCTGATGGAGAAGGGAAGGGTTATGAGCAGACGTTTGTGGTCAGGATATCCTGGAAGAGATGTCGGTTTTCAACGAATAGAATTACAGTTCGCAGAAAATCCATCTAGCAGATTCAGCTTACGATTCGGCTCAGCAAAAGATTCATGGTGCGTAGATGTCTTGAAAAAAAACCGCCGGGGTGAACTAAGGACACTAGACGCCAAGATACACAAGTAAAATTTTTAAAGTTTTGGATGTAAGTGTAGATAATCGTTGGTGAGATACACAATATAGCTGTATCAATGGGATACAAGCGAATCACTGGATCTATATATTAATACTTATGTGTGATTCACTTGCATCCCTTGGTTACGAGAATATTGTGCACTCCACCAACCATTACCCGCATTTAACTCCAAAATTATATAAATTGAACTTGTACCCCTTGGCTTAAAGGGTCCTCAAATATGGTGTTTAAAAAGTGTACTGTATTGTTTGCACTGTATTATAATGTAGTGTATTTTGAGCCTATTTTATATTTTCCTCCCGTATAATTTCTTGTATGGCCCCTGAGGGAAAGTAGCTGAGTGATATTTCACGGATATGCAACATCACAATCTTTGAATACAGAATGGCCAACAAAATATGTACAATAAAAACTACCTGATATGAATGTGCGTATACCTACGAAAATAGCTTGATAAGATCGTAATGAGACTCAACCGTTTTTAGGAAAGAATCATGGCTAAAATTCAGTTCTAGCCTGTCATTTCTACAATCTGCATCAGTGAACAAGTTTTATGCTAATTCACATAATATTGGAAGGGGAAAGTGGTGATCAGTACCTAAATATTTTATATGGGTCAATATAAATCTAATATTATTAATCAGAAAACTCATAGAAAACTATTGAATCCATGGAATTTGAAGATAAAACATTCCGAGACCATAAGACCATTATATTTGCCTAAGAAGTAATAAAGGCAGATATATAACCTTAAGCATTAATTAATACCGTTTAGCTTTGCCATTTTTATTTACTAAGATTTATTTTATTCAATTTCCATTAAATTACTGAAATTGAAAATGTCAATTCCTTGGAATATAATAATGATAATGTGACTTTATTCCTCTCATGCACAATTACAGTATACCCCTAATAAGAGCAGAGGAATATGTTTTACTTTTGTTCGATTCCAGATCCAATTTTTCAAATCGATTCCCGATTCTATATATCGATTAGTATTCATACTTATCGGTGGGATATTGATTAGTCACTAGCAATTAAAATTTAAGAGAAATCGAGTGGAATGAAAGAACAAAGAAAATTAAGTGGCCCAAAAGGATTATTTATGAAAAATATTAGTTTTATAGTAATATATCCTCAGTTGAAGTAATAAGCAATTTAAGTGTTTCATACATAATTTTTTTACTTCATAAGATGCAGTGAACAATGGCTCAGGTGTGTGTGGCGGCCTTTATGTCCCAAGCTTAGAGTCTACGTTCAAAATATTTAATTTCCTGGAATCGATAGAATCGTAATCGATTTTTGGCGATCGATTCTCGATTCCCATTCCGTGCCTGAGAATCGATGGAGTCGAGAATCGGCTTTTGGAAACGGCACATCCCCAGTAAGGACGTGATAAAATCTTTTAGAGGAGAGTATTTTCTCAAGTTTAGCTGTCGATGTGCTTAAATCGCCTGTTGATAGCTTGGAGAGGGGATGAGATGGCTACATTTAGCGTAACAGCGGCCATAGGGTTGGCACCACTGATGCGAGGTAACGCAGACTGTGTGACCCTGAGGGTCACGGGTCACCGGGCAAAGTCTCAAATGAGGCCACCCTGAGGTGAAGGAAATGAGGAGGGAAATCGGTTTGGTCTTGACCCTTGTACCCTGCAAGGGCTCCTAAGGGTTTCGAGAGGGTTATAAAGGATAAGGATATAGGGACGACTTGAATTCGCTCTTTACGACAAAGAAGAGGAACAAGAGCCTGCGCAAATATCATTCCTATTTTGTTCCGGGGTAAAAATAAAGGAGACGTTAGCCTGCCTTTTCGACGACGACGTTTCAATCATTCATCGCATAAAATAGCCCGAGAGCATTTGCATTTTGATGAGTTTTTTGGGAGGTAGAATTTTTCGGAAATTCAGATGATAGGACGGAATTGATTTTTGGTGCTGGAGTAGAACTTAGTCTGGGAATAAATTTGAAGGTTCATCCATGAATAACACCTTTAAGGCCCATGATTCACGGTTAAGTCTTTCAAGTAACATATCTTAAGGATTTTGGTGGAAATAACGGTGGATAGCATATCATTTTCATGAAGATCATCAACTGTTATCATCTGAAGATTGGCTTGTCGTAGGTATCCACTCAATTCTCCTATCGGATAAGCTTATAGCACCTTTACAATTCTTCCATGTAACTAATGAGGATGTAGTAAGAAGAGTGGGAAAAAAGAGAAGTCTTCTAAAAACCTTAACCCCTCCGTGACTGTGCCTAGAAAACTTACGCGAACGACTGAGCGGGTTTCTTTGGTACCCCATTTAAGATTCATAAATTATACGTTGTATTTCAGTCTTTCCTGCTATCAAATACCTTGGCTCTTTTTTAATGATATAACATCTTTTTTTGTATAATTTATAAATTAATTGTAGGCTATATTTAGGTTTTTAGGTACATTGATTTTGTGCGAAATAGCAGGAATTTTACAAATTTCGCTATTGTAACTGTACATAGAATAACATGATATGAAAAAAAACAAGTACAAAAGGTGCCATCATGTAGAATATTGGCGTTATTGAAGTTAAGATATAATAAAATTTATTTCTTTCAACTTTCATCCCTGCACTCGTATGAAAAAAACAAGTCTCTTTCTTCCCGCCAACAGCTTGCGGGGTAATTCGGCTACCCCACCAATAAAAATTAAAAATTTCAAAGACAATTTATATGTAAAAAATCGTTCGTCGCCGAAATAACGACAATGCGGTTGAACTCAAATACAAAAAGAATCAAAGGGACAAAATAAAAATAAAAAATTTAAATAATTTGTGGTAACTAAGTTACCCCGCACAGTCACGGAATGGAGAAGGAGAAGACGCGACAATTTAGATGGCCAAACTATGAAACATGACGGCCTGATGAAAACAATCGTAGAAGGACAGGTGGAAGGGAAGAACGGCAAGGGACGGCCCCGAATGAGTTACATAGGACAAAGGGTTACAAAGGATGTAAAAGAGAAGAAATACGTAACTATGAAAAGGCTAGCGGATAGGAGAGAGGAATGAAAAGCTGCTTCAAACCAATCTTAGGATTGTTGACGAATAATGATGACAATTCTTCTGCTGCACATCTTTCATCACGGGCTCTACGTAGGGAGGCCTACCTCTGCTATGCTTCCTTCCACCTGTCCTTCAACGGTTATTTTCATCAGATCATCGAATCCCATGATATAGCCGATTAAATATTCACGTCTTCTTGGACGAGGTTTTCAATAGACTTACCTTCTCTCCTATTCTTCCAAGTAATTCCACGATGCTCACCCAATCTATTCTATAAATCTTCAACACTACCCTGTTGCGCCACATTTCGGAAACTTCCAGCCTTGAATTATATGCTAGTAACATCGTTCATGAATAAAGAAGCATGATTCTAATGTAAGTCCGATTGAATAGCTTCCTCACTTCAACGCTTGTTATCCTAGCTGTCAAGAGACTTTTTTTTCAGGAATGTCCACTTCTTCGGGACTATTCTACTGATTATTTCCTTCTTACTTCGTACATCACTGGTAAATCGGCCACCTAAGACGAAAAACTTTTTCATCTTTTCAAGTTTATGGTTTCCTACTTACAGTTGGAAAACTTGAAAATGTTAATTTCAGTAATATTTGAAAAAAATTGCCTATTCAACTGTAATACATCGACTATAGGACACAATACATAGGATTTCCGTGCAATTTTTCTGGAATAACATAGTCTGCCTCTCGTGTACGCTCTTATGGCAGTACTTGTTCTAAGATAGGAAAAATTGCTAATAATAAATAATGTAAGAACATACAAATACTTTTCAGAAAAATTGACACATTGAGGTCAATCACACGGACCCAAAATCGCAGTTTATAAAGAGTATTCAGTAGTTGGGACTGAAGGATAAGATACGATCTATAATTTGCAAACGACAAAAGAAAAATATTTACAGAGGTATCGGTGAGAGTGCTTACTTAACTCTCCAAAAACGCTTGAATTGGTAATTACTCGCAGGCGAAATTTAATTTATAGCTACTTTACAGTTGAGAAAACAACGCCTTTGAAGGTCAATTTGTGGACGGACTTGATGGACGGGGGACTTGAGTGTGCTTCAAAATCACTTCGTACAGGCAGCTTCACTGGCAAGTCCGCCTTTCTCATTTATCCCTTTGAATGTCTTCCTGTACATCCTCAAAAATAGGTTCGTTTAAACCCGAAATCGATATTCATTTTAAAAATTCGGCCGCTGAAAGGGAAAAATAGGATGTGAAGAAAAACATTCTTTGTTAAGTTCCAATTTCAAAAAAAAAAACTTGGAAGTTACCTCCCACTTTTCATGGGATGGTGACGTCATCAGAAAGACTGTGACGTCAGCAGAAGGTAGACGATGTCGTCAGAAGGATACTGACGTTAACCAAAGATTGGTACGGTCATCAGAAGGTTGACGACGTCATCAGAATATTGATGAAGTCACAAGAAGGTTTGTGACGTCATCAGATGGGTGGCCTATTTACTCGTTACGGTGGAAACCTTTTAGTGAGGGAAATAATCGCTCACTAAACAACAACGAGCCACACGAGGACCATGCGCAAGACATAGGAGTAGTGAAGAGGCGATGAACGGCTCTCCAGGAGTTCGTGACGTCATCAAATGACAAAGGATCCAAAAAAACCAAAACAATAACAGTCTCTTAATTTTTCATACTCCGTCATCTTCGACAGTAAAGTAAAATTGTCAAACGAGTCCATTACAAATTAGTCAGTGTAGCATTCTCGTTATGTGGAAATTTTCTTCGGTTTATCGTGTCCATACTAATTTGAAAAATCATATTGAATCTCAAAAATATCAAATTAATCAATAATAATATAAATGAGGATTATATAATAAACTTTTTTAATTCCTATGTTACTCGTTATGGTTAGCTTAGTAGGCTTGTGGGTAGAGCACTCGGCTGCTGATTGAGGAGTCCCTGGTTCAAAACCCTTGAAGTGCGAGATGGCTCAGGGATGAGAACTGCATTCAGGGTCACCGCAGGTTGTATTGAAGGTCCTTACCGCTTGACAATGGCCTCCGAAACGTCTCTTCTTGTTCGTACCAATCCACAAAAATGGCGTACAAGTCATCTTCTACTGCTGACGCAACAAAATCTCTTGATTTTCATTAGTTTTATCAAATGCACAGAAACTCCCGTTATCAATAATGAAACTAATCCCCCCTGAATCTGCGCCTGTACCTAAATTTGTAAAGTTGACACGCTTGTGGCCTGGTCTAGCCAAGCTATGGGGTGAGCTCTACCCTCACCTAATCAAAACCAAACTTCAGGCTGAATCTTGGAGTGAGTGAGTGATGTTACACTTAACCGAATGTTGGAATGCAAATCTTTACTCACTATCCGCTTTCATGACGGGAATAGTTTCTAAAAGGCGCCAATGTAATTGTTAGGAATGCTTATTATATTAATAGCTAATGGGAAAAATATTTGCTTTGATAATTTTATGACAATATAATTTCATAATCCAATATAAGCTAATTTAATTAAAGCTGGGGCACGTGGGAGTGCTCAAAGTGAATGGCCGAAATTAAAGACATTCAAAAATATTATTGATCTAAATTAATTTAAAAAATTATGAACGGGATGGACTCTGTTGTACGTTAATTAAGGGAATTGCTTCATTAGAGGGTCGAGAGAGCTAATTAAAATTTCGGACAAGGACACGTTTTTCATCCGTTGATCCAACCATTTATGAAGGCTACAATTGTTTTCCAATGAGCGGGGGAAGTTTCTTTATTCGATTCGAGGGAAAAAAATCCGTATTCATTTCAATTGCGATAACATTCTTGTCTTTAAGAAGGGTCGACTGATAAGGTAATGAAATCCATTATATTCACATTCTGCCTTATTCCATTCAAATACGTCCAATTTTAAAGCAAAAACTCTTTCTTTTATGAATACATTTTGGACTCATTTTTATATATGAATAGGCTCTTATAATTACGAGAAATTTTCTTACCTATGCAATGGAGAGGAAATTTTGAAGATAATAGAATAACATAAGCACAGGAATACGGACGCAGTTATATATTTACAGTTACGAGTCTATAGTTTTTTTATATCCAGAAATAAGCAAGACTTAAAATACTGAAACTCCTATGTTATTGCTGTGGCAGATATACGTGGGGAGGTTACAGGGGTAAGATACCCACCACCAAATTTTTAAATAATGCTTAACTTTTATGATTTAACCCAGATAACCAAGTATAATCCCAAATTTGATGATGAATACATCCCTGTGTCTTAGCGTCAGATTTATCGCTTTACGCCACCTTCAGGAATCAAAATGAGCTCAGTCATTATGAGTGTATACAAGCAAATCCTAAAGAAAGTTCTAAAATTCCACCAATACAATTGCGGATAGTAACTCACAAATAAAACTTTTGGGTTTTGATTTAACTATTTTCTCAAAGACGGGGATGTTGAAATGAATACCTAAAATATTAAATTCTAGACATTTTGTACGTGAATTCTCTTGATAAATATGGATAATAGAGAATAAAATTACTCCAATAACAATTATAGCTAAATGCGAAAAACCATAAGATAAAATTGGAAGAAGTTTTAAAATCATATTGGAGGAGAATGAAAAAAAACAAATTGGGTTCCGATCAATTTCATCTGTGTATTCCTTAAAGCAATGAAACTCATTTTTCTGCGTAATATAAACTTTGGAACAGTAACTACTAGGTTTTACAATGAACAGAGACATTATTAGGATAACAAATTCTCACGAAACTAATTAATTCTGTTTCATTGTCCGATAGTTGGGATATACGAGTGAAGCTTCACCTTTATATTAATGTTATTGGGATGGCACCAAGTCTTTGTAATTAATTTTACCTATCTGTATGATGGAACATTATTACAAAACTAATTCTCTTTCAAATCCCAGCAGTAGAGAGATGAATTTTTAAGTTTTACTTTTCAATGAATTTTCTCTTAAATAAAATTTTCATTATTAGGTCATCGGTAATGAAGATTTAAGATTCTCATAAAACCTATTTTGTTTAAATCTTCCATTTAACTTGAAACGGCAATTTAAGTATATTTGTGGTTGTGCAAAGTTGCTTCTTTCTCATAACTTTATAATCGGGATCGGGCCTACATCGAATACTGTCTATCACATTGAAAATACTAACCAAGCCAGTTCAATTTCAATTTCTAGTTATAAATAAATGGGACTAAATTTACAATCAAATTTGAATCTTTGAGTCTAGGTTTGAAAAGTAAATGCAGTTTTTGCCGAGTTTTCGGTTAATTTATAAACCATCATCAATTTTTCATTTATAAACTGAAAATTCGGCTAATAATGCATTAGATTTATAGACCTTCACTCCAAAATTCAAATTTGACATTAAATACAGAGGTCTTAAAAAGGAGAAAACTGATTTGTCTGTTAAACGAATATTTTAATGTAAAAATGAATTCGAATGAGCACATGAGAACCTCGTACCTATTGAAATATGATTTGATGCTTTCCCGGCAAATTATGTGGGTAAACTGTCTTCATCTACATCTACATCTACATAATACCCCGCAAGCCGCCTAAAAGGCGTGTGGCAGGGGGTGTTAGGACACCAGCCGTTTACAGCTATTAAAAAAAAAAGAAGAAGTGCTCTAACGAGGTTGGGACAAGCGTTTATTAAAGTCCATTATTGTTCGGGGGAAAAACGAATTCTTATATCTATCCGTTCGGCCAAAAATCTCTCTTAATTTATCGCTTCTGTCGGACCTGGAAATATAGTGTGGCTCTAAGATTATGTTCTCTGTGTCGCTCCTAAATATATCCATTCTCAATTGCTCAAGCAATCTAAGCCTAGCGCGCAGCCTCCGAGTCTCCAACGGCTCCCAGCCTAATTCGCTTAACATCTGGGTAACACTGTCTGTACGCCCGTAGCGGTTTTTGACGAAACGCGCAGCCTTCCTTTGTATCTTATTCAGCTCGCGGATTAAGTCTTTCTGCACTGGATCCCATACACTCGCTGCGTATTCAAGGTGCGGTCGGACGAGAGCGAAATAGCACCTTTCTTTTACTTTCTCATCCGAAAATCTTCCCACAATACGCTTGACGTATCCTAATTTCTTCAGGGCTATGCCGCAAATATTCTTTATATGAGTTCCCCACGTGAGGTTCGAGGTTATCGTAACTCCCAGGTACTTCACTTCGTCTGTTGCCTTTATGTTAATGCCATCCACTGCATAAACATTGTTAGTGTTGGACGAATTCCGCAAAAAATGTACCGCCATGCATTTGCTCAGATTAAGTTCGAGTCCCCACTCTTGACTCCACAATTGAACGTTGTTTAAGTCCGATGATAGATTTCCATAGTCAGAGTGATCACTAATTTCGCGGTAGATGACAGCGTCGTCAGCAAATATACGTATTTTACTGCTAATGCGGGAGCACAGATCGTTAATGTATATAATGAACAACAGGGGGCCGATTACGCTTCCTTGTGGAACACCTGATGTAACTTTTACAACATCAGAGCTAATTCCGTCAAGAACTACTTTTTGTTTACGATCTCTGAGGAAGTCGCGTATCCAGTTTACAACTGTTTCGTTTAATCCGCATGACTGTAATTTGTATAAAAGTTTGTTGTGAGGTACAGTGTCGAAAGCTTTCTTAAAATCTAGAAATAGTGCGTCAACTTGTCTTTTCGATTCACCAGATTTTATAACGTCGTGAAGAAAGAGCGCGAGCTGTGTTTCGCAGGATCTATTTTTTCGGAATCCGTGCTGACAGTCATGGAGGAAGTTACGTCTGTCCAAGAAAGTCATGATATTACTAACAACGATATGTTCAAGTATCTTGCCTATAATTGATGTTAGGGAAATTGGACGGTAGTTGCCTGGGTCATTTCTGTTTCCCTTTTTGAAAATGGGTGTAACACTTGCAATTTTCCAGTCGGGCGGTAACTTCCCTTCGGAGAGTGACTTCTTGAATATGATCTCTAAGTAAGGCGCGATCTGTGGAGCTAACTCTTTGAGGACACGCGCGGGTATTCCATCCGGACCCGGAGATTTACTATTCTTAATCGATTGTAGTTGTTTAGTTATCCCATCACGTTTTATAGATATTTCTTCCATCAAATCCTCAGTATATGGGATGTCTAAATTGAATTGAGTATCGTCAGTAGTGTATACACTTTCGAAGTGGGCATTTAAAGTGTTAGCTTTGTCAATATTTTCGGTGACAAGTTTACCATCTTTATCAAATAACGAATCTACGGTTGAATGTTTTCCCTGAAGCTCTTTCGCGTACGACCAAAAGGATTTCGGATTTTCTTCGAGTAATTCACCAAGTACTTTTTTCTTAAATTTTCGCATTGCAGTTCGCATTGATTTCTTGGTTATTGAGCGTTGAGCAGCGTAACTTTCTCTAGCTTCAAGTTCCTTCGATTTATTACGAGACGTGATGGACTTTCTGTACAAGTTGTATAGTTTTCTCTGTTTCCTAAGTTCTCTTCTGACATCGTTGTTGTACCAGCGAGGTTCCTTATTATCACATTTCAGTTTTTGCGGAATATGTTCGTTGATTCCTTGGCGCAGAATTTCTAAGAAACGTGTCCATATTTCATCTGTGCTTTGGTCCTTTGATGTAACAACGAATTTTTTGTAGGAGTCATTAAGCATCTCGCCAAATTTAGTGAAGTTACATTTATCGAATAGGTAAATATTGCGTTTTGGTTTTACGGCTGACACCACATCAACTTTTAACGTTGCAAATATTACTCTCTGGTCGCTTATACCGTCAATAATATCGACTTGTTTTATCAACTTAGGATCGCTTACTGCTAAAAGGTCTAATAGCTTGTTTCCTCTCGTAGGTTTGTCAACTACTTGGGCGAGAGAGTGATTTGCAAGTATGTTGAGTAATACCTCGCTGATTTCTTTATTCCTTGAATTCGGTTTTACAGTGTAAGTATCCCAGTTTATGGATGGAAGATTAAAATCTCCCCCGATTACTATTACACCTTTACTGTCTCTCTTAGTAAATGCGGATATTTGATTTTCTAGAAGGTACATAATATCGACTTCGGAGTTCGGCGGTCTATAAAAAGAGCAAACATGAATACTTCTTTTGTTTCGTTGTTTAATTGTACACCATACGCTTTCAATTTCGTTGTCAATTATTTCGTGGGCGGCGCTTTGTAAATGGGATTTAACTGCAATAAAAACTCCGCCACCTGTTCTATTGCGTCGATCGCATCTGTAAATTTTATATTCTGGAGGAAAAACTTCGCTGTCGCTTATATCTTCCGTAAGCCAGCTCTCTGTCCCCATGACCACGTCTGCGTCCTGAAAAATATGCTCGATTTCGGCGCGCTTGTTTTTAACGCTACGGCAATTAACTACAACAAGGTTAATGTCATATTTTGTAGTTAGAGTTTCGGTTGGTTCTTTTCTAGGCTTTTGTATACTCAGCGGGAGAATTTTATTGGCAGTACTAATAATATTTGATATTTTTTCTTTCCCTGAAGCACGCGTTTTGGGAATAATGACGCTATTGTCCGGCGTTAACGCTTCTAAGCTTACTTTCTTGTTTATTTCGCATTGCGGATTTCCTCGGAAAATTGAGAATGGATATCTTTAAGAGCGACACAGAGAACATAATATTAGAGCCACACTCTATTTTCAGGTCCGATAGAAGCGATAATTTAAGAGAGATGTTTTGCCGAACGGATAGATATGGGAATTCGTTTTTCCCCCGAACCATAAAGGACTTTAATAAACGCTAGTCCCAACCTCGTTAGAGCACTTCATTTTTTTTTTACTGTAAACGGCTGGTGTCCTAACACCCCCTGCCAGACGCCTTTTAGGCGGCTTGCGGAATATTATGTAGATGTAGATGTAAACTGTTCTCGGTATTCCCACCGGGTTAACCCTTTCAAAACGGCCAATGTTTCGAAGAAAAATAACTAGGAAAGCTGGAGAAAAATAGCTTCAATAGTGACTCTGGGTAATCCATCAGCAATAACGGGAAAAGCGTTCTGCAGAAGATATTAGAAGTGAGGGAAAGTTCGCGAATACATCAATCCGAAACTAACGTCATCTAGCGTCACAGAGATAGCCAATCATGATGCAGTTGACCAAATTACCTCGTAATTACAGTTAGAGAATAGTATTTATAAAAAAGGTCGCATAAGGAAATAGACTTTTTCATTTTGGTGCGATAAAAGAACTGGCATCATACTTTTTATTTAATTGCATTTTCTTAAATATTTTTTAATTAAATAAATTTATTGCAACATTCAGACTTAGCAACCAAAATTTAAATAAATAAACATTCAGCTCTGATGATGAGCGCCGAGACGGAGCTTGAAACGTTGGCCGTTATGAAAGAATTAACCCGGTGGGAATCCCGAGAACAGTTTACCCTCGTACCTATTGTTAAGATTGAAAATTTTGGTGAAAGAATTCTTGTTTCAATTTCCAATGGCCCATGGTGAACAACGAAACGCCTAGGGAGAAAAATGTTCGGGACGAGTAAAAATATCGGCAAAGAGCGATATAACGATAGGATGAGATAAAGAGATAAGGCACCTAAGGGGAACTGTCTACGTGTTAAGAAGTGAAAGGCGTCAGAAGTTCCGAGGGAGACGCTTCTGTGATACTATTGAACATCTGACACTTCACGCACTGCTCCTTATTCTCTCCAGCCCCTCCGTCACGGAATGTCGGATCTTATTTCTATTCAACGTCGTTCCAACTCGCACGAGGTCATATTACTTGTTTTCGATTCGTGTTAAAAGAGCTTTGTTAGTTCCTTCCTTTTCTTTCGTGAGCACATATGAGGCAAATCAGTTCTATATATTCTAAATATGTATTAAAAGTATTCTAACGATTAAGGTAGGTTTCCATTGAGTGCGTTTCCATGGAGTTTCCATGGAATACTTCTGAAATACTGCATCATTTCTCTCTTCAATTCACAATACGGCATATTCCTTTATTCTCTCTTTAAAAAAATCCTATTCCCTTCCTTCCTCTTCCTCGTTTATCCCAAATTCCACCCTCCAGTGCAGATACGTCCAATGTGATATAGTAATAGAATGTAATATAAGATGTAATATTAGCTGTAGTGATAATATGTATTTGATGCAATTTTAAATAGTGCAGTCATGCGTTCATATTTGAGAATTCGTGGTTAGTATTTTACTTGCAGTAGTGATAAATACTTATCCTTGTGGTTTTGACTTTTCGCATGGTATGGCACTATAATTAAACCACGTGACTGACAGTTAAGTTTATTTGTAATCTGAAGGAAGGCAAGGGGCATAAGGGTATAACCCGGTATCGGTTTCATATTTATTTTTTTATGGTTCCGTATTTACCATTTTATTATTTTTTGGTTAAAAATATATGAGTATTTTGTTTTATTTCCATCCTGGTATGGTCTATAACTCCATTTGCCTGTTTTTTTATGTCGATATACACATTTGATATGCAACATAATGGGAATATTTTACATATAGATATTTCAAGAAATGAAAAGTGTGCCTGTTTTTTAATTATCGCGTGCTTGCAAGCTGTGTTATTATTTTTGTTCTTATGGATTTTTCCTGAACAATATATATTTTCTATCTATATAAATTCTCATTCTAGAAGAAATTCGTAATCCTCAAACAAAGTACCAAAAATGAAATACCATAATGAAACATTACTATGGAGGCACAACTTGTAATGAAAGACATAAAGGGTTAAGGACAGAATTGAGTGACAAAAATTGACCGTAGCCTTAAAAACATCTCTAGCTTTGTAAATCTCTTTCTTTCCCAAATCCAGCAATCGATCTTTTACTTCATCAACAACCTCTGCACAACCGAATAAATTCTCAATATGAAACAAATGGTAACATTCAAGTAAAATACCACAGATAAAAAGTCACTACAATGAAAACAGTAATATAAAATAATATGAGGAGTATATTAGGAGGAGGGGTAGAGGGCAATACAGTATAGTAGTAGGGTCCTATAATATAGTAGGAGTAGAGTAGGTTCGGAAGGAAAGGTCATTTTTAGCGCCTTGGTGAGGAGAGTAAGGAAAGGTTCACGTGCTTGAGTCTTCACTAATGTTCTAGAGCGGTTTTATGAGTCGTTAGGATGGAATGCGTCGTGAGGAAATATATTTAGAGAAAAATTATGCAAAGTCTAATTTAAATAATATTGAGAACATCCAATACATAGTGTCAGATATCATGTATAATTTCTGCATCTTGACAAATTTATTAATCATGGTATCATTCTATGCAAGTATGCATTTTGGCCTCTGGCATGGAAACAAGGCAAGCATAAGAGGATAATGATACCTCTTTTTCTGTTGAGTAATTTGCGATGTGTAATACTCAGAATTAATCTGAGAAATCGGTAATTCATGCATGATTTCCCATACTACTGAAAAAAATCTAGTGAATTCATTTCATCATGAAGGTCATTCAGAATTGTACTACTCATTGCATCCCGCAATGCGCCATAAATTTATGCCGGAGATTTTGAGCCAGCTCTGCCCAGCTACGCATTATTATTTTCCCCTGGATCATTTAATCTGACGTAGTTACGTTGTCAGACTTCAAAAGGCATAGATAGGATCAAAACTGATGTGTGGGGAACGGATGAAAAATCTCATCAAGAAGTTCTAAATTTTATCGCACTTCCACCGAATGTAAGTTCCGACCGATAAAAAATTTCTGCGCTTTAATGTCACTCATTAGCGGCTCTATTTTAACAGGAGTAAATTTTTTGCTTCCATTCCAGTGGAAATTTTTATGAATTTATTGTAAATTTTAAGAATTAAATTTCATTTACTAGAAGAAATGGTTTATATTTCAAGATTTATCCCGCCATTCCGTAGTTTCTTGTAACTATTCGAGATGAAAAAAAAGCACCTTTGTTATAAGTACAACGCTTACAATTTCAACATAAGATTAGAAAAACTGTCGTTTTTCCTCTCTTTATTTTATATCGGGTTGATTCATATGCAACTATGAGTTATATGCACAGTTTAGTGGAATCTACATCGAAATGAAGGTAAATTCCAAAAACATCGTGAGATGTCATACATCTCTTGAAAAGTAAGGAGTTAATAATTTCTTATCTTTCTTACCGTCCCACAGTGGGCTAGAATCGAAAAAAGCTGGCCAAAACCTCAAAATCAATTTTTTTGAGCTAGGAAGTTGAAACTTCGCATACACATTCTCAAATAAATTGTGCATTACTACCCAGATTATTTTGGTCCTGTGTTTTCACTTTAACAATATATGTGAGGTCAAAGTTGTGCAAATTTAGCGGAAAACGACCACCCTCGAGTTTTTCTGAAAATTGCCGAATTTATCCTCGTGCAGTGGTTTTATAAATAGTTTTATCGACAAAACTGTTATACCATCTTAATTGAAACTTCTTATTCTTTCATTTGAAAGGTTTTTAAAGATTTTGTTTCATCAATAACCATAGATACATAACAAAATGGCGGAGCCTGTTTTCAACCCATTTTTTTACATAAACGTAGAAAAAAAGTAGACATTGTCACCGGCTTACACTAAGTAACTTATATCATGTCGTTCTTTGAAGCTTCTACATTGTGAATCTAAAGTCAAACCTTGCACCAATTTGCAACCCCGAATTTTAAATCGTTTTTTTCGAACGCACGGACGAGTCCGGTTCTGCCCGCCGGCGGCGGAGAGTACGGCGACGCGGCAAGCGGGTGGAAGCAATATGGTCTCATTCACTTTTATGTGTGGATAACAGATATATTAGTGACAGAAAATAATCGCCAGAAAGTAAAATTTATAAATATTGCTACGAATGACTCTCATTATGCAATCGCTGGGCACTGCAAGAGGTGCACTGAAAGGTTTCTTTCTTTGAGTGCATTCCATGGAGAATGGACTTAAATCGCGTGCTTAAAGCGGACGCGTCCGTTCCGTTCCGTCTTATCTTCTTTACCGTATTCAACGCTAAAATTGGAGTATAGATAATAACTTGCGTTTAGAGTACAATTATAAATCAAGACTTCAAATCCCATCACTATTTTCAAGAGTAGAAAAGGTAGGAAAAAGATATGAGAGGAAGGTGCAATAAAATATGTACAGTCGAACCTTGATAAAAGAGAATTCAAGGGACGGGCATTTTTTCTCGCTTGCAGAGGTTTCTCACTTACCCAGTCTCACACTAAGGTTTCGGCATGGCCTCTCTCGCTTCAGAGGCACATATAAGAAAGAAGGCAGAGGAGAGAGCACGAATCCACAATTATCAACTCATTATGTACGAGGTGTGTTAGAAAAGTAATGAGACTGATTTTTTACTAACTTAAGTTTTTATTTTTTTAACAATAGTGTTATCCCCTTCAAACTAGTTCTTTTAGAGAGCTATATACCGGGTATTAATTCTGTTAATATCTTTTGAGATTCTCTGGTGATGTTATTGATGTATTTTTCGTCTCACAAATCTCATCAAAAATAGTTTGTTATCTTTTGGAAACGACTCTGCAATAGTCATTGTTCCCACTCTTGGTAGCAGCGCTGGAAGTCTTCAAATGGCATGGCTTTTAACTGGTCGATCACAGTCTTTTTAATGTTCTCCAAAGTTCCAAAATGATGTCCTTAGATAATATGTTTAAATTTCGGGAAAAGATAAAGGTCAAAAGGACTAAAATCAGGTGAATAGAGGGGTTTTAGGGACAATAGAAATGCATTTTGATGCCAAAGATTCACCAATGGAAATGGCCGTGTGACACGGGGCATTGTCATGGTGAAGCATCCCCTTGTCTACACAAGAATGACTCTTGGCATTATTTTTTCACATGTTCAAATCGTCGTCAAAATTTGATGCACGGTTAAAATCTTTAAATGTTGTTATTCACTCATCATTTTTATGTTTAACGACGGTCTGAGATCACAAGAGCCCTCATACTTTAAGCCTTTTCGTTAGTTTTTGAAGTTGAAGTTCTTCCTGAGTGAGGTTCATCATCAACGTGTTCTCGGCCTTCCAAAAATGGTTTGTGCCAGCGGAAACTTATGCTCTTGATTAGCTACGTGTCCCACAGGCCAGTTTCAGCTTTTAAAAAGTCACACTCGCGGATTCACCAATTTTACACAATGCTTTATCGCACAACTTTACTCTAAATTCCGATGCTCAATTTTTTAACACACAAAAGAACACACCTTCACTGATGGCTCCGTCAAAAATATTGTGTTAGCTGCATGGAGTTGAAACTCTCACTGAAGAAGTGGAAGAGATGGACAAATTGGTCTGTTACTGGACAGTGAACACAACGTTGCCAGTTCGCCCGCAGTATTGCCAGTCTCATTACTTTTCTCACACACCTCTTATGTAATAATCTATTCATTTTAAATTATTTACAATGTTCATTTAAAGAAACCTGTTAATATCTTTTGATATTCTCTTGTGATATAATTGATGTATTTTCGATTCCATGAATCACATAAAAAATAGATTGTCATCTTTTGGAAACGACTCTACAATACTCTCTCGATTCACTGGATTCGAAGATAGAACAATGTAAATTTTTGAAATTTTCTTCGAAAAAATATCACCCTCTCTCTTTCTCTCTTAACTTCCGACTATGTGTGTGTTTGGAATTGATAGATGAGTTATTTTTGTGAAGATTGTGTTCCCTTCAAGGCAACGTCGACTAAAATGTATACAAATCTAAAGTTTGAGTGCGACATAGGCTTTCTGTCATCCTGTATTGAGTCAAAAAGCGTCCACACATTTTCCTTCTGGAGTCTACCAAAAATCTCTCCCTTATAGAAGCTCCTAGATTCTCACTTATAGAGGCTTTCGAGGGAAAAAATGACATGCCCTGGTAATTAGTCTTAAACCTGAATCACAGGATCATTTTTTTCGTAATTTTCGAGTGATCACTCAAGCGATCACTTGAGTGATTACTCGCAAATGATCGTCGCCGGCAATTGTTTTTCGCCATCACTCCAAAGATGAGGATTCCCATCACTATATTCATCACTCGTCTGGTCGCTATTTCCGTCGCTGAAACCGCCACTGATACCCAACATCAGCCAATCAGCCAATGCCCGTATGGAGCGATTGCAGCGCAACGTTTGACAATCGACGAACGACATGGGTAAACATAAACTCGCTATATATTTTCGTGATGCGGGTCCTATGACAACGAGCTGTGATATCGGAAATGATGCGAAAAGCGACTGGAACGTGCGATTCAGAAAAATGATCACTCTAGCATTCACTTTTCCGTTTCCGAAAAGCGATCGCTCGAGTGATCACTTAAGAGTGAAGAAGCAAATGATCGTGTGATTCAGGCTTTACTCTTATTTTCTCACTTATCCAGTTCTCGCAAACTGTTAATGGAATGATAGTTCTAAGAGAGTGCAAATTTGTTTTTACAGCAACAAATCGAAGAAGGTCCTATTAATTAGTACATGGCGAGGTTCGATAATGAGGTGCAATGGCAAGAATACTTAAGAATTACTCCAACTAAAAAAGTTGAAGGCATGGAATTAGTTACTATGTATCGTGAGAGCTGTGTTCCTTATTACGCCGAAGTTATTGTCTTTTCAGTGATGAAAATTTAGATTGTAGTGGTTCGCCTGATTCATATTCACCCATCTGTGTCTAAGGATATTGACAATGTTCGTGTATTACAAAAATTGCCGATTTGATTTTAATGGAAGTGTATCCTGGCTGTTCTAATTCAACTCATGAATCAGATTCAGATGAGAGAAATAATTTTAAAATATGTATGTCCGGTCAGGATACTAAGAGACAATATTTTAGATGTTTACGCGGTGATTCAAGCAATTGTTATAATTCTTATTCCGCTGTAATTGCACAAATTAGGCAAATTAAAATGTTAAATCCGCAGTTACGTTAATTATTGGGTTACAAACTAATTCTGTTCCCGTAAATCCTATGGGTGCAGAGAATATTACTCGAGGATGAATATTGTGCGTAGGCTATGCCTGTTCACCTGTTAATTCATGAATAGATGTAACGTTATTTAAATTAATAAGAAATTTTACTATTGAGTATTTGTGTTAGGGTAATTAGGACAACTTTTTCCTTTTGCGATATTGGCCTCAATATATTATAAATATTATATTTCGTAAACGTATATATTATGATGAAAGAATGATAGTTATCGGGTTTTTGTTGGATATGTGGAGAATACTTCACAAAGTGTATTGAATGATAAATCTCAGTCTTCAAATTGATTATGAATATTCAATCCACGAAAGCGTTCGCTATAAAATATTTCATAAAAAAATGGACATATGATCATGAAAACAAAAATAATGAAAATAAACCTTTTTCTTGTGACTTTTTCTTTTTCAAAGCCATTATTTGGGTAAATGATTTTGTGACTCAATATCAAAGTAGAGAAAATGTCAGCAAGATTAAATTCTGCAATCTTCCCCATTTCACAACTTAAAAAGTGCGAAATGCTACAGACTTTATTAAAAACGTCATTCATTTACTTGTTGAAACCTGAAGATGCTTTAAACGTGATGCTTGTCTCTCTGTAAACAACTTGGTGGTGTGTTTTACTGTTATAACGAGGGATACCTTCTTTGTGAAAAAATTTCCAGGAGAGAATTTCTGCAGTGCCATTAGTACTCGGATGACGTTATTCTCCTCTTTTCTTTATTTAATCGTTCGAGGTGAGGGTGGCGCTAAAGGTGACGAAATGAGAAGTGAAAAATGAATAATTTCAGCGCCATTAAGCGATGGTCGTTATTATTTACACCGTGAAGCTGAGGAGCGTCTTCAAGAAAGAGAAAAAAGCTCAAGGTCAACCTTAAAAACCTTTTGCCTACTCGTATTCGGACACAAGTGGGCAAGAAAGAATGTGGCCAAATTTATATCTTGTGGTATTAGTTTATTTGGCGTTTTTGGATAAACTTCCACTGTAAATGATGTTCCTTGTCAATGGTGAAATTTTAACGAGAAATCGATCTACTCTTAGTTGCTTGAGTTGGTTTTACAACTATCCCAGAGCTTATTGTTTCATTGTGATTCAGCACTCTGACGCAAAATATTACCATGCATAGAATAGAGCCGCTGTAAATGCTTGTATAATAATAATTAAAGCTGCGTCTCAATTTTATTAATGAAATTAGGAAAATACACTCCTTTAGCAAGTTCTTACATTTAGTAAGTTGAATATTCTCACACACCCATGTCCTGCTTGGTGATACTAATTCAGACGGGTTTTAAACCCGCGACCTCACACTTGGGAGGCGAGGACATTACCACGACCCGTCACCGTGACTGAAAAAATATGAATAGTATGATACATAATATGAATTTTCAAATTTTAATGCACAGAAAATATAGCAATGAATGTCTATTTTTTGTGGCGGTCAATGGATGACGCAATATTTGGAAGAGATTTTCATTTTTCTTTTTTTATGAAACTGACATAAAAATCGCATCTCGATTCTTAGAGGTGTCCTTAGTTGTCCTTAGTGTCATTATTCGGAACACAATGCCTTGATCACTTGTGTTTGACTGTAAAATTATCATGCCTATAACAAAGCAGATAATTTTTCCTTCGCAGAATATTCTCGGATTCAACTCAGGTTCAGGATCAGCATGGATTTAGGTAGATATCACCATATCGTATAAAAATCTCCTTTTATTAAAAAAAGGTTATCGACACATTTATCGGTGATAAAAAATATCTATTACAATTTTATGAATTCTATAACTAAACTATTCGTTAACTTACAGATGAGATACGGAGGAGACAGAAGGTATGGATAGAGAGAGTACTTAGCGGGGAGGGATGTTACAAACAGTTTTAGAGGGTAGAATGGAAGGAAGGAAAAGAATAAGATTTTAAGATAGAATGAAATGGGGTAGGCCTTACTGTGGATTGAAGAGGGATGTACATGGAAAAAGATGAGGCTACCAGAATGCTTCTGAAGTACTTCATGGAAACCTACGTACCTTAATCGATAGAATTCTGTTCTAAAGTTATCGTAAGCACGTATTCGTATCGCACGCAAATATTCTCTAGATTTATTTATACTTTAAGCCTTCCCATTGAGCTCTCCTTGAAAATCCTTGAGATAGCGATTTTTCTGGAATTCAAATCGAGGAAAATGATTTTTCACCCGCACAGTTTTTGTGCTCCATATTCACATTCGGGTAATATCTGGTCGGCGGTTATTCCCAAAATATCCTCATGAAGAGTCCTTATCGATTTTATATGATTTTCCCGGACTTTGATCCTTGCGCGTCGACTTGATTACTCCCGCCGCTGATACGTCCGTCACGAAGAGATAAGGCGGTGCGAGTACAGAGCGGCGTGAACGAAGCACGGCCCAGAGAAAGTTGTGTTGACTCTCGCGAGCATATGACGTGCAGCGAATCAGCTTCAGCCAATCATGCTGGTAGGTGTAGGCGTTTTCCTGGTTCAATATGTTGGGAAATTTTACGTGACTTCTTAACCCTCAACCGGTGACGTGCGGTCTGAGGGACCGCTGCGTTTCTAAAATTATGAATATTTTCGAGATTGATATTACAAAATATCTATAATCCACGTGAGCGTCATAATTTTGTATAATAAGGACATAGCACTCTTATGCCTCGTTCACATTACGATCGTCCGAGCCGTCGTCGGAACTATCGTGCATTCACATTACGATGGTTGAAACCTGTGCTGCTCTCTAGTACTGACATCTAAAGTGAACGGGAAATTGATGATTAGCAAAGCTGTTGAGGTTTGCATTGACAAGATGTTACTGTTTTCAACGTGTATTTACCGAATAATTTTTCTTCCGCTCATATTCTTCCTTCCTAGGACAAATCCATGAAAATAATAGAGCTTAACGAGCTTTTCGTCCTTCTCTTGTCGCTTCCGTTTCCGGTCTCCCAGCGCCTAACCATAGTAAAGTGGCAACGTTCGGAACTACGTCAACTATAGTCAGAACTTGCATTCACACGGCTGGTTCGGTCAACTATCGTTAGGACGACGGCTCGGACGATCGTAATGTGAACGGGGCATTAAAATTTAACGTTCCTATTATTTATTTATGTGAATTTGCCACTGAATTTTAGTACCGTTCTGTGAGACCTCAAGTCACTAAATTGGAAAAACCAATAAACGTAATTCAAACAATAAAATAATTCAAAAAGTTGTTAAAAACAATTCCTTGGGATTTTTCAAGGATAATAATAATTAATAATTTGTAAGGAAGCAATTTTAGTTGCACAAAGTGGACAATTAAGCACTTAATTTTTAAAAAGTACGATAATGATAACTACTGACGTGTTTTTGATATCAGCTTTCTTATCCTGTTGCAAATAACAATTTTTACTGAAAAAGTTGGTTCGTATTGGGAATGCATAATATTAAATATATGTTTTATAATATTTGAGAAGTCAAAGAAACATTAAACTAAGCAATTAAAATGACTTTGCAACGTTTTGTGAATTTTTGTTTTATTGCGGTCTCCCAAACCGCACGTCACTGGTAGAGTAACGAGAATTGCACGTCGCTGGTTAAGGGTTAAGTGGTTGCGTCAGATTAATTTCGGGTTAGATCGTCAAAAACAAATGAAGGTGCAATTCCCCAATTTCACCGGATTTTTACATGTATGGCCATTAGAGACGATTTGATGTCATTGTAAGCAGGGAACCTAGCCTTATCTGCTTCAGAGCTGCTTCTAATAAAAATCAGATTTAAATTTTTTAAATTTAAAAATGAAAATCAGACAAGTGAATGCATTTTTCAAACTTTACAGTAATTAACTCTCTTTCTCAAACAAGCATCCTTAATATCAAATATTCCCTGCAAATTTTATCGGTAAAGTCTCTCAAAATTTTCACCGGATTAAACAGTCTAATAGATATTTCATGCCTTTTGGTCCACTTCGCAGGCCACTACGCTTATCTTAATCGTAAACTCTCCCTACGCGATTTTCATATATTGTTATTCGTGTCTCCGGTAACACAGTGGGTGACCACCTTACTGTGAAATGTTAATTTTGGTAATTTGTTTTGGCATCATGGGACTCAGGTTCAAATCTAAGTCAAGTGGATGATATTTTGCTCTTTGCAGTTTTTGAAATTCGTGTTGACTCTCGCGAAGATATCGATGGCTAAGTTCTTACAACGCCTATCTCAAAAATAGCAACTTTTCAGGAGAGCATTTACGATTATTTTTTTTGCTTGAACAATGAAATTAAAAACCAAAAGTTCATAAAACTGAAAAAAAAGCAAACATGGAGTTGTTTTTTGCTTAAAATTTATTTTTTTAATGTAACTACTCCTTGTTTAAGATACCTTGTCTCAAACCGGCCGAATTTGAGGTACGTGTTGTTAGAACTTAGCCATCGATATGGCGTTCAGTAAATGAGGTTATGCCAATCATGTAGGTACGTTTGGGGGTTTTCCGGGTCCTAGGTTTGGAAAGTTTTACATGATTTCTCAAGTGGTCACGTCAGACTGTATTCGGTTGAGGTCAACCGAGGCAAATTAAAGTGCAATTCCCCCATTTTTGCGAGGATGGCCATTCAAGTAGATTATAATCCATTACAGGTATGGAATCTAAAATTATACGACTAAGTACTGCTTCTTATAAAAATCAATTTTAAATATTTTATCTAACCTTATCTGCTTCTGTGCTGTTTCTAAAAATATAAAATTTAAATATTTATCTTACCTTGTCTGCTTTAATGCTGTTTTTAAGAGAAATAAAATCTAAATATCTTCCACTTAAAAAATGCGTGATAATTTTTGGAGGAAACGGCCGACAGTTGAGGTCGTTTTCGCCACAAGAGAGGGTAGCGAGGGGAGGGTGGAGAGAAACCCGGCGTCGACATAAGCCAACTTTTAACGAAAGGCTAAACGTCTCATCCGACGGACGGAGTACTGCACTTGAAGTTCCCCCTACAAGGTACTTAACCCTTTGAGAGCCAACCGATTTTTTAAGTACTATGCCAAAAGTGCTGAGGCATTTTTGCTGATTTTGCAGTAGGTTAGGGAAAAACATTAGGTTTTAAAAACAAGTAAAGATATATGTTCAAAAATTTTAGGAGATCTTTATTATATGTGGTTTCACCTTTTTATTGTATTATTTAACGAATTTTTGGTAATATGAGTTAATTTTAATAATTTAAAGGAAATTTATTATTAGTATTCTACCGATTAAGGTAGGTTTTCATGGAGTATTCAAGAAGTGAGCTGGGAGCCTCCCTTTCCTTCCAGCACTACCTTCTTTAATTCACTGTAAGGCCTACTCTCTTTCAATCTATCTAAAAATCCTATTCTTTTCCTTCCCCTCCCTCGTTTCCCTAACATTCTACCCTCTAACCCCATTTTCAACATCCCCTCACCGCTAAGCACTAACTCCATTCTTCTGTCTCCTCCGCATCTCATCTAAAAGCTGCCTCTCCTCGCCAACCATATCCAGCACTTAAAGGAAATAGTTTTCTAATGTTAAAATAAAATGAATATTGACAATTGTATGATTAGTTAATTATCAGCATCTAAGAGTGACGTTGCAGGAGGAGCGCGATAGCACTCCTGGCACTCTAAGGGTTAAGCCATGACCACCTAGATACTCAGTATCTAGGTGGTCATGGTTAAGCAGAGTTCGGGTAGTCTGAAAAATTCTTGCCACTGCTGTGATATGAACCCTCGCTCCCTTGGTGTGAGGCCAACACACTAGCCACTACATCTATGCGTGAATTTTCAACTAAAGAATTGTTATTATGACAGCAAAATACTTATCCTTTTATGTTTACAATACAAAATAACCTTGGTTAAGATTTATCGTTGATAGCATAGAAGAAAATGCAGACGAAAATTATGTTTATTAGAATCAACGCAGGGTTAGAAAGGGTAAAAAATATTAATGGAGATTGGTTCGTGAATTCGATGCCTTCCGATTATGTTATGGAATTTTTTGTCATCATGCACGACATCTATCGAGTGTTTACCCTTTCTAACCCAGAGCTGCCTCCGGGAGAAGTTAAATTTCAAGACTTCTCAATTTAAAAATGTGAAAATTTTCTACTCAATCATAATTATTGTGGCAGCTACATATTTCACCAATAAACTTCATCATCATCACTGGTCAACAATCCCAGGATTGGTTTGACGCAGCTCTCCACTCAGTTCTCCTATCAGCTAATCTTTTCACTCCTACGTATTTCTTCTCTTTCACATCTCTCTTTACTTGTTCCATATATTTTGGTCGGGGTCTTCCTTTTCCATTCTTGCCTTCCACTTGTCCTTCGACGATTGTCTTCATCAGGCCATCATGTCTCAAGATGTGGCCTATAAGGATGTTCCGTCTTCTTATTAAGGTTTTCATGAGGCTTCTCTTCTCTCCTACCCTTCTTAGGACTTCCTCGTTACTAACTCGGTCGATCCATTTGATTTTCATCATTCTTCTATAGCACCACATTTCAAAGGCCTCTATCCTTGCTTTCTCCGCTGCGGTCATTGTCCATGCCTCACTTCCGTATAGGAAGCATACTCCAGATGTAGGTTCTTATAAATTGTTTCCAATAAACTTATAAAATTATACAGCACAAAGTAACACAAAGTTTAAATCTTTCCTGAATAGAGCCGAAAATGTATGCATATTTTATGATACTTAGAAGCAGCATGGGGTTATAACGGCCTAAAATCATTGCAATGGAGCCGGGAATGGGAAAATATTTTCCTTATTTTTAAGAATTTTCCAGCTATTTGAGCAGAATGTGACGCCATTTCTATTTCACTACTGTAACTTGACCTTAATCACAGCATTTTCTCAGTATTAACTCACATATTCGTCCGGTAACGAACCTAAGTTTCATTTTAATTTTGATTGAAAACGTTAATTAACATTTTTTTAAAATATTTTATCCGAACGGCACATGCTCTTTAGGTATCTATATGTTGGTATGCGTTCCGGTACTTAAAATTTCAGAAATTAAGCACTAACTTAATTTTTATGGCATTATTGTCTTTCAACTGCCTCGCCATCTAGCGAATTATCTTTGACATTTCTGTAAGGAGACATAGATCGGCTCATAATTACACACTCACAGCTGTTCTAAGCTAACCGTCCTGTTTCACGCTACGCAGCGTGAACATTTTGTAAGCAAACCGTATCGTTTGCGAAACCTTTCTTCGGAATACGCAATACCATCTGTTCCAACACCAGTAAATTATCGTTTGCTTTGATGAGAAGGTTAGCGGGTCGCCGAGCCGGTTAAATCTTCTGCCTAGCGCGATGACCTTGATGTTACTCCCTAGGCGATTAGCGTGCGTTTGATAGATAAGAGCTTACGCTAGAGGATATCGATTAATGATTATCTTCCGGATAAAGTTTTTATCATGATGTATACTCATTCATCAGTTTGAGTTTGTTGTTTGTTTTGTGAGCATGAGTTTTTTGCCACATTTTCCATTCTAAATGAGAGGTATCATCCATTTTGTGTTAAACAAAAATATCATTTATCACTACAAATAAAAATATACATTATTTCATTTTTCGGCAGAGGATCATTCCATGATACATTTATAGAATCCTATTATTAAAGCCTTTCAATCAACCGCAAATCTATAACAACCTTATACACATCCACTATAAAAGTGTTGTATCCTCCATTGAAATTCGATTTATTGCTAATAAATTAACAATATTAACAGGAGTTGGTCATATTTTGAAATTTTCAAAGAATGCGGAATAAAATTAGACTTCAAACATATTTTTATGGTATCTTTTTTCCCGTGATGTTTATTGGTGAAAGTTTCGAGTTCGCGAAAGTGACAAATTTATAAATTTCCAATTCAACTGTTTTTTTCCTAATATCGTAAATAATACTTTTTTAATACGGGAGGCACGTCATTGTAAAACAATTTCCATTACAAATATGGAAGGTCAGCCTACCCTCTTAGCTTTGACTTCCCTCTTCAGTTTACAATAAGGCCTACTCCCTTTCATTATATCTAGAAATCGTAATCTCTTCCTTCCCATCCCACGTTTGTTCAACATTTTTCCCCTAACAATTACGTATTTCAGCATCGCCTGCCTGCTCAGTACCTACTCATTCCATCTATTCCTTCTTACCTAACTCCTCCATATCCCATCTAGAAGCTACCTCTCCTCACCCACCATGTCCAGCACTTCGACGTTTCTCCTCCTTTCCGTCCACTTCACCTTCTACGTTCTTATCCAGACCCACATCTCCAACGTCACCAGTCTTTCCTCGTCTTCTTTCATGTGTATCCATGTTTCCTCACCGCAAAGCGCTACACTCCAGATCAAACTCTGTACTAGCCTTTTCTTTAAACTTTAACATAAAGGGTCCTCTTATCGGCTGTTTCCTGCTCATGAAAACCTTCTTTGCTAACGTTATCCTCTTCCTGATATCCTTCCAGGTGTGTCCGTTTTCTTCTAGTGTGCTGCCCGAATAGTCGCATTGCTCCACTTGTTCAAGTTTGTGACCAAATGCTATTATCTTGAGCCTCATATTCTTAGCTCACGGTGCTTTAAAAAATTGTATGACCTCCACCTTACTGTGATTGATCCTTTTGTCCTTTTCACTGTAACGCTTGTCTAACGTATCCACACATAGCCTGCAGCCCTCTCGTTACTGGTTACTTAATGCCTAACCATCCACAAACCTCTGACATACGTAATTTAGTGGCCTATGCTATCATAAATCTTAGTTAATAGTATTTTAGCTCATTTAATCATAAATAATTGCAACATCCCATCTTGATTATAACCAAAATTCGTCCTTGCGTGACTCTGTTCTTTCCCAAAAAAGTAGCCATTTATTCAGGATTCTATAGAAATGTGTTTCTTTTATTAATTTAGATTTGTGAGTTGATATCTCTCTTTTGAATCACCTCCTCATAACTGCCGCCGACACCTTGGCCCCAGAGGTTTGGTAATCATATGACATTAAGATTACACCCTCTCTTGACTCTATCAGTGGGTGTTGTTAATCGGAGATGGTTGAAACCCCTTCGGTGGTGGTTGGATAATCGGATCGACATTAAGTGCTTTGACCTTTCACCCGAAAGGTCGAGGGTTCAACTGCCGAAAACTGAGCTTTCGGGAAACGCGTATTATTTTTATTAGAAGTTTATCTGAAGACGGAAATCTGACAACCCGGTATCGGCAAGGAATTGTCCACATTACGACAATATGTGTTTTCTCTCTGCTTTATCTCTCTATTATTTAGGGTATTTACCCGCAACACTGAGAAATGCCCTAAATGAGGACATTTATGATTTTCTCAGATTTAGCTGTGTTTTCTCAGGTCTAGAGAAGACTCTTTAAATGGACCATATATTGTCTTCAAAAGCACATTTTTCAACTTTTTTTTTCTATAAAATATCATTTATGATAGTATCAAAAATGATACTCGCCTCTCTGAAAAATATTTCCGTTCGCTAATAGATTTGCTTCATCTTTTATCGCTTCATTTAAGGTATTAAAAGGTTATACAGGAGATAAAATTTCATTGTAGTGTTAGCCTAAATAAATATATTTTTCAAAATATTTGCTGATTATTGGCGGGTTGATCTCGGAAGAACTTACCCAGAATTTTACTAAACCGGTTGAATCACATCACCAGCATTAAATCACCTGTGGTGAGAAATTCGCAAATTAACTTTGTGCACGATACGATCAATCATTAAAGTAAAGTTATGACCACCGTCAAAAATCCAGTCACCACTTCTAAACACGAGTGTTTAATTGATATTGCAATGTCTATATTCTAGCATTAATTATTTATCAAGGGTACTCTACTCCCCAAACGGAAAATCGAGCATAAAATCGAAAGAAACGTGATATGAAATCAACTTTTCGTCCATTGAAATTCTGTATTGAGATCAAGAGATAATGTTTAAAGTAAAATTTACGGAACAGATCATCATCACAGGTGAATAATCCTAAGATTGGTTTGACGTAATGAAACAGACATATTTCATTTATTATATAGTATCTATTTTAAGGGGCTATGAATTCCTTTACCCTTTCCCCGTGGCTTAGTCTTTATTCAAGAGCAAATTAAATACAGCATATTTGCGATGATTCAAAGAGAATTCTTAATGCCCTATGAAGATTCTTTCTGATTTATTCAGGTGTTTTTATATGTATTGAAAGAAGTACATATAGAACCGACGTTTGAAAGATCTTTTTTCCTCTGTTCAAATGCTGTTTTTAGATAAATTTCGTGGCCCAGATATTCTTGATCAATTGTTTATCTTTAGAGTAATTAGTCTTGGCAGAAGTCTTTTCCTTTCAGAATCAATTAAATTATGTCCACCTTATCGCGAAATAGCTGATGACATACATTTAGGTATTTAACAATCGGGAGTGTTTTATAATCATGTTTCAATGCTAAGAGATAAGTGTTATCACATTTTTGAAGAGCTTTTGAGAGGAAGGTCTCTTGTTCGCTACACTATATAAAAGCCCAGCCTCTTGGCGTAGAAGAAAACTTTGATGGTTAGTAGATTGCTCTGTGAGAATCAAACCACATTGCACTTGATAGCCCGCTCTGATTTTGTCACGTGATACGGTTTAATACTTACTATAATATTTAAATTTCCAGGGCATTTGAAGTACACCCTTTTTAGTTGATGGCAGCATTTAAAATGTGAGAAATTTGTAGCATTGTTTACTCTATTATAAACTCCATAATTTCACGTAAAACGGTTTAAAACTTACTCTGTAATATTGAATTGTTCAGAGCATATGAAGTACACCTTTTTAATTGATGACTGCATTTCAAATGTGAGAATTGTGCATTGTTCACACCGTAATACAACCAACGATTTCATCTGATACGGTTTAAAACTTACTCCATAAACATGATATTTTCAGAGCATATGAAATTCGCCCTTTTCAATGCATTTGATATTGAGTTTGTAACAATAATTTATAATAATTATTCATATTTATATGTTTCTAATAAATTATTATTTAGCATAAGAGACGTTTGTAATTCCCGGTAACATGCTCAAATCAATTTACTAAAAAAAATGGTATCTTGTACGTCGAAGGTTCGGCTATAAAGATAATTAGTCCTTACACAATCGCCCAGAAAACCTTTTTTTTCCTTTATTAACCATCTTCAGAGCTGTATCACGCTTTCAATTTTAGTCATGTGAATATTAAAATTTTTCAAAAAAGTTTCATCTGGATGCTAGAACAGATTGGATTTAAAACATTTAAATAGAAGGTAAAATCGCGTATCTATAGGCTAGGCGTTTGGCGTGAAAAATGTAATTATCAATAATTTGGTAGACAACCAAATTTATCAATTTAGTTGTCTACCAAATTATTGATAAACTCATGGTAACAACCAAGGCTGCACTCCTGTCGACAAATATTGCATTATCTGAAATCATTTTATAGACTTAAGTTTTTATAAAAAATTTGTTTTTAATATTCATCGTAGAAAAATTCAATTACGCATAAGACATGTTAGTAATAATAATTTTCCTTGGTCTAACATTGACACCACTGTTTTGCGATGAATTCAAACTTAAGGAGGGAATGACATTTCATCGAAGTTTCACTGCGTCTTGTCGGTTATTCCCCGCAATCTGCTAGCTCGTGACGTAATATACGCCCTGTGACGTTAAACGCGAGATAAAGCTACGATGACATTTTCCTCCATTTCCGTGCCTGGAGATGACAAACATCTTGTGGGTAGGTTTCATTAAATCCAGTCAATGTGTGCATCTATAGAAGGTTCTTCTGCTCCGAGGGTGCTCCTAGAGAAATAGTGCTCAAAACCTAATTGGCCAGCTCAATGTCTTAAAGAGTATTCTTTTATTTTGATAAATAAATATTAAAATTATCCAAAATCTGTTTTCCGGCTTTATCTTAATAATAATAATATGTCTTTATTTGGGCGAGGTTGAGACTAAGCAGTCCCCTCTTACACCTAACCCCTCGAGAGCGTAAATGCAAACATATTTAAAAACGATAGATAAACGTTTACAATACAAAAGATATACAATATACACAATTTGTGAAATGCCAAAAAAGATAAACAAGTATATGTGAAAATTTTGTGTAAAAAATATTTCTGTTTGTGGGGAAAAAACATGAGGATAAGGGTGTAGTATCCTTCAGCAAAAAAAAACACTGCAGGAAAACGCCCACATCTTCATCATTATAACCGAATAAAGGCAACTATTTGTTGGATATGACCCTCATTGTTTTGAAATGGTCAACTTTTTATGGATTGCACTTGAAAACAGTGTTATAGGGTTGAATGTCGGGTAAAATAGAGAAAGGAATGTATAAAAAAGGATTTTTAAATAGAATGAAAGGGAATAAGTCTTATTGTGATTTGAAGAGTTAGGTTAATGAAGGATGGGGATGATACCAGAATGCTTCTTAAGTATCATATGAAAACCTAATGTAATCGGTAGAATACTGAAATAATATGGATTGCGATTGATCTTAACGGGGGTTTAGCACAATTAATTAATATTACAATCTTAGTACGGAAACAAAATATCGTGGACAATTCTGGTCAAGCCAAAAATCCAGTTTATTTTCCTCATACTTCAAGAGTTTATCTCCAGAATTACCTAGCTTTAATTATGAATTCCCCGGTTTATTTAATCTGCAATTTTATCGCAAAAATCTGATGTCTGGGACCTTGATTTAATTTCCTTCATCTCATTCCGGTCTCCTGTACTCAAATGTATGTGACTCTTTGCCCCACCCTGATAATAAGGTACACCCATGTGGTGACATTTTTGCGTAACTGATAGCAGTTATCATAAATATTTCATTAAGTACACATTGGGAGATTTTGAAATGTATTGATTACACATTTGAGACCTCGATATTAGATAATAAAGAAACAATTCGTTACCTTGAGATACGTAAAACCGTCCTCCATGGATAGGAAACAATGGCTACTCAATTATTATTATCAGCAATACATTTACGAACAATTTCGTATAGGTATGCTTTTCAAATAAGTTATCTATGTGAATGCTGAAAAGATGCTTTCAGATAAAAAATTGCGAAGCGTTATTAGGTTTCCTTTTAGGTTTCAAGTACAGCTAGAGACAATTTTAACTAGGTAGTGATCTTTGCCTAAAAAATCAATACTTCAGAGTTTCCCAAATGGTGAACTTTTGTTGAAAGTGAAATAAAATGCTTATTAATGTGAGAAAAAATGCATTAAAAGCTTCTAAGTAAGAATTAATCAGAATTAGGAATTGAGATCGTTTTGTTTTGGAGAGAACTGAACTAATCAGAAGTGGAATACAAATCTTTGATTGGGGCTTTTCTATAAGATCATGATAATCATGGCAATAGTAAATTTTATTTGGAAAGTGCATATTCATAATAATCAATATAAGAATAACGTTCTAACACCCTCGCTCTTATGTAAATAATGGTATCTATGTTTTAAAGGAATTTATTTGAATATGATTCCAACGAAGGATTATGTGAATTTGCTAAATTCCTCTAGCAAATAATAAATTCCTCTTGAAGTGGTGCCAAATTTACTCCTTGGCTCCTCCTAATTAAAATTTACTGGAAATTTCCACAAGTATTTGAACTTCACGACCGGCTTCAATGTATATTTCGAAAGGTAATGTATTATTTATTTAAAGTGTTTGTGAAATTTAACTACTGGTGGAACATTGCACAATATTTTGAACAATATTTAATCATGAGTTTTTTTCTTAATCTCCATATTTAATATTGAATCACGGTATTTTGAAGCATTGGTCTTAAAATACCTTTGAAATACTCGCCTTAATATAAATTTAGTGATAGTACTTCTAGTTAAGGGACTTCGACTGCCACGGGAATTTTGTACCATCACAATCGAGAAATGCAAAAAACACATTTCTTTACTGGAGGCGAAGAATTAACTTTGCTCATGAGTAATAATTAACTTTGTATGAGCTATATGAGAGAATGGTAGTTTCGAATTTTTCTTCATGTTTACTTAATATGTTTGGGCCAATGTTTGAAACAGTTTTATTTAATTTGAAGATTCTATATGAGGGAGCGTCTCCTTATTTGCGTGTTGCCTAAATTACGAGACAAATTTCTCATTTCGTAGCCTACACTCTAAGATGCTGATTTAATATTATATTAAAATGATTAATAAATTAGACCTCCTCGAGGGTAAGCCTGATAAGATTCTCCATTTTATTGAGAAAAGCTGAACTCACTCCTAATCATAGTAGTTTAAACTTACGACTAGTTTATATACGTTTTGTATTATCTTCACGTGGCGATAATCCATGAATTTTAAAAAGTCATGAGATTAAAGCACTTGTGGATATTTTCCAAAAAAAATTATGAATCAGGCTGTGGACGATCTTTCAAAATTCTAAACTCCCAAGTCACGTCAAGTTGCGCCAAGTTCAGTTTCCCAGGCTGCAGTCATAGCTTTCGGTTACCGCACAGCCACGTCCAGCGGTCTTGGCCTCCGGCCATTACACGCTCATTACCACTGGCGACCTCATCACGGACAACCGTTATGGATCGTTATGCCCACGCACGCCGGAGGAGCAGCAGCGCGTGACCTCGACCGCACCCGCGAAGCGAGTCACGAAGACGCAGCGTCCGAATGGAGAGGGGATGTTCCACGGGCTCTCCGAGCGCGTTAATTTTGCATCGCAACCCCACACCTCCAAACTCCACTCACCGAAAAGGAAAGCTTTATAAGAAATGAAGAGTGAGACGGTATTTAAGAATGGGAGAGGAGCAAGGAGGGAAATTTTGCATAAGTTATCTCTTGCTGAGGTGTTAATTTATAGAAAAAAATAACACGTCTGAAGACATTAAAGGTAATCGTATGTCAAGCCTGCCAAACATATTTAGACATAAGAAAGTTGTATGAAACTAATAAAATTAAATACCATTTATGAGCTTCGGTGAAAATGACCGAAGCTCATGAGGAGTATTGAATTGCAAAAATATATTTTATGTGCCATTTCTCTTTGATTTGAAAGCATCAATACATTATTTCATACTCGGGAAAAAAAAGCCAGGCAAATGGTAAATAGAAGACATCCCGATCGACATGTTTCTTTGAACAACCTGCAATTAAATTGGATTAATGGTATAAAAATATAAAAATGGTATATAATAATGGTATTAAATGGTATAAATGTAACATATGTAAATGGTATTAAATATTCATGACACATACGTAGAGATCGCTTGATATTTAACATAAGATAATTATTAAATTAAATTTTACGGTAATAACCAAAGAATAGCAGCCCAATAAACGTCTTCGAAGGAGAGCACGGTAGCCTAGTGAGTAGAGGAATTAGTTTCTGATCTAGGGGTACCGGGTTCGAATCTCGGGTGAATCCTTCGAACATCATGCGGCTAAGAGAATGGAACTGTTCTCCTTACCCTTAATATGTGAAATAAATATGCCTGTTGCTTAATTCGAGGTGAGCTCTACCCTCACCTACGCAAACCAACCTTCGTATCGAATCCCTGAATGAGTTAACCATATGTTAGCTGCCCAAATAACGTTATACAAGAAAATTTAGGTCCCTCTGGCTTAGTTCGAGCTGAGCTATACACTCTCCTGTGCGAACTAACTTTCGTGCTGAATCACTGAGTGAGAAACCAAAAGTTTAGCTGCCCAAATAGTGTCATGTATGAATATTTTCATTCCATCCTGTGGCTTACTTCGAGGTGTCCTCTACTATTATCTATGCAAACCAACCTTCGGGTGGAATATTAGAGTGAGTGAACCAAATTTTAGATACCCATATTACGTTAAATGAGAAATTTTTCATAGTATTTTGTGGATTAGTTCGATATGAGCTTTACCCTCACCTACACAATTTCGTATCGAATTACTGAGTGAGAGAACAAAATTTTAGCTGCGCAAATTACGATGCATAAGAAAATTGTCATGTATCCCAATAATGACGCACATATAAACACCTACTAATTTCAAACAGTTGCCACCCAAAATTCGCATTTTTCGGCCTATGGGAACATCTTGGAGGCTACTAGCAAAGACCTCGACGGTGGATGAGAATGAAGAGAAAGGAGAGCATCTTGTGATGCGACTGAGAGCGGAGGAGTTGGGCGGGAAAAAGTAAACATTCTCAGTTTCCGGGCAGAAGTTTTTAATTCACGCAAGTTCATGAGAGGCGAGAGAGAGAGAGAAGAATTGGAGGGGTATGGGTAAAGAGGGGAAAAAAAGGTCCAAGATGCGTTGGAGGGGAATAGTGGAGCATTTGGGGAAAAACCGTTGAGTGAGAAACTTTTTCGTTTTCTCATGACAAGAAATTTCGTTGCCAAGGTTTTGTTTAGATTGGAGGAAGGGATTCACCATCTCCTGTACTGTTCATATCCACGCAGTTACTTTACTGAGAAGCTGAGTAGTAAGTGCAGATTTGGAATGACCGCTTTTGGCTTCGTTCAGTGAAAAACGTTTACCTTCTCTTAATCAAAACTAAATCAAATGGCAAGAAATTTCTTTGCCTACGTTTTGTTGAGAATGGAGGTGTTCTTGAAAAGAAATACAACGCCACGCGGTAGGTAAATGATTCATCTGCACCGTACTAGATAAAGAAATAATTTTCGTTGACAGGCGGTGAACGTATTCGATTTTAAACATGGTTTAATAAACTCAATTAAACTGAAAATGAACTGCAACCTCCGAATTCTTTTAAATTAAGCCAATTAACGTGGCATTTTGGGCAGAGTTAGGGAATGTATTAACAAACGTTAGTGACGCAGCGCCGCTCGTCGTTTACATCTGGGGAGAAAATGTTTTCTTAAAGTTACTCCTGAAATCGATATAGGACCAAATGTATGCAAAAATCAAGCGTAATGTTTTCAAATACAGCAAGAAGGGGAATCGTGGAGCATTTGGGAAAATAATTAAGTGGGAAACTTTGTCTCTCTCTTAATTCTTTGAAACTTGACCAAATGACTAGAAATTTCTTTGCCAAGGTTTTTCTCATGTACACGTGTACATGTAGTACATGTCTTTGACATGTACAATCAAAGAGAAATCATATATACGTTCCTGAAAAAAGTGAAAATTTTATTATTTATAAACAAAAATACTCCAGGGAATATCACATTGAAATATTTTCAAAGGATATTTTTATTTTATTCTTGTTTAATTTGATTTCAAGTCGATTGTTTTTATTTACTCTATCTATACTTAGATACCACTACTTTATATTATTTACGTGTGCAGAAGACTTTTTGTTATTCAAATATACATTACGATTGCGTACACGCATTGACACATGAGTACATTTAATGTATTCCAAGGGGGAAAACTTTCAGGAAAATCGTTAAGGGAGAAGTAAACATTTTCGTTCCTTTTACACGCCTTGCCTTAACTTGCTTCATCTGTCTGTTTCATCGATGGAATCTTGTAATTGATTTTTTACCCACTTCGCATTTTTAGACACTTGAAATTTTCAGTATATGAGAACCAGATGTCAATAAATTCTTAACTTTTATTATGGTCTTCAGAGGCTTTATGAGCCACATTTTTGACATTAATCATTTTTATTAATAGCCCACCTTTAGGGTATATATAAATTAATTCATTCTTCATTGCTTTAGTATGTGTCACGTCAACGGTTAACGCGTCTGCCTAGGAATCTAAAGGTTGCATATTCAATTTTGGGAAGATCCGATGGGTTTCATTATTTTTTCAAATGTTGTTTACAAGTTAACTTTCAAATTAATCGTTAATCGTTTTGGTCTTTGCTATTTAGTACCAAATAAGAGGAAGTTTTGGTTAGCCTTATATGCCTCACTTGTATAAATTGAAATTCTTCGTCTAAAGTCAATAATCCTAAGATTGGTTTGACAGAGCTCTCCATTCCTCTCTCCTATCCGCTAGTCTTATGAAAATAATATTAAAATGGGTTGAGAAATTAAGTTAGAATTCACATTTATTTTATAACTTAAAAAATAAAAAAGAGACTATAAAAACACAATTTTTGCAAAACAAAGAATAAATGCACAGGAAAAATAAGTAATACTCACTCGGAGGTTGAAGCATGGGTACCTACCTATTCCTAATCACCTATCAGACTCTTCTTCTTTCAGTTCTAATTGACTAAATCAGCACCAACGCTTTATTCTTCGACTGATGAAAAGATTATTTTCAACTTTTTAGTGCATTGTATAATGTTTTTGGAAAAATCTTTTATTTAAATTTTTTTATTTAGTTATTTAATTCGTTCAAAAAGCTTCAGTTGTGCCACTGCCTAAGGATATACTGCAGGGAGGTATCGGTATGTCCTGATAAACCATTTAGTGGTACCTTCTTGAATTCTGTAATACAGGGGCGCAGCTAGGGATTAAGGCTGGGGGTGTTTAGGTGCAACCGGTGCAACTAATACCGGGGTGTGTGGGGGTATGTAATACCCACCAGGATGAGCGGTAGGTGCGAGATTAATAAATTGCGGAATTTTAAGATAAATGGTTCAAAATGGTGATTTTTACGGCTTTTGAGGTATATTTTATTAATCCTTACACTATTCTATTAGTAATATCAATCCAATTAAGTAAAATGGATTAAACTTTAAAAAATTTCTTAACTCTGGGGGTGGATTATATCACCAAAAACGCTCGCTGCGCCACTGCCCGAATACGTGCAGATTTGAGTACATTTGACGTACTCCAAGGAGGAAGAATCTCGCGGAAAATGTTTGAGGAAGAAACAAACTTTTCGGTTCTTTTTAATCTGCTCCTTCTCCCTGGGAGAAGAGTGGGCGAGTTTCACTGAATGGCGAGGGAGCAGAAGGAATAGAGAGAATAGCCACCCACCTATAAATTGGAATTGGACACATGGGAAAAGGAAAGAGAAACCACACGCTTTGTTTCAGAGGGACTGTTTTAGATGTTTCGTTGGAAAGATAGGGAAGAGCGGAAGATCTCCGTATTGGGTGGACGATTTAGAAGAGGCAGACCTCATACACTTAGACGTAAAATCAATGAAGAAGCAACTTCTTCTTACCCATTATTTAAATTAATAGGTATTTTACCCCTTAGATATTTATATGTTTATAGAGTCCTACGCATGTTTTATATCAGAGGAGGAAATGTCACTGGCTATGTTTAACCTCCTACCATTTCGTATCACCTCTATAAATCCTTCACGTTGTTTTTACGTGAACTGAAAATATGGTTGTTGTCCATAGACAATATTGAAGAGTACTTGTAAATACTATCTTTGCACATTATTTTAACATTGTATGTTATTAGTCTGATTTCTGTACAGTGTATGAAATATTTCAATGTATCATGGTAATTAATGTATTTGTTTTCATTTATTTTTATGTTTCAATTTTTCATAATTTTTCTCAAAGGAACAGGCGCTAAAGAAAAGCGTACTTTGACTCATTACTTACGGTATATTCTTTTGTTTTTGGCCGCACCAGCCAGCTTTATATTTAATTTAAGAGATGGCAATCCCAACACTGGTTCTTACCACAGGGGTGCCTATATTCCACCTCGTAAAAACTCATGCTTGAGTAAGCTATAATAATTTCATGTACCATAATGTGGAATAAATATATATTATATTATATATTTCACAGCTTATTGATGTGATTCGCGAGCTAGGTATTTGAGATTCAAGATAAAAGTAGTTATGAAACAACTTGAGCAGGTAGAACAATTCAACTATTGAGCACATGAGAGTCTTGAAGAAATACTACCCTTCTTTTTGCCGTCGAATTGGCATAACTATGTCGTTGAAGCTTGAAATAACTTAGTCTACTTAATAGTTTGTTTTGAAGCCGGTCAAAACAAGCTCACCACCGGAAATAGACGGGCGCGAAACGGAAATTCAATATGGACCCATACTGTTTGTAAATTACATGTAAATATTATATAAGTAAACTGGAAAAAACCTTGTATAGATTATTTTATCTTTACTTAATCCAATTGTATGCTTACTATGAAGATTTTCATCCTTCCTATCAAGGTCACTCGTATAAATTGAACAGGATTAGATTCTGACCTCGTTATCACCCAACGTAGTGTAAATATGGCTTCGGGTCATACTGAGGAAACACGCTGATGTACCACCAAAGTTATTTCTCTGGATAACTAGCAACGACCACTGGATAAATGTACCAAAATATTGTCAAAATCGCTAGTAGAAAGTTTTTTTGGGTGGAAATGAGTTAAAAGAGCGAATGCTATCCTTTTTCCCTTGATCACCAATTTTCGTAAAATAGACTACTAGTCTTCTGCTCAATTGCGTAATATTTTGCGGGGACTGTAAAAAAGTTGTAGGTTACTACCTGAGGGAAATATTTCCTTTAAACTCAGGAGAGGAATCGCCCGCAGATCCGATTTTTCGTGTTAAAGATCCCAGAATCTAATCCAAAATTTGATGCTGAAAACAAAACATCTCTTTATATGTGTAATATTTCGAAGCCTGCCGCGTGAACGGGGGTGATATATATATGAGTTGCCACGAGAAAAAATTCAAATTCTCGATGACTTTCCCCTGATTTGAACCCAGGACCCTTCAATGAACAGCCAGGCTCTCGACCTTTAGCTCCGATGAATATCACGTTGATTAGAGGGACACAGAGTTTGCCACGGGACTTGGGAATAGGGGTTATTTGGAAAATGGAGACAACCCATTACCTATGGTATAACACCTTACAAATTGCCTTATTATAACCACTCAAAAATGGGTGGAAGCAGCGGTGAAGCGAAATACAATGATTCCATAAAACACAAACAAAATTTTTCGCTTTGACCGGCATAAGCTTTTTATATTTTCTTTATTTCTTAACGAATTAATATTTGAGCTCTTGAAATTTATGAACTACGAGTAATTGTGTGATTACTCATAAAACCTCACAGAATTTCTTTCAAACTCACCGCAAGCCATGCTCTTCGTGTCACATTTTGCCCGCTAATATGCAAGGAATCATGCTGAACACGGATTGTAAATATAAAAACATGCAAACTAACATAATGAGAAGAAATTCTGTGCGAAGATTTATTTGAACTGATAAGTCTTGGTTGCCTATGGTGTTCAATGTTAGCATGCCTGATCGTAAATCGAGATGTTCAGGTTCGTATCCTGGTGGTGTAAAAAGGTTTATTCATAGCGTTGCTTCGTATTCATTTTTTTAGCACCGGAGCCCATGGCAGCGTACAAACTCATGTGTGCTACACGTTTTTAGCAAAATCAATTGGCTTGCGTAAACCAGATGATGTCACTAAAACCTCATTAAATGACTTATTCAGTTTAGTGCCACCATGTTTTGACCTTCGTTCCGAACCTGTTCATTCATTTGTGGACATCTATTTTAGGAGGAGAGATAAAAAAAGGATGGATAAATGAGTTATAAATGGATAAAAAAGCGAAAAACCTCTCAAATATCACCCCACATTTTTTTCTTCCTTGATCACCGGATTCACCCAGAAATAAGGGTAAAGGTTACGGGAAAATAAACGGTTAATCGGAAATTGGGGACGTGTCCTTTCAAAAGTTTGCCGAAAGACCGATCAGGAGTTTTGCCGAGAAATCGTTTGGGCACAACGGTCCCAAAAATATGGAGTCCAAGATTATTTTCGGGGAGTAGTAGTCTTTCTTTTTCTATCGGGAAGAAACTTTCCCACTCATTGGCAAAGATCAACTTTTCCCACCGAAAATCACTTAAACGATATCCATTTGTTCAGGTCATTAAAAGCCTTCGTTCGCGGGCTTTGAAGGCTCGCGAATAGACCGTTATCGGCTTTTTGGTGCCAATAGAGTCGACACGTCCCGCTTATTTCACTGGCACGAGCTTTTTTTTACAAAGGCAACTATCTATTTCGCCAGACTAGCCTTTTTCTGTAGCGTGCTGATAGATTATATTAACGTTATCGTCTTGAAATTTTCAGGGTACATTGAGTAGACGGCGTTATTTAATTTTTAATATTTAGACGGCGTATATTTAATATTTGCCTTACCTGAAATTTCGAAATTCAACCCCTGACATAATCCTATAAAAATGAGGTGCCCGAAGGAAAGAAACTTGCCCCCTACCCTGGATGTGTACTATTCATACGACTGTTGCTTAGTCTGAGGTGAGCTCTACCTTCACCAATCTGAACCAACCTTCGGGTTGAATCACTGATTTAGTGATTGAGTGATTCCTCAAATAGTGTTTTTTATCGTAGGTATAGGAAATTCTAAATGAAGGTCTAATGTTTCTTTAATAATAATAGTAAACAGTCAATAGTGAGTAAGGAAAATAGATAGAAAAGAATCGGAAATAAAGTGCTGGGCTAATCAGTAGACACTGCCTCAAAAGATAATGTTCTGATGCGATATTCGAGTAAAAAGCAGCGATGCTATATTACAATATATTTATAAAATTGTATCACCAGTTGTTGCTGAAGCTATGTTGTCGTTAATATTTATTTGGAAATACAACGTCTCATCTGCCAAGATGCAGCTCAGCAGGAAATTGTGCGAGAAATGCTACTCTGCCATAGTTTTACGAAAGAACATTATTTCAATATTTCAATGTAGTGAAGGTAGTCTATACCATATCTGGAGGACTTGAAATTCTTGAGTCCTCGTGGGTAGCGTTTACGGTAGATGGCACGACCTCACAACGGAAATAATGTCATCAAAATTCGATATAATTTTGTTTTCAACTTTGAATTTCTCCAATATCTTATTCATTCACCTTCGAGAGGGGAGGAAAATGATGGCTTAACTATTTCCTCCACGTAGCCATAGTTGATAATGCAAGGAAAAAGTTTTCGTAAATTCCTGTCGACTTGGAGCAGAGGGTCAGGTTCAGGATTGCGTAAGGAATGTGGATGAGGAAGATTACTCAGTCTGCGAATAAAACCCCTTAGGCGTATGAAACTTCTGTCGGAACATCTAAGGTGTCGACTTGCGAAATGCATTCTTTTGTTAGATTTACCCTCTTGATACTCCTAGAGGCAGAGAGAAGTCAGGGAGCTACAAATTACTATCGATTTTGCCCTAATAATTTGTTAAAAAGTTTAATTATGACAGTATTTGGCTCTAAAAGAACCGGGGTTTTACATTTAGACGGGTAATTGTTATTTCCAATATATTCAATGGTGTTAGAACGTAGGTTTCCGCGGCGATGGTGTGATCTCCGCATTTCTCCAGGGTTTTCGTCCGCGTCAGCTTGTTTGTAGACAACAGTTTCGCTGGCTATCCTGCCAGCGTCTTCAGGTCGAAGGTGTCGGCTGTTGGTTTCTGCCTCGCTTTACCCCGTAGGCTGGATGGGAGCTGCTCTGTGATTGGCTGTCTGACTGGGCGCTTCTCTCTGATTGGCTCTCTGTTTGATATGACTTTTCCAGGCGATGTGAAGGAAGTATCCATCTTCTCTATTGAAATTCAATGGTTTCCGACTCAACTTTGTGAAAGTTGAACTTCACAAATGAAATGACAAAGCGACTTCGATTTCTTCCACTGATTTATTTTCTCGGTACGACATGTTGCAAACTCAAGAGGTCATTTTCAAGTACCTTTACGCCGTACTTGAAAATGACCTCTTGAGGTTGAAACATGTCGTACCGATAAAATAAGTCCGTGGAAGAAGTCGTTTTGTCATTTGTTATTTTTAATATTTCTCAGTTTCTGTTAAAATTTATCGATGCCTTCATTGAATATAATTTTTTTCATACTGAACATTACAACTAAGTATTTTTTTACCAGTCAATTCACGATAAAAAATTTTAAATGAACAGAAGTCACGTCGCTCCAGCTTCACCTGCCCTGGCCGACCACACACTAATCTGTGTGGCAGATATGCTGCTTATTTCCATTCAAAATGTAATAAAGAATGTTAAATGCATAAATTTGCTAACTGTAACATCAAAACGGCCAGATATAACTTATTTTAGTGATTTTTCGAATAAAACACGCGTTACCGTTACAAATAAAATAGAAACGCTTGACCCGTCATTTTGATGGGTAGGCAAGTGGTATAATTCCATTTCTACGTTAAAAAAATCCAAATATATTTTGAAGAATACGCGAATTAAGAAATTAAATAAAATTTAGAAACAATTAAGGCGGCGGAAATAAATTCTAGGCAATGTGATCAAGTAAATGGAGGTTACCCGTCGAAAATGTGTTCCTTATGTTGTTAAATCCCTCGTACTACTCCGTTCTAGCAGGTAAACACTGAAAAATAGTCATAGTTAAATATTATCCACTCTCCTCTTTTAAGCTCCATTATTTATAATTTTTAAAATAATTTTAAAAGGTAATATTTTGTACTGTATGACGTTAGTAATCCTGTTTGGTGTGAATAAAATGGTTGGCTATAACTTGTTTTACATTGACCTAAACTCCAAGAAATATTATAAAATGTATTAAACAAGGTCAAGAATAGAAGAGGAAAAAAATAATTATAATGGGTGAAAGTAGCAACTTAGAAAACATGACTTTATTTAAACAAAAAATATATGTAGACATTCTATAAATACACGACTTATGCATAATTATGTTATTAATTTTTTTCCGTTAAATATGAACAAAATAAAAATAATCGAATCACATCGGCAAAATCAAAGGATTCAACGCTAAAAACAAGAATTATCGCTATCCGTCTTTAACGCATGGCTCAGGAAAAATTCGTAATTCGTACGCAACGCGTTAAATATGGAGGTACCTGAATATAGATTAAGTATATTTTATCAAGACATGTATAAAATAATTTACGATGGAAAATTAGGCAAATAACAATAATAATTTCAAAGTTTGCGTCCAGAATGTGCAATTTTACGCAACATGTGGTGGATTTTGATGAGTGATTATAACTGGGATAAACAAAATATGACAGGGAATTAATATGAATGGAATATGAATTTTAAAAATTTGGTCATTTTATCTACAATCGCAATAAAAATAAATGCAGTATTATCTAAACAATTTAATTATTTAACATAAAATGACAAAAGTTCAGATCAGGCTACAATCGAGTTCAATATTCTCATATTTTTTGAAAGTCGAATTATTAAATTTGATGTTACTTAGAAACACAACTTGAGTTATCAAGGGATAATTCCCTACGATCATGTTCTTAAACTAATTTGCCCTTTCATATACACTATCATCGGGGCATTGGTAAGTTATCTTCTTTCAGGAATTAATATTACAATGAGAGCAACAGGTATTTTCATTAAGCTTTTTAACTTGCTTTAATATGGGTATGGTCGTGAAGAAGCTGTTGATGAAATAGAAGGTTGATAATTGCATTTTGAGGAATAAATGAGATAATCTGACTCTAGATGAAACTTTAGTCGTTTTTAAGGCTATAATCAGCTTGTATTCAATGTTAGACCTAAACCTTTGATGTAATAAGATGTACGTGTAATGCACTTAATGCATTTCTGTTGTAGTAACAATAAAAAGTACGTCATATACTACGTTCTATACTTAGATTTATTGTAATCACTTTCTATTCACTTCGAAAAAATTCGGCGCAGTTGAGAAAAGTTTCTCGTTAGCGATGCAAGCAACTTTTCGTCGCACGAGATCCGACACCTACGTTCATTCTTGTCTCCGTTTAAGGTCAAAGGTCAAATACGAAATCTAGACGGAAGCATCATATCATTAACCGTGACTAAGGTATTTTCTCCCTTTCAACGGTTCCGTCCGACCCTGGTCGCTTCTTCAAAAATGAATGTTTCGAGGAAAGAGAAGTCGGAGTAATTCTTCCGATAGGAAGACTCGCTATTTTGTTACCCGCACACTTTCGCGAGCGAAGAAGAGACTCGGGATATCTTGACGAGGTCTTTTCTTCGAGTGCCGTCGCGGCTTTAATTGGCGGATGGAAAATACGAGAAATAACTCTGCTTCATTAGCAGTCTGTAGGCTGCAGCACGTGTTGGAAATGGGTTGAAAATATATTCGTTCGCTTGACCTACAGAGCTCTAGTGGTAGGGATACAATTCCCCTAATTAAATAATGTATCCACTTCATTAGATACTAGCTTTCAACTCATCCATTTATCCTGAAAATAAAATAATAATAATAAGTTTTGTTACTTCCAAAAACAGAAAAACAATCTTCACAAATAAATTGTAGGATTTATTACATCCTAGGGAAGCTCTAATGTAGCCTATAAGAAACATTTGTGGTGAGGCTACCATCCCAGCTGCTTATATTTTTTAACAAAACAATGCAAACAACTACAATTACAAAGTATTTTATAATAGTTTTACAATGAACCAAATGGAATACAATAAATGCAAATAATAAATTCCTACAAAAACATTAACGAAATTATCCACACTTTGCTAGGTTAGCAGCCAATCCGCTATCTGTTGGAGAGGGTTGTTGTTGGCTTTCAAGTTCTCAGGCAGCAAGTTATAAATCTTCGGTCACTAGTGCAGGAATGATCTCGTAAAGAGCGATTTTTTGGTTTATTCGGATGAACGTAAAATTTATTTCTTAGTTTATGCTTCGTTCTTTGAAATGGTTAAATGGTTTGTTCCCACTTCTTGGATAAAATAGTCTTAGGAATAAATAGATATAAGTGTCTAAAAGGTAGCAGTTTTACTGTTGAAAAACAGCATGCATATAATTTTTAACGAATCAAATTGCTTTTAAACATGTTTTGAATGTATGTTACGCCAGTTGAATTACGTAGTTGGAACAGAAGGATTTTGAATAAACTTCGATCAAAAACTACAGCCACCAAAAGAAAACGATATTAGGGAAAATTTTAACAATTTAATAGAATCAGCGTTCTTTTTCCGTACGGTGATGCAAATATACTCCATTTATTTCCATTGGAATTAATAAAGAGAAAAATAATTAAGGTTTCTACATATTCAAAGATTTTTTATTTTAGTTAAGTAGTCAATATTGATGGCATGTAATAAATTACTCCAAAAATCATTTTCCCGTAAAAAAAAACTTCCATAATTCGCCTATTTGTGACACGAGGAATACATGCTGAAATTTTAATGATTGCATCATTAGTAATTTGTGATATGCGTCCATTCCATTTACTCATATTAGAGAGGATGAATAGCTATCAAGTTCTGCAGATTCTTTTACTGAAATTTTAGCTTAAATATATCTCCCCAGTGGGGTAGCCAGGAATTTAGTTCGGGGGGGTCAAATATAATATCAGGGGGAAATGTTTTACAAGCAGAATTAAGTAGAGGGTTTTAAACTAACTTTAACACTTTTCATAATCTAAAAAAGTTCATTCATTAAAGCAATCTTTTGTAAATTCATAATTTTTCAACATTTTGCTTTCTTTGTTATGAATCAATGTAATTGTGTTTTTATATTTTGGGGCGGGGGGTCTGGACCCCCCGGACCTCCCCCACGGCTACGCCACAAGGATGAAAGTCGAATTTTTCAGTTTAAAGTTTAATGGTAGAGGAAAAAATTGAGTTTGCGGTGAAATTACAATTCATTTTTTTAACACCGCATGTTCCTTTCCTTATGCTATTACAGAAAAACTCTGTCCTATCTCTTTCCAAGTACAAACAAGGAAAAATCCGAAGGGGGCATAATGAGCTCCTCATGTTGTGAGAAATATTGTATCTAAGATATTTATTTATTCGTGTTCGTAGAAGCAATCGGTTGTTTTCTCCCATAATAAATGTACTCTTATCAAATCAGCACGAAGCCGAAAGGTCATCTCGTGGGAAGAATTACTCTACGTTGAAAGGGGGCATCCCAGTCACAACTGCACGAGGAAACGTGATTAAACTTTATCTCCCAGTTTTGGAAGCGACATAAAACGAGTACGAAATAAAACTTGTGCATGGATAGCACCAAAGTTACGCAACTCAACTTCTCGATCAAAGTACGGAGATAAAGGAGACGCCGTGCTATGAAATTTACATTAAAGAGCTCCCTACAACTCCGTTAAGAATACGGATTCCCATAGCTCATTTTACTGATATCGGATTTCCTCCGCATATACTTATATAATGAAAAAATTATTAATAATGAAGAAAATCGATGGATTTCTAGTTCGTAAAAGCTCTTACATTGTAAAAAATTGTATTGTATTAACTCTCAGAAAATCAAAAACGGTTACAGGAAGGTCAAATGTTGAGTGGTCAACGTTTGCTAACATTACGAGAAAAAAATAGCACGAATTAAATACCAAGAATTTAGAAAATATGTGCATATATCTAATTTAGAGCTAGAAACTTAAAAAAAATCAAACTTTCTAATGATGGATCTTTGCCGAAAAGCTACCTCTTAAATAATTATAGGTCAACATAAGAATGGCGAGATGTCTTTTTCAATTCATATTCATGGTTCTCAAATCGATATCGTCATGAGATACATAATTTTATCCCAGTCATTTTCGTACCAATGCAATAATACGAGTAGTAATTGTAATTATCGATCAAAGTACGGATTACTTATTAGATAATCTTAGTAAATATTAGTATTACTCATTAGATAATCTTGTCTATCCAGCCATATATTGCCAAACACCCAAGAAGTGGCCCGCAGGTTGTTATTTAGACGTGGATATTTTCCGGTGACCACATTATTCCAATGAGAATATTATTTAGCAGCTACCTTATTAAATGAAAATAAAATTTAATGCCTGATTTTGTTAAGTTAAGCGTTTAACGATTTATTTGCATTCGTCCAAATGATGTCCCAATTTTAAGCTCTCGGGCACCATTTATGATTCCGACACCCTTCAAAGGTGAAGAGAGCAATGATGCAAATTAAACTTTTAACGAAAAACGAGCCACTGCATCATTATAAATTATGCAGAGTTAATAACTGTTTACTGTTAGTTTGTTGGATTTTTAATTTAGCAAATGAGCTCGCTTTCTTTCAATAACCGTGTGTTATACACAAAAACCAAAAAACAATGGCGTTTCATTTCTACAGATTGTAGTTCCTATAATTTTTTAGAATGATCGCACGATGATTCGTATGATTTGTTATTTTAAAAGTCGCGATCACTAGCAACGTGACAAGAGGTAGGCGGATGGGATAGTAGAGAGTGTTGCTATTATTTAACGAAGGCTTGAAATTTGTTGAAGTCATTATTGATACCATATAAGTATGCTTGGTAGAGCAAATCACATTATCAAAGTAAATCCATTATTTGATGAATAAATCCTCGATGAGATAAATAAATGACTGAATACAGCGTCGCACATCTAGTATTCATTGACGAATGAAAGTAAAGAGCCATTAAAAGCAAAAGTCAATATCGTAGTCATATCATCCATATTTAGTGCTTTGTGATGATGAATGTTTGATTTCGTATGTCTACTTTCTTAACAGAAGGCAGGGTGATATCTATGAAGCTCTACCCTGTTCACTATAGGATTGGGTAAATATTTAATAAAAGGTGAGGAATTATTTGTAAAAAAATAGTTAATTCAGACTATTGTAATTAAACAAATTTTAATTTAAGGCTCTTCGTACGCTATTTGTTTAAATTAAAAATTCTTAATCCATTAAATTGAATACAAAACGGCGTGACCCAAAGTTTTGAAAAAGCGTTAAATTCTTATAGAAAAGACATTTTTGAAGAGTTTGCCTTAAGGCAATTGTAGTTTGAAAACAGTCAATACTATAAGTACACTATTTATTTAAATTAGAGATTAATAACATAATCAATGAAATTCAGTACTCAAAGAAGTGACCCATATTTTCCAATTGCTTAATTCTTAGAGAGAAGACATTGTTGAAAAGTATGTCCTTAATTTAAGGAAATTGTGATTTGGCAACAATCCTTACTGCATGTACATTATTTTTTTTGTTACATACTCTTAATGTATAAAATTAATTACAGAACGACTGGGCCAGCATTTTAGAAGTATTTAGCAATTCTTAGAGAGAAGACATTGTTGAAAGAGTATGTCCAAAATTCACGGCAATGGTAATTTAACAACCGTCATTGCTGTAAGTACACTTTGTTTAAATTAGAGATTCTTAATCAATGAAACCGAGTACACATCGAAGTGACCCACACACATAGAAAAGAGGCATTGTTGAAAAGTATGTCCTAAATGCAAGGCAAAGTAAGGTTATGCTGTGGGTAGTGCTCTTTGGGGGATTAGGAATTCAAAAAGACCTCTGAATCAAAGAAAAGGGGAATTTTTTTACGCCTTTTCCTCGGAGAATCTTCTCAAGGGACGCAGACTCCATTCTGGCTTTCAAGGAGTACAAAAAAAAAGTCTCAACCTCAGAGCTCTACTCTTGTCACATTCGGCTTGGGTAATGAGCGAAACAATGTGGACTTTTGCAGACAAAAAGCTTTTCCCCAGTCCGAGACTGTTTAAATATTACTGAGTTTAGGTTTTCCGCGAGCGCGTGGGGAGGGCTGGCTCGGAATATTCGTGGAAGCATGGATGAACCTTCTTATCTGATTCACCGCAAACTATCGATTCCCTGCCAGTGAGAAACAGATGTAAGCATGCTGGTTTCTTATGCAAAAAGGACGGACTACTTCAAAACAAGAATGAGAATAACACCAAGAAGAAGATGGATGGTTTATTTATTATCGTCTATTTCGGTCGAATAGCAGGTTATTTATTGAGAATGTGAGAACTTTTACCACGGATTAAGAACGGCCTCGTATAACTAGAAGTAATCCTGCTGGTTCTATTGCTCAATTCTTGGAGTTTCTTATAGAATTTTTTTTACTGTCAACATTGATTCTAATAGTGAAATTGATTGGTCATGACTAGTAACGTATGAAGAAAGTTGCCCATTCCTTATGAAACGATAATTTTTTTGTGAAAGAGATAGCTCCGATGAAGTAATATGAAAGTGAAATTAAAATAATTAACAAGTTCGTGAAAGTCAAGTTCTAAGAGCATCAAAAATATGGATAGTTCTCGTCCATTTTGGTAAAATCAGAGATTATTTATTTACAATGTGAAAACTTTTACTACGGTCACAAATAACTACAAGTGGTTGGTTCTAGCTGGTATTCCTACTGGTTGTATTGTCCAATTCTTGGAGTATAAGACATTTTTTTTACTCTCAAGCATTAATTCTAATTGTGACATTGATTCGTCATGACTAATGATTTATGTATAAGGTCATCCATTCCTTATGAAACGATACTTTATAATGGAAAAGGAAGAACTTATGAAGTCATATAATGGTGAAATTACAATTATGAACAAGAAAAAGATGAATAGTTTATTTATTCGCGTCCATTTCGGTCGAATCAGAGATTATAAATTGAGAATGTGAAAACTTTTACAACGGTTTAAGAACGGTCACAAAGTAAGAGAAGTAATCAATGGGCATCGCGTATTGACGTCAATGGCTATTTCGTTACCGAAATCTCGTAAAAGGACTCTACGTAACCATAATAATTGGTAGGCAATTCGTAACTGACTTATTTCATAAACGCGACAGTTCGTATTATGACGTTCCGTATCCGGGAGTGATGAAATCAGCTCATGGAGAGTATAAGAAGTATTAATACTCATACCACCAAGTGTGCAACATTAGCTTGAACTCGCGAATTTTCGAATGTTCTCCACCCTTAGAACACGTTTTTGGTAGCGTTTTAACTTTGTCCTCATATGAAACGTTTTCTTTTTATCCGCTGAAGCCGATTTTGAAGTTAATACGAGATATCGGTTACGAAATGTAGGTTACGAAAAAAGCTGTTTACGTATTAACTTGGAACCAATCAATGTTTTCTGTTTGGCTGCAAACAATTTTCTTTTACTCCAATAACTGGACTTCTATTAGACAGCCAGCTATTAGCAAAGAATTATGGCTTCACCATTTTATGTAACATTTTTTTATTATTAGGCTTCCTTCCCCGCTTTAAAAGGCTTAAGAGTTGAGATAAATAAAAAATAAATTTAAATACCCAAGGTATCTACCCGAGCGCCACAGTATGTAATAGTATGAAATGAGATTAGAAAATATAATTGACTGGGTAACATTTTGTTTGCCCTAAACGGGGAAAGAGTAGTGTGCTTTTTTCATTCCATTTGGAACAGATTTCACGCTTGGTAGTGTAATATCACTCAATGAATACTTCGTCTTCTTTAATGAATAAGCGTTTAATAAGATATGGAAGAGGTATCGTTTCATAATTAATGAGGAAGTGCTGAGAAGAGTGGGATAAAAGAGAAGTGTTCCAAAAACCTTAAGGAGAATTAAGAATTCTGAGATCCATTAGGGCTCGAGAAGTAGACGACGGATAGAAAAACGAATTTATACGGGTCTCCTTACTGCTAATCCCAATCACAATCGACTGCAAAAGAAAATGGAGATCCCTGTCATCTATATGTAATATTTGAGGTTTAAAGATTACACATAGGTGACAGCTGAATTGGGCCCAAGGATCAGGTAGATATAATTAAGTAGTGATAGTCAATTAAGAGATGGGTCAACTTACTATCGGCGCATAAAAGGTAGAACGCTGAACTTTAAGCATTTGTATAAAATTCTGCCGTAGCTCCGAATAACTGGAAGTAATCCTACTGGTTCTATTTTCCAGTTCTTGGATTTTCTCATGGAAACCGAACATTTCCTGTTTGTGAGACACCTGAAATTTTTTTATCGGATTCAAGTGAAATTTATGGATCCGCCTTGACTAATATTTCACTGTCAAAGGAATTTGGTTTCTTAAGAAAACATTTTACCTCCAGCATTTTCATGACTTTTTAAATTTATTTCATAACATAAGTTATTCATTTTGATCACCTGTAAGAGGTTAATCAGTCATTAACTATCGAATAATGAAGAAAAGTTTTCGATAGATTTCAACGTTTTCAGGATATACGTATCGTTTTGGTTTTTTCCCAGCGTAATAGTAGTTAAGGATAAGAAAAACAACTATTAAAACGGAAAACCTAATTTTATTTCCATTGTGTCGCAATAAATAGAAAGGTTTTTTTTCCAAAATATCTCTCTTGGAAAGCCCCAATGGCCTGAAATACAAGACAAAATTTAAGAATGAACCTAAAATATTTTCTTTTACGGTCTATTTCATTTAGGCTCTCGAATTATGTAATTGATGTGAGTAGTCTTTGTTGTTTTTCGAATGTAATAGCCCTAGTTCAACCCTATGAATAATTTTTATGAAGTCATAATATTTCGATTTTCCATACGATAACCAAAGGCAGCTAATCTATGTACCATTATTAACTAATAAAAGGAATTTAAAAGTGTAAAGAGTTGCAAAAGCGTTCACCTTTGGAAATTATTTAGTATCAATGAAATTTTACGAATTATTATTCAAATGCAGTCTTATTTTCGTCCATGGTATTCATTCATATTTATGGTGGCTGCATTTCCAGGCCAGGAGTAAATCTTTTTTTCCATCGATTACCAATATTTTCCGGTATCTGATTGCATTCCAAAATATTTCCAGCGAAAGATTCCTCGACGTTTCTCGTCGGAATATTTGAATTCAAATGGAATCACCGAATGTAACTCCCACTCCACGTCACAGCTTCGTCATCGGTGACGTCAAACTATTTATAAGGCATGATTTCAAATTAATGACTCCAATGATATGCATTCAAATGAGCTTTACATGTAATTGTTTTTCACGGTAGTATGCCTATTTTTTCATTGAATGTGCACCTGGTATGCTAACGTGGTGATATCGTATTCGAATAATGGAAAATAGTGAACTGATTATTATATGGTGAGTGTATTTTCTTTAGCAAAACATAACAAGGAAGTTGGTAATTTAAAAAATAGATATATTATACATAGGTGCGTATAATCCACTCGTATAATCAATTTTTATTTGCATTGTTAATCTGTGAGGCTTCTTGAAAATCAAAAGAGGTGATTTCGCTACTCTACCATTCAAAATTAATAATATTGCTGTGTAAGGATGTGGAAAATGAGGATAATTAAATCTTTATATCTTTGAGTCAAAACATTTCCTGTCTAAGCGCCTTGTTCCATGTAACTAACGTGTTCGAAATTCCATAACAGTATTCATTTGCCTATGATTCTAAGTTTTATTTATAAATGAGTTTTATGATGTAGCCAATTATCCAAGTTTCGTGTCAAAACATATTCACTATATTGTGTGAAAGATCCACAGAGAACAAATCATTCGCCTTGACCGGGATTCGAACCCGGATCTCCCGATTTCCGGTCGAGTGCTTTAGCCAATCGCACGATTGTGCATTGCGGGTGACTCCCGTAAAAAGTTATCACCGCGGCTAGTCCCGGTATACTTTGAACTTCACTATAGTGCCAATTAATCAACATTATTCCTATGCTTATACCGATATTGCCATAAGACTCTGTATGAAAATGCAGATTTTGAAATGAGATTTATAGAAATGCGTAAATGTTCTCGTTTAATCAAAGTTTATCATTTTCATTGTTATTTTGCTAAGCCTCTTGAAAATGTAAAGAGATAGGTTGCGAACCTAATGAATTAAACTTCGGAAAATAATTTTTTAGTGTATATGAGAAAAAATCAGAGGTATTTTTTTTAACTTAAATCAATATGACATATTATTTGTTTCTCAAATCAACATCCTTAAGATTAAGAGGATGTATTCCTCCTGCTAGATTTGTGTTTTTTGTGACGGACAGATCACATCCTGAAAGTTTCTGGGCACTATATAATTTAGAACGTTGTCAACATTTGTCTGATCAGAAATTGGATTACTTAACCTTTTACATTATAAATATTTATTAAGTATGCATGAACAATCATTCCATGATTACGTTTTCAAAATAAACCGAAACTTTGGCAAAAATTGCCTTTTTATTTATTCAACATTCCATGATTTACAATTCTACATAGGTCAAGGTTAAATTAGAGGCCAAGAAAATTTAAAAAAATTAATTATGCATTGCAAGGATGAGATATCCAGATTGGACGTCAGGTGTGCTATCAGTTACATCGCCATGCCATCTACCTCCAAGGTGAATCTCAGACTAGGTTAACCGAATGAGGTATTAACTTCTCAAGTCAACACTGATGCACAAGAGACGGAGGTCATGCTTACTAAGCCAATGGCGGAGAATGTACCTTCTTAGTCGCTATTGTGTGACGGACGTTTTCCAAAGCACTACATAAAACAAGTAACTTTGTACGAAGTCAAATAATTTTTTCATGGCGAATTTGATCCTCAATGGACATAAATTTTCACCCGTGTGCGTGACTACGTACAAAGTAAGTTTAGTTATTATGCATTGCTTTTATTTTATTAATTTGAATGATATAAATAATCGAGGAAAGGTCAAAACTATACTTATCATTACAGTATTGACCAAAGTCAAGTCACAAGTTCCGCCACAAGAATTCTTTCCTTATTCATGACAATGAAGTCGCGCTTCGTGGAACTTTACCAAGGGCAAGGCGGTTTTCCTCATACCGGCATACTGTTTCGCGACGATTAAGTTTCGGAGCTGCATCCCAGAGCCTTGAAGAATACTTCTAGTGAATTTTGAGTTCAAACAAGCTTACGGAATCACGTCAAAGGGACATTCGATGCACTTGCCTTCGTTCGACAAATTTTAAATGCGGCGAAGCGGTGTCAGTTCAACAGATACTGCGTAGCAAGCAAGAAGTTCTGGAATTTTGAGCGCAACAGTTCCAACTGCAGGAGCTGGGTGCGGAAATTAGATTCTCCGTTTTTAAATCAAGCCCATTCATAATGTAGCAATCCGATGTTGGGTGCACCGCATCCCCCATTTAGATCTGTTGCAATCCTTTTCCATGCAGTTCCGATTTCGCTAAATTTTAAAGGTGGAAGTAATAGCTTTTTTCATTTTAAAACATGAATATATCAATGGCAATCTACTAATTTATCGTCATTTTTGATATTAAAACCGATATATAGTCTAATTATTCAGCAATAAGGACCAAATTCCGAGAGAGATTTTCCTCATATTAGCGAGTAAAAAAGCATACGTAGCAGCTAACAGATATGGTGCTCCGGGGCGCCACAAAGTGAAAAAGGAAGGGAAGATTTCTCGTAGTCCTCTGAGAGCAGAAAACTTAACTATTGGGTAATATAGATATACAGATATAAGGTAAAGATCTAGGGGTCAAACTCATCCATTGTATTTATTATTGAGTGATGAACACTTATTTATTTTAATAAATTCAACGCAGATTGATATGTAAATAAATGTTGCAGGTGACAATAATGTTTTGACCAAAAGTTATCATTTTTTCTTCGGATCAATGGAATAATTTATATTAAATTGTCAGTACACCATGATAACATTTTCTCGTAAAATTTCCATGAAAATTTATTTTTTTACCATAGGCAGTCGTGTTAATTTTTTGTGCAATATGTCACATTTTCATAAAATGAAAATTTTTAATTTTTATTTTGTATTTTGCGATTACATTATTGAGAAAACGCGACAGTTTCACAAAACTCCGCTGCTGAATTTTGCTGACTAACCTAAAGCAAAAGAGAAAATCCGAGAAAAGAGTTTATACCGCATCCATTTTTACTCAGTTTGTGGCATCGAAATTCTCTACAAATTCGAAACTGCTGAGAGCTTCAAACTTAGAAAATTTTCGCTGATAACTATTTTTTAATTTACATTCATTCTCTCAAGGGAATGAAAGGTTTAATAGTTTAGGGAAATAGACTATTCAAAGCCTCAAAAAGGTCTATCTTTCATAAGCGACTTCTATCCGGTGCAAACGTGGTAGTGGTGAAAGAAAGGTTTAATAGTTTAGGGAAATAGACTATTCAAAACCTCAAAAAGGTCTACCTTTCATAGGCGACTTCTATCCGGTGCAAACGTGGTAGGGAGCAGATACATTGGGGGAGAGAAAAAAACGTAGGAGGCATTTTAGGGTCGGAATTCTCATAACTCATTATGCACTGGACGTAGAAAACTTATTGATAGTGTAAATCCATGTTTTTTTAATTTATTATAAATGCAAAATCCAATTGAATTTTATATAAATTTTACGAATATATTAATAAATATAATTAAAAATCAAGGTAATTTTTTGCCGGAAAATATCATTTAACACTAAGACCAACTATGGATTATACAATGTCAATGTATCCGTACTAAGATTTTATTCTCAAATGTCCTTCGTCATTAGTGTTTGGGAAGTATTATGCATCCTGTGTTAGAACTCGTTTTTGGTCGAGCTTTCTTTTGTAGAACGGAAGCATGAAAATATAGTTTTATTTAACCAACCTAAAGAGTAACGCCTGAATTAAACATTTTGCCAGAAGTTTTTCGTAATATTCAATTTTAAAATCTGATTATTTAGCTGCAAATTTTATTTTTTTAGCACAAACAGTCTTGAAGATACAGCCTGGTACAATGTGGTACCGGTAGGCCCCTTAAGGAGTCAAAAAATCGAAATGCAAATGAAAAAACCGTTAAATATTTTCTATTTTTCAGAAGAAGAAAGATTCATTCATCATTCATCCAAAATAACTCAAAAATGTCAAATCTTGCTTAAAAAGCAAACTTATCCGAAAAACGTAATTATAAACATGCTTATCAGTTTAAAACTCTCAAAATCCCAAACAATTACAATATATAACAAAAAAGGATCGTTTAGTATTGCACTACCAGCTGGTACCATACGGTACAGCTAGGCATTAACGGGTTAATTAAGAGTACCTAAAGTTCTATGAAATTCAAACTTAAAATTTTAGCAGAATTTTAAATTTAAAACCTTTTGCGGGCCCTTAAATTTAAAATATTCCCTATTATGGAAAGGAAAACCTCATTAGTATGATGATAATTCTAAACCTTAAAAATGTCTGCCTTCCATTGGTGAGTTCACGAAGGCTCATTCATACGTGGCAGCTAGCAAATGCGACGCGACATGGGAAAATGGGATCCTGAAGGGGGGTTTAATATAATTCGTTGACCAGTGAACACTAAACTACATAGTGATAGGATACACTCATGCGTACTTAAATATTCCAAGAAATTCGACGTTCATCGCCATTTGATTTTAAGTAAATATTGCAAATGATAACTGTGTTTTGGCTAACATTAACCACTCATCCCTTGCACCACCGGTACAATTTTGAGAAAATAAGGAGTAAATCATTGGGAAATCTTTCCGGTAAAATTTTCATGCCTGTATCTTTACCATGAGCGGTGTAGTAATATTTGTATGGCAAATTTTCTATAAATTCTATTTGGTTTCCTTTTTTATGATTACAAAATTTGTTGGAATATAATTAAATTTATCTATACTTCCTAAATTGCTAATTTTGTTAGTTATTTTACGTAGGATAAATAAACTCTACAGGGCGCATATGAAACCTTGAAAATGCTTTTGATTCTGTGAATTTTCCCAAATGAGCAAAATTCTCACTACTGGCTTCTATTGGCCAGCGCAAACCAGCAGTGGAAATATGTGAAACCGTCGCTCTTACAGAAATAATTAGCAAAATAAAAAAATAACTATTTAATGTTCAAAAACATAGATTTTCCACGCAAATATAAATATGAGTTCGCATGGCATACTTAATGCTTTCGCTCAGCGTTTAAAAGTGCCTAACATAATCTACAAATTATTAACAATTACCATGTAATCAACTTTTATTTAAAAATCTTTTACATTTGGGGATTCAATGATCTAGATACAGGCGCTCCTCGACTTACGACGGGGTTACGTTTCGAATATTTGATCGTCGGCCGGATTTGTCGTAAGTATGAAATGAACTCAGATATTAAATTATCTACAAGCCAAAATAAAGCCTTTAGCGTTGCTCTGCCGAGTGACGTATATTTTCTCAGTAAAGTACTCGTACTTATTATGCTTCATACTTAAACAGATATAAAAATATTGATAAAAATGAATGAAATAGTCGCGTTAGGAAGACGTTGCCACTATATACATGCGATTGTTGTGGACTTTGGAAGAAGAAATTATGAGGAATTTCATCTAAAATGTTTGCGTAATATCTTGGCCGTCCTCCGGGTAGTCGTGAGTCCAGATTTCATAACGTCTGTCTTGCAAAAATCTAGAAATAGTTGTTACTTTATCTGTTTTTTATTCAGTACTTGATGGTAAATACTTTAAAAACTTGAAACTGTTGAAACTTGGAAACTTTTTGCTGACAATCACCGTCAAACTTAAAATAATTCACTCCCGAGAAATTAAGTCTTAAGAAGGACATTGTAACTGCTAGAAACTTGAAGCTAGTAAAATTTTCGCTGATTATCGCTTGTTAATTTTTTAAAGTTCTCTTCAGAGAAACAAAAAGGCTTAAGTAGTATAAAGAGTCGGACCGTTGAAAACCTCGAAAAGGTCTTCCTTCCATGGGCGAGATCTCTTAGGCGCATACGTGGCAGGCAGCAGATGCGGCGGTGAGGCAGAGGAAAATCAGGGTGATAGGGAAGGGGTTTCTCACAGGGAACGGAGGGGGAGGGACCCTCAGGGGTGCAGGGTGGGATGGGGTTTTGCGTAGGACGTGCGTGGGTGAGGGCGGACGGAGGGAGGTTATATTTTTTTTCTCATCCACGGGAGGCGCCACTATAACGTTCAGGAGAGTAGCGTTGCGGGGCTCTTATACCCCTCTAGTTCATACCCTCCCCTCCCCCCCTCCTTCCCCCCCTCAACCCCCCACCTCAACCCACCGCCCAGCCTCCAATTCCCCTCCGAGTTTGCTCCGCAAGAGAGGAGAATGTTTCTCCGCTTACAGTAATTCACGAGCGTCGGCGGGAGCAGGACCGTCAGACTCCGCCAAGTTCAAAAGCGCGCTCGATTCTTCCTCGTCCATCAGGTTGGTTATCAGTCAAACCACCCTGAAGGCTCGGCTTCGAACACCTGCTCCATCAAGCGAAAGGGCCAGAGATCTTACACTTCCTGTTCATCGGGTTGGGGCTGTGGCTCCCCATTCTGGAGTCTCCGGTTCGTTTTCCAGATCCGTAACCGCATGCCAACAGGTTTCTCGTCTTGTTCATCAGGTTGGTGTCCAGTCATCCCACCCTGAAGGCTCGGCTTCGAACACCTGCTCCGTCAAGCAAAATTTTCAGAGATTAAAACCTCCTGTTCATTGAGTTATTGCCGTTGATTCCCATCCTGGAGTCTCCGTTTCGGTTTCCAGCGCCGCAATCCCATGCCAACAGGTTACTCTTCTTGTTCATCTGATTGGTGACGTGTCATCTGGACCTGAAGACCCCAGTTTGAACACTTGCTCTATCAAACCAAAATCTAACATTTCCAGCTCATTATATTTATAGCGTATTTCCATTCTAAGGGGACTTGTTCGAGCACTTGCTCCATAAAGAAAAAGACAAGAAGTTAACTCTTCTTATTCATCAGTTTGGTGTGCTATCTTCCTACACTGAAGGCACCAGTTTGAACCATTGCTCCATCAACCAAAGTACCAGAAGCCTAAACTCTCTGACTATCAGGTGGGAAAGTAGTTCCTCAACCTCGGCTCGAATAATTTCCACCTACCCAACTACCAAAAGACAACTGTGCACAACATTGATGGGACATCTTCCCACCCAGTTCAAATAGTAACTATATTGGTGTTGTAGTAATCAAGCCAAAGGATCCCAGTTGAAATAGTAACTCCATTCACTGAGGACTGAAAGTGCAGCTTTTAAGTAAGTGTTGGATTCCAGTTTTGAAGAGCCTGCATGTGCTGCGTTGTTGTGGCGTTTCGGTAGAATTCCGACTTCGAATAGCAGACCTGACAGAAGAATTTGGTGTGGCCTGACGCACTTTCTATGAGAGGTATTTGAGAAGATTATCTCAGAATTTTCTAACTTTCCGTAAGATAAGAATTTAATTGGTGAAATCACTAAAGGAGAATCTATCAAGCGTTCTTTTCTAAACTTCCCATAGGCTATTTGTTGTGAGAAAGACTTCTTTACCTGTCTCATCCCGTCACTATTCCTGTTTAAACTTGGTTACTAATCTCTACTGGTTTATAAAAAAAATGACTGGCATTTAATCTTTTACCATCTCATGTAAGGTTCTGTATGATTACAGCCTTAAGCCCCATCGCGAAGTATACCTAACCCCGCCTGCTTACCCTTCCCAGAATTCTCTGTTCCCATTGGAGTCTCGGGACCCATTCAACAACTGTTGCCTACGCATGCCTACTACCCTTCCCTTGGTGCTTCGTCAACTCCCCACGCAGGAGACGCAAGAATCTCTCGCATCCAGCGACGCCCTCACCCCATTTGACTCTGTGAACTTTTGTTGAGTGCACGTGAATGCTTTGAAGCCGGACTCCGAAGGAAACCGCTTATCTCTTCGCGGCCGCGTCGACCGCTCTCCGCGGGGGATTTCTGCGATAAATCCGGGCAAAGTTGGGGAGGTGTTCAGAGCGAACCCCTTCCAAAGCGTACTGTTGAGTGCAGGGAATCGTGCTTCATTTTTTTCGCTCACCGCCGAGGCCAGTTTGGTCGGACTCCCGGCTGAGCATGGAAACTTGAGTTCGCAGTTGGGTCGTGCGTAAGCTCAGCTTACTTTTCGCCGGCGGCGGACCGCTGAGCGGGTGTTGACCCCTGGATCGCCGCCCCTGGCAGAGCGGCGGCGTCGCCTCGAGAGATTTTTTTCCATCCCTGCGGGGACCTGTTTGTGGCAGCTGGATATTTTTCTCCGTGAAGAGGTATGTCACTTCTAACATTGTCCTTTGCCTTCTCTACGTCGATGTTTCCCCATAAGCAGTTTTTTATCGATGGGTACAAAATTTTCGAAATCCGCAAAATGTTATCGTTACGAGCTTTATCACAATGCAGCCGAAATATTTTACCGTAATTCTTCGATAAAATTATGAAGAACAAATTGCCAAAGAATACTGAGTCCGGCAGCTATTTTGCCGTAGAGTTTCATCGCTTGGATTATTAATTTTTGTTTCTAATGATGTAATAATTTTCCCTCTTTACGAATTGTCTAGATAAAATAGATATTAACTATGCAATCTATAGACAGTATGAGATTATTGCCCCAAAATAAAGTCATTCGATGTGATGGCTGAGTAATTTAACCACTCATTTATATGATTGAGAATTCACGTATTTGTTTACACGCAAACTGGTGAACTCGTTTCTCGCATAAACATAGTTTTTGATTAATTCCAACATTTAAAATATTTTATGCGCCTTTCAATATTTTTGCAGCATGTTATACCATTGATTGTCCATGGGAGTTACATAAACTTCTCTCTTAACGTATTCTTCGTGTAAATTCATGCGTTGTCACTGATGAAGCACATTCGAGTGACATTTGTAACGCGTTTTATTTTTTCGATGCAATACCACCTATACCATTTTTATACTATCAACGTCATAATTGTCCTCGTCGTGCATTGATTGAAAGTTAGATATTCGTTTGCGCGATCTATGAGGAATTGACCATTTATAAGGTACTTACGGCTTTAAATTTTTATTATTTGAAGTACTTAACGTGTGCATTTTCCCATTTTATTGCATGTATCAATTATGACAGAAGATGTCACGGCTATGGCCAATGTTTTGGCATTTGGGTGTTAGTGATTTTGATGATAAAATAGTCCACGCATGTACCAAAGATAGAAATTTGATTTTAAAAATATTTGACCAAAGCGGGATAATTTACCATTCAATTAATTTTTTTCACAACGACCGACAGCCATTGGTGCCAATATATTTGCAACTGTTTGCATATGACGTTATTTGTTTCGTGCCGTGCTTTGTTGAACAACGTATGTACCTACAATAAAAAAATATTTTTTTAAACGCCGTTCCACAATAGAGCATCAAATTACGTAGATATTAGTCGGAATGAAAGCCTTTTTGGAAATTTCCTCGTGTAAAAGCAAAAATGCCTTTATTCCTTCTGATATCAGCGACCAAATTTGACTAAGGTGATTGGTTACTTAGGAACCGCCTTCATCACATCCAGTGCCACTTCGACTCTTAAGTATTCGACTATTATCCTAAATACACCAAAGGATGAAGTTCGCCATGAAAAAATATTTGACTTAGCCGGGATTTGAACCCGGATCTCCCGATTGCCGGTCAGGTGTGCTACCAGTTACACCACCAAGCCATCTTCTCAGAGCGAACTTCGGGATGGGTTTTACCGAACAAGATGTTGAGTTGATGGCGAACTTCATCCTTTGGTGTATTTAACTTTGCACCCGTGCGCGTGACTGCGTACAAAGTCACTTGTTCCTTCAGTGCTTTATTATCCTAAACTTCAGCCCAAACTAAGACTGACGTTTCTACAGCCCAAAAGACTATCCCTAATTTCCATCACTACCACATTAAAGGGTAAATTCTACCCAATTATACGCCAGTCGCTGGTATGAAAATCGGCTTAGTATCGGAGTTTTTTTCAGTCTTATGGCCACGCATTGAGACATTTTAGTATAGTGTTGTCTTCGAGCGAAGATTATTTTGAAGAATTGATATTTTTTACATACCTAGTGGAACAACATAAATGTCATTAATGCCGGATACTTTTTATTTGCATATACTTTTCCGTCCTTTACCTTATCTCTACTTTATACTTTTAATTCCATCATGACTTTTATACGTTCTGCCTTCATTTGGAAGGTTTCATGCGCCGTAACCGTCTCCCGCCGCCTAGGAGTAAGCAAGAATCATATTCGGAAGTGGTTTCCACACATCTTATTGGTCCATGGTCTTATTTAAAAATGTTATTGTAAAAATTTACCCATTCAAAATTTCCATTAGCCCCGACACTACGGTTTCTCAAGGGTTATATGGGATTTATAATCGGGCATGTTACGAATAGGGTCGTCCTCTTTTGAATAAGTTATTCTTATAGCCATTTTATAGGCACCAATAATAGCCTTATCTAACCGTGCTTGGTATGTTACTGTTTCGTATTGGACACACGCGAGCGTGGTATCTTTGACTTGAGAGTGGCACTTGGCTGCTGACCGAATATTCCCAGGTTAGAATTCTGAGTATAGCCGATCTTTACTCTATGCAAAAATCATTGAAATTCGAGGTGTTTCAAGGTAAGAAACTTCCCCATCCCCTATTATAAATGTGTAAATTTTCACTGTAGTGGCTTAGTCATGGGTGAGCTCTACCCTCACCTTTTTAACCCAACCTTCTGGCTGAATCACTGAGTTAGCGAATTGATATGCAAAGAACTAAATGGAAGTAACTACCCCATCCCCTATTGTCAATTTGTGAAGTTAAACGTGTGTGGCTTAGGCTTGGTTGAGCTCTGCCCTAACCTAACCAATCAAGGCTGAATCGTGGAATTACTGAATTGATATACAAAGCACTTAGTCGATGCTACTACATAGCTTGGTTATAACTGCAGCATTTTCGTATGACATTTTAAAATTTAAAAAAAGAAAAAAATCATAAAGCATTCCTTCAAGTAATTTTTCCTGTAGATTGTCATCCAAGAAAGTATTTGTGATTTCTCAACAGCTCCCTACTGGCTCAATTTATGTTTCCTTTTCGCCAACAAATTATTTTCGTAATTAAATTCGTCCTTTCTCGATTGAATTGGCTTGCGAAACCAATCTCCCAGGTTCTAGCCATTTTTAGATTGGTATCTCTGGTATTTAATCGTTAATCAGGCAAAGAAGGTCTTTGGTTAGATAAAGGTAAATAATGATAACAGATAATAAGGGAAAAAACGTTGGCAGGCTCCGTAAAACAAACAGAACCTAATTAGGTAGGTGGAAGAGTTCACAGACTCAGTTGCGCACGCAAAATGAAGTAAGGTTTATCGAGATAGCGTGTTTTAGAAAATTGTTGATGTTGTCGGGTTCTGAAACCTTATCCTAACTAAGGTACATGTGCTTCCGGGTCAAAGATCTAATGTCAAACCTGTTGCTTGCGTTGTCACCTTCGTTGAATAATTTAACGTAATATCCCTACCAAATTGTGACCCATTTAGGCTTTAAATAGATCCGGAAAATAAATTGGTATAGACGCTTTGTAGCATTAAAAAATAGGTTTGATGAATATGATGTATCAGAAGCGGGAAAGATACAATGTTTTTCGGTTATTGCAAATAATATTTTGTCCACAAAATATATTTGTTATCTACTCAGTTTTTTCCTTTGGGCCACATGATGGTTTTCAGTAATAATTAATTCCATTTTCACATAGTTGAAAAAACATGATAATTTTTGTCAAAAAGTGGAGCTTAGTACCCTTGAAAAAAAAGCATGTATTATCAAAACCGAGGAACACTCCTCTCTTTTATAACTGACAAAAACGAGAATGTTCTGCTGTTGAAAACGTACCAAGAGCAACACAAACCTATATTGTGAATCGGAAATAGAGCTGGTGATGCATTTGTTCTTAAAGAATATATACATCATTTCGAATTTGGGGAGAAAAAATTCGTAAATATAAACTCTGCCTATTGTAGCGGTATGAAACCGCAAAAAAATATATATAAATTGTAAGATTTTTTAACATGCTGTGAGGTTGAATAAATTGAAATCAACCTTCAATGCTCTTTGTGAAAAATTACCAATGTTTTTTACCTGAAAGGAATAATCTGTTAGGCTTTAATGAATCAGATGTTGCAAGTGTTGATAGAATCACAGTATTTTTGAGATATCTTATTGCATTGTTGTCAGGTTTCGGATCAGGTGTGATGTAAAGAATTGAATGCTATATTTGCTTAAACTCGGAAGCATAAAACGAAATAGCAAATCTTAATCTGTTGAAATACCGGTTTTTTCAGAAGTTAAAGATGATTGTGAACGCGTGTATAATTCAACACGCTTCTCAAAAGTAAACCGTATCTTTCTTGTAGCCGTTGGAATTGTCAATATCCTAATAAAAACCCCTTTTTCATAATAATGCTGGATTTCTTTGGTTTCTTTCATATGTTATGAGCCCCTAAGAATGTATGGTTTTTTAAACTCCGCCATATGACGAACAGCACTGGTCGTGGCGTCCTTGGTACAATATTATCCATGCTTTTCCATCTTTGACGGAAGTTCCTGATAAATACATTTGAAAAAATATCTATTTTTATGACGAAACAAAATCTTTAAACAGTAGGAATACAATGACACGAACTTCGTTCCCCTAAATTCTTACCTTTTGAAAACTTCTTTATTTTTACGCCATACCATTTCAAATAGGAAGCTTCCACGATGAAAGGTGTAGCCTTATGCTACGGAACGACTGACTTCGGGTCCAAATTTAGGGTGGAGCTTTTGAATGCCACCAGCATAGAATCCTGCGAAGAGATCCAGGGAAAGGAATTGATCCCCCGACCTTCAATGTGTGGGCTGCACATGTCTGTGGCTTAGTGCAGGCAGAGCTCTGACCTAACCTATCCATACCAACCTTCGGGTTGCAGGGGTGAGCGAGTAAAAATTTCAGTTATTACCTCACGTATTTGTATTATAATGGGCGAAATATATAATTTTGTAATTCTATATCTACAAATTAGATGCAAAACTCGACATATGTTTCATAGCTCTCTTATCATCTATTTGTGTTTACTGAAGAAAAGTAGATACATAAATATTTTTATATTAATTTAAACTATGGATAAGTTCTTCCATATTGTATAGACCGATTAAATAACTTTATCATTGTCCTTTAGGCAAATGGGAGTAACATCTCTTTTTCAATGGGGCTTCAAGGGAAGTTTCACCGACATATAGAATCCACCACTAAGCAATGCGTATTCGAAGGGAAGGTATCTGGCGGAAATACCCAATCTAAATGGCTAAATCTAAATAAAAAAAAGTAGTTCAGAAAGATTATAAATTTATTTTTGGGTGTTAAACCAACTAAAGTGATATGATACAGTAGTAACATGATAAGTTTAATTTTGAGCGCGAGATATCGGTGATGTTTACGTCAACAAGATAACAGAGGAATGAACATCATAAACAGTGTAGCTAATCGTTACGTGTGTGATAACCTAGTATCAAATAAAAAGCATTTTCGGAGACTGGAAATCAACGGTAAGGGATTTATTTATGTATTTATAAATGTAGAGTGGTAACTGGTTGATTTCGATTATAAATTTCGATTAAAACTTTTAAATCCATCTGTCCTCAGTACCTATTCAACTCTTTCACTTTTAAAAAGAACATAATAAGTCGCTTAACGCGCTCCCAGCATATTGATCTACAGATTCCCCAGCACAAAACCGAAATATATCATAAATCTTACGTAGCTACAGTATCAAGGCATTGGAATGCACTCCCGGAAGATATTAAATCAAGTCAATCTTTAACTAGTTTCAAAATTAAATTATTCAAACACTTAATTCTAAAAACTGAAGAATCTTCCTAAGCACATTGTATCCTAAATTTAGTTTTAATTTAGCTCATTGTTATTAATAATATGTACGATATGTCAATTCCTCCTGTGTATGAGTGTAAATTTATATATTTCCTGTAATTAGTAATCAGACTTAGGATGTCCAAATTGTATGCTACTATGTAACACGGTACAGTCACTTGTTCTTTTATACTTTGTGAACTTACTCTATGTTTTTCAAAAAATTCATTTTGCCCCAGATCAACACTGTTTCATGTTTCATGCCTTGTTATGTATCGAGTGGAAGTTATTGTTGCTATGGGGAAGATACTATTTTTTTCTATTCTATGTAATATTTCTGCTGTACCTAAGTCTTTGTTATTTTTTTTATTTATTACTGTCTTCTTATCATATAAAAAAAGCTAAATTTTTATTTCTGTAAAGTCTTTAGGACCTTGAAGGTCTACGATAATAAACGTTTATTATTATTATTATTATAAATTTTCCGATGTAAAAGTGCTGTGTACATTATGCTATGAACATTACTCATGTGCGAACATAGTCATAAATCAGCTAATAATCGGCTGATCTAATTTTCAAATTTTCCTCTTCCATCCAAGATTTATTTATTAAAATGATGATTCTATATTACGAATTTTACTAAACGGTGATTTGAAACTATTTGGCCGCAAGGACACGAAGATACAACAGCTATTCATTCACATTATCTTGTTCATTATGTAAATTTAGAGTATTTTGAAAGACTTACTGTATATAAAGCTTATTATGCCTACAACTATTAACGCAAATTGTGAGAAATATTTTATTCAATTAATCAGTTTACCATAGGATTTTAAAAAAAATCAATAATTCTATAAAAGGTCTTCCTTGTTTTTTTTTATCATTTCTACGACACAGCAATTTTCAAGGGCTGTTTCATGATATTTTTAAGAAAATAAAATTAGTCACAAATGTTATTCATATCAAAACGTTTCTCATTCTTGAAAGGCAATTATTTTTATTAAATGGCACATACGTACTAATGATTTAGATTCATGCATTAAAATTTGAGAAGAGTTACCGTCGTTACTTAGCTTGTTGTTTTTCCAAATCGATTAATAACGGTTAAATTCAACTTCTAGAAATAATAGCGTATGCATCCCTGCTTTTTTTGACAACCCGGTAGAAGCCGACTTAATATATTACATCAGTAAATCACTTTTTCAGTTATGTGTCATTTACGATCCATTTTCTCCATTGGTGATTTATTTTAACAAACAGATCCATGTTTGAAGGAAATTTCCATTACCAAGGGATATTCTTTTAAAACTCTCGTCTCTGCTTAAAAGGTTATATCATTTCCGACTTTGATTATCGTGGGAATCGTTAGCAGCCAGTAGTTAACAAAGTTAGTATTTAACCGGGAAAATACCTACTTTATTACCCTGTGTACTTAAAACAATACAAGGTGCAACTGCTTTTGGAGAACGTGACTACCACCGGAAAACGTGAATTATTCTACTTTTAGTATCAATTAGAGGAGTACTTCATCCGGAAGTTGATGAGTTTTATTTCTCGTTTCCACTTCGGCTTAAAAGCCCTTAACAGCTCTGGTAAAATGTTTCATGTAGTTTAAAAATAATTATTTTCGCAAATTCATCATGCCTTAACTAAAGTAAATTATGGTACCCCTGCACCAAGGGATAATTACATATTTTTATGGTCTAATGAGTTTTAATTTACGAAATGGACTTGAAGCACTTGGTGACATCGTCAGGTGAATTTTTAGATGCAAATGCCAAAATAAACGAAACCTGTGTTACGAATAATTATCTTAACATCGGGCCACTAAAAAGCGTAATCTTTATTTCCTTCACTTCAGGATCTATATAGTACCATGGTGTTCAACGCCACGTAAAACGTTTTTTTTTACAAATTACCAATACGTATATACCAATATTTTTCGATCATAGCAATTGAATTACTAGGTTGAATTACGTTTTAATGTGCTTCACAAATTGTTTCGAAACTTATTACCTTATTATTGTTAAAAATTATTAAACATATTATTGTGTTGGCATTCTGGTTTGGAAATAACAAACAATCCCATCTAATTCGTTAGATAAATTAGCTTGTATTATTTCATGCTGTAAAAACGTGCTTTGTGGTGATGTTTTGAGCTAATTAATATTATAATCACAGTTTGTGCGTTCAATTAAAAATTTTACTTTCAATTTTCCACTAAATCCTTAATTTCTAAGTAAATTTCAATGCATAAACGCGGATAAATTTATATTTTAAACCTATGAACTGTGTTATAGATTAGTAAATGTAGTAGCTTAAACAAAACTTTAACTCACGTCAGGCAAATTTCTCGTGTTACGCACCCATTTCTTTCTTGTTTTTTTTCGTATTCTTTTGTAGGGTAAACAGCTGGTCATATTCCGACACAAGCCTGTCGAGATGGCTAGTAGGAAAGTATGTACTATCGTTTTCAGTATCATGTAGTCACCCACGTATCCTATTTTGCTGATGGGGCCGAGTAAGTAAAAACTTGGAGGTTTGACACGTAAGGCAATGTGCATCCTTTGCTTTTGCGCCACCTAGAGGCGACAAGGCCGGACTAGCGAAATTGGAGTCAAACCTTGAGCACGTATGACACTTTCCAATTTATTGGCCAATAAATCGGCGTACAATATTGTTTACAATATTGGGCGTTACGTACCGTACGACACGTATCAATATTTGCACCAATATTTGCCGCCGAAATAGTTTTCTAATGTCCCACTAGAGAGCGCCATTGTATTGCAATTATTTTACGTTGCATAAGCATTCGTGTGAATTGTACGCTTCAATCAATAGTGAAACAACTTCTTTCGTCCACTTTTTAGAAAATTCAAGAAAATTATCGAAAAAAACAATGTTTTACAGCCAAACCTGATGTTTTTCAGAGCTTCTTGTTTTGGCCGCTAGGAGTCAACATAACTGACTTCTGATTGGAGATTGGCCGCGAGAAAATAGAACCTTTACTAAATTCCAAATTGGGCAAGAAATTGTGTCCACTATTGTGAAAAAGATATTGGACTACAATTTGGTATGTGTCAGTTGGATCACAATCCAATATCCAATAGATAGGCCATTAAATTGGGAAGTGTCATGCGGGCTTTCGGGACAAAAGCCCTAACAGATGGAATACACTGAGAAAAATCACGTCCATGCACACGTTAGGCCGTCTGATCGTTTTCTTTCCGGCTACTTGGCGAGGTTTTTCCTCCCTTTAGATTCATATTTCGACTCACCGTTAATTTTTTACGAATACGTGGCTTCGTAGCCGAAAAGGTTTATTCCATACGTGTTAGTTGCGGTGAAGTTCTGTAAGGGCTAAAATCCGATAAAATCATGATATTTTCATTTTGTAAAAGATGCATTCTTAACATCAATAAAGTCGATACAACTGACTCAAGAAAAAGTAAATACTGAATGTTTTTAACGACTTAATACATTAAAATGATGAATTTATCTACGTTAACACATTTATTCCTAAGCACATTTATTCACTGAGAGGAGAAAAAGCAAGGGAAGTGGCAGCTGTTGTATATTTGTGTCCTTGCGGCTAAATACTGTCAAATCTCCGTTGAGTAAAATTCGTGAGATAGAGTCATCATTACAATAAAATTGGTCGTTTAAATATTCAGCAAAATTATTATTTGAAACGATAATACATATAAGAGTAGACCTACTGGGTTGTACATCCAATTTATCAATTTCTCCTTGAGCATATTCCAGATTTTGGACAAATGAAGCTAAAAACCTGGGATATCCATTTCCTCACATTTATGAACTCGCTAAAGCCTATGTAAAGTGCATGAGATGCTTCACAGATAAGTTTCCAAAGTTCGCTGGAAGATGCGTACCGCTTGATTTACGGAGGAAAGATTCTTTTCCGTGTGAATAAATTAGTCTTACCTCCTATTCTTCTTAGGCTCAAGTCTCACCCCTTAGGTGGCGCATAAATCTCAACCGCAAAATGATACGGTGCATGAGATAACGGTCCCGTCTCGCTTTGCGCTAAGAAGTGGTGTTTCCTCATTTCCTCTACGTAAAATTCTTCGATCTCGTACTCCAATAGATTCCACTCATTAGTAATGAGCCCAATGATTTAATGAATTTCAAACACGTAAGAATGTAAACTATTAATACTATGTTTTCAACAATACTATTTATATTTAGTTATATATCTATATTGTGATATAAATACAATAAATACTGCGTAATTTTTACACCAATAATATTGCATTGTATACATACTATGTGTTTTGACGTTATTTATGATATAAATATTTTAACCAACTGTATTTATTAAAAAATTCGGCAAAAATATTATTAAAAACGATAGTACATTTAGATCAACTGAGTTTTACATCCAGTTTGTCAAATTCTTTTTGAGCATGTTCCAAATTTTGGAAACATTTACAAATCTATTTATAAATACGATTTGGGAAAATGTTATTCATTTATGCTATTGATGAATAATATAAGTGTTTATAGCATGAATAACACATAAAAACAGCATAAATACTATAAATACCTTTGGTGAAAACATTACGCATTGATATCTCGCTGAAGACTCATTCACGATCGCCGATTCCTGTAGTGTAGTACATACATAAAATTAGCTAAGGAAGCTATCCATATCCTCAGTTTATCGGAAAAATGTGGCATAAGCATACGCCGCGAAAAGCATTTCGTGGGAGAAACATTAGCAGAAGAAAAAATTATTAAAATATCGTTTGAATAGGTGAAATTGGCGATTAACACGAAATTAGGGTAGGTATTCACGAAAAAAATAGAATTCGCGTTAAAATTTGCGTTGTTGTATTTGTGACTTTTACATTTCATCCCAACTCATTACTTAGGCATTACACTTAGAATGGCCATTTAAGACATTAATCATGACGACTTGTGTCATACTATTTATTGGAGGAGTCAATTCATACGAAGTTTTGAGTTGGTTGTTTTGGGTGACTCATGACGCGCGTGACGCTAGCTCCTCCTGATACGTTTGATATTCGCAATGCTTTTCACCCTGATAACAGAGTTGCTGTTTACATTATTCATGATAAGATTCCCAGATGTTCTCTTGTCAAATTACAGGTATATGAAGGGAAAATTGGGTGAAAAAGTAAATAGAGTTGTTAGATATAAGGATTGGAGAAGATGGACACATAAATTTTTGACCATCAATGAAATAAAATTTTTAACTTTAAAGTGAATTATCATGTTATAATTGGAAGAGATGAAATTTTTTTAGCTAATTCACAAAAGTATCAAATAAATAAAAAATTACAATGCTACTATATGGGCAAATTATTTAAGCTTAGCTCAAGCATTATATTCTATGCCTTCATAAATGCTTTTTAGAGGTAATTTGGCAAATATATAAGCAGCAATAGTACCTAATGAATTCAGGCAAACTTTCCCGCAATTATTCCACATATATCTTAATTTTTTTGTCGTTATAAATAAATAATTCAGTGTTGATATTTTTATAATTTCAAGGAATAATTTTATTCATGAACTTTTCCACGGTATAGTCATTCCAGAAATCTGTAGGATTTCTCAGATATATCGTTATAAGTAAAAATTATATCATTCACTACCAATGTAGCTTTATACGTGCCAACGATAATATACATATTCAATTGTAATCATGGGTTGTGTGTAATGACTGTGATGTTCCCCTCTCAGTTCCACCGCTGATTCCACCGCTGGTTTGTAATGGCAATTAAAGGCTCATGCCTTCGTCAAACGGAGCAGAAACAACGCTCCAAGGCCACAGATAAATGTACGTGATAGTCCCATGTCCCTGAATTCTGTGTTAACAACGCACTGCCGGCTTATTCACACTACACTTAATCGGATGGAGGAAGGTAGTAATTCCAATGCGCAACGAACCTTTCCTCGCCAAATGGGACGTTGAACCAAGGATTCATTGTCCCCTGTTGTAAAGACAAGGTCGGTGTCTACTCCGGGACGTCATCTATTCATGGATAGTCATAATTATTCAACTGCTCCAGCATGCCGTACACCATTCATTATTGTTATTCTACCTCGGAAACTTACGCAGTTATTACTAGAAAAGAATTGCTAGTTTTAACTGGGGCTGAGGTCACTTGTTATTCATAGCACTAAACAATATGCGGAAAATTCAGAGGGTAATATGCATAATAATCTTCTTTTTATTTAAAAATACTAATGATAGCAGCATAACTTTTTCAGGTGAGATATTGCTGATCATCATCATTAGTCAACAATCCTATGATTGGTTTGATACACCTATCCATTCCGCCCTCTTATCCGCTAGCCTTTTTATAGTGACTTATTTCTTCTCTATATATCCTTTTCCTTTATAACCTGTTATTTCTTTTATATCCCGTCCTATGTAACTCATTCAGGGCCTTCCCTTGCCCTTCTTCCCTTACACCTGTCCTTCTATCACTGTTTTCATCAAGCCATCATACCTCATAATGTGACCGACCAAGTTGTCCCGTCTTCTCCTTAAGACTTTTGGAAGACTTTTCTTACCTCAAACTCTCATCAGCACTCCCTCATAATTTTTTACTAGGTCAATCAATTATGTATTCATAATTCTTCGGTTGCACGCTATTGTTGTAATTAATAAATTGAAATTATCCACTGGAAACGTGAATAGCAAATACCTGGGTTTCATTAAATTAAAATACCTATATTAGATGGAATATTTGACCACAACTTTTAATGGTGGGCCTTTTCATTTTTTATCTGCTTCGAAATGAGAAAATAATAACTCGGCTTACTATAGCCACAAGAAAAGCACCTCAGGGATGGTCTGAGAGCATCATGTTGAAGCATCGTCCCTGCCCCTGTCTTCAATGTTTACCTTTTTGGTGATAGAGGATTTTTTGTATTATTCAAGTACTAAACCGATTAAGGTAGGTTTCCATGGAGTAGAAATGAAAAATAAACAGCCTTGGTAACTTTTCACTGGAATTTTTATTGGTACTAATTATTAGTACCAATAAAATACTAAAAATACTAAAAAAACAAATACTAAAAATTATTAGTACCAATAAATATTCCAGTGAAAAGTTACCAAGGCTGTTTATTTTTCATTTCTACTCCATGGAAACCTACCTTAATCGGTTTAGTACTTGAATAATACAAAAAATCCTCTATCACCAAAAAGGTAAACATTGAAGACAGGGGCAGGGACGATGCTTCAACATGATGCTCTCAGGCCATCCCTGAGGTGCTTTTCTTGTGGCTAAAGTAAGCCAAGTAAATTTTAAGAGTTTGTATTGGTACTAATAAAAATTATTAGTGCCAATAAAAATTCCAGTGAAAAGTTACTAAGGTTGTTTATTTTTCATTTCAACATGGACTTTCATAAAGTTAAAGCTGAATCGATTGATTTCTTCCATGGACTACTTAGGATGTATTCGGCTAGCCTCCCCTTCTTTTATGTACCTCCCTCTTCAATTCATAATGAGGCCTACTCCCTTTCATTCTATCTAGAAATCCTTCCTTTCTCTCCATCGTTTATCCAACCTTTTAACCTCCAATACAGTTTCTCCGCTCAGTACCTCCTCCATCCATACTTTCTTTCTCCTCCATTTCACATATAGTAGCTGCCTCTCCTCACCCGTCATGTCCAGAACTTCGTCGTTCTTTCTCCTTTACGACCATATCACCTTCTCCATACCCACATCTCGAACACCTCCAGTCTTCTCTCGTCCTCCTCCATAAGATTCCGCACCGTAGCGCTAAACTTCAGACGGGCTCTGTACTAACCTTCTCTTTTAACTCTAACATAACGATCCTACTACAAGAAAATAATGCCATTTTGAAAACACCAGTCTCCGGTTTTTTCCTTGGTATTATTCAACGGATGGTATTCGATTCGACTCTTCTAATGGTATAAATTATTTTAGGTGGCTAAATTTTTCACCAATTTTATCAAAATCTGAGAGCTCAAGGACCAATCTGTTTCGAGTTGGCGTGGGCTGACCACTAAATTTCCTTAGCTTCGCAATCTCACATTCTATAATTTGGCATATGATATCTATGAATATAATTTTGCAGTGGTGACCGTCTTTCACACTTTTGTTCATAAATTAGGTTCTAATAGTGCTTAAAGTCCACTTCGGGAGCCTTATTTTGATCCGGCGTGGCTGCGTTCGAGGATCATTCGGTGCCCATTTCTGAAGATGCCACATATATGGGATATTTTTCACTTAAAACTACAACGCGGCATTTACTGATATCCGATTGGAAATGCAAAAAATGGCTTTAGTTGTCCTCAATACTGAGGTAATCTAAGCCAAAAACGCTAAATTCAAAACGAACATAAGTAAAAGTGTGCCCTGGTTTTCGGAAAAAGTCGCCAAAATCGTTCGTAATACTTTAAGTACGGTTCAAATGATAAGCATTCCCGTCGGTGGCTGACGGATGACAATACGTAGACTGGAAGCATTTTGTGTGAAAGTCTACATAAAATAATTTTTTTCATAAGAAATTTATCATCGGCTTCGATGTTTTTGGTATAAATATCGCAGTAAACAACACGTTAAAATAGTTCATTCTGCAGCTATCCGTGATACCTAGGTGTTTGCGAAAATTGGGTCACGCATCATGAAATCGTTGTTGCAAACCAGGAAAAAAATTAAAATCATGGTACGCAACAAATTGCATATTAAAGTGCTGTAACACGAAGGCATATAAAATACTGCCCTCCAAAGACATGGGTTGCACTGCCCTATTCTATAGAGATTCTCAATGCCAATTGGTTGTAGTCCTGCAACACCTGGTATGACGTACGAGCCAGACCGGAATACAGAGCAGGCAGCATTGGGTGGCTATTCTACTTACTTAAAAAATTCCATTAAAAACAAATACCTGAACGGCTCACAGGTCTCACGAATGATGCGATGGATCGAGCTAAACAACAATTCACGAGACGGGAATGAAGTGAAAACGGTCCGAGAACGATTGTCGCCTTCGTTTGTTTTCGCGTTTCCCGAAATTCGACGCCTTTGTTTGCCCTACGGCGACGTTCGCACGGTCCGAAAGCTGCATTCGGCATTTCGGAGATTCCGCCCATCCTGATGGGATTCTCTCAATCCGCACACATTCACTCTATACGAGAGTAGCTCACGTTTCGTGTTCCACTCCGGCATTCCGAATGGCGCACACACTGGCCTTAACGGTATCCTTCCGCCGAGAAATCCCGCCCTAAACGCGACGCGAAATAGGGAGGTGGAAATCAGGTCGGAATTAAAGATATCAAAACGTTAATTGGACGTAAATTATTTCAGTGGTAAACGGCTTGGGAAAATTCCTTATTTACTATCAATAATTAATATTCTGGCCATACTTATTGTTAGTTGAATAGATTTATGCGTAGCCTACGTTATTCATAAGGCCGTCCAACGTGGGCTGTAAACGGGCAGAATGAGCATGTCTGGAGTTAGTTCCAGTTGTCGCCGCTGGCGCTGTTTTGAGAACAAAATTCGTATGGGAATGAATGGCGAACATTTGAAACAGACGCGATTTTTGTCAAAATTAGTTCTCTTTTCGTGATTATGCTAACATTTACCATATTTATTTAATTTTGGTCTTTATTTTTTGGTATTTTTCACGGAATAATGTTTTCAAAATTATAGGAATTTCCGACAAAGTGATATTTTCCTAAACGCAGGTGCTGTTACTTCTTCCATGTTACAGTGTCCGTTTCATTTTAGCATAATTGTCCAGAAGTGGCCTAAATTTTTTTTGTAATATTACACGAAGCAATACCGGGTTTGTGCATTGCTTACAAGCAAATTCCTTCAGAAATCTTGGTAAAATGAATGTCAGTAATTGCTCTTCAAGTAGCTGGCGTTGCAGAAAGAGTACTGCCCGAATATAAAATTTTGCTGTCAAGTTTGCGCACTGCTTACACTGAGAAATATGGAAAGTTTTTGCTAGGATAACAATCTATCTATGATCTATTCAAATGATTCACTAATAACAGTGAGGGAGCACTTTTTTGACATGCGGCGAGAGGTTCCAGACACCCTATACATTCAGTTCTCTCCTCTGCGATTCGGACTAGGTAACCCGCCACGAAAGCTACTGCAGCTTCTCTCATATATATTTCAAATATATAACCGATGGTCACTTGGGGAAATTTGTTAATAATAATTAATTAACTATCAAATAATTAATCAGTCGACAAACACTTTTTCAGTAACCTTACCTGGAATAGGTCTACTTAATATCTCGAGAAGATGTTCCGGTTGCGTTGCAGGAGTTTCATGGCCCTTAGAAATGTCATTGAGTTTCCTGATAAGAAACAGTGATTTGCAATCTTCAGAGTCATTTACTCTATCGCAGAGAGGTAGAAAGTTTTGAAATTCAAGTTCTTGACATGTTTTCACTGTTTTCCTGCTGTCGGTCGAGTAACTTGACGAAGTCACTGGAAACGTTTACTCCGTCAGATGTCAGTCTACGGTAAAGAAACTGATTTCTCATGTTCTCAAGGGTGTGACTAGAATCGTAGCTAAGGATTAGAGGCCGAAATGGGGTCACAAGGCGCGCAATGGAATACTGTCTTCTGAATGAACGTTGGCCATCTGTGAAAATTCCCACAAAAAATATAATTTAACTAGTTTAATAGAGGAACACGTTTTGATCAATTCCACCCAGTTTTCTAACAATTTTACGCTGTTTCTTGCGGAAAAAATGACGTGATACTTGCCAGGACCCCCCTCCCCTCCACGTGAGATTGGGTGAGAATCGGTTCGACCCCCTTGCCCCTGAACGATTCACGCAATCAACCTGCTGCGTGACCGGCGGTGATATATCCATGAATTTCCCATGAGAAAATATTCCCCTGAACCGGGAATCGAGGCTGTGATCTTGGATTTCCAGGCCACTGAGCAGACTTTCTTTGATTCCCATGGCAATTGTTCCGAGGCTCATGGTACAAGATGAGAGTGGCGGATCCATGGGGAGGGGAGATGCTTAGGAGTCGTAACATACGCTATAGATAAAAATTGAAATTTTCATATGTCACTACTTTGACGTAAAGCAGATGGCAAAATTTTCCGGCAAATTTACCAGCTATAACGAGTCAAAATACAAATTATTTTTACCCTTATAGGGCCTATTTTAACGCTTTGGCATTGGTAAAACGATCTACTACGCCTGCATAATATAGTGTATTTTTTATCAATGAATTAGTCTAAAACAGCCGTTTTTGAGTCTGGAAAATCCTAACTTTCAAAATCCCCGAACCCCCCTTCGGCTAGGGGGAAATTCCCCTGGTTGTGTAGTAATTCACGAAGATAGGCCCCCCACCTAGTTGGTGCAGATCTATATCCGTCACTGCTAGATTTTAAACCCTTGTGGTTTGTCAAGGATGTCAACGCGGGAAAAAAGGACTTCAATGAAGCCGCAACCCAAGACTGGAGCTAGGGCGTTGCAGGGGGGCGTGTGCCTCTGGCGAAGATTTCAGAGAGGGGAGCAGAAAATTTTGAAACATTTATTAGAAAAGTTATTTAACTTTCATAATTAAATTAGTTAGCCAAAATAATTAAAAATCATTTTAAACTAATATTAATAAAAGTTATTCACAGCATACATACGGCGAGTAATTTCAACTAACGCACAATAAAAAAATTACAGAGGTATTATATTTTAGGGGTGGAAGAGAAAAGGGGATCACGGGAGGGATAGTGGCAAACTGATCGTTGCACCCCCTGACAAAAGTCCTAGTTATGGCCCCTTCACGACCGGTTAAGAGTCTCAACCCTGCCCTAAAGACGCGCATGGCGGTATGACCGCAGTTCGATTCCCGGTCCAGGAGATTTTTTTCTCATGGCAATTCTTGTGTATTTGGTAAGTTTTGGTTAGTGAGTAATCATTTCCATCGAAAAATGTTTTGCAATAGGGTCCAAAATCAATCGCCTTAGGACTAATTTTCTCGAGACCTCCTTAAAATAAATATCCTCGCTTTTTCTCATTCTTCATTATTTTCCCCTGCCAAACACCCGAAAGGTGGCTTGCTGGGTATTATGTAGATTTACAAGTATTAGAAAGAATTTAGAGCCTCTCTTAAGATAAAAATAACGTAATTTCATCAGTTCCGTTGCTATTTCCCGTAAGATCTCATGTAATTCATGTTCTCAAAAGAGCGCCTCTACCGGCCGAAGACTCAACTACGTGCGCTGTCCCAGCCTTTTCCCGACGTTGGACGGCCTTGTATATAACGTAGGCTACGATTTATGCTAAACATCATGAAGCATTTCGTGCAATGCTTCCATGTTTTTATTATGTCATTAAATCCGAAGGGAATGTGTTTTTATATGATAACGCTTCTATGAACTGTCGTTTGCCATCTTGTCCGGGTCAAATCTTGCAACTTAATGTTAACTTAATTTCCAATTAGCTATCAAGCTGAAAATTCTATAGAATAAAAAGTTATTATAAAACTCAAAATCAGATGACAATGTAATATTCTAACGCTTTCCTTATGATTTTAACTGTATCTGGATTGTTATTCAGAATTCAAAATTAAATATGTAAATTGGTTCAAAAATGACCACCTAAATCCGATGGCACCGCTTTGATCATTTAAAGGAATGAGGGGTCATGGCAACAAAGTTTACATCAAAATTAGTTCGCAATAAAAACGTTACTTTTTATTGGAATTTATTTTCGATATGTTTAAGCATATTTATCTTCACTCATGAAATTGCTGACGGCCATCCCTGCAAAAATGAAATCACTTTTCAACGAATACATTACATGTACTTTATATTCAAATAAACAAGTAGCAAAACGCCGATTTTAATCACGGGCAGAATTTCATACATATGCTTTAAGTTCTATGTTTTTTTCGCGCAGATATACTATGTGATGAATGCCGTAGCCTCAAAAACATAATTTCTCGTTATATTGGTATTTACCGAGGCCGTGTATAAGTGTCATTACCTGGTGATAAATGTGCACAGGGTGGATATCTGGATATCTACCTGATGCACGTCACTATTTGGCCGGTAGAGTCCTACAAAACGGGGCACGAAAGTGTTCTCGCTGGTCAACTCGCTGAGATTGATGAATACCAAGCGTTAATTCTCCCGTGGCCGGATGAGAACTGCCGCTGGCTTTCGCCCGATTGAATTTCAGATGCAGGCCGACCTTGATTTCGATTCAGGGGACATTTTCTGTGCGAGTGGAAAGGTAGGAATGAAATTGGCTCAGGTGGTACTCCTGTGGCGGATCTAGCCGGCTCCGTAATTCTAGAGAAAAATCTATGAGTGAGATTTAAGCGCCACCGACAACGACTTAACTTGCCATAACTTGACTTAATATCACCTAAACTTTAAGTTAGTTTAACACTACTTCATTAGAAGCTCAGGCTATGTTTCAGTTATAAAATCTGTTTGAAAGAAGGTATTTACAGTTTATTTAATTATTTTCACAGAAATTTCTTCCATGCCTAGTATTATCAAGAAAGTGAACTAAGCGAAAAATCCTAAATTTGGCGAAAATCCGACTATAATTGGCCATTCGATTGAAGGTAGAGTGTTACCCGTACTTCTACCCTCAGAGTGATAATCGGCTACTGCGTAAGATTTTAATGACCAAATCGGCGTTGCGCTGGTTTTCGGTTTTTAAAATTTTGATTAGAAATTTTATGTCCATTAAATTGTATCTAGTTACAAAATTAGGAGAATCAGAATTATAACAAAATCCATTTATGAGTATCTATAACTAACTAACTTCTCCCAATTTTCCATAGTAACAATTCAATTGAAGTTTCAGTGTTGGCCGAGATTTTGGTTTTGTCATCCACCATGTATCACAACTCTTGTATATATTTCCTCTGAGTTACGAAGATATGAAAATATTCAATCCAATCTTGGTTTGACGCAGATCTCCACTTAGTTCTCCTATCAGCTAATTTTTTTCACACAAAAAATTCAATTATATCAAAATATTTAAATTAACCCGGAAACCAATCATCAATTTAATCACCGCGGAAGCCTCCGTAATGATTACATCAAAATATGTTGAATTTTATGTAGTGATCTGATTTTAGTGACAGAATCAAGTAACTGATGGGCTGGGAAAAGTTTTATTGCAAGAACATAATTTTTCTTGGGAAATTCTCATATTTCCTATTTATTACCAATATTTTACCATATCAAAGCAATATATATCAAATTTTTATATAATCGAGGCAATTTTCCTTCTTTTTATTATTTAGCTAATACAAAATAAAGATAGTTTGCTTAAAGGTCGACACCAAGCCATTTTCTACTCCTTACTCACATCGCGTGTTCATAGTTAGGAAACTTACTATCCTTGTATCCTATTATTTTATGCCTCTAAAATAGTCCCCAACATGATTATATATTTTTTTCAAATTTCTGGAAGAAATACTGATATTATGTTGCTCTTCTAGTCTGATGGACGCCATGCTATTACTTGAACTAGAATATGTTATAAGCTAATATCTTCGCGATATTCATAGAAAAGTTTTTGAATACGTTATTTATTTAAGCAAATAACTATTCAAAACATTGATACTTGGATACTTGATATTATTGTAAAAAAACGCGATCGTAACATTTTAATGTAAAAATATTGTATATCGTTGTTACTATCTTTGTAATTTATATTGTTCTTATGTTTTTTCTTTCATAGCCCTGATGATGGTTTTAAATACACAGAAGCGTTGGCCATAACTTGTTTGCATAATATACGTTGACCTAAACTCCAGGAAATATTTTAACATGTTGTTATTATGTACCGACGCTTGACCGTTGACCCGGAACACTCCTAATATCACGCTGGTTGGAACTTACCGCCGTCGGAACGCAAGTAGTGGGAACAAGGCATTAGCCAGTCCAAACGCAAGCACTCGACAGCTTAGGTGCTCCTGCATACATTCCGTGTTCCAGTCGCGTTTATGCTCTGAACGTTGCGCTCTGGGCCCATCTCTGAAAAGCTCTTGAAACCCAATTACTCCCGCATGCCGACGGAGTGATCAGACCCTGGTGGATGCGCCGAAGCTGCACGGTCAAATACAGCTTTTCACTGTTTTAGAACCTCATTGCGAGGCACAAAAAAGAGTCAATTTCAATGCCATCGTCACCGCTTCCACCTCTAGATTAATTGAAATAAAAATATTTTCAAACACAAGCTTTTCCCAAAAATACCAAAGGCTATATAACGACAGATGATGTTTTTTCCAAACAAAAAAAAGCTATTTAATTTATTCAAATTAGAGCTTTTTATCGTCTCGCTACTTAAACAACTTCGCTTCACTTCTCAACAATCTCCCTATATTATATTAATATATTATATTTTATATTATACTATCCTGATAATTAATAACTCCCTAAAAACAGTAAATAACCGTATTTTAATATCAATCCGTACAGGTTTAATTTCCTTGAAATAAAACTTTCCTCAGTTTCTTTGATTAAAACCATATAACTCCATAAAATTCAAAATATTTTTGATGTAATTGATTTTCTTGAATCTTTGTTACTCAGTAGAAATATATAAAAGATGGATGATGGGTGACTAAAAAACTGAAGCTCGGCCAAAAATTGAAATCTCAATTTTATTATTGCTATAGGAGAAGTTATCGAGTGCAATACTCCTAATTTGTAAGAATAAAATTTAATGGACATAAAATATCCAATCGAAATGAACTACTTAGCAACCAACCTTACCGTCGCAGCTTATAGGTAATGTGAAACTAAGTTATGTTACGGTAAGTTAAGTTGTAGTGAACGGTGCTTTAACCTCACATATAAAAAAATTCTGTGCTAAGCCAAAATTGTAGTTGACTCATTAATTTAATTTCAAATTTTAGTGGTGAAAAATGTAATCGATTTTTGTAACTCTCTTATTGTTTTCTATTTAATCTAAAAATATTGAATCTAATAACAATCGTATCTAGTATTATTTTTACTAATAACTAATATCGAAATATAAAAAAATATAAAATTTGAAAAACAAAATTTCTGAATGGATTGGGTTTGAAATCGTTTCCGCCCACAAAATTCAGGGTCAAATGTTTTAGGAAGAGCAAACGCCATCTATTGAAAATTAAAAAAAAAATATTTTTCCCTATCAAATGTTAATATCCTATTCTCTGTTCATTTATATTTGCGAGTAAACTGGAGTGGCTAAAGCAAGTGGAGGTGAGGGAAGGGAAAGTTTCTCGGCACGTTACTTTCCCATTACCAATCAGCAAACAGCAAGCGTGGCCTCAGTCAGTCGCTCTCAGACCTCCGTCGAGTGAACACCGTGAATCTGTTCGTGGGGCAGTGTTGCCAAACCTCACGCGTTCTCCTTGTACGTCTCTAAGTATGCATTTCACCAACGGTGCCTCACTCAGCGGCGACAACGTCATGGGCCTCTGTGAAAGGATTATCCTCAATACTTTCTAAATGAGTAAGTATATTATCTCGGCACTGACGTTTCCAGTGACAAACTAGAGCGGCTCTGTACGTTTGGCAACGTTAAGTTCGCTCCTCCGCTCTCTAGGTACTACCCCTACCCCATTAGCGAAACCTTACGAGAGTGTCCGGACTCTCACGAAAGCTCACCCGCAAACAGAGCGAAAGATTATAATGAGAGTACAATGAAAAAAATTCAAATGTCTGATTATTGATTAATGTTTTATCGTGAGTAGCAAGCAAGTGTGCAAAATTACAAGCCGATCCAAAAATTGGGAAGAGGGTTGAAAATCAATTACAGGATTCCATAAATGAAACAGACGAACAAATTCAGGAGAAATCGTGTAAAAATACAGCTACGAAACAGTAAAAAAATGGCTATTAACCACGAAGGGAATTTCTCCAATGACTGCAACCCTAGAAATTTCGAATTTTCATCGGGATACGTTTTTTCATACGTTTTATTTCCTGCGTTTTCTTCTTCATTGCAACCCAATGCGACGTAGGCAAAGTTGCATAAGCTTCCTAGCGAAACGCGCGAAAGTTCTACATATCCGCCGGATGAAAGTTTTAATTTCGTACACGAAAATCCATTTCTGCTCGAAATCAGTGGGCGATATTAATCTCCACCAAATTGCAACCCAGTGACTAAGCTGAGCTCCCTGGAATCCAGGAGTTAAATCTGGTCATTAGGGCAAAAATAAATAACGTCAGAAACGTCAGCTTAAGGGCTCAGTTTTGACAGAGCATGCTGGGAGTAAAAAGTAGGCCACCGATGCGAGTTAGAAGGGACAGTGTGGCCAAGGGAAAAGGAAACTTACACTATGATTTGCTGCTATTTTTATATATTTCCAGCTAGATAATGATAATTATAAACATTCTACATTGCAAAAACGAAAAAACACAATCTGCATATAAATATTGAAATTTATGTAAATTTATTACATTACAAATAGTAATTTCTAGAGGAAAATCCATTATATTGCATTATAAATGCAAAATCCTCCCTCTTCGCCTGCCATTCATCTATTTTTGACTAGAGAAGTGATGAAACTATATTATAATACACAGTTATTGGAAAAAGTGTATTATCTTATAAAATCTAGGGAAACGATTCAGCAAATTAAGTTTTGAACGGGTAACTTGAATGTAAAATATTTTTATAAACCAAGCATTGGAGACTACATTTGTAGAAAATTCATTATTTTTCCTGTTGAGGTTAAAGTTACCATTAAAAATTCACACGTTCTAGTTTCCTTTGTATTTCATTCCTCCGAGGCATAATTTGCTCGCGTAGAAGATCAAAATTGAAAATGCAATGGAAAGGAATAGGATTACTTTCCATTTTAATTTTGATCGAAAAGCAATGATAAGCTAATCTTGAATGTTACGCCATTGCAAGGCTTTTTGAATGGAGAAGATAATGAATGCAACAATGATGACTTACGAAGCCTGTCTCTTGGTGTACTATCGCGTACCGCCCGTTTTTAAATTTTGTGATTCATCTTGGAAGATGAATTGGTGGTGTAGCTGGTAGCATACCTGTCCGGCAATCGGTGGATCCGAGTTTAAATCCCGGCTAAGTCAAAGGATATTTTCATGGCGACTTTCACCCATGGCGTTTGACCATTTGACGGAAACCCGGGCAGAATGGGGTATCAAGTTCAAAACATAAAAAAAGCACTCAAAATTACTTCATACTTAAATAGACCTCTTGAAATGAATTGAACACAAAAATACAAAATTTTACTGGAAAACCATATTAATTATAATTTTTCCCAGAAGCAAAAACTTATGTCATTTGCCCCTCTCTGCCTCAGCTACGGGGCGGAATGGGGTAGTGCGAAAATGAATCAAAAAAACAGATTAAATATGTGAAAAAAAGGAAAATTCAACTTATATGCTCTTTTCTTTTAATTTGAATGAATGTTCAGGTGCAGTACCATTTTGCTTAGTCTTTCTTGAAGCCTAATCGCAACATTCACTCACAGGTACAAAACTTTTCCGCTTCGCTTTTCACTCCTGCACACGAATTATGGAATTGGAAATTGCCAATACTCTCTGATAGTTGACAGCACCTTAAAGACGCAATAAATCCCGAACCTCATTCCGCCCCGGCCCCCATTCTACGCCGTGTTCCCCTATATAAAATTTGAATTGGTTTGCTGAAGTCGCCCCACACGTCGCTGACGACCATAACGATCCGAATTCTCAGAGAAATAAGGAAAGATTAGGACTGCTTTTTAAGTAAATGAAAGGTCGTAGCACTTTTCCACAAGAATTTTTAATGCGTACAACGCGTTTCGGCTCACTGAGCCATCATCTGGTACAAGACGCTTGAACACATGTGAAGATCCCTTTTATACCCTTGAGAGAGGAGAGTATTGGAGAATCCTGCGTCGCTACTTACTCCTCTCACTTTCAAAAGACACACGGCCTCTTTTTACCCTAAGCCCCCCCTTTTTTCACTCTTCTCAACACCCCCTCCTCCTGTTTTGCTATGGTCTTCCGCACGTGTCGTCATTTTACAGTTATGACCAGAACCCTCCCTCCAACGTGGGTTCTCCACATCCCGTAGTTGTATCTTTCCCCATTGTCTATACTCTGTACACCCGTTCCCACCCCCCCCCCCCCCCATCCTCAAAGATGTCAAATCCTCTCCTTCTCCAATACTCTCCTCTCTCAAGGGTATAAAAGGGATCTTCACATGTGTTCAAGCGTCTTGTACCAGATGATGGCTCAGTGAGCCGAAACGCGTTGTACGCATTAAAAATTCTTGTGGAAAAGTGCTACGACCTTTCATTTACTTAAATATGTCTAACTTCCACCAATTGAAGCCTGAATCTGTTGAACTTATTAGGACTGCTAACTGGAATCAATATTCTTGGTGATGTGTTAAATCAAATGCATAACCTTCAAACTCTCTCGGTGAGCTGTGGACATTTTTGTCAACCAATTAAAATCCAACGAAGGCGGCAGAAAAATCAAGTTCCGAAGGAACGGACCTGGGGCCGTATTCTGTATCTCCAAAGCAATCGGTGCGGCACCGATTCATCGGGTGGGACGTCACACCGACTCCCAGCAAGCAGTGGTGCGATTCTCTACGAACCCGATCGGTGCGGCACCGACGTGAGGACGGGAGATCGTCGGTTGCCGTACCGACAGCAAAAAGGTTTTTAGAGGTCAACTTGAGGATCCTCTTTTGTAATATTCGTTGAGTATGATTTGAGCCAAGTGGACTCCATCAAAGGATGCCTAAGAATATGGCGATAAAGCGTTATATCTGTTGCCGTTTCGCACGCATTTTATTCGGCGGCGTCACTAAGCAGCGGTATCTCGTTCAGTGTGATTTTCGCCGTTAATATTAGCCGAAGTGGTGTTTTATAGTTGGCAATGGTATCGCGGGCGTTAATTGTGTGATTTATACAATTTATTGACTCAGTTACGTATTAATGCCGTCTTATTCCTCGTGAAAAGTGAATATTGATGACTGCTAGCGCCGCGAGTGGCGATTTTTGAAATCTGATTTTAATGCGCGCGAAGCGACAACAATTCTACCGACCTAGTGAGAATGTAATATTCGTGGTTTGAGCAGTGAATTAGGGATTAAAGACGAGGAATTTACGGCCGAGCATACTATTAGAATGGCTAGCGGCACCGTTGTTGCCCCAAGCCAATGTACGCCGTCGCAGTATCATGAAATGACTTGAACAAAAGCCCTTTAAGCTTGCGCATGCGCAAACGACTATTATCGTGCGTCTTTTCGAGGGACTTGGGACTCCATCAATGGCGGTACCTGTTGAATGCATGCGAGGATTTTCGACCCGACCTCGTTTCCCATTCAAAGACTTCTTGCTGAAGGTAGCATCTACTTTAAGTGTGGTACTGCTCAGTTAAGTAACCTTCGCGGATGCATCGTGTGAATTTCTTTAGGGCGTTTTCTATTTCTATTTTGCGTCCGTTTACTTTCCACTGTTTCTAGCTCAGCTACTGATTCTGAGCTCCACCATAGTTGTTCATTGTGATCGATAGCTCTTTTTGTACCATCCAATTGTCCATTTTTCTCCTTTTTTCTATTGCAATTCAAGGTTGAAATATTACCACAGCTATAATTATGTACCTATTATTTGCAACATATCCTGCTATAGAAGTATTTTTCGCCATGCATTATTTTTTGCATTGATTTCTATAAGCTCAACAGATACAGGTGACATATTTAAATTAAAATCTGGTAGCACTTTTCCGCAATATTTTAATGCGTATGACGCGTTTCGGCTCACAGAGCCATCCTATGGTAGTATAAGACAAGAGAATTTGTTATTGGCTTTTATGCGTATTGTAAATGGTATTAAATTCAGTACCTAGAACTATATCATATTGTCTTGAAATCACGTTGTCAACACCTCATCTTATTTAATTTGTTGTTGATAACGAAATTTTCATTGTCATAGTGATTAATATAACTATGGCGCTTTTGGGATTGGCAATATATTTATTTTTCTTCTCCTGGTTCCTGTTCTTGTGTGGTCACAAACATTTAATTATAGAAGAATATATACTACTTATATCATTTTACTAGAGAGGTTGCCACTCCGATGAACTTAGTATAATATCGCATTCAGCAAAAGATTATAAAAATTATTGCTGAACGAATGTAAAATTGATTTTAAAATCGAATCAGTAGGTTGGTCCACTAGTCTTTGGACACCTAAGGCTAGAATAGTCACCATAATGTTGCTAGAACCATGGGATTTACACAGCTTTTGTTTCATTGATCGCCAGAGTAGCTGGTATGGAAAAATCGCCATCATTCATGGCATTGAAGCCATTATCTCTCCACGACACGCAATCATTTTGTACTCTCTCCTATTAACATTTTTTGCCAATCGTGTATGGTATAATGCTCATTAGCTTACGGCTGACATGCGCTGGAACTTTCCTGCTTTGTCTCCACCTGCTGTCATGGGTTGAATTTAATGCTCTCTATGAACCTATGCACGATAAAGGACAACGTGCTCATATGATGTGAAGAGGGATATTTTCAGAGTCTATTGGATGTTTTCCATTTGAATAATGGTGTCACAAAGTCCCTCCCATCAAGAATTGATCATTCATCTATTCAATCTATTTTAGTCCAAAAATGGCGAACTAAGATGGTGGAACTCCGACCATGATAAAAAAAACTCGGCAACAGCGACTAAAGATATTCCAACCTCTTTGTAGAAAACACCTAGCGTTATCGCCGAGTAAAAAAATGAGCATCGAATTTCCGAGCACATACAGTTCCCAAGTCATTAACGCGGCGATGACCGCTGCATGACCCTTCCATTGGTTTTGGTTCATTACTGTTGCATGAGACCGTTGCCTTTCGTCATCAAGTTAACTCGAAATCAAGTGAACTTCATTATTGGCGATTTCGCAAACGCACCATGGTTCTCTCGTACGTTAATACTTTCCCATCAGAATTGCTGATGATTTTGAATAGATTTTCTATCTCAGAAGTGGTTCTTGATTATGCTTAATGCCTTTTCCTGGTAACCCGTCATTATTTTACCGATAATGTTTCCGCAGAAGCTTTCGATCCATATCTCTTTACATGCTATGATGACCTGATTTCCTAGCTTCAACAGAACCTTTCTTTGGTTTCATTTCTTTCGTTATTTAACTTCCTCTTCCCTACCAAAAACTGTCCAAGGTCTTCGGTTATCGCTTTTTAATACTAAAAGTGGCAAATGAAACAATTCTGTATTTTACTCAAAGATTTTCAAATTCTCCAGTCAATTTCTTCAATAGAGAGTTTAATTTTCAATTGGGGACCCAACTCAAAGTACTTAGTACAAATTCATTTAAGTACAAAGTTGTTTCATTTTCCGTTCTTAACGTTCAGATTTAACCCGTTAACGCCTGGATGTACCAAATGGTACCGGCTGGTAGTGCAGTGTTAAACGTAACTTTTTTTAATTATTTATCTTAATTTATTAGGAATTTTGAGAGTTTTAAATTGCTTTGAATATTTTTAATGACATTTTCAGAAAAAGTTTGGTATTTTAAAGCTGTATTTAACGCATTTACAGATATTTGAAATTTGAGAATTATCAACTAGCCCAAAAAAACGGAATTTTTCAGAGCAAAAATTGCATTTTCTTTACTTACGCCCTATGTATTGCTAATGCAAAGGTTTTATTATGTAATTACAATTTTTGTACAATGGTAAATGAAGAGCAAACTTAGTGCATGTCCACAGTAATTTTATTTGGTACGACGCGTTTCAGCGACCTTACTTCGCTATCATCAGGTACAAACATTTTTGTACCTGATGATAGCGAAGTAAGGTCGCTGAAACGCGTCGTACCAAATAAAATTACTGTGTACATGCACTAAGTTTGCTCTTCATTTACCATTGTATCATTATGTTCCACAACATCTCGCCGAACACCGTTGAATACAATTTTTGTAGCCTGTATATCTCGTATAAAGTATGACTATTTGATGTGAGCTTAATATTTGGGATGTTATGATGCAAAATATGTTGATGGTACCATATGGTACCACTTGGCGTAACTCTTAGTGGTAAAAGGATACATTTTGCACCTAATTACTCAGAGTTTCAATGACATTTAGATAAAGAGATTGCCATAAAAATTGCAGAAAGTTTTTAATTCAGGCGTTACCGGGTTAATCTGAAGTGTCGTCTTCATTCGTTAATTTAAGACTTTTTCCCCGATTTTTATGTGGTGTAAGCTCTTATTGTCTATTTACTTCATTTTTTGGTATGGGTCATAATAAATCAAGTTAGTCCTCTGATTCTGTCAGCGGGGCTAAAGTGTGATCGTCAATGAAGCAATAATTTCGATTGTGGATGTAGGTTAAGAATTTTTCTCGCACGTCATTTTGCAGCGGAGAAATCTGTGGTTTGCTGTGTGCATATTTACAGGAAGGAGGTGATGAGACGATCCTTAGGTATTTGTTTAAAGAAAAGCTTGGTGAATATTTTGATCTGGAGTGTAGAGCTTCACAGTGCTGAAACGCGGACACTTCGGAAAGAGGACGAGAGAACACTGGAGGCATTCGAGATGTGAGTGTGGTGAAGAATGGAGAAGGCGAAGTGGACGGAGAGGAGGAGGAAGGACGAAGTGCCGCACGTGGTGGGTCAGGAGAGGTAGCTTCTAGATGAGATACAGAGGAGTCGGAAGGAATGGATAACCGGGGAGGGGTGTTGAAAACGGTGTTAGAGGGTACAATGTTGGGTAAATGAGGGAGAGGAAGTAAGAGAATAGAATTTTTATATAGAATGAAAGGGAATAGGCCTGACTATGAATTGAAAAGGGAAGTACATGAAGGGAGGGTAGACTTAAAGAATACTTTACAAATACTCGATACCGATCTTAATAAGTTTATTAACGCTTTAATGACACTTTCTGCTGAGACAGCCTCTAGATGACATACGGATTAGACAAAAGGTATGGATGGAGCGAGTACTGAGCGGGGAGGTAATGTTGAAATAACTATTAGATGGAGAATTGTTGGGTGAACGAGGGAGAGGATGAGATGATTATAGGATGATTTTTAGATAAAATGAAAGGGAGTAGGCCTTATTGTGAGTTGAAGACGTAAGTCCATGAAAGGGGAGACCGCCGGAATACTTCGTTTATACTCTGCACAAACCTACCTTAATTGTTAAAATACTTTAAATAAATTTCTTATCAAGCTATGATTATACAAGAATTGCCATGAGAAAAAATTCCCCTAGACCGGGAATGGAACCACGGACCTTTGGCTTTCCGGGCCACTGCGCCGACCACTACGCTATCCAGGTTCTTTAATTCTCATGGCAATTATACCGAGGCTCGTGGTACTTGTGAGTTGAAGACGTAAGTACCACCAGCCTCGGTATAATTGCCATGAGAATTAAAGAACCTGGATAGCGTAGTGGTCTGCGCAGTAGCCCGGAAAGCCGAAGGTCCGTGGTTCCATTCCCGGTCTAGGGGAATTTTTTCTCATGGCAATTCTTGTATATTTCACCGCCGTTCACGCGGCAGGTTTAGAAATATTACACAAGCTATGATTGTCTATTTACTGCTTTCCCTGGTATTGGTCATAATAAGCTAACTTGTTAAGTTTCTGTCAACGGGGCTTAAGTGTTATCGTTCATGAGGCGATTATTTCTTTTTGTAAATGTAGGCTAAGAATTTTTCTCGATCGTCACTTTGCGGCGGAGAATTCCGGGTGCTTGTCGTGTGTCACGCGGCACTGCGAAAAAGAAGACGTGGGTTTTCCGTTCAAGGCTCGGTTTTGACGCGAGCGTCGCTTGAACTGCTGCGGGTAGCGGCAGCGTCGACGTAATCCTCTTAAAAGCTGAGCGCTTAAGCTGGCCCGTCGGGTTCGCTGTAATTTCAATCGTTCTGCCTCTTATTCCCCCACCCCTACCACTAACGCTCTCATGCCCAACCCCTCTTCCCAATAACAATTCAATCGTACCCCCTTTTTTCCCTGATGATGCGTACTCGCGACCCTGGACCGAAATCGGGCCACTTTAATCATTTTCCTGCTGCCCGCATTCTGCAGAGAAGTCCCCAATCGATTGATACAGGGCAATGGAATACGCGGTGCGTTCAGAAAATGTTAGGGTATTAATATTTTTCCAGCCTTTATATCAACTCACCAACCTGTCTGTTTGTCTGTTTGTTTGTCTGTTTGTCTGGTACAAATCTTGTAACTCAAATTTGACTCACTTCCTGTGAAGCAAAAACGCTGAAATTTTGCACACTTCTTCATTTCCGATGACAATACATGAAAATATAACTTTTTCTCTCCAACCCCCCTTTAACCACCCCCCAGTCAACCTATAGCCCCCCAAAACATGTTTTTGATCTAAGAAGTTCCAAATGGTCGATTTTCGTGTTTTGCGACCACAGTAAAAGTTATCCACTTTAGGCATATCCACATAGTAGGCATTTAAAAGCATAGGGGTGGCATTTTGAAACATAGGGGGCTTACCATTCACTGAAAATTTAATAAATATAGTGACTTTTTTAATACGTCACTTTTGGTTTTTCGGAGTCACTGAGTTTTTTTTTGCTTTGTGTCATATATAAACGTTTCTCATCCCCTGTAATCTAAATATAAAGGCTGGTTTAAAAAAAAAAATTTTTATAAGAGCTTATTAGATTTCTCTTGGAGAGATTGACTTTTTCCTCACTCAAAAATCAACCCACCTTCCTCGCGTTTTCAGGGTTCATGTAGTAGACCTCAGTCAACATTTAATTGTAAGTAAATTACAGACTACATTTACCTGTACCAAGTACACAAAAAATTCCGGGAGCTAAATTTTTAAATGTCTCGTAAGGGAGGTGAGCACGATTTTCAAATGTTTGCCATAGATCTGAAATTCACAAAGAATACACCTGATTCAATATGCATTAACTATTTTTAACATAACCTACAAAATTAAATTCTCGTATTTTTATATTAAGTCCCTCCCTACGCAGCACAATGCCAATCTCCCGCAGCTTCGTTGTGTAATCAACGGGACCATAATTTCTACCTGATCTTGACGTCCATGGCTCGACTCCACGTGTAAGAAACTTTTTTCACATCAATCCACCTTAATTTTAGGTATCATATTTAAGAGTTTCACTATTTTTAGTAATTTTATTCTATCAATAGTACATTTAAAGTGTTTTACTAGGCGTTAATGAAATAACGGGAACTACCTTTTTCCATGTCTCGCCAGTTTGGAGCGTCCGGCTGTCAAATGTTTTTAAAATTATATTGGTATACATGCCCCAAAAGTATGATAAAATTTCCAGTTGTATAGCTGCTGGAAATAGACTCTTTCTGTGGCTGCCTCTGAGGTTTTACGTGTTTTTTTTAATGGATTTGGCGATTTTCGACTCACAATTCATTGTTTATTTGACAATTTCTGGCCACAAGAATACTGCAACGATGCTCCAACAATCATATTCGTCAGCCATGGCTTCATGTGACTTTTTCCTATGTCCAAAAATAAAGAGATACTTAGAGGGCCATCGTTTTACAAGCATAGATTGTATTCAAAGAAATCACTGACATAGTTAAAGGCTATCCCAAAGATCGAGTTTTTCGAGAATTGGAAGAAGCCCTGGTACATAATATCTGATAGGGACTATTTTGAAGGTGACAAGAATAATTTAGGCGAATAAATGGATATTTTTCAAAGTATACATCGACATTTTCCGAACTCACCTGAAAACTTTAAAACCTTTTGTGCGTAGTTAAGATGAAAGCAAATATTAAAAGAGGACTAATCTACAAGCTCTTGAAATTCCAATCATTACCATCATTAGTCGACAATCCTAAAATTGGTTTGAAACAGCCTTCCATTCCTCTCTCCTACATGGCAGCCTTTTCTCAGCGTCGTGTTATCTTTTCTTTTACATCCTTTATAACCTTTCCCATGTAACTCATTTGGGGCCGTCCCTTGCCCTTCTTCCCTTCCACCTGTCCCTCTACGATTGTTTTCATCAGACCATCATGTCTAAGAAATTTCAGTATGGAAATGTATGTATAAAGCAAGTAAATCGTGGCTCAGAAAGATAGCGGTAAGTGAGTGGTGCGTCCTGTGGGAGATGCTCGGCCACGAACACGTTTTGGCTACGGTCATCAATGAAAATACTTAATTTGCCTAACATAGGTGGACGATCCTAACATTGGAGACCATGCAAGGACCCGAAACGTATCACCGGCAGCTGAACGCAGATGGTATGGCTTACGCTTCCAATAATCGTAAATAAAGTTCTCGGACGGGAAAGAGTGTGTAGGAAATGCGTGTATACGCATTTGGTTAGGATGATGGTAGGCATTTTCACCCGCATCACAGAAGCCAACGACCCTTCAATAACAGAGGGGCGATGGGAGGGACAGAAATGGTATTGAAATCCCATTTTGGGCTTTTTCTTGGTTGCCAGTTTCTGGCAGTTTTTCGCAAATATCTTTCCTATTTTATCATGGACATGTACTTTCCCGTACATTTTTATATTTGTCGAAAAATTTTGCTAGCAATGGACTTAAACAACCACTCTAATGATTCGAATCATTTAATGTCTTATAGTATGTCTTAGAAGAGCGTTTGATAAAATTAATCAAATGCTTTATTATTTGACTCAAATTGTCAATATATATAACAAAAGTACTCGTTAATATACAAGGTTTCAACAAATTTTATTTTTGGTGTAGCTTATTTCTACAAGGCGGTGAACCCAGAACATTGCGGTGAATTAATTCATTTTCAGTTCCTCTCCTATATCAAGCTTATATTGTTGTAGATAATCGTTTTGGTAGTTGAAATATCTACGATTATTCGGAGTCTATTGTAAAAAACGAGCATCATACTCTTTGTGGATATTATTGACTGGATGGCAGAATCCGAGATCACGTGATGTCTCTGATGGATAATGATCTGATTGATTACGTTGTCAGAGTTTGCTTCCTATGCAGAGAAGTTTTTCACCTCACGTTCTATTCAATAATGGAATGGTTTTATTAACTCCAGCATCCATTTATGCTTTGTTGTTCTATTTAAGATAGTCCATTGACGACGTGGCATGGCAACAATAGGAACGAAACCCTAGGGCGGGTTCGCGGGGATACACTCCTAGGGCAGGGACTATAAGCGCGAGCTTTTCTCCTCTGCACCCAGAAGGGGAAGGACAGGAAGGAACAAGGAAGGAGGCGCCGCCGCGATGAGAGCCCGACGACGCCTCCTTGGAGTGGATAGGGAAGGAAGGGAAGGGACGAGGAGTCCCGCACCGTCACAAGGCGGGCGGGCCCTACTATTAGCGAAACCAAGCTTACGCAATTAATATGCGACCAATTTTAGTAGATTTTCCTATGTGGCATGGCAACACTCAGCCTTTGTGCTCGTGGGGGAAAATAAAGATAAATTTGCTTAACATGTCACTGGAGCCTTGCTTTCAAAATAACACGGGCATGCCATGGACTGCAGCCTTGAGTACAAACCTTGACAACTGAGACCATGTCATATTTGTGGTAGGGCACTTCAAGGATTACTTCCGCATGAACTACCGCTGCAACCTAGCCCATTGTAAATCGGTCCTATACCACATCAAAGGCGAACTACAATGGGAGATAACCCGCTCTTCCAACCCTTCTATTAACACAGTAGAGCGTAGAGTTTTCTGTGGAAATTTACTGCATGGAAGCACCAAAAGTGAGGATTTTTACCATTCCCTCAAATACTCAGAGGATGTTTTATGCGGACTTAATGGGCACAGTTTATGAAATACCCTGTCATTCGATGACCACTTATTTCATATGTCCATTGACTTACATGCAATGTATATTTAAAGTTTTTTTCTGGATACAATTTATTCAAGAAACGTTCTAAATCATAAGATATTTAGAGCAGAGAGTATATGAAAACAAAATCTTTGATGGAAAATGAAAAAATAAACTTTTTAAGGTTCGATTAATATATTTAAACAATACGAACCGGGTTTCGTAGCATTGTTACATTTTCAGGTGGTGACGAATCATCAGCGTACAGTATAAAGATGTAAACATACTACGAAACCTGGGTCGTGCTTTTTAAATACATTAAGTGAACCTTACAAAATTTTGTAAGATTTCACACTTTCCCGGCGAAGAGAATTGCTTATTTTACATTACGGCCAACGGCATTACCTATTTTTGTGTTGGGATAAAATTGCTAATGTGTTATACGTTTATTATTTATTTAAACTTTTCTCGGGATTCCACGTGGTTAAGATTTTGTAAGAGCTCCGACGTTTCGGGTACCAACTCGTTACCCATTCTCACGGCTACAGCCGTACGTAGCCGTATTCTACGCAGCCGTGAGAATGGGTAACGAGTCGGTACTCGAATCGTCGCGTCGGCGCTCTTACATAATCTTAACCGCGCGGAATCCAGAGAAAAGTTTAAATATTCTTACAAAGTTTATTCTTATATTTTCCATAGTGGAAAGGTTTCACGAAGTTAATCCTGAAATCAATATTTATAATCTGTGATGCAGGATTAATTTCACTATTTTCAAAAGTTCATTTATACATTTTGAACTCTTGGCGGTAATATTTATAAATATTTAGGAAAATAATTTCTTTTCAAATGCATTTAATAATTTTTTTAAATATTTCACCATATTGAGTACTGAGTGTCCCCCTATTTCTGCTTTATGAATAATTTTAAGTTGGCCTGCCCTACGTGAAATTCAAATCAATGGCATATTAATGGCGTTCCAGGTCAAACGTGTGACCCTAATTTGCCTTTGTCGGTAATCTCAAATGTTCCTAATCGCACAATTGTCAATCTCGATCGATTAAAGGCTAACACGACACCCATGGCATTAACGGTGATAAGGGTAAGCGAATTAACGTCCGGATTGATACCTGCTACCCCGAACTGAATGCTAATCGTGATATCTTTAGCACCATGCAATCCATTATTCAGTGTATAAGGGAGCTGGTGGGATTTTATTAACAGAACATGCAGTCCTCGATATCTTACGCCTACCTACTTCGTTAAATACTGAGATTACATCGGAGCCAACATTTATCAACATCTATATAAGGGAATTCGATGACAAGTGACATTCCAACAAAATTAATCTTCGAGCAAAATATATAAATGGGTGCATATATTTCTGATGACGTATGACATTTATGAGCTACAATATCTTAATTATTTCTCACGTGATATCCTAGCGGAATCTCCATTTATTTTATTCCAATTGCCTGATTTTGAGTAATTATATGATAAAATCATAATATATTCTTACTATAGGTATGTTAATGATTCCTCGAGTGAAACCCAGGCGATCACATTTATCTTTTCTGTCAAAGCATATAGAATAATTATGAAACTCAACGCCTAAATTATCGATGCAATTCTTAGCCAAATTAAATTTAGGCGCATGAGTTAAGCTTACGGAAATACTCATTGATGTCGTGCAATTTTGAGAGACATTTGTATCCTGTCAAAGACCTTCTAAAGAATGTTTTTAACTCTGAGAACTCTAGTTGATCTGAATACATCGCGTTCCATCACAATGTTTTTATAATTGACGTTTATTTCACCATTATTTACAGAGTGTCTCCTTTCCCATCGCCTATGACATTGTTGAGGTGGAAAGGATTGCTTACTTCTATGACACCTAGATCTGCACTGGCGGGATCAATTCTCAATTGCTGAGCCACCTTTGACTGATTGGTCGATGGGTATGAGTTGTGCCGAGGTTGCAGACGAAAAGTACCGAGGAGTGAGGCAAAGCTGTCTAGAATCGCAGTTGCATATTAATGTACTCTCAAAAGATGCCATAGCAGGCGTGAAATGAGTTGAAAGCAGGAGTTCAAGTGGGGGAATGATGATTAATTCAGTGAGGTTCGTGGATGATCAGGCGTTGATAACCCAGTCATAGAGAGGGCTGCAAGCTGTAGTGTATGCCTTAGACAACCATTGCGAGGAGTATGGCAAGAGGATTAATCACAAAAAGACAAAGGTTATTCGGTTTTGTAAAGCTTCGCGAGCTAGAAATGTGAGACGCAAGATAATAGTAGGTGGGCAAAATTTTGAGCAGGTTGAGCAGCTCTACTATTTGGGCAGAGCATTAGAGGAAAACGGATTGAGCAGCAAACAACGTTGGGAAGAGAATTTCGTTAGCTTTGAAGGCGTTCATGAATATGACGGAGCTTGTGAGAGGATCGTTATTCAAGAGATCAAAGAAAAGTTAAAAAAGAGTCCAATCTCTAGTGTAACGCTGTGCGGAAACATGGACACTTAGGAAGGAGGACGAGTTAACACTGGAAGCGTTCTAGATGTGGGTATGGAGACGAATGGAGAAGATAAAGTGGACAGAGATGAGGGGGAACGACGAAGTGCTGGGTATGGTGGGTGAAGAGAGGCAGCTTCTAGATGAGATACGGAGGACAGTGGCGTAGCCAGGAATTTCGTTCGGGTGGGTCCAAAACCATGGGGGAAAATGTTTGAAAAACAGGGTACAAGGTAAAGGTTTTTAAACTAATTTTAACGCCTTAATAATCGAAAAAACTTCATTTGTTAAAGAAATATTTTATAAATTCATGATTTTTCAATATTCAGTTTTCTTTTATAAAGGAAAATAATTATGTTTTTATATTTCGGAGGGGGGATCCGGACCCCCCCAGACCCCCTCTGGCTACGCCACTGACGGAAGAGACAGAAGGTAGGATAGATGAAGTGCTGATCGGGCAGTAGATGTTGCTAACAGTGTTAGAATGCTGGGTAAACAAGAGAGAGGATGGAAGAGAATAGGATTTTTGACTGAAATGGAGTAGGCCTTATTGTAAATTGAAGACGGAAAGCCATAAAGGTAGTGGAGACTCAGTATACTTCGTAAATACTCCATGCAAAACTACCTTACACGTAAGAATATTTAAATAAAAATAGGTTATCTGAGAAAAGCATTCAAATGAGGATTACAGATGAGAGTTGCCTTTGCATCTTTGATTAACTGGCCGGATGAATCTATACTGGATCGAAAAACTGAAGTATTATGGGAAGATAACGGTTTCTATTGCTGCAACAGTTGGCAAGCCTGTGCTGGGCCGCCGGGAAACTGGGACGTATCCCGGTGCGCCCTATTATCTGGAAATCTTTGGCACCCTTCTTTTCCGAAACTGACAAATTTTACATTCAGAATGCCAACATTGAGCAGTTAATTTGATATCAATGATGTCTCATTTAATGGCATAATTAACACCGTTTTGAGTAAACAAAATAATAACTTAAGTTGATGTAATTCAATCTGGTAAGATTCGATTCAATCTCAAGAGGGTAAGGATCAAAATTTCAAAATTAACTTATTATATTCCACTTTCCTAAACTCTCTCTGCATAGTGCTGGCGCCCTCTGGCCATAGCCGTCCACCGCCCTAAGAAGCGGTCCAGCAGGGGCCTAGCCGTTGAGGATTCGTCGTGGTATCACTGATTTCACTCAATCCCGATTATACCAATAAATCACCTATCACGATACATATAATCAAAACTGGGCATCAAACTACGAAGAATATTTCAGCGGTAGTAAATAAACGAAATTATATGAATATTTTCTGACATGCTGAAGCGGGGTATGGTTGATCTAAAGCAAAATGAATGCTGTTAATTTAAAATGGCTTATAAATCAATCGCCTAAAAAAAATTTGGTATTTCTATATGTCTATTGATGAACTTTGTATATTTTTTATCGAATTAATCGTAGAAGAGATGTGCCGATTGTGGTTACGAGTATCTAGCGATTTGATCGATGTCGATTTGAGCGATTCTTCCTTATATGAAAACCCACTATAATCGCTGGCACATTAATTGCGTATGCTTGGTTTCGCTAATAGTAGGGCCCCCTTCGCTCCTATAGCGTTGGGATGTTTTTCCCTCGTCCCGTCCCTTCCGCACCTATACTACCCCAGAGGCGTCGACGGGCTCCTATCGCGGCGGCGCCTCTTTCCTTTTCCCTTCCTCTCCTCCCCCTCCCCGGGTGATCGGGCGTATAAGCCACTGGCTTGGTTCCCGGCCCCAGTGTGTTGTATCCTTCGAAGGGTTCGCCCAGAACCCTCATACTCTCTGTGGTTATGAGTGATTAAAGGAGGTTTCAAAGTCAATCCTACATAAATTTTCAATCGGTAATTGCTAAGTGGTTTCCAAATCAAATTTAAGTGGTACTATATTATGACGCTGCTTGAATCGAAGTACATGTGACGGATAAATTATGTTTTGGGAGCACGTGTTGCGTCAGCACTTAAATTCAGCTTGAGATTAATGAAATGAAAGTCGATATAATTAAATCCGCATACGTTAAGTTTCCGTTACGAAATCATAAATTGTGTGACGCATAACGATCTGAATAAAAAAAACAAGTATTTATGATTAGATAACGATACAGTGCGATTATGCAGTAGTCTTACTATCAAGGATCCACCAAAAGAAAAAGCAATTTCACCAATAAATCATCTCGATTGATTGCGTGGTTCAATGCCAGATACAAAGACGGATAAAAAATTTAAAAAATAATTTTCCGGAGCATTTATCAGCAGTATTGTGAGTCCAAAGTACGTTTATCTGTGTTTTCATCATATTTTAAGCCCATAAATCTGTCGACTGAGTAATTTCGGGGTATAAAATAGAGGTAGATTATTTGGTAAGTAATTTTTTATGCACGGCCCACGTGAAATTCGTTTCTTAATGTAATTACGGCATTGCGTTTAATTCCACTCAGTACTTGCATTTTAATTCATGATAATGTTTTTAGGCTAGCCCATAGACGAGTAAATTGATAACCCGTGATTGCTACCATGCCTATGTTTCTTGATAAGTTCAATAATAATGATAATTTACCTCATTAGATGGAGCTGATATGCATACAAAATTAATTGAGGGAGCTAATCTTTAAGTATAGGCATAAAAATTTCAATGCAACAGAAACTGTTAGCAGTGGGTAACATGTTATTTTACGTGGCTTTCAAATTTAATTTACTGAGTAAAATTTTTTTTCGTCTCCTGAATGGAGATAAAAATGAGAAAGAAATTTGTTTTTTTTACGGATACGGTGATAGCGCTTCAATTAGGGGGTTGTATAAATGAAATTAAAGTCAATCTAATTGAATCAGTGCGAGTACAGCTTTCAATTCGTTGCGTGGCGTAAAAAAAGTAATGAACAGCAATGTTTGCATTATTCAATGAATATATTCTCACCCCCACGGGAAATCGAATGCTTAGACAGCCATAAAAATCACTAGGGAATACAAGGGCAATGGATTTCTCTGGTTTGTAGAAATTTAAATATTTAAACCCCGGATTTTTTCAGCGATTCGATAATGAATTAAAAAGCTTATGCCTTTAATTAGAGAAGCACCTACGGTCTAGTTTCCTTCCTTGCTTTATTTTCCACTTTTGTTTCAGTAGTAGCGGAATTCGTCGTTCACTTGTCGTGCAAATGCCTTCCACATAAATCCCATGGCGCTCCAGTCGCACGTCGAGGAACGAGTCTGGAGTCCGCAGCCAGTTACGAACTTGCGAAACTCTTTTGCTGAAATAGACTTGATGAAAACGACACCTGCGCTGCAGTTTAATTCCATCTCACAGACCTCAGTCGAAGGCTGTGAAAAACACATTTGCAGCCGATATCAGCTGCTCTCGCTAACGGCCACATTCTTGTACCCTGGGTTACAGCCGAGAGGAAAAATAATCTCCAATTAACGGAAGCCTTAACGGTGGAATAGGATGAGCACGTGGGTTCCCTTAGTCAGTTAGTTAGAGTACCATAAAATGTAACGGATCTTAGTTACTTGACTTAAAATTTTAATCAGTCACATTAACCGATCATAATTAGAAAAAGGAATTAATTGCATTCAAAAGGGAGAGTTACTTTTCATATAATTTTTACATGCTTTTATTTAACTCACTCTGTCTGTTCTATGTTTAGTTCAAATCTTGCAATCGAAAATTCGACCACTTTCCGACTTCCAATCGATCTGAAACTTTACAGGAAGTCGTATTCCCGGTGACAATACAATATTTTACCGCTTTCAAACATCTAAAGTGTGTATTTTGATCATTATAAACATATTAATTTTAAATATGGAATTTTCAACATGGCGGATTTTTTCGAAAAAAATACAAGGTGGGATTTTACAGTTAAACAAAACTTATGAAAGTGGTCAAGTATACGATTGCAATATGTGAAGACTAAAAAGTAGAAAATAAATACTTCTTTAAAAAAAACTTTTTAAAAAACACGCTTTTATTTCGCTTGGAACAAGAAATAAAAAAATATTTCAAAAATGGACTAAAAAGTAAAAAATAAATTTTTATATGAATAGTTCAAAGAACCTGGGTAATCCATAATATTTTCACTAATAAATTTTTGAAATGATAATTCAAAGAACCTGGGTAATCTATAATGTTTTCACTAAAAATAAAAGCGTGGGGGCCTCACCATATGGTGTCATCAGGTGTGTTCTAGATATAAAATGTAATAGAAATTTAGTGGAGTAGTATTTTTATGTAATGGAGTAATATGTTATGGTGAGGCCCCCACGCTTTTATTTTTAGTGAAAACATTATAGATTACCCAGGTTCTTTGAATTATCATTTCAAAAATTTATTAGTGAAAATATTATGGATTACCCAGGTTCTTTGAACTATTCATATAAAAATTTATTTTTTACTTTTTAGTCCATTTTTGAAATATTTTTATTACTTGTTCCAAGCGAAATAAAAGCGTGTTTTTTTTAAGTTTTTTTAAAGAAGTATTTATTAAATTTTAAATAAGAATTACCACTTTCAAAAAAAGGTACTGCTCTCTGAAAAACGCAAGATTATTTATCATCAAACCTTTTGAGGATGTTTTCCGTGGTTTACACGAGAATTATTGAAATAATATCTCTTAATTACCAACAATGTCAGTGTGATGCATTTAGCGCAAAGTAATGATGAATAAATCACAGCAGGAACAGGTGACTTTGTACGCAGTCACGCGCACGGGTGCAAAGTTAAATACACCAAAGGATGAAGTTCGCCATGAAAAAATATTTGACTTAGCCGGGATTCGAACCGGGATTCGATTATCGGGAGATCCGGGTTCGAATCCCGGCTAAGTCAAATATTTTTTCATGGCGAACTTCATCATTTGGTGTATTTTATGATGAATATGTTAAACTCGCGTTTCCCTGATTCTGTCTTAACCCATATCCACCCACCGTAACCATAACGCCACCGTAAACATAACGTGCGTACTGTAGGGTGTAGCCTTATGGTTACTGAGCCACGCTTGCTGGGCTAATTCATGATCATCATTAGTTAGCTATCCTAAGTTTGGTTTTTACGCACCTCTCCATTCCTCCTTCCTATCCGTTAGCCTTTTTATTGCGACGTATTTCTTTTCTTTTACAACCATTATAACCTGTCCTATGTAACTCATTCGGGCCTGTCCCTTACCCTTCCTCCCTTCCACCAGTCCATCAACTATTGTTTTTATCAGGTCATCATGTCTCATAATGTGGCCAACTAGTCTTCTGCTTAAGGATTTTAGGAGACTTCTCTTTTCTCCCATTATTCTCAGCATTTTCTCATTAATTACCTAGCCTATCCGTTTTATCTTCATCAATCTATAGGTAGGATCCCTTTTATCTTCATCAGAAGATTGTTTTCCGTTGCCACTTTAATTTTGCATTTTCATCTGTTTTTTAAAATATCTTTTGTATAAAAATGTCCCCTTTTCTCCCATCATATTTAGTACGTCCTCATTACTTCATGATAACTTACAACGAATATACTTCCTCGTCACTTAAATTCACGATACCTATCATAAATGTAATTCTATTACATTTAATTCAATCGAATGAACTCCATAAATGTTGCAAGGAATGTAATAGAAATGGTGGTTGAAGAAGAGAGGATTTTCACAGGGGCCGTATGTGAAAAAGCAATAATTACCGAAAAATAATTACGGCTCACCCATGAATGAAGTGTGTAATCGATTTTGTGTTTAGTATTTACCTTACCACAATGCCATATCTAGTGAGTTAGGTTGAATTATACTCTTGAGCACAGAATGATACTGAGTTTTCACAAATACTATTATCCTCGTTTGCGCTAATATTTTTTTTAACTCGAGCTGAATGATGAAGGCAAAATAAGTACATTCTGTTTTTTTTTATTAGATAGTTATTGTTAACATTATATGCATCAGCATTTCATTCATTGTGCAGCATACATCATTACCAATTAATTTTCAATTGACCCATTGGTTTCGAAGTCATCAGAGATTTGCGTCGTTTCCAACAAATCAATGCATTGTAATGTCATAAAGAATTTGTTTTCTGCGAACTATTAATACTAGACGTGGCTTTATTTAAAAAAATCCGAGTAACTGAAACGAAAACTACGGGAATACCAAGCACTCAAATATTTGCTAATCCAATTTACGCGCAAGAAACGGGTACTTTTTTGAGAAAAAAATTAAGTACAGGAAATACTATAGAGACAAAGATTTTTTTATTAATGATCCAACGTGGAAATTAATTCCTTTTCCTATGCCGTTTGTTGCATTGAAATTGAAATCTTTGTTTAGACGCTAGAGCTCCTCAAGCTTGGGCGTCTTAATATTTAATATTCAGTAGATTACCTGGTAATTATAATATTTAGGAATGGGCGTATCCCTGGATATTTACCTGTATACAAGGTTGGGTAAAATACAGGCCGAGGAGTATTTGAAATACAAAATATAAAATACAGCTCCAAATGCATTTGAAATGCAAAATACAAAAATACCTTTTACTTTGAAAAACAAACTACAATGTAGCATTTTAAAAATCTTTTAAAATACAAAATCTTAAACTAAGAGATCTTAAAAAATATATAGCATGCCTTGACACGTTATGGATAGCTGCAAATATAAAGATAACGATTCTGAAAAAGGTTATCTCTGTAGCATAAAATTACTGAAGCATTACGAAAGCTACTTCAAAAGTATTTTGCAATTTTTTTATTTTAGTTTGAGAAAATACAAAAAATCTGTGCTTGAAATCCAAAATACACGATGCAATCAGGCCGTGTATTTGAAAAACCAAGTACAAATGACAAGTGTATTTCAAATGCGTATTTTAAAATACTTTTATTTAAAATACTGCCTACCCCTGCCTGTAGATTGGATAAATTTCTAAAAGAATGTTATTTTTTTTAATCTTCACAATCAATATTGTTATATAATTAAGTTAGATTATGCTCAAAGATATCGTACGGCCCACTTCATTTATGTTTCACCAACTCTACTACACGGGTTTCTATTGGCTTGCAATCATAATCAGGTACTAACTGTTCTCGGTCAGATACCTGATTCTTTGAATAGAGTTTGTGAAATCAAAAATAAGTGGACAGCAGGGTATCTTTGTATCTCATTTCATTTATTTTTCTGTTCCACGTGTAACGCCGTCATATTTGTGTTTATTGATTTTATGTTTATTGATAAAGTTGTTGCTACGGGTTTGTTGGTTGTTGTGGGTTGTTGACTGTAAAGATGAGAGAGATGTGTCGCGTTACAAATATATAGAAAATAAAAGAGCATTTTAAAAGTTTAGTTGTTGGAACCAATTCGTATACGCGAGTGATATTTCCACTGAAATCTACTAGAGAGCGATAATAGCAAAGGTGGCGTTACACACGATACCTCTCCGAAAATAGGTATCTTCATAATTACGTCAGGGTGGTAATCAGTGATGGCAAATATGAAATCACCAGCAAATATTATTCTGTTAAAACCTTGCTTTTGTTGATTTTTTTATTAATCAAATTGGAATACGTTGATTAGCTGAATAAATGTTACGTAAGTTTATTCAGCCTTGAAGGTCACTTCTTGTACATTTTGAAGCTCCATTTCTGACCTTTCAACGATCATAATCCTTTCTCTTGATCAGTATACCTACTTGTCCATCTGGATAAATAGTTAACAAGGTTCATCAGGCAGGTTATTATTACGATGCTTGAAATATGGGAACGTTGCATAAACCTGTAAACACTCCTTTTATTTAGTATCAAGATGGCTAATTAGTTTTCCGAGGAAATAATTACGCAGGTAGGTACTAAATGAGATTTATATTTTCGATCAAGTTCGCTGAAAGCTATTTTCGCTCCCCATTGAACTATCATATTTTCCGATTAAAATTTACAGTAATCGGCGTACCTGCCTTCCAGTACACCATAAAAATGCTATTAGAGCTTAACACACTATGTGCCGTTAATTTTGCGCGATTATTCTGCGTGGGAGTAAACTTTGCCCGCTTTCCTCGGTCCAAAATATTTTCGGAAATGTTTACCGGAGCACACAAGATGGCTGCCCAGTAACTTAAAGCTGGGGATAAAATTAAAACCCCCCCAGGTACAGAATTCCTTTCGAAAATGGAATAAGCTAGCGTCTGAAGTACTTATAATGTAATTTTATGAATATCCTGGATCTTTTTTTTCAATTTAGGTACTAAATTTTATGTGGATAAAATTTCCGAACCAAATTAACATCTTCATGAGTCCGCTTTCCAAGGTTGATTTGATACAACTCCCCACTTCATTTTCCTATCGGTTAATCTTTTAACGCATGCATAATTTTTTCTATGACAAACTGAATATTGATTAAATTTAAATTTTTATTAATTTTATTCAATTTTAGTTAACAATTCAATATGGTGACACAATATGGACGCCTACTGACAGTAAATTACATGCAATCATCATAAAAGTAGAGTTAAATTTATCCCTTGAAATTCTCTACTCTACCTTTAGATACAATTTTAGCATGCAGGATGGAAAAAATTGTTTCTCAAAATTTTAACCCAGGATGGCTAATGCCAGTAATAATCTACATTACCGATGATATATCGGCTAAAAACCCACGATTTTTTAATTACATAATTTTTCAGCCGAGCGCTCCGATTGGCCGATAGTTTGCCCAGTTGCCAGATGCTCAGGGCAAAGGCAAAGACAAATTCAGGCAAAGCATTCGAAGTCATATGAATTGTCGAGAGCATTTGGCAACAGGGAAAACTTGCAGCCAATCGGAGACCTTGGCTCAAATTTTCTGAAGTTATGAAATGGTGCGTTTTCGATCTAAGCATCATCGGAAATTTCGGTTCCTACTGACATCAGCTATCTAGGTTTAAATTTCCTCAAATAGTTTTTCTTCACCTATTACACCCAGAATATACCTGTTTATAGATATGTTTTGAAGCGCGTTGCGGCAGTGGAGAATCCAGGATAGGGACCCACGATTTTTGCGGTGGCGCCATTTTCTAAGTGGAAGGTTACCTCCCAGCAGTAGTGGGGGTCCGAACAAAATTACCATTCTATCTAGTGCATATTGGATACCCAAGGGGGGGGGGGCAATACCCCCTCTCTGGATCTGCCTCTGGATTGTAACATGCCAAAAGTGTGTATAATAGATCCTAAGTCTAGAGCTAATTTGTATTTCAATTCGTTAAAGTAAGTAAATATGTAGGAAAATGTGACTAAATATTTTTGTACAGAATGGCATTTTCCAAGTATTTCGATTTTATCTGGTGTGTGTTTCAACCTTTATCCCCCTTAGCCCAACCCTCCCCGTTAGATCCGTAACTGCGTGGCCCACGACCGCCCACGAATATTACAAAATAGGATCCTTAAGTCAGCCTCTAAATGTGCTGTCTCCCACCGTGCATTTAAATGGGTTTACAAAAGTCGCCACTCGCGTCGCTGGCTGACATATTGATCCGAGTGTCACGGGGAAATAAGGTATAATTAGCGGTTTTTATATAAATTTAATAAGTTGAAATTTATATACATGATGATGTGATCTATTGAATTCATAATTTTTCAATGCTATTCCTCGCAATTACAAATATAGTAATGCAAAATATTGGATAAAAGTGCATAAAATCGTTTCAGGCCTGATTTTGTGGAAGTTTACTATATCCATGATAGAAACACTAATGGTAATTTCCACACTCTTTAATTTAACAATCAACGACCGATCATGGTTTCAAAACCTTATGAAAATGACACGAAGTGAATGACCTTGAAAATGACACAAAATATTGAAACCACGGTCAATGGCGACGACTCCATGGGGCCTGAGGGGGCCCGAGTCCCCTCAAAAATTCGTTATGTGTGTGAGGAAAAAATGTGTCAGTCTTGTCGATTTGCCCGGAGTGTCCATATATCGATATTCGAGTTATCAGGGTTCTAATGTCGATTGTATGACTCTTCTAAAATGCTTAAAAAAACCTCAAAACTCACTACTTAAAAAAATTCCCGGGGCAAGATCCCCGGTTGAGCCCCCCAATATTTTTTGTAAGTCGGCATCCCTGACCGTGGTCGATCGTTGAGTGTTAAATTAAATAGTGTGGAAATTACCATTTCTGTTTTAACATGGATAAAATTGCCATTCATCACCGCGCCGCGCACATATTCGAAAACCGATTAAAATACGACTGAAGTGGCAACAGAAATCACCCTTCTATGGTATGGAATTGGGCCTCCTCTATGCAATCTCCTTGCTACCGCCCTATAGGGATGTCCTGGAGTTCTTGTCGTGGCTTTGAGGGGTTTACAGTGGAGACAGGAGGATGGGGCAAAGAGTAAAGGGAGTGGTGAAGAGAGGGCGAGAATGATGATGATAGAGGCAGTCGGTGTTGGCGCCATTTTACGGCGAGCTTCGGGACGAGGACGCGAGAGGGAAGGACTGTTCTGTGTCCTCGATCGGAGACGTAATTGCTTTAGCGCGACACCAGGGGAGGAGGGAATGACGGAGGGTGGATATAGGGAATGAGAAAGTGTGCGTTTGGTTGGAGGATAAATGGAGGGAGAATGTTTGGTGGGAGTGAAATAATGAACAAGGTGGCTGAGTGACTATTATCTTTTTCAAAATATCTTTGGACACGCTGAATGGTGGGCCATTTGGTGGAGGTGGCCGACATTTCAGGTTATTGCTGTCGTTAATAACAATACGAGCCTGGTATATATACCAGTTATTCAGGCCCAGTTCAGTAGGACATCCATCATTTTGGGTCATGAAGATTTCAAAAATATGTTTGGAATAGGAAGGGAAAAAAACTTTGCAAACGTCCCATTTTAGCTTATAGAAGATTGGTATTTTTGGTGAAAACGCGACCTTAACCCTCTGCCAGATGAGTTTGAGAAGAAGACGCTGCTTCTCAGCTACAGTCCAGTCAAAACATAGTGGCCGCTCACTGCGGAGAGCTGAAAGACCATTATCTTTTTCAAAATATCTTCCTACACGCTTAAATGTATGCAATTTAGTTGTGTTGACGAAATTTCAGGTAATTGCTCCCATATTTATTACAATACGAGCCTGGTATATAGAGCAGTTTCTTAGGCCCAATTAGCAGGGCATCTATAATTTCCGGCTATGAAGATTTCATAAATTAGTTAGGAATAGGCTAGTGGACTAAATGTACGAGGTTCTATCCCATCCTATATAAGGTTGATTTCTTCGGTGAAAAACATTGATTGGGCCACACATTTACTCTGATCGATTATGCGGCCGAAGCTAAATAAATGCACTGCAGTTCATATCAATGTTATTAATATAAGCATTTTACTATACCTTGCTAGTCAATACATCTATTTACAGACATTATAGAAAATCTTTACACTTCTTTTTCCACCTACACGCTTTTAGCATGAATCCATATTTGACATTTAATACACCTTACCATCTCTTCCATTTTATCTTCCTCACACAGTTCACAATATTATTCTGTCGCTGCTCCATCTCTTGATTTCATTGTTGGTTTCACTGCAGTTTCACCAAAAAATTTCTTTGTTACTAGTAATTTTGCAGGTTTGTCCTACCCCTCCTTCACTAATCTGAGTTTTTCCTTGCATTGACTACTCGCCAATTCACAGGATCCTTGTCTAGGTAATGCATTTCTAGTATAAGCTACTCTTGATTTTATCTTGAGAATTGAAGATATCCCCATTCAAATATACTGCTACGCCTAAGTGTAGTTCATCTACGCTCCACTTTCCATATTTTCCAATGGGAATGCAAATTAGTAACCGTAATGCAAATTTGTGACTCAAGATAATACATTCATAATGAATAACATTAATAATAGCTTATCAACTAAAAATATATTTGCATACATAAAACAGATAAATCATCATTAAATAGCACTACGGTGTCCTATTTTGTACAGTTACTATATAGGATACAATATAATACAAATACCGCCGCGGCGGTGGAAGATATTCTTCAGAGACTGCCCGATCCCTGCTTGAATGTCATGCGGAGGACATTTCAAGCACAACTCTCTGTCGTATAGGACGTTAAAATTTTGTCCCTTTGGCCTATTGGAATCCTACACTCATCCTATACACCAAATTGAAGAGGAAAGTTCAATTTGAGAATGGAGACAGGCCGAGATGATACGTGCAAAGTTCTATATAAACCCACCATAACCTTTACCAATGCTTATTGCTAAAACTATGTAATTGAGATGTAAAAGTGATTTTATTTCAAGCCGCTTGCATGAAATGATGTATATTGGTGTTTATATCCACTACTTCAGCCAAGATGGAATTTTAGTCTTGTGCGGGAAAATTTTTTTCATCCACAATTCGATTATAGAGAAGTTTAGGATGAGAGAAAGGCAAAACTTTTTCATTTCATAAATGTCAGCGATTGAATAAAAAGGGATGTATTGAACTTTGCAATTTTATAAAGATGCAAATGGGTTCTAATTAGGTTTTCGGGCGGTTTTTTTCCTCACAACTTTCCAACGAAGTCTTTCCCCGGATTTATTTATAAGGATTGGATGAGAGTTAGCTGCTCGTCAAAATTTAAATAGTTTCCAAAGCATTATTCTGATGGGCAAGGGCACCACTTTGTCGAGATTGATGCGAAATTAAATGATACCTGACGAATCAGGACATTGTTTTTTCGACATCAGGGCATCTAAGACTTATCCTGTTTTTTTTCAATTGAAAGTGGTGAATCCACGTTGAAAACGTGAGTCATTTCTCTTAAAATATTTAATTTATGATTTTCAATAATTATTGTACGCTTAAATTATTTACTCAATTCTGGGGCAAACTAATTCATTGCAAAACCGAAAAAGAAAGGATAGAATATAATTATTTAAGTATTTCATCGATTAACGAAGGTTTCCATCGAAGGATTTTGGCAGCCTCCCCTTCCTTCATGGACTTCCCTTTCGAATTCACAATAAGGAATACTTCCTTTCATTCTATCCATAAATCCTATTCTGTTCCTTCCTTTCCCTCATTTACCTAACATTCTCCCCTCTAACACCGTTTTCAACATCCCCTCCCCGCTCAGCACTCGCTCTATCCACACCTTCTGTCTCCTTCGTATCTCATCCAGAAGTTGCCTCTCCTCGCCAACCACTTCGTCGTTCCTTTTCCTCTCCGTCCATTTCACCCTCTACATTCTTCTCCATACCCACATCTCGAATGCCTCTAATCTTCTCTCGTCACGCCCTGCACCCCAGATCAGGCACTTCACTATCCATGTTTAAACTCTCATATAGGGATCCTCCAATGAGCTAATGTATAGTTATCAGCTGAAAATAAGCACTAATAAAACTAAGATATTTGTATGCAGTAGAAGGGAAGAAGAAAAGACTAATGCAAAAATAGAGAAACAAAAACTAGAAGAGGTGGAGGAATTGAGTGTTTTGGGACTCGGGGTAACAGGACAGGATTTGGGAGAAGTAAAGTTTATTCACGCGGCTTCCGTTATCGGAAAAACTCAGGTTTGCCAGTATAATTCTCCCTTGATAAATAATCTTAACAAGCGTCATTGTAGGATCTTCCGGTGAGGACTGAATTTAGTATACTGTTAGATCTTTTAAAAATGACACGAGACTCTCGGCTTTACACATTTATTTGCTCAGGCCAGGGCTCGCATACAATATGCCGCCTCCGGACAGGCTAGCTCGTCGTCAGTTCTCCTTCTCCTCGCGCACGCTATCGGCGCTCCTTCCGCCACATCCGTCGTCAGCCCGACGTATCCCTCCGCCGTGATACTAGCGCGAATTCAAACGCTGCTAACAATACCTATAATTATTAATGTGCAATATGTCGATTCACGAATGAAGTCTTCCATTAACATTGCACCCGAGAAATTATCATTATTATTTGGATTAAAATAAACGATGCGCCCCTAGAGTAGCTAAACTGCATGAAATATCTGTATTAGAATGAATATCGGAGGAATTTCAAGAGAAATTTTATTGAAATGAAACTGGTATGGATGGATATCTCATTCTTCATTTTATCAAAGCGAGGAAGTGGATGATTTTTGACGAATAAATAACTGAATGGGAGTTATCATTAACCGATATAACGGAATTCATCGAGGAATTTCACGTTTCAGCAACGAAACGCAGCAATAATTCATTTAAAATATTTAGCCCAAGTTGCCTTTCTCCAAACTAAAGTTCAATTTGATATGAAATTTGATTCAGTTATTGCTTTTATTTTATCATAAGGGGGGCATCCATTAATTACGGTATGCGTTCAGGGGGGGGGGCAAGGGGTCGAGACGATTCTCGTCCAATCTCACGTAAGGGAGAGGGGGTGTTCTTGCAAGTAATACGTGATTTTTTTTCCGCAAGAAACAGCGTAAAATTTGATTCTAGACCACGTTCTTAGTAATCTTAAATACTGGTCTAATTTAATTTTACGTAAAAATTATGTTAAAAATTCTTTTTTTAATGCAACGCAATAAAGCATAGGTTAATCTATTTACACTCAAAATACGCATTTTGAACAATCTGACGTGAGATTAAAGGGAGGGTGTTGGGTCGATTCCCTACCTTTTTCCCGAATCGTTCTTTCCGACTACCTTTTTCCCGAATTTTTTTTCCGAATCCACTTTTCCCGAATAACCTTTTTCCCGAAAGCTTTTTTCCCGAAACCCTTTTCTCCGAAACATTTTTTACCGAACACCTTATTTCCTGATTGTGTAAAAAACACGCTATTTATCGTAAAATTAAACAAGTGGGACTCCAAGTCCCTTACAATGACCCAACAGATGGAACCCTCAAAACGACAGTTCATATGATGGCAGCTTTAGCGTTTGTTCCAATTGAAGACGTTGAAACAACTTTCGAGCTTCTAAGAAAGTACGCGGATAAAAATATTCCCAGACTTGAGCCAAGTATGAAATATTTTCAAGAAACATACGTTATTGGTGTAAAAGCTGTTGGCAGACGACGCGTTGTTCCTCCTCGATATCCTCCTAGTCTATGGAATCAACATGAAGCTACAAAAGCAGGTTATGCAACAACAAATAATGCACCTGAAGGTTGGAATAACCGCTTTAGGTTACTAGTCGGGAAAAACCACCCGGATGTATACTCAGCTGTAAAAGAGCTGTAGAAAGAACAAGCTGACACAGAACTCAAAGAATATGAACTCATTTTTATACAATCGGGAAATAAGGTGTTCGGTAAAAATGTTTCGGAGAAAAGGGTTTCGGGAAAAAAGCTTTCGGAAAAGAGGACGCGTTACGATTCGGGAAAAAATTCTTTCGGGAAAAAGGTCGTCGGAAAAAACGATTCGGGAAAACGGTCGGGTACCGTCGGGTCAAATCTCACGAGAGTAATGGCGGGGTCCTAAAATAGTGAAAATCACCCCCACGTAATTGATAAGACCTTTTTACTTCGATTTTATTGATATTGCTTTACATTTGAGTAATTTTTCATTTTCATTTTTTTTATGAGGTACAGTCACTCTCAAAATTTTGGGACAAAGTTTAAGTAACCACTTCCGTCTCAAGGAAATTCAGTTTCCCTCAATTCTTATTTATTGTTCTTGGTGCCGCACCCCAATTTGTGTGCGAATATGCTATGTGCCCTCAGAGAGAAAAGTTACTTCATTATTGCAAATTGATCATTCTTTTTATATTTCTGTTGGATTTAATTATTATTTCTTGTGAATTACTGCGCTCTTCCCCAGGTTTTCACTATTAGTTTGTATTTGGCATAATAATAATATAGAATATATCGGTGACCCAGTGGGCAACATTTGCTATTGAGCGAGTAATAGATCTGGTCCTCGTCGCGGAATATTTGATCTATTATTTTCCGCATGTTCAATCAGTTTTGATTTATTGACATTTTCTACTCGTATTAAAATTCACTTAAATTGGTGCATATACTTTTTTTAATGGTTACGAGTCTTATACAAGTTAGGGATTACGTAAGGGTTGACGTATCCTTTTTAAGATTGGCTATGCTAGCCATTCTTAAAGATACGTCCCCGCCCTAGCACAATTCTTACCAAAATTGAGGCAAATTCATAATAAATTAATGCTATGAAATCAGTATTAAGCACTTCTCCTTCTAAGTAATCAACCCTTGGGTTGGTTTGCAGCAGTCTCTCCATCTGTGTCTGTCCTCCGCCAGCCTCTTCAGCTCCAGGTAGCTGTTGCAGCCCATGTCCTTCATTACTTGGGTAATATAGCTCAACCTCGGCCTTCCTCTGCCGCTCTTCCCCTCCACAGTGCCCTCTAAAACTGTTTTTACCAATCCATTATTTTGTCTCAGTAAATGTCCAACCCATTTACTTCTCCTTGCAGTTAGAATACTCCACAGGTCTGCTTTATATCCCAGTCTTTCCAGTATCTCCTCATTCGTTACCCGGTCTACCCATGAAACTTTTAACATTCAACATTTAACGTATTAAGCACAGGGAAAAGAAAATATACTCACAACCAGTCCACAAAATATTTTGTGGATTAGATGAAAAGGTTATTTTAATTAGCGATATGCATGGGTTTACAATACCTTGCCTGAAAAACCACCCTTCTGAAGAGGGGCAAAAATTTATATTATTTCATTATTAGTGAAAGTGCACTCATGACACGGTACATTCACATTAGTGATGAGCGGAACTGTGATTCTCCAATCACTTCGTTACCTGTGACTGCTACTCATCAGTAACGGTGATTCTTAACTGTGATTGCAATCACCGAGGAGAATCACTCTTAAACGTCATCGGTGATTTGTGGGGCTGCTATTCCTACTACTTTGTCCAATTCCAATGAATGAGTTTTCCGCAAAATAAGCGAATAAACTTATTAAAAATTGGAAAATTAGGCCAAATATTTTTTGAGAGAAAATTTCTGAATCTTAGTTCATATTACGATAATTAAGTAAAGTTGATATGGTAAAGGAATTGATAATGGCCAATCATTAAAATCCCGTCGGCATTTTTTAAAACATTTTATATATGCAAACCATCATGATTCAAACCGTTAGCTATATATTTCGTAAAGAATATCTTATTCATCATAAAAGATGAATAAGACATCATTTACTATACTGTTGGTAGCAGTGGTAGCAGACGAAGCTGTAATCGCTATAATCACCGTATCCACAGTAGGGCGGATCGGAAAAATCGATTTTTTTCAAATCCATCTGGCCCAATGAAAAAAAGTTGTGGGACCGATCAAAAATAAGGCCTGAAAAATTTGAGACCTCTAGGTGAACCCCTGACCCTCGCTCAAATGCGATTTAGGGGGGGAAGGTCGAAATTCAAAAATGTAATATTTTATGGTCATTCTTTATAGATTTTGCCGAGTTACTGCCCTTATAGTACAAAAATTTCGTACATTTTGACGTATCTGCCACCGTTTAGCCACAAAATGCCTATTTTGAGTCCGCGTCCGCGAAGAAAATATTCCAACGCCCACGCAGCGTCGCGGAAACAAGAGCGGCTGGCCGATCCCTTCCCCTCCCCGCTCGCTTCTCCCCCTCCCACGCCTCGAGTGCAGCAAAATTCATCCCGCGTGTGCTTCTAGCAGGGCGTTCATCTTGGATAATGTAAATCGGAAGATGGTAGAAAGTAAAAAAGGATGCGTCGTGAGACGACTTGTTCCTTATTTGGCGCCTCGTCGGCGTTAAACAAATCGATATTACCAACACTTAGAGAAGTGATGAAATATTTTTAGATCCAAGAACGCAGGAAAGGAGCCTACGGTCTATGAAGAGGCCTCTCGAGTGGCTGTGAAGGTGTGCGAACTTCGGATATATGCTTCTATTCCGGTATTGTCCGACAGCTGTGACTAAATGGATTTTGGGTGCAGGCCACTCGCGTCCTCTCCCCGCTCGCCTCTACCGCGCCCCAAATGCACCAAAATTCACACCAAGTGCTTCGTTAGTCTAACTAATATTTGATGTTTCGGCTTCGTCTTTGAGGGAACAATCACGATAGAATTACTCAATTATCTGCTTTCCAGTCTATATTTCTTATGTCAGTGTCATTCCTCGACTTTCGCTTTTGTCAACAAAGTTTTGGTGAATTCTTTCACGAATATCTCGTCCGCATGTATAATAAAAAGAATATGTAACTTCAAATTTGAACATTCATCAATAGACTTTTAAATTTCCACAGCGCTAACGTCACATGTAACCGGAGGTACCGTGATCTATCTCCAATATATCATCAGTGGGTAGTCCTTTACGTCTATATTAAAATCCAGCAATTAACAAAATCTCGGATTGGTCGTCAAACGCATCCTTGCAACAACGCAAATTGGGTCCCTAAATTGCCCTCCCAATGTTAATGTCGCAAATCTAAGTCAACTTAGTGCAAATAGCAAGACCACTGTAAGGAATGAAATATGATTTGATGCTTTCCCGGCGAATAATGTGGGTACATTCTTCTCGGGATTCAACATAATTTATCCCTGAGATTGAGTCCCGAGTCGGAGCTGGAAACGTTGCCCATTATGGAAGAATTAACCCGGTGAAAATCCCGAGAAGAGTTTACCCACACTACAAGGGATGTTGGAATTATGCTTGCAGCAGAGGGATGATGCCTCCTTTTTCGGCGGTACTCACTTGGTTCCATCACATTCAAATCATTTTTAATTTTGTTCATCTAGTTTTTACTCGGAAAGGAATCGAGAACCGCAGATTTTATAACTTTTGAATTAGCAATCCTCCTACGGGGGAGGCAGACCCCCAAAAGTGGGTCCCTGTTTCTTCAACTAACACCACACATTTCCCTCTACACTTGCATTGATAATTCTTCTTGCCTTTTTTCATCAGACAAAAGTATAGTCTTTCACCCCATTAAAATGTAGCCCTTTGATGACACCCTTTGATACCTCTCTTTTCGTATTCACAATAATTAGCATCTTTTTCTGTATTCGTAAGTAATTCTTGCAAACCACCTTGGATGTATCTTACGAAATTACTATTTTTGCGTCAGCTAAAGTTGCGAGGACGATCACTGCTATTGCTTGGTTCTAGCATATACCTCTATCACAGCTGCCCGATGCATTTTCCTCGCAGAAGTTCCAGTTTACGTTTAGTCCTTAATGCTTATGTCATGAGGAACGTAGAGAAACAAATCGGCAGATACCTCGTAAGTTTAATTTTCTTCGGATGAATTGATGAAGATAATTTTTGATAACGTCCTAATCCGCCCTAATCCACAGTCGCAGTGATTTCGAGCATTCGGTGATTTAGTCACCGACAGTGATCGGCTACTTCTCATCCATCACAGGTAGCGATAAATCGCTGATCACTAGGTAGTAGCCTATCACCAGCAGGGCTAACTTCACCGAATCGCAGTCACAGTGATTTCGAGTATTCAATCACCGACGGTGATTGCTACTTTTCAGTACCTAACGGTGATTCAATCACAGTTAGCGATATATCGCTCGTCACTAATTCACATACAGACTAAAGCGGGAAATGAAACTTATCTAAACAAAAAGTATATCATTATTTACTTTTTGTAGAACTAATCTAAATTTTATGTATTGCATACAGCCTAAAAAATTAGAATTATTTTTTTCTGCTTAAACGAAAGAAAAAATATCGGCATTACGAACTTTTTAATTACCGAATACTCGCATTTGTCCTTGCAAACTTGAAATGTTTAAACCCTTCTGAAAATGCTAGAAATTCACACAGGTCGCTGCAGGCAATCGAAACCAAAGTCAGGTGGAAACTTCGTCTTGTTGAAAACAATTGAAGAATGCGCCAAAATGGCGCATGAGCGGCATTCCATTGTTTAGTTTGCTCGACGCGGTTGAATTGTTTTCTTCTTTTGCCAACCTCCCGTTTTGAATTGGCGTAACTTGTCTTTCAGAACATTCGCCATGATTCCGGTGAGGTTGTTAGGATAGAGAATTAGACTTTAGCCCTGTGTTGACAAAGGCACGCTGTAAGTAATGAATCCATTGTTAATTAGAGGGTAACACTTCGTTACTATGTTGATGTGCATCATCATGCATTTCTATGTACGACTGAAAACCAGAGCTGGGTAAAACACGGACTGAGGGGTATTTGAAATACAAAATATAGCTCCAAACTTATTCGAAATACGAATACCGCTCATGAAGTATTTTAATGTGAATTACCTTTAGTTTGGATATTTGAAAAAGAAACTACAAAATAGTATTTTAAATGCATTTTAAAATACAAAATACATTAAGAGATATTAAAAAATATATAACATGCCTTGGCACGTTATAAACAGTTGCAATCATGAAGACAACGATTGTAACGAAAACGAAGTAATTTCTGGAGGATAAAGTTGCAGAAGTGTTATCAGAGCTACTAAAAAAGTATTTTACGAATTTATTTTTTTATTTTAGACTGGTAAAACACAAAAAATCTGTATTTGAAATATAGAATGTAAATTACAAATGTATTTCAAATACGTATTTAAAAGTAATTTTATTTGAAATACTGCCCATCCGTGCTGAAGACCTACTTCTGAAGAAGAAATCCGATTATATTGATTTGTATTCAGCATGCTGTTCCACGAATAGCGAGCGATAATAAATTAGGCAGGTTTTTCTAACTAGATATTTGATACCATCGACGCGAGGAATAAATTTCTATTTTTACTGATGTGTACACAGCATTTCATTCTGAAATAAATTTGAATTCAAAATGTTTTCGACATGATTCCCCTAAACCAATTGCATTACGAGTGTTTGCGAGGTATATGGTGAATCCAGTGAATAGTACCCTATTTCCCGTTAATTAAGTGCGAATTTTGTTGCGCCGTGCTCGTAAAAGGTTTTCAATTCCAATTCATTGAATTTGCACCTTGGAATTATTTCAAAATTTACACTATGAAGTCTCATTCAATACAGGAGTTAAAAAAATTATTACGTTAAAAATTCGTCACATATTGAACAATGAAGCCAATTTATAAAAAGCGACATTTTTCATGGCAGCAATTTTACTTTGATATTGATTGAAATTTTTTCTTTAACCCTAAATATTTATCGAAATCAAAATCTAACTCTTATGTTCGATCTGGCTTGCCCATGGCCATCCCAACCACTCACGTTAAAGACAATTTCGATCTATATTTCTTTTTGTTATTATTAATTGTCATTCTCAATATTAAGGTATTTTCTTTTGCTCGATGTAAACTCAAATATTTAATCCATGAAAATACAACATTATATGAAACAATACATATTACATTTGAATATTTCGACACCAATGGGTAAGACATTCCCAATAGAAGTGAAAATATTCTTAAATTTTAAAATAAAAATTCTTGGAAGTACGGAGCCTTTATGCACATAATTAAATTCCATAATGGTAGCCTTATTTGGTTATATGTATCCTCAATAATTGCCATGGAAATGTTTTAAGTTTTTAACCATCGTTGTGGTTGTAAACCATTGAATTATCTTCGACATCATTTTTTCACTGGCGAAATTTACTCGGGGTTTCCAGGGGATGCGTTGCTTGTAGGGCGACGTTTCGATGGAAATCCTACCATTTCTACCATCGTTCCCAGGACTGATACTTTACTTCTTTATACCATTTTTTTCACTTTTTTGCTCAACCATGCCATTCAACTTAATTTTTTATCAATTGCTACAGATTTTATATGCTGCAATCAAAGTATGTTTAAATTTTCCAGACATCAACGCGTCATTCCATGTTTTCTATCCCAAATGCCTCCCAAATCGTTTGCGATAATTCCAGGAAGAAATTTTCGCTAATAGCACCATTATTCGTCTACCTAATAGCACGGCCGTTCGACGAAATGCAATAAGCCTTTTGCAAATGAGATTCCAGGTATGCATGCAACGTCGATGTGCAATTTAAATTCCCGAACGATGTTTTCCTGCTTTCATCCTGGTCTTTCGTGCAACTTTCATCCCTGCTACGATTTTGCGGTTTCCGATAAAGGCATGCTGCAAAAGTTTAAAACTTTGCGATTGTTTTCTAAATTGTTATAGAGTGGATTCCGATGAAATTTTCCACCATACATTGGAATCAGTCGCCTATAGGGGCAAATATCCAATAATGGGAGCTCATTGAAGAATTATTTAGTGTTTTCTCCGATTGTTGGGGTCTTTCACTGAAACTCGATATCGCATTCCATTATAAGGTAAGTATACCATCAACAATTCTAAGATAGGTTAGACGCAGCTCCCGACTCAATTCTACTGCCAGCTAATATTTTCACGCCTACGTATTTCTCCTCTTTCACATCCTTCTTTACCTGTTCCATGTATTTTATTCGCAGTCTTCATTTTTCGTTCATGCCATGTAAATGTCCCTCGACGATTGTCTTAATCAGGCCATTGTGTCTCAAGATATGGTCCCTAAGGTTGTTCCGTCTTCTTATTAATGTTTTCATGAGTCTTCTTTATTCTCCTGCTCTTCTTAGGACTTCCTCATTACTAGATCGGTCGATCTAATTCATCCTCATCGTTCTTCTGTAGTAACACTTTTCTAAACCCTCACCCCTTAATATCCCCGTTGCTATCGTTGTCCAAGCCTAAAATTCTGTACAGTGGCATACAAAAAATTTAAGTTCTGATAAATTGTTTTCTTAAGGATAAGTTACGATAAAAAAATGTCTTCCTTATTCAGCCATAACTTAAAAGTAAGGAAATTCCGAGATTGTCACCCTTTTTTATAAGTTGATGACGTCATAAGAGTTTCGCCTCAAAACTCTGTTGAGATAATCCGTCATCGACGGAAGAAATCACTCTCAAGACTAAAAACAACAAATTACCACATGAGGTCAGTGCGCGGGGCCATGCGAGACGCTGCATGAGCTCATGACGTCATCAACTCCGCAAATCCGCAATGGGATCGTGATTTCTCGGTTCGAATAGCTAGAGCAGTAGATAGCGAATGGAAAAAACGGAAAATTATTACCAAGTCATAAACATACGTACAATGAAAGCCTGAATCAAAAATAAACACATCTGATGCTAGAAATCTACCCACAAGACGACTTAAATTACTATGGAATTCATGTATCTTGATTCTCAGAAGTTCTTAATAGTGAAATTATATTATTTTTCAGTTGGAATTAAATAGTCATTAAAAATTTTCATTATATATTTTGTTATCCGTAAGATATTTTTCTGTACAATATGCCTACCCTATGTTAGTGGTCTACAATGTGAATTACATGCTTAACAACAGGGCTAACATTAATCAGACATAATTGATCTGGTTCGACTTTTACAGTCATGTCTAAACATGCTTGCTTACTCTTTCCTCGATGAACTCTCTCGCTTTTTCATTGTGTTTTTACAGCAGATTTTATCAATCACTCACAAACATTTTTATTTATTTGATCAAAATTAATGGTAACTATAATATTTTATTAGCCTAGTTACGATCGGCAAACAAAGTGCAGGTAACGTATATCAACATTCTTGTCTCTTCTTTTTCATTTATGCAAAATTCACTTCCTTTTATATCTTTTATTTTATTATGGTTTATGTGGTAACCATTATTCATAGCCCTGAAGAAGATATAAGAAATATATCGAAACGTTGGCTAAAATGTTTGCATTTTATTCCCAAACCTATACTCCAAGAGGTTATTAATTATTGTATAATTGAGGTCATGAAAACATTGAGGAGATTTTTTAAGCATTTAAATATTACCATATTCCATTTTAAAATGTATGAATATTTAGGTGATTTCTTCCGTGAAATACAGTATAGTTTGTTGCGTGAAATATCACATCACACTTTTTATGACATATAGGCTTTATGTAGTTAATTATCCGGGCTGCAGATTAGATATCCGGTAGTTGCATTTCGAGATAGCCATCCATTCTCTTGTCGAGTAATTAAGTTATACTGGGACTGAGAAAACGTGCAGGGCGTTTTTTTTTCTTATTCCGTTTAGATTCCTCTTACACGATTGGCACCAGTAGTCATAGCAGCCGAGCAGTTCACCCATTAGCAAATTAACTCCTGAGATGTCGTGGGAATTGTTGAGGAGAAAGTTTGCGAAAATGTTTGGCCCCTCTACCCAATAGTGTGTTTCTCGAGGAAATTCTATTTTGTTCACTCCAGATGACGGTACAACTCGGCGTTATAAAACTTGGAGTTAATAAGATATACGTCGTCTAAAAATTTTATATTGTTTTTGATTTTGATTATTGATATTATTTTGATTATTGTTATATGTATATTCATTTCATCTTAAAATTATCCATGAAATCTGTTGAAGTAATATCTCAATTCACTGTAATATATTCAAAATATTATTTCAAATTTGACGGGTGATATTGTGCCAGACCTGCTTTAAAATCGCGAAACTCTATGAGTTATAATGCATTTTTACATAAATTTCAAATTTTTTGTGTCGAAGTAAGATCAAAAAATTATACCAGCTTATTATTATCATTACACCAGTTGAAGTATTCGCGCCGATTGGCGTAAATAATTAAGCTACCAAAGATATTTTCTTGCCTTTGAGTAGAGAATTTAGCTATTGGTTTCTGACGTTTGGCTTCTGAGTTCAAGTTCCGGATGATGCCTTTATAAAGTCCTAGCAGGGAAGGAACAACAATAACAACTCATATCTTGGAAACTATTTATTTTAATCTAACTGATCTTTAGAACCATGTAGCTAGATACACATATTTTCTGTAAATGCTCTGAGTTTTAATAATGCATATGTTACCAGAAGGAATACTGATAGGTTAGCGGGAAAGGAAGATCAAGGGAGTGCAATTTATATACACAATGAACGAGGATGGACCTCACTGCGAATTGAAGGGGGTAGTTTAATTTAAGAGAGAGACCAGGCCGGAATGAATCGCAAATAGCTGCATGTAGAATACCTTTAAAATACATATTTCATGGATCACTTTTCTCATTCACTCCAAAAATTTCTTGCCCAGTTTGCTACATGTCACAAGCCTCATCTATTTCCTCTTTTAATTCCATCGTTACGCTTTCCACCAAGGTTATGAGATTATTAGCTATACTTATAGTTGCGAACAAAGAAGGGTCACAATGATACCTTAATCATCATCATCAACAGCCATCAATCCTAAGAGTGTTATGACGCAGCCCACACTACATTCCTATTGGCTACTCCACATTTGACTTCACGGTTTTTTCACTCCCTCATTAGGTCTAGTGATGAGACCTGATTATAAAGCGTAAGCTTTGAAACACGTCAAGTTAAGGAAATTAATGGTGAACAGCACAAAATAAAGAAATTACTTTCATTAATGGCAGCGAGGTAAGGTCCTCGCCTGCTAATCTAGGGGTCGCCGGTTCCATTCCCGCGTGGGTTTATTTTCTCCCATCCAGGGAATGGGTGTATGTGTGTGTGGCCATCAGCTTAATTGCAAAGGTTTTGTTGTGCAGCACATTAACACGAACGAGTTAATTTTTGAATGCATGAACGATTTTAATGGACCGGAACGGAGCATGAAGTAATGCATTGATCAAATTAGAACAGGTTCTATTTTATGATCATGCGTTCGCACAAGTTTGGTGGTTACACGTTTTATTTTCGTGTTAATTCACGCTTTCCTACATTTAGACGTTTCAACTCGTGCGTGTGGACGTATCGTGCAAACAGGCCTTAACACGTAGCGTACCAATCACGTCAAATGATGGAATATTGAGATAACTTCAAAACTGCTTTTCACGCCAATTGACGGAATTATCTTATCAACAATATTTAAATGACTTATTCCGTCACTAGACGTAATCTATGTATCTCTGTTCATTCCTTGGTATAGTTAGTTCCATTGGATTCCATTGGATAGATAGCATAAGCATGAAGAAATATAATGTCCTCAATCAGGGGCGCAGTTAGGAATTAAGGCTAGGGGGGTGATTTAGGTGCAACAAATACCGGGGTGTGTGGGGTATGGAATACCCACCAGGATAAGCGGTAGGTGCGAGATTAGTAAATTGCGGATTTTTTAGATAAATGGCTCAAAATAGTGAGCTTTACTGCTTTCTGAGGGATATTTTATTAACCCTTACAATATCGTATTAGTAAAATCAATCCAATAAAGTTAAATGGATTAAACTTAAAAATTTCTCTGAGCTCTGCGGGGGGGGTTTATCCCCCAAAACCCCCCCTTCGCTGCGCCACTGTCCTCAATTATCATGAGTCGAGTGGTTAATTTGTAATGGATTTTTGAAAAGTAGGAAAAACCGCAGATATACAGGGAATAACCAGCGGTTTTTGGGCCGGCTTGCAAAGTGTGAATATAAGGATTCTGTAGTCCTTAATTCGGTTGATAGAGAAAGTCGAAAATATCATTACTAGGTCTCATTAAGCTCCAGTAATCTAAAAATAAAACCGCATTTATCTAAGGCATCAGAGTGGGAATTCACATCAGGGATGAGTGAATGTTCCATTTCGTAAAGTATGCGCCGAGCAGAATGGAGAATGCGGAATCAGGAGAGTGGAAATTACTCAGTGCGATGGAGAACCTCGTATAATCTACGCACACGCGGCGGGCTGAGTGTAAGGGAAGAAGGAACACTCCTAAAAAGCGAGGGAGTTACGCCTCCGCTGTAAGTAGCTGGGCTGAGCAGAGCGGGCGAACATGGTTCGTGTCCATTAACCTGATGCCCGCGCTAAATTAAAGTGGCAGCCTGCGTTCTCCCGGAAAGAATGCTTTTTCTCCTTCTCCATCCACTCTACAGCCCCATTCAACTAATCTCGCCCGAGACCGCAGGTTGAATGGGCCCTTGAGGGACCGTGGACGCAGGCCTTGCCCGCTTCGGGCCTTCCGCGCCCTATACGACTGCTCCATTCAACACCTTCTTCAGTTTGGGCCTTGTTGTCTTCTATTGTTTTTCGTCAGGCTGTTGCCACGTTGTTGGCGGGAAGTTGAGACAATGTGGACGTGTGAACGAAGGCCTATTGTTTGGGTCTTTGGGTGGGTTTGACCATTTTCCGAACTATTTTATAACCTAATTCAATTTCACGTAGCGCTGAGATATCGCCACTGAAGTTTAATTTGAAGTCGTTGCATACTTTTTCACTTAAGGGCGTACGCTGTTGCATATATACATCACATAGCTAAAAGAACTAAAGAATTCAACAGCGTAGTTGTCGAAATAAACAGGCAACATTGTCTGGTGTAAGTAGTGCAATCAAATATAAAAATAACTAATCTTTGCCACCGGCATTTGCAAATCTTATTGGTGAAATAGTATCTTAACATAAACGTAATACAGCCTTCAGGCCCCAGGCAACCTCTAACGAATAACCTTCGTTGCATTCGCCTGCAATTCTCGAAAAAATCGTAGTCATAATTAAAAATTAAGTTAGCTTTAGCTAAAAACTTAATAGAATCCGAATGAATAGCTTTGTTGTTATCTGCTGCGCCTGTTTTTTTTTTCGTCCGATGCAATAATATTCGGCTGGTAATATGAATGAGTTTTTTTTACCTTGAAAGAGAAGAGTTTACCAACATCTATTTAATTAGACTTTTGTCGGCAGAGTGAAAATCTATCTTTACCTCTGTAAATGTTATGTTAAAATATACCTTGAGCATGTAATTCATTGTTTGAAATAACACTTATCATGTTTTAGCCTTTCTCATAGCTTTTTAGGTTTTTCTAAAAGGCTCCACACTAGATGCTAGTGATGATTGAAAAAAATATATTTAATTGGCACTAAAGATTGTAAGCCCTGTAGATTTTTTTATCATAAATGCTAAAGACATGGCCAGGCAATCTCAAAATATTCTCTTCAATATAATAGTCTGTCGAAGTCAAAGTGTTCTTCCTTTGTTATACTCGACGAGTGGCCTCTAACTGGTGGTTGCAGATACACTTTTCCTGTAAATGGAAACTTCAAGGTATCCACAATAATTCGAAAATCTTTTAGAAGCACAAAATATAGACGGATATATTCTGACTGATGTGATTAATGATTAATAAAATAAGAAAGTCACAGTGCATTCAGTGCCAGAGTGGATCTAGACGCAAAACATTTGGATGGGGCTAACCTTGGACTCATAAAAATATGTAACACTTAGTTAGATGTTCAGTTATTGTTCTTAAGGTCTCATAATGTTGTATTTTGCGATCTTTAGTCAATTCTGAATTTTCTGTAATGGAGGACTGGCGGGTAAATTTGGCTTGTCATCAAAGTATAATGAGGAACCATTCTTTCATGAAACCCCCTAAATTTTTGAATTCACTAATTAGATTACCATTATTATATCAATTGTGTGCGCAACGAAATTATTGCTATCTTCTGTAAAAAATATATTGGTGGTCTAATCAAACAACAAAACATGCTACTCTTCAGTGGTATGTTTAACCTTCAGAATTCATACATTTCTTTCTCAAGCAGCGTCCAGCAGGTGCCTTCATAATTTCATAATCCCATGGGCGTTTCTCCATCTCAGTCTCGGAGCATAATGTGCTAAACCTTGGGAGGAAAGCTACTTTATTCAAACAGCTCCGTGTTTCAACTTGCTTCAGAGTAAAGGCGCGAAGGAGGCAATTAAATTTTCAAGAATGCAAGTCCTTTCAGCTTTTGCCGCGAGTGGGAACAATTAGCAGCGGTTTTTGGCGGGAAAAGAGGTTCTGCGTTGCCTGGAGTTCCATTATAGCTCAGTCAGCCGGGTGGCATGGCGAGAGACCCTTCTTTCGGCATTCCTTTCGTGTGGTTAGGGAAGGTTCTTTATGCCAGTGATCCAATGGGAGTAATTCATTTAAGGGAGTCGACTCCTTCTTTGTCAGCCGAAACAGAAAGCCGCAGTTGGCTCCTTCCCCGACGTTTACTCTTTGCTGCTACCATCAAAATTGAGCAAGCCTTTAGATATCTATATCATTAAGGAAATATTTCGATCTGCCTTGTGCATTATACGCGAAAAATATTTCGTTGATCACATCATGGTGCATCGTCATCACTTACATTTATAAATCCCAATATTTGTTCAAAGTAGCTCTCAGCTCAATTCTTCAATCAGCTTATTTTATAATACTTACGTAATTATTCTCTTTCACGTCCTTTAGCATCTGCTCTATGTATATCAATAGAAGCCTCACATAACGGTGATCCTTTCTACTTGTCATTCAACGATTGTTTTCATCAGACATCTTAACTTTACTGTCTTTTTTACATTTTCATTCCATTTTAACCAGCTAAAAATCATCCCTTATTATTAATTACGAAGATTCTGCATTATTTTTATTTTTTTTTCATCAAGGATACATATCTTTTTTCACGTGCATGTACGGTGATCAATCGTTATCATCTTGTTCAATGAATAATAATTTGTCTGTGAATTTCCAACTGTACTTAAATGATCGAATAACAAATAAGATGAAAGCGGACCCCAAAAACGTAATGGAACTAACATTCATGTGATGAATTTTCCAATTGAAAAAATATGTAATTACTTTTATGGAGTCATTGAACGATATCTTGTATAATATTAGGTGCGCAACAAAGTTCACGTTGTTTGTTGTTAGATGGCTGTAGCAGTAATTGCGGCACGATTTCGACTCATCGGAAACGTCATGAACCAAGCTTAGACATTGGTAAACCAACTGCTTCACGACAATGGTAAGCTTGTGTTGGCGTCAAATCCTTATTGTTGCGTGAAAATGTCCGAGTTATTGCCAAGTAACCGTCATTTTCGAGAAGAGTTGATTTTTAAGTTCTCTAGGATATTCACTGTTACTTATACCATTGCTTTTTTACATAATGCAACACGGGTTTCGATGAATTATCATCATCTTCAGGCGTAAATTATGATCTATCATTATCACCATTAAATTATGATTATTATGATAACTTAAAAAATCATAATTTACGCCTGTAGGTAAGAAAAATTATAATGGAATACCACAAAGTTAATAATGAGTTAGTGAATTTTAGAGTTGATTTTCTTCTTCAACTCGAATAAAACGGCTGTCGAAGGGCATCGAGGTCTCCAAAAAATCTTCGGAGATGCTGCTATAAGTTTAACAACGTGCCGTGATTGGTTCCGTCGCTTCAAAGACGGCCATTTCAACGTTGACGACCGTCCGTGCGTGAGAGAAGACCAAAAACCTTGGAGGACGCTGAAATTGAGGCATTTCTCTATGAAGATCCATGCCAAACCCAAGAAGGGCTTGCTTCAGCATTAAGAGTTACTCGCCTAGCCATTTCCCAGCGGTTGAATGCGATAGGAATCATTCAAAAGTAAGGAACTTGTGTTACTTATGATTTGAGGCCAAGGGACGTTGAGCGACGTTTTGTCACCTCCATAAAAAACGGCTCCATCGTCAAAAAAAAAGAAAAGTTTTCTTCATCGCATCATGACTAGTGATGAAAATGGATTTATTACACAAACTCAAAGAGATGGAAAGTCTTCGGGACTGCGTGGTCATAGCTATATGTCGTCGGCTCCGCAGATATTCACGCTGCGAAGGTTATACTGTGTTATTGGAACCAGGTTGCTATTATTTACTATGAACTGTTTGCACTAAACAAAACCATTACTGGGGAACGGTATGGACTCCAATCGATGTGATTGAGCTGAGTACCGTACGAAAAACGGCCACAATACGAGCAGAGACACGACGAAGTGATTCTACAGCATTACAACGCCCGACCTCATGTTGCCAAACCCATTAAAACCTCCCTGGAAACACTCAAATGGGAAATCCTAACCCACACGCTATATTGCGCGGTCCGATTATCACTTGTTCGGTTTAATAGCATTTAGGCAGGCTGATCAGCAGATTCAAGCACTTGAAGACCTCAAAAAATGGCTTAATTAGTGGATAGCCTCGTAAGGTGAACATCTTTTCCTGAAACGGTGTTCAAGCTGTGCCAGAAAGATGGGAAAAAGTTGTAGCTAGCGAGAGAAAATACTTTTAATGATTCATTTGTAACAATTTCTTTACAATAAAGTTGCAATTTCATTGATAAAACAGCGAGAACTTAGTTACGCACCTAATGCTTTGTTCTTACATGAGGAGGTTAAAATTGTCTTATTACTAACAAAAAATTCATTGAATAAAATGCTGACCTTTTAAATGTTATTTCTTTCAAAATTATGTAATTTAACATTTCTAACGACGCTTGCACATATTAGCATTACGCAACTGGTCATCAGAGCTTTATGAAAAGCCTATATTTAAAAAATTTTGGAAATTTAAGCTACAGCAGGGAAGAGGGAAATTATGTTTTGAGTATTTACAAGGTTTGAAAAGTCTTTTTTATTATAAATAATATGACGAAGCTTTTCCCTATAACTTTCTACTCCTAATTCTTTTTTAAGTTCGTCTTTGCGGTCAGATATATAATTTCTTTACTTACTTAATGTTTTCGCGTTGTTATGAAATGATATCAATATTAACATCTGGTATATATATTATGTACGCTTTAATAATAATAACATTTTACACACCTATTTCCTTTAAGAAATAATAATGTTGTAATTAAATATAAAGTAAATATTATATATTATAGTATATAGCCAATAGTTGAAAGTGAATAGTAAATATATAAATTATAGTATAGATAAATTATATATATTGTAAATACAAAGCAAATAGTGCTGAGTAAACATTAAATAATTAAATAAATTAATGCATTGTAGCGAATTTGGAATATTTCGGTGGGGGCAAGATCGTTAGGTATAGTTCATCTTATTGGAAGGAATGTGCGATACTTATTTTTCTCTTTTTTTCCCTAATTTCGGGTTGGGGAGTTAGGGGAAGACGTACCCCCGATATATCTGCCCCCCCCCCCTTATATTCGCCCCCTAACAAAAAGGCATTCCTTCCAGTTTTTTCGGTAACACCGTAAGCATTTCTCTTCTTCATTCGACGTTAAGAACAGGCCAAAAATGCTCGTTCGTTTCTCCATTATGACGTCTGTCATCTGTAAGCAGCTCCAACTCTCGATTCGGCTGATTTGGCTCGTTTGAGTCGCGCTCCTAATATCGGGAATCGGACCTTCTCTCGATAAATACCCTCCTACGGCTTATTTCCCCGCTTCCATTTATGTCACGCGAAAACTCTTTTCGGGCGCTGTTAGCCTTTTTCTCCGGCTCCAATTCTGACGGCAAAAAAATGAGCGACGTTTTTCTCCTTGATTTCGTTAATACCATATAAGTAAGGAAAGACGCAGTGAGCTTTTTGATTCATAACATTCCAAAAATATACATTTTTTTATTTTATAGCGGAAGTCTATAAATAGCACTATCATTTTTTATATTTTATTCTCATATTTTCCATTTTTGCTTCATTTTTCGCCCTGTGATTATTTTTATTTTTTTAATAATCTTTCAAGCTCTTTCCAAACAATATTTTAGTTTGAGGGCAATTTCGGTTTTCCCCGTTGTTAATAAATATTTTTACATAAGTTTATTAATGCGATTTATCTCTATTATTTATATTTACTTGGTATTAGTTCATTTCCAATTATTTCTGCGGCCTTTTTTTTCATTTTTTATACTCTCTGAAGTTTCCTCTTTTACCATATTTCTTTGTTGATATCTACTTCATCTTTCCTGTCAAACCATTCGCCAAACAACTTTAGTTTGATTGGCTCAGAGTATGTATTTTCATTATGAATGTACAAAAAGTAAATATATAATCTTTCGAAATATATTTCTACATGCTCATTTTTTAGCTTTTTGGATGGATTTTCAATGTTATTTAACTGGAACAGCAAAAAAAGGCAGTGTGATTATTATGTATAAATCTTGAAGTAATATTCCTTCCATTTGGAGAACTTTTTCATGAAACCCCCTATTTTAATTCACTAATTAGATACCTTTTTAAACTCATCATTTCAATTTGGTGCTCTATTTTGTAAATAAAATGTACACTAAAGAATCAGACAAACATTTTTTTAAGTTTATTTGGTCTTTATGAAGTGCATCAATTGTTTAGGGGGTAGAATAAATTGTTTCAGGTTTGGTGTGGTGGAAACATTAGATATTTACGACTGAATAATTAAATTTTGTTATTTCCACAAAGTTATTTCTGAATCGTACAACGCGTTTCACCTCACTCCGGCATTATTCGTCTCTTTCTAATTATTTCTGCGACATTTATTTTCATTTCTTTATACTTTCTAAGTTTCCTTTTGGTCCATATTGATTCGCGGATGTTTACCTCATCTTTCCTATCAAACCATTCACCAACGTATCTTAGCTTGGTTGCTGTATAGAATGTGTTTTCTTCATGTCTTCTTGTTCCAATCTTTCTCTTTTAACCGTTTCGCCAGTCTTAAAAAAACTAAAAAGTCTAAAATAACATTAAAATATGAAAATAATTATTTTTTATTATTTGTGAATGTAAGATTATATTCGCTCTCTCTTAGAGACTAGAAAGACATCTAGAGACCGACAAGTATTAAGTTCATGTGCTTCCAAAATATTCAAAATAAATATTACTCACATCTTTGGTGATTGGTCATTTCAAAAATATCATCCGTATGTACCGCAATTTGAAAATATATTTAGCTTACAGTGGCCTATTACTTATAATTTTAAAAGGATTAAAGTTAAGTATTTTCTGTTGATAATGCCTATAGTTTAAAGTTCATTTTTAGATTAATTACGGAAAATTCTGCCTTTATGCCAGAAAATCCATTGATGAACTCCCATCATACTGATTGGATTACGTTGCATTTCGTTTAGTTGTATCGCTCAGCAATAACGTGAGCGTAATGAATTTGCCACTCCACTCAGTCTCCGTCTCGCTTTCATGAAATCAACTTCCTCCTCGGGAAAGCCGATATTAGGCTCAGAGCGATAAGATCAGATTTCTCTTTTTCAGCGCCATTCAGCGAGGCTAACGAGATGAGAAATTCAACCAGCCCCGTTGTCCTCGTCGTCAGCTTTTGTGACAAGGAGTCGGGGGAAAATTTGGCAGGAAATTGTGCGCGAAAACATACGACAAATCCTGTCTCATTCCCTCATTCCTTAATCAAGTACACCGAAATTGCTTAGTAGGTTTGGCATTTCGGAGGTCTCACCCGTCAACAGTACCTACAGTAGAACCCTCGGTCCATTAAGTTAACTAATTTTTCAAATGGATGTTCATAATAATTCGGCTTTATTGGGTGAGATTGGGACTAAAAGGTCCAACTTTTCCAGTTAACCCCTCATCATACATTAATATATTTGCAGAGGAATATATTGTCAAGTGATTCTTGATATTAAATGAAGCATAAGAGACATAGAAGTATTCTTTATAAACAGCAAAGATGTAAAGTGATCACAGTTATGTTTTTCCAAGTCTAAAAAGATGCCGACAAATCCGGGAAAAACCTAAGGATATTGATTTTATCCTTATCGGAAAAGAAGGAAAACGCATGTAAAATTATATCGCTAAGAGACAAGGATATCTATTGACCATCAAGTATTCATTTTATTGTAGCTAGGAGTATTCATTTTAAATTATCTAGCTATTGTAGCTATTTGAAGCTAGGAAAACCTAAGGATATTGATTTCATCCTTATTGGAAAAAACCCAGTGCACGAAAACGCATGTACAAGAGTATCGATTGGCCAGCAAGTATTCATTTTATAGTCTTACATGCGCACTATGTTTTTCGTTTTAGAACCCGAAATGTTATTCTAAAACTTATTTCAGCCTTCTCATCAAACATCAGAAATTTTCAATAATTTAAAGGACCATAGAACATTGTTTTCTTCTTTTTAATAACATTTTTTTTCAAAATCATTATATTTTATATTGCAATATTATTTTCATACATCCTGCGAATAATATTCATAACCTCAATATAATACAAAATGCAAAACAAAATTATAATTTTTATAATGGAGATAATTCCAATTACCTATCGATGAAAGTGCGAATTTTTCTCCATATCCCATTGCTTATTGTTTCTTCCTTTATACCATTCTAATTGACACGGTGAATAATTCGCAGCTATCAACCTATCAGTGTACGTATTTAGTACCATACAGACTTCGAAGATTGAAGCTAGAATATTCCGAATTTGTTTTTCTTGTCATTCCCTTAGTTCTTCATTTGATCCATGTTGACAGGTAGGAAACAAGTTACTTACAGTGAAACCTCGGTTAGCGAACGCCTCTAATAACGAACAGTTCGGATAACGACCAAAAATTTCGCTAAAAATTTGCCTCGTACATCGCACAAAATTTCGGTTAGCGAACATATGTGTAGCGGTCATGTTTGTGTTCGGTGTTGAGCGATCCCAAATGGATACAAAGTAATACAATGTCTACAATAGTAAGTCTACAAGTTATACAATGTCTACAATAGTAAGTCTGCAAGTAATACAATGTTTACAATAGTAAGTCTACAAGTAATACAATGTCTACAATAGTAAGTCTACAAGTAATACAATGTAATACAATAACTATATAGCCTGTAACTTTCATATAATAGGGTGTCAATAGGAGCTAGGAACCAATTATTCCTATTTCCTTTATTTCTTTTGGGGAAAATTGTTTCGGATAGCGAACTCTTCGGATAACGACCGACTTTCTGTAACGGATTGTGGTTGTTATCCGACGTTCTACTGTAGTTGGTTTTAATTTAATTTGGCTAATCCAACACAATATGGTGTATAAATGGCATACATTGGTTATTTCAAATTTTAAATATATCCTTAGAATTTACATTTAATTTCCTTGGGATCACCACTGACATTTATCGGATGACACAGTCCTCGATCAACTAGATCCAGTCTAGTTTCCATGTTACACTGGGAAAATATTTGAGGAAGGTGGGCTTCCATGAAAAAGATGGTTATTGATCATCTGAATTGCAAATCTTGAATAAGATATTATATTTTTCACCTATTTCTCAGCAGATATGAACTACCAGGGTGGACATTTAGCCCGTCATGTGTATATGAAGTGCAGTTTCAATATTTACAATGATTAGTATTTAGTACTATTATTATTATTATCATCATCATCCTAAGAAAAAACGTTCTTCAATTTTGCGGGGAGGAGTAAAACTATCCATACTTATCAATGCTATAATACTATTGAGATGGCAGACTTTATCATAAAAAATCGTCCTTGGAGCCCATAATCACAAACAGAAAACCAGACACTCGTATTTTCCGTATCTTTTGTGTCTCAGTTTTTTTATTGGCGTTGAGAACATTTGCCAATTCATCATTAGTATTAGGATTTTTAAATTTATGAAACGAGGGTCTGATTTATGCAGAAGAATTATAGCTCGATTATTCGTAAACGAGTGACGTTAGAATACTGCCGACCTTCGAGAAATGAGAGAAAAAGATAGGCATGAGATAAAAGAGAGTGACATTTTCCCGCACAACCAAGTGCTCATAATTTGAAGGACAAATAAGATAAATGTCGACATGCATCCTTTAATGTGGTATCAACGAAAACTGTAACACGCCTTCAATCTCGGACCGGCCATCTCGGATTGGATCGAGTCTCGTGAGTAATATTATAATTTTCATTGTATTTTAAGCAAGCGATTTAAATATTTAATTATTTATATTGCTGTAAAGTTTGCTTGCATAAAAATTGCCCTTGCGCACAATCAAAGTAGTGGTGGAATATTTATCCCATTTTTATACCAAAATGCACGAACAAAGTTTGCTCAGATTCGCCAAATGGACTTAATGGTGTTTATAATTTTCGCAGTCAACACTTTATGTCCATATGTTCTTTTATATACACTTATTTGGGCAAAAAAAATCGAATATGGTGTATAAAGTTTTTTAATTGGCGGGCAATGAATGGAAGTGTAGATATACCCCATTTCCCTTCCTGTAAATAGTAGAAGATATCGCAGATATATCGAGTGATTTCCTTACATGCAGCGATTACCATTTTATCGATTTATTTAGCATTGATAATGCTATGATGTTCATGAGAAAACGGCTTTTCGTCTTTATGAGGCATAGCATGGACAATAGTGTAAGTTAAGGGCTGAAACTGGTTATCTAGGATTTATCCCACTCTCGTAAGAAAAACGTACAAGTTTATTCAACGGTAAGCCTCAAGTAAATAAGATTATTACACTTTTTTACTATTATTACACTAATATGTCGTAAAATTTGTAAAATCGGTGACATATACGTGTCAATTACCTTTTTAGATGGGAAGACAATACCCAAAAGGTGCCAAAATTGTGACTACGGTTATCCTCTCCTTCAATGATATTTCTGGGAGGAGGCTCCTGAGATTCTCGCCATCGCGGATAATTTCAACCCTTGCCCCTGAATGTTAAAATAATGCTTGGAAATAATATCTTTAATTCAGATTACATTTTCCTTCGTTTCATTTCTAGAAGGAATGAGAATTGTGCTTTTTTATATTTTGTAAGCCCTGCGGATAAAAAAGTCCTTCTTAAGAGAATTTGTGGTGAGTGACGCTAAATCTGGGCGTGGAGGTATTTAATCTTTGATCTTAATTAAACGAAAGCTTTGAGCGAATACAAATTTTATAAATGTGAGTTCTCACTCATTTTGAGATTGTTTCGGACAATTATAATCGCACATTTTGTCTAATCTTAAATGCATAATATCCTTAAGTATTCAGAGAATTGAATAAAATGTCGAAAAACCGTTGTCATGGTAACTGCAAGTACATCCAAAAAAATTTGCGTTGCCATAGCTCAGTAACTAAGGAGTTACTTCTTTTATTCAGAGTTAGATACAGAAATTATGTATAGAAAACAAGCATGATCAATGAGATTTTTGGTAGTGTAATTGATTTTATATTCGATGTCAGCACAGAAAATATAACCACTCGTATCCTTTGCCAACCAAGTTTTGTTGTATTTCTTCTAACACTCAACTTTACCTAACTCTGTTGAAAAAAAATCACTTGTGCCCCTTGGCTTCTCACCTCTTCAAATGTGATTAAAATTTTCTCCCCCATTACCTCCTGAAGTACTGCAGATTCCTCAGACCCTGTACATGGGCAATCAAATTGGAATCGAGTGAGTTAAACTAGTATTTTCTAGTGTGGAAAGTTAGGAAAGACTGAATGCAAGAAAACTAACTGTACCCTGGTGATCAATGTATTGAAGATGATCTGACCTGATAATTTGGGTAGTAGCCTCACAGGGAAATTAAATAATTTAGTATAATAAGTTAGTATAGAATTGTGAGAATAATTATCTCGCGAGCCGAATATTTTGTCTGAAAATCTAAAATTCGAGTGTATTATTTTTAACGCAAACGCGGACAAGCAGGTTCTTTGCCGTTGGATATCCTAGAAAAACAGTTTTCATGTGAACTGCAAATTACGTCCAAAGAAATTTTTGCGTTTTTTCTATTCTCAAGTAAATCAATTTAAAAAGAAAATAGACGCTCCGTTACTAACAGACATGCGAAACGCGGTGGAAACCCGGAAACCATTTGAACATTTAATTTATTCCCGTACCGCCGAAAACAGCTCTATTACACCCTTTTACATCGGGGTTATTAACATTCTAACAGTTTAAAATACACAAAGAGCCATGCCCTGAATACTGGTAACTTACCCAGGCGTGACTCGAACCTGCGACCTCCTGTTTAGCAGGCGAGGACTTTACCCCACCGCCACCGAGACCGGCAATTCGTAATATATCGATCATCACCGAGAGTATGTGATTTGGAACCTTGGTGGTTGATCGGCGCTCAAAGTAGAGCTAAGTACTCACACCGTGCTCATACTTCCAGCACATATTGCAAGGTTTTACTCCTCCTTCCCCAATCGAGGTCTTTTCTCCCATTATTCAACGCGAGTGGAACGGAAGAAAACAAGTTGAAAGGACGTAATAAGAGCTCGGCTCAGCGGGACACTGGAGAACCATGGAAACGAGAAAATTCAGAGGGGGTTGGGGGAGGAAAAGGGGGGCATTATTAGACTCGTTTTGATGCTCGAGAATGCGAGAAATCCAACGGTTCTCTTTCCAAACAGATGGCTCCGTAAGGAGCAAGTTTTCAAAGGAGACGTGTGTGAATATTTGGTCGCGTCACTCCCGTTCGAATAGTCGTGGTTTTTACACGATGTTTCATAACTTGCTTCGTGTATTTGTCTGTTTCATTTATAGAATCTTGGAATTTTTTTTCAACTCACTTCCCATTGTCGAAACGGCTTGATCTCTTGCATACATGCTTGTTGGGATGACTCGGAGAATAAAGCATGAGTGCTGATTAGGTTTATTTTTTTATCTCAATTACCCCCAAAAATAGCATAATGGAAGTTTTTACAATCAACAACAGACGATCACGCATAACCATGTCCTGAATGTGGCTAACTATCCAGGCGGGACTTGAACCCGCGACCTTCGGTATGGTAGGTGAGGACTTATACCCGCTGCCACAGAGGCCGACGGCCTCCTCGATATCGCGCGCCAATCCATAGTCAAGTATTACGCTCTTCTACACGCCATTAATTGCTATTAAAAGATTACCCTACCATTTTGAAGGTTTCAGGATTTTTAAACGAAACCCTTACTATTTTTATCTCAAATTTACGTATTAACTCTAATACAATCCTAGTTTAAATAATCATTAACTTTCATATTGAAGAGAATATTTCGCACAGTAAATGTTGTATCTTGTTTCTAATCTCAAGTATGATAAGATCTTTGTTATACCCTTGTACCCCACTCCCAGAAACAAACCCTGGATCCGCCCCTGCTAACAAGTGAAATATTACTCTGTGTTTCAATCATTTCAGCAAATATAGAATAAACAAATCCAAAAATAGTTGTTGGTTATGAATGTATATTAAAAATTTTGATGCACCAAAATTGATAAAAGTGTTTTTTTTACTGTCATATATTTTCTTAACCAGTGCCATAACGGCGTTTCGGCGCGTTCCGGTATCATGACACCACTGCAGAGAGGGGATTTTAGTATCAAAGAAGCGGTTATATATGGGAAATAGCTGATGAGAAGATCGATGTGAGTGATCTCACAACTTATTAACCTCTGGTCATTTATACCTCAACTGATATACCAATGCCTATATTTTCTATATCAATGATTTCCTCTAATGTAATATGTCTAGATTACCATATTTATACGCATATAATTAATCATGTTAGCAGAAAAGACTTCCTATAAAATACTTACGTTTTCCACAAAAATGTTTTGGCTATTTATTTTGGTTGTCTACGAGAAAAAACATTGCCTTTCTTAGTCGTAGTTTCATTTATTTTCATTCTTTTGTTCTCGTGCGAAAATTAGGTGAAGAAAACCGTATATAAATAATTGAACTCCAATCATATTACCGTGAAACCATGAACACCTCATTATCTTAACATGCATTTTCCTCACTAATATACTCAATTTCCTCTTAAACGACGGAATATATTGTCTAAATGAAATTATATACAAGCTTATTACAAACAGCAAAAGTATGAAGTAGTCTCGGGTTTGACGTGGTGGAAATGCGACATATGCATGATTAAAACGAAAAACAAATTATAATTTCCAATTTTAAATATATAACCACGACCGACCATGGTTTCGACACTAAGTCATTTTCATGGTAATTGTCAAGGTAATTTTCATTGTCATTCACAAAGTTCAAGTGTCAACACCATGGATAATAGTGGAGTAATATATGAACTTGTGGAAATTACCATTTGTCGTTTATATTTTATCATCGACAAAGAAAAAATCATGGAAAAACATTTCCGTATTTGACGATAATATGTTTCAATCAGGTGATTGGCTTCTTAGATGAAAAATTTGGTCTTAAACATCACATTTGGTCGAATAATTACATTTTTTTCTTACTTCATGTCTTATCTAAGTTTGTAAATGTAAACAATGAGCAAATGATCAAATTCTACTCATATATTCCTGTGGCCTTACGTACTTCATTTTAAATGGTATTAATACACGTATTTTTCTCTCACATAAACTCTGTTTCCTTAAACATGACCGCAAAACATTGTCCAAATCAAATTACATACTTAATTATCTTTCGAGAAGCAGATTATAAGAAGAATATTTGTGTTTCGGACAGAAAAATTCCGATGCGTTTTTTCTCGTGAAAAAATATTTGGCCTCGATGAGGGTGGGAAGGTGGTTTTCTCAGGAATTCGTTGAGGGACGATTTACAGGGTAAAAAAAGAGAGATTGTGAGAACTCGGCAAGGCTCAGGAAATCTCGCGTCGGCCTTAATTAGGGATGATGAAGATTACGAAACTCTGATTGCGTTAATCCCGCTCGCCGAATAAATTTTTTCCTCCCCATAGCAGTTGGCAGATCGCTTTTTCCGAGAACAATATATTTCACGTATACGTTACGGCTTTTGTGGCAGATACTGTTTGTTCGAATAACAGACCACCATTCACTTTAACGGTGGCCTTTCGGCAAATAGTTGCTCTAGGTATTTGTGCAAACAGATCCAAAAATTTATTCGCCTCTTACACCCAACTTTGGAAGCGTTCATTATTTTTTTAATTTCTTTTATGACCGAAAGAGGCTTTTGTTCCGAAAAACAAACATTTTATTCTCTTGCACAGCAGGTTTGAGTGCAAAAAATGTATCCAATACTATGTTGTGAGTCGATATTGATCATCATTTATAGCCAAATTCGGATAGTAGTCAAATATCTCTTGTTTTTAGTTATAAGCTTTGGGGCTGTACACATTTTATTCATCCAACGTGTTGGCAGTTTCCTCAAAACGACCGGATTTCCAACTTGCAAATTCTTAATGAGTGGGCTGGGAGCCAATTTTAATGAGATTCGACCCTATTGATCAAAGTATCAGTAGAATCCTTTCCCCATCCAATAATTCAGTCAAGTTGGCTGAGTAAGCACGTAAACGAATAAAATTCTCCTTTTATCCTTTTCACGCAGTTTCACTCGCGAATAAATAGTGACTAATTTTATGACGAACAAGAGAAGTGCTTGTGTGATATTGAGACTCAAATCAAGAGCATTCAATTAAAAAGTGACGGTCGTTTTCACAGCGCAATCCACGTGGTAAAATTGTTCCCAATTTGAAAGGTATCTTTTGCAAATTTCATTTTTGGCCGTATATTTTTCGTATTTCCATAGAAGCCCAATCTAAATCATCCCTCGTTTTCTTTCATGTTCTATCTTTTTTACCTCTGCAAGTTACATATAGTGGAAAGGGATAGTTAAAAGATATTGTGGCGAGTCAAACAGGAAGTACAACGCACCGACGATGATCAGCGCGGTCAACCAGGCGAGGCCGGTCAACGCGGCGAGGCTGCCGCATCGAACCAGAAGCAGTATATCCAGCGTATGTAAGACCAGCGGAGAAGCCACCGCGAGAGGCAGAAATATGAGAGAAGGTGCCAGCAGAACGCTGTGCTAGAGAGAATTGTGCCACCTCAAGTGTAAACCGATTTTTGTACATAATAAAAATCGTACATCGGAAGAGTATTGTTTGTTTGCAACATAGCCTGACAGCGATCTTACAATATGATGTTACATTACCATAAAATTATAATATCACTAGCGAAAAACATCACGAATAGAGAGTGTAGATGACAAAAATTTATAAATGACAAGTCATTTCAGGTTCTGGTGATTTTTCTCCTTTCCCCCCGTTAATATTAAATTATGTAGCTGTAGTATTTACTGGAGTATTATATCGCCAGGGGATATGTAAACTGCTCTGGACAAGTCAATACCTTGTGTAGTTCGTGTAGTGTCAAGAATTATCATTTTCGCGTAATTTTCATGCATATAAGAGGTAGATAACAATGTTTTTCTTAGCACGTTACCTATCTACACTCCCATCATATCAACGGGAGAACTCTGCTGGACAGGAGCGAAAGAACTAGAACCTGGCATGACTTGCCATTTTTAAATTCTTGCAATCTTTCTGTCATATTTCTTGATGTGTTTGGCTTTAAATATTCTAATTTCGTGGCAATATAATAAATATTATCTCTCTTATTTGTCCCTTTCTACTCTATGTATTTCTCCTAAATTGCATGATGGTTGACTCAATGTTGTTTTATCCCTTCCTCATCCTTTTCCTCTATTATGTCGCAAATTTTTAAACAATATTCTTCGGTAACACGTTTCGTCCTCATGTCATAACCTCTTCATCATGGTAGCCATTGGCGAGTGATTGAGGACTTAATCATACTATCCAAAATTGGGAACAATACCTTCTTAAAAAATATCGGTAATGCGCGTAATTGTTACTCTAGTGCAGTGGTTCCCAACCGGTGTGCCGCGGCACTAAGGGGTGCCGTGAGATCTTTTGAGGGTGCCGCCAAAATTTCACATTACATATTTGTATCGTAATACTATTTTTTTTATTTAGGCAGAGTCAGTGTAAACAGTATTCTCATATCATCTAGGACTAGGTATAAGGTGTTGTTGCATGCAAACTCTCGAAATGAAACAAATAAATAAATAATAATAAAAAAGCTACGGAGATTTTAAATATCTATTTCCTTATAAGGGTGCCGGGAACTTTTGAAAGGCTTTCCAAGGGTGCCTCAAACAAGAAAAGGTTGGGAACCACTGCTCTAGTGTAATGAAAATTATAAAATGGTATTAACTATTATCATTTTAAGGCTAACGGATTACTTTCGGCTGTATCATGATGTTGCTTAGAGTTTTTTTTTCACAAAAATCACAAGGTTTAGTTGGGTTTCCTTCACAGTACTGAGGAAGAGCGAAAAAATAGCAGGAAAAAAATACGTCTACCGCGGAAAAGTATTGCCAATTTGACAGGATACTTTAAAAAAATATAATTTCAAATTTATGAAATAAGAGAGATAATTAAAAAAAAAGGATGAAAACATGGTACCACATTGCAATCTCGCGAGACAGCTTTCTAAAAATTAAAGGTAATGAATGTTGCCAAAATCTCGGTCACGAGGGATTGTCTTTAAAATATGTTGAGCACGGAACGTGTTAACATACATATATACCCGATCCAATAAGCTTTCTTCTTCTTCTCACACTCTGAACGCTTCTTTCTTCTCCAGACTTCCTCGGCGCTATTTCCTTAGTCCTATGACATTTAAATAATTTGAATAGGACGTGCTAGATTATAAAAAAAGTATCCGCACAATCAACGAAGAATAAATCACTCCCTGGCAGGGCTTTATTACGGACATAATTTGATCAAGGTCTTAGAATTCAATTTCAGCCGAGGGAATAGCGAAGATCATGTTCCCAGGAACACCCTGAGGATTGGTTGTCTCGGCGGTAGCGTAGCATCCCCAGTCGCGTAGTCGAGGCTACCGCGCGGTCGGGGGACTTCCAAGATAATAACAATGATAATAAACGCAGGAGTTCCGACGCTTCCTCTGAGGAGAAGACAATCGATTTTGCTTCGTCCTTAGCTGAAGCGTCCCCTTTCGAAGACGTGAGTCCTTTGAGGGGACGCTGTGATGGGGTGGCAGGCAAGATGAAGTTCCTCATGACCCACACAGACTACGAACAAGTTTGCAGCAAGCGGGGCCAATAGGAAAACGGACAGTCATGAATATGCAATTTATTTTTCATTACTGCACAGTTTCGTATCATTAACCACTCGATAAGCTATGCTTCGTTAGGCTCGTATTAAATTGTAATATATTTTGTAAAAAAATCTTTTGTAAAGGATGATGTCACATTTATTATAAAAGTTTGAAGAGTGAATATTTTACAAAAGATTTTGGACTTGTGCTACACTATTGCGTTTCAACCCAATCAAAATGGATGACGAATAATTAATTACTTATGCGACTGCGCTGAGTACCGTCGTCTTATTATCGCTTATGTTTTAAAAAATACGTCGACATTATCGTGTTGTGTTTAAGGCCCTGAATTTAAATGAGCTTAAAGAGCAGAGTTACAAAAGAGCTTGGTCATGGCATCTGCTATGTTTTGATAAAGTACTCATCTTTTGCATCTATTTTTGTAATTAGCCTCTTTAGAGTTGTACAGATTTCCATGGCATTCGTAATCGAAATAAACAGTTTTTTTAACAGTCCAATTGTACTTTATAGCCATTTCGTCAACAATAAACTCAAATTTAGTATACCTCATCAACTTCTTTTATGAAAGGTAAAGCCAACCTTTCAAATTTTATAAAATAAATAAATAAACGATGACTAATTGCGCTATCAATGATCTATGTCAAAGAACTTTTATAAAGTATTTTACAGAGTTACATGGACCTCAGTGAATTTAAATCCTGTGCACCTTTGGAAATAGAATTATAAATATGTGATGGATAATAATACCTTCGACCAACGAACGGTTTTAGATGAAATTTGGAGTGGATGGCTATATTTTGTTTGACCATGGAAAATTAATAAATAAATAATGAAAAATAAATAATGTAGAAAATGAATAATTTTTCGAAACCTAGGTCAGTATACAATAACAATATATGGACCATAAAAACGTTTCCTTTTGATAATGTTACGTTAAGGTCAATTTTTTTTATTAAAATTTCTCTAGATGTTTAAATTCACCACAAAACAACTTCCCCAGGAACGTTTGGCGAAAATTTTATTTGATTTATGCTCATTTATTTTATCTTTCTTAATGGTTGCTTCATGATTCATTTCACAATTTATATCCAAGACTTTGCCTGAGGAGATGGGGTGAAAGGAAAGATGAAGTTCCTTACGACCTACGCAGCCTATGAACAAGTTTCCAGCTAGCTGTGCTTGTCGGAAAACGAACAGCCAAGATTATGCTATTTATTTTACACAGCTACACAATATCGCCATAAAACCTTTCGTCAAGCTGTCCTCTGACACTGAATGTAAATCCTACCCCCGAAAATAAATTGATTGAAACACTAATTTCTATGATTAAGATCATTAAGTAATGGAAATACTTGGAAAAGTCATTCTTATGTTTAACACAAATTTTAACCATCGAAATCTATATATATATATGGAGGATCTGCCTGCAGCAGTTCACTTTCAGCACTGAGGATAGCGGGTCAACCCGCTGAAACGTTTGCAAGATTCTTTGTGAGTGTCCTTTTCTATGTGTTTCTATGTTTTTATTAGTGTTTATTTTGTCCGTTCTCCACGATCGGCCACATACTTATACTATCGCGTTGTGCGCTTTCCTCAAGACTTTATACAAAGTCGAAAATCGTGTTAATTACACCATTTATATCTCGAGAACGGCTGTACAGATTCTAATGATATTTAGGTATTTGGATTCTTCTCAGCCTGGGGTAGTAGAATACACATTAAAATATCGTAAAAGGTGGCGAAAAAAATTAATCGTGAATTTATAGGTATGAATTTTTAGGAGTTGGTAACCCCGTAAAAGCTGTAAAGTTGGGTAACTCTACAAAAGTTACAATCAAATTCAATTTGTTGAACTTATATTTTGAGGAAACATTCAATAGATCCTCCTCCATCAATCTCATAGGTAGTATTAAAGTAAACTGACTATAATAAACTCGATCGTTACAACAAGTTTAGTTTGGTTTAGTTGTTGTGAACGAGCATGCATGACGCGCATTATTGCCGACATTCGGAATCACTTGTGCCCATAATTCGTGTCTCCAAATTCAGGCAAAGTATCAAGGCCCCCCATTTGTTTGTTTGTTTTTTTACGAAACGCAATCGTGCGTCAGTTTTGTTTACATCAATACTCAAGTGGGTGACGTCGTGTGTGTACATTTTATGTGCTTCTCTCGGGTAATTTGATGCGGAAAAACCGCAGGTGCCGACAATTAAACTGATTGATCGCTCTCAGCTACTGGCACAGTGCACACTTGGTAAATAAATGCCCCATTCCGGTGGGAAAAATTGAAAAAAAAAGAAAAAAAAAACATTTGTTTGCTTTGGCTACGTGATAAAAGATCCGTTTCTTTTGCGTCACCATCCCCTCGTCGGCCATTTTATATCGATCCACAGAGTATAATGACGACGACTCATCAATCATGATTAACAGGTAACGCTTGATGAGGAAGACGCATGATCCAGCCACGGCTGGTCAAAGTGGGAATTGAGGAATAAGGTCTGTTGCGGGCGGTGATTACACATGGAGATCGTAAAATACGTGCGACACCAACCTCCACACGTTCATTTGTTTTTTCGGCAGGCCATCGGCTTGTTGATTACAACGATAAATCAACTTGGGAATGTGGCGTATGAGAAGAGGCGACACCAGTGTCTGAGAGTAAGAAATGTGAAGTTATAGGGAGGTATTCAGAGTGGGAAACACAGATAGAGAGAAGATTTGGATCGAATTTACGTCAAAAACCACGCCCAGGACTGCTTTCAGACTATTTCGTTGGTGGCCAGTTGGTTTATCATAACAGAAAGCTATCGTTCTCTTCATCTTACAAAAATAAAACATACTAATTATTCGAAAATATCACATACGGAAGATGCATTCGCTTGTTCTACTCACCACTATCAATGGTAGAGGAGTATTGCCTTGGCCTCAGCCATAAAATGAATTTCATAAATACGTAGATTCTATGCCGTCCTGACATTATTTACTGGGATCGTATCGTAAAGGAACCGATAGAAATTAGCACAATACATGGAAGAGCATAATTAACCACAACATACGAAAAAAACACCAGTAGTGAATCAACCTATCAGGGCCCACTTGAACTTCACTCTAGGGTATACATACCGACAAGATGTTAGTTCCATATTCTACCCCTGAAGACAATGGCGGACTGAGCATTGGAAACGGTAAGACAAACTACCCAAAAATCCCACCCGGTGGGAAACCCGAGAACTATTCCTGCAGATCTCTAGCCGGGAAAAAAATTAAATTCCACATACTAGTTACAATTTCCTTAGAGATTCCGTTGTCATCAGAGGTAGTTTTGAATTGCTTTCTCAGAACTTTACCAATATATTTAATAAAAACGTTATGTTTTTAAATGCAAATTGACATATTTAGAGAAATATTCATTTATTGTTGTTTTTGTATCTACGTTGTGTTGTAATATTTGAAAGCGAAACTTATGTACGTTGGGTTCTCGGGAATCTTATGGATTTCCTGTAATCATATGTCTTTTTTTTTTGTTTTACGTTGGATAAAAAACAAAGGCTAACGTTATTCTCCGATTCGATTGTACGACATAATGATAAAAAATGTTTTAAATCAGTTTAAAATTACCGGTGTTATATCATTGACTTGGTTTTGTTTAAAAATATTTTCTTTGGCCACGGTCAAACACCATTTCTATGCTGTCAGTTGTCAACAGAATCTGCCCTGTTCGATTTTTAAAGAACCTCTGCATCATATTGAGAAAAAAATACTATCTGTAGTATAGCGATTGCAAAAATCGAATTTCAACCTATTCCTCAATTTAATCTAGATGAAGAGTTTGAATTCTATTATGAATTTCCCTACATACAGGAAATAAAATAGATTACTGACTTTGAAATGCGTGGCTCTTGTTCTCGGACAGCTTATTAGAGTGAAGTTTTAAATATCGTTAATTTAATGGCTTTGATTTGTGTAGTTGAAATGATTACAACAAGAAAAAAGTACGTGGAAATAGATTTAAAAGTAAAAATGTTTGGAATTGATAGAAAATAAATTTTAATTGTTGTCTTTTTCGATGTCATTTCCATGAATAGCCATTATTGAAGTTGAGCTATAAGTAGGCATCATTACGTATTAATATGCTCTCATTGAAAAAAAAACTGCGTCACTCAGCTGCATTCTCGCCAATTCTGAGACTAATGAATTCATTATGTCGATCTCACGTATGTACAAAATGAAATTAGTCGTAATTGACACGATGCCTGTCGAATAAATTAAATTCAATGCTGTAGCTGCCCTGGATTTGAATTTTAATGATGGATGATTGTAGGTGTTCTCATTTTTTTCGGCTGCCTCATCATGTCATCCATTCATGAATGAAACGGCTTTAATTCCATGTCGTTCATATAAACTGAGCTGGTGATTTCCTCAAAGCTTGTTTTCGACATCTTGGGACACACAGCTATCAAAATGAATCATTTGCTTGCTACAGTTTGCGTTACACGATTCTGTACAAAATTCCTTCTGATTTAAACTGAAGGTTAGTTTGAATAGGTGAGGGTAGAGCCTAAACTCAGACTAAGCTGCAAGAATTAAATTTACATGGGTGCCAGTTCCTTCCCCTGTGTCACCTCACACTTTGAAGTTTTTTTGCTAGGGGTGTCCATAGGCTTTGAAGGAGTCACTAAAGATGCTAATAAAATGTATACATGCATAGGTACTACGATAAAAAGTAATGATTTACAAACCATGAAATAATATTCAAATCTCCATAATGTAAAACCAATTGTGAGATCCTCAATTTTTTCACTTTTTTCTGAGCTATGGAAAATAGATATCAGAGAATATTCAGTTTGCATCGTAACCTTCATTGTTTTTAACAAAAACTATCTTAATTCTAACTTAAAAGAAATTTTGGAAATATTCTTTATCTAATAATAAATTGATACCACGCCTACATTGTTGCACATGTGTGTAATGGTGAGACTAAATATAATTTTTTATGTCATAGGAAGCCATGTTATTGGTTTTAGAAAATAGTAATTACGTTCAAAATATCACCGTTAACAGTGCAATGCAATTTTATCAAAAATTACATCGAAATTGCCTATTATTCATATGGCCGGAAGCTCTCAACTATATCCGTAAGGCGACCTAATAATTTGGATAGGTACGTTTACATTTTAATCCCCTTCGAAAATACTATTATATACTAAAAGTATTCACTGAAAACATCAAATTAAATGCCGGGACCCTGTGGACAGAACCCATAGCGCGCTGCACCGGTTCCATTCGCTATTCTGTGAAATTACAAATAGGAGTCCCCAGTGGAGGAAATTAAAATGAATTCATTTCTTTGTAATAAACATAATATATTTCAAACTACAGTAAATACATGATAGTTCATGGAAGTTTTCAATAGCATTTTTGAGAAGGCATTATATGCGCCCAGTGTAAATCGTAGTTCTGGAAAAGGGCGATGGAGTAGTAAAATAAAATTTAATGAGTATGTAAGGTAAAATCTAAGCTAATTCTCCATATTAACCCCATCGATTTTAATTTGACATTTCATTTGATAATTTCAGTGAATACGTTTTAGCACATGACAGTATTTTGGAAGGGGATGAAAATTTAGACGTTATTTTTATCCTATCCAAATTATTATTAGGTAGTTTTACGGTTATAATAGAGAGATTCCAACCTTATATGAATAACAGGAAATTTCGATGTAATTTTGATAAAATTGCGTTTCGCTATTAATGGTGATATTTTGCACGTAATTACTATTTTCTAAAACCAATAATATGGTTTCCTATGGCATAAAAATTTATTTTTACTCTCGCGATAACACACATATGCAACTGTGTAGGTGCGGTACCAATTTATTGTTAGCTAAAGAATATTTCCAAAATTTTCTTTTAAGTAAGAATTAAGATTAGATTAAGTTATAATTAAGAATTAAGATTTTTGTAAAAAAAACAATGAAGGTTACGATGCAAATTGAATATTCTCTGATATCTATTTTCTATAGCTCAGAAAAAGTGAGAAAATAGAGGATTTCACAATTGGTAATACAATATTGAGATGCAGTTGTGGATAGTATTTCATGGTTTGAATATCATTAGTACCTACATATACATTTTATAAGCATCTTAATTGACTCCTCAATATCCAAAGTAATGCTTATTCTTTCATTATCTCTGTTTAATAACCAATTTTTTGAATTTTTTGTGCAAATTCACTACTCTGTCAAAATTTTCTATTTAAAGTAACTTATATTTTGTTGTATTGTACTCTACAGATCGGAGAATAAAAATGAGGATTCCACTCGTGACTATGACTCAAGGACTCAGATGCTGTTAAGAAGGCACAGGGTCAAATACTTTACCACTACGAAGAACATTTCATCGGCGCAGGGATACAACCCCGATCGACGATAAATTTTTTAGCTGACACGTAAGTTAAACTATGTTTTTATCTTCTATTGCTCTCTCCTCTAAGGATTTTCTCAATTTATTTTTTTACGCTAAAGATGTTGAAGGGCTGTATGGAAGTATTTAGATGTAACCAGGAAAAAATCGAGCTGGGTGATTAGTGAAAGGTGTCAATTTTAGGGGGATCTATCCGAAGGAAGTAAACAGGGGACGATTGCGTTGGATAACAACTTCACTTTGATGTAAAACTCACCGTTAGCATCATATCTTTGTTCTCGACGAATTAACTGCTTTTAACTTTCATGTTCATGTGTAATATTTCTAACCCTGCCGCGTGAACGGCGGTGAAATATACAAGAATTGCCATGAGAAAAAATTCCCCTGGACCGGGAATCGAACCACAGACCTTTGGCTTTCTGGGCCAATGCGCAGACCATTACGCTATTTTTAATTTTTGAGGGAATTAAAGAACCAGGGTAGCGTAGTGGTCTGCGCATTGGCCCGGAAAGCCAAAGGTCCGTGGTTCGATTCCCGGTCCAGGGGAATTTTTTCTCATGGCAATAGGGAAGTGCACTAATTTTTTTTTATTGCTGAATTTGAAAGTTAAGCCTAAAAAAGAAACATTAGTATAGTCACTTTTATTTCCTGCATCTGGGGTATGCACTTTAAAACGTTTTGAAAGTCGGAAAATTTCATGTTGCGCTGAAACACAGTGCCTCCATCTTGATTGAGATGTGACGTCACAAGGCAGTAGTCACCAGTGGAGTATCGCTGTATTCCGTCGCCTTCTTTAGCGCGGCGAGAGTTTCCGGGAATCGGTGGAGTTTGCTTCCTAAAAATGTCGTCTAGTACCAAAAACATGTATTCAAAATAGAAATATAAATGATTTTTTGTTCCAAATTTCATCTCGACGTCGAAACAAAAGCCTGGAGAAGATATTCATTCCCGTGCCTTAAGCACAAGCTATACGGAATAAATGGTTCAAGGCTGCTCCTGACTCTTACCTATCGATGATATCATGTTTTGAAGATCATTTGAATGTATTGTAAGATCAAATTGATATTTATATTATAATAATTTACTTAAAAGGTACCTTAGTCACATCAGAAAGTGTGTTCAGTCAAAATATAGCATCTTCCGCGTAGACCTACGTAATTTATAAACTGAAAGTAGTTTGGTTAAAGAATTATGGCGCGACTGTTATTTTACACGACCTGTCCTCCTTTTTCAAAAATTCAGTGACCACAAATACATCAAAGTTTGGTAAACCATTTATAAATCGTTGGAATTTTCCTTCTCCCAACCAAGATTATCTTTTCTTGAACCCATCCTGGACAGCGAACCATTGCAACAACCAGCCAGCACGGAAATACGGCTAACATCCCATGATTCTAGTTGCGAAGGGCGAACGTTCCGGCTGGCGTGAATACATACGCAACGAATAAGTCCTGCAGCAAACGTCTGAAATAGGTTTATTAGTTTGACTCGGTTCTTACAAAAAAAGTTTTGGCATGGTAAACGGTATTATGCCAAAATATACCCAGCGAAAAATAAATACCATCATTTATTTATTAAAGATTCAATGTGCTATTCGTACTACTCTTTCCAAACTTGAAGTTGACACGTAAATGAATATTAATATATTACGCAATTATGAAGTCATTTACTCAAAAGAGAAGCAGCCACATATATATTCTGAAGATATTTTATGACATCAAAAAACGGATACCCTCAAATTCTGTAATTTTTCTATGCAATAATAGTGGTAGAACTAAACGGCGTAGAAGCTGCCTTCTGTTACTGCCTTGTGACGTCACGGCCAATATTCAACATGGACACCCGTTTTAGCGGTCTTTGAATTTTTCCATATTTCGGACGGTCATCTCGAATCAAGTATTCACTATTAGGATTTAAACTGTGGTTTTACGACATTATGTTATTCTGAACTCTAATTTAAAAATGTGTTTGGTGCATTTGAAACACTAGTGTACTTCCCTATTCTTGTATATTTCATGTTCATGTTGAAATTTTTAGAGTTTATAGACTAGTACTCTGTCAGTATTTGCTAGTAATTAAACTGTGGAACTTTTTACCTCTGAAGCAGTACTTAGGTGAAATTTTCAAAGTTGAGAAACACGAAAGATTGACAAGGATCTACTTTGCACATTCTGTTAACCTCCTCGGTCTAGGCGCATTGGGTAAAATGCATCGGCGTTGGAATTTTTTCACCGCTTGGCTATGTGAAATGTCGTTTCTGCAACTATTTCAGTGCGTCCTGACAGATTCCAGCATCATACATACCATACATCATACATACGCATAACCACAGGAATCGCTAATGTTGTTTGTTAACTTCTAAGTAACCAGAAATACCGTAGATACCGTAGTGGTACATGTTAACATACCTACGACGGACTACTAGGGTGAAGAAGTTTAAGGCGTCTATGAAGATATCACAGCAGTAATTAAACAGGTAAGAGGTGAATAAAACCTTATAATTTTAGGTTGGAATCAAGGAGAAGGCTTTGGGTGTGTCAATTAAAACGGAGAAAAATTAGTATGCTACTATTCGCTGACGATATAGCAGTCATAGCCGAGAGAGAGAAGAATTTTAAGAAGACTTTGACAAATAAAGAAAGGAATATGGTCAGATATCAGTTGAAAATCAACAAAAGGAAGACTAAGATATTAGTATGCAGCAAAAGAGGGGAGGCTAGGACAAACATTAAGCTAAGAAATCAAAAGCTAGAAGAGGTGAAAGCGTTTTCTTACCTGGGAAGCCGAATTACCAACGATGGACGAAGCAAGAAAGAAATAGTCAGTAGATATATTTAACTTTATTAGTAGATACTTTAACGCTTTAACCCTTAATATTTACACATTTTTTGTAAAAGGGATTTAAAAAATCACGTAAAAAGATTTTTGAAATGGCAGTAATGCGTTCTCCTAATTGCTATATTGCATCATATTGCCTAATTGCATCATATTTTCACAAATAAGCAACCCATTCGTCACGATATGATCACGTGTAGTAGAGCGTCAATTAGAAATTAAACATAAAAACTTGATCGCGTCCTAACCGCGCCACTGAAGTCGTCGCGAGTTTCCTGACAAGAAGATCTCTGTGGGCCTTGTAACAAGTTCAAGGCTGCATTGCTCTTCCGTGAGCTCGGGGGAAAAACTTCCCCGTTTGAAAACGACAAAAGAGACCTCTTCTGCGAACTCTACGCTACGGTGAAACCATAAAAAGAAAAGACGGCTGATTGAAGGAGTGGGAGAACAAAGAGGGGAGTTGTGGAGTTAACTGTGTGATGGCTTGGATTGGAAAGAGCTCTGTGGCCACGTGAAATGGGTGGGATGAGCTAAGGGTACGCAGTCTTTTTCTGCTGAGGAGTCCGGGAAAATCAGAGGTTAGGGCGAAGATAAAAGGTAGCGTGGGCGATGATGAGACAAACAGACTTGGTTTCGAGGGTGTGGTAGTAGTAAAACTACAGCTCTTAACGCTAGATGGACGAGATGATCATTTTGACACACTAGCCATGATCTAAAACAAATGTAATAAATTATTACTAACAATTCATTTTCCATCCTTTTCCTCTGAATTTTCGAGGCCATGTGTATACCTGCCCAGACTATGCTGTTGTATGAAGAAAATTTCATTTTTCTTCGTTGAAAGTTTTGAAATAACTGTTATGTCTAGAAAGACGGTTATGGGCTGTTCTTTTCTCTAACTAGTCTTTAACTTTAATCTCTCATTGAGGTCATATTTCTCTTTGTTTTCTTTTTGTACATACGCGCGATAATTATTTACAGATCAAATAACAATTCAGAAAACAGATTGATCAATACCCATTTCAATGTTACCCTTTGATACATATGGGCTTAGACTAATTTTTGGGTTACCTAAATGATAATTATAATTTTTCATTATTATATATTTTTTCTTGGGTTCAGCTAAAAATTGCTTTCGTCACATAAATACTTATGGTATCAAATAATTCCTCTATCCTGAACTCAGTAATTATGCATCGCGAAATTATGCCAAAAGAATTGGAGAAATTAATGACAGAAGTGTGCATGAAGCTAAAAAAAACTTGCTTGCAGCTGAACAACTTAATATGTCAAAACGACCCATGTATGTCCTTGTAGGTTGTGTGAAACCACCATCCTAGTGCTAAACCAACAGGGATACTCTCAAAAATGTTTTCCCCATCGACGGCTGATGAGTTTTTGGTATATATCGTCCGTGCATTCTCGCGTGCGCTCCAGCAATTCACCGTTTTACACGACGCAATTTTGACTACACCTTCGTACTCACGTGAGATTGTGCAGTTACGTGCCCCGTGTAAAACGGCCTTCTTACTGTCCCTGCAAAAATTCGATATCCCCAAGTTCAAGGTACAAGTATCTCGCCTACTGCTTTATCGGTTATGATGAAATTTGAAAATAAACTGGAAATGAAATAAAATTTATATTACTTTCCGACTCTCATCATAATCCGAGGAGAAGTTCTCGAAAAAATAGCGTTCGGAGTTTCCGAGAGGCGAAATCCCCCTCTTTCTAACATATTATTCCAGATTTAAAAAAATTGTTGATGTAGGAATGAGTTGCTGCTGATATTGAGAAACGCATGCATTAATTTATTTTCATCTCCAGATTATTTCATTATAATCGATGCAGTGGCTACCGAAATACAGTACTCCAAACTCAAGTACCTCGATTTTTTTTAATTATAGTAGATTTCCTAGCAACGGCAGAAATTTAAAAAAGTTACTCGAGCGAATTTTCAAAAATTGTCTCTTAAAATCTAATTTATCGACTTACTTACACTCAAATGCCATTTCAAGCTCACTTATAACCACTCCAAGAATGGTGTTCGTTCAGCTTGTTTGCGAAGAGTAACGTAGTGAAGAGGTTATTTGTTTATCCTTCATACAGGGAATAGAGTTTGGAGTGTGTACTTGTTGTTTGCACAGTATTAAAGATATTGAATGCTAATTTTATTTTTTCTATCCAAGAGAGAAATTTCATTTTTTTATAATTATATTAGGCTATTTTTTAGATATAAACCGACATGGTTCATTTAATAAATCGAGTTCTCTTGTCTTGACGTCAATTTTTAACGTTGATTACGTTGCGATACATTTTTATACTTTTATCGGGGATTTTTTTTTCAGTGAATATCATTTTTTTGAGTGGAAAATGATATTTTCTCAATGAATATGATTTTTAGTGGAAAATATTATTCTTTAAAATTAGCCCTGATTAAGGTTTTTATCCGAAATGTTGGGCACAAAATATTGCATTCAATTCATAAAGACCTACAATCCAAGACACAAAAAAATGTATGAACACATTATCATGGTGAATCCTGTGGCACGACCTTTTTAAGCTTTTCATCTTCTAAATTTAAACAATCAAAGAATCCAAAAACGTTTTTCAAGACTTTATTAAATGCTTGGAAAAATGTCAAGAGGCTTAGCGACGATGGTTTGCAGTAAATGTGGTGATAACATTACTTACGTGAAATAGCTTCTTCGAAGCCAAAAATTGATGCCGGTGTCCTTCGAATGAAGGAGGCGTAGCATATTCATCCTTCCCGTCAGCCACCAAAACTTGTTCCGGCGCCAATTACGCTGTCGGAAATCCGAGAATGCGGCCCCTGAAACAACTTCGTGGTCTTCCCGGAGGAAATTAGATTGACGAGGCATTAAACACGTTTCGCAATCATTTTCGCGGGCTCAAATTGTATCCCAGGAAAAGCGTTGGCGTAATACTTACGAAAGAGATCAGCTCTTAAAGTCTACATCACAAATTGATCTCAGAGATGAGCCCGTTTAAATAAATCTTATATTTTATCAAGAAATTCTAAAAATAAATTTCAACATTTCAAAAGCATCTACCGTTTTCCTGGTTCAGAAAGATAATGCTAGCCCGATAACAGCACATTCTTGGAGAATAAACTCAATTAATGTTTATGATAAAAAATTTACAAACATAAAATATAATTTTATAGCTTATAGCAATGTGATGCAACTGATGAAAAAAATCAAAACATAATTCAAAGGGTTTCTGGAGTATACAATGATTGTTACCGATTTCGCATTGATATTTCCATTAGAAGTCATCGATAACATGGTAACAAAAAATATCCAAACTACTCAGCTTCAACTAAGTTACCGTGCGAAATAAGTTATATTAGTGTACAATTTTGCGAAATGGAGAAATTTATGCATTAAAACACTGGGTAATGTTTCTGTAGATATGTAAATGAAAGTGATAATCTCCATTAGCTAAAGGGAAATTAGCATTTTTTTCGCAATAAATTAAACTCTACCATGGACTTGAACAAGATTTTAAGTACTTGTAGGTAAATATTCTCAGCTGCGTGCCGCATCTTAGTTATTTGAAATAAACGCATCCAAATATTTATAAAAACTTATCAACAGTTTATTCATACTTATTTCTAAATTTTGTAAAACTTAATATCTGTATGCTTACATTGTTAATACTCCTTTTGGACATTCTAAGAGATGCTTCGGTTTAAGGTTTCAACAATCGTAATCTGGTCCAAATTATCCTTTTTACTATTACTCCTATAGAATAAGAAGTATTTTTTCTTGAAATTCATAAAAATTGTACTTCTGGCCTAAAGTGATTGACAAAATGTTTGTAAATGATAAAATAGGTCAGCATGATACGATGATCTTTCTATATACACCAAGGATGGGACTCGAAATGAGAAAATAATATGACCTAGCAAGTACTCAAACCTGGATGTGTTGATTGCTGATCAGGTCTGCTACCTTTACACTTATACGAACCAGGTTTTTTATGTAGATTTTCATCCTTAGTCTAGATAACTTTGCACCTGTGCGCTTGAATGCGGAAAAATATTCTTGTTTCACGCAGTGCTTTGCAATTTTTCTTATTCCGAATATATGTAGGACGAAGAGGTTTATCTAGCATTGTTGAGAGAATTTACTTCCCCTGACGCTGAAACGAATTACATCCCGGAAAAATTATTGCTCTTTATTCTGTCAGACATCATTTCAAGCAAATAACCAGACGAGTTGAACTATGATAGATGGGGTTTTCGCTGATTTTCTTAATTGAAATCCTAGCGGTCCCTCGTCCTATTTCGCTTTGGGGAGACTACGGGCAGTTTGAACTAATTTAGGAGTCGGGATGATGAAAATACGAGCCTCAGCCACTCCTGGTAGGTAACAGGAAAAGACGTCACGGAAATGAGTGCGAATTATTAAGAAACTGAATCCTTGAGGCACTGCGAATAAATCCAATAAAGGTTACATAGCTGTCCCACAAGTCAAAGCATCTGAGGAACGTAATTCTTCAGGAACGTCAAGGGGGCTCAACGTAGTAATTATTGATTGTTTTAAAGTCTTCGCTTTCCTTTGGAAGATAAGCTAAAGGTAGAGAAAAATGTAAGAGAAAGCAATTTACGGAAGATATGTTGATTGAATTATGTCAGCCGAGCGTTGGAGAGTAAAGAACGAAGAAATTCAGAGATCATGGAGTGCTTACTAAAAAGAAGTTTTACTAAATAGAAATGTCTATATCTAATGGCTTCAAGCGTCAGCTCGTAGGATTTGATTAAATTCATTTGTTCGTGCTTAATGTAGTTCCTTACAACTTCATTTATTTTCCCTAAGCGTTATGCCGACTAGAGACATCAATGGTATCTTTTTGGCAGCTGTGGCAAGATAATCAGTCCTTATAACAAACAGAAATCACTTATGGGATTGTATATATTCTTCTGGAAGACCGTAAAGTCATGCGCCAGAACTAATACGAATTATCAGTTATGCATTTTATCAAATACATCAACCTCATAGGACATTCAAATTTCCAAAATCATTTCCGCTTGTTCTCAATTCAGACTAACCCATCATTTAGGTGTTGAATTGATTTTAGCCCTGATGATGAGCGCCGAGATGGAGCTTGAAACGTTGGCCGTTATGAAAGAATTAACCCAGTGGTAATCCCGAGAACAGTCTCATAATTAGCCTGGAAAGCATCAAATCATATTTGACTCATCATTTCATTTTCCGCAGGTATAACGCAAATAACATGTTAATTGCATTATTTAATTTTTTAATTCATTTTTATCAATTTTTTAATAATGTATTTTATATTTGTTTCAGTGACTACACACAGTACGGCATAAATTGTTTTTTTTTAATACTGTTTATCTAAACAAAGAGAGATGTGTAGCCTTCAGCACCTTTTGGTGATGCCTCAAGTAGAGGGACCCCATGGAGAAGTTAACAAGGATACATTATTACTGCTGAATTGGGATTATTGTGCTTGAATACTTTATGGGGTATTACTTTTTTATTTTAAATCCTTATTGGACGAGCAATCTAAAGTAAATACAACCTCGGCGTAAAGTAGACATATTTCAGCAACGTATTTAAGTAATGCCAAGAAGAATTATCCATTTTATGCGCACCCATGAATTTTCGATTCTTTCCTCGGAACTTATTCGTTCAGAACGGATTAAATCGTTTGTAAACGCATCAGAGCAGTGTAAAATTAATGATTTCTCACCTACGACACTTAATTTCCGAGATGTGTCCATTAAATCCCAGGTAGGGACAAATTAACTTGAGGACACTTGTGTTCAATTTTCAACAGTAGAAAGGGAGCTATAATCATCCCCACCTGAAAAAATAACGTAAATGGAAAATACTTTTACACGTAGGGGTGTATTATCAGCACCTAAGAAAAATTCTATTTATTTTATAACGCCGTTTACGCATCAATGGACGTAATCTGTGAATGAAAAATGCCTTTCACAGAATATGCGATCATGGTCTCTCTTGAATCACATTTTCCTCCTCACTTTTGCCCTATTTAACTAGCCTACAATGTTGTGTGTCATTTTAAAGACCGTAGAAACCTTCTTTTAGTAACATTTTTCCGAATTGTATTTTTTCAGGACCAGGTAATTTTCACTTAGCGATTCCACTCCAACGTTTTTGAAGCTCATATTCCATCCATTTAAATTACTTTCTTTTAAAAAGATGTCGGGAGTCTCGCTTAGGTGCCATGTCCATTCATGCAAAGTAGAAATTTTTGCAAAAACACATATATTAAGCAGTACTCAGCAGCGGCTCTTGGGATTTCATTTCGTTTCAGCTCCCGCTAGTTTTGCATTTCACGCTTATTTCACGTACTCTGAAAAACTTATTACTTCTACCTTTGCATTATCAACACTATTTAATTTAAATTTTAGGTTTTTATTACCAGAGAGTAAATGTAACTCAGTTACCGGTAACGATTACATTTCCGTTATTTTTTACTTGTAACCGTTACATTTGAAAAAATGTAACCGTTACTTGTCATTTACTAATTGCTCTCTGAAAGTAACAGTTATTTTCCCATTTGGACTGCACCAACTAGAGTATTCCAAGAACATTGTGTGAAATGGTGCGTTACGGGCATAGGAATAAATATTATACGTATTCCTACTCGGGTAACTCGGCCAAAGTTACAATCAAATTCAATTTGTTAAACTTTTATTTCGAGGAAACATTCAATAGATCCTCCCCCATCAATCTCATAAGTAGTGTTAGGGTCCCCGCACGCTGGAAACTTTTTCAAAGCAAGTATTTAGTTGCAAAAAACCCACTTGGTCTATTCCTGCCGGTAACAATTTACTCACCCTCGGAATAGGTCCGAACGCAATTACTTAGTTGCGGCACCTAAAAAGTCGCCCGTACGCGAGGCCACAGTCAATGCCGTGTGTTTCATAGGAACTTCGTCACAGCAACTAAATACATAGTTGCTTTATAAAAGTTGTCACTGCGAGGAAGCCCTTAATTATATTTTGCGAATCTGTAACCGTACTTGTAACGGTTACTCGTTACTTTTTGACATTGTAACTAGTACTGGTAAATGATTACAATTTTTTAAAGCTACTGCAACTGGGTGCGAGTACTTTTTTTGGTACTCCACCTATCCCTTTGCCTTACATGTATGAATATACAATAATATCCATCGTCCCCTCATTTCTAAAGCATTCGTCAAAAGTCAACCTTGATTTAAAAATATTAAGATTTTGATGCCTAGTTGAAGTCAGCGGCACCATTCTTTTCCTTTCTTTATTTCAGCAATTAAATAAAAGATATAATTTCTATAAGTCGGTAGGATTAGAATTGCCGAAAAAATGAAATATTCGTGCAATTAGCGAACTATTTCGATAATATAGAATATTCTATTTATTTAGCGTTTCAGCGCTGCACCTAAGTTGAATTTAATTTCGTGGATTATCCATATAAAAAAACACTGTCATCATTCATTTAATAAATTTTCATTTAATCAGATTTTACACTCATAAAGCTTCATTTTACATGCCTTTTGTATTAGCAGAAAATAAATTTTTTAATTAACAACCGGCTTTTATCAAGGATACGGAATGCTCCAAGTTCTCAACGTAGTGAGAGTCCATCTGCGTTGAACTGAAGTTTTTGGATTGTCAGTATAAAAAACATTTTTGCAAAGAATTTTTAAATATATATTCATTCTTTCAGAATACTATTGAGATAAAATTAGAAACCTCTCACGTATCAACTGATTAAATTACGTACGAGAGGATTTTCGATTAGAGTAAAGCAAAAAATCATATTTTACGCGCAAAAATACTCATTTTATATGCCTCTGTCTTAGCAGAAAATATAATATTTATTTAACTAACGAACTTTATTTAGGCTCCATTTTTTTCAAAGTGGCGAAAGTGAACCTGCGTAAAATCGAAGGATACGGGTTTGTTTGTATTAAAAAAAATATTATTTAAGAATTTTGAAATACAATCGTTCCTTCAAAGTATTATGGAGATATAATTAAAAACCCTCTCACGCGTCAATTCATTTACTTACATACGAGAGGATTTTCGATGAGAGAAAGGCACAAAATCATATTTTACGCGCAAAAGAGCTTCATTTTACATGCCTTTGTCGTCACGACAGCCTTTTTATTGGATTGAACGTTCTTCCTTGCCAGGAAGAAGACACCATCAGTGGAGATAATCGCGTAAAATAATTATTGGCCCACGCTAGCGCAGGATTTAATTTCCTCTGATGGCGTTACTCTTCCACAGACTGGGTTATCTCCTGCAGGCTTGTTTTCAGGGTTAGTGAAGAAAAAAGAGAATTTTGAAATGCTTCGTCGTCCTGTCTCGGAGTTGAATAACGGGGAGAGCAAATCCTAAGCATATTACATTTATTAAAGTGTTTTGATTAACTGTATTTGTCCAATTTATTTTTTTATTTTTGTTTTGTATATCTTCATTACCAAAAACAGCTCATTTAAGGCCTTTAATATCGGGAGAAATAACATTTATCAAAAACTATCACGTACATCCGTACCCTGGGTAGAGACAACCTACCCAGGCGGGACTCGAACCCGCGTCATTCGGTTTGGCAGGCGAGGACTTTACCCCGATGCCGGCAACTAAGCAATCGGGGGTTTCTTTGGCCCTGGGGTTTTTTTAAGCCCAAACTTAGAAAAAATACAATGTACGCTGGTAACCAGAGAACTTTTTATTGTTTTTTTTGTTTTCATTCGCTCAATAAGTCTTTTGATTAGACTTGGCAACGCCCGCCTCTCTCTCCCCCTATCCCACATCCCTAGTGCCGTAGGTCTCACCACCTATCGCAATGTCGCTCGAAACATTGCGTGCTTGCACAACTGGGCCAGTTGCGATGATATTTGAAAACGATCATAATAATCAGTGAGAATAACTCCTATAAAACTTGTATCATCTTTTTGGAAATTCACGGGGTACACTTACATCAGCTATAAAGAAAGCCTGTTAATAAAATATATGTATATTTTACAAACTCCCCTTACACTTGCAGATATATTTCAGTAATTTATGATATTATATAATCAAATATGCGTCGCAATATCGTACTCAATAAGTCCGAGCCTATTTGAGAGAACAATTTGAGTCGCAAAGATATTTGAGAAGGATTATAGTGGATAAGGATGAGAGTACCGTGCGCCTATGACTTCAACGCCATTCCCCTCTCGTTTCGTTTTGATTCAGCTCCTACTTCATCCCGTTTGCCCATCAATGTGGAGAGGAGGCGGCATTTCAGCGATGATTAAGTGGTCACACGGCCTACGCCACGCGGTCAAACCCAGCGTCTACGGGGCGAGATAATTCCCGCCGTCAAACGGCCGTTCAACGATGGAAATCTCGTTGCTAACCACCAAATAGCGACTTCCTCCGTTGAGTATTCACCGTAATTACATCCACATTAAGAGAACGCGTCACCATCCTCGACCAAGCGTATTTTTTTTCTTTTTTCGTAACGAATTTCTCCTATAAGACTTGTGTTGATGTCATCTTGGAAATTCACTGAGATTACAGAAACCACCTTTGTCAACTGCATAAAAATGGTGGTAAGCCTGTACATCAAATATATGTATAATTGTAAGTATTAACAGATTCATCTTACACGATAAGATATAGTTCGATCAATTGTTATATTATATGATCATATACGTATTATACGGATACAAAATATGCATGGATTTATATCTGCCTGAAATGACGAAATCCGGGACCACGTGATTTTTGACTGATTGCCTCAGTGCGATCAAATCGTTTCTTCACTTGCTGTAACATTGTATTGGAAAGTTTATTTCCATGATATTTAACAGTCAAAAAAATGAAGATATATCAAGATTTTAATAAAATCTATATATTAGTCTTTCACCGACTAACTTAATGTATCTGGGATTTTTTTTTAATGCTGAGGTGTATAAACCGAATTTGAGATTCAGGCCAATTTTCAGGAGAGTCTAATCTAACTACCCTACCAATGATAAGAAGATGATAATGACAGGCTTCCTAAGTGAGGGTACTTTCGATCTCGGGTCACCCTCTTGTTGAGCGACTAAGAGCGCACGTATTGAATTTAATTAATTATATTTTTTTTAATAGGATTGTGACGACAAATTCGAAAAATAAAATAATAAAACGTAAACTGTAAGTACTTATTTTTTTTCATTCAAATAAATTTCATTTCATGATGAACCAGTATTTAATCAGAGACCCAAACCCAGCGTCCAGTGGGGAGAAAATTCGCGTCGTCAAAACGCTCGCCTCTTGATGTAAATTCCGACGCTAATCACCGCATGCCGTCTTCTTGCTCGCTGAAATTTTGCTCTGATTGCAGCCGCATTTAAGAGGGTTTTGGCTTGGTCTGCACCAGGAATGGTCGGAGATATTGCGTCCGTTCTCTCGGCGAAATAATTCTCCATTAAATGGAGCGGAGAGAGCTGTGACGCAGTCCTTTACAGACCACCATCAACGCGACGATATCCTCGCGACTCCGTCATCATTTCAACCATCCCTAAATTCTATGATGATGAGGAGAGCCCGTTAAACGACTGAGGTATCCCTGGCATTCCATTGAAAGAGAGATTGGATGGCTTTCGACCCGTCCAAAAAATTCCTTTTAACCAGCGTCGGTTAAAGTACTAGAAAAAGTAATCGGGCTCAGTTACGTCGTAAAGGAAGTAATCGATTGCAAAGTACAGATTACTGATTTTAAAAGGAATCAGTAACATTAAATTTAAAATTACAATAAATTCTTGAACATTATCTGCGCTATATGCCACCAGGCAATTGTCGAATGGTGAACCCGTGTGATCCCCCCTAAATCCACCATTGCATAAGGTTGTTAATTATTTATTATTTCGCCTTTCAGTTAGCAATGTATGCTGCTTATAATTTGTATTCTGTGGTTTGATGTATGTTTTTCAAAGCGCTTTTACTTTTTCATTAAGGGAATCAATGATTCAAGGCATTTTATATTTCTGGGGTAAAAGTTGAAAAATTCATTTTGTTTTTTTTTTACAAAAACCGTGTGATAGGAAGGCCAGTTCTATTTCAATCAGAGAGAGTGATAACAATTGTAATTATTTTCCTCCAATTAATGGAGCCAGACATTTAAACTGAGGCAAGTTAGCGTTGGTCCACTTTAAACTCTTCTTAGCGTCGATAATCTTATCAACGTCTCGAGCCCACTTCGGTATCTCCTTTGTTCAAAGCTATGGGTGATAGAGGAAGGTGATAAAATTGACCCTGTTGAACGAGACCCCTCAAGGTCGAGCTGAGGTGAGTGTTATACTGCCGAAATTTACGACAGGTCGTCAATTCGCAAACGCACGGCATCCAATTTCTCTTCCCCCTCCCGCCCAACGAAACGATTCGTTTTACCTACGCTAAAGTCCAATACCGCGGGCATCGCTACCTCACAAGAGGTATTTTAATCTGCATTTACGACATTCCGCTCCAAAAATGAAATTTTTAGCCATATCTTTCGTATATGAGTGAATAACAGGATGTTTTGCTGACTTATTCGCGAGCCAATATCTAAGAGAGGATTTCCCAGTCGTCCACAAGATGTGTCGTCACTTACCTTAAAGATTGAGCTAACAATGAAATTGAAGAAAATATTAACTGGATATTCTTCGGCATTATTCTAATCCATCATAAATTCTGTATCTGGAGAAAATTTTGGGGAAAAGACCTAGTTAATGATTATATTTTGTTGAAATAGGGGCCAAATGACTTAATTTCCACCCGTGAAGCATCTGTAGGTGGTATTCCTTTAATAAGTTTGAATAATGACCTTACGAGGTGTGTTCAAAAAATATCGCAACTTTTGTGTTTTTTCAAAAATTATTTATTTATTCATGAATATCTATTTTGTCCCCTTCAAAGTAATCCCCATGAGATATTATACACTTGTGCCAACGGTTTTTCCAATCTACGAAGCACTTCAAAAAATCATTTTTTTAAATCTTGTTCAGCTCCTCCTTCGATGCCGTCTTTATCTCGTCAATCGTAGCGTAACGTCGTCCTTTCATGGGTCTCTTCAGTTTAGGGAACAAGAAAAAGTCACAGGGGGCCAGATCTGGGGAATACGGTGGCTGCGGCATCATTAGTGTGTTGTTTTTGGCCAAAACGTCGCGCACAAGCAACGATGTGTGAGCAGGGGCGTTATCGTGGTGCAAAAGCCAATTTTTGTTCTTCCACAAATCCGGGCGTTTCTGGCGGATTGCTTCGCGCAAATTGCGCATAACTTGCAGGTAATATTCCTTATTGACCGTTCTACCCTGTGGCAAGAACTCATAGATATTCATGAATAAATAAATAATTTTTGAAAAAACACAAAAGTCGCGATATTTTTTGAACACACCTCGTATGAGATGCTAGAGTGGTATATGTTACTCTAGCCGTAAAAATTGATCTCTTAGTCATGTAATAGGTCGAAAAATCCTGTAATATTTTATTAAAATATTAATTTGAAAAATTAAGACCAATTGAACGGGTGTGATAAATTCCCTAAAACCTGAGTACCGATCTGTTTGGAGGAATTGGCTCCATGAATTTCAATTTAACCATCCTCTATAACTTACAGACCAGCATGGATAAATGTCAATACGTGCAAAGATTTCTCCTCTACGGCAATATGATAATCCAGTGGCGTAACTAGGAATATGCTTTGGGAGAGGGGACCTCCCACCCTCCTCTCCCCCGTTTGGGAAAATTTTGTAAAAATGACATTCCGGCAAATGCATTTTATAACATAATTTTGGCACTTAAAATTTGGGTTTCATTAAAAGGTTACGTTAATATTTACTATATGTCAAAACTAGACAATAGTTTTGAATTTTATTTTTATTTCTCTGACGCTTTGGGGGGGATCTATCCCCTAAAGTTTGAATATTAGCTTATTAAATGAAACAATTGATTTTCCGTTGCGTGTAAAATCCATATCAAATCACCGGTAAAGGCTATTCGCACGCAAGCTTCACCCGAAGAAAATTCCTGACTACGTGTCTGCTATGAACCATGAAAAGATGACCGCGACATCAACATGAATATATACGCATATTCATGGGTAAAAGACTTCGATGAAAAATTGAAAAGGTGATAAACCAGCGGTCACACAGCGTTGCGGCATGGAAGGCAGCTCGTTTTCAGTCGGTTTTTGGAGGCGACCGATGGCTGCGGTCATTTTCTCCATTATAAACGAGTAGGGAGGGAAGAGAGGAGAGATACCCGGCGCCTACATTGGCCAACTCTCAACGAAAGGCGCTAAAGGGACCACGGTTTATTCAAATTACCTCAGGAGTTGGGACAAATTGCTTCCTATCGAATTTTTTGGAAAAAATCAATGCAATCTCGTAGCTTCATGTATGGCAAATTAATTAATTTTTGAGGACGCAAGATTGTTTTTCATCCAAGCTTCATCTTTAAATAAAGGCGAAGGCAAATTTTAAATCACTATAATTAGATCTTAAAAAAGTTATTTTTATTTCAGATTAGATAAATACAATTTAATCTATATCATGATTTTACTGGAATATAGTCGCAGTAGACAGTATCTCCGTTTTGAGGTCACCGACCCGAACATCACAGATGAAATACATAAATTAAATAATAGGTTTCGTGTGTTGTTACTGCAATCACATATATGCTAAATTATTTTCTGGCTTAATCCATGATTTGGAAAAACTTATATAAGCAAAGCTGTAGGATACATTAGTTACTGGACTTGTATTTGAACTAACAAAGAATTGGAAGTATTTTTTGACACGAACACGTTTATCTGTAATCTGCAGCAGTTAGGTTTTGTTTTACATGCGTTCGTTTTGAGCCACATAAATGAAAAGCGTGTAATCGTTTCTTAAAAGCACCTCAGAATATGTTCTGCACCAGTTTCAAATCATTTTTACGTTAATTGACCACTTGCATAAATATCATAAATCTTAATAGGGAAAAAGTGGAAACATTTTCTGTTTTACACGTATAATTTTAAAATTTTAATCATTAAATAACTTAATAATGAGTGTCAACCTTAATTTACAGAAAATATCCCCACAGCTATCAACTCAATCGATCTCTTTTGGGGAATACGTGGACGCAGAGAGAAAATATCCATGCGGAATGAACCTGGGAACTCCCTTGCGTTTTAACCATTGGAATGGAAAATAGCAAGCTGGCCAAACGATCCGGAGGGAAAAATACCATCAGCTTTCGTCGTTCACGAGCTCACGAAAGCAATCAAATATTGAATACCAGTTATTACGCAAATTAATTTTTATGGAATAAATATTCCTCTGCCAATGCAGCAGAGTTATAGAATTAATTGTATCAGGATCGTTCCCCATCAACTGAAATGAAGCCATTTTTTATTCTCGAGTCCCGCGTCATAATATATTTAATCAAAATATATTTTATTCGAGATTTAAAAAAACTGACGTTTGCTAATGATGAATGTCGTTTTCAATTAAATTTGAAGCTATTGATCGATTTAAGTCGATATGTATTACCGAAAGCGTTGCAATCGGAAACACAGAAAATAATACTTACCCAAAATCCTTGAGAGTAGTTTTATGGACCTAGATTACTGAAGTTATTAGAAACCACATCAATCTATGTCATCCGCATGGGTTATATCATGTTACGTAATATGTTTGACCAGCTGTAGCAAGGTTGTGATATTAATCTAGCCCTCAGACACCCGCAAACAGAATTCCTGCGAGATGTTCTAGGGAAAGGAAGTAGCCTCCATACTCCGAATGTGTGGATTTCACATGCTTCATGCTTAATCGTAGAGCCACAACACAGTGTAGAGTGTTAAATACCCTAAATCGCAATTCACTTAAAGAATTCGTTAGTTGGAAGGGAAAGATAATTTTTCCAAAAAAATATCTTCCCTATTCACACATTTTCTCTAATTTTTATAATGAGGAAACGCGAAAGTTGCAGCCCATTTTTCGCTAGAGTTAGAGTTGGTGACGTCATGAGAATTCTGGTTTATTTACATGCTCAGAGAGAACAGCTCATTTTAGAGCGAATAATCCTTCACAAGATTTAAAGCGACAAAGAACCACGCAAGGTCCATGAACAAGGAAAAGAAGTGGCTGAAATGGGATTGACGGCTCGATAAAAGCTAGTGACGCCATCAACTCATCTGAAAATGGGTTAAGAGTATACATTTTTCGTCGCGAATAGCTTGAAAAGTAGACGACAGATTGAGAAGCGGAAAAATATGGGGCTCACTATTTTTCAAACTCTATCACAATCAACAGTAAAAGGACGTAAGTGAACGAGACTGAAAGCGAGAATGCAACATTTTCATGAATAAAGCTACTTTCCACTATAGACGAAAGGTTTCGTTATTGAGTCTCTAGAGTAGATCCACAAGTGGATATTCGAATGATAACGCTCTCGGATACAACGTGCGATAAACCTTAGAGGCTTCAATTTTTTCAATTGGACACATATACTTCCCAAATGTCGAAACAAATCTCAGAATTCGAAAAAAGTTTGTTTTTTTCTGAGGCTGGACTCATGTCTCCGAATGCTAATAGCGGTGTAATTTTCAGTAATTTTCCTTCAGCGGACAAATTGTCGAGATAATTTTTGTTGACTCGAGTCTTGGAGACCTCTCAGGGTCTAAGACTAGTCTCCAATGAGACTATCATTCGAGACTATCATTCGCCTTGACCGGGATTCGAACCCGAATCCCTCGATTTCTCGCCGAGTGCTTTAGCCAGTTATTTAGTTTAGTTCAGCCAGTTTCGGCCGGAAGTCGAGGGATCCGGGAGACTAGTCTCAGTCTCCGAGTTTGTTTACTATTTGGAGATAAGTTTTGAAATCAGGTCTCCAGTTCATATCTCGAGATCTGTTCTTGATATCATAGATCTGGTCTCGTGATTTGGTCTCGAGATCTAGTCTCGCGATCTGGTATCTAGCTTTGGAATACAGTGAACCCGTAGCTAACAAACTATGGAAAAAAATCATGCTCTCGTTTGAGTCATTATTCGCATCACCACACCCACCTTATGTGTGAAAAATACGGATGAGAAATGGCAGGACGGAGTACTCATGAGAGTAGAAAGTCCCATTCTGAGAGAAAGATAAAAGTGGAGGTGCTATAAGCAAACAGCACATAATTGATTTGTGGCACTCCCACGAGGAGAGGGGAAAAACACTGCGTTGAGCAGATAATTTTTTAGCATTACGACGAGCCGCGAACTTTCGCCGAAATGGCGATTATAACTCTTTTTTCCCGCCAGGTGGAGCTCTAAAGACAGCGACCGTTTTTCAGCGGTGAAAAAAATAAATATTTACCTGTCACATCCATGGAATGGACGGAAAAATTAAAGGAAATGACAGAGGAGTTTTAAAAAAAAGTCGGATGTTAACGGTAATTTTTTTTAAGGCGGTAATATTTTTTTCCGTTCTCCTAAGTTTGCAGTCAACTCGGACCTTAAATTGTGATTTTTTTCCTCTCTGTCCACAGCGGTCATCTCGGATATTCAGTGTAATCACCTTTTACCATTAAATCCTTTCACTCCAAAATAAATTATCATGAAGGCGTCATTTCTATTAATTACACGTACGACCTTTAATAATTTACCGTGTATCATATAGGTAGGAGATAAAAATAATTAAATGAAGTTACGAAGGGAAATGGAAGAGATTTAGAAGTTTCTTTTGTATTCTTTTCTTTAATAAACGGAACAAAGCCGTAACAACGCGAGACTAAAAATGCCTAAAGGAACTCACAACATGATCCATTGAAGTATATTATTTCGTTTACATACTAGAGTTATTTGACTAATTTTATCGCACTGAAACTGATGAACATAACTACTGATACATTTGAAAAATATGTTGATTGACTGACAATTAAATCTCGCTTTAGCATACAGATTAAATATCAAACCTTATGCTTTCTTTTCCTAGAAATATTAAAATGCATAATTACATTTTTGGATGACCATAGGAAAGTATTTTTTGAGGAAAATTGGTTAAGAGTTCCCTAATCAGGAAATACAAATTCCAATATTTGTAATTATAAGTCTTCAACTTGAAAAAAATGCTGATTTTATTCTAACAAAAATGTCAATGTATCGAAGAATAATTATTTCTGTCTCAGAAACTGAATTTTAGAAAAATGGATATTCTATTCTCGAGTTCATGATTTTCATGCGCAATTTATTCTTACATCATAATGAATGCGTAAAATTGCGTTCACGGATGCTCGCAACCTTACAACGAGCATTTAAAGATACAAAAATTCATGCCAAAAAGGATGTACTCATCTGCTTTCTGTTTAATCACATGTCCAATCCAATATTCACAAGAATTTTCCCGGTGTCCTATATTTTATTTCAAACGCTTACAAATGTAACCCATCGGAAAATAAAGAAAAACAAGGTTACTCCTAATCATAAATGAAATTGCCAATAAACGCAAAATATCTTCTCAGTCCCAGAATTGCGGAAATTGCAACGTGTCATCGCTGTGATGAAGTACGGTCACCCACGCTAACTCTGTCGCGCGAAATAATCCCCTTAGTTCGCGTCAAAACGTAGAAAAAACCAACAAGAGACATCAATCGCGTTCAATCACGAGTAAAAAAAACCGCTCGATTTACGTCAACATTACCACCACATCCAATTGTTGGAATTTTCGGCTGCGAACGACAATGACGACAGTGAGCTGTCCAATTTTCATTAGAGGGAACGCCGACATTGACGAGGGTTTTTCGCGTGAATGTTTGAAAGGCCAGTGATTTCACGCAAAACACTTCCGCGAAGGAAGAGAATGACAGGAGGAGCTTTTTGGTTCTCTGCTTACGTTACAAGATTCAGATCCCGTACAATCTTATGACATGGAGGAGTGGATGATTTTTGGACGGAAAGGTTGAATTCTATGTGAGGCAGGAAGGTTAATAGAACTAAATATATTAAATTCAACGAGCAAACTAATAAACAGTTAACCAAATAGAAAAAAATAAATATACTACGTTTACAAAGAAAAAGCTACCTCTTAAAAGAGAGCCGAAGAATAATATATTTTGGTTTTAATGATCCCACGTCACTTCATCCTGGTTGCTATATTGCTAAATTCTTGTATATCAAGTTGATACTCTGTATCATAATATTATATGGTCGATTGCAGTTTCTTATTATAAGTAAAATGAAGAGCATCTAAGTTCTCCACAAATAGATGTTGCGTCTTTATCGCCCGGTAAAGTTACACATAGTCCATCGCTACAATATTCTACCAAATATGGTATTCCTCACAAATTGATAGGTAGATATGACCTGTATTAGCTTAAACTAATCATATTCATTACAAAAAATGTATTTCAATATTCTTGCCTCTTATTTTTCAGTAATTTACAATTAAATTCTTTTTCTTTTTTAATTCCATTTTTGAGAATAACATTGTAATAATCTTTATTGCCTTTACGTTTAAAATTAATGTAATCATATCCATTCATAGCTCAGACGAAGGTATAAAATGTACAGAAACGTTGGCGAAAAATTTTGCATTTAACTCTTAAAGACTCCAAGATATTAATCAACTTTAAAAATTGAGATCAAGAGAAAAAAAGAAGAAAAAATCAATTCCACGTTAAGTAAGATTATAAACACAAAAACAAACAGAAGTTAACGGTAAATGATTGATTAAATCCCCCATTCCACAAATATATTGACAATATAATGAAGCATGAACTATAACTCCCGCACGCATAAACAAAAGAGCCTTGAAAAAGAGCATGAATCAATACATGAAAAAGAAATTATAAAATCCTGTCGATAAAATTCCTATTATAAAATTAAGTTGATTTAATAGTAGAAAGAGCAATAATTGGCACCGAATCCAGACACAAACAGTGTTATACCACCAATTAATAATGAATAAGTTGTAAACCCAGTGTTTATAATTAATTCATTGAAACAATTTTTAAGAAAACCCCAGGCAGTGAATGGAGTAGAATAATGTACTAAAGAAGACGCAGGAATCGGAGCAGCTTCTCTACTGGTAATCAAGGAGAAAAGGGAATCTAGATGAGAGCATAGCTAAGAGAATTCCGCCTTTTACGCCAGGATCCAAGATAGCAAAATCCAAGGTCACATAATGGTACTGAATGACTAAAGACTACGGTAAAAATGCTGGATTTTGCTATTTTGAGTGAATATTATGCGGGGTTATCATCAAAGAATCGTGCGGTTTTGAACGTGGTTTAAATTGAAACAGAATTATTTAAAGTTTATGTATTGCAATTTTTCGAATTTTTCGTCTCGAATAGTTTTTTACATAATTAATATATATCAAGATATTCGCCCTTATTCGCTCGACAAGAGAGTAACCTGGCTTCGACATTAGCCTACTCCAAACGAAAGGCGCCAAGGGGACCTCGGCTTAACGTCCCACCCGACGGGCGGAGCGCTGACCTTAAAGTGCCCTCCTCAACGCGCTCAAGCAGGGCAGCCTCTGTAAAAAATCTGTCACCCTACCCCGACTATCTTCCAATGAATTACTGAAACCGCAGAAGAACCATCTAAAATTCATATTCATAATTCGCTACCATGAAGGGTATTGAGAGAGGTAGCCTGGTTGGGCAAGGCGCGTGGTCATTGATCCTGGGTTCTAACCTCGGTGGAAGCCCCTGGACAAAACAAAATCCTCGAAAAAATACGATTTTCAATGCCACTTTGAAAATTTCCATGTGCTTTCAATGAATATGAATGCCTTCAGCTTAGTAGCCGTTTATGAAGAATTTTAATAATCATGAAGAATGCCGCTGAAGAAGAGGAGCGGAATAAAACTGTTCACACCCATAATACAGGCGTCTCTGCCTCATGAAATATGATTTTGATCTAAATCATAGTCGAGACCGATACAAACTTAAATAAATGAATCCCTTTTTATTCTTCATCGCTGGTCTAAATCTCTTTTTAGAATCAAAATGACATGGTAGTTAAAATTATCACAAGAAATAAGTTCAACTATAAATCCTACGGAGTAACGTGTTTGAATTATGCATTCTAGGAAAATTACGTCAATGGCGATTTTTTTGTAAAACTATCTCAATTTATTAATTAGCCCTTAATTGTCTCCACCAGTTATGAGGAAGGGCTCATCGTTTATTCTGGTTGATTTATGGAATCATTCGTATTCGTTTCTTACATAATGTAAGTTGATTTTTTAAATGCAACAAATATTGTTTTTCGTAATTTGCACATTTCGAACGTTCACTCTCATTATGCACTCTGTTTGGCAAATTATATCAGTTTTTCAAAATATTTCTTTATTTTTACGAGAATGGAGTCAGAATGAATGACTGCATCACACTCGCTTAGCATCAAATGTACCAAAAAATATATATTTTTAATGCATCCTTGGAATTTAGTTTCACCTAATATGGATGATCATTTTTTTCAACAAAAAATGGTTGTTTCCAGCAACTTTGAAAATGTAATCGCACACTAAGAGCAGCGCTATTGGAGAAATTTTATGAAGCAATTTTTTTTTATTATTCCGGGTGAGTGGTACTTACGGAAAATCTTTTTTTCAACGTGAAGTTACAAAAGTCAATTAAAACATTGTCGCACTTAGAGTGAATGCATGAAAATTCATTAACAGACTGCAGTATTGGCATAAAAATTTGTGTAAAGATTAATGTAAATTTAAATTAATACTTTTTGCGGCCTAAAGCATGTTGAATACTCGCGTAAAACTTATGTTTAAATATTTATATGTCGAATACTAAAATATTATTTTTCTGGAACTTCAACGAATAGTTATTTCAATCGTAGAATTAATTTGTTAATAATCCAAAGCATCGCACAAAATTGGATTTGATATTTATCATGATTCTTACCGTAATTTTTAGTTTTATGTAAGTATTTCCCTATATTTTTCCTAATACATATGAGATAATAATTAAAACTTGAAAGAAATTTATCAAATTTTAGAAATAACCAAATGTTTACCTTGCTCCACTTAACATACCCTGACAATTTCAAGGTGATAGCATAAGTTTAACGTAATAATACTTTGCCAATAATGAGCAATTACGCTATCTTAAATAAATACCATATGATTATGATATTAGAGAATCAGTTATCGACCATGGATAACATTCGCAGGAGGCTAAAAAGCATGAACGCAGTTCACAGAATTTGGATATTTCAATCTTTAAAGTTTCAAGTTATTTATTTTCTGGGACTTAAGTCGACCGTTGTGCCATTTCCATGTAGTTAACGTGAAATGACTACAATTATTGCATTTATTTATTAATAATTCAAAAAGTCGAACAAAATTTAAATTTTATCATGATTCTTAGCGTCATATCAGTTTTATGTGAGTATTTCCCAACATTAACCAATATTTTTCCTATGCTTGTTGACAAATAATTTTTATAAGATCCTGTGTGGAAATGTGAATACGCAAATGGAATATAAGCAATAATAATATTGAAGATACCCATGTTTTTAGGCAGTCGATAAAGTACGGTAATGAGATTATGTAATGAAATATTTATTGCATTTGTTATGGATAAAAGAATGACTCACTTGACTCTTGAGCGTTAAGGCACCTTTGGTTTGCACGTTTCTACATCGAGGGTCCGCAAATCTTTCTTGTACATTGTACATTTACGGTTTCCATCGAATTTGTCTTCCTTGGTAATGGAATAATTGAAGTATAATTGAATTGAAGTAATATAAATTGAATATCCATTATATTATTTATTTCTATGAATAGGGTGGTTTCCTATTATTTTTTATTGCCTAAATCGAAAGATTATTACTCCTGGAGTACGTATTTAACGCATTTAGATTTTTTAATGACGATATCTATTTTTCGCGATTAAATGAAAAGGGAAAATTTTCAAGCGCGCGAAAACGCGACGGGTAAGTTTGAATGCCGGGAAAACTCCGTGTGACGTCGTTCTGGTTCCCGCTGCCGCAAGTGAGGTGACCTTGGGGCGAGGCTCTGAGCGCTGATACGACGCAGGCTGCTAGCAGGTAGCAGAGTACCATGCTAGCTGGTAGCGCTTGGCTTAAGTAAGGATTATTTATACCTTATCAAACGAAGAAAACTTTCCGACCTTAGCCAGTTTTAATAGGTGATTATTAAGACATGTTTCCCTGAGCTCTGTGCCTCATGCATGCATTGGTAACCTCAGACGATGTATAACTCCCATCTTCTCGTATAGAAACTAGGTCCCTGTGACGTCACGCGGAGAGGAATCGCATGGGCGCCAATCTGGCCTTTTTCAAATGAGGTTAAAAATGACCATTGCCATTCGTCTAAACTGAGATTTATTAAACCAAATAAGTTGTATATTATGAATACACTAATGGTGGGTAACGAATCGCAATCAATGCATTTCGTTTTCTTTGATGAAGGAAACTACCCTATCATACTATTATATCTCTTTATTCTCTCTTTTTAAACGGTTTATCATCGTAGCGAAATTTTATTAAATGCTATTGCATACTGCGAGCAGCGTATGGGGAGAAATTATGCATAGAATTTCTCCAATTATTTTGGATGAGTGATAATTATTGGTAATCATTTCCTGCGTGAAATTACAAAATTCAAGGAAACATTTCACACTTTCAGTGAATAGTTGAAAATTCATTAACATGCTCTAGTATTGCCAAATATATTTCTGTTGGGGTTAATTGTAATTTTTTGAATAAAAAATTATTATTAATTAAAATTAGTTTGTGATGGGTAGCTGAAAATCATCCGGTACAAAGAATCCTTGAATTAGTTTACATGATGACCATGTAATGTTATCTCTCTCATCCACACAGAATGCATTTGGGTACATGCACGTACATTATCTCATCGTGCTCATCCGTCACTAAAGAGATCTTTCCGTAACTGCACGCATCAAATCAAATACTAATTATAATTTTTAAAAATTAATTATTTTAGAAACTAGCATTCATTGAGCAAAATAATGGTACGGAGAACTTGGACTATTCAACTTTACTGTTTAGATTAATGGTTGTTCAAGCTCAGGGGCGGATGAACCAATGCTGGCAGGAATGTCTCTATCCGCGTTATGCACTAATGCTGACCATCCTGTGTACCCAAGTTTCTCATGAGCGAGTTCTAAAATCAGGATTTTAATATCCAGGTTGGGCAGCTCTTTTACACAAAAATATTGAGCCCTTGGTTTTTATGAGTGTTTAAAGAAGACTCATCTTTTCAGGTAGAATAAAATTGTGGATAGGTTTACTCTGAAAGCAAGAGAACTAAATCCTCAGTGACCTTATTTATTTATTCAAAGGAAAAGGCCTTTTACATCATCATCAAAATGGCTGGTAAAAAATCCTAAGATTGGTTTGACGCAGGTCTCTACGCAATTCTCCTGTCAATCTTTTCGCCCTTAAGTATGTCCTCTTTTTCATATTCTTCCTTATGTATTACATATACTTCATTCGAGATCGTGTTTTTCCCTTCCTGTTATCTACTTGTCCCTGGACAATTGTCTTCATCAGGCTATTATGTCTCAAAAAATGTCCTATAAGGTTGTTCCGTCCCCTCGTCAAGGTTTTGATGAGGCTTTCCTTCTCTCCTACTCTTCTTAGGACCTCCTCATTACTTACTCGGTCGATCCATTTCATCCTCATCATTTTTCTGCAGCAACATATCCCGAAGACTTTTACCCTTGATTTTTCTACGTCTGCCATTTTCCATACCCCACATCGGTGGGGAGACATGATCCAAAATCCGGGGTTAAACTTAACAATCAAACGTATACGAACACCCGTGCCTTGAATTGGGGCAAAATACTCCGGCGGACTCGAAGCCCCGACCTCTTCTGTGACAGGCGAGGACTTAACCCCGCCGCCACTGAGGCTGGCAATTGAAATTTTTAATTGAAAAAATATATTTTGTTTACTTCATTAAAAATTTTCAACTAAACATTTTATCTTACTTTTTAAGAGTAACTTTGCATTTCTGGGGCCGCTTGACCACGTCGCTGCCTGATTTCTTGAGTCAGGGTCTTCAGAGCCTGGCCCCTGCTCAGGCTTATTGAGGCGATCGTAGTAACATTTTCCTGAAACTTGCTACAATTTTCCTAATTTTCAGCATTTATTTCCTATTTATTCTATGGCGATTCTGCATTTCACTGTGGCATAACATGTGGTGTTATGTTATTTTTTGCAACAAAATTTATCCCCAAGGTTGAGATTCCTTCTTTCGATTTTGCGTGGACGTATTGTTCCCAACTCAAGAATTTTTTGATAATATTTTATATTCTCCTCCATGTAAGAGCTCTAACAAGAGGTCTCCGGTTTACTTGTGCATATTACGTCCCTTCAAGAATCTGGCGACTCCGGCAAATGTTTGGTCAGGAGCGAGCTCTCAGCGCGGAGGGGATGTTGAAAACAACATTAGAATACATAAAATTGGGGAAACGAGGGAGAGGAAGGAAGAGAATAGGATATTCAGATAGAATGAAAGGGAGTGGGACTTGAATTGAAGAAGGAAGTGCTTGAAGAGGGAATGGTTATAATGTACACCATGGAAACCTACCTTAATCGGTAGAATACTATAGTGATAATAATGATTGATCGTTTAGTTGCAATCAATGTTTTTCCATGATCATATCAGCATAATCATAGGGACCAATGCAAAATTTGTATATTATTTTCCAATACAATTTGAATAGTGTAGCATCGATATTCCAGTTTTTTCGTGTCGTTTTTTGATAATGTATTTTATACAAACGGAGCTTATTTTGTAATGCTTGGGTTGTGTATATATTTTTGGGGGGGAAGCTCGTGGTGAACCTAGTAGTCCATCCCCTCTTAGCGTAATGTATAAATCTATTGAATAAGCGCAGCTTACTCCATTTTCGACCCTTAGTCTCCAACGTATACTGTCCCGTCATCGTTCTCTCTAGCAGCGGGTTCAAGAACGCCTCTCATTAACGGTACATGTGATTCATCCCAACCCCCCGGTATTTTGTCCTGCCTCATGAATTCTGGAGCCAAAGAGTTCTGGTTTAGTATTATCATCCCTGAATATATCATTCCATTAAACGTAACAAACTTTTTGTTTATCTTATTATATGCCTGTTACTTATTACTGTGTTGCTCATCATGACTCTATAAGAAACTTTTCTTAAGCTTTATTGCTTAGTACCGTATTAAACTTTACGTTTCATCAGGTCAATACAAATTAAATAGCCGTTAAATATATCAAAACGTTCTGCTGACAAATAAGAGCCTTTAGATTTTAACTGCTTACGCTAAAAGGCATAAAAAATGCTACTTTAACTCCTTAAAGCCTAATTTGTCATGTCCTCGTTACTCATTATGACCAAATAATTCATACGAATCATCTGGATAATTCTCATTTATTCATTATTACCGATTCACAACGATAGAACTAACTGTATGTATATCACAGATTAGGAGTGTTTCAAATACTGAACATTTTATAATTAATTACCAACCAGCAACCTATCCTTTTTATGGTACTTTAAGGTTAATGCAGTAGCATTGGCTGACGTTTTGAAAAACGACTTGTTTTCATACTCAAGGCATGTTACTGACTGAATGTCGAAATTCACATCTCGATAATTCATTCCTACGATTATTTCATTCTAGTGTAAATTTCGACAAAAGTTGTTTTCTGAAACATTGGCCAACACGACCGGATTAACCTGGTGGAGAGCCCGAGAGGAATAATACCTGAATATAACTCAACTACCCTTTCGGAAACTTCTCTCCCGCACCTATTCCTTGTTTCGCTACTTGCTCCGACCTACTTATTCCCAATAACACGCGGCCTCTATTTTACACACTGCCCTTTCTATTCTTCTCAATCCCCTTGGCATTACTGTTTCTGATATTCTTTCCCCAGTGTCGTTATTCTACAATTAAGACTAGTCCTTCCAAATCTGGTTTTCTTCTATTCTCTTAAGTTGTATGTTTCTAACTGTCTCCCCACTGTACCCTTTGCCATCCCTGCCTCAAACTTTTCAAATCCTCCCCCATCCCTTTCTCATACGCATAAATGTCATGCTCTTATGTACTAGAGTGTCTTGTAATAGATGATGGCTCTGTGAGCCGAAACGCCTCGTACGAATTAAACTATTATGGAAGAGTGCAACTTCCTTACAATTCAATATGAATATCATTCACCATAAAAAAATTAAAATCGTTTATTATCCTATTTCTGTCGGTGGAAAGGCCCTTTTATCACCACCTACGCAGTGTTTGTAAAATAAAAAAACACTTTCCATTTCTTTTCTTCCTCACTTCCCTCATTTTTTCATACTTCCTGCCCGGAGAATATGCAAGAAAAGTGAAAATAATGATAAGACTGAATAAAAACAAGGCTTTCCATCACCCTTGTCCAGTCTCTCACCCTTCCCTTCCCGCCATAATCCGTGCGCGTCTGATTTCCTTCCTGCGCCCCGCTCGCTTCTTCTATTTTAATCTACTTCGCCCACGCCCCGTGCGACGGCGCCACCGCTGCGGGAGAGGCGCGCAGCACGCCGGAACCATCACGCGCCATATAGATAGAGGCGTGGGGGTGGGCCACCCGCCGGGTCGTCATGGCAACGAGTGGTTCTTTCTCTCCATTTATCTCTTGCGTACGCGTTGGTGACCTTTTACGCGAATCAGGGATGTCCTCGTATTCTCGTGTCCAACGGCGACGGGTTCAGGGGTCCGTCGCCTTAATCCTATATCCACGTTTCCGACATCCGTGGAGACTGGAAGAGTTTGAAATTTTGGGGCATTCAGGTGATGAAAATAATTACTTAATACTCAAGTGCTTGGAAATTATTTGCCTCAGACACAATATTAAGTTTTTATTTACATAAATAACGAGGACATGATTGAATTAGGAAAGGGTTTAAGTGGTGTTTTTTATGCCTTTTATGCTCAGTATCCAAAAAAAAGTAAATATTTCTACAGGCAAAATTTAAAAAAATTAATTTTTGTTCATATAAGAAACAATATAAAGAACCTAAATAGCGTACGCAGTTAAAATCTAAAGGCTCTTATTTGTTAGGAGAACGTTTTGATATATTTAAGGGCTATTTACTTTAATTTGAACCAATGAAATGTAAAATTTTATACAGCACTAAGCAATAAAGCTTAAGAAATGTTACTTATATCTTCATGATGATCAACACCGTAATAAGTAATGCCCACCTGAATATTAGGATCCTGATTTTAGAACTCGCGTATGAGAAACTTGGTTACACAGGATGGTCAGCATTTGTGCATAACGCGGATTGAGATTCCCGCCCGCCTTGGCTAATCCATCCCTGAGCTTGAACAATAATTAATTAAACATTATCGCTGAATATTTTATTTATATGTCATAAGAAAGTTCATATTTATATTTAGGGAGTTTATGCTACGTCTATCCTGAAATTTAACCAGAAGCGACAGTCTTAATAAGTGACTGAGCAAAATAAGATATTTGTAATGGAATAAATTCTTCGAATTTTTATGGTTTTTACATCTCAGAGGCCATTATGTACAAGATCTGCTCCTGCGCAAGCGACAAAGATGGAATGCCAAAAACCAATATCCTGTGATGGTTCTAAGCGGATTCTAATGGATTGGCTAACAATCTCATATCTATTGAATTGAATTCTCGCATCATAGGAATGAAATCTATCAGGATTATAATCAAATTTATTTAAATGATTTACTTTTTTAACTGTTTCCATTTCGCAAAACAATACGAAGTATATGCATCAAAATTGGATTCGGCCCCTGGTTATGCAGAAGCCATCATGAGCGATCTTGTATGTATTTTGTTCCATACGAAATTTTGTAAAAACATCAGTAAAATGAGTAAAGGTTTGTTTTTAATAATTGTCTGAAATAATTTCTCTTTGGGCTTAAATTAACGAGAGCTTTGAGCGAATTGTAACAATACGTTTATGGTATCTCACCCATTTTGATATTAATTTCTCCAGAGAATTATAATCGCACATTTTCTTCCAACCTTAATTATTTAATACCCTTAAAAATACAGAGTATTAAAAAAATGTCGAAAAGGCTGGATGCCTTAAATACTGCAATTTGCATCCAAAAATGTTTGCGTTTCCATAGCTTAGTAACTAAGAAGTTGCGACCCCATGTTTATGGACAAAAAATGCTTAAAATTATCTCCCCTACCACATCCTGAAGTATTGCAGATTCCTCCTGAAACACTGTATCAGAGGCGAAGCGAGTGGGGAACCAAATAGTAAAAGCACACTTACTTTGCATTACAAAGAAAACCAAATATTGAAAAATCATGAATTAACAAAAGATTTCTTTGAAAAATGAAGTTTCTTTTCAACTGTAAAAAGAAAAGTGTTCAAATTAGTTTAAAACCCTCTATTTAGTACCCAGTTTTTCAAACATTTTCCCCCTTCATTTTGGACCCCCCCGCCCCCCGAAAAAAAATCCTGGCTACGCCTCTGCCCTCTATACTTCTTCTTTGATACAATACTGTGGAATCATCTATCAAATACAAAAAGATTTTAATATAATGCTGTTCAAACCAAAGTAAGTGATTGTTCGGGGAAAGTTTAAAGGCAAAAAACATTGTTGTTCTCGAAATTTTTTTCTACCAAGATCAAGTTGCAAATAATCATTGTGAACTGTCGTACGTATATAATTGTAGAATTTAAAACTTCATTTATATAGAGGGTGTTTGAGGACGAATTTGCAATACTTCAGGAGTTGGTGGGGGATACAATTTTAATCTTTTTGTGTCAAGAAACATGGGATCGCAACTCCTTAGTGACCGTGCTATGGAAACGCAAACATTATTGGATGCACTTTGCAGTTACCATGAAAACGGTATTTCTTAGGTATCTAACCTTTTCGACATTTTATTTAATAGTCAGGTATTTTTTGGACTTGAATAATTAAAGTTGGAAGGAAATGATTGGTTATACTATTGTCTGAAGCAATTAATCTAAGTTTGGATGAGATCGTGGAATTTTATTGTTGTTACTCACTCAACGCTCTCGTGTAAATAAGTTAAAAAATGTTTGCGTTTACAGCTTAGTAACTAAGGGGTTGCGTCGTCATGTTTATGGACAAAAAAATCTTAAAATCGTCTCCCCTACCACTTCCTGAAGTGATGCAGATGAAAAACCCAGTATACTTCTTTCACTTAGGCACAATTTTGCAAAAATATCATTGAAATGCGAAAAGTATTGAATTTTATGCTGTTCAAACCAACGTAACTGATAGGTCGGGGAAACATTTACGACAAGAAACGTTACTTTTATCGCACATTTACACCAAGAAAGGCAGCATTCTAGTATTGTGAACTCTCGTGTGTAGATATATGAATTTAGTGATAAAAGTTGCTCTTGTATGTATTTCCTCCGAAATTTTAATCTCGCTCGCTCAATGGAAAACCGGCCGTTTTGGCGGGAAATTGACCGAGCGACGAGTGCGGAAACGGTTGTGAAGACAAAAGAGCGTCGACGGGCGCATCCATTCGGTAGCAGCGGAGCAAAAGGACTGACCGAGCCAGGTAATCCAGTCCGTGCGTGGGGTAATTGACCACGTGAGTGGAGATTGAAAATGGTAGGTATAGAACCCTCTCCCTGTACTGCGGTTTCGGGAAATTAAATCCCTCTGTCCGAATCCAGTTTTTGTCCAATCCGTGCGGTTTGTCTTTTGCGTGTCAAAAGCATGGATTCGCTGCGTGCGGACTACAGGGACCGTGATTGGTTTTTTTTTTACCCCTCCCCCACTTCCGCTAGAGCGTAAGAATATTATGGACGTGCGTTTGACAGCCAGTGCCCAAATCAGCTCAGTCATGCCCCGTTTACACAACGATCGTCGCGACGTTGATCCTTACGATCGTAACCTCAAAACGTCGTGTAGACGCGCAGAGTTACCATCGTAGGCCTTAGTACCTAACACTGCCGAACTTACGATGGTTAGCGCTAGTGTGCCAAGAAAAAAGAGATCGAAATGAAGATCGATGCATATACGATTCCTTCGCGCCGTTGCAATCTTGATACAGTAATTGATATTTCATAAATAACTCTAATATATCAAAGATATATGGCAACGATTGAAGATATTATTCAGCAGGTAATGGAAGGACGTTAGGGGAAAGTTTTTTCTGATGTTCTATTTTGCAAATAATATCGAATATTCTATACTATAACAGTTTTATGCATTTCTTTATTTACAGGTTAACCCATACCCATGTATCCTTGCATTATACTTCACAGATGATGGAAAATAACAAACATGCACAAATTGTTAACCAATTAAATCATTGTATAAAGGATTTCACAACAAAATTCGCCAGAAATAACCATAACATTTAGATGAGGACGTGGAGATATCAATACTTGTGCCGAATCAAGCCGAAATCTAAGCTTTTTATAGTTAAATTATAACAGCAATATGTACTGTCTTTAATGCGTGAATATTCTTGAATGTTTTGAGATATTCTCTCGAAGAATCTAGTTTCTTAAAGACTTCACGGACTGTTGTGACTAGTTTTAGTTTTATCTCATCATAGCTGGGAGTTGAAGACAAAATTTGCTCTATGGTAATTAAAAACAAGCAGGTGAGGATTTATATAGCTATGACGAGATCCATTAAAAGTTACTAATAAAGGAGATAGGAACAATCTAAATATTAATTGATAATTTTGTAGAGGAATATGCCTTTGTTGGAGGATCCTTGGTCGTGCAAGAGTTATCAAATTAACTAGGGAAAGAATATATGAAGTGTTGTAATCAGACAAAGAGATTAATAAATCGCAATTATTTAATTTGAAAAAATTATTTTGGACACGTTCAATTCGGATTGAGTCGATATTATAATAAAGTGACCAGTTAGCAAAATATTCCAATTTGGAACGTAGCAAGGAGACATATCTACTGTCTTTACCGCATGAATATTGCTAAACTTTGGACAGATTCCCATAAAGAAACCTACATTCTTTCACGTTTTACCGACAGTTCGGTCTAGCTTCAGTTTTAGCACATGAAAACATTAATATTCTTTTGCTTCTTAATTTCCAGGATTTCAATTTTCTCACGCAGTGTCGTCGTCAGTTGTTATCTGACACAATTCCACAACGAGGGCAGCACTGAGTTACGATCGTAACTTTTAGACGTGTAAACGTGCAGTAGTCGCGATCAACGTCGGTACGATCGTGGTGTAAACGGGGCAACAGTAGTCCTTCATCAGGGACGTGAGTCAAAAGGGGATTTTTTTATTGCGGGGAAAAAATTTTATTTCCCTCTTTTCAAGGTCGGAGGTCGCCCTCAAAAATTCATATTGGGCAAGTGATAAAAGAATAAAAATTCCGTTTAAAGGTCAGGTGGGCACGTGCAACGTTGAAATTCATTTCACGGTCAGAATTCGAATGAGTGGAATCGCAAACGGTTTTCAACCGATTCGTGGGGTGAAGCTGAAATTATGGAAGAGGAAATGGAGGAAGATTTCTTTTGAAATATTCATGTCTCTGTTGACAACATGAATAATAATAATATGGTTTAATAACGGGTATAGAAACCCAGTAAAATTACAATACATAAAAAATATAAACAATACAATAATATAAAAAAGAAAAGATATACATTACTTCATAACATTATGCAATCAAAACTCAATAATAAAAACCATTACAAAAAGAAGATATAATGTGAATACAAATTCACCGAGGCTCACAAAATATAATTTGTAAGAAAGCAATAATTATTAAAGTATAATCGTAAATCGTTGTTATAAAACTTAGAATATGTATCCACAATCATGCTTACTTACAAAGCAACCAGAAATTTGCTTCTGGGGTTTCTTTGGCGGTGTGTGGGTTATCTACTCTGGTAATTTGTTACGAATCGGGAAAAAATAAATTTTATCAAATAATCTATTAAGTTTGTTTGCGTAAAGCTGCAATTTACAGTCAACGTAGGTTTTTACCCAACTGGCAGTAGCTATTATGGCTTCGTCTACTAAGTGTTGTAGAAAGGCTTCCCCCTCCAGGCTATGTACCCTCTATGAAGAAGGTAGTCTTTGTATGCCAATATTATTACCCATCATCACTGCAATCATTCTTGATTGATAAATAGATTATTTAAATTGTCTAGATTATTCTTTCAGGACAGTATGCGCCAAAAATATTGCTGTGATTTACAGGATCGTTGCCAGGACGATTTTGGGGAGGTTAGGACCGGTGTTTACTGAGTAGTGTCGCTTAGGGGAAAATGTGAACAATTTTATCACTCTAAATCACATTTTATGCTATTTTGGTAGTTAATATTCCTAGTATTGGTAGAGTAGAATAAATTTGTTATATAGGTTAATATATTTATGCTAAAATTAATTGGTTTGGGGGTGGCAAGTGCCCCCTCCTGGCTACGCCACTGGTGATATAACATTCATACATGCTATCCGTGCCACATGGCTCCGTGATGTACGAAGCTGTGACTCACGATTAATTTAGATACGATCGAAATAAATTGATATTAAATTTCAATTTTGTTATTTATTGATTACACAACTAAATTTAGAGCTACATTCGCAATACTCAAAACTGTTTCTCTAACGGTATTCATAAACTATTCGATAAGTGGCTCAGCTTTAAAGCGGTATGATTTGTTTTGCCAAATGACAGTTAATACTGCGAGAAGAAGAGCGGCACAGTAATTCATACCGATTTAATCTCTTAGCAATTAACCAGAAATATTGAAGAAATTGATGAATTAATTTGTCAACACTGATTTACTTTGATCCTGAATCGGAAAAATTTTCATGCATTGCTCGATTAGTATTTTCCAGTCGTAACTTCCAACTTAATTCTCATATTTTCCACTTTTTTATAAATGTCATATTTATTTTTATTCTTAATGGGATGCATCAGGACTCAGTATCAATTAATCATGTGCTTACAGTTTAGCGAAGGTGCATATCATGTATTTTTAATGACTCGCTCTCCCGTGTTCTCAATTTAATTAAGCCGTATGGATATTTTTGGATCATAACTCTAACACGAAAGCTTTTAATTTTAAATTTGATTTTTGTATTTAACGATGTGAAACGGCTATTAAATACATTTTAGGATCATACCGAGAAAAATAACCATCGATTTTTTCTTTAATTCCCCTTCAGACGTCCATTTGCTTCGTGTATCAAAAAAAACAGTTTACCGATTTCCCATTTCACGCAAAACCACGCAGATTGCATTTTCAAATAGAACTAGTTGACGTGACATTTCATGCTCAGCGCGTGTCTGCGTCATGTATGGACAGGATTCAAGTATTTTAGATCTTATTATAGATTAGATATTATTTTAGATCTTATAATAGTACCTTAAGGTATTCAGCGGTTGCAAATGTCATTCAAATTTTTGGACAGAATATTTCGTCTAGGAATGTCAATAGAACACCTAAATCCTGCCGTTCGATCGTAATGAAAAGAAAAATAACTCAAAAATGGATTCTTGTAAATTTTTCAGAGAACACGAAACATAAATCCTTATTCACCGTTCAGGAATCTATTGGTAATACTTTAATTGTTAACTTTAGAGCTAACTGAGATCGTTCTCGCAGACCCCGAATGGCAATCCACTTGAAGTATTCGGCAGTAGAAGTTAGTGAAAGATTGATTATGACATAAAGTAATCGTCTTCAATAAGCCATTTTTTCATACGCTTACTTAAAATAACGAAGCAGGGTTTCATGATTAAAATGAAAATATAGAATTTCCACACAAATTTATCAAAATAGACATAGGTTTCAACGTGTCACGTCATCTTATGGGATACATACACAGTGATACACACAACAGTTGTGCACTTTTATGTATAACTGTTGTACGTGTGATTGTACAGAACTTTTATTTAAATATTCTACCGGTTAAGGAAGGTTTCCATGGAGTATTAAAGAAGTATTTTATCAGTCGTTCTATTCTTCACGTGCTTCGCTCTTTAATCAACAATAAGGCCAACTCCCATACATTCTATATAGAAAAAATAATATTCTCTTACTTCCTTCCCCTCGTAAAACCAGCATTCTACCCCCTAACACTGTTTTTAGCATTCCCTACCCGTTAAGTACTCGCTCCACCCATACCTTCTGTCACCTATTTATCTCATTTTCGAAGCTACCTCTACTCACACAATATGTCCAGCACTTCGTCGTCCCTCCTCCTTTCCGTCCATTTCTCTTTCTCCATTCATCTACACACCCTCATCTCGAACGCCTACAGTCCTGACTCCTCCTTCTAAAGTGTCCACGTTTCCGCACCGTAAGGCGCGCTACACTCCAGATCAGATGGATGGAGCGAGTACTTAGCGGGGATAAAATTTTGAAAATAGTGGAAGAGGAAAGAATTTTGGGTAAACGAGGGAAAGGAAGGAATAAAATAGGGTTTTTAAATATAATGAAAAGGATTAGGCCCTATTGTGAATTGTAGAGGAGGCTACCAGAATGCTTCTTAAGTACTCAATCGAAACCTGCCTTAATCGTTGGAATACTTAAATTTAAAAAATTTAAAATGGAAATAAAAACTGGTAAACATTATGATAAATCTCGATTTTAAACGTCCTCAACAAACACTTTTTCCAAAGTTGGTAGCTCTGTGAAATTGTCTGGCCATACGACGTGATACCGAGCTATTATGGATTATTTCTGAACAACTGACCCAGTTATGGATCAGGTGAGTACATTAGTAATAACTTGAGGAGAACGGGGGGAGGAGTTTGACCACAAAATTCTCAGCCATAGTTCATAATAGGTGGATGTCTATTAACACGCACGTGAAATACGGTTGGATTAATCCCTCGTAATAATGTGTTGGCGTGCCCAGGTACTGGTTTTGAACGTAACAGCCGTTTAAATGTTCCCCCGACCCTACTATTATCGTGCTGGGGATATAAAACTTGAGAATTTATGAGACCCATTCCGTTTATTGTCATTTCCGCATGCTTAACTACGATTTGTCATTACTATATGTGGAGAGTTTATTAGCGTTATCTATGAGAGTATTTGCGAACAAGTAATATTTTAAAACTCAATGCAATATTAATGAGCTGGTACCATCTTTAGGGTAAAGAGTTTAGGAATTTGTATGGTATGTTATTTGGAGGAGGCGATCGACAGCTTAGGTCATTTGCGTCATGAGGGAATGGTAGGTAAGGACGGATGGAGATAAACCCGGCGTCGGCATTAGCCTGCTCTTAACGAAAGGCGCCAAGGGGACCACGGCTTAACGTCCCATCCGACGGACGGAGTGTTGCGATTGAAATGTCCTCTTCTCAACATTCAAGTAGGGATCGGGCAATCTCTGAGAATTTTCTGCAACTGCCGGGATTTGAACCCGGGCCCGTCGGGAGGGAAGCCAACACTATAGCCACCACATCAAACCGATCCCTTATTTAGGAATTAGTGTTTGCGTCTTTTTTGATGATTGTGCGAATAAACCACAGTGAAAAAATAATTCCTCTGATTTTTATGGAACGCTTTATTTAACCTGTAAAGGTATCACCGTGGCTAGTCCCGGTAAGCTGAAAAAAAGCTGAACAGGGATTGTATATATAGTCATATGTCAATTATGCTTTTTCCTACTCAGTGATCTAACCGTTAGTTTCAAAATTATTAGCGTGGTTTTAATGATTTTATGTAATATATAATGAATAATGATAATATTGATAACACTTAGCTTACAACTATAAAATATGCATCAAACGAGAGCAACTCAAACAGTTTTTTTTCCATTTCTTAATAAGTTCTTCATTTTATCTGCTCGTTTATTTAAGAACTTGTTATTTATAAACTTCATTTCATCTGAGTTTAATTCATTAATAAAGAGCTGAAGCCGAAAGTCATTAGTTTCATATTATATTCGCGATTTCCAATGTCAAGTTTGAAGAGCTTAAGTTTATTTGTGATTTATTTTCAGGAGTATCATGGGTACTGACTCGGTTCCCCAGATGAGGGTTTGTGCGAGGTGGCCTTGATACCCCTAATGTCGACATTACTGTGGCTCCAGGGGTCTGTAGCAGGCGGAGATGATAGGGGTTGGCGACAAGGTCGTGAAATGTTGTGGGAGGAATGGGTAGTTTGTTTCGCGCACGTGTCGAGTTGAGGGCTTTATTACACGACTGCCTGAAAAAGACAGTGTTATGGGTTTTTAGAAGCAGAGTAGGTATGTATATTCCCTCCACCGAGGCAGCTACGCAAATGAATGACACTAATCAACAAAACAATATCTTTCAGCATGACTTGCATCGTTATCGTCACAATCCCGTCAATTCTTTAAATAAAGATTATAATCTTATTTGAAGACCCGAATTTAAGTGTTTTTACGAGTTGTTTATCGCGGTGTTACCAAAAATTGTTCTTTCGGTTTCTATAAACCTTAAAACTTATATTTTTTGCATTACTCATACACTGGTCTCTTGGTAATCCGGCAGACATCGGACTAGAGCTGTACTGGACCACCGGAAACGCCGGATTACTAGAAATCATAAATATTGACGCAATTAAAAGACAGAATCTATGATTTATTGAATGGATAAATTTAAATAATATATTTTATAATTCGATACTTTAGTACATACACTTGAAGTGTTATCTTAAAGTAAAATTAAAATAAAGAAAAATTATACTTACATTACAGTAGTGATTTGTTTCATATCAATAGTCCACTGAACTGTCCGTGCATGTCTCCCCTCTCATTAATCGACACTTCCCCTATTCTCTGAGTTAGACTAGGCTCGCTGCGAAATACACTACTCGAAATTACCGAGCTACCCGCGGGGTAGCTGCCCGTATAAAAGCGCCGGAATACTGGCAGGGCCGGAGAAGTGAAGTGCCGGTATGTTATTGAATATTTTCTGTTTTGCTGTCAAAACATTTTATTCTTCTGAGTTCTCGTTATCATTTCCTATAAACCTAAAAAATATATTTTTTCTATAATGGGGAACTTGCATGAATTTTTTTTATTTCATAGGCGGACAGAAAATTATTTTCTGAAAACAACAAAGAAAACCGCATGTAAATCTGAGTTTTCCTTCGCGAGTTATTTTAATGATAAATATAACGAATTTTAAAGCGCGGGAAAAACTCCCTCACCCCCCAAGCCACTGCCGACGAAGCCTCGATGACGTCAAAGGTGCCTAAACATCACGCGAAGCTATTGTTGTGATTGTTTGTAATAGTTGCCAGCAGTTGTGAGAGCTTCGTTTGTTAGACGTGTTGATTATTTTATATTTAAAGATAAATATCCGACGATAGAGGCTTGGAAGCCCTCGTATTTTGCATTATTTATAATATTAATATCTGAGTAAGGGCATAAAATATAAAACTGGAGCAGTTAAACCAAAAATTTGATAATACCTAAATAACATCGTTGTAGGAGTCTGAGCCACGGCCATTGGAAGGGGGATACGTCAATTGTAAGTTGATGTTATCGACGGCATATCATTCATTTAAGTATGTAATTAGAACGATTTTGATGTTTACTAATGTCCGCTTAGCTTTTATATACAATAACTTCATCCGTTTATTCGTAGGTACCGGAGAATTCGTCGTTTAGGACTGTCTGTGCTTGTATTATGGGGTGAAATCCAGTCAGTGCAACTTTCGCTCGCTGATTGGAGACATCTAGGAACATTTTTGTGCCAAAATAGTGTTATTTTTAACGTGACATCTCCCGTTAAGCTACTGCTAATAATCACAGTGCCAGTGGTTGTAATGCACAAAGTTTGACAAGGTTGAAAAATATCGGCCAAGAGTCATCAGTGTTCCAACGTGATTGAATTGTAAAAAGTGCTATTACGCTATCGATAAATGTCTAACAGTAGTGTAAAAATTGTCAGTGGCGTGCTAATCTCCGTTGTTCACCGTAGATATGACATTTCACGATCACGCTATTGAAATAAAAACTGGGTGTGAAGTTTGTTATTCCATTATTTCAACGAATAGTAGTGAGAAATGTCACTTGTGTGGGCTAATTTAAGGGTTTAAATCAGTGAATAAATAGTTCTATTCATCAAAACGAGTTCTGTTATTGTAAGTTGTACGTGATGAATATAAGAATGTGATAGTGACATCCAGTTTTTGATAAGAGTATTTGCCTATTTCCCACTATATTTTTATGGTATATGCTAGTATATTTTTATGGATTTACCTATATCATTGAAATAGGTTGTAGCTTGTGTGTGTGTTGGCAGCGGAACCGATTCGCGATCTCACATGTGGATTGTGTGCAGACTGTTTTGCTGTGAATTCGTACCGTAGGACAGATAGGACAACCTTCTCCGCTAATTCGGTGTTGCCAAATTCAGCAGCACAGCTTACTCTAATGTCAACAGCACAGCTTACGATCGTTATCCTCCAGTATTACAAGTTTCTTTTACAACTCGATTTGCCGCCGACGTATAGCAATAATTTGTCTTAACAAATTCCATGAGGGTCGTAGCATCAATTTTTGGTGTCCTAAAAAAAGGCTGGTGTCCTAACACCCCATGCCACACGCCTTTTAGGCGGCTTGCGGGGTATTATGTAGACGTAGATGAATTTCAGGTGTACTATTCGAACGAGTGGCAACGTTATCATCCATTTTTCTGATAACCAAAACACACGAAGTGAAACGCTTGTACTTCATCATCCCGATGCCGCATTATTAATATCCCAAGTAATAATCTAGGCACAATAGCAATAGGAAAACTTGCCCAAGAATAACAGAACAAAATAAAGTGACGATGAGCGGCTAAATACTCCCTCAAAACAAATTTTACACCATACGCTCAGCGTATTTCCCTACTCCCAACGGTTGTTTAGGCACCTATGACGTCACGCCTGGCCTCGGCAACGCTCGGGTGTCTTCGCGCAGTGGTCGGCTCAGAGAAATTTTTCTCGATTTTGAATGCAATTTTTTTATTTCTTTTGATGTTGAATGGAGAAACTGAAGGTATTTTTGCGACCTAATGTATCCATTTGACTTATTCAAAATAGTTTTTAGAGCAATCTACGACCCATGCAAGTTCCTCATTGATAGTGTATATTTTTTAAAATTATATTTGTTGTAAAATGATATGTCAGAGCATAACGCGACATGCAATTTCTTTCGCTATTCTAGAAATGACATTGGCCATGAAATTTCTGAAGCTGTAATCGCTGGTCTCTGTCAACAAGTATTAAAAACTGCGTCCATAAAATGTTAGTACTATATTGCATGGAAAGACATTTGAGTAGAATTTGGGGCTTATTGATCTCGTAGCAGTGAAAGCCACGGTATAATTTTATCTTATATAGAGTGTTCTATAAAACAAGATTTTACTTTTGGCCCGCAATGTCATCAAAAATGGTATAAAAAATTCATTTTTTCGATACATTTATGGTATGGCTATTGGATTGGATCATCTGGGCGTTTAAATCTACGACCAATAAGAAGCGCTGGTTGATGAGTCATTTCGGTTGAGTCAGAGCGGGATGGGTAGCTCCTTAGAGATTTTCACTTTTCAGATAGTTAAAGTAAATGAGACAGGCGAGTAATAGTGGAAGGACATCCTGAGTTAAAGAAATCTATATGGCAATCTTTCATGAGTATATTGTGTACCGTACGCAATAAACGAGTTGAAATAGTTTTGTTTCCTAGGAGGCCGAATGACGAACGATGGGCTAGGCAGGGAAGAAACAGTAGAACAGCGCAGGCGAAGAGAGCTTTCTTCAAAAAGAAGAATGTCCTTACAGCTGTGAATACAAGCATAGAAGTAAGAAAACAATTCATCAGGTGAAGAGTGGAAGTACTCGAAATGTGGTTCTATCGATGAATGATCAAGATAAAATGAATCGATCGAGTAAATAGGAAGTGCTGAATAGTGGGAGGAAAGAGAATTCATCTAAATACCTAAAGGAGAAGACGGAACAACTTAGTTGGCCCCATCATAAGGCATGATTGCTTGATGAAAGCAATCGTAGAGGGACTGGTGGAAGGACAGGAATTCAGGTCATTCTCCCGTCAGGGTCGCGAGTGGTGTAAACCCATTTAAATGCGCGGCGGGTGACAGGACATTTAGTAAATAATAACAGTGCCTATCATTGAAATGTGGTGCTACCGAAGAACAATGATAAAATTGATTGACCGAGTAATTAACGAGGAAGTTCTAAGAAGAGTGGGAGAAAGGAGAAATCTCCTAAAAACCTTAAGCAGAAGACGGGATAACTTACCTGGCCACATTATGAGACATGATGGCTCGATGAAAAAAATCGCAGAAAGACAAGTGGAAGGGATTAAGGGCAAGGGACGGCCCCGAATGAGTTACATAGGACAGGTTAAAAAGGGTGTAAAAATGAAGAAATACGTCACTATGAAAAGGCTAGCGAATAGAAGAGAGGACTGGAGAGATGCGTCAAATGAAATTTATACAACCTATTGTTACTTTAATCCACAAGATAGTGTTTTCATGTGAGTATTTTTTGGATTTTCATATATTATATTCATTTCAAATATACTTTCGTAATCTTAGCGCCGATTCTTACAATAATTTGGATGTGGTCACTTTTATTATCCTTATCAGTGAGCTCCCATCAAGTCATTTGTCTGCTATACATAATATTTTTCACGCAACAGTTTCCATCGAAAATCAAGGATATTTATGTTACTGAGATTGCAATGGATATTGATGTTATATTTTTTGTAGTAAGCTTTCAATAAAAGGCTGCTTGTCGTTGTTTTAATTATGTGGAAAATAGATATTAAGTACTTTATAAAAACGTGAAAACTTTGTCTCATTTATAAGTGTATTTTTAATACATAAATACCCTCGGAATACACTCATTAAAATGTTCAAAAACATTTGAGAATGATGTTATAAAAAGAAGGGATTCAATCGCGTGACTCACGGTTTGAATAAGCGATGTCTTCACCGCATTTTTTTCGAGGTCGGTAATATATAATACTAATGAAAAACCTCGCTTCGATCTTCTCCAAATCCAGATTTTGGGTACCTATTCTCACACTCTGTGGTAGGTTCATTTCTCGAATATAATTCGTATAGGACTGTAATTGGTGGAAGTGACCAATGACCATTACTTTTGTGCCTTGAGGAAGGATATAATGGATGGATTAGTATGAAACGAGGCTTCGGAGGGAAGCTATTCCTCCTCTAATTCGCTCAGAGGATCAATGCTACTCGACCTCCCCAACAGATACAGTGCTGTACATGAAGTGTCCTTCACACACCACTCAATTAGGGGTTGTAATTCTTCCGTACCGCCGCAATCAAGTGCGGGCCCTCCAAATTGGATTTCATCACTGGATCAAATTCACTAGCCCGATTTCGGTATTATTTCGTTTTATGCTCTTCACTATTATGAGGATTTGGATATTTGAACAACACGGGAGAATTAAAAATGCCCTTTAACCAATACCCACTGTCTACAGCAGAAACATTACTTCTTTCTTTGAATTTCTCATCTGAACTATTTAAAAATATCGATTTCTATGCCTATTTTTCGATTAATTCAGGCAAAAAGTATAATTTTCAGGAAATCGACTTAAAAAGACAAATACCATGATGCAGGCAGTGTGAGTGCTCAGATTTATATCTATTTTTGGATGACCATAATATCATTAAAGATAAGTGCTGATTTATTAGATTTTTTCTTAAGCTCGTGTGTTTGTGCTGGTATGTTTTTTTACTGCTAAATGTAAATTAAAAACCTATAAAAATAAGTTAGTAAACTTTAGCTTTAACATGGTGCAGACATTAGAAAACAGAAGTATCCCAAGTAAGGGGAAAGTATCCCTTACTTTGTGCAGCACAGAAAAGAATGAATCTATCCCGAGTATGCGGGGCCAGAACTAGGATTTTTGTCAGGGGAACAACAACACAGGATTATTTTCCCTCCCCCCCCCCCTTCCACTTTTCCTCCCTCTCTTCCCCCTAACCCTCCCCCCACCACTAAAATATAATACCTCCGTAATCTAATTTTTGTAATGTAGAAGTTGAAATTTCTCACCGTGTGCTTGCTATCAGGAATTTTTATAAATATTATTGCTTAATATCTTATAATTTGATAATTATTGTTAAATGATTTAATCACAAACATTAAATAAATTTTTTTAATTTTCTTAAACATGATGGAGTGAGAATCCAAATGGTTCAAGTGATTTTTTCGAGACAGAATTAGGTACAGATATTAGGTAAAGAATACAAACGAGATCAACTGGATATTTAATAGGGCGTTTGATTTTCCACTCGAGGTCAGCACAAAACAAAGACTTACTCGTATCCCTTGGCCACCAAGTTTTTGTACTTTACTTTTATCAATTTCTGTACCTAACTCTGTTTAGGAAATATGAAACAAAATATGAAAAAAAAAGTCGGTTTAGAAAGAAAATCACTCGTACCCCTTGGCATCTCACCCTTCCCCTCCCCCCCCCCCAAATTAATAAAGTTTTCGAATTTTTCCGCCCCCTGAAATCCACCACCCGGGGCACCTACACCCTCTGCCCCGTCATAGTATCTATGGAAAATTGTAGAAATTTCCTTCCTCGTAGGAATTTTTACCTTTCTGTAGAAACATTAAATTATGGTTTCGCTAGTAGTGGGCCCTGGTCGTTTCCATAGCGGCGAGGGTTTTCCCTTCCCGCCCTTCCATCCCTATCACTACCCCGAAGGCGTCGTAGTGCTCCTACCGCGGCGGCGCACAGTGGGCTGAAATAGAAAAAAGCTGGACAAAACCTGAAAAACGATTTTTTTGAGTGCGGAAATCAAAATTTGCACAATTTTTGTTAATACATTAGTGCATTTTTTGACGCAAACCGTTTTTCATAGGTAAATTTTTTAAACAAATTACTTGACCTCAAAGTTGAACAAAATTTGCGAAAATTGCCCTCATTGAATTTTTTTCGAAATACAGCATATTAAAGCTATTGCCACACCTTCTGTAGTAATTCAATAGAAACAAAATCTTTCGACATTATTATGCGGTTTATTATTGTTAATTCTTGGCAACTTTCACGACTCAGTTGTATTATATGCGGCCGATAGATACAAAATGGCGGACCCTGTTTTTCGTCGAAATTTTGTGTTCATGTAGGATTATAAAAAAAGGGATCACCGAGTTACCTCGAGATGTTTACACCACATATACAACAAAACCTATAGAGTATGATACCAAAAGAAGAATTGTTACCACTTGCGACGTCGATATTAAGATCGAAAGAACACCCCTTGGGTTCTTATTGGTGCCCCGCCATAGTACCATGTACCCCTTGCAAGTATGGGTTACTGCAGTAGCAGATAGAAAAAAAAATTCAAGGGGGTGCAAACGATATCTTGAGCTACCTTTAGTTTTATCGTAATCAAAAAATAATCAAGTCACATGTAAAGTATAAGAAATATTCTTTAACTTATTATACACATATACAAGACAATGCCATCTAACCAGATAAAATAGTTAAAATTGTGGTTCTGCAATGTTCGGCAATGCATGCGGCCCCGCAAGAGGGGGGTGCGTGGTCCCCGCGACTGCATGACGTGCTACAAGATATACAAGTTAAATGATATTGAAATCTGCGTCTAGAATTGGAAGCGCATATCCCGCGCTTTGCGTAGGACGCCCAAATAAAACCAGGAGAGGTAACGTCCCAGCCTGCACGTTTCGGAAGCTACGCCCTCAGATTCTCCTCTGTTTTCATCGGGCTAAGCCCGCACGCTCCGCTCTCGCAACTCTCCTGTGGGGCCGCGGAATGAATCCGTGGATGAGCGTGGGTAGCTAACGCCCCAGTTTTTGCCGCCCCATCGCCACCTGTGCTTTTCTTTTTGTGAACGAATTTCTTTCTTTTTTTATTACACCTCCCCGCTTCAGGTCTGGCGCGCAGGTGCGCCCGGTCGAATGGGGCAGGAGGGAAAGACAGTTGAATGGCGCGTGTGCGCGAGATGGAAAATGGGGTGAAATCGGTCTCGCGTGTGGTATCGTCAGCCACCTGTTGGTTTCCCTCTCCCTCCCCTCAATTTCCCCCTTCCCTCCAAAATCACCCCTACCTGGCCGTCCTTCCTCTCCCCTTTACTCCTACGCGTTCAAGCGGGCATGAGCCCTCGAAAACTTCCAAGGCAAAAGCCCAGCTCGGGGAAACATCTGCTCCGATTCAATATCAATGAGTGCAGTCTCGATTGCGCTCTTGGAGACGAGAACAATACCTGTGTATAGTGGCGCAGCGAGGGGGGGATTTTGGGGGATAAACCCCCTCCCCCCCCCCAGAGCTTAGAGAAATTTTTAAGTTTAATCCATTTTACTTAATTGGATTGATATTACTAAAACAATAGTGTAAGTATGAATAAAACATCCCTCAGAAAGCCGTAAAACTCATCGTTTTAAACCATTTCTCTTTAAAATTCCGCAATTTATTAATCTCGTGCCTATCGCTTATCCTGGTGGGTATACCGTACCCCCACACATCCCGGTATTAGTTGCACCTAAACCCCCTCCCAGCCTTAATTCCTAGCTGCGCCCCTGATGGCTACTATACAATTTTGCCAAGTAAATGACACCATTGTATTGCATTGCATCCACATTAGCAAGTGATTACAATCTATAATAAACAATCATAAATTACTAAACAACTTTTCAGGAGTACAGTTATGTGAAAAGTTGTTGATACGGCTGTTTGATCTCAGGATATAACTGATACATACAGTTATTTGGTCCATTGAAGGAAGGCCATAAGTAACCTTAAGCAGGATGAAATTAACAAGGACACCAAATGGCATGGTTGAACTGCAGAAATTTCACCTCAAATATAAATTAAAATTTATTAAATATATAAATTAAATATTTAAACAATAGTGTAAGTATGAATAAAATATCCCTCAGAAAGCCGTAAAACTCATCGTTTTAAACCATTTATCTTTAAAATTTCGTAATTTATTAATCTCGTGCCTATCGCTTATCCTGGTGGGTATACCATACCGCCATACACCCGGTATTAGTTGCCCCTAAACCCCCCCCCCCCCCAGCCTTAATTCCTAGCTGCGCCCCTGCCTGTGTACATGGCTAAACATCTTTTACTTCGAAGAGAAGAACGTTCTCGTCTGATAAAGTCTTAGGTAGCTCATAACATTTTAATTAGAGAGAGCTCAAAATCAGTGGCGTAGCGAGGGGGGAGATCCGGTGGGTCGAGGCCCCACCCGAAATATAAAAACACAATTACTTTCCTTAATGAAAAAAAAACGAAATATTGAAAAATCATGTATTTACAAAAGATGTCTTTGGCAAATAAAGTTTTTTCGATGATGAAAAGTGTTAAATTTAGGTTGAAACTCTGTACTTAGTACCCAGATTTTCAAAATCGCCGGCCTCTGTGGCGGTGGGGTAAAGTCCTCGTCTGCCAAACCGTAGGTCGAGGGTTCGAATCCCACCTGGGTAGGAGGTTCCTATCCAGGGCATGGATGTTTGTGTTGTACTTTGTTCATATTGGAAACCCTCGTTGTAAAAGGCCGTTATGTGCTGTTTACGGGGGATGTGATAAATAAATAAATAAATAAAAATTTCCCCCCATGGTTTTTGACTCCCCCTCAACCCCCCGAAACAAATCCCTGACTACCCCAATGGCTCAAGGTGGTTGTGCTGTAAAGCCTGAATCACGCAATCACTTTTTTCGTCCCTTTTAGTTCTCACTCGAGCAATCGATTTTCCGGTCCCGAAAAGTGATCGCTTGTGACATCACTTTTTATAATCTTTTTAGGTAATTATTTCTGTCACACTTTCCATCAGTCACCTTTCGGCGTTCTCACAGCTATATGTCGTTCCCAAGATTGTCAAACATTCGCTCTATAAGGCCATGCGTTCTGATAGGCTGACATGCGGTTTCAGGGACAGCTCAGCGACATGTTGAGTGAAGAATAAAGTGATGGGAATCCTGATTACTGTAGCCGTCCGGGAAAACAACCCCGCCAGACGATCATCTTCGAGTGATGACTGTAGTGATCGCTGGAATGAACACTCGAAAGTGACGAAATGATCGTGTGATTCAGACTTAACCGAAAGCCGAGGCCACGAATATTAGAGAAGAGGATCCTCGCATTGGCTTCTGAGGCAATGTGACCAGAATTTCATGGAGGTATAGACTATAATCAGAGCTATCAATAAATATTTAGATTCCTGATGATTGATCAATTTTAAGACTGTTCAATGCTATTCCTCGCAATTTTAAATGCAACTCTGTTAAATATACGAATATTTTCTGTACTCTACGCCACGATGCGGACATTTTTGAAAACCGACCAAAATGGCAGAAGAAATCAATATTCTATTGAGTGGAATTGGGCATCCTCTCTTAAGTCCTCTAAGCCGATGCCAAGATTTTAACATCATCTCCCTTGTTATTCGAGGAAATGGGAACATATTAGCAATATAAATAATAATTAATCACTTTTCTATAAAATCCACTCATGATTGATTCATACAAATGTTTTGGGTGAACGAAACGAGATTCGTCAAAAATTCATGGAATAGCCCCTCTATAAAATCGTCTGAAACCCGATGAATAATAGTCCAAACACCATTATTCTATCTATTACAGTGTTACCAAGTGTCTTAATGCCCCTACTTTTTGGTGGTGCTTGGGGGGGGGGTTAAAAAATCAATGGTAATGAGGATTTTGAACATCTCAGAGAATCTTGCTAATGGCACTTAAGTCACAACGGCAGTTATTAGTCCACACCTTGTGACAGTCAGAGAGACTGGAAGCCAATCACTGTTTGGTATACCAAGGATTCAAATTTGTTAGATTAAATATAACCGAGAAAAACTTTGCTTTAGGAATAACGGCCGGCAAAACTTGTGGCCTGAAAAGGCCGCAGACGATTAGACTTTGTTAACACTAGAACCGCTGAACTTTCCAACCCCACCAAAACCGCGGCATGGGACTTTTTTGTCCCATTGACAAAATACGTTGATCCTGTCATGTTTCAGCATAATTGACGGGCTTTTTTGTGGTTTGTGTGAACAAAACACGTGTTTAGGTATTTTTTAAAACGTTTTATTAAGTATAACTAGGAACACAGTAAACTTATTTTGACGTGTTGGTTGCAAGCTCAGACCTGCAGACGCGCTGGGCAGAAGTGACGCGGCCGGCGCTGTGTGAGTAGGCGGCCGGCGCAGTGCACAGATTATTCCCTTCTGCGCTTCTAACTGGCAGAATAATGGTATCTGTGCATCGATCCCCTTCGTAATAAACTTTTATTATGCTAAATACAAAATAAGTGTACAAAAAATAACTGAAATTGTATGTTTTCCCCATATGGGACAAAAAAAGTCCCATCCCGCGGTTCTAGGTAAATCGTCGTTTTTTCTCGCGAACCAAACATTGTGCAATATTTTCGATATAACCATTCAAAAGAACATAAAAAATGAGTAATAGTCAGTAAATTTCAAAGGGATCAAACCACTAGTACATGAATGGCAAACATTTGGAAAGGGCGATCGGACAAAAAAGTCCCGTCCGCGGTTCTAGTGTTAAAACCCTCCCATTTTTCCTTAAATTATTTTTAAATTAGCATTTTTATTCATTTTAATGGAAAATAAAGTTATAATATAATTACGTAACAAGAAGACACGCTCGAGCGACATAGTCGGCCAATCAAATGCACCGCTTGATCTAGAATTTTGTCAGTCCATTCTTGATCCAATGCACTGAAGCTATGATCGCCCTTAATATACCTATTTCACGTATGGTTCAAACACAATCTCTCGAGAATTTCCATGCAATAACCCAGCTTCTGGGAATCATCAGCCATGGCCCAATGCCAATTGGATCGTAGTCCCGACTACGTTCCTCTCCAATTCCCGGAAGCGAGAAGAATACCTGAGCACAAGGCTAAACAACGATTACCTTTAAAGGAAGAACACGCTCAAGTAAGTGAGTTTTCAAGAGCAAGGGGACCACAAAGATAATTCCCCAGTCCGTCCCGTAGAAGATTGATTCGTGATTTGGGCAATTTTTTTTTTTGCTTTCAAATGCATGTGCAGAAAACCAGTGAGCGCAGAAAAAATCCTTATATATCCACTTATTCCCTAAATTTGCTGTTTACCATTTTAATATAATAATTACAATATATTTATTGGTCTTTGAACGAATTAAACGTTCGAACACCATTGATACAAAACCATTTTCGGAACTTAAAGTGAACTAAATAGGCTATTGCCTATTGGTGGTACACCTTCAGAAATATCATCGTAATTCTGTGCATATTTAAAAATACCAAAAAATGTCTTTCAGATGAACTCATGATGGATAATTAATACAAAATAAAGATACACTGAAGAAAAAAATTGAATTGAAATCAATGTTTCAAAAATAAAAAAGAAATATAATTTGAAAATACTTATACAAGATCATTTATAATATTTTTGTTTCTAAATAGCCAGACTGCTCCTGTATAATTGCTTCAGGCACTCGCTATGGGCACACTCAAAAAATAACATGGACAAGTTATGAATTTGGATAGACTACTCCATCGCACATTCCGGTTAACTTACTTTTAGCTCTCTGATTGCTCTAACGTCAGGGATGAGATGGCGACAGTGGAAAACATTCTGAAAATGCTCCTAGGATGACCACTCATCCAGTGGTCGACTGAAGAATCCTCTATGTATAATTTTTGGTTACGAGTCAATATGCACGGTGTTTCAGGAGGACTTTCAATGCTTCAGGAGGTGGTAGGGGATATTATTTTGAAAACATTTTGTCCATAAGCGTGGGGTCGCATTCTTTTTAGTGAATGAGATATGTCAACGCAAACATTTTTGCTTGCGCTATGCAGTTGCCATGAAAACGATTAAGCTTTGCTAGTTTTTAGAGTTATATCTGTACGATTTTACGATATGACTTTCTCAGGTCTATGTCTCCTATACTTAGTCGAAAACTATATCCCTGGACGTAAATCTTAAAACCTCATAACAAAAATTCAAAACATGCAAATTTAACTCAGCGTACATAGGCATTTAATTTGAATGAATACTTGCAATTTTCCACGTCTATAACATTTATTACGACCTAGGTGTCAATGTTCAAAATACAAATACACATCATCTTCAAAATACAAATGGTGCGTAGTGCATTTAATTTATACTAAATTCATTGTTAGGTTGAATATGATGTAGTAGGATTGAAAATAAATTTTAATCGTGAAAAAATATGCAAGTAATTATTTCAGTATGTAAAGTTACCTTCACGTTTGAATATTCGGATTTTATTTCACTTTTATTTTTACAGTGTGAAATTAACCCCATTAATTCTACAGAGTATTTCCTTGGTTTTTGGCATTCCTAAAGTCAACATAGAAACCCCAGCGTCCATATCGATGGCTAAGTTCTAACAACACGTATCTCAACGTGTAATACCAATAAAAAAATAAAGTACAAGCAAAAAATAACTCTTTGCTAGTAAATAAATGCTTCTTTTTCAGTTTTATGAACTTTTGGTTTTTAATTTCAGCCTAAAATCAAAAATATTAATCGTTTTTTTGTTCTCATGAAAACTTGCTATTTTTGAGATACGTGTTGTTAGAACTTAGCCATCGATATGGATGTGGGAAATGGACACAGTTTTGAAAAATAACCTTCAGTTTTGGAACCTCTGAAATTTTGGAATAAATGGTATCAAGAGAACGGCACCTTTAGCATTTTGATTTTCTTGCCAAAACTGTACATATTTCTCTGTTTTTTTCATACCGTAGTTTACCAAGTTGGCTTCTTACACCCGACTTCCTTTTTCTTACTTTTCAAGCTGTTTTTCTTGCAAGGCATACCGGAACGAAGGAAACCGACTAAGTATCGGAATTATTTTTCCCCATTCTTTACACCGCGACCCACATACCTGAACAAAAGTCAAAACGAAGCATTTTGTGCTTCCGTGAAATGAAATGAATGAGAAAAGAATATTTTCAATTACAGAGACTCAATTTTATTCTCGCTCTTCGTACATATTTTGCTTCGAGTTACAAAGATGCTGCCAAAAGGCGAGGCCAACACAGAAACCCTAGCTTCCGTATTTACGTGGGAAATGGATTCACAATCAGTTTTGAAAAATAAATAGAGAAAGATTTTAGTAAAATTCAGACCCTTCTCCTTTATGAATATTTAATTTAATGAAAATGAAACTACGGTTCGGAATAAACGATATGAAAGCAAGTGCAATCGTCGTAGTCAGCCAATCAGACTTATCAGACTCAATTAGCCAATCACATGATCTCAGATACGTCATCCCACACGCAGTAGCCGAAAATCGCCCTGTGAAACGCAAGTATTTTCTCTGTGGCGAAGAAAGGAGGCAATCTTCATCTAGTTGATGTCCAGCCCCTTTGTTTATTCCTAATATTTTCCTTTACCTTTGTTAGTTCGTTAAGGAAAATTTCAGGGGAAGCGTATCCCTTACATTATCCTCATATTTTCCATTACCGTCTCAGCGTCAACTTTGATGTTTAATTTGAAAATTGGAAACATTCTTACCGACACGAAAATGTGAACGTTTATTGCGTTTTGGAGTTACTTCAGCGTTACTTCGATAGCATTTCACAACTTATGGTGAACAAGAGATCACTATCCAACAATATGAGTCAGTGGCGGATACATATGGGGGCACAGGGGGCTCGCGCCATCCGGAGCTGACCGCATTGCCGAACATTGCAGAACCACAGTTGTAACTTTTTTTATATCATAAGATGGCATTGTCTTGTATATGCGTATTATCAGTTTAAATATAACTATCTTAAACTTTGCATGTAACTTGATTATTTTCAGTGAATCTAAGTATACCGGGACTGGCCACGGTGGTAACTTTACGGAGTTACCCGCAATGCACAAATTGTGAGAAAAATTCACAAAGAAAACATCATTCTCTTTGACCCAAGACTCGAACCCGGATCCCTCGATATCTGGGCGAGTGCTTTAGCCAGTTACGCTACGGAGGCGTCATTCTCCACTTAGTCCACAAATTTCCGCAGGGGAGAACCTCCACGAGATTTCTACGAGGGATCCGGATTCGAATCCCGGATCAAGGCGTATGATTTTTTTCTCTGTGGATTTTTCGTCTCATGAATCTTTTCGTATATATAGCTTCCCTTTTACGTCCTTCATAACCTGTTCCACGAGTTTTCTTCGAGGCCTTCCTTAACCGTTTTTGCCATCCACTGTTACGCCGACGATTGCCATTACCAAGCCTTCATGCCTCAAAATATGGCCAATTTTTTTCCGTCAAATACGTAAGGTTTTCATGAAGCACGATTATTTTTTCCGTCCCTCGGAATGATAGCTTCAGCGATAGGTTTTCAGGGACCAAAAGAGTTCTCGCTCGACCAATCATTTTCTGAATCACACGTCCATTTCCACCGTCCTTTTTTCCATCATTATTTCCGTCATTTTCCGTATTTACAACTGTCGTTCAATTACAAGTCAAGGGTGGCGTTACACTCGCTGTTACCGGCCGCGCGTTCTGATTGGCTGAAGGACGGTGCCTGCGATGGTTTCAGCGACGGAAAATGGGACGTGCCGAATGATGGAAAAAGGGATGGGATTTCCATCCCTCGAGCCAACCCGGAAAAATGAACGTGTGAAACGGTCATTTTTTCCGCCATCATTAGAGTCATAGCTGGAGATATCCCTCCAAAGGGATGGAAAAATTTATCGTGTGATTCACGCTTGAGGCCTTTGAATTTTGAATAGTCCCATTTATCAGATTCTTACACAAAGAGATGAATTTAATGAAATCCCAAAAGACTATTCTACCCTGCCCTCAATTACTAGTCCTTTGACTTCACTTATAATGTCACTTTTTCAGTGATTCTCGCGTGATTAACAGCGTGATACTATTTGTGCATGCCTGTATAATGCACAGTAGTGCTAATAATACTTTATTGAGGAGCAAAAACCTTTCTAGGCTAATTAGATTTCACATTTTTTGTCGATGACTCTTTTTCGTGTTAAATTAGATATGTTACATTAATATATTTGATAATATGATATAAAAAAATTCCTTTAGAAAGGATACGGATGAACTTAATTCCTTCGTTACATAACACAGCACAAAATTTATTTCTCACGCGTTAAAGACTCATATACTCCAATTACTGTTGCAAACGACACTTTGTATCGAAATACTTTCTTTGTTGCATCAATTTGCTTTCATCTTCAATTTCAGATTACTACTTCTCTACTTTCTGCTGCCATGTTCATTATTCCAACGCTTTTTGCCATAGTGAATTCGTAATTTCGCACCGAATTTCATACATGCTATACGTGCGCTGAAATAACCAATCAATCCTTCTCTTCACGGTCTTAAAATACGTCAAGTTACGTGATAGATGTTGGTGTTTTACGGTGATAAAAGTCCTGCCATACTCATTAGATGTATGTGTAAATACTTTCTTCGGTACTTTTTTCATTTGTCTTATATTCCGATGCCTGCTTCTCTATATCTAAGTATACATATTACCCCGAAAGCCACCTGCCGTAGTATTTGAATGGGGAACATGCAGCCGTTACCAAAATCCCACTTTCACAACATCATTCATGGTAATTAAAGTTTACTTCCTCGATCATGTGCGCTATCATGGTGAAACAAAAACCAAGTACTGTTCCACAAACTTTTATTTGCTGTAGACTACTTTCAACGGCTATAGCGTCATTATCAAGGCAAACAGTCTTTGTGACAAGCGTCTACATTTCGCCTATTGCTGCTACGGCTGCTAGACAAACAGTAGTTGTCTTGATAATGACGCTATAGCCGTTGAAACTAGTCGACAGCAAATAAAAGTTTATGGAAAAGTACTTGGTTTTTGTTTCACCGTGAATATTTCATCGTTCCACCAAGTAACGCTCAAATAATTTGATTTTATATACGCTACCACACTACTTTCTGCTTCAATGTTAATCATTTTCACGTTCCACGCTTTTTGCTAAAATAAAATCGTGTTTTTAAATTTTAGACGAAATTTTAATGAATGTTTTACGAGTACTGGAATAACAAATCAATTCTGTGCTTCACGCTCTTAAAATACGTCAAGTTTCGTGCTGGATGTTGGTGTGTCGCGGTGATAAAACCGGGAGCATAAGGCTCGTTCCGGCTCCAATTTCATCCATCATCGAGCATCCCTTCCTTGGTAACCTTCTCATAAGGGGCTCGTGCTTCTCCGAGTGGTATTCCGGTCGCGATCTCAAAGAGCAACAATGGAAGGGATTAAGTTGGAGCAATGTTGCCACGTGGAGAAGCCAAAGGAAAGGGATCGAGACGAATGGAATAGGTTGGATGGATGAGCGCGCCGAAGGCAGGGTTTGTGTAGGAGTGTAAATTGGAAAGCGGGTACTACGAAGGGGCTTAGGGAGAATCTCTGGAGACTACCGCAGTCGGAATACATGGAAAATATTTTTTGGCAAAAACAATTCTCTCTTTTCATGTCTATGTCAAAATATTCTATTGAATGGGCTCATTTTCAATTTTTTCGGATTTTATTATTTACTAGCAGGACACCCGGCGTTTCTCGGGAAGGATAGTGCTCAGAGAAGTGGGAAACTTGAAACTTGGATTTCATGGTCATATAGGATTTTTGTTTTTTTCCCTCTTTGAGAGTGTCAATAGGTGTGCCTACCCGGCAGGATGACCAACCGCAGAAATTGTATGGTGTGACGTAACAAACAATTATAAGATATAACGACGCAGTACGCGTTGGAGGCAACAAAAAGTAGCACTACGACGTTTGGAAGCATGATATGCACATATGTAATAACTTTTGTTGCAATCCGTGCAGCCGTATGGAAACGCATAGCGGACAAACAAACAGTAAACCTCTTTTATATATATTTTTAACCTAGCGATGGGAGAAGCAAGAATTATCAGCAGAATATCTCAGACAAAGGGAGCATTCCGCCATAAGCAAGACCTCTTTACAGCGGGAAATTAAAACATGGAAGTAAGGAAACAGTTTATCAGAACTTATGCTTGGAGTTGTTTTCTCTACGGAAGTGAGGTATGGACAATGACAGCAGCGGAGAATTCTAGGGTAAAGAAACGTGGTGCTACAGAAGAATGATGAGGGTCAAATGGATCCACCGATGGATGCCTGGGATTGAGTGACTTGGAAGCGACTAGTTAGGGAAAGCGACCCCCAACGGGAGATGCTGCGGAGAATGAAAAAAGAAGATAATCAAGGCATATATTGTTAAATAGTCTATTTTTTACAATCAGGAAATTACAAAATGATAGCGTGAGCTTTAAAGAAGGAATGTTTCAGAAAAAGATAAAACACATTCGGACGAGCGGAAATTAGCCTCTCGTAAGTTATCCAAAGCCTCAAAATCGAAACGGGGAACCTAAACTTGGACGATTTAGCAATTATAATTTAAGTTGACGCATCACTCTCCCTCAATCCGTTGTATATTATCTGTTTTATGTCCTTTTACTCGCCTGTACAAACGTATGCCTGTGCCAAATATCTTTCTTATCTATACAATCGAAATTAGAAATAAATTATCAAACCAGTGAATTTTACTAACCTACCCATATCACATTTAATGGAAGCAATAAACTCTTTTCCCTCTACTAATCTCTTCAACATACCCGTTACATGGTATTTAATATTATATTCTTCAAAAAAGACTATTTTATGATACTTTGGCTAACGGCATTGATTTTCAAATTTTCAAATATCAAGACAATAAACGAATTTCATATTAGCTTCGCCAATTAATTTTTCAATGTAACTGCTTTTACCTGTATTAGACTCTCCCCACAAATAAGTTGCTTTTTCTTATTAGGATTATCATTTAGGGAGCTATAAACCCAATTCGCTACATCTAAAGCCAAACCAAAATGAGAACACTCAACTTACCTCATTATGCGGAAGTTTTCAGGATGTCCGGGTTTGGAGAGTAGATTACCAAAATTTTCACTACGTTAGCTTACACAGGGGCGCAGCTAGGAATTAAGGCTAGGGGGGTTTCAGGTGCAACTAATACTGGGGGGCATGGGGGTATGGCATACCCGCCAGGGTGAGCGGGTGGTGCGGTGGCCCTCCGCCAAAAAAAAATAAGATAAATGGTTCAAAATGGTGAGTTTTACGGCCTTCTAAGGGATATTTTATTAATCCTCTCACTATTTTATAAGTAGTATTAATGCAATTAAAATAGATTTAACTTAAAAATTTCTCTGAGCTTTGAGGGGGTTTATCCCCCAAAACCCCCCGCTCGCAGTGCCACTGAGCATACTTGCTCCTAAAGAATGGAAAAATTATCAGCTGTATTCATTTTTTTACTTTATCTGTGGCAGTCGTTGAAGTTAGACGTGTGTTTATGAACTCAACCATTATGCTTTTTTTTCCTTAAGGTATACTCTTGTTGGTAGAAGAGCAAATTATCCAATGGTCTAGATGCCGTAAAAATATCAAGATGGTTGTGTAATTTTTTTAACAAATAATGCGTCACAAAAAAGACCAATGGTGCGTCCTCATATGCACTTTCCCCACTAGCATTCTTAATGCCATGAAATTCATTGAAAACAGTTTTTAAAAATTATCTTTTATGTTACGGCCCTCACGTTGAAAATTAAAAAAACGTAGATCGCGCGGAAAATATTCCCCGCGAGGATGTGCGTGGACTGGCATTAGGAGTGACGAGTGACAGAGGCGTGAGAGAAAGAAAGAAGAAAATAAAAAAAATTACGTTCACTTCATTCGACGGGAGAGTCCCTTAAGGAGGTTTGAAGAATTAGGGCGAAGGCGTGAGGTGTTTTCTTCATTCTCTCCCACCCGTTCCCCTCGGCTTATTTCGCTTTCCCTCGCGCGCGGAATAAGAAGTGGCGAAAAAGAAGACGAGCGATATAGCGCGCGCGGCGGAAAATAAATGCCGCGCGAATAAGGGCTCGGGATGGGATTAACCTAATCTCTGGGAAAGGACGGAAGTTAATATACTAAGGGAATAAAAGTGGGGTGGTGCGAAAATTGTTTCCAGGGAGTAAGATGGAGGAATGGATGAGTAGAATTTATTCTCTCGCGTTTAAAGATGGCGGGCTGATTGTTTTCCTCATCATATCGGTAAAAATGCTAGTTTGGTTGAGACTTATTTTTTAATTTTCTTCCTCCGATGTTTTATGCCAATCTATTTCTACAATGTAATGAATTCATTTCCACTAAATATGAATTGAAAAGATATTTAATTGACAAAGTGGTAGAATAAGTTGTAAACAAGTAATACGTCGTCGAATGTTGTTTTCACTTGAATTATTTTGCAAAATTTTAGGTTAAGTTTATATTTTTTAAATTTGTTTCTTTAATTCTATGATATTTAGATTATAAATAAGGATATCATCCTTTAATAATAAATTTTTAATTTTCATTTCCATAGTAATAGTTAAGTTCTTGAAACCTAAAGAATTCTATTTTCTATTCCTCATGACTTACTCGGTCGATCCATTTTATCTCCGTCACTCTTCGACAGCACCACATTTCAAATAGTAATAATATTGTCTATTTTTTTGATGTTTTACTCGCTCAAAACTTACCCCATAATGGGTTGGGACGAAAATTGTTTCCAGAGAGTCAGATGGAGAGATAATGAGTAGAATTCATTCTCTCGCGTTTAAAGATGGCGGGCTCATTGTTTTCTTTATCACCTCAGTAAAAATGCTAGTTTGGATTGGGCTTCGTTTTAGTTTTCTTTCTCGGAATTTCGATGTCTTTCTCTTTACTCTTTCCAATTGATATTTGTGACGGAGAAGAATTGATATATACTTATCCATGATAAAATTTGAAACGCTAATAGTAATTTTTAGGTTAATAAACGAATAACTGACATCTCTTAATGTGAGAAATAATTTTTACTGACCCCGACTTGACTTTTATCCTTAAAATCATTTTCACTCCTCCTAACCCTAATTTATCAGAATAACTACCCTTCCATTACTAAAAGACACTATAGAAAGCTCAGTTATTCGTTGCTCGACACCTAGCTGTCTTACGAACACAGTGAACATTACGCTTGTAGTCACAACGGCTTTCAGCGATAAGATCAGCTATTATGACTATTCAAAACAGAGAAATGTTTTCTGGGTAAATTTCATGTTTATTTGTTTATTCCCTCTTAAAGTTGCATTATATCGATCAATGAACAGATTACGATGGATACTCGCTAAAATATTTTCAGGGAACTCGTAGTAGTTATATGTTGCAGTGCAGATGACGCGGTGCGTTGAAACCATGGTAGTGATGTTATAAATATTTTATATGGAATAACATAGTTGTATTTTCATTCAATAGTTAAATGTATAGAGACTAGAGTTGACGCCCTCTCAGCTGGTAGAATTTCGTCTATTCCAGCGGTAAATCACTCGTTTTAAACTTTCGTTATCATGTTGATTTTTTCTTATTAGAAATATATATGAACTACTTCTATTAACATGTTTCTGTATTTCAAGTATAAAACTTTTTCGACCAAGAAAAAACGGGGGTGATATTTGCACCTTTGAGATAAAGTGAAAGTTTTTCATGGTTCCACGCTGGAAGCCCTCAAAATATCAAGTTGGTAGTGTAATTTTTTATCGCTTAATACATCACGAAAAAAAGAACGATCACGTGGAAGTGATGCGTTCTCACATGCAATTTCAGGCAGAAGGTATTAGTTCCGCAAGCAACATCTACACCTACATAAACATTTTGCCATTCTTAGCGACGGTTTTCATCTTACAAGTTACTGACGCATAAAATGAATATTGCCGATCATGCGGAGATTGTAGAGCAATAATATTGATGCCAATCATTGAAGGGGTAATGTGCTGTATAAAATTTCATTCCCTTACGGGTACTAACGAGCGTAAAGCGTTATATTTTTCTTCTCAACACACGTTTAACTTGAAAAAATGGGAAGGAAACTTTTATTCGTCGATCGAGCGCAAAATAGCATGGGACAGCAACGAGTTAAATTTTCAAAGGAGGCAGGTTTACCGTTGGGTAATGATGGCACTTTTTTTTAGAAGAGCTCATAACTATACTAAACGGTTTGAACTTAAAGACGATTATATCCAAGGATTTATTGGTAAATTAAATAATATAAGTTTGTAGGAAAACATGTTTTTTATTCATTCGAAAAACGCTCGAAATGCAGATTTGAATTGTAAGAATAATATGCATAGATTGGATGCTTGAATTATTAGTAAGTAGAATAAAGTATGCGATTCCGCGATGTTATACGCGTAAGGGTTGCAGGCAATTAAAAGTTGTTGTACCTAAACTGTTTAATAATCTAAAGAGTGAATTTAAAAAAATTAAAAACGTTGAGTGAAGTTAAAATAAAAATTAAGAGATGGTTATTGACTGGTTGTTTATAATGGAGTGTAAAAGTATTTTATATAATGGTATGCTTATTTTTTATTAAGAATGTTTTTAAAAATGTTTAATTTGTTTTGTTTTTGACGTGATGCAGAACATAATACTTTAATTGCACCTGTTAATGAAATTGTTAATTGTGTAATTTTACAAGACACAAATTAAATTGCTTAATTTGGCACCTGCTGACAAGCCAATTACGGCTTAGCGGGACCAGAATGTACGCGTTTTCATTTGAAAATTTAAACTATTGTATAAAACATTATTTCTTGTATACATATTTAGTAAATGAATAAATAAATATTAAATTATTATAAAAGAAATTTACAAATGCACGAACATTTAATTTTTGGGATCACCACTTGGATCCCTTCGGCTTCCCTAAATTTATTCAGAAAGATCAACCGAATGAGATGCTTTCACGATGATTGAGGGCGTCTCCAATTTTACTGGCCTCAGAGAAAAGTTTTTCACATGGTACGGATGAAGTTATCATGGGCCAGTGATAGTGATGTTGTTGAGATCAAACTAAATGGGCAAAATTGAACAATGAAGTTGAACAATCGAGTTTGGATTGAAACTCGAAGACCCTCTCTCGATCTCGATTTCCTCGATCTTTGACACTTAAAAAGTCGATTCATTCGACTTTTCCATCATTAAATGAGTGGTATAATTTTTGTGAATGCAATAATTGGAATAATCATGGAGAAATCTCTTTAATTTATTAGTATCACTCAAGCTGACTAACGCAATACAATTAATTATGAAACTATCTAGCTTTCCAAAAATAATAAAAATAATAATAGGGTGTTAATGGATTATTTTTAAGTAAAACACGAGCGTGATACGCCCGCTCCCAGCGGGCTGCCCCCGCTCCTTTCAATGCAGGTCCACAGAGGGATAGGCGCGTTTCTAATTTTAAATTGTAGAAAAAAGGCAGGGTCTTATGTACAAATTTAATTGGAATGTTCATGTACAAATTGAGGTCAGAGGACCTCTTTAAACACAACATTGGAAGTAATTACACTATCCTCTGTTAAACGCACATGATGACTCATACTTATGTATCAACAGGAGACTTGAATGTGGAATCAGCCGCATTTTGATAAAATTTATTTAAAGAATGCGAGATATTGTTGCAAATGAACAAATGTATCAGTTTGTGCGCCGTTAACTTCAGGAATATTCAGCGTTTTTTTTTTTAATAATTTAAAAACCAATTTTAGGAAACAATAGCAATATTTAGGAAGTAAGATATGCCATCGCATGTTCTCTGATAAATTCTGTGCATTTTGGTACCTCATTTGTAGAATTTGGTTGTGTATATGTTGAGAAAAAGGTATCTATACAGTAGAAATAATATAGAAGATTGCACATACGGCTTCGCATAATAGTTTTCTGATAGATACAAGTGAAGAGTAGAAAAGTATTTGAAACCTAATAATCGTACGAAACTAATTTTTCTGTAATTTATTTAGCAATAAAGACATGGTAATGAGTTATTTGCGGTGGAAAATCCTCATTGTGAATTAAACTCACGGCAAGAGTTCTTGATTTTTTGCTAATATCCACCCACTTAATTATACTTTCATACCTGCTCCTCATGATGGAAGAAGTTGATAATAATTTCATGGTGTTAGATGGAAATAATCCGCTTCTTCCTCGTTAATGACTTTAAAATATTACCCAAAAGTTCATTTCAACCACCAAAATACGGCTTATAATGTGAGTCTTATGAAGATGGTTGCTTTTATAAATTGGATTATGTTTCTCTGAAACGGACGAGGAAAATGATGAGATGGAGATAAATTATGCGTAATATCATATTAAACTGCTTTTAGAGCTAACTTAAAGAAAAGAAAACCATCAGAATAAGAGGAACGAAAAATAAGCTCCGGAAATTCTTTACGGTTATCCTATCCATTATGTTAAGATTTGATATTTGAAAATAAACTGTTGGAAGTAAATCAGTTCGTATCAAGCGTTTTACACATTTATAATAAATAGCTGTTTGCTCAGTTCCGAGAAAAATGACGGAATCACGCGATCTTTTTTCGCGTACAAGTCCAGTGATCTTTTTAAGCTATGCTATTCAATGATGGGGAAAATAATTGCTTAAGTCACCATTTCCTCTACGGTCTTTTTTCACACGGTCATTTAAGACGTCCTACATGTTTACTATCTACGTCATTATTATGTAAGGATCCGTAATTGAAGGAATTAGATTTCTCAAATTTCGCGTAAATGTACTATTGTATGATATCTCAGAATAGCCACTTTCTCAAACTAGGCCTCAGGAGCTGTACCTTTCACTGTTAAGGACGGCTACTCTTCCCTGTAGAAAACTCACTCTTTCTTGTAGAAAACATCCTATTTTCACTGTTAAGGACGGCTACTCTTTCCTGTAGAAAACTCACTCTTTCTTGTAGAAAACATCCTATTTTCACCTTTCCTATGTAATAGCGCGGTGATGACGCAATGGGAATAGTAATTGGTCACTCCTCAATGGTCAGTCAGATTGGTCCACGGGTCTCTCATCGACTATCGGTTACTCTCCGATCATTCACTGTCGATACTATCTCAGTCTTTAATAATTGCGTATCATTTCAGCGTACTAACGTTTTAGAATTAACGATGAAAATATCCTGCTTTGAATAAAAATGATAAAAAATAATAGGGTGAAAATGGATTATTTTTAGGAAGATATTGCACGAAAGGCTTCGCAGAATAGTTCTTCGGAGAGGTAGAGCAAAATAGTACTAGTGCTTGAAACCTAAATATCGTTTGAAAACTGAATATCATATACTTTTTTCAGCAATAAAGAAATGGTATTTAGCTATTTACGGTGAGATTTCTACTTTTGAGTTAAAGTCATGGCAAAAATCCTCCAATATTCTTTAATATCCGAACACGTAATTACATCCACGTAATTCCTGTACCTCATGATGGAAAAATTTAATGATAATTTTATGAATTTAGAATGAAATAATTCTAATAGTTGAAGCGCTGGCCATACGGCCCGTGCTACGGAAGGGCCTCCGCTATCCACCCATGTCAACACCGGCGGCTCCTCTCTTGACCGGGACATATATAATATTCATTAATTTCGGTTTCAACCGCGTTGATTGGCATGGGGTAACAACAGTTTTGTTATCACTACTGCCAGCGTCTTCAGGTCGAAATGTTGGGCTGTTGTCTTCGCCACAGCAACCAACGCGGTGGTAACCGGAAATTAAGAAGTTCAACGCACACGGCGGAAATCTCCGTAGTCACAGTGGTAATATCTTAAATTTAGGATATTTTGTACGTAAAAAATTCATTACTTCTCATCTGTTCTGTGAATTCCTTATTTGGGATTTAAAATATAAATAAACTTAGGGAAAAGACTTTAAATAGTTGTGTGGGATTCGCTTCCTGACACCAAGAGCAGTAATCCACATAAAATACGAAATACGACCTCTGGCCGCGGGACGCGACAATTAGGCTCTATGGCGTCTCCATAATATTCAGTGCGCTCGGACTCGTAACCTGATTGGCTGCTGCTGTAATTCACGTTAATTCTGAGCGACGGAAAACGTAATGGCAACAAATTATGGAACGAGGGAGCGAGATCCCTATCATTCAGCTACGTCTGCTAACACCCAATTTGCACCATAATTATTTTTTAGTCATAAATACCCTTGTGCGCGTGAACTGTGGTTTATCACATGGATAAATATCCAGATTAACGTCCTCCACTTATTAATAACCTCAGCAGGATTTATTGTACCGTGAATAGGTATATGGTGAAAGAGGTGGAAAATGCGTGATTGTGTCAAAATTATGTCTTGAAATATTAGTACATCATTATGCCTAATTCATGATAATTTGTGTCATTGAAGTTTGGATTCCGGATATATGTGCTCTAACGCCCCTTTTGTGATGATTATTTTCAACTCATGATTATTGATTACGATATTCGCCCATGATTATTTCGAAGTCATAAATACCCTTGCGTTTGTGAACTGTGGTTCATAATGCGGAGAAATTTCCGGGTTATTTTCCTCGAGTTATGTATAACCCAGTATTTTCCGACAACAGCCAGCACGTGGAGTTAGTTTGAGGATGTATGCGATATGAGAGAGGGTGATCAAGGCTATTGTGGATATGAAAAGCAAGGGGAGGGCTTAGCAATTTTTGTGGCAAAGTTTGCGGAGTTCCACGTGTGGTGGGCCTAGGGTAGTGAGGGTAGGAAACGCTTTCAGCATTGTTTCGTGGCATTGTGTCCCAGGGGAAGGAGGGACCAAGGGTAAGCAAAATGAGCCCCTACAAGTTTTGACAGGGTACGGGAAGAATTCGGTTCACAAAAACATAGTACAGTAGATTCCGGTAATGGGGAACATGCAGAATTTTTTAAAAGTACTATAATATGAAGGTCCCTACCTTAAATGTACTCACCGAAAATCAGGCCGGTGAATAATGTTTATTAGCTGAGTTATGAGTCTTTAAAAATTAATCACCATCGGCTGCTTGAAAACACGACGTCATCGGAGCGTGACGTCACGGCACGGTATCCACTGATGACAGACTGAGGAAGTGGATAGAAAATCGATCTATGTAGGGCTCATACGCAAATTTGGCGAAAATAATTGATGTTTTTATTTCAATATCTTACATTCAAGGCTCTACCGCTCTACTCTCTTAGCGAAGTGAATAGTGTACCGTCCGATGACGTCAGGAGGCGTTTTAGGTCACGTGACTTCAAGCGATATTCGAGCACTTTTAAACAGCATTTAATGACGTTTGTGGAACACTAGGAGAGTTTTGGCTTATATATTTGGACTCGTGAGAAAATTTTCTTTCCAGCGAGACTGAATTGCTTGATGAACAAATTTCATGCATGTTCCCCATTAGGGTCATTGGATTTTGGGGGAAGTGGCTTACTTTGGAAAATTTGTTGAATATCGCAACGATAAACAGAGTAGTGTTACTGAATTAATCAGGAATTTTGATTGGGAGAGTCAACCCGGTGCAAAGAAGTATTCAGATTAGGTAAATCTATCGCGGAAACTTCGAGTAAAATAATTTTTGTCAGATGTTCAATATACTTAGAGAGAGTCTAAATACGAGGGAGGGTTTTCTTCAACCTCCGATTACTTAGCAAAACACCATATAAGCGACAGGCGGGTACTGCGTGGATAGGGTAACTTAACGTCCTCCGCACCGCACGCTCAAGTCATTTCTGACCGTAAGTTGTTTTAGGTTAGTGGCAATCTCATTAACTACACTGCTTCAATTGATTCTCCCGCCAAGAGTGCTTTGTAGAGCAAAAGCCAGAAAACTCGCCGAATGGCATCAGCATTGACATGTCTTGTCCTTTATGCCGATAAAAGAGAATTTCTTTTTTGCACTGTCACTAGAGAGTAGTGATGGGTCGATCATGAACGATTCGATCAAAAAGATTGAATCACTAGGTGAATCAAATGACTCATGATTCATTTCGTTAAACAAGTCGATCATCAATCACTCCGACTTCCGGTTTCATATCAATCATCTCGGTTTCCGGTTTGTTTCAAAATTTGGAACGATAGATGCTTGATCTCTTTTCCTCAGGGCAGAAATAGTTGTGAGAAAATTAAATACTATGTTATGAAGAACTGAATACTTGTGTAATCTTTTTCTTAAATGTTTTCCAGCAGTTAACTATAATAATTATCAGTATTAATAACACCAATACACGTAAAAGGAAAATATTAAGATGACTCCTGTAGGAGAACGTTAAGAAGTAGAAGTTAAAGCTGGTTACATTTTATTGTGCCGTTCATAAAATTATCCTGCAGATCAGATTCATGCATAGTGTGTGGCGTATTTTGTGTTATATTTTCATCAACTATAGTTAGAAATTATTTTATTAGTGTTAAGAAACTGTGGCAGTTTTGCCTTCCCAAATATTTTCATGACACTATACTTCCTTCATTTTTGAAATCTAATTTACTCATCTAGGAATTCACAATGAAAATTGTATATGAAATGATAATATGGATAGCAATCAGCGTTACCAATGCTCTTCGCAGATGAGGCAGTATTTATTCGATTATTCAAAGTGATTTATTACATCCATTGATTGAGTCTTTTCGATCTTGATTCCTTTTGAGTCTTTTCGATCATGATTCCTTTTGAGTCTTTTCAATCATGACTCCTTTGAGTCTATTCGATCTTGATTCCTTTGAGTCTTTTCGATCTTGATTCATTTGAGTCTTTTCGATCATAGTGATTGAATCAATTGATTGAATCACTTATGTGACTCGAGTCAAAATGATTGAATCACTAAAATGATCGACTTTGCCCATCACTACTAGAGAGTGAAACAGAGTGAAACATTACGTCCACTCACATTCGAAACAAAAGAAGAGACTTCTGGGAATCGTCAGCCGTAGTCTCGACTACGTTCCTCTCCAATTCCCGGAAGCGAGAAGACCTGAGCACAAGACTAAACAATAGGGATGGACGGATCCAGGATTTTTTTCGGATCCGGATTCGGATCGGATCCTAGATTTTCGGAGCCGGATCTTTCGGATCGGATATTTTCGTATCCAGATGCATTTTCAAATTCCTGCTATTAAACGAAGTAAGTATTCAAGTTTATTCTGGGTACGTACAATCGAAGGAATGCTTTTTAAATTTTCATACACATTTTAATATTTTTATAAATTAAAAATCTTTTTATAGGCTTTCAAGTTGTTTTTTTTTACATCTTCACATGCTCAGGACCTAAGCTGTTACGCTTGGGTTTCGAAATGAAAATAGGAAAAATCTTCGGATAAACCACTAACCAGTTGCGTATGACAATAATCGCATGCGACGGCACATTCGAAGAGAGAATCGGAACTCTTTCCACCCTTATGGGGCGTTGCATTCACTGAAGCTATTATTTAAAATTTCGGATCCAGATCCTATGTCTTCCGCGACTTTGGATCCGATGTATCCGATGAAGGGCAATGGGGTAGTTTTCTTCTTCAAAGAAAACGAAATGCATTGATTGCGATTCCTTACCCACCATTAGTGTATTCATAATATACAAATTATTTTGTTTAGAAATACCGGTTTAGACGAATGGCAAGGATAAATTTTATCCTCATTTCAAAAAGGCCAGATTTGCGCCCATGCGATGCCACTCCACGTGACGTCACAGGGACCTAGTTTCTATACGAGTAGATAGGAGTTTTACATTGTCTGAGATTACTAATGCATGCATGAGGCAAAGAGCTCAGGCAAACATCTCTTAATAATCACACATTAAAAATACCTAAGTTCGGAAAGTTTCCTTCGTTTGATAGAGGAATAATAATTCTTATTTAAGCCAAGCGCTACCTGCTAGCAGGGTACTCAGCTACCTGCTGGCAGCCTGCGTCGTATCAGCGATCAAGCCTCGCCCCTAGGTCACCTCACACGCCGACAGCTGGAACCAGTAATACGTCACACGCACTTTTCCCATCATTCCTACTTAGCCGTCGTGTTTTCGCACGCTTGAAATATTTGACTTTTCGTTTAATCGCGAAAAATAGATATCGTCATTCGAAATTCTAAGAGCGTGAATTGCGCACTCCAGGAGTAATAATCTTTCGATTTAGGCAATAAAAAAATAATAGGAAACCACCCTATATCCGCGGATATTTGGATCCGAGGTATCCGATCCGACCATCCCTACTAAACAACGATTACTTTGAAAGGAAGAACACGCTCAAGTTAGTGGTTTTCCCAGAGCAAGGGACCACAAAGTGGATGCCCCAGTCCGTCCAGTAGAAGAATTATTCGTGCTTTGGGCGATTTTTCATCAGCTTTCAAATGTGTGTGCAGAACAAAAGTAAGCGGAAAAAAATTAATTTATTCCCGAAAACCGCCCTCGTATTACGGTAGAAATTATCCTATTGATAAGATTAGGGAAATAGACTGCAGAACCGATAGATTCAATATTTTCGTTTTTTCCGCGCACACGAAGGGACCATAATACCTGCGAAATTTTAGCTCTATATTAGCTTGACTCGATTTACGTAAAGTAGGCTCAGCATGTGTAGTTAATAACATACTATAATTGTCAATACTACTAGCTTTCTGGATGCATTTATTGGCATGTTCTAATCCATGCATGGATCACTGGTTACGCTAACTTTTCGTTTTCTATTGCTAACTAATAGTTGTTTCATTGTCATGATAGCATGTTCGTGTCCTCAGCACTCTCTTAGTTTTTGGTCTGACCGCGTGTTGTTGTCCTGAGTACTTGACCTGTATCTGGCAATCGAGCGTGTTTATGATTTAGGCTAGGATGAGTGCTGCATGCCTTTGGAATGCCATGCGTGTGGAATTACTCCTTGTCATACACCCCTTTGGTGGTGGCTTGCACGATACCTCGCAGATGTAGATTCTCAAATAACGAAGTCAAAATAATTCCGTGAACTATCGTTGCCATCCAATTACCGTGTTTTATCCCTACTTAAGTTATGGTAGTCACTTAAGCTACGAAACATCTTAGTCTTGTTTCCTCCGTATCTTGTTGTGTCGTTAGATATATTTTAAAAGTCTTTTAGACTAATATGAATCACAAACAATATGATTGTGTGATGATGTTGTATTCACAAATCTATTACTAGCAACGTCTGATTCGGAATATGATATAGACTTCCCTTGAATATACTCATATCATTTTTATTTCATAGCAATATCGGTGGATGACAGCAAAATAGCAAAAAATGGAGGTGTTTTCTATTCCTATGTTTTGATTATAAATTATATTTTGTATCGCTGCTTCAAGGTTATGTTCCATCAAGTTAAGAAGGTGCGAGGGTATGAATCATTTGAATTTTGTGGCACATGGCAAAATTTAGCGTGTCATGCCGGGCATATTTTGAAACAAAAAATCAGTCGAATGCGATTTATTCCATTGGAAAACCCTCTCGTGTGTAAATTGTTTGCACGATTTCTAGAATCGAGCCCACCTTGCATTTAGCATGCAATACACGATACATCACGTCGTTTTAAATTGAATTAACTTTGCAATACTGAAATTTGAATATTGAATTGACCATCGGAAAACTTTCATGCGCCCTTTGAATATTCATATAGTCCGTAATTTATGCCTACTACACTCCAATACATGTTTCCCAGTAGTCGATATGTTATATTTTCGCAGAATGTCATTAATGTAGTATTCAAAGCATGTGTTATTTGCGGTACTAAATTGTATCCTTGCCTTTCTAATATTTCTATTCTAATGTGGTAATCTGTAAAAGAGTTTTCATAATTGACTTTTAGGCACTGACACACATTTATGCCGATTGTTCAAAAATCAACACTAGCAGAGGAAAAATCAAAAAATTGCGATTGTGGAATAATGACTTGTATTCTATTGTCGGCAGCACTTATTACTGGCAATCATTCAATGATAATTCATAGACTTAACCCTTGCCTTAGTTTATGAAACGTAATCAAATTTCAGCTATTTTTAAAAATATAATTCCAGGTAAAAGAAATGGTTTTACAAAAGGCAGATTATGTTGCAATAGATGGCAAATTTTGAAATAGATATGTAATCACATTTTCGTTGATTTAAATTTACAGATATTCATACCAAAAATATTTCATTTTAATTTAGGTTTTTTTGCACGAAAAATGTCTCAATTGGCTTGAATACTATTTCCCAAAGCCGACAGAAAAAACATCATGTAAACATCTTACATGAATATTATGTGTTTATTTGTGATATTCTTAGAATTACGCATTGAAAGCTGAAAAATTTGCTTTCCTATGAAATAATAGTTTCCCGAAATCCAGTGATATCGGTTTATTTCCGAGTTGCAATCAGGATACCCAACGACTTCCAACTAACCTGCGAAATTCTTGGAATAAATTGGGGCAATCAGAATCCGATCCATATATACGCATATCTCATAATGCACACTATCCCCCACGTGGCGATTGCCAGTTTTTCCGGGAGGTCAAATGGTGCAGGCCATGTGCGGTAGTTCAAATGGGGTAGGTAGGGAGTGTTTGTTTCGGTTGAATGGGGGAAGCGGAAAGATTAAATACTCGTGGATGTTTTTTTTGCGTATGCATATCGGAGGCGTAGTTATGAATGACGGGATAATTAAACCCTATTTCGGACTGACGCAAGGCTGCGGGATTATGAATTCCCATGTGCTCGGCCGGCAATAATGAAATCTTTCCCCGGGGGAGATATTTTTGCCCGTTTATCAGTTTTTCAATAAAGTCCCGTTCACGCTCCCCAAAAACCCACGGTGATAAAGTACCAATGACTTCCTCCCACTTCACTTCTCCAGTTGCGTACACACAATGGAAAGACTTTAGTAACCGCGTTAAGACTTGCGTCACAGCAGCCGGAGCTCCGCAGGCGTAATAACACAAGCGTTCGCCTTATATGCGTACGTCGCGTCGCTCGTCGCCTTCAGGTCTGAAAGTTATATAACGCCCAACTTTCCAGTGAGTGGGGATTTGCCCTCGCCCTATTGTTTCGCGGACTTCAGAAACCCTCCCTCTACTTTTCGCTTAATTTCGTGGATTGACGAGGAAGTTGGCGCTAAGCAGGGTTTCTTGCCTTTTTTAAACATGCGTTGAGGTGCAAATTAAAGGGATTTAAGGAGGCTTACTATATTTGAATATTCAAATCTGAAGTAGGAGTCCAAGATGTTATATATATGTTACTTGCTGACCCGAAAAACGTTGTTTTCCATATAAATTATCTATAGTGAATATTTTGGTGGTCAAATAAAAATTAACTACCTTATTGTAAGTGTATGGGGATGATGTATCTGACTGAAAGAGGAATGTGCCTACGATTTTGGCCCTAAACTTAAGTGAGTGAGAGAAAGCTTCTTGAACTTTTTTACGACTATAAAAAAGGATTTATTTCGTGACTAAACTTAGAAACAGATGTCAAACAACATAAACAGTGCTGACGGTCGTCAAGCGAAAAGTAAGCCGAAAGCGCTCAAATTTCAGAATTTTTATGGATGTTTTTTTTCAAAATTCACCGTAAATCACGTGGAAAACGAAAATCAATTGCATGAATAAGAATGTGTATTTATTTTTCTTACCATTGGTATACGTTCCATTTATATATGACTATTATCACTTATTAAAATATACAATAGAAAAAAAGGTCTGCAGGCATTAATAGTAAACTTTACATGTATTTCTTGTGGAAATGATTCAAAGCCCAATTCAGGGCCTCAAGGGCCCTGCGGAGTAATGAAAATAGTTTATATCCTATTATCAGGCCTACTGAACACACACACCAAATTTCATAGGAATCGGTCGTGCCTTTTCGGATGACTTTGGAAACAAAAAACCGTGAAACCAGAATTTGATACATTAGATTATTGTGAAAATCCCGAAATCCTTATCGCACTTCATCAGGCCACATTAGAAAATTCGTATTTTTATGTAGGTTTTTACGGAGATACTAAGCACACGGAAATGTTGGTTAATGCATCAAGTACATGTTTTTTGGTGGAATCACTTGATATAATGTTTGTGAATGCATAATAATCCCGATCATAATTAAATGTAGAATTGTAACTGGAATTCTTTTCGAGTAATTATCAAATGAATTTTATATACGATGTCAATACTTCGTAGTTACGTTAAAAAGGAGGTATGTTCGGCTAAAATTGCTGTATTGAGTTTGAAATTGAATTTATTGAAGACGGTTATCGTTCGTAGTGACATGACTTGGTTAAAATAACATTTTCAATAAGTGTGACGTATGTATTCCTCAGTGAACCTAGCAAATTATACCACATTCTTCATTGTTTGTTGGCAACATTGTTCAATAGCGAATTAAGCATTTCCTTTGGTTATAAAACGGTAATACGTTTGTGTAAAGTAGAGTTGATGCATTTCTACTTGCGAAAAGCTTGGTCTACTTCCCGTTTCTCTTGATAACTGTTATGGCGATACAGTTATCAGTTTAGTTAGAGCAACAAATATTAATATAAAGTGGAAAACCCATTTTTCTCATATAATTATGCCTTGGTAAGAATCTATCTGGAATAGTTCATTAAGAGTAAACGTGCCGCCATAATATATACAATATGAACTTTCTCTTGTAGCAATTGTTGAAGAAATCATTTATAGTGAGAATCAAATATAATTGAACTTAATAATGTGTAAAGTAGATATGCCACTTAAATTTCAAAGAAGCGAAGTAAAAAATAAGAGAATCTGGCTAGAAGATAAATTTGCAATCAAAGGAGTGGGTAAGTTTCATAAGTAGCTGGTATTTCACGAGGTGGTTTGATAAATAATAGGAGATAATAGATAACTAATGTTTCCGTTTTCCTAACTCTAAATTACGCTTAAAATAAATAGCTCAATGTACATAACTATATCTTTAACTATTAAATGTAGAATGTGATTATAAAGTTAAATAATGTTATCTCTTATCAGAGATATGCGTCTTTCGAAGTTCGAAAATTCTATGATTTATGATAACGCTATTACTTAAACTGACAATTTCATTACATTATTGACATAAAGTAGAGATATGTATCACATAGCTTTCTACCTTACCTTCTATGAAACATTTACGGCATTTCAAACCTGGATAGTTCTCTTTGTATAACGGGGAAAGTCGAATAATGTCGAATAATTTCGGATCTGAAATTTATTATGTCTTATTATCCTTTCTTCTCGCTATTAAGTTCCTTTCATTTCATAAATTTAGTCCCTTTCTTGCCAAAACTTGAAAAAAATATAGCCATCAATATCCGCGGAATATTTTACGTAGAAAATGACGTTTAGTGGTTTTTCCCTTTTATTCTCTAATGACGCGAATTTATGCGCGGATTGGATGGGATAATTCGTCGTTCGCAGACGGTAATCGCTCACCCGTTTATTTACGGCTCAAATTTCGCTCGTTTATCCCACGGCCGCCTCATTTAAATCTTATTAAAGCAGATGTCTGGATACGAGCTGGACATTATGTTCTTCCATGAGAAACTTTCACATTTTGTGTCAATGATACTATTTATATTGTGGCATATTGAAAAACTTTGGAGGAAATACTTCGTATATTTCAAGGAATTCTGTAGGGTTCCTGTAAATATATTATCTCAGAATAATTTTCCGAGGATTTGACCTGATCACTGATTTTGACTTGAGAACTAATATTCCACTGTAGTTTATATGAAACGTTAGTATGACTTCGTATATTTTAAAAACAAGCGGCTGGTGGTAGTCCTTGTCATCTGTCAGAGTTAAAGGGATAAAAACTTTGCTTTTTCCACGTGGTGTTTTATTTTGTCCTAATATGATTTCGTTACAGCGCACAGTGGACTGAAACAGAAAAAAGCTGGACAAAAGTCCAAAATGACGTTTTTTGAGATAGAGACTTCAAACTTGGCGTAAATACTTATAAATGATTACCAACTATAGATGTATGTGCCATTTTACATCAATATGACCCGTTACTGAGATACAGTGGCCCAAACATGACCAACTTTTTTAAAACACGCGCGGTGTCAGAAATGTTTGAATTTAAGCAGGCGGTATTGCGTTGGCATGATTTTTATGGAATAAAACACGCAATGCTCCTTTGACTTGATACTTTTCCTATACTTTTCATGAATTTTGAAGATTTTGGTTCTCATTTGACTGGTTTTACAACGCAAAATGGTGGACCCGTTTTTCACGTGAAATTTGACATAAAGTACACATTATCTTTCGTTTACGAAATATATAACTCGGGAAATTCGCATCACGGTGTAGAACAGAGATTTCTTAAGAATACTAAGCAGAAATCTTGGAAAAAAGTGTGCAACGAAGGAAATGAGAGCGATTTTTCGATCGCGAGTCAAGGCTGAGCTACACGCCGCGGGACCTTAGGCTCGGTAACCGAGGTCGATGTTTCAAGTTTTTTGAAACTTTATTCTTGAAAATCGTCATTTTAAACACAGAACCTAGTCATTCATGACCTAAAACACTATACTGATGGCATTAGCAAGGATTATGGATTGATCGAATAGACCATTTGACGCGTTACTCGAGTGGAGATACTTCATTTTTCAGGCGGAAGTGTTGTGTCCACATAACGGATCGAAACTAGATGAAAATGAGTTATAAAGCCATTTCTTTTTCTTCAGAGAATACATTTTACAGAAGGTCAAATTTTACTGATGAAAGGCTACATGTTAAATACCAAAAATGCAGTCGCATTAATTTCAACATTATTTAAGTTTACCAGGACTAGCCACGGTGATCACTTTTACGGTATCACCCGCAATGCAAAAATTGCGCAATGAACCCGGATTCCTCTATTTCCGGCCGAGTGCTTTAGCCAGCTAAGCTACCGAGGCGTCAATCTCCCCTGTAGAAATTTATGGACTATACCGGACAAGGTGGTATGGACTGGACCGAGGTATGGACCGGAAATCGAGGGATCCGGGATCGAATCCCGGTCAGGGCGAATGATTTTTCCTCTGTGGGTTTTTTCGCACAATTTCAACATTTTTTATCAAATTCGTTCTTTATATTAATTTCGATACTAACACTTAAGTCTCGCAAATATGGCGATGAATTTATATAACCCTTTACAATGCTTAACTTAAAGTGAATACGTACCATAATTATGGTTGTCAACATGTGGTCTTTTATCGGAAAAATTTAATAGCTGAACTTTACACCAAGGCAGTATATCTTTATTTGTTTATTATCAAATTTATTTTTTGAAAAAATATTCCTGATGAAGGTGTATAAATATGATACTTTGAGAAAAAATTTGCATTTAAATTCTTCAAGACACTAATAAACGAAAATACTTGTCGAGAGAAATTAAATAAAACTAAATTAATTCTTTTGATTTGTTCTAATATTTTCTTCGTCCTATAAGTATAGTTAGGAGAGGTCTATTCAATGTACTCAAAATAACTTCATGATGACGGCTTCCGCTATATATCATAAATACGTTACGAAAAAAGGCCTATCGAACTGGAGTGTTGCGTCCTCACAACGGTTCGGATAACTCCGGTTGCGTGTCATCCCTTCGAATAACTAAACCCATCCACCCAATCATACGCACTCTACGGAAGAATCTGAAGCAGGCGTCCTGGAGCGTGAAAACAACTGAGGCGAGACTCGGCGCGCGTGATGTATTCCCTCCTTCGGAGAAATTCGCGACGCGAACATGACAGTCACCCGCAGGGGAAACTCGACGCTCATCGTCAGACGCGCTGCTGCTCCTTCAAGAGCTCTTTTTAACTCCTCTCTCCCTTCTTCGCAGAATCGTCCTCTTGGCCTGCCACCGTCAAATGAAAAGAGGGTGAAGCATGGCTGTCCTCGGGAAGGGAATTGAATTTTTTGCACCCCGTCGCTTTTTTTAGTTGACGCTGAAATAATATCGCCCCATTTACGACAGATTATCTCCTCAACCGTGAATCGGAGAACGGATATAATGTCAGGCTTAACTTTGTGTAATTTTACTATATACATGATCAAAATAACTTGGTATTGCTCCAAAAAAATGATAGTATCACCAATCAGGTTTTCAACGCTTGGTGTCATGTGCAGGGTGGTAAAACTGCTAATGAGGTTAACCAAGTTATTTGAATTGTAAATAAACAACTGGCATTTGGCTTTCCGGCGCACTGCATAGAATTCTACGCTTTTCATAACCCTTGATTCACTATGCAATTTGCTCTTAACCGCACAGCAAGAGTCATTTTTTTATTTGTCTTCGCTTTATGATAGAAATTAGTGATCTCAGACTACAACCGACCATACCTCGATAATATTGACGTGATAATTAAGGATCCTGTATAGCGTGATCATTATTACTAATACCATTCAATAATTTCTTTAATGGCACTCTTTTAACTTCTATCCCTTCGTTGTCACGGGGAAGAAATTAATTTTTTGTTCCCTGTCGCTTTCATTCAGTTGACGCTGAAATAATATCGCTTTGTTTACGAGATTTTATCTCCTGAACCGTGAATGAAACCACGGACATAATTCCAGGCTTAACTTTGCGGAATTTTTGCTGTATTCATCGTTAAAATGCATTGTTATCATTCCAAAATAAAAGTTAATACTGTCACCAATGTGGGTTCCAACATTTAGTACCATTTACTGGGTGTTCAAACCCCTAGTTAAGTAAACCCAGTTATTTCAATAGTGAACAAACCACGGACATTTGCCTTTCTGACACATTGCGCAGACTACGCTTTTCGTATTCCTATTCCTTGATTCACTATGCAATTTGCCCTTAACCGCATAGCAAGAGTCATTTTCTTATTTGTCTTCGCTTTGTGATAGAAACATTTCCCACGATCTCAGACCGCAGCCCAGCACCGGAAACCTTGATAATATTGCCGCGGTGATTACGGATCCTGAATAACGTAGTGGTTCTTACTTATACCATTCAATAATGTCTTTAATAGAACTTTTTTAACTTCTGTCCCTCCTTTAGTGAATTGTCGTCTTCCTGGCCTGCCACCGTCGAGGGTGAAAAATGGCTGTGCTTGAGAAGGAGAGAATTTTTTGTACCTTATCGTTTTTTTAGTAGACGCTGAAATAATATTAATCCTTTTACGACGGATAATATCCTGAAATGGAAATTGAACCACGGACATTGTTCCTGGCTTAATTTTGCGATATTCATGATTAAAATCACTTGCTTTTATTCCAAAAAAATATAATGCAATCATCGACCCCGGTTTTAACAAGTAATGCCATCTACTGGGTAGTAAAACTCCTAGTAAAGTTGGAAAAGTTAACCACGGATATTTGTCTTTCTGAAGCACTGCGAAGAATTGTACGTATTCTAGATTCCTTTATTCATTAAACAATTTTCCCTGAACCGTATAGCAATAGTGACTTTTTCATTTACCTTTGCTTTATGATAGAATCATTTCCTGCTAACTCATGCCACAGTGAAGCATTGTATATCTCAGTAATGTTGCTATGGAAGATGGGAATTTTGAATAATATAGTTGTTCTAATGTTTGCCATTCCGTAATATTTTTTATAGGTCAGCAAGATCTCCAATATATTTCTGAGTCTTTCAAAACACGATGATTGTGTAAAATATTAAGAAATTCTATGCCAGTGAATCATTTGCGTGAGAAGAATCTGAGCTTTTCCCGGTGAATAGCGTGGATGAAAGCTTCTCGGGTTTCCAACCGGGTCAGGGTCTGCATTGTGTAGGCCGACGTTTCGTTGGGAGACTTTCCCAACATCCTCAGGGCTGATTCAGCCCTGAGGATGCTGGGAAACCCGAGTTGGAAATACCCGGTACCCGGTTGGAAACCCGAGAAGCTTTCATCCATTTGCGTGAGGTTTTCTTGGGGTTTATTCATTCGCTCTGATGACGATGGGTGTGTCGTCCATCGAAACGTCGGTGATATAATCATGTAATTTATTGTTCACAGATTGTTTGAGCATTCTTTACAAACAGTTCACAGCTAATCAATAAATTGCAATCGTTTACAAATGAAAATATACAATAATGAGATTGCCAAATATCTTCCATTTAAGAATTTTATGCTTAAAATTTGCTTTTTAGACCTTTGAAACTAAGTTATTATATTAATTGCAGTGTAATGCCTGAGTCGAGTAATAAACTGAAAATCAAACTAATTAAACCGGCGAAATTTTAGAGAAGACTTCACATAAATGACGATGTATAAACAATACTTGTGTACAAATTTGTAAAAAAATGTTGTCAAATATTGTATTCAAGTATTGTTTATGCGTCATCATTTGCCTGAAGACTTCCCGGGTATTCCACTGGTTTAATTAATTTGATGAATTCTTCACTGGTTTGGCACCGCGTAAGGCTGTTTCAGGCCTTAAACTCGAGAAGAATTTATCGATAGTATTCGCCTGGAAAGCTTACGAACTTTTATTGTTTACAATATTTTCCATCCCAAGCTTATTTTTATCAACTATTGCAAGATGAATATTTCGCCTTCATACATGAATGATTAGGTTTTATTTTTTTGAACTTATGGAGGAAGCGAAAGGTGTTGTTCGATTGAATGAGGCAACAAAAGAATCTGGAAAGAACACTTGGCCCGAAGAGTCGCAATAAAAGGCGGTGTCCCCAATGTATTCAGAGGGAAATGACGACGCAGACCCGCAAAATCATTCTACGCCTCCTATTTTATAAGAAAAAGAATTCTTTCCAAGGGTATTTCCTTCCATTTCCTCCCGAGGGAAATTTTAACCCGAGCCTAATCGATTTGAGCCTTGCGGGATTCTCCTTCCTCCGTGTCGTAGCGGCGAAAGGCCCGGCCTTATCCAGCCCTAGTGTAAGGCGCTGCGGGGACCTATATTCACTAGAGATATTAGATAAAGGAAAAATCGCTGTTATATTGGCATTTACATGCAATACAATTATACAACAATACTATTTACAGTTATATTTTATTTTTAGTCTGATGACCACCATAGCTCGGCCACTATTTTTTTATCGGCGATCGTGTTATCGGATCGTATATAAGTTTTGGAGGCAAAACTAATTGACGTCACCAACTCGTGAAAATTGACCTTATCCAGCCATAGTGTAAGTAGAAGCAGAGTGGATATTTATTTGAGATACTTTTTTGACATAGGAAATATCGCGGTTATGTTTACTATTTAATACAATTTAGCCTAATTAGCTCATGTAAAGTAGTTTAATCGCGATCGTATTGAAGTTAATGAGTTAACGAGCCAAAACTAATTAACCTCATCAACTCGTGAGAATTGGACTAATGCAGCACTATTGTAAGTAGAGGCGGAGTAGACAGCTACATGAATATACACGAGATACTTATTAGATGTAGGAAAATTTAAGGTTATGTTTATAATTCAATAAATAATTTAGTCGAATTACCTCGTCCATCATATTTTTTACGTTTGAATGTGATGAAGTGAATGAGTTTTAGAGCCAAAACTAATTGACGTCATCAACTCTTAAATATAGGCCTTATCCAGCCCTAGTGTGAATAGAGGCAGAGTTGAGCTATTCTTTAAGTAAATATATTCTATTTACAAGAGACACTTATTTGATGTAGGTAAAATCGCCTTTATATTTCCAATTTATTACACGATTTAGCCTAATGAATGATTACATTTTATTTTTTGAGCTTATGAAGGAAGCCAAAGGTGTTGTTCAATTCAATGAGGAATAAAGGAATCATGAAAGAACACTAGGCCTTATCCAGCCCTAGTGGAGCAGAGGTGAAGTGGTAAAGTAGAGGACAAATTGTCTGGTTACCAATTTCTGCGGTGACGATATGTTGTGGTTCCGAACTGTCCGTTTATGAGATGTCGGTTGCGAAATTGCCGTTCGAATATTGATGTGATACCTCCAGCGATTGGTGGCGAAAAATTGACGGCCTAACCTTTTTTTAGATATGTTGATGATGTTACTAGCTCATGTCAATCGGATCACTACTTCTCAGCTACTCCTTACCCCTGTGCATTTACCTGGTATGAATCGTTATTTACACTCATTCTTTCCCACTGATAGCGGTTATCTCTGAATGAATTTATGAGACAAAACTCAATTCATGTCATCAAATAAAGAAAAAGAGGCGGCAATTTACATACTTTTTTAACTTGTGCAAGGTCAATTATAGTGCAATTAAGGCTTTACGGCAAACCCCATGTTTTGAGGTGACGAACATGGCCGATTGCGCAACGATAGAAGCGTCACTTTCGGTGCACAAGTCTCTCCCTGTGATTCCCACCGCTACGCATGTAAGCCGCCACCTCGTATTCTCACCTATATCTTCCCTCCCTTCCTCTCCCCATGCCTTATTAACTCATATATCTCCCGCCTCATAATTAGGCATCGATGCAGGCACAAACACGTGAGCGCCTGCCCTCTTACGGCCCGACCGCAAATTAATTTGTGGCGGTTAGTCTAAAACGCGCATATGGCAAAGGTCGATTAGTTATCGCAGGAGTGGAGTGGTTATCTCGCTAAGAAGAGATAAACCTCGACGCCCTGTCGTGCAAAGCACAAGAGTAGGCGTGGGTTCCCCACACCGTGTGTAATATAAAACCGGGAATAAGATTCGCGAAGATTCCTCGCGTTAGTGAATTATCGCCCCCATAATTCACGTCTCCTTTCATTTTGAGGCTTCATCGGATTATAAGACGTGCATTACAGTCGCTACCCTTGCTTTCGGAAGAACCTTACTGTCTTGCGAGAATGCTCGAACGTGAAGGTAATTTTCTGCCACATCTAGTAAGCTGAGAGTTAACCTCATTCACTCGAGTACACGTATTCCAGTTCTCAGTTGGTAATCCAGTGTTCAAGTAACAGGACGAGCATATCCAGAGGGGTTCAGATCACCCTTTACCCCCACAATGGGCGAAATAAATAAAAAATTAAATGTCGCAGTCTGAATTAGTGTCATTCTCGAAGTTCCCACTGTCCCTCTCATTGGGATTTTTCTTCCTTATAGAAAAATCTCCCCGGGATGGTGGTAGAGAAATTGCGTATGCTTGGTTTCGCTAGGTAGGGCCTCCTTCGCTTCTATAGCGCTGGAGTGTTTAATCCCTATTTCCCTCCCTTCCATTCCTTTCCTTTCCCTGGAGGCGTCGGCGGGCTCCGATCGCGACGGCGCCTCCATCCTTATTCCTTCCCATCCAGCCCCTCCCCGGGTTTCCTGGCGTATAAGCCTCGGGCTTGGTTCCGGGCCCCGGTGCGTTGTGCCCTTAGAAGGGTTCGCCTTGAACCCTCAGAATTCTTGTCATTCTCGAAGGCATGGCAGTGGTGTAGTATGTCTCTCCATCATAGATACTCATATTCATTAGTCAACAATCCTAAGATTGCTTTGACGCAGCTCTCCATTCCTCTCTCGTATCCGCTAGCCTTTTCATAGCGACGTATTTCTCCTCTTTGACATCCTTTATAACCTGTCCTATGTAACTCATTCGGGACCGTCTCTTGCCCTCCTTCCCTTCCACCTGTCCTTATACGATTGTTTTCAACAGACCATTATGTGTCATAATGTGACCAAGTGGATTTTCCCGTCATCTCCTTGAGGTTTTTAGAAGTTTTATCTTTTCTCCCACTCATCTAAGCACTTCCTCATTACTAACTCAGTCGATCAATTTTATATTCTTCGTTCTTCGGCAGTTCCACATTTCGATTGCTTCCACTCTTGACTTCTCTGCAGCTGTCAACGTCCAAACCTCGCTTCCATAAAGAAACACGGTCCATATGTAACATCTGATGAATTGTTTCCTTACTTTTAGTCTTGTTTTCTCAGCTGTTAGAAGATTCTTCTTTTTGTAGGAAGCATGCTTATCTACTGCTATCTAGCGCTATTCTACCGGCTGTTTCTTTATTCCTTCATCCATCGTTAGTAAGTTGGCCTCTCAGGCAAGAACTCTCTTTCACCTCTTTAATCTATTGCTTTTCTAGCTTAATGCTTGTCATGGCCTTCACCGTTTTGCTGTATACTAATACCTTAGTCTTCGTTTCGTTGATTTTCAGCTGGTATCTGGCCATTTGCAATTCAATTGTGTAAGGCAGGAAGCTAGAATAATTACAACTCTATGTAAAAGATAGAGCAGGATACCAATCATATAAAAAAAGAAAAACTCACGTTCGCTTATTTTCGGTCTTCCAAGGACCTGGGTTCGCGGCTAAGCACTATCAGAATGAAAGAACACTAGAATGACCTTAATTCAAATATAAAAAACCAAAGGGAACCAAAACATAAAATGAGTTGACCCAACCTCGCATTATCCAAGGCCCTCCCGCTACCATCAGATCATTCATCTAAAGTTATTTCTAACCATCTAAAGTATTGTTAATTTATTATTTTATTTTACTTTAAATATTCTATAATTTTATAAATATTTTGTTATTTTCAATTGCGAAATTTTAATGGGATGACAAATGTACTGGTGTTTACTTATTGTATTATGTTTTGACCGTGTTTTAATTATAGGATAATAAAAAATTGCCTATTAACTCGTTTATTATGTCGTATATATTATAAATTTAATATTGTATATATTAATGCAAAATAGGGAAAAAATTGGGAAGGGAACCTTCTGATGAACCAAATGAAGCTCAAAGGAGAGTTTCCGAAGACCTGGTCTCAGAATTCAATCATACTTTGTAGTATTGTAGTCTATCAGGGGCTTTTCGTGGATCAAACCCAATATTGAGATATATAAGCAATATTTTAAACAAAAACCCAGTTAAAAATTTACAGGTCTAATGTATTCTTGCGTAGAAATAGCCATCGGGTACTAAGCAGTCCTAGTCAGTTGGTTACGGTGTTCGGCTTTTATTCGGTCCTCTTAGGATTGATTCCCGCGCCCGGAATTTTTTTACAATTTTTTTCTACTTTTTATTTTACAAAATCCTGTATTAATCAATTATTTCCATTACATGCATTGAAAACTTTATTTTTCTTTGTGAATTTTTTTTCTGCAATGGAATCCGGAGTCTGGTGTTTTCTTATTTTTCACACGAGAACCTGCTTTCAAATATGCTGCTTCCGTGTCAGAAGGACCCAACATAATGTAAAAAAATTAACCCAATTATATATTTTAAAAATACTATCACGAATGCGCGCGAGAAATAGGGAGAGGCTAAAATAAAGGATCGTAATAGAATGAATTTAATTGAATTTGACGAGTGAATGACTTTGAGGTACTTAGTGAGAGCGGCATCGGCTGAAGTTAAGTGATGCATTTGGGCTACCTATTATTTACGCAAAAGTGGCGCAAAAAATTTAAACAAAAGAAAACATTATTAGGAATGTAATTTGATTTCAATTTTGCACCTTAGCACAATGCAAACGTCAAAAATTCTTTTTAAACGGTATGTAAAGTAGTTAACTTGAATGGTTTTGACATGGCTCCACCAATCTTTGCACACTGAACAGTTGACGACACACTTTCACTAAATATTCACAATTAAAGTGGTGAATCCTATATAAATATATTTATAAAAGATATGTAAGACGTACGTAAAATCCGGGAAACTAAATATGTTTGCGTGATTTAGGGGAAGTCAGTGTGGTCTTTTTCGTTTTGTAATGTTGGTACCAGAGATCTCGGCGACCATCTTGTCAGTTTGAGGCATTTTTCTCAAACATCTTTCTTATTTTATCATAAGCTTATACTTACCCGTATATATTTAGATTCGTCACAAAAAATTGCTTCCATTGAGTGTCGTCTCAACAATTTCTTTCCACAAACATCTTCGCTTGATCGAGAAACCGTATTTCTCCGTAAGAGCCGATATTATATTATCCCATTTTTTACCGTCAGATATCTCAAAAATGGCACGTGTAAATTGTTTTTTCTTTATAAAATTAAATGTACCTCTTCCAAAAAATATGTGACCCAAGTTTCATCGAATTATTGTTACTTTAACCAAGGCGCTCTCTTAACGAATAATACTGAAGTGCCATGACGGACACGATCAACTCTCGTCACCATTGTTACGTCTTGCGTTGCGACCTAACCAATGTTCGGAGCTAATATTAGTAGTTCTTTTAGGGGTGAGTGCAAGAGCCCATTATTATCTCTATCAGAAAAAAATCCCCATCAGGAACAGTTCGCATTAATAATCATGAGTTTATTACACTTTTCTTTCATAAAGTATGTAACGTAAGTATCCTGAGATTTTTTTCCAAGACAAACCACTGTGACTTTATCTGCATACTTTTCCATTGTCTTCCTCTTCAAAGTCTTTACTTAAAAATTCATCCATCAAACTTAACAAAAATTGTAAGTGAATTCTTATATTCCATTACTCTCTCCTTTTAAGTTCATTTTATGCCTTTTCATTTTAGTTTGTCGTCAGGAAAGAAAGCACTTTAAAAATCAATTAGCTTCCCCAAGTTCTTCATCCTCCTTATTCTTAAGATTCACTGCTTAAACGAATTAATCCAATGATAATTAGGGGCCGATGATCTCTTAAGAATACGGGTTTAATTAAAAAAATATTCGATGACTTTCAAACCAGCGAGAATTTTCATAACTCACGAGAAAACTAAGCTAACCCACACACTGTATTATTCTACCGCAGAGCAAAATTAATTCATTCAACGCCTACGCGATTGTCTTTATCTCGAAAAGCAATTAAATATCATTTAGACCTTTAGCATTTCTTGAAATTCTTCTTCAAAGAATTTGTTGCCTATGGAAATGTGTTAAAAACCGTTTTCCTTGACAGATTTTAGAAAAGCTTATCTATCCCTATTGCTTAATTTAATAGCTTATTGGTTAGCTGTCTTTTTCAGCATCGGAACCAGCATCCAAGGATGAGCGTAAGAAAGCTAGGATAATGGAGCAAAAGAAGTCATCAATTAATGTAGGGACGTGGAATGTGAGGATAATGATGAGGGCGGGTAAACTAGAAAATATCAAAAGGGAAATGGAGAAATTAAGGATAGATATCTTAGGATTAGACATCGAATAGTTTATATACGACTTGATTGAAAACCCGAGATATAGCGAACAAAAACGAAATATTTTACCAGAGAGTGGTCGAACAAAATTTTGGATATATATATAAGACCGCTATATGTAACCACAAGGTATTCTAACTTTTTTATTTATTATGGTCTTTCCTGCGACAAAATATAATATTAAAGAGCATTGATGAGCATATTTGACACCTTTGTTTCGACTTTGTAACACCTTGTAACAGCGGGAACTTCGTTTATAATATATGATTTTGTCTTTTTTAATTACGGAAATAGCAAAATTAACGCCCAAAATGTGTTTCAATCTTGCTTTATATTCTTTGCATAGGAATCAACTAAAATAATACAACTATGTTGCTTTTCTGAAGGTTTTACGTTTACTATATGAATCGTAATCCTTTTGCAAAAAACATTTTTCTTCTGCTATATCATGCTAACTTCGAGACCTGTTTAACAAAAATAGGCTCCAATAATAGTTTCCCTTTCACAAATCCGTGCTTATCACTGATTATGAATCTTCTGCAGTACTAAGATTTGTATTAGCTTCTAACCATTCAGTGTCCTCGACCGATAAAGCTTTGGAATTCCTGTTCATCGACAAATCTCAGAGTAGCTTATTCATGATTAGTGCTTAATTTAATAGTTCATATGTCTACCTACATTTAACTGTGGAAAAGCTGCATAGTAATACTGAAGTAATGGATTCATCAGTTTATGAACTTGCAAATAAAAAAAATACGAAATTGATATTTGTTTCCCTGGAACCTAAACGAATTTGGTCCGTTGATAGGGAAATGTTTATGCTTCATGAACGCTTATAAATTTGGTTGGAAATTGTTTTTAAATATTTGACGTGAATCCACCTGACTCATTCGTTTACCCCTATCCAAATGTTTACGGTGTTGTTTGATTTATGAATGACACGTCATTTGAAATGTGTCAGTGTACATTTTAAGCTCATCCGCAATACGGTGAGTAAAATAAATTCTCTTGGTTTTCCGTTTTTCACACCTCTACTGTGGTTATTACCACTCTTTTTTTTATGCCCGCATGGAAGCCACAGAAATTCAATAACACATCGCATTGTTGTCCCAGAAGCAAGCGCCGCTCAGCGGGAGGAAGTCGAAAAATGCCGGCCGAAATTCATCGCACCGATATTTTTAAAGCAGAACAAAACATAACAGCAACTGAACAGAATTCGATGCTTGTTTTTAAATAACTTAATCAATTCTCAGTATGCTCTGCTATAAATATCCCTTTTTGACTAACAAAATGGTGGTATTATTGAAACGCATCAACAATTAAAATATATTCATAATTGCTGATGGCATCATGATAATTTCACGATAATGGCGTAACCTTCCTCTGAGTATGAATTTAATGGAAGGCTTACGTACTCTTCGTTAGAATATGATATAGGTGTATAAGTATTATGTATCGTTAAATGCTGACCAAAATCATCAAACTTTCATCATTTAAAGCTAAACCATAGCTCAGTCACTATTCATTTGTCTATTACATCTACATCTACGTAAAAACCCTGCAAGCCACTTCAATAGACGTGTGGCGGAGGATGTCACGACACCAGCCAAATAAAAATAAAATGTTCTATTTAAATAAAGCCTAGCATTTTTTTAAGTCCTTAATTCTACCACTAATAAACCCCTACTACCTACCACGGTCTTATTAGACCAAAATTTTTTTCAACCACTCTCTGGTAAAATATTTCAGACGTTTTTGTTCGTTATATCTCGGGTTTTCAACCAAGTCGTAGGAATCGTCCTTAAATCCGGACCCCTCGGACCTACCCCTCGCTAAGCCACTGACCTGGTACATCTACCAGAGCCTAAACGATCATCCGGTACATCAGCTGAAACGCGTCGTGCGCGTTAAATAATCGAGGAAAAGTGGAATTAGCTTCTATTCCAATTTTTGGACAGGTATTCTGATATACGATTTTATGCATGAAATTTCAGATAAGATTATATGGTTCAAATTTTAAGCGGACAGTTTTCTGGAATATAAATTCAAGATACACCTGAATGGATGATTTTTGGGATAATACTTTGCGGATAGGAGCGGTCCATATATATCATTATGAGTTGCAACTCATCCTGTTGTCGAGGCTATTGTCAAGAGTAATACTGGACGCGGAGTAACCGGTAAAGATATAGAATCATCATTCACTCCGCAGAAACCTGAGAAGCCACAATGTTTTTTAATAATTAATTTAAATAGATAAAATATAGAAAATTTTTTCGGGTTTTGCACTGGTTGATGTCGTCCATGTCTCCCGACGTTTCGATCAGCGACTTTCTGATCATCCTCAGGGGATCTTTCGAATTCGGAAGATCCCCTGAGGAGAAACTTTTCTGCATTTGATACGCCGGGAAAAATAAAGGTCATACAGGTAAAATATATTTTATTTTTGTTTATTTGTTATCATACTGGTGCATACATTGAACCTCCTTTGTCTCTAAAATATACAGGGCCGCACGAAAATTTTAACCCCGGATAGCTGCAGCCAGAAAATGGCCAGCACTATTAAGATACAGATCTACAATACTGAAGTCAGCACGGTAAGTGTTAACATTTGTCATAGCAAATTTTTTACTATGCAGGGTAGAGAAAAATTGTGTCACTATTTTTTCATCCTGGATAACTGAAGCCTGCAGGAATCAAAATTAATTATGATGTATAGGTCGAAATCGCACCGTTTTTAAACTACAGAAACTTTGAGCCAAGCGTTCTGAGCGCCCTTTTGTCGGAATCTCTGGGCAAAGAAAAATGAAAACGCAGGCAAAGCATTTGTAGTCATGAATTGTCCAAAGCATCCGGCAAACACGTCACACTTGGGAATTGCATTGCCGATCGGAGCGTAATGTTTCTGTAGTTTAAAAATGGTGCGTTTTCGACATAAACATCATGAGTAGTTTTAGAGTCTACTGTCATCAGCTATCCAAGATAAAAAATCCGTGACACGATTGTTCTCTACTCTTCATAGTAAAACATTTGCTAAAACAAATTTTTACACTAATCGTGCTGACTTCAGTACTATAGACCTGTACCCTTGTGGTGGCCATTTTCAATACTTTCGCGTTATTTATTAACAATCAACCTTTGGTTCGAGGAATAAGTGCTTGGTATCATTTTAAAGAAAGACTTTTGCTTTTATTTTTCTCATCAGTTTAGTTAGCAGCTACATTTAGTGGTTTACCACTTTGTTAAATAAAATGGCAGACTACTGTTTTTTCAAAAGACGGATAGCCTAATACAGAGCGTTTCAAAAATAATAGACGTATAAAAAAGTGTTATTTTGTCCAAATTACAGATCGTTGCGCCTCGGTTGTTTACGAGGATGCACGAAGACTACTTCATTTTTTAACAAGACGGTGCACCCCCTCACTAGAGTGGCAAAGTGCATGAATTATCATCATCTTCTGGTGTTTTGCCCTTCGGCAGGTCCCTTGCGCCAACGCTGTCTCCATTCTTTCCTGTCTCCGGCCATTTCCTTGAAGTCTCTATATTTTCCTTCTTTTAAGTTGTCAATAAACTTCAGCCTTCACATTCCCCTTCTTCTGATCCCTTCCACCGTTCCCTCAAAGACTACCAACAAAATGCCATTCCCTGTCATCACTTGTCCCAGCCAGTTACCCCTCCTTTTATTTGTTTTATCCATCAATGTTCTATACTCATCTATCCTATTCAAAATTTGCTCATTCTTTACACGATCCTTCCACCGTATTCCCTCCATCTTCCTCCAAACCCACATCTCAAACGCCCCAGTCCTGTCCCTGTCTCTCTTCCCCATTGTCCAAGTCTCAGATCCACACATAAACACACATCACAGTGCGTGAGTATCAGAATGAAATTCTACCTAACCGTTGGTTTGGTCGTCAAAGAGATGGCGACTTAGCATGTCTCAGGTGTGCTCCACGATCACTGGATTTGACACTCTGTAATTTCTTCCTGTGGGATTCCGTTAAAGACAACGTTTAGGTACCATCACTCCCACAGAACCTGGAAAAGGTGAAGAACCGGATCCATACTGCTGTAACATCAGTGACGTGAGGAAGGAATAGTATTCTAGCGTTAATAAACATTTTTTGCAAGCTAAAACAATAATCTCCACAATTTCCCGTATTAAAATACTTCCATTTGAATGTAGCTGGTATAAATATATCAAAGATAGCTTATTTTTTAGGCCGTCAGTCGATGAAATATAATTAGAAGAGCAAAAAGTATATTTTGATTCTCGAATCAGCCCTGTTAAGAAGAGTCCACTGTGAAGCGCAGTTAAAGGCATTGCCGTGAACCATTCAAAATATCCCCTTGTTACAATCCTCTACCAACTACCATTCAAAACAACTGTGATTTCCACGTTTTATTTTCATGGAAATGTCTTTTAAAACTGAAAGAAATGCTAAACTGGCATTGATTACCTCAACGAAAAACATTGGAGTACACATAACTAAACTATAAACGACGTCGACAGGCAAAAAAATTATAAAAGGTGCATCCTTGTATAAGAATTAGGATAAGAACTACTTTCCGATGTATCATATATTTTCTTCCACTGGCAATCAATATATTTTTCGGCGATCGAATTATGATTACTAGCTGAACAAGCTTGCCTGAGTATGAGAGGAATTACAGTATGGATGTGATACCGTTCGTATCGCTGATGGAGCATATTGAACATCTTTAATCTAAACTTGAAATGTTCGTAAATATGTGCGTAAAGTTTCATATACGTATGTCTTAATGTTAAATAAATATATTCATTCGAAATGCGTATATACTTTTTAAAACACCCTGTATTTTACGCTCGTAGCAAAATGAGAAGGATGTCACGTGGCGTAATTTTACGCTCATCGCACGCAAAGTTTTGAGCTACACTTACTGAAGTATTTCGGTGTTTTACATGAGAAATTACCATGATAAATCACCAAAAAAACTTTCAATCTTTTCGGTTTATCTTCATTCTTTCCTTTCTCCACCTCGCCACAATGTGTGCTCGGTCTGATGGGCTGAATTGATAGAATTGCTATCCCATTCCACTCTCACGACTCGAGTAGAACGGCTTTTCCTCTATTTCAAATACAATCGCGACCAACAGCCAGCCATCCGTTCTTTACCCATTCTTATCTGCAGCGGTCGAGGAAAATCTCTGATTGAAGAGCCCAGTCACGCGTTCTAACCCTCCATCTTCTATAAAGCCCCAGGCGTATTGTCCGCTCCGGTCTCCTTAACCTCTGACCCCTGGGCGCTTTCCTCCTCCTATGAGGAAGATCTGTATGTATGTAACCCCCTGAAAGTATGCCTACATGTATCAAAGACGGGGTCAGCCGTGAGGAAAATTGTTTCCGGCTACTTTTAAACTAATATCTCACCGTGCTTTTAAAAAAAATTGGGTATTCATAACGCTTGCAATGTTCCCAAAGATTTTAAATCCCCAAGTATTTACGACCTGCACTACCACTCCAGTATTCATAAATTTACATCGTGTATATACATTAGGGTTGTCCTTATTTTTAAAGTTTTCGAATTTCCTTTTGGGACGCCCCCAGTTTTTTTCCATTCGGTGAGGAAAGATGTCAATCTACTTTGATAGTTTTGTTTCTTTTACTTTGTCTATACAATTCGCATATTTTCTGCACAATTACGGCTTCGAAATGAAATGAGTTTTTGCCCACCCTACTATGCAACCCAAAAGGTCTGCCTGGGGTGGCGCGTACCAGGTACTTACAACCTACGCTATAACTACGCCACTCACAAGGGAGCTTCATGCATGTACTATTGCGTTTATACGAACAAATGTGTGAAATCTATTGAGTTTTTTATGTGCTTCTAAATTAAAAGTTACTGCCAATTTTCCACAAATAGTTTAATTTCACTTCAATAGGAAGTTACTATTCAAATTCACTTTACTATAGCTAGGAACTTTTGATTAACATATATCTTAGCATTCCCACAAAGTAGACATGAAGCACCTCTTAATATGCATTTCTATGTTGTTCTTATAATCAAATCAATCGGGGGGAACAACTATCTGTTTTCAAGGCCGTTTATGATATTATTTTAGCCATCACCATAGTAATAATAAAAATAGAAACTTTGGCAAAAAATAATGTTACTTTATAAATAATGTTACAACATAAAAATAATTTTTTATAAAATATAACGTTTTTTCTTTATGCAGTTTCTCAATAATCTTATATGTAAACCATCCTTTAATGATCGCAGGGCCTGTCATTGGATTTTGGTGGCCTACTTATTTTCATATTTAACATTAAATTCTGAATAAAAATCCAGATACATTTTCAATCGAAATAAAAATGTTAAAATATTACATTTTCATCTGGTTCTGATTTATCCTGAAATTTTCACTTTGATAGCTAATCGGAAAGTGGGTTAAAATTGAGTTGCATGATTTGACACAGACAAGATGACAAACAAAGCGAGTTTATTGAAAGGTTATAAAAAATAACACCGACCAATCCATGAAAGTAATGAAGTAAATATACTTAATTTTTTTTAATTTACTAAAATCGTCTGCTCATGGCGATTTTATTTTATTTCATGGGTATGGATAAAGAAATGTCCTCTTCGATAGGCCTACCAAAAATTACTTTCCTTTCGATAAGCGCATCGAGATAAACACAGCCTTCAAGGGGTTGGGGAATCACCCTCCTGGTAAATACACCAAACCCGATCTTCTTCCCTGCGTCAACACTTCAGTTCCCCACTTGAGCAGAAATTCGTGGGCTTTCAAGGGGACCTTGGGTTGTATAGTACGTTTCATAAACTTCGTAGAATTGATGTTTATTTCAATTTGGTTCCTTCGTAGCCTGGGTGATATGACTCATTGATCGGATTGTTTATTAATACTTTTGTTATCTTTTAATGGATTTTTGAATAAATATCAAATAAATTTTAGTGTTGCGTAAAAATAAATATTCTTCACCCTAACGGATATTATTATTATTATAGTATTCTACCGATTAAGGTAGGTTTCCATGGAGTACTAAAGAGGTGATCTGGGAGCCTCCCTTTCCTTCCAGCACTGCCTTCTTTAATTCACTGTAAGGTCTAATCCCTTTCAATCTATCTAAAAATCCTATTCTTTTCCTTCCCCTCCCGCGTTTCCCTAACATTCTACCCTCCAACACCATTTTCAACATCCCCTCACCGCTAAGCTCTAACTCCATCCAAACCTTCTGTCTCCTGCGTATCTCATCTAAAAGGTTTCTCTCCTCGCCAACCATATCCAGCACTTCGTCGTTCCTTTTCCTCTCCGTCCATTTCACCCTCTCCATTCTTCTCCATACCCACATCTCGAACGCCTCCAATCTTCTCTCGTCTTCTTTCCTCAGTGTCCACGTTTCCGCACCGTAGAGAGCTACACTCCAAACCAAACTCTTCACTAACCTTTTCTTTAAACTCTTACACAACGATCCTCTCAGAAGCTCCTTCCTGCTCATGAACGCCTCCTTGGCTAATGCTATTCTCTTCCTGATGTCCTTACTACTGTAACGGATATATCAATCCTAAAATTACTTTATTTCCGCTGAACACATTGAGGTAAATACGATTGATCAAGTAAAGATCACCCCGCATCAACTCCAAATAATTTGGAGATTCAAGGGTAGGTACTTAAGTGGCACTTCGGCATTTCAAGGAGTAAGAACTATCAACTTGATTCATCTGTAGCAAAGATAATACGTTTAAGTATTTTAATTTAAATTAGTTCTACAACAAAGGGAATTATTTTTGGGCGAGGTAAAACAAATTCCCTTCCTCATCACACGATCACTATAATCAATGGTCAGCAATATTAGGATTGGTTTAACGCAGCTCAATTTTACTGTTATCTAATCTTTTCTCATTTACGTATCTCTTCTCATTCAAATGCTCTTTTACATTTTCCATGTATTTTATCCGCGGACTTCCTTTTCAAATCTTTTTTAACACCTCGAGTCCAACTTGATTGGTCAGATAATCATTATTATTGGTAAAAAAAACTTATTACATTCATTAAACAAGTCGAGGTAAACTTGATCGACTCAAACACATTCTTTTTTTGGATAGGAGACCAGTCCCCTTGTCAACGCAAACCATGTCTTCTTCGGTCCAAGTTAAGCCTCGCTTGAGTAGACACTCAAGTGCTCTCAAGTGGGACTAAATTACGTAGTTGATTTCATTTCGACTACCGGACTTTTATGGCATCTAAATATTTGTTTCTTTTTTTATTAAGCAACATAATTCATGAGTGGAAATATTCATTTTATGTGTTTTAAAATCGAAATGATTATTTTGTCTGGCAACAAATTGTTTATGGACACGATGAAATAAATTTCCTCCTCCCTAAGTGCTGCTCTAACGCAAAATTACTTTCTTTTCATTGATCACATCCAAGTAAACGCGATCTTTTCTGCACACCCCGTCTAAGGTTGTGATCCCCTGGTCAACATACCAACCTCGACCTTCTTCGACCCCACTCGAACCTCACTTGAGTGGATGTTTAAGAGCACTCAAGTTGGAATAAGTGACGTACTTAATTTCGTTTCCACTATCGGGCATTAACGCATCTACCCATTTCTTTATTTTTTAAGAATAATACCAATAATAGTAATATATACATTTTTCGACTACCTTCCTTTTACAATTCATTACAATAGACAGATTTATATTTGACAAAATAAGAAAATCACACATTTTGATGTACAACTGTTTTGAATGCATTTTGTAATAAATAAAAATATCTGTTAATTACCAAGTCATCACCCTCATTATTCTAAAAATTGGTAATTGTACGTGTAATTCACTCCTACGTATGGCATATGAAGAGGTAGTGAAATGATGGAACCCTTAGCTTGATTGAAGCTAATAAAAAAGAACATTTAATTTATTATTTATTTTGATGATTTTTTAATTGAAATTATTTTTTTTACTTACAAAATTTTTTTCTGAAAGTTACGAAAGAAACTTACTCCCTCCCTTCAGTTTTTCTAACCCAGAATTACTTTCTTTTCATTGAATGCATCGACGTTCTCGTGATCTTTCCAAGACACCATATCTAAGGTCGGGAAATCGCTCCCCTGGCCAACATACCAACCTCTATGACCACTATAAGTGAGACCACTCGAGCCTCACTTGAGTACACTCAAAAGCTATCACGTGGGACTAACGTACTTAGTTCATTACATTTCGACTACCGAGTAGTAATACATCTATAAAATTGTTTCTTTTTTTATGAATATAATTCATGTATATATATGTAATACATAATGATATAATTCATATAGTTTAAGTTTTTTAATTTAAATTATTATTTTGACTTACAGCAAACTTTTTCTCACAGCTATGAAAGTTAATCACTGCTTTTGGCTTACAACAATTTTTTTATAGCGCAACGAAAGAAATTCACTCCCTACTTATTGTTCGTATAACAAAAAATTACTTACTTTTTATTGATCAATCGAATTGAACGGAGTCCTTCCAATAAACCCTTTCTAAGGTTGGAAAACAGCTCCCCTGGTCAACACGCCAACCTATATCTTCTTCGGCCCCACTCGAGCCTCACTTGAGACTCTAGGGCTCTCAAGTGGGTCTAAGTTACGTACTGAATTTCATTTAGACTACTGGGCATTATATGAATCAATCAATTTATTTCTTTTTTAATAAGTAATATAAATATGGGTGAAATATTTATTTTGTGTTTCAACTTTGATGATACATTTAACAACACCTTCAAATATCACCATTCACCCACCATACACTTCAATTTTAATGATTCTTTTAGCTGGCAACAATCGTTTTTATGAATAAAATCTGAAGGATCAAAGGTAATGGAGTTGATTTGAAATAAATTTATTTTGTATGGTATTTTGTACATTGTATTTCGTGTATGTTTTGCACCATTTGTACCTTAAAGATGATGTAGTAACATTTAAATCTAGGTCGTAATAAATTTTATAATCGTGGAAAACAGCAAGTATTTATTTCAAAACATTTTATGAGCGCTACGAGAGAAATTCACTCCCTCTTCACTGTTCTTCAAACGCAAAATTAATTTCTTTTCATTGAACACATCGAGTTGATCCAGATCTTTCCAACACGCCCTTTCTAAGGTCGGGAAACGTCTCCTCTGATCAACACACCAACCTCTATCTTCTTCGACACCACTCGAGCCTCACTTGAAGTGGACGTTCAAGAGCACTCAAGTGCCCAAGGAACCTGCAGCAATCGTCGACCGGCCATTCTTCACCGCCACCTATATCCCTAACCCCTCTCTACGACACTCAGCCACGAATGCTCCCGACGACCATGCGTCCCCTGCGGGATCCTTTCATGGAAACCAGACAAAGCATCTACTTGCGGCGCCCCCGTTGAGCCATCCTCTTTGACAAATACCGGGTGATTAAAATCGGGAAGGACATGTTGGAGGCAGGTCCCCTCGTGGTACAACTCGTGAGGTGACGGTCGTTGTGATCAAGAGGACTGAGAAATAGATATGGATCACGGCTTGGATAAACGTAAATGCCATACTTGATGTATTTGACATCAATTCGTTCGCCATGTGTTTTCATCATATTTTAGTAAAAATTCACCAAATAATTCCAGGTTAATTTATTATTGATTAATTTATCCCTATATACATTTTATTTTTCTTTAAATATTTTTTTTTAATTCATACGTCCATGTGCATTTGTTGACAATGTTTTCGTAGTATTTCTTACTTAAATTTCCCTTTTAGCAATGTTAATGTAACATTCCACTTATGAAAACCAGTTGAATTTATTATTTATTAAATTATCCCTAAATAAATTAAATTTTTCTTTATATACTTTGTTTAAAATGGTATTTATTAGATTACATACATTTTATGACATTTTTTCAAGCTATTTCTTTAACTTCACTTACATGTATATTGCATTCGTTATTTCTTATGTTCCATCGATATTGATATTCTGGATACCATATTCCAACACTGAAATTAAAGCAGTCAAATAATAACGTTATCTACACATGCTTTTCTTAAGTTGACGGTCTGAAATTAATATATCTAGGTTTCAAACTACGAAAATCACAACTTTTACTACGTTGTATTTTATATTCGCCTTAGGATTTGCACAAGTGGGCAGAATATGAATAACCCCAGGCTAACTATGTATTCTTTTCGGGGCGGACTTTGGCCGCTGTACCATATCGTTAATATATCCCAATAAAAAACCAAATGAACTTATTTTTTTAAGGCCCGCTTTATTAAGAAAAACTACGCTCTCAATCAGAGTTGTATTTGTTCTTTTGAACTTAACTTCGTTGTTTGTTTGCCTTTTGAGAAGAATTCAGTTTAATCTTTCCTAATTTTGTGATTCGTGATATTATTTACTCAGTATTCCTATGTAGTTCTGTTTTTTGCACCAATTTCGGAAGTCTACTTAATATTTTGGGAACTTTGGTTTACTATATTTATATTTTGTGACTAGTTGTAGCTGATGTATTATTTCTAGTCATTGATAGATTCTTTTTTGTGCTGCATGTTATGAAGTTCCCTTAATATTAGGGAAATGTTGGTATCCATTTTTCATATTTTGTGCCAATACATTATTCCATTCTATCTCATCTAAATTCTCCGCCGGAGTTGAGTGTAGAATCCCAATTTCAATTCAGTAGTCATAAGTTCCCAGAGAAAAAAATAACTATGGTGGCGTCCCTTCCAACAAGAAAAAAAGGAAATATATAAGCATCTCTAAAAATGATATCGTAAGGGAGATTCAGTTCCCCAACTTTTGGATGGAAAGTTGCGGTAAAGGGAGATCGTGTTGAAGAACTAAATCGAAGTTGAAGGGAGATGTCATCAAAGAGGGAAGCATCATTTCCCCTTCCACCCCACACGCGCAGCCTGCATCATCCCCCCCCCCACCCCCCCACGCTCCCCAAAGATTATTTTCCTTCCCCACCCTTCCAATTACCCGAGAAAAGTATACTTCCCCAAAACCAAAACCTTTTCATTCATTTATCGTAAGCCGTTCGTTTCATTCATTCATACTTCCATCCAATTATATCTTGCCGCCTCGACGATCGTTTTTTCACCTGAAGCATTCATATTAAAACGTTCGTAAAGGACGTTCGTACGGTGGGGTTTAAAAATTTTAAAAAACTATTCAAAAACAAATATAATTTATAAACATTGAAGAATGTTCGTTAATCGGTTAGATCAATGATATTTGGAGAATACGAGCACCTTAGAATTTCTCATATGCTCAATGGAGAGCAGTTTGGTGGGTGGGCTCACGTGCGATATTAATCGAATCTGAATTTTCTGAAAGTGTGTATTATGCTAATAGCTAATGGAAATAGTCATCATATGGGATGATTGAGCCGACATTATACGACGAATGACCTTTGCCAATGCCGGCCGAGATATTTCAATAGTGGGGTCGGTGTAATCGAAAAATTGATTATATTTTCCTGGCAAATGCCGGCCTCGGTGGCGGCGGGGTAACGTTCTCGCCTGCCAAACAAGAGGTCGCGGGTTCGAGTCCCGCCTGGGTAGGTTTCCCCGATCCAGGGCATGGTCGTTTGTGTACGTTTAACTGTTACATTTGTTGAACACCCCGGTGTAAAATGGCCAATACGAGCTGTATCCGGTGGTATGAGAATAAAATAAAAAAAATAAAAAATAGGCAAATGGGCATATCTTGGTAAGCATTGCGGTTAGACCAATCAAATTCAGTGAAAAACGAGCATCTTGGCATTCTTCATAATGCTCTATGGAAAACTATTAGGTAAACTCATTTTCGTTATTATCCTTCCTCATCCTTCTAATTACCCGAGGAAAGTATACTTTCCCAAAACCAAAACATTTTCATACATTTCTCGCAAGCCGTTCGTTTCATGTCAGAACTTCATCGATTCATTCATTCATAATTCCATCCAATCTTGCCGACTCGAAACTTGTTTTTTTCACCTGAAGCATTCATATTAAAATGTGCGTAAAGTACCGTGGAGTACGGTGGGGTTTAAAAATGTAAAAAAACTATCCAAAAACAAATATGATTCATAAACAAAGAAGAACGTTCGTTAATCGGTTAGATCCATAATATTTATAGAATACGAGCACCTAAACATTTCTCATATGGATGGCTAAGTTCTAACAACACGTATCTAAAAAATAACAACTTTTCAGGAGAGCAAAAGAAACGATTTATATTTTTAATTGTATACTGAAATTAAACACCAAAAATTCATAAAACTAAAAAAGAAGCATACATTTGCAAACAAAGAGTTGTTTTTTGCTTGAATTTTATTTTTTTAATTTCATTACACTTTGTTTGAGATGCCTGTCTCAAACCGGCAAAATTTTGAGATGCGTGTTATTAGAACTTAGCCATCGATATTCTCAATGGAGAACAGTATGGTTCCTGTTCGATATTAATCGAATCCGAATTTTCTTGAAATATGTATTATGCAAGTAACTAATAGGGTGGTTTCCTATTATTTTTTTATTGCCTAAATCGAAAGATTATTACTCCTGGAGTACGTATTTCACGCTTTTAGATTTTTAAATGACGATATCTATTTTTCGCGATCAAATGAAAAGTGAAAAATTTCAAGCGCGCGAAAACGCGACGCGTAAGTAGGAATGAAGGGAAAAAGTCCGTACGGCGCATTTCTGGTTCCCCCTCCCGCCTGGTAGGTGACCTTGATCGAGGCTCTGAGCGCTGAAAGGACGCAGGATGCTAACGGGTAGCTGAGTACCTTCCTGTCTGGTAGCGCATGGCTTAAAAAAGGTTTATTAATACCTTATCAAGCGAAGAAAACTTTCCGACCTTAGCCAGTTTTAATAGGTGATTATTAAGACATGTTTCCCTGAGCTCTGTGACTCATGCATGCATTGGTAGCCTCTGACGATGCATAACTCCTATCCTCTCGTGTAGAAACTAGGTCCCTGTGACGTCACGTGGAGTGGAATCGCATGGGCGCCAATCTGGCCTTTTTCAAATGAGGATAAAATTTGACCCTTGCCATTCGTCTAAACCGGTATTTCAAAAACCAAATAATTTGTGTATTTTGAATACACTAATGGTGGGTAACGAATCGCAATCAATGCCTTTTGTTTTCTTTGATGAAGGAAACTACCCTATTGAAAAGTCATTATAAGGGATAATTGTGCCTACATTATACGAAGAATAGCCTTGCCAGGAAGAAAAACCAATGCGGTCCGGGAGATTTCAATAGAGGGGTCAGTGTAATCGAAAAATCGATTCGATTTGTCCAGCAAATAAGCAAATGAGCATATCATGGTAAGTATTTCGGTTAGACCAAATAAATTCGGTGAATACGTGCATCTTAGCATTCCTCATATGCCCAAAGGAAAACTATTTGGAAGGTTGACTCACTTTCGTTATTTTTCTTCCCCATCCTTCCAATTACACGAGTAAAGTATGCTTCCCAAACCAAAACCTTTTCATGCATTTCTCGTAAGCCGTTCGTTTCATAGAAAAAACTTCATCAATTTCATTTATTCATACTTCCATCCAATGATATCTTGCCGCATCGATGTTTGAAATTAAAATGCGTTTAAATCGCACTGAACGTTATTCTGGTTACTTTTTATGAATTTTTAATGTCACATGTAGAGATTAGTTATTCATGTGTTTCGGTATGCAGAAAAATCATAGGTAGTCGCATTAGGCAGTCAAACTCGTCTTGCGGATAAATTGAGAACTGTTTTGTCACAGTTAAGCCATTATATTCGGTGACACCCCCAAACTAAATTTCACCTCACCAAGAACGCCGTGATACATTATTTAACCCTTGTGTCTACTCCGACTTGAACTTTCCCAGGAATCCAAACTATTTTGGCCACGGCCAAATCACCTTTAGGCGTTCGCACTCGGAAGGAAACAACGTAAGGTAGGCTTCTAGTTAGTTTGAATTTAGTGCCACAGTGTCGTTAAAATTTCTGTACCTAACAGTTTTCATAGCTATTTGATTGAGGGTTTAGTGTTACTTTTGGAGCAAAATGTATTATGCTGACGTAAATCTTTAAAATACCATACAAAACGAAAACTAAAATGCACTATTTTTTATGAAGAATAAAAATTTAATTTACCACTTAAAGCTGTCGCGCATTGGACTTTAATTCTATGTGAAGACATTTTAAATTTAAATTCTCATTTTATGATGCAATATCTCAAGAAGCTATTTCACTAATTCATTTCGCAATATTTTTATATATGTAGGTGTATCTACTGAACCATCGTTATCTTTCCAATAATTAGCTCCTCTTTTACTACACATTAGTAACGTAACTACTAGCAATGCATCAATGCACCATAGATGGATAAAATAAAGAGCAATGTATACTTTCTCCTAAACATAATAGTGATGGGTCAACTGAATGAAAACTATGAGCTTATGTGGAAACATAATTCCCATAATGCTTGCTGTCTGTAAAAAAAAGCAAGATACTCGAGTTTGAGGAGCTCTAGCGTCTAAATGAAGCAATCGATTTCAATTCAGTAGAAAGCATACGAAAGAAAATTTAGTTCTACGTTTTATTATGTACTTTAAAAATTCTTCGGCTCAATAGTATTTCCTGTACTTAATTTTTTCTCGTAAAAGTACCCGTTTTTTGCGCGTGAAATCAAGGTGCCCAACTTTGAGCGCTTGGCATTCCCGTAGTTTTCGTTTCTATAACTTGCAATTTTGATATAAAGAAGCCACATCTATTACTAGCAGTTTGCCGAAAACAAATTGTTTATACTACAAAAATTAACGGAGTTGTTGTAAACAACGCAAACCTCTGCTAACTTCGAAACCAGTGAGTCAATTGAAAATTGATTGGTACTGTTGTCTTCCGTAGAATGTTAGTAATGTATATACGTAGATCATACACGTTAATGGTCAGCAGTATATTCAATATCTTTTTATATTTATTTTTGTTTTTAGCTCTTGTTGTCGCCTTCTCCCTGCCTGACGGGAATGGCCTAAACAAAGCAACAGAAAAGAGAAAGTCTCTCGAAGTCGTGGAATTCGCTTTGGGGTAGTTTGGGGGGCGACGACCCCCCTCGGTAATTTGGGAATTTATTTGAAAAAATGACGCCTGGAAATACATTTTACATTATTTCAGCACTTAAAATTTAACTTAAAGCATACGCCAAAAACTAGGCCATAGTTTTAAATAATGTTTATTTCTCTGAGGCTTTGGGGGTATCTATCCCCCCACACACCCCCCTCCCCATAGTTGCGCCACTGCTACACATACTTATAGATACTGACTTCACTGGAATTTTAGGGCTTAACTAGTGCTTACAATGCTTAAACGCATATAATGAAAATACAGACTTCTACTGTAAGCCTACCGTATGTATTTCCTGCATAGGAGACGCAAAGGATAAAATTGTAAACTAAATATTTTAATACCACGCATGATTTTCAACTTAATTATATTTTTGGATTAGTTTGGTAGTAAGATGAGTTTATTTTATAAAATAAAAAAATTGCAGACGAGAAATTACTTAGTTGAACTCTCTAGTTTTAAATACTGGCAATTTTTTAAGAGACTGTGCTCCTTATACCGCGAGAATTTCAAGAGAATAGCGTAAGTTTTAAATATGAGAAATTCGTTCCCAAAAAAAGACTGGTTGATCGGGAGTTATGAATCCTCGTAATGATTGCACTGCCCTACATGCCCAATTTACAAGACTGCATTGGATAAGCCATGTAATATTTCATTTTTACATCGGTCGTATTGAAGGGCAAGATACTTATTTACAGCTTCGACGTTGCCTTGTGAATCATTGTTACCGATAATGACGACGCCTACTATGACGGTCTTCTCTGCAAATGCATCTTTGGTCCTGAGTTATGTTCTCAGGATGGATACAAATGCATGCTCGTCCACTCGCTCATGTGTCCACGTGTCCTTGCTAATCACGAAGGGTTCCCTCCCATGTTGTAGCCCTATCCATTAATTAGCGCGTGCCCTAGAGAGGAGATAGCCTTAGTTTCCGATCCAAGCGTTTAATCTAGTTTCAACTGTGATTCATCACCTTGGCGAGGGTTGTAAACAAGATATTCTGACACTGTTGTATTCGTAATTTGATTACTTTCTTATATTTCCCATCAAAGATGAAAATTTCGTTTCAAGTCATCATGCTTCCACGATCAATAGACTGATCTAATATAACTAGCCTGATCTTCACAAACAATTGAGTTTATATTGAGAAAGCATTTTCTTGAGGATAACGCCGCGTACATGATATGAATCTCACAAAGTGGACAGGAGATAGTCTTATTTTCCGATTCAAGTGTTTTATCTAGTTTCAACTGTGATTCATCACCTTGGTGATCATTGTAAACAAGATATGCTGAAAATTTGTTAATCTAATTTGATAATTTTCTAATCTTTCTCGTCAAATTTGAAATTTTCTTTTCAAATCATCACTTTTTCGGCGATCAACATCCTGATCCAATACAACTAGTCTGATCTTCATAAACAAATGAGTTAACGTTGAAACTGAATTTTTTCTGGATAACGCCGCGAGATACGAACCTCCATTTGTCTCTTGTGATGAAGGTATCACATTACTTATGATTCGTGATTTCTTTATTAGAAATTATTCTTTGAATTAAATTATTAGTCTTTGTTAATCAACTGGAATTTCCAGTCAGTGCAAAAAGGATATTTAATCAATTACATCAACCACTAAATTTGAATTATCTGCGTGAGATCAATGCGATTCAACATGAAGATTTAGAGGATCACTTTCGGCATGAAGATTTTGTCTATATTTTGTAATTAATAATATGTCTGCAACCTGTATTGTTATTATTTTTGCTCATATGGATTTCTTCCCAATAATAAATATTTTTCCAACTATTTATCTAAATGACAGTCATTTGGGGGGTTCGCTGGAGACCTAGACCCTTACCACTCGCTACAACCTGTAATCTCCGTACGTTTCAATGCAATCTCGTAGCATTCGCTCTTTTTTCCATTGTGATTCCCGATCTTAACCAGAGATCCGGTGACTCACGTGACCACGTATATCTTTCTTCCGCTTCATCTCCGTCTTTTTTTTTCTTTCCTCCGCCAGTGCGAGGACATCCCCCAACCCTCGCGGCTATGAGGTCGGCGGACAGCGACGTTGCCATGGAGACGGATCCGGATTGGGAGGAGACGAGGAGCAGGTAATCAAGCGATGGAGGGAGTAATCCTTCGGACTTGTGTTGTTCGGTCGGAGGCGAACCGCTGCCGCCGCCGGGGAATTAAATACCGCTTCGTATAGCCAATCATGTTGGCCGAAGGGATAGAGCGTATATAAGGAGAAGAAAGGGGTGGAAGAAAATTAGGAGAAGAATTGTCGCCTCTTCCACAACACATCACTTCCTCAAAGCCGTCTTATTCCACTCATTCCCCAAGATACCCCTTATCCCTACGCTCTCCCTTGATTATCCCCATATACATCTGCTAAGATTCTTAAATATTTATCCTCCATTATCGCGGCCTCCGGACTTGGCTTTTCATAAACATCACGATGGACATAAATTCTTATATATTGGACTGACATACGTGTCCACTGTCATGCTTTTTTCAAAACCACCTATGTAAAAGAGCCCAGGCCCAGGGAAAGAGGGGGCAGGATTGTTGCCTCATCTGGGCCTGGTAAAATAAATAAAAAGTCAAGTCAAGTCTTTAACCATCTTATCATCATCAACAGTGAACAATCCTAAGATTGGTTTGACGCAGATTCCTCTCTCCTATCCACTGGCCTTTTCATAACAAAGCATTTATTATCTTTTCCCTCCTTGAATTGTTATGTACAGTTGTGGAGTAGAATCAATATGAAATCGTTTCAGGCTTAACGTGGTGGAAATGCGATGTGACCATGATAAAATATAAAACTCCAGTAGTAATTTCCACATTTTAACACACAACTCCACCACCGACCATGCCTTCAACACTTTTAGGTCATTCTCAAGGAATTGACCTTTATAACCTATTCTTAGGTACCACAGCATAACCCGAATGAGTTACATGGAAGTGTCCTATGTAACTCATTTGGGGTCTTCCCTTGCTCCTCTTCGCTTTCACTTGTCCTTCTACGATTTTTTTAATCAGACCATCATGGCTCATAATGTTGCAAACGAAGTTGTTCCGTCTTATCCTTAAGATTTTTTTCAGAGACTTCTATTTTCTCCCAATCTTCTTAGCACTTCCTCGTTACTTACTCGGTCGATCCGTTTTATCTTCATCATTCAACTGAAACACCACATTTCGAATGGTTTCACTCTTGATATCTCTGCAGCTTTCAACGTAGTACTCCGATGTGGATGCGCACTTACTCCAATCTGAAATAATCCTTTTTATCTATCCCTAACTTATCTTCCCACCCCCTTGCTCCTATGACTGACTGTTTCGCTCTTACACATATGTTGATTGTTTGGAAATATTTTTTCTCGCCCTGAAATATACTTCATCTTTCTCTTTTCTTTTCCTTCCTTAATAAATCTCTATTTCATCCTTGCAAGTCACCTTACTGCCGTGTTATCCCTCGTGTATTACTTTTTCCATCCCTACATCTGACATTTATGCATCATATTTTTAACCTATTGTTTCCCTCCATTTACTTACTTTCTGCCCATTTGCCCTTTTTCATTTATCTATTATTGCCATCGAACTCCTCTTCATCAGGCCATACTTAGTGGAATGGCATGCTGTTGTATGGATAAAATCTTTTTAATATGTTCTAATGACCGTTTTTCTCAAATTAACGGCAAGAAATTTTCTTTTTTTCTTGCGCTCGGAGGTAAACCTCTACGTAAATAAGTATATAAATGGTGCCGTTTTGATCATATTTTAAATGAAAACAGAATGACTTAAAGTTTTTGTCTCCTATTTTTTTAGAATTGTCGTCTCAAACAGCTTTTTTACGTTATTAATAAATTTCCATGTGTGCACCCTTGGTCGGTCGACAAGAGAGAAGTTCCGTCGTCAAAATTATCCTAAATAATTATTACGGGTTATGATAAAAGATTGGGGCGTTTTCAGTAATTCATAGGAAGATAGCAGGGCTAGGGTGGCAGAGAATTTTCAGAGACGGATCGCCCGATCGCCGCTTGAGTGCCTTTAGGAGGGCACTTCTAGTGCAGCAATCCGTCCGTCGGATGGGACGTTAAGCTGTGGTATGGTATGGTATATGGAGGAGGCGACCGACAGCTGAGGTCATTTGCCCCATAAGGGAAGGGTAGGTAAGGAAGGGTGGAGAGAAACCCGGCGTCGGCGTTAGCCTGCTCTTAACGAAAGGCGCCAAGGGGACCACGGCTTAGCGTTCCATCCGACGGACGGAGTGTTGCGCTTGAAATGTCCTCCACACAACATTCAAGCAGGCATCGGGAGGTCTCTGAAAATTCTCTGCCACCGCCGGGATTTGAACCCGGGCCCGCCGAGTGAGAAGCCAACACTCTAGCCACCACACCAACCCTATCCCCGTTAAGCTGTGGTACCTTGACGCCTTTCCTTATAGAAGTAGGCTAATATCGACGCCGAGTTTCTCTCTTGCCGAGTAACTAAAGGCGCACCTATTGAAAATTATTAATTACAGTGAAATGTCTTTGTAACGAAATCGTACGGACCGCCAAAATACTTTCGTTAAACTGAAATTTCGTTCCGGGATATTACCTTATATGGGACGGAAAATAATCTCGTTATACTGAATATTTAGATACATTGGCGTTCGTTATAAAGACATTTCACTGTATCTAAAAAAACTGAGACGAAATTTTCGAAAAATAAACAGACATGAACTCTTAGTAACTGCCCTCACCCATCATAAAACTTGGGCCTTCCTCTTAGTCACAAATACATTTCAAATGAACTCTAGTGACTAGGGACCTTGTTGACAATTTGTTTCTGCGTTGATAGTTGCAGGGCGTCGTTGGATTTCGGCGAGGAGGATGGTGACAAGGAGGGCGTTGATGGAGAGGAAGGGGAGAGGTCAGCGGCGGAGAGCGGCAGTAGCGGAGGCAAGGGCCGGCAGAGGTCGTGCGCGCAGCAGAAGCAGAGCAACGTGGGGAGCAGCGGTTCTCGACGGAAGCGGTCGGGGGCGTTGAATGCGCGCGAGAGGAACCAGCGCCGCCTGGAGAGCAACGAGAGAGAAAGAATGCGCATGCACGGACTCAACGACGCATTTCAGGTGAGATAAGACTCAAATACTGCTTAGGTTCTCAAATATCTTTTCCATCCCTAAAATCTGTCCAAACCCGTTAAGGCCGTATCACACTCGCGACTGCGGCCGGCGCTGCGGCTGTGACTGTGACTACGACTGGCCTGTCGACCAATCAGAGAGAGGCAGTCGACGCTGCGACTGCAACTGCGAAGAATAGCCGAACGGCTATTCTTTTGAGTCGCAGTAGCAGCCAATCAGAGAGCTCCATTTGCGTATCGCGCGCTTGCGGCAGGCGTATTTGTTTCGGTTTGTTTGTTTTTCAACTCAACTCTAGATCAAAAAGCACTACTTGTACATCCCTAGTAACACTTAGTAATTAGTGTGGAACTTAAAAAAATAGCAAAATACAATTTTTTAACCCCTTAATCGCCTTCAGGGTTCGGACAGACTAGAATATGCTCTATTAAATTATCTTGTCCAGCCTATTATGCCTCTCTGAAGTTCTTACATTCCAGTTACTTATGCTAAAATATCTTGCTCAATCCCGAAAATATCAGGCGGTGCCTTTCAACACAACTTCTAGTACCCGTATTATTTATAGTCTCACCATTCCTTCTGTTGTGAATGAGTTTTATCGTTTTATAACTCAACTTAGCGAATAAATTAGCCACTCTCGTTATTATTTTTCATAATCTTCCCTAGGGAAAAAATGAATCATTTTTTTCTTCTTTCTTGACCTCTTGTGCATTATTAGGAAGAAAAACCCGCAATCCTTTTTCCCGTCGAATTATTACAAATATGTTGTTGAAGCTTTCAGTATTTTTTTTCCTTTTCACCTATTATTTTATTTCTGATTCCGTAATAAATAAGCCAACTGTTGTTAAGAGATGGGTGCGAAACGGAAATTCAATATGGATTCTCACATGCATGCAAGGAATAAACAGGAAACTGCATTGTATAGATTATTTAATCTTTCAATTATCCCAAAAGATGCTTGCCCTGAAGAATTATCCTTTCCATCAAGCTCTCACTTAGAAATTGAACAGCACTAGATTCTGACCTCGTTACCACCTACTGTAGCTATATGGATGCTGGATTATTTCGACCGACCGAAATGAACTAATAAGTGAATTAAGTTATTCCAAGCTTCAACAGCATATTTGCGACAATTCTACAGCAAAAAAGAGTACGGTATTTTTTTAAGAGCCACTAATACGCTCAGAATGTTAGGACGTGGCCATGTGGCTACGGTGGGCAGAAATGGGTCACTAAGAATCTTGCCTTTTTGTCTTACAACGGACAGTCTCTGAGGGAAGTCATACCACACGTTAAACGTGACGGCTGCCGACTCTCCAAGATAGAGACCCTGACCCTGGCCAAGAACTACATCATCGCCCTGACGGCCGTCATATGCGACATGAGGGGCGAGCAGGGAGCCAACGGGAAGGTGGCGCCGCCAACGCCGAATGGAGGAAACCCTTTAGACGCCAAGAGCATTGTCGTTGCAACGAATGGTGGAGAACAAGAGGTAATAATAATATTTATTAGCTCTGGGTACAATACCCCTGATAGCATTAATTTTACCATGGCGGTGAGCTTAAGCTAAGTAACATTCTATTGCACGAACAACAGATTTAAGCAGTTGTGAAAAAATCAAAGCATTGAAAATGAAATATAAACATGCAATCAAAAATATTTCTTGTACAATGAAACTAAGCGAACAATACAATAACGAATAAAATTACAATCCTTTTAGTGTGAATATTACCAAAAATAAAAACTAAACTGGATAACTGAAGAAATATAATTTTAACACATTTATAAATCAAATATTTACAATTAAAGAAATTTTAGTTAACCCTCAATTGGGCGCCCTGGCCTATAAAGTACATCAATCTTCGAAAACCAAGGATTTTAACATTGAACGTACATTCTGGTCCAGAATGGCCTCGTGTATTCTTACAGCGTACTTTGACTGTCTATAGTGCGAGTTTTCAAATCTCGGAGCATTGTGCCTAATTCATTTTAGATCGGCAATTGCAACAGACACCCGTGGCGTACAAAATACGCCGCGCGACCGGCCGTGTACCAACTGTACCACCTGCGTACCTTTATGACTGTATCACCTGTAAATGTACAAGCTTGAACTAATTACTACAAATAAAGATAATTTTTAACAAAAATCAAGTATTATAAGTGTTATCAAAAAAATGCATGTGTCGTGGACACAGTACGCCACGCGCCCGGTCGTGTAAAAATATCATGCGCGCCCGCTCGAGGGTTAATATTGAACCAATAGCCAAACAGGAAAGAATACTTCGCAGATTCTTTTTGGTATAAACTGAGATGAAAGACCAATATTGAATAGCACAAGTTAATTTTTTATATACTGAATTATGCTTTTATGCAGAAGGTATGAATAGTTTTGTTTCGAATGACTGCGTATTTAAAATATTTTTTTAGGTCAATGGTAAGGGTCTTCCATAATTTTATTAATAACTTTTGAAATATAATTAATATTTAATTAATTCCAACGGGAAGGAGGACAATAAGGAATTATAGCACCCTTATGACTTTTCCTCGCCTCGATAAGTCGATTTCATGTGATTTATCAGTAGCTGCATTACCTGGCTGCAACAAGAGATTTGTGTTATCATAAAGCACTGCAAAAAGGATCTGATGCTATACCGGCGAAATATGCGGGTGAACTAGGACCATCCTCAGGGCTGCTGAATGATCAGCAGAATCAGAAGAATCATTCAGCACCCCTGATGATGAGCCACGATTCGGGGCTCAAAACGTTGGCAGAAATGAAGTATCTAACCCGGTGGGAATTCAGGAAGAGGTTTTCCGATATTAAGCACTGCCCTGATTTTGTTTCTCTTGCCATTCAATACCATTAAGAACGATCTTTACGTAAATTGATCTTTTGCTGCATGGCCTCAATATTTTATCTATGCTTCGAAAGGCTCAGGAGCATAAGTCACTTTGTGTATTAATTTTTCCTGATAACACAAATTTCTTGAATGCATATTGACTGAATGTGAATAAATACTTTTCACTATAGTATATGGGTAAGAGAGAGGAAGCGAACGGGATTTATGGGTAGAATGAAAGTACACAGGTCTTACTTGTAATTAAAAAGTTGGGAGTTGAATTTCGATTTGGAGATGCAGATCTGTTAGGATGATTTTCAAAATTCTCCATGTGAACCTACCTCAACATGTAGAATAACTTGAATGGTAATTATAAAATTTTGCAGGATCCAATCTAATGAATATTCATTTTCTCGGTTGATGAGACTGTCACAATAGAAATTATCTACGAAATAATAATAAATTTATTTTTCTGTGAGCCTATCTTTTGGAATATAATTAATATACACATTGAGAATCTGCAAGAATTTGACAGTAAATGTCGAAATGCTGAAATAATAAGGAATAATATGTAGTAATAAGAGCAGTAATGGATGGATAATTTGAAGAAAAAGTATTTTTCTTATATAACTAAAATTTTTCTTCTCAATGTTTTCTCTTACGTTGAAATAGTTAAAAAATATTAAATTAAACATGAATAATTACCTCCATAAAAACTACAAATTTTAATTACCACTCCTCTACCGCGGCTCGACCGACCATGGTTACAACGTGCTATGTCATTTTCAAGGATATATCTATACCATTTGAAGTTTTTACCATGAGAATATCGCATTTCCTCCAAGACAAGCCTGCAACGATTTTATACGTGAAAATTTACGATATAAATGTGATTCATTCATTTCTTTTCTACTTTAAGGCCGGAATAGGCGAGACCTTTGATATTACCACGGCTGAGAGAGCCTGGGACGCAATGGCCGCGATGGAGAGCGCATGGAGAGAGGAGGGAGGGTTCGTGAACGGTCCCAAACTGAAGTTGCGCCCGGTCGCCATGTCGGAGTTCAAAGATGGCGTCGTGCTCGAAAAGGACTGGGACGCCCAAGTAGCGGCCGCGACGGAGAGGCAGCTGCGATCAACCGAACAGGACGGGGGACGAGGTATTACTGGAAACGGAATACAAAACTCTGTACTTGAGCTTGGTCAAGAAGTTTCACCGATAGTAATGATATCTGGCAGTTAAATAAGTATAATTTTGAATGCTGAATTTTCCGGGTTTCACCGCGTCGTTGTGGTAGAGACAACACTTTCTGCTGCATTCCAGCCGAGTTTGCCCTTCTTCAGGTTGAAGAGCTTGATGCCATGTTTTGGTCACGCTTATATCGGCAGCCGGGTGATTGGGTGTTATCGCAGATTGAGAGGCCATTGACATATGTGAACATCCTCACAACTATTAGCTCCACAGTACGTGGAAGAGAGTCTTCGTCCCCTACATTACTTACTGGTTCTTATCTTATCGGTCAGTACCTTACTGATCTGATACCTTATTGGTGGCCGCAGAGAGACAAACTGTCAGGCATCCAATCAGCGACAAGACACACCACCACGCAATGACCGCGTAGTTGCCCTGTTCGCTGATGTCTTGGATGCATCGCGATCTCATTCAGGCAATTGATTAGAAGTCATGATTTGTCCAGAGCATCCGACAATAGTGATAACTCACGGCCAAACGGAGCGCTTGGCTCAAAGTTCCTGTAGTTTATAAATAGTGCGGTTTCGACCCATTGGTAATTTTGGTTTGTACTGGCATCAAATATCCGGGATTAAAATTTCGCGAGACAATCTGTCTCCACCCTGTGTACGCAGCCGTAAGAAGGGTCTTGTCTCTGATTGAGGGAGATTTAAATGTGTAGACATCCTCATACCTTTAATTGTTTAATTTAATTACCTTTATCAACTCCACAACACATGGACGAGACTCTTTGTCCCCTGTCCCCACCTTCTTGGTCGCCGCAGAGAGACGAACTCTCAGGCGACCAATTAGCGACGAGACACATCACCCGGCTGCCTATACAAGGACAGCAAAAACACGGCATCAAGCACTGCGATCTGAAGACGCCTACTGGAATGCAGGATAGATGTTTTATCTGCCTCAATCTTCATCACCATTCAAAGGTCTATTTTATGTTTGCCATTATTATTATCAGTTACAATTTGGCAACTGGCCATGTGTTAACATGAACATCCAAAAAACATTTTTCAACAAACAAGAACATTTTTCTCCTACTTTCCAAAGATTCCCAACCCAGTATTTTTAACATTTCTGATACGATCTCTGTCCTCCAATGCCCACCCAAAACATATCGAGCCGCTTTTATTTGAACTCTTTCCAATGCCTTTAAATGTCTCACCTCGTAAGGATTCCACACCATAGAGACATACTCTAGGATGGGCCTAACCGGTGTTTTACATGCCATTTACTTCGTGCGAAACTTTTTTCCCTTCGAAATTGAAGGATAAAATCTTCGTGACTGAATTGTTGAAAGTATAAAAATATCTTTCTTTCGTTCAATTCGCAGGTATCGCCACGGGAGTACACCTCAGGCCGCGAAGGAGGAGGCCGGCAAATATGGACGAAGATTCCCTGGCAAACAAAAGAAGAACCCGGAGCATGACCAAGGAGACGCCAGAAGATACCTCTTTCTCGGATGGAACCTCCGCGGTATCCACATCGCCCGCTCCGGCCGTTGCTCCTGACAACGCTTTCCTCCCAGCCAGCGTAGAGGAAGACTATAGCTTCTACGAGAGCCTGACGGAAAGGGGTTAGCGCACAACGCAAAGGGGCGCTGGGATCGAGGCTAATGTAAATCTCCCCTGCGAAAGAACCACACCAATGGCCTTGTCCCAAAGTTTTATCTCTCTTGACTTAAGTTTAGAGAAAAACCGTCAGAACTTCGTGGAACAACGACCAATCACCTCTTAGTCATCGCCTGTGTACCTAACGCCGAACATTTGACTATCGAGTGTACCGTAGTGCCAAAGAATTCCCTCGCGAGTTGGAGGAAAAAAATCGAAACGAACCCCACTTTTCATCGTAAATAAATACCTAATTACCCAATCAGCATCCATGCAACGGTTCTGGGACTCACGATTTGAACTGTCCGGACGAAATATAGGTCAGCAAATTTGAGCCAAGACAAATATGCAGTGATTACCTGTGCCAAAGAGAAAAGAATGATCATTGTTTATGTATGAGCGTCCTCACTTAACTTTATCACACCTAAAATTGCGAGGAATTGATTTCTTCGCCGGTTGTGATTACCCATTTCCATACCTTATATGTTTTGCTCCTTATGCGTGGCAATTCACCAAAATACGGACAGGACCTATATTGGACTAGTAAAACTTGAAGTCAAAGAGTTATATTGCCTCTACGCACTTTAAGTCCTTTCCTCGTAAAAGTAAAGGTATGTCAAGAAAGTGTCAGAACTGATTTACTTAGCTTCCTTTACCTAAATAGACGGAAGCTTGCAACTCATAAACTCCATTGATTGCTTCTTCTTATTCCTGCCGACAATTGACAACCATTGTCTCCTGCATGTCTTCTTCTGATATTTACAGGCCTAAATGCCTTCAGAAGGTTTACTGTTAAGACAAATGTCGAGTTACTTATGGATTGGGTGTTGTCAGAGTTATTGCAGAACGTTTCGAGTTATTAACTGTCCCTGTAACAAGTTTCATGTGTTTTGATGAAGCCAAGCAGCTCATGGTCCTAAAGCTGACGAGTGTTAGGTGCTGCAACCTTGTAAAAATAGAGTGAGTAATCTAGTCATGGGTTATAATTCTAGTCATCTATCTATTAAATACTATTGGTCGGCAAGAATTTCTGGTTATGACGCTTGTGCATATAAAAATGTACACATGAAAACTCTGTGATTTTCGTCATCACTTTAGCTACTTCATCATCTCATAGTCAAACCTATCTTGCCAGAAAATATTAATGATTTTTATTCAGCATAAGAAATGTATACGTCTTCTACTATGACTTTCGATACACATGGATATCTTGGATAATGATAACTATGAATGGAGGATTTACGTCGGTTAGTGTAGAAGTAAGACCCAAAATCCAGTGTACACATGACATTTATCCTAAAGGTTATAATTTTCTGCAGTAGGGCAATTCAGAATTTGAAATACGAGGGAGGCATATAAAATCATGAGATAATAAATTTTCAGAATAAGTATTGACTATTTTTAAATCAATATCACGCAGGTATTTCATAAATACAATGATATTCCATTATTATTTGCATAGAATTCGCGATGGTAGGTGATAGTAGTAGATATTTCTTCTCTTTCAAGGCTACAAATACATTACTGTACATTTTATGATTCTAGTAAAAGTTTGCTGTATTAGATGAGCTGAATGGTCCGAAAATTTTAAGCCATGTGTCTAAATCCTTGCATAGTAAACATTTTATTAAAATGAAAGTAGGTAAAAAATACTAAATGCAACACAAGAAGTCATGTCACTCTATATTATCTGTATATTTCAAAAGAAAGCATTGACTACTTTCCCTCCATTTTCCAAAACCCAAATAAAATTTGACGAAAAAGGATTCTACGACTAAAAATAGTTAAACAGAGAATTTTCCCTTGAATTTTTGAATAGCAGTCATAAATCAAGCCTTAATAGAAGGCATTAATCACAAGACCATTGACGTATGGTTGATATAATCATTCATTTCAATGATGTGTCATGACTGAAATGTAAATATTTTCGCTTTCACTAATCAAACCTGAATTCTAAAACGTTTATTTTTATCTTTAAACCAGGTTTTATAAGTAAATGTAAGATTTTTAGTAACTCACACAGCCAAATTTATGAGTTAAACTTAAGATAATTGTAGAAAGTCTTCTACATTATTATTTTGTCGTGTATAAATGCCTCTGCAACAAAACATATTAATTTAGATATACCACCCTTATACACACATAAATGCACCCTTTTTAATTGACCATGGCTTAAATAAATGAAATCAAATTATTCTCAAGCAACGATAATTGAGAAAGAAATTGTTTTGAAATTCATCGCATTCATTTCTAATATATCATAAAAACCGCATTCAGGTTCATTGAATGAAGGATTTTTCCTGGCTTTGACTGTGAAAACAATGTATCCATAATATTGGCTAATTAGTCATTTCAATTACCACCTGCAAAAATCTCATGCAAGATAATGTCATGCAGAAGCAGCATAGCATCGCATCAAATTCTAAGGGTAATTGGAAAATTGAGGTAGTGAATATAATCTATTCTTGAATCTAATGTTGGCATCTATGACTGTCTGATATGTGTAAACAATACATTCATATCGCGAAGGGATATCTACATGAGTATATGGAGGGTACTTATTAGAAATATAAGTAAAGGGAGAATTTTGAATTGTTATCAATGTGTTGTGATGAATATGATGGCTCTAGAAAATGTACAAGTTGAATTGCAAATAATATCTTTTGGTATTTGAGGTTTAAATTAGGTGCTGATGATGAGATGGACTGATGATATTTAAGATTAAAAGTTAACGATTTTGTTACCTCATTGCATGGATAACAAATGTGTCAATGGGAGAGAGGTGAGAGTGTTATATTGTCATCAGTTCATTGTTCTTGAGGTTCATATTGACTTGGGAAATGGATGGATTATTTTCAGTGTAGTCTGATTTCCACTGAAGTTTTAAATGCTAGGAACATGCATTTATGCCACAGGAAATTTAGAAATTTGTACAGAATTCAGCCATCTTTTTTGTTAATTTGTTTGTTAATTCATGAATACTATCATTTTTTCAGAGTCATCTCACGTCAATTACCGTTTATATTCATATTTTAGCTGGACTTAATGCATAAGGCAGGAGTATCGTGCAAAAAATGATGGTTCCATTCTATTTTTTATCTTCTTTGACCCAAAAACAGCTAATATTATCCATAATGGGGGCATATTCTTCATTTTCCATTTGAAAAGAACAATATATGTATAAAAGCTCTATTGCCCAATGATAATTTCCCAATTATGTGATTCATTGCACTCCTACCGTATTTAATGACGTCATCAAAGATTTTTATTGTACAATATACACAAATCTTGAAAATCATATAAAACAACTATAATTAGGTCGCCATATCAGTATATAGCCATTATTGCATATTATGATCTTCATGAAATGTAATATAAAGCTTGACCACGTTGTTATCATGCGCTCATATTCAAGTTAGAGTTAGCAAAAGGTTGGAAGAAAATGGACTTCATTGTTGATGTTGCTTGGTGTTATAAGAAGAAAAACGCATAAAATTATAATTTTTTGAATGCATGTATAAATTAAATGATATTATCATAATTAAAATTCATTATAGTTATCCAATAGTATGTGACATAATTTATGTGGAATAGCAAGCAAATTTGAAGATTGTGAGCCATCCTAATGAGAAACTTTGTCTGTGACATAAAATGTCAATTGCAGTGACTCCACATACACATATAAAATATATAAATACTAAACATATATTTTCACTACTGAAACGGGGTAGCAGTTAAAAATTCGTGAGATCTCATGACTGACTATGATTGAGTCATTATCAGTGGTGAACGCTTTCCTGGAAGTGTAGATTGGCATATTTTTATATTTATTTTTGGCTCAGGTAGAATTTGTACCAGATTGCATTTATCTTATGAATATAACTTTATTGGACTCTACCAAAGAAGATTCTAAATCCTATTTTTCTCATAAACGATGATGTGTGACAGTAGCAGTTTTCAAAGGGAACTATAAGAATATCATCAAACTTTTAAATTAATGAAAATCGTGTCAAACCTTTGAGAATATTTTGGTTCTTAAAAGACAATCACGCGTATTCATAATTTAAATAATTTGGTTACCGTATTCTTTCCATATTTACTTAATTTCATACCTTAAATACGATGAATGAATGATGATAGCTTAAAAATAATATTTTTAATAACTTTCATCACCTGCCCATGTGTTCAACATTTCTGCAAAAATCGTAGCATTATACTTATTTTTTTACTTCATAAATTAAAGTGAGGCCCAATTTTTTCCTCAGTACACGAATATAAAATATATCCAAAATTTAATATGTTGAGTTGAGTAGAATTTAATACCTAGAGATGAGCTTTCTCACAGAAAAATGTATGGGAAAATATTTATGGGCATAAAACTCATTAAAATTGTACAATTCATCTGATTTTGTATGTTGTACGAATTGTTAATTTATTTTCCATACTACAAATGAAGGGTGATGATTTTTTAAACTTTTATTCATCTTTCTGTATGAGCATTTCCACATTAATATAATTTGTTAATCATCACCAAATTTTTATGTGTAGAAAATGTGTGGTTGTGTCTGTGCTTACTTATCTTATGAGTTCTTATACAACTAAGGCGTAAAATTATTCACCGGGTTTCGACATACCTAAAATTTAAGAAAACTCATATCATGGCTTCTATATGGCATATACTACAATTATGCCCACTTTTTGTTGGCTTTTTTCATGGTTACTTTTCGGGGAAATTCTTAATGAGATATGGAATTAGAATAGTACACTACGAGTAGGTATTTTCAAAAGTGACCATATTTGCAAGCAGATTACAATGGCTAATACTATACCATTCAAAAATATTTCATGTTAACTTTTACAAGCCTTGAAGATGATAGAGTCATACAATTTTCTGAATTATTTATTTAATTTGCTATAACCTCATCATTCCTTGTACATAAAAAAGATTTTATTTCATATATGTTCGCACGGATTTGTAATTTCGACTTCTCGTCTTTTTATATAAGATAATAGCATTGATTAAATCAAAGCCAAGGCCTTAGTTCGTATGACCAAGAAAGATCATTCCTCTTTTAACTCTTGTACCTTCATCGTTGCTATGCTATGGTTCAGCAAAAACGAATCATCAATTTTACATGGCCAAAATGATAGTCTAATCTTAAATTTTTGTCTGTTATAGCCACTTGAATTCATAATGAAGGCTGAAACACTTCATAGTGCTGACAACTAACTACTGATTTATTTTTTAATGTTCTCCTACCACTGTCCAGATATATTCCAGTTTTATTTTTTACCTTTAAAGTAAAGACTCGGAGGATAGATCCCGTCATTCAGGAAGCATGTAATAATTGGAAGTAATGATAAACTATTACGCTTCGCCATTAAAGTCCTTATTTCCCGATGCATTTACATGAAATAGCCCGTAGATTATTTGCAATCTGGAATAATATTGCAGCACGTTGTGAAAAAAAATGTAAACCTGAAGTTGCTGAATTATATATATATTTTAATTCAAAGCCATGATATGCTTTCCAATGCTTAATATTGTTTTATTTTAATCTACGATGAGATACTTATCGGTATCGAACTGTAAATGGAATTATTAGATGGGTTATGTGAGTTGATTTTTATTGGTTGAAGAACCTAATCTGCATGCCAAACCAGGATTTCAGACCTTTTATATGAGGAACTGAGCAAATGCTTTTGTCCTCCGGTGTCAATTCAATCAGCATATATTTCAAAAATGAAACTATTTTTGTGTGGTACTTACTGAGATATAATTCCGAAGTAGTTAGAATATTAATGAAAATTTCAAAAAGTATTCATGCATAATTGTGCATACATATTGCATCAAAATGTCTCTTGAAATCATTGATATGTTATGTATCTGAGATAATCCAGCAGGCCAAATTCTCTCTTTGCATGTAGTGGAAAACATATCATGTTTAGAGTTTCATAGAAGGGATTAAATTGGCCTTCAAACCATAAAGAGTAAGTAAGATGTCTGTGAAATCAATATAGATAAAAGGAAAATATATCAACAACAATTAATCAATGCTATGTCAAAAACTTTTAAGAAAAAATCTCATCCATCATGGACATTTCAAAGCATTGGTATGATTGCATGATTATATGTTCTATTATTGTTCATATTTTGTATAAAATAGTGTATTAGTAGCAAATATCATGTATATTAACCCAACCCTCATTATGACTGATTACATTGGAGAAAATAAATGTGTGTATGAACTGTTGTTGACAGAAATTTTATCTAATCATCCTACCTCCTTTCTACACTAACGACTCACTAACTCTTTCGTGTTTTCTACCTCACTACTCAATAAAATCCCTATACGAAATGATCTTAATATGGCACCCATGAGTATTATTAGCAAGAACCAATTGCTTAAACTACCCTGTTTGGTGACTGTGCTATAATCCTGAGGGACAAGACTAACTGAAATATTTATCCAATATAAAATATATATTTACATCTAATGATAATTAATTTTTAATGAAAACCTAGATAAATTCTCCAATCGTACCATACCGTTATAAAAATTTAAAAGCCATGCTAGCGTTGATATTGAATTCATGAGAATTTGAATTTGTAAATTGGATTGCAAAATTTCCTCTCACCCTCATCTTTCCAGATGGCGATAATCGTACCCCTCTATCATAACTGCTGCTTCTAACGGTGTCACCCAATCACAGTTTCTCTTCCTCTTCGATCTCGTACCCGCGATTTTAATGCCCATGCCCGAATTTGAATTTTGTCGTATCCTAAAGCGTATGCATTGCAATACAACTTTTCTGTAACTAAAGTTGCATATACATCCGGATGTATCTCCGAATTTCGCAGTGTAAATATCAATTCTCGGAATTTCGATTGATACTTACCGTGAATAAATATGTGAATGTAATTAATATAAAGCGTAGGTATCGAGCAGCAGGGATTTTTAATTTATCAATACATTCAGCCATTGGCCCAACAGTAATGTCTCTCATCTCAAGTCTTAACAATATCTTCATTGAATAAATCCATCTTGCTTACACCAGGGCATTTTCTTAGTATTTGATTTGATTCTGCCGAACACACAAAATAAAATAGACTTTCGTAACATTTTCATATTGACTTAAATAAACTTAAAATTTATTTTAGCTTTGGTTGCAATGATTCGTAGGGCAGAAGCATTGGCAATGTACGACAGAATATGTGTCACATTGTCGCACAGAATATACAGTCGGATTCAAAAGTATTGCAACGAACGAAGCGGCGCCACTTTCGCCGAAGCTTGGAAACTGAGTTTCAGTATTTCCTGTTGCACCTGAAGGAGGGAAATTTGAAATACATTTCCACCTCCCGCAATATTACTATTACAACACCATAAAATGGAAACGCATGCGGGATATGTGCAATGTTTAACACCATATAAATTGTGAAGCTCATTTTAATGATAAATCCACATTTAGAACATCAATTTACTTTCTTTCGTAAATTATCCGATCTGTTGAAGTATTTCTTCCTACAATTAACGCTGAGTTTTTCGATGAAAGATAGTAAGCATAACATACAAAATATCCGCCTTATATCACAGCAAATAATGCCACTGCTTGATAACATTCAGTTTGATTTAGTGACACTAGAAGACTTGTTAGTTCCCTTGTATGACTCAGGAAGTAGGTAAAGCAGAGATTTCACCACGGCAAGTATCTGACGTCATAGGTTCGAATCTCTCCGGAATCATTTTTTTTCAGATGCAAAACATGGCAGTAACATATTTTTCTTATCGACTTAAACGCATATTAACCACTGCTGCCGTTATAAATTTTTTAATAACGAATATTCATTTTTTGGTTTCCGCGGATATCGTTACTCGTTTTTATCGAAATCTCATGCACGAATAATATGGAAAATATTGCTGTCAGGAATTCTTCTCCACCAATTCCTTTTTCGTACTACCCGAATGTTCTATCGTTTTCTATAATATGTAGACACTCACTAGACCCACTTAATTGATGGGGCCGGGTCGGTGAAAACTTGAAAGGTTGGCATCCTTTGCAAGGTTTCCATTTCGATTATGAGTCTCCTCACTTCGGCGTACCTGGCGGATAGAAATTATTTTTATTCCCTGGAGAAAGTGATAACATCCTGGAAAACCACTATGGTGCCATATTTCGACATACTTAGCTTCCGTAATTTCCAGTCACCCGTTGTCTGGAATATTATTTTTCAGCGAAATATTCCTTTTTATTGTGATATAGATGAAAGGTATGTATTGGAAAATCATTATTGTTTAAATCGGTGCTTATTAGCAGCAATATTTATGTCTTTGGCGTTTTAGATTTGCGTTCTCTAAGGAAAGTAATATATCCGACAGTGACTTGGTTATGACGACATCCGCCACATGTTCCACAATGTGGAGTTGTGACGTCAACACCTAGTTGGGTAAAACCCATCCCGAAGTTCATTTTAAGAAAATGACTTGTTGGTGGAACTGACTAACACGCCTGACTGGCAATTGAGGGTTCGAATCCCGGCCAAGGGAAATGATTTTTTTGTCTGGAATTTTTGCACGAGAATAAGTAATTTACTTGCGGATTTTTACAGTGAAGAAGCGCTTTATTATTATTCTCAACTCAAAAATGCGATCAATTAAAATGTGGTAGTCATGTAACTAGCATGTAAATTATTTTTTTGTACTGACTGACTGACTAAGTCCGTTTAAATTGGTTCCACAAGTCATTGGCCTCAATAAAGAGTACATTTTAAAATGTAGAAAATAATGAAGGTTTAAGTACAGGTTGAAAGTGAAATATAATGCTTTAAAATACATGAACTCACACCCAATAATACAGCTCCCTTGAATAGGAATGAAGTCATCACTCCCTTTAGAACGGTCACCTTTCCTCTATTTCCATGAGGCATTACTCTTTTCAAACTTATTCATTTTGGATTCGTAGATAATATATTGAACAGATCTTTAAAAAATTTCCAGCATTGAAAAAATTATAACAAGAAGAGCTAATACGAGGCCTGTTCAAAATATACGTAGATTGGGCGTTTTCCATTCATCGAAACGCCGACAAGCCGACTTGCATCGCGGTTTTCGTGTTCCATTCTGTGTGTGTCGCCGACTATTGTGACAAGTCAACAAACGATTACGCGCAGGAATTGGAGAGTTATAAACAATTTCCGTGAGTCGACACGAGTCGACGTGTGAGTTGCATGAATGGAAAGTACCCACTGATATCATAAAACAAGTTATACTTTGTTTATGAGCTACAACTGCGTTTCTCAGCGACAAATAATGATATCTGAAAAAAGCAAAACTGTCTTGTGATCAGCTGATGTTTACTAAAAAGTCGACACTAAGCGGATTTATCAGCAACCTACTGGGTCGGCAGATTTCAAACAGTATGTTTGTAACAGACCTCGTATTTTCAAAGGACATAACTGTAAAAGAGGGTGAAAAGTAACGAACAAGCGGTGGAAGGCGGTTGGATGCCTGGAAAAAATTTGGTTCCGTGCCTCTTTTGCTTAAAAAAAATAGCTCATTTGGGAGGTTTTCGAGGGCCCTGAAGCCATTTATGGCACCAGTTTCCACCAATATCTGTTCCTGTGGTGGGCATTACAATCGACACGAGTAAAGGTTTTCATGAAAAGGACGAAATGTGTGTAACATGGTATGAAAATATTGTTATGAAGGTTCAGGACAGAAAAAAACATTCAAAAAAAAGGAAAAAATCGCATATTATAATTTTTTCCTTATTTTCCACCACCAAAATATCGTTTACAATGCACTAACCGAAATTTAACAATTTTTTGTGGCCCTTTCAAAAATATTTAATGGAAACATGCTTTAGAAATTTTCAATTCGACGGTATTTCGCCTTACCCCACTAAAAATATTTGAAAAAAATTGGGCATCTGCACCATAAAAAAAAGCCTTTAAATGGCGCAACCTCATAAAAAAAACATGCTTTCTAGTCTGAGATATTTAAAAAACGGTGAAAAATTGAATTTTCGAGTTAGCATCCTTAGGTGGGCCTATAGAGGGCTGGAAATAGGGGAGGTTAGTTCTTTTTTATCCCAAATTGGATGCCTTGAGTACGAGAAAAAATCTCGGAGGGGAGTCTTTACCCTATCATATACCTATGCCATTTGACATACAGACAAACGTTTAATAATGTCTTAAATACCCCCTAAAATATCAGGTTACCAAATCAGCTGAGTATTCTGCTCCGAGGAAGAGTTACACCGCTGACAGCGGCAGTACCACTCAGAACTCGGCATCGGCGACCATCATCTTACAACTGAATCTTCCACTTAACCTCAAAAGTTGCCTCGTTCTTCCGCCAAAAATCACGTTCGCTACAAGAAAAGGAAGTGAAATTAAGTAAGTTCCTTGTGCCTTCTTATTACGAAGAAGCACTTGATTATTGATGTAAGATCTTATATTTACCCGGCGTATGAAGTGCAGAAAGGATTCTCGGGAATTCCACCAGGCTGCATGTTTTCCGACGTTTCGAAGAACTAAATGCTCTCCGTCCTCAGGGTATCTTCTGAATGCCGTCTCTCTAATTCGTCTGGTGTATATACACCCCGCTATGTGCAAGTATACCAGACCAATTTGGGAGACTCCACTGGGTGTATACATATCAGACCAACTTAAGAGACTGCATTCAGAATATCCTCTAATGATGAAGAGCATTTAGTTCTTCAAAGCGTCGGGAAACAGGCAATTACCCGGCGGCAAACCCGAATCCCTTTTCCACTTCATTATTACTCTCAAATTAAAAATACCATCGATGAAAATTTGCCGGTCATGGGGCTAGCAAATGAAAGATCTTTTTTAGAGGTAGATCGTTTACAATGGAGCAACAATTTCGTACTCATAAAAATTATAAAATTGAGAAAAATATTTAAATATAATAACGGGGTTAAAATTAAATATAATTCAAACGGACAAATACTTTAAAATAAATTAACTGACAGTAGATTCAAACCAAAATCCAGGAGGTAGGTACTTCGTTTACAACTTGAGAGTTATTCGGAAACAAGGTAATCCACTTCACCCTTAGTAAAGAATTGACTCAATAGACAAGAAAAAATGTAATTTTGCTTTCAGAACCTGACAGTATTGACAAGACAATGATTTTAAGCATGCTAAATATATTTTTTAGCTCTTGAATAGAATACTACGACTATATATCGTACTTCCAAACAAATTTAATGCGATGATATATTTTCAGCCAGGTGAACGTTGGTGAAACTCACAATTTCTTAGGGAATAAAATTCCCCTAGACCGGGAATCGAACTAAGGACCTTTGGATTTACGATCCACTGGAAGGAATATGTTCCCCTAGGAAGATATGCCACAGTGTTTCAGGCAGAAATTTTTGCTATCCTAACCTGTGTGCACGCTATTGAGGAGACAGGTCTCTACAAGAGACCAATCCATATATGCACTGACAGTCAGGCTGCTCTAAAAGCCCTGAACTCACCTTGGTGCAGATCTAAACTATTGGCTGAATGCTACAAGGCTCTCAATATTCTGGGCAGCCGTTTCAAAATAGAACTTTTCTGGGTACCGGGACATTCAGGTATCACCGGAAACGAGAAGGCAGATGAACTGGCAAAGGCCGGCGCTGAACAGAATCCAATTGGCCCAGAACCAATTGTGCCAGTTGCCCCATCAATTGGGATGGCTGCAATTAAAGTGTGGGGAGCAACCCAACACCTAAAGATCTGGCGGGAAACACCGGGTTTACGTCAGGCAAAAACCCTTATAGGAGAGATCTCTCCTAGACTCGAGAGAAGACTTCTTCTTATGAACAGAAGTCAAGTGCGGACGGTAGTAGGCCTGCTTACGGGTCACTATCACGTAATGAGACATATGCACCTGCTGGAAATAACAGACTCAGATAGGTGTAGATGGTGTGAGATGGAAGAAGAAACAACAACTCATCTAATATGCGAGTGTCCCGCAATCATGAGGACTCGATATAGACACCTGGGCTCACCTTTTATAGAGCCCAAGGAAGTAAGAGATCTTCCCATTGGGGACCTTTTGTCCTTCGTTAAGGACATTGGCCTCTATGGATGATCCATTATCGGTGGTTAGCACAATGGACCTATAGGTCTAAGCGCCCTGGGAGCTGATCCCCCACCGCATAAACTAATCTAATCTAATCTAAGGACCTTTGGATTTACGATCCACTGCACAGGCCCTTACAATAACGAGGTTCCTTAATCCCCATGGCAATTTTACCCAGTTTCACGATTCTAATGGTAAATTGCCACGGGAAATGAGGAACCTGGTTAGTGTAGTGGTCTAACCAATGGTCCTTGTTAGTCCAGTGGTCTAACCAATCTAAGTGAAAGGTGGTAAGAATTCTTGTTGACGACGCGAACAAACAATGAGAATAACGGGATAATGGGCAATAATTCTGGTCGATGACGCGAAAAAAAATTAAGAGTATCGCGATGAAAATAGTAGCGTTCGGTTGTATGCGTCACGCGTGTACCGATGTTTGGCCTAAGGCCCTTATTCATTGTGTTCGCGATGTGTGTGCACCCTGAATTGTGAAGGAAGGTTCGTTTAGTCGCCCCTTATTTTCTTCATGGGGACTTAACCAGAGCTATTGAGTTAAATATCTATGCATCAATTTGATTTGTTGAATTAAAAGTGAACATAATAAGGTCCATGATTCGATTCCTGGTCCAGGGGAATATTTCCATGGCAATTAATGTGAAAATTTAATGCTAACTATAGCATTCAATAGAAGAAGAGAATCTCATTTATACAGCTAATTCATGAGGAAAGGATTGTTACAAACCAAAGTAAAAAGACCACCTTGGTAAAAATAAGTTGAGTGCACGTATTCAAATTCTTTTGGCTCTCGACTGGTTTAGCTGCTCGGCCTCTAGCTCTGGACTGAGCTGACTGGATAGCAGGTTCATGCTTTCATATTCTAAAATAAGAGAGGAAATAGAAGGTTAGAATATTGCATAATTTCACAGTTTTAATATAATATCGATGTGGTCCTGGATTCATGATCTGTTCCTAATGAAATCCAATCAAACGACCAAAGAAACATAGGAACGTTTCGATAAATATATGGCCTTTTACAGGTCTGTGAATTTTAATAAATTAAAAGAGGGGAAAATCGATTCAATCTCCAACATATTATCAGCTGATTTTTCCCCGCCTAAGGTAAAAAGTAAAACAAGATTCTGTGACCTATTAACACTAGAATGCCGGGAAATTGGCATACCCCAAGAATGCCGGGAGGGTGTCATTTTGACACCCATGTTCTCATAGCCGTGTTATGTTGCAGATTATTTTTTTCTTAGTCGCTAGTGTTAAAGCGTCATCTACATTGTAATATTTGTTTTTTGTTCCTCAGCATTAAAAAAACAATGTTCTTTTAAGTAAGTCCACTTAAGTAAGAAAAAATATTTTTAAAAATCTGTTCTCTTGGACTGTGGCATCTATTTTTGCATCTGGTTTTCGTCTTCGAGTGTGGAAAATTGCTTTTAACGGTGAAAATTTCAAAACAATAAATTATATTACGACTATTTAACTACGAAATTTAGTAAAAGAAAACCCGAAGACTAGAAGAAGATAGCAAATAGTTGTCGTCGCGGTAAAATTTGGCTAGTTTCAAGGCAAACCATTCTTAAATAGATCGGGATATACCTACCTCACGAGGTAATAAATTTTCGAATAACTGATAAACAGCTGATAATTATTTATTAAAATTATGTAAAACATAAACAATCATGAAGTAAATTTACTATTCTAAACTACTAATTTGGCTAGTAATTATCAAACTGTATCCCACGAAGCACATAAACCGAACGAATAAATGATCAAATATACTGGGTATCAAAATTACACCCTCCGGCATCCAAGGTAAATTTGATTTTTTAAGCCAGAAAAGAGAGAGGGGGGAATCCCAAACACTGCCGTCTTATTAAGCCCTAAAAATGATTAAAAGTCACGAAATATTTTATTCTACAACTCTCTTTAAAGGCCAGCTTTGAAAAAAATGTTCGCGTAGGGTGTCAAGATGACACCCTTCGGCATTCTAGTGTTAAAATATTAAACTGGAGAGAAAAGTAACACATTTCAGTTATAGATACTAATGAAAACTGCGTTATTTTCTGAAACGTGCCACTGATGAAATGCTATTTTGAGCTCATGAGCGCAATAACACTGAACGTCATATGACTACTGTAAACATTTATCAAATCATATTCGAAGCCGTTAATATGACGCATCCGCGCGGCAATCATTAAAATGTGCAGAAATTCCGCTGCTGAACTCACAATGAAACTATCATTAATATTAAAAGTTTGCATGCCCGTAGGAAACTCAAAACCGAGCTTAAAGTCAATATTTTAAAATGGAATGAGCAATGTGGAATATTAATCACGTGACAATTTAACAATGGATAGTAAGATAATTTTCTTTCAAGGACGATAAACAATTGGCAAAGACATAAAATTTGACCAATATTATAAACTAGCAGGCCTAACGGCGTATTCGGGGAAATATTCGGGGAAAATCCCTTCTTCAATCGGGCCACGCCCCCTATATTTTTCTACTAACAAGCGAGAATCGCAATGCGCTAACATTGAGCGGAATATTTGAAGCCCAATTAATGGGTATATTTCCCAGAGAGGTGGGAAACTTAGAACTTGGAATTCACGGTCGCATGGCAGGATTTTTAGACATGCTGAACAGCAAACAACGGAAAGAACAATTTCTCTATTACGCGTACGGGATCATCTTATACCCTTCTTCACAACACTAATCGCTAAGTGTCTCCCTACTTGTGTTCCAAAAACGTCATGTGAACTCATACCCCAGCAAAAATGTTTGCTCCGAGAGGATTTATAGGTTAGTATTAAGTATGCTTAGTACCTGGAAAAAGCCGTGAATTTCGCCATGAAACCTTAAAAATATCTCAATCTTGATAATAATACCACGATTGACTGATCAAATTCGATATATTTTAATCATGTTTCATGGTCAGGCACGCGCAGACTCTTAGTCTACGCATTTCTCTACACACGAATATTCATAGTGTAGTAATTGGTCCGTACTATATTACGGCATATTGACCGATATTTTCCATTTTAATGGCAGAAGTCTGTTATTTTGGCTAAGCGTTTCAATTTCAGTGATAGCTTGGGATGGACTTGTATTTGAAGAAGGACGAATGAAATAATTTGTATTTCTAATGGACAATTTACGAAAATAATCTGATTTGTAACTCGAAGTTTCGTTCCCACACAAAATTAGGGCACATGCCTAGGGCATAAGCATAACGTAAAGGGTAAAATTGTACCCTTTACGTTATGCTTTCATTCCGAGCGAAAGAATAGGTGACAAGGGATCAATGACCAATGACAGGCAAATCTGTCCCCCGGACTTTGGCTCAAGGCTCTAATGATTGAGGCTCCGCAATACACAAAAAACGAACGGAATGGTAACCGTATTAAAATTCTTGTCTATTTTTTTTAAGGCACCTGCCCCTGTCCCCCAGCCTCTCCCTAAATCCGCCAACGTGTGGACAGGTCGGACAGATAAGGGACAAGTCGGCAAGTATTTAGCGAATTTAGTCCTCCAATCTATACGCTAATCGTTTAACATTATCTCAACAAATGCCCTCGGCGTTTACGAGACAGAGACAGTCGAAGAAGTACAAATTTCTCACAATTGATTGTGGACACAATTGGTATATTTACTTTCGCTGTAAAAAGAAAAATGTAATGACCGTGAATATGCTATTACCTGTATAACTTCCATAAGAATGTTTCTTTTAAGAGAAACTATTAGAATATTAAAATATTATGATACTTAAAAAATAACAGTACGTGAAAATTCTTTCCTTAGCCAATAACATTTTTTAAATCCCTATTACTCTGTATGAATCGTTTGCACAGGATCTATATATAAATGTGGATATTAACGTCTTTTTACTTATATTATAAAATTAAAACACTAAGGATATCAATCAGCACTAAGGCAGGACAATCAACAAAATAATTACCTCAGTCATCATTGAGAGATGACGTGTTTCAATAGTACGGCATTGACTACAAAAGCAAAATTGCAGCAATTAGTATCGATTGAAGCGTTGACACAGGAAAGGTAGTAAGTCAGAAAAAAATCTAAATTTCGTTATTCGTGGAGAAGGTAGTACATGCACATTTCAATGGCATGGACAAGGTAGAAAGACAACTGGTAAAATATATCAGTTGCTATGATTGACGAAGTTCGTACACTAGTATTTATTTAGCTTCACAATGTTGGCAAACCCCCTTCTCTCGTCTCCTGTAATATTCACATTTAATGAATTTCTCCTGAAATGAAAAATGAACCTTTCTCATGCCAACGGTTCAATTAGGAAAGACATTTTTATAGCGCCAAAATCCCACCATATATTCACGAAGGATGACACGGACTATGATTCTCACATTTTCAAACCTCTTTTAGCATACGTTTTTCATGAGAAATCGGGACAACGCTAATCCTGGCTCAATCAGTGGTCGCAGTATTAATAAATTTTAACGCTCTTGCCGACAGCTGTTAGGAGGCATCCATTAATTACGTGAGGCGTTTAGGAGGAGGTCAAGCTGATACTCACCCAATCTCACGTGGGGGGTCGGCAAGTATCACGTAACTTTTTCCGCAAGAGACAGATTAAAAACGATCTTAGTGATTTTAAATGCTAGCCTTAACTAATCTTAAATAGAAGTAATGTGACATTTTTTTATAAATCCAACTCATTTAAGCGAAGATGAACGTAAATTTACATTGATAATACACATTTAAATGATCTCACGTGAGATTAGAGGGAGGGGGTAGAACCAAATCTCACGATACCTCATTATGCGGGAACCGAGGGTCCAAAAATCGCCTCACGTAATTTATGGACGACCCCTTATATGTGCCAATGAAGGAAGCGTGGATCCGGCTTCGAAGTTCTTCACAGGGTACCTCATAGACCTTACGTTCCATCTAATCGATGTAACATTAACTCGAACGGGTTTATGTCTAAATCTATGAACGCGTGAATGCACACGAAAATGCACTGTGCAACCACCCAACTTTTGCAAATGCATGTACAGAAAATACAACCTGTTCTTATTTGGTTCTTGCATTCGCACAAGTTCCGTTCCACAAAAATCATTCACGTTGACTTAAATAAACACGCACAAGTTAATGTACCGTGGAAACAGGCCTTAAGAAGCTAATGCACTAGCCACCTAATATGTTATTCCCGGGAAAATTCATTGAGCACAACTTAGACAGAACTATTTGCTATGAAAATCAACCAAATTCGTATCCACTTAAATGAGCATATCTATTACAAATGCTCGGCACTTACCTCGAGGGACTGGGAAAATGGGAAAAATGACTCGCTACATCGTCACGTGCATGCGCATGGCTCCATTCGACGAGGACTCGCTAAGCTTGAATCTCTGGCACGTCGAAACAATAGCTGAAAGAATATAGCGGTAATTGTTGACAAAGCAACTATTGTAAACGCCACCATAGCTTGAAATGTACCATTCTGGACAAGAATCTACCAATTTATTTACCCACGTTAATATCACACATAAAAACAGTCAGTAATTAATCCGACAAGATCGAATTATCAATACGCGTAGGTAATAGGGTGGTTTCCTATTATTTTTTTATTGCCTATATCGGAAGATTATTACTCCTGGAGTACGTATTTCACGCTTTTAGATTTTTAAATGACGATATCTATTTTTCGCGAATAAATGAAAAGTGAAAATTTTCAAGCGCGCGAAAACGCGACGGGTAAGGAAATCTCTCCGTGTGACGTATTTCTGGTTCCCCCTCCCGCCTTGTGAGGTGACCTTGATCGAGGCTCTGAGCGCTGATAGGACGCAGGATGCTAGAGGGTAGCTGAGTACCTTGCTGTATGGTAGCGCTTGGCTTAAAAAAGGTTTATTAATACCTTATCAAACGAAGAAAACTTTCCGACCTTAGCCAGTTTTAATATGTGATTATTAAGACATGTTTACCTGAGCTCTGCGCCTCATGCATGCATTGGTAATCTCAGACGATGTATAACTCCTATCTTCTCCTATAGAAACTAGGTCCCTGTGACGTCATGTGGAGTGGCATCGCATGGGCGCCAATCTGGCCCTTTTCAAATGAGGATAAAAATTGACCATTGCCATTCGTCTAAACCGGTATTTCTAAAACGAAATAATTTGTATATTATGAATACAGTAATTGTGGGTAACAAATCGCAATCAATGCCTTTCGGTTTCTTTGATGAAGGAAACTACCCTATTGACTTTTATATACAAAGTGCCATGAAATACAAGCGGGACAAGTGATATCTACGATAAATTCACAGCGCCTACCTTCGTCTCCATTAAATGCTCCATGTGTCTGCCACTGATCCGTCAAACTCGGCGGTGGGTGCACGAGAGAATGGATTTTAAAATTTCCTTCTTCAATCGGGCCACGCCCCCTATATTTTTCTACTAACAAGCGAGAATCGCAATGCGCTAACATTGGGCGGAATATTTTAAACCCACTAAATCCACTAAATGAGCGAGACAGATGAAAGCAGATTATAATTGCTATTAAGCGTGAATATTTGATTAAAGCAATTGAGAATTACTTTTTTATTACATTACTCTCATGTTATTAAAAAATGAATCAACAAATCCTGAATCGAACTGAAAATTATGAACTTGAGAAAAGTGAATGTCCAATGCCTTTATCCTGCCAATATTTAGAAATTAATGTGAAATTCATTGGCATGTATTATTGCATATTGGAGAGAAACAATTCTCCCTGCCAAACACATAAGAGGTGGCTCTTAGAGTACCTTGTGAATGAAAGAACTACAAGGAAGCAATCACTTGAATGTATTTGAATAAATGAAATAGAAAATTTCCCTCAGCCCCAACTGATACTACATTAACTGCGAGCCAGTAATTAGTAATTATGAACCAAATTAGACAGCTTCATCGCCTAATTAGTCCATGACTCTGGAATTTCTGCTTATTGTATTTTTCCTTGCACCACCCCTATCATATATTTTATGATAGTTCTTTCATGGGACTGGGTATTTTTGACTCAATTCAATTTTCTCTAAGACACGCTAAGTCTTGTGGTTGTATGTTAGCCATCAATCCTCCAATTCACATGGGAGGAAATTTTAAAGGGTTCTCACAGGTGCAACCGCCACTCATCACCAAGCTTAAGCTCTGCCTTAGGGCAAACCAATGTCCACAGCTGCTATTAGTGGTCCCAAATATAAGATAGTAAATAAGCCAAAGTAAAATGGAATAATGGAAGTAAACAAAATATCAAGTAATTCACTCTGAATTAGTATAATGAACTATGAGCGAGTTAATGGTATGCAGTGATACTCCTTCAATGAAATAAGGTGTACGTAGCTCAAAAATAAGAGATAACAAGCTGGGCGAGATGCGTTGTTCATCGATTATGATGGATACTATACAATTTTGCCAAGTAAATGACACCATTGTATTGCATTGCATCCACATTAACAAGCGATTACAATCTATAATAAATAATCATAAATTACTAAACTGACTTTTCAGGAGTACAGTTATGTGAAAAGTTGTTGATATGGCTGTTTGATCTCAGGATATAACTGAGACATACAGTTATTTGGTCCATTGAAGGAAGGCCATAAGTAACCTTAAGCAGCATGAAATTAACAAGGACACCAAATGAATAATGGCATGGTTGAACTGCAAAAATTTCACCTTAAATATAAATTGCATTCCTAACACTAAGGAGATACGTACATATTTCCTGATGAAAGAGGCTAATATACCTGTCACAGCTACAAATTTTATTATTTGATAGTTTAAGTATGTTGCTAATCATCCCAGTTCATATATAGGGCTTATCTTTGCATCCAACTCACATTGACTCTTGAAGACAATCCCTCTTATTCACAATTCTATAACACAATGATTCACTCACAATTTTTATCCCCAGAGTGTAACCGTTACTGTGATTTAAAATATCATCTATCAGGGCATCAGCAATAAGCAAGTGAAATGCATCTCCTCTCAGATGTATACTCTCTCGTATTTCGTATAAATACTAAGACATTCAGTGGATAATTGATTTGAATATTGGAAATACTGCCTCAAGTATTGAAAATTGAACACCCAGGGACTACCAAGGCATAAAATTCTTTGAAAATACCACCAAATGTTGATCTCAGAAGCTAAAATATTTAGCAATATTCAGAAGAGTCAAAATTCTATCCAATGGGTAATTATACTGCAACTGCATCTTTCACTTCATTTCTATGAGGTGAAGGAGGCAGCAAAAAAATCTCGATTGCCAATGAAATTTGAACCTAGCCCTTCACAACAGAAACCCATCACTAAAAACACGAGTCATTGATATCTCCTTCAATGACTAGCTTTCACCCTAGGTGAATATTATTACAACTTCAGCATAAGTAAAACATCATTGATCAAATTATATTTTTGCATAGGTTTTATTATTAAAATTTATAAGCATGATGTTATTTTTACATAGAAAAGGTGAATTCCAGAGTACATTACATTATTCTGAGAGTAAATATACTGCAAAATCAGCATTAAAAACAGATAGTTAGAAGCAATAGAAGACTTAAGTGTTGCCAAAATATTGCATTGTTAAAAGTGACATCTAAAATTTAAAAATGCTTCAAAAAACTTTTTCTATATCTGTGATGAGCGGAATGGTTTAACAATAAAGTAGAAATGTAGTGGATACTGTACATTTTATAAGGGTTATTACACAATGTATTTACAAAGGTTATCTTTACACATACAAATATTTTTATTAAATACAATTATTTTGTAGGCTGTACACTACTCGTAACTGGCGGAGAGCGAAATACTTCCTCAATTACCTGAAAAAATCAAATAGAAATATTTTGTAGACGACATAAAATACAAGCCAAAGACATATGTCTACTGCCAAATGTTACCGCAGTTTCTAAAGAGCAGGTTAACTCACCCAAAGTGCATATACAGCAAAACTCACTAATAACAATCATGCATATAAAAATTCCCGCCTATAACAAGGTGAGTTTTAGGTCCCTTGGACATACCTATGATCGCCAATGTTAATTTCTCCGCGTGTAACAAGTTTGGATGACACAAAATCCTCGCTATTACAAATAATTCTTCGGTCCTTTGAGAATTATTTCCATTTTTACAAAAAAAAATTAAGGCCATCTTCACTACTTAGCAGTTCCTTATCTTATCATCAATTGATCACCCCATATTTTTATCATTAATCTTTAAATCCATCCCTTAACAGCCAAATAAAATTTCGAGTATTTGTCCCAGCAGTGAGAACATTCTGGGAGATTCAAGACCTTATTTTCAGCAAACTCGGAATCAGCACGTCTGTGTGGACCAGTTTTTGGTGTTAGTGTTGGCCACCTTAAGTTTGAACTAAACAAACAGCATTCATGAATCCTTGATAACTAACTCAACTAACCAAAGCAAGAACCGCAAGAGAACAGGCACAAAGCAAGGAGAGGGGAAGAGGTGGGGCTTAACACCCCCAAACGGAAATCTCGGAAAGAAAGATCTGAGGTTTTCCCAGCGTATGAAGATGTTGAAGTTGTTTCGGGTTTCCCACCGGATGAGGTGTGGGCAGAGATGGAGAACCTCATCCAGTGGGAAACCCGAAACAACTTCAACATCCGAAATTTCGGAAGTTTTCGATTTTTCGAATTTTTTTCGGGGAACCCTCATTTTATACCAGTGGGTGTAAAAACATATCAACAAATGCTGAGCGCTTGCAATCCGCGTGCCACCCAAAATGTCTACCTGGGGTGGCACGCACTCACTCTTGGGGCCTTATCTCGGGAACTACTGGTCACAATTGGAAAATATTTTAGGTGCAGCATGTCAAATGTCTAGTGTATTGTTGGTTACCACAGAAAACTAGTTGAAAAATACCAGCACCTTCTTATCACCATTCATATCCAAAAAACAACCAAAAACACCAAAATGTCTCAAATTTGAGTGCAATGCAGCACATCTTCCCATAATCCAACTGCAATAATATTTTATAGGATATGTTTTTACACTAATTGGCATAAAATGAGGGGGTGCCCTGAAAAAAAAATTCGAAAAATCAAAAAACCACCCTACTGCCAAATTTTTCCTTCAACAAAATGACCAAGGGGTACTTATCGTCCGACTTTCTCACTCCTACTCAAGTTGTTGACTCAGATTACAGTCTCAGATACAAAATTTTCTCAAAATCGGATATTATAAACTAATACCACCAGTGCCCTACGGTTTAAATTTTTTTGAAAAATCATGTGGATGTCAGAAACAAACACCTGCAGATACCAAGCAATAATAACTGCAGCCATTTCAGTAAAAAACCAGCAATGACAATAAATTTCAGCATTACAATAAATTTATAAATGAAATTTATGATTTTCCAATGCTTGGAAATTGAGAAATAACTACCAGTATAGGCAACCAGAAAACCACTCAAGCACCCCAAATTTACATGCCTGTCAGAAAACTGATCATAAATAAGCATAACTCACCTTGATAGCTTTTAATTTACAGTCAGGAGATAAAGCATTAAGAATCTTCTCAGTGGCCATAGCTTTCCATGAATTCCACGAGTTTTCATCAATCCCATTGCCACACAAGTAATCTATTGCCTTCAGCTCAGCTATTGATGCCCTCTCCTTGTAATTCCTCACCAGGCATCTTTTCATCGCCCTAAGTAGGGGAGGGTGGATGGCACAGTCTGTAGGGAAAGGTATTGCATACTTGGGATTGCAAATCATATCCAGTTTCACCCTTTCATTCTTTATGTGCTGGAACGGACTCCTCCCATACACAAGGCTGTACAGAATACAACCCAAGGACCACACATCAGACTTGTAGCTAGCCTAAAAAAATACAAGAGTAGAAAAGAGATGGTTAACAATGCATAGCATTACGTATTTAAATAACTTTTTCATTGGTGCACATTTGAGACATTTTACATTTTTAAAGATACAGAATAAGTTGCTATAACATCATTTAAGGGACCACAAAATTATTGACGCTATATCAGAGCTACACTAAATAAGGGTTATTTAACCACATAATTGATCAATAACACAAAGGAAATAAAAACTGAAATGCATTTTTCTTCATGAAATACATACTTTAATGAGATTATTGGTGTAAATACTAAATTTATGAGTACATAATAGTGTCGTGCAATTCAAATTTTATGTAAATAAGGTATCAAAATGAAACGTTTCTATGCAACGAATACAGTATTATGTTCAAGTAAAGGCACAATACAGTATGTTAATACATATTCAAAACTTACAAGCACATTTAAATGATGTCCTACTGCTGAAAAAAATATCTGTAATTTTCTTTTGCACAGTCCTTTGATGCTTGCAGCCAAGTTTTGTTGACGTTATACACGAGTTTTTGGAATCTAATTCACCAACTCAATTTAATTCAATTTGGCCCCTGAAGATGATGAAAACTCATCGAAACACATCGAAATGCAAGTTACGTTATGCAAAAAAGTAGTGGTATATGTAATAGTGAAATATCCACGAAAACTTTTTTGGATTCTATTGACAATAAATCCAAGGTACATATCGTTGCTTTCACTTTAAGTTTGGCAGGACAAGGAACAAATTATGTAGTATCTGTGTTGACGTCATGGCCAAGGCTGCAATAACCAAGTTGCACTGTTTTCCCATCATTTGCGATACTTCTACTAATGTATAAACTCTTGTGTCCTCTTAGCCACTTTACTGGTGGGATTATCCTTGAAAATATGCTTTCGTATCGTAATTGTTGGATTTCCATAGCCTATAATAAATTAAACACCAATAAAGTGCAGGGAAATGACTAGTTAACTCCCGTAAAATTTTATTTTATTCTAAGCTCGTTGTAGAACGTAACTGTGGTGATTAATAATAATTTTTCCCTGAGAACAGATGTTTAAGAAATAACTTTGCGAAGCCTACCAATGAAGTAAGACAAAAAGGTTTACAGTGTGGGTTCCATTTTATTTTGATGAATTAACGAGTTATGACCAAAAATTTTACCATATAGTTTCACCATTATACAGGGGCGCCGACTTATAAAAAATATTGGGGGGGCCCATATCGGAGGTCTTGCCCCGGGAAGACGTTAAATTCAAAGTGAGTCGCAGCACCGAAACACTAGCATGATTCACACCACTTGATTCAGTTAACCTGCTTAACCTTATAATTATTTGTTGTAACACATTGTTGAATTTATTTTAAAAGGTAACTATCGTCAAACATGGGAAATAAAAATTACCAATATATTTTTGTGATTTCACAAAGCATAATATAACTTAATTACATTCTTGAATTATTGAGGGGGCTCCGTCCCCCCAAACGAATCTTTGAGGGGGCTCGGGCCCCCTCAGGCCCCATGGAGTCGGCGCCACTGCCATTATAGTAAGCATTGACCCTTATGGGATTGTCAATGTTTTGGTCAAAGTAACTAATTGGGCTAATCCTACCCAAGCACCCCCATTCCTGCCGCTCTTTGCTCCACGCTCGGAACCAGTGGTGCCCCCTTCAGTGTATTTACAACCTTTTTGGGTGCATTTACACCAGAGAAGGCTAACATGGTGCCAGGCAAGATTGGCTCGTGTGCAGAGGATAAGGATGTTTCAAGCAAGTCCTGCCTAGCAGTCATCTACGTTGCACCTGCTTGAGACACATCCTTGCACTCCATACATTCCCATGCCAAAACAAAACATAGGCCATCTCTGATAAACATACCACATCAGTGAGTCTTTTACTAATCTCACACATGACTGCTTTACGTAATCTCTTCTAAGTGTAATTAGCTGTTGCGCCTCAGGTTTCCTTGAAGTGACTGATGATTTTTCAGGCTGCACGGTGTCAAGATTTGCCTTCAACAGCAGATTTGCCAGGGATCCTCCAGGCATCTTCTGGCAGATCAAAGGTGCTACTCCGCATTTTTCTTGGGCTTTGTAAAGCCCTTCATCGTCACCTTTTTTCTATGTTTGCTGATCTGTTGCCTCTCTGAGTTCCAACTTCTACGATTAGTAGATAGGATATCTCACCCTTCAATTCATGTTTTTCTGTGCTTTAGCAATCTTGATAGCCTCTTTTATCAACCTGAGAGAGTAATATTTCTCTTTTTGCATGATTTTTGCCTCCTCAAACAATGTCAGAGGATCATTGGCAAAACTCTTTAGTACAGCAAATTTGGATGTAGTTTAACCCAAAAAATGGAGAATCGTACTCAGTTGTCTATCTAGTAAGTTCCTTCTGGGAAATGCTGCGTGGAAAACTTTTTCATTCCTCTTACTGGGTGCATTATCAAGAGAATGTTATCAAAAGAATCATTATCGTTCTCTTGATAACACTCACAGAAAGAGGAGTGAAACGTTGAGCGAAAAATGTTTTCCACAAAGCATTTCCCGAAAAGAACTTACAAGATAGATAAAAGAAGCTGAGAAAATCTTCAAACGTACTCAGTTGTGTTTGCCTCTGGCAAATTAACTGCATATTTATTGACCCTATTCAGGCTTCATAATTTATGACAATTAACTTAAAATCACCACAATCTGGTATTAAGCAGTACACATGGAGTCATTACAATGTAGGCATGAAACTCACCTTGGGATTGTGGAACTGGTTTTGTGCATTAGGTGATCCAGAGACGTTCAATCCAATGGCTTCAGGGCTCATGTAGTTGGGTGTACCAGCTGGATCTTCCTTCACCACACTGGTTGCATCCACCTGGACGGCACTAGCAATTCCAAAGTCTATGAGTTTAACGTGCCCACCAACCAGAAGGAAGTTGGCTGGCTTCAAATCCGAGTGAACTATCCCTGAGAAACGAAGGAAGCACAGTGTCAACATTACAACATAAGTCAATAATTGCCTGTAACTCCCATCTGATCTTCACACAAATCTACAGTTTAGACCCAATCGAGACTAAATATTGCGGGCACGGTCTATGGCAACAATTGAAACATTAGATTGTGATCTTTTTGCATATTCATGAAACTGACCATGTATAGCACCAATTTCATTTTAATATTTATCGAACTTATGTCTGCTAATGACTCAAAAAGTAGATGCAACATTCATTTGATTTAATAATCTTGTATCAAGGCTCACCCTTTTTCATATTTCTGAAAAAAAGCATCATTATTCTAATTGAATTCAGCTTTGATAACCACGTCAAAATATGTAACAGCTGATCGGCAAGATAGTTACTAATGGGGTATGTACATTCTACTTCTCATGCCACAAAAAGGCTTTAGAGAACACATACATGGAGCAACAAACATTGGTAATATTTAACTCTTTAAAAAACCAATACAGTGAGTCCTCGTTCTACGTCACCCCGTTTAACGTCATTTCGCGATAACGTCATGAAAATTTTGAGACCGTCATTCGTTTATCGCACCTTCGCTTCGCGATAACGTCAAGTCTTTTAAATTTCGCACGAGAAATAACGCCAAGCGGCGGGCGTTACAGGTTGTTCGTTTTGCGGGCGGTAATACAGTCAGTCTAATCGAAGTGTAAAACGGCGTTTATTGTTAATTGCGATTAGTTTTAGCAAATTTTCTGCAAAATGAAATCTTAGATAGGTGCGCAAGGTTTTACTTGACATAATGGTTTTCAGGAACCTAAAAAGTTATTTCAAGGAATTTCCCGTGTAGAACTCGGAGTTTTTGTCGTCACTTTTTTCGCCGTGTTCACAATAATTTTGGTTCCTGTAACTGCGACGATGTTTCAGCTATGATGATGCCCAGGCGAAGCTCGCCCGGGCGACCACCATAGCGAAGCCGAAGATCAAATGCGGGAAGATACAAAAATGGAGAAGGATTTACGTCACAGCTGCTATTGTTGCCGATGAAGACAGGAACTTGTATTTATGCCTTAGTTTGGCATTCCCATCGTAAAAAATGCCCCAGATATGATACGCTAAAATTTTTTCGCGTAGGAATTGTGAGGTCTAGGAGCCGATATTCACTTTTAACATTGTTTCTTATGGGATATTATGTTTCGATTAGCGTCATTTCGTTTATAGTCACATTTTTCAGGAACGGTAAGTGACGTTAAACGAGGACTCACTATACATAAAAATTACTATGCATATTTTCCGAAAACATCTATTACAAGAAGAGAAATGAGGACCCTAGAAGCCAAGGGGAATAAGTGCAATTTTTTTAAATTTTGGTGATAGTACAGATAATGGTTTGAGGGGTACACAACATGGGTGTACCCAGCTGCGGGCAGAAGGGAGTAGCCCCCCCCCCCCCCTTCCCCCCAGAAGCACAAATCGCAAAATTCTATAAGGAAAATCAGGACTGGATTGAAACAATAGTTTGGAACAAATTTTTTTTAAACCCACGAAAATGATATTAGTATAAGACATGGATCTAAAATATAAATAATATTTTTCTAGCAATATTTTTAAAAACTAATTAAGCACTGTTATAATTTTTTGAAACGTTGGTTTCATTCACCTTTTCACCGTGCTAAAATGCTACAACTTGAATGACTATGACTTGCCCCCACCCCTTGTTTTGATCCTGGGTACACCGTTGGTACACAATACTGTTGGGGCAAAGGGGTACAAGTGAATCACTGATATGCATTAACATATGGATTCAAGGATTCACATGAATCTCTAGGTTACAACAATATTGTATAACCCACGAACCACTATCTGCAATTATCTCCAAAAAAATTGCACTATTCACCCTTGGCTTCTAAGGTCCTCAAATATACAATGCAATAATTTAATAACTCACCTTTTCTGTGAATTTCATCCACGGCATTCAACATTGAAACCCAGTAATAAATTACAGTCACAGTAGGGATTTTCCCACCAGGATGAAAAGGACTAGGCATCTGCTGATTTGCAGAGACAGACATCAGCTTAATGGACGTTGAGAGGTCCATCTCTCCCCTCTCCATCACCATATAGAGCACCCTGTGTTCCCTCTCCACTCGGATCTCACTAGAAAATCAAAGCAAGCAATTTTGATGCACTGAATAGTAGAGGCCTTAACGTTGTAGAAATCCATCTTACTGATTTGTGAATGAAAAACTTTGCTGTTTCTACAATTTGGAACTTTATTTTCCTGACTAGTTTCGATACATTGTATCATATTCATAGGACTAGCAGTACAAGTAGCGTCGTTGTGGGTTATATACCAAAAAGGGGGGAAGAGTGGAAGGGGTGGGGAGGGGAAAGGGGTGGAGTCGTGGAAGTGAGGGAATATGGAAAGGTGTAAGGAATATGGTGTTCCCCCCTACCTAGGGCTTTCCATATTCCCTCACTTCTACTACTTCACCCCTTTGCCCTCCCCACCCCTTCCACTCTTCCCCTTTTTGGTATATAACCCACAACGACGCTACTTGTACTGCTAGTCCTATGAATATGATACAGTGTATGGAAACTAGTCAGGAAAATAAAGTTCCAAATTGTAGAAACAGCAAAGTTTTTCATTCACAAATCAGCAAGCAATTTTAAGTATACATTGGAGTATGTACTTGCAATGACTAAGAGTTACGCAATGAGTGATTTATGAGCAAAACTTTATACAGGGTGTCCAGTTAATCGAAGCAGAAAAATTCATGTATAATTCACAGTTTTCCAGGGAAATTTTACAAAATTCCAGGTTAATCTTACGTGATTATTGCGATAGGTAACAATTTTAAAACAGCCAAAATTCTTCAATACTTTTAAATAACATTATATTTGCATGTTTAAAAGGACAAGGAATAGATTTTTGCATTTAAAATTTAAATTTATTCAATGGAAGCCAAGAAGCTGCTTCAAGCTCATAAGTAGATGTTGACGTCACCTGGCATTCAATTCTTCGTGTTTTTGAATCTTACCTGAGTCAAGAGTGATTTCGATTCTATTGTCTTGTCTGACATTCCACAATTCAATACGGCTGTACAAATTCTACTAAGCTACTGCACTTAAAATTACGAGAAATGTAATGACTGCTCAGCATTCTTCCCCACCTCCCACCGACTTCTTTTTCGCTCGCTGTTGCCGACTTACAATCTCACGGTAAGGCTAATCGCCAGGTGATAGTCAGGGTGTGGGGGAGGGAATCTGCTAGATTTGGGTCAGCATACACGAGGCTGACGACGGTTGCACGGATGAAAGACGCGTGGAGGAGGTGTCCATCAGATTGGTATCGCAAATAAAGTACGTCTTCCATTTTCTCGTTAATTCATCACCCCGTTCCCTTGATGCATCTTCGGAGAACCTCCTGATCGTCGATTGATTTGGAGAAAACAAGGCAATGCCCGCCTCTCTCTCTCCATCCCGTTGAGTCGCAGGTCCCATCTCCTGCCGCAACGCAGCTCGAAACAATCCAAGCTAGTAGTCGCTAATCACAGTCCTCGTAATATTTAAAAATGGTCATAGCTGAACAGAGAGGCAGTGAAATAGAATGGGGGAAGAGTGGAATCGGGTCTAGACTTGCGGGACTAAGAAGTAGGTTTATGTTTGCAATAATACATGCAGTGCATTATGGTGAAGTGGTTGCGATATCCATCAAGAAAAGGACAGATGTAGGGGCATCCATTAATTACGTGAGGTGATTTTGGTGATTTTTGGAATCCCATCTTCCCCCCCTAGTGAGGCACTATGAGATTTGGCTCGACTCCCTCCCTCTAATCTTACGTGAGATTGTTCCAAATGTGTAATTTCAGAGTAAATATGTATCTATGCTTCATTGCGCTGGATTTATTAAAAAAAACAATTTGTTTGATTACTTTTAATTAAGATTAGTTAAGACTAGAATTTAAGATTACTAAGATCATAGTCTAGAATGGCATTTTACAATGTTTGTAGCAGAAAAAAATTATGAGATACTTGCCAGGACCCCTACTGTCCCCCAAGTGAGATTGGGTGAGAATTGTATAAACCCCCTCCCTCCTAAACCCCTCTCATAATTAATGGATGCCCTTTAAGCAGTGTATGCGCAAAGCTGAAACATATCGCAGTGTTAACTTGGTTCCCACTCAAACTAAAATATAAAATTCACAGTTTTTTCCAGGTTTTCACAGTCTAGATGTCGTCAAATTCACAGTTTATAGATAAACCATTTTAGGCAGAAATATTGATCGCATAACGATCATCAGCCGCAGGTAAACTAAAAATTTAACAAACACGACAGATGCCATGAATGCAAACGCAGCAATGAAAGTGCTCTCTCTCCTGATGTCATATATCATTTGCAAAATTCAGCTCCCGCTTAAGGTTGTGAGTGAGAAAATGGAGGGACGAGGGTGCCAGGGAAATTAAGGAGTTTCTGAATTTTTGCCAGGATTAACGAACACTTTGGTTACCAGTCTTCCGGCTTTGGTACAGGCTTAAGGTCAATGTGTCATCACGGCACACGGACCAATTATTGCGCTTAGAATATACGTGTGCAGATAAATGTGTGGACAGTGTCTGCGAGTGACTGACCTTGAAACGTGATCAACATATCAATTTTTCTTTTGCTCTTTCAATCATAGTTCTAAAATTAAGTTTGAGAGATTTTTAAAGTTATACGATGAAATTCACGGCTATTTCCAGGTTTTTTCACGGCGGACGAAATGCACGGCTTATTCACGGTTTTAAGGTTTTCACGGCTGAGTGGGAACCCTGGTTAAATACCAGGGTTCCCACTCTACCTGAACAATGAAATTCACGGCTTTTTCCAGGTTTTCACGGTTATTTTTCACGTTTTCACGGTTTTTTAAAGGTTTTCACGGTCTCAATTTTGCTAAATTCACGGTCCGTTAATAAGCCAACAATAAGAAAATCACTGGCCGTATATCAACAGAAAATTAACGTACGCGACAAACGGCCGTGAATCTTAACGCCGCAATGAAAAGTGATATCTGTTATGACGTGATCTATCGTTTGCAAAATTCAGGGCCGACTAAAGGACCAGCCCAACCGCGCTCTTGCCCGGACGCCGAATACCCTTCGGACCTACTTCCGTCCGGACACTCGAGGTTCTTTTTTAATTCCTCGCTGAGAGATTGTTTTTTGCGCACGTTGTTATTACTGCACAGTAACCGAATTTCCCCCACCCCAATATTTCTTATTTAACGGAAAATATTTTATTTAAATTGTTTATAGAATATAATAAATTGATTCTTTCTTATTCAGCGGAAAATATTTTATGAAAATTGTTAATAGAACATAATAAATCGAAAAACAATTTCATACACCGTATCAGCACGAATCTAAGACGAACACGATTCTAAGACTACCCTCTTTTTTTGGAACTCCACTAGGGGACAATTTTTCTTTATTAATAACGATACGATTATAAAATGAATGCGGAAAAACGATCAATGCTTAATTTTTTTGCTAGATTGCCTATGTCCCAGGAAACGCAGGATTTTGGCGAGTAATTAAGAAATTCATTAAAGGTTTCAAAACAATATTTTAGATAATAACAGGAATAGTAGTACTTTATCGAGACACATACGTCATATTGTTGATTCGACCCATATCTCTTTAAAAATTCTGAATGTTTGCTCTCCACTCGGCATTTACACTGCTATTATGGATTTCAGTCAGATGTAAAAATTCTTATCCATCAAACACCATTTCCAGTACACGTATTCACGAGAGCAATGTGCATGTTGTGCCTAAAACAACCGCATTCGCCGGTGCAGTGACTGGTTGTGAGATGGATCACGAAGGCCAAAAATAGTCAATTACTTGAATTGTTCCTGTCTAATGAATATATTTTTAATACAATTGAGGTAGTGTGTAAAGCGTGAACAATGTTGCGTTAATCGTCAGCGGCACGCCCACCTGGATCTTCGCCTTCATATCTCTACTTGTTTTCTCCAGGTAGCTCACTCTACCCCCACCCCTACCGTCATGTGCTAGCGGACAACCCAAGGCGCTCTGCAATATTCACGCGCATCTAGCCCGGATTCTTTTCTTCATGTTCAATTATTTTCAGTCCATCTCTTAAAGTTCTCAATAGTTTCTTCGGAGGGGCCATGGTCGGAAGACGACTAAAATTAAACCAGTGAAAATGACTTTATTAAACCCACATGGAAAACACTCGGTGGTTCGAAGTCCAGCCACCCCGGAAAGTAGGGAACCACTCGTACGAGGTGAAGTTCGGAACTGATGCTATCGCGTACGGGGGAACGCAGAGCACACTGCAGAGGGCGAAGCGTGACCATATGACTGCGCCATGAAATTTTTTACCCTAAAGATGCCCATTCTTTTCTAATTAGCATAGCGCCAGATGATCAGATGAATTCAGATTGTTAGTAGGGAGAAACAAAAATCCTGAGAAGATATCCCTTCGTCAGTAACTCTAACAAGTGAGACTACTAGTAGTAGTATAGCTCGTAAATTGATAACTGATAACAACCTGGTATCATGTTTTCGGAACAAAATGCCGAATTAACTGCCGTAAGCTCAGCTACGAGGATATCGCGTTTCGCCAAAAATCACCATCGTATTTTTCCATCTATTTCCTTGCTTAAAATACGTCATGTGTGGTCTCGTTTTTTTTAACGTGCAAATTACTAACATTTCAATCTAATATAAGCATAATAGCAATTACTGAATATCATTGTTAGATACCTTTTGGGCTAATAGGTGATTCATGCAGCAGTTGACCTCCATAAACTGGGAACTTCGAAGCAGTTAGGCTGAAAAAGGTCAGTTGGTGAGAAGAGGGGGGAGCGCGAAACACGTTTCTATTGTTCTCGTGTAACTCGATATTTTTTTCGAAGCTAAGGTCTTCGTAATAAGATCCCTGCGCGAGCTGGGACCTGTTTTTATTTTGAAGAAGAGGAAAGCGTCAGAAGGGGGGAGGCGAATGGTGAATGGAGGGGGATAAAGGTTCTTGGGAAATGCGCTAATGTTACTTTCCCACGGCACTGAGCTTCTTCCAATGGTAGTTCCATCTCTTGGAGAGGATTCCAACTACGTGCTTGTCGTTATTAGCCATAAATGACACATTGTATTTATTTCGTCTCATTTTCGTCAAACGATGGATGCGGGAAAATTCTGCGTCGGAACCGCGATCTTCAAACGATCAATGCGAGAAACGATACTTCGGGGAACGATAGATGCGGGGAAAAATTAAATTGTCTATAAGGAACTTTACTTGGGACCAGAAACGGCGAACGATCAATGCGGGAACGATATATCGAAGTTCCACCGTATAACTTTCTTTTGCAAGCGGCAGTGTAATGACTTCTTTTCCCTGCTATTGTAATACTCTGAGACCAAAACTGAATCGATCTCTCTAATCAGAGGCAAATCATGTTCCCTTCTTACCGTTGCTCTGGGAAAAATGGAACGACTATGTAGCATAATTAATCGTAGAGGGCGTAACTTGGTGGAAATCCATAATATCACGAATACATGGATCAAGGAAATAGCAAAGTTCTTGATCCTTGTATTCGTGAGACTATGTAGCAGTTTATATCGCGACGGCATTGAGGCTTTAACGACACAAACAAACAGCATTACCTTAGATAGCACAAAGCGGAGGAACTGGATCACCACCGACAGTAAATAACACCACACAAACTTTCCGGTTGCAACGTAAAACTGGCAAGTTCCAGGTCGACGCATGCGACAATCGTGTAATGCTGTGTTGCCATAAGCGGAAATCTTCTCTCGTTTTCAGGGCCGCAATGCGCGAGAATTAGTAACGTCACGCCGAAAGCTCGCTGTCACCCGGTTCAAACGCAGGGAGCGTAGTGTCCACAGCGCATGGCAGGTTGTCAAGGCTAGCGGTCTTCCAGTCATAGGATTGAGGGTGTTGAATAAACGTTCAAATTTTTCGACACAATGGCCATCTAGATTTAGTTTCGAAAGCGGTCGCTGCAGCCAGTGGGAAGGCTAATTGGGTGGAAGGGGGACTAAGCAGTGACCGAGGGAGGGGAAACCAAGCCATTTGAGGAAAGTAAATAAGCTGATGAGAAGTGGTGTCATATTTCAGGAGGGGGAGAGAAAAGGCCTGCGCTGGGGAAAGATGTTTTTCTCTTCAGGCAACATTCGTTCCCACGCTTTTCTGACCCATGCGACCGCATGCGACGATGCTCGCCACAATGAATAGAAGTGCGCTAGCTACGAACGAAGATGAAAATTTCTGGGAAGGTATTATTATCAAGATTGAGAGATTTTTAAGGTTTTAAGACGAAATTCACGGCTATTTCCCGGTTTTTTCACGGTAGAGGAAATTCACGGCTAATTCACGGTTTTAAGGTTTTCACGGTTGAGTGGGAACCCTGAATACTGACTCTACAGTACCACTGCCATTATAAATGAAATGATTTCTTGAGACAAAATCATTGATATAACTATCTTTGGACTCTGACTGCCTGACGGATTTGAAAATTCAAGCTAGCACCACTGGTTCAGTAGCAAAGATAATTGAAAAGGATCATGATGACCACAAATGATTAATTATTTCACCATGAAAAAAGAAGCTTACCTGTCAAGAAGTCTTATAATACATTCAGATCCTTGGAGTTGATTGAGAAGTTCAACTTCTTTAAGATAACCTTCAACTGATGCATCACCTTTCCGTAATATCACTCTCTTCACAGCAACACACCGGCTTGTTTGACAGTCTAAGACCTGAGAGTAAAATTGATAATAATAAGTAACTTCACATACTCCCTCAGAGAATATTCTTTTTGTATGATTTGACTTTACACCATGAATTATGTTTAGCATCTATAATAAAATTAAGAAATAATAAAACACTTCATTTCTATTCACTACATTTACTTTTTAAATGAATATTGAGCTTTTCTCCACTGATGATTATGCAAAGTTGATTCATGCCATTTTAACTTGTTTTAAACCTACACATGCTCTTTTTGAGTATTCAACTCCATAGTTGATCCACATTCAGTCAAATTAAGTTGTTGCCAGCAAGGGTTACAGCCTGTTTACTTACATCATAGAGTTTACTTACATCATAGACTTTGCTGGAAGCACCCATACCAAGGAGCCTCAGGACTTCATAGCACTTATTGTTGACCACAAGCATTTTCCTATTTGTTGCCACATTCACTGGTCTGGACATAGTTGCGGTCTTAGCCATGCATTCTGGTTGCTTACTTGGGGGAAGCATTGGCTTTTCCACTGTTTGTTGAGTTACAACAGATTGAGAAACTGAAGGGGTTACCATTGAAGGAGTCACCATTGAAGGGGCTACCATTGATGGATTAGCTATTGGAGGATTAACCACTGGAGGGTTAACCACTGGAGCATTCACCACTGGAGCATTCACCACTGAATGATTAACCATAGGAGGATTAACCATTGAAGGATTAGCCATTGAAGGTACTCCACTAGCATAGGTGTTTGCTGGCAAACTTGATGGGTGAACAAAACTAGGCGGCCTTGTAATACTGCTAGGATTACTTTTTGCTTGCAACAGAGGTTGAGAATTGAAGCTATTGGGTTGAGTATTGTTGAAATGCTGAACGCTGCTAACTGCAGGCTGACTTAGAGACGTGGCAGAAGTTGATACGTTAGGATACCGAAAGTGCCCCTCAAAAGCATTGTAATTTGCTTTGTTAGCAGGGGGGGCCTGATGTTGGGTTTGCTTCTTGTCTTCTGTACAGTGAAAATTACTCATGACAGCTGGCAGCGGATTATTTACATGGGGAAGGGAATGTGAGGGTGGGAACTGAACATGACTTGAATTTGGCTGTGAAACAGAGGTGACAACAGAAGATGACGTGGATACAGAGAAAGAAGACACAATAGAAGACGAAGAGGTTGTAGTAGATGATAATGGAGCACTTATCCCAGGATTTTGAATTTTAGATTCGTGCACCCACTCATTTTTGCTAAGGGGAAGGTTGAACGATGGAGCTTTCAAGGAAAAAGGCTTGCTTGTGGCAGCAGGGATTGCAAACAAAGGAGAAGATTGCTTGGTAGAACCCGAGTTCAGAGATACTTTATTGATCGAATTCCCTTGAGGATCCAAACTTTTAGCTGCCGACTGAAAGATGCAATTGGGGATTTCATTTTTGTTCGACGCCATGTTCGTGAAAGAAAAAGATGATGCCTTTGGTAGAGGATGGAGTCCATTGGATTGGGTGTTGTGCACGACTTGGGAGGAAAGCACACCATGATCTGCCTTTGCGTTGGAGGGTGCTGCGGAATGCTGATTCTGGATTGGAGGTGAAACTTGAGTGAAGTAGGATTTGAAACTATCATGTTTTGCATCTGCAGGGACTTTGTTAGCTTGAGAAATGAAGTGACTTCCCAGGGGTGGATTGGGTTGACCAAATGAAGACCCAGACAATGGCTTGGCAGCAGAGACCGTCTCCGTGGATTTTTGCTCCTGAGACATATTTTTATCTGGACTGCTGGAGTGCTTCTGTGGAGTTTCAACATCCATCATTTCAACGCATGATGTTTCCACCGCGGAGTCATCGTTCATGGATACGGGAGTCTTGGGGTTCGGTTTCTGCGGAGTATGAGACCGAATTGGGGTGGGGATGCGGGATGAATGGTTAGCAACTTTGGTTGCTGCATTTTGATTTGGATGGAAAAGATTTGAAAGAGACCTTGCAGAAGATGGCTTGTCTTCTTTAGAAGGAGTAATCATTTTCCCTGGGAAGAAAAAAAAATTAATACAGCTGGCTGTTACACCATTAATACTTACATGCATATAGACATAATAATAATAATTTATTTACTTCTACTATTGGTTTTACAGCTGAATACAAGATAACAAAGAAAAGGAGCTTTAGGTGATCTCCCAAGGTCACAGGACCAAAATTGAGCCACCATCAAATAACAAAAATGTTTGTCAATAAAATAAAATAATAATGCAGTTAATATTAATTGTTTTAAAGATGCAACATCAAAGTAAATGTCCAATTATTTCTTGTGAGAAAAGCCAGTCTTTGGCAAGTCTTAACATTTTATTTGGTGATTTATTTTTTTTAATTTTAGCAGGCAGTAAATGAAATAACTTTGGCCCCATGTAAATAAAACAACATTTATAAAATGACAACCTTGGTCAGTTTGTTACAACACATGACCCACTCCTTAAATTATATTTGTATTTATCACATCCACTCAGCATATTGCCACTTCTGACATAAAACAATTTTAGGACTTTGAATAAATACAAATGCCTCAGTGACAACAACCTTAGGGCCACAAACAATGGAAATGAGTGTTCATAAGATTTTTTGGACAACATTACCCGAATTACTTTTTTTTGAAAACGAGTGCACACTTGATATCAATGGATGATTTTGAAAGTAACATCAACCCCCCTAATTCTTAAGTAAGATATTGATGCATGGTATCTACCAATTCACAGAATATAAATAGCAGACTTTTTCAAGGTAAGAAGTGTGAAATTTCAGACCAACACTTAATTTAAAAATTTCTTGAAGGGTTAGTAGTTCAATTTCCTGACCCTTTAAAGGAAATATGAATTTTGTCACGGATAATTGAAAGGAAATACTTTAACTGGATAACAGCACCAGATCCTTTTAATCTTGCTTTCTAACTCACAATAATTGCTACAGAAAAAATTACCCAAGACCTAGAATCACACCACGGTCTGCTTACTGGTGCATTTTTATGCTAATTCTAGCATTCATACATTTAGAAATTAAAAAGCATTGACTGGGAGGTGTAGTACATAAATCTGTAACAACACTAAGAATTGAGTAAATGAATCAGCAGAGATTAAGAGGTACATACCATTATCATGCCTCAAGATGGAAGCATGCGAGACACTTCTTGTAAACTTTATTTCTTCAGCTTCCTTCTCTGATCCTTGAGAAGGACCAGTATCGCGTTGCATTCCAAAAGTGAAGTTTTCTTTGTTAGATTCATCAAACATGTGTTCAAAATGAGAGCTACTCTTTGCACCTTTCTTTTCTGACTTGTGGATTTTAACCAGCTCCATTATGTCCGTCCTCTCTAATGGAATACTCTTCATAGGGGTTTCCTCACCCTGAAAAAAGATGACAGATGATTATGTAAAATGCAAAGCAGGCATTCATTATTTCCACATGCTGACTGCAGAGAATTTCCATCTCTGCGGTCTCGAACTTAAGGCCTGATTACACAATACATTAACACATATGCTTACTTCCATGCCAATGGCCTTTATTGTGTGAATGCAGTTACAATCACTATGGATTGCAAAATGAAGATTAAATACACATTGAGTATGTATCCGAGACTGAGTTCATTTTGAAAGATTCAGAATATTATTTTGAGTAGACTTGGCATTGATGTGAATCACACCTTTGTGTTAGAGGCAAGGACACTGGCAGGTCAACCTCCAACTTCGAGTCAACTCAAACTCTGTAAAAATCCCAATATTAACTCAGTACTAAGTTCCACACTTAAAATTTAATTTGCAGCTCATTACACTGGGAACTCATTTTTCAGTCTCAAGTGACAGATAGCTACCATAGACTCCATCAGTTAGGATGACAAGAGTAACAGAAAGAGGATGCCAGCACTATTGAATTTTGTAGGCAAAGCACAGATCTAGCCAAAACCAGTCGCACAATTGTTTAAAAATCTTAACATTCATTCTCTCTAACTTATCCAGATTCTTCTACTCCCTATGGAAAAAAACAGCCTTTTATAACCACCGTAAACTGATGAGCATGCTTGGATCACCTAAGGACAAGGAAATTCCACAGGAACGGAGTGGAGTATATCGCCTTAATTGTACCGACTGTGATGCAATTTACATCGGCCAAACAGGGAGGAGTTTTTCCATCAGAGAAGCTGAGCACCAGATGTATAATAGACAGGGAAAAGACAATTCACATTTCGCAAAACATCTTACAGACATGGGGCACAATAGTGACTTCACTCCAACTATTCTTCACTTTGAGATGAAAGGACGGAGATTAGACGCCTTGGAAGAGCTGGAAATTTTAAGCCACAGGGACTCATACCTCGTTAACAACCACCTTTACCCTTCTCACTCCCCCCTCCTCCACTTTCCCACTTACTCATCCAACCCTCCACCCACCCCACCCACAGTGACACCTAACCAAGCACCGAACCCAACCCAACCATCCCCTAATCAACAGCACCCGGAAATTTCCTAACCCATAGTAGGAAAGGATGCCAGTGGTAAGAAAATCTGGTCAAACGTTGAAAAACCCTTTTCCCGCACTCACCATGCAGATCGTACCATAACATTCCCACAGCCTAAGAGTTAACATCTAGCAACAAGCACAGAATCTTACGATGCTCCACGTACTTGTGTCCACAATAGCAAAGCTATGCAGCTCACAAAGTCACACTAGTGGAATAGTGGATTTTTATAAAATAACTATAGTATTCAAAACTAAGTTTTGCATTTGAATCATGAATAAATTGAACCAACTCATTGAAATTAAACAATAAATTGAACGAACCCAAACATATTCTGTGCTTGTTGCAAGATGTTAACAGCGCACACGGAGCGACTATTTAGTAACCACAGTTGGGAATCGGTTGCGTCTGTAACCAGTTTGCAACTGAAACAAAACTCCTGTCCGCACACGAGTGTAATGACAAAGGGCTGGTTGTAAATCAGTTTTGTCTATTGTGCAATCAGTGGAGTGTTTATTTAGTGCGGTCCGTGTTGTTTTTTAGCCCTTGCCTTGGCCGTCAGCACTTACTATCACTGAGTCAGGCGAAGAAGACGCTGTGAACTATTATCAATACCAAAGACATTAGATAGTTTGTATTTGTTCAGGACGTCATGCTTCTCTACTGCTCCAACGAGCTTCATGTTGACTTCTTGATCATTCATTTTGAGATCAACACTATGCGGCCGTCAAAATATCACCAAAACACCACGTGGTCTCGTGCAACGGAAGCCTGCAACGCAAATGCAACCGCGGGCCCACGGTTTCAGACTGTTTCAGACGGTTTCAGACTGGTTTCAGACTGTTTTGAGATCGTCAAAAACCAGTCGCGTCGTGTGCGCATCCCCACTCAAATACATTGTCGAGGTCACAAAACAGTTGCGCGCGCAACTGGTTTGCAACGGTAGTTGTAAAACAGTCACACTGTGTGCGCTGGGCCTTAGGCTGTGGGAATGTTTTTGTATGGTCTGCATGGTGAGTGCAGGAAAAGGGTGACTAGTCTAGGTGACTAAGGGTGACCCTCACCACGGGTGACTAGTCCTCGAAATCATCATAAAAAAATAATCATATTAAATCATCATAATTATCATATTTTTTCTCATTAATCTAGGTGCGCTACCCAGATTATCCCTTCTCTGAGAGAGAGCTCCTAGCTCTCCGCGGTGCATTACCGATGAAAACAATTTCAATGAATCCTCGTATTTCCTAGGAATGTATTCGTCTTCCCGTTGTCCATTAGCTGGGGAAACTTCTTTGAAAGCATAGGTTTCTCTTTCTTATACTTTTGGTGGTGGGTCTTCCGTCCCTGCGTAATTACCAAGGACATTTTATATTCATGGTCTGTCTTCAGGGGATAGGGTGGGCAGTCCCGGATTATGAGGCTCCACTACCTGCTAGACACTCGCCCGGAGTCGACAGAAAAATATTTTTGCCACTCAGGCAGCATAGCTGTGACACTCCCGCAGCTTAAGGGTAAAAACAGTTAATGCATATTATTTAATCATGACTTACCAGCAGCTGCTGATTGTTTGCTTTGGATTTGGACAAAAGAGGAGTTGACTTGGCCAAAGCAGGCTTAGTACAGATTTTTTCCTCTGCTACATTTGGCAGCTTATTATGCAAAGGTATGAAACCTGACAGCAAATCATGTGGATCACCTGAACTTCTCGGATGACCAGGTGTAAACAGCCCTCTGGCAGAAGACTTATTGGAAGCATTCAAAGATTTGGTGGCCATCAGTCCAATTCCACTGTCACCACCATAATTACTATTATCTTCACTAACTGACCTAAAAGGAGAAAATGCAGAGATTTTGATCATGAGCAAATGTATTGTTCCATTCCAAGGTTATTATTCTTTCCATTAATTACATAGCCATTTATTAGATCACTACCATGGTTGCAATGCACTGCATCATCCTCAGGGCCTGAGGATGATGCACTGCGTTGAAACCATGGTAGTGATCTAATAAATATTTTATGTGGAAAAACATAGTTGAATTTTCATTCAATATGAATAAATTCCATAAAGTAACACCACAAACCATCAACTTAATTACAGTGGAACCTCGTTAAAGCGAGTACGGGCTATAGCGACACTCCCGCTATAACGAGAGATAGCCGATGCACCGTCAATTGACCATATAATAAGCGTGTAAAAAAATTTGTTTTTACGAGACCCTTTTGGTGCTGGCTCTCGCCATAGCGAGGGTTTCACCACCGGAAGACATTCATCAAGACTCCTTAACCTCTGTAATTGCTAGCGATCTGTTAGAAATGAAGTTAATGGAGTGCTCAGTCTCAAATTTATGTGGTAAACTGTCGTTCGATAAATAAGTAGTTAATTTTGGTGAAAATATTGTGGCACTAGCATTCGCGAATGCTTCATCTTCTTTTGTTCCTCGGCCGGCAGAAAGCAGTCGGCAGCATATCCGCACGTCCGTGAGTTGCGTGAATAGAAAGCATTTGATGGCAGTCACCACGGCCAAAAAACACCAAACACGTCTAAGCGAGAAAATAATAATAAAGGAGTAATATGAGAGTGTCGAAATTAATTTATCTTCCTATTTGCTCTTCGCAATAAAAAAAGCAAAAGCGCCCAAGGAATGCAGACCATGAAGACTTAGAAGGAGCTTTGTTCGGGTGGTTTTGCCCACTCAAATCAGCGGGAACTTCCGAGAAAGGGGCTACGCCTAAGCCTAAAGCGGAGTATTTCAGGGATAGATTGCGAATCGAGAATTTTAAGAGTTCGGAAGGTTGATTATACTAATGCGAAGCACCAAAGCGTTATCTCCCCTCATAATTGCTGGTGATGCCTTCGGTGTAAACCCGAAGTCGTAGAAGAAAGGACTCCGATCATAAGAATCTTTAGAAGTATTCCCCGCGTCATATAACATAGACGAAACGGAACTTTTTTACATACAACTCCCCGACAAAACCCTTGCAGTATGAGGTATTTCTCGCAATGATGCCTCCAAAGGTAGGTAGTGTGCCTTAGCGATGATGTAGGATGTACGAAGCAATGATACTCAGCGTGAATTGTCAGGATGGACGTATTTATTCTCCGTTGCGGATTTACAAGGGTGAACTATTCGCGTCAGTGGTCGGAGTCGTACTGGCGCTCTCTTTTGTAACGTGGGTAGCCGAGCATCCCCTGGTGGCCGCTGGAAGAACTCACAGAACAACTAATTCTCGTTTGCAGTGCCGTGGTAAACTCTGTGTATTATTTCAAATACGTCGCGAGCGTAACACTCAAAAAGAAACTTTTTTCAACAACGGCAATTTAAATCACATCACTTTTTAAGCTTAGCAAACTTTTTACCGTAGATGATGTAGATATTACATTATCTGATAGAAAAAGTCTTCCAAGGCAGGAACGTTATACAACCTTCCACCGTTTTCGCGTGTAGAAACAAATTTAATGCGTTATTTCACTTCACTGCCGCTTAACGTACAGAAACAATAAATATACACCAATGGAAACATTTGAGGCATTAAATAACCGCGATATGTACTGTTTTATCAGTTAATTTTGGAATTTTCAGTGGAAAATACCAAAATAATAGAATGATCACGTAAATGAACTAATTAAGTGCATAGAAAAATGGCTTCCTCGGTTGCGCATTGGCATAATGATTGACGAAACAATGCTTTCCATGATTTTTATTCAGTGCGGCGCTTATAAATTGTTTGAATAGTAAGTCGTTGTTTGAGTAAGGAAAATAAGTGATGCAAAAAAACATCGCCTTTCGTCTGGATTTATGCTTACGTTTATCTGATAGATGATTATCTGTCGCCGCACCACTCCTGTTCCTGTATATCTGTTCGCAACAGGTATATTGGCTATTATTTGCTCCACCTCCGGTAAAGCGACAATTCGCTATAGCGAGTGTTTATTAATGCACCGTGGGGTGTCGTTATATCGAGGTTGCACTGTACTTAGCCAACGGAAACATTGCATTTTATGTGAGGATTGAGGTTTCCGTAGTGCACTATGAAGTCAGACTGTTGTCATCGCCACAGCAACTGAGGTGGAAGTAACCGGAAATGAAGAACTTCATTGCATTCTATATCAATCTTTTTCACAAGTTTACTTTTTCATTTTCCTTAACAATGACTTTCCCAAAACAATGAAATTCTTTAACTAAGTATGTTTCCCAGAAGTTGCAACCACACATCATTAAAACATAATACATAGTTCATTACATATATTTATGGCTACTAGTTTTCATAAACAAATTTTACCTTAAAGGCAAGTTATTGTCATTTTTTAAAACCTTTTTCATTTATTTCTAGCACCAAAATGTACACATCCAGACCGGTATTCTTATAGGACTTTCAAGTGCAAATTTGATATCAAACTTAAGCACTTAAGTCTCATTTAAAACTTTCATATACTCTGTATAATGCTGGACTGGACAATGACCATAACTATTAACATAGACCATTTTAGGTGTAAGTTATCTTCCGCAAGCAAACTCCAATGTAAAATATTGAAATTTTCCTTGATTTCTGCAAAACACTTGCATATGCAAACTATTTACAAGGTGCATTCAAGTTCTAAGGTCTCCAATTTTTTTCTCCAGAATATAGACATATGTGTTGTTTTGAAATGAGTGTGAACTCTTGGTCAATATGTGACAAAGATGGCTGAACTTTAGGACAGATACAACTCACTCAGCAGCATAGAGAAAAAGAACTTTTAGATACTTGAAATTACGACGTTTTCCTCACATGAACAGTGTGCAAACATTTGTTTCCTGCATTTTCATGGTGCGACACTATTGGAAATTCATCAACAGTTGAAGGAGATGTGCGGTGATGTAGTTATGGATGTGTCGAAAGTGCATCCATTGGTACGACAGTTTAACGACGGCAGAAATTTGAGTGACAACAAACCAAACCATCGAGGAAATTTTCCAGTGGTCAAAACAGGCTCCTAAAGAAGCCTAAGCTGCCGCCATGGAATCATGGTATCAACATTGTTAAAAATGTTGTGAAAAAAGGCAGATTAAGTCAATAAGTAACACCAGTTTCAAAGTTTTAGGGTGAGTTACGTAGTTAGTTAGCCAGTTAAAAAAAATCAGAGGTCTTAGTGTATAGTATAGGAACTCCTCGACTTACAAACATGATGTTTACCACAATAACATCTTAGGACATAAGTCATGAAATGAAATACACAGGTACGTATTAAATCATCTATAGGCCAAAATGCAGCCTAAAATATTGCTGTCCTAACTGATATTTATTCCCTATGTGAAATACACACATTTTTTATGCATGATCCTTTAATATAAATATATATCAAGAACAATTTTACTAATACAGTACAGGACCTCAAATCCGGAAAGCTTGGGACCAAAGGGTTTCTGGATTTCTGGACTTCAGCACGCAGAAAAAGTGGTACACTTTTTTTTTTTAATGCAATAAAACCATAACTCAGAAAACACATGAAAGGGATTTTAACATAAATTAGCATAACCCTTCTAGCAGTAGTACGTCAGTCATGAAGTGTGAAATATTAACTGTACACCTCACAACTAAAGCACGCAACCGATGGATAGCAAATATACAGTCTCAATCCTCTCAGCCGTGTAAAAGGAGCAGAGGCCTAGCAACACGTGAAAGTGTGGGTGGTCTGTCGAACAACCCCTAGAACAACATTTGCCGCCTTAGATGGATACAAGTACAGTAAGTTGAAGGAGGAAAAAAACTTGCCGAATGAGTCATCATATCACGACCGTAGCTTCTGCAGCATAAACTATACATGCTTAATACTGGATGAGAACGAGCAAAAAATACATCTTTTTCTTCATGCTCAATAGCTCTCGTTGATAGCATTCACCAGCAGACGTTGCGATATCTATCGATACCTTCCTTAGTCAGACAGTAAATCTGTGCAAATGCTTCTATACATATTTTGTTAATTAATTAATTTATAAATGCATTCAGGCTCTTGCGCTCGATATTTGAGATCCCTACGTGTCCCTGCCTAGGTTGTTAACGTATCTTCATAGCGTGTGCTAACTTCCTACTTGTCCCAAAACAAGGCTTGGAGAGTGGTGCCGCGAGGTGGCCAATCGAAACACTACGCAGAGGAATTTTCAAACGTTCCGGATTTCTGGTTTTCCGAGTTTCTGGATTCCACATTTTAGGTCCTCAACTGTAAATTAACACAAAATATTGAAATAACCACCACTGAGGATAATGCCTTGACATGAAATTTTTGGAGTAATTATTGTGGCATTTTTAAGAAGTAATTTAAAGGATATTTCAAAACTTATTTTTTTAAATACTTTGTCTCAACTTTAAATGGTAAAATGCAAACCTGTAAATGGCAGTAAGCAAACATTTATTTTTGTAAATATTTCCTTTTGATTTCCATTGTCCCACAAGTACATACATACTCCCCAAAATAACTTGTACCAAAACCCTACCAGAGTAAATCCTAAGTAAATACTAATAGCCCTTCAATAGACTGTTATAGTAGGTATGTATTGATATCCCACCCACTTTAAGCCCAAATTCCCAATCTCAACGTTCAACAATCCCTGACATTCCTACCTTGACCAATGGCAATGTTAAAACATTGCATGCGGTTTTCATATATATATTTGTAGCTGGGATAAGTAAAATCAATGTATCAATGAGTCTCATAAACTGGTGCCAGAAGCAAAATTTAATCACTTTAGGTTCTTACTGATATCAGCAATACTTAAAAGCAACATGGCTGGAGAAATCTGATATCATCATGCCAAATTACCATGGTGATTGCCTCATTTCTTTTCCATACATATCCAAACTAAAGCAGTTTCTAACATGAATTTACAATTAATGCCTGCAACAGTTGAAAAAATGCCTTGAATTAATCTTCCACAGATAAAGCTTATATTTATGATTTCAGCAGATGACATAGGCTTAATGCAGGCTTTCGAGATTTTTCAGGAATTGAAATTAGAGAAACACAATGATACATTTTGGTATCAACCCATCCAAATTTATAGTAAAAACAACACCTACCTCTCCGGCAAAGGAGTCTTTATCAACATACTCTCCGATGTCTTTTCACCATGGCCTGTTTTTTCAATGGTTTTCAAAAAAGATGACCTCCATGGTGTACCCTTAAAGAGAATAACCACATGCATTAAAAGCATAATAAACAAAGACAGTACCGAAAGGGCTAGTCATGCAATGCATACGTATGTAAGAGTTAATGTGTAAATGCATGGATATGAAAATGCACTTTGAAACCATCCAACTTGTGCAAATATATGAATATAAAATACAACCTGTTCAAATTTAGTTCGTATGTTCATACATGTCCCACTTCGGTGCCCCAAAATCGTTCATGCATTCACATATTAACTTAATTAATATCATTTGCAAAAGTCCCACAACAAATAGAGCTGCGCCACTCTCAATCGATCTTGATTTTGCCTCGATATCCTAAGAAATTAAGATGTATCGATGGCTAAGTTCTATCAACATGTATCTCAAATTCTGCCGGTTTGAGACTGGTATCTGAAACATGGTGTAAAAACATTAAATAATAAAATACAAGCAAATAACAACTCTTTGTTTGCAAATGAAAGCTTCTTTTTTGAGTTTTATGCACTTTTGGTTTTTAATTTCAGTATACAATTAAAAATATTAATTGTTTTTTGCTCTCCTAAAAAGTTGCTATTTTTGAGATACATGTTGTTAGAACTTAGCCATCGATATGGAACAATCTAACTAGAGTCTCCATGGCTCATGACAGCAAGAATGGATGGGTGAGACATTAAGTCAGCCATTTCAGTCGCAAGATTCCATTGCTATTACTCGCTTAAAATTAATATTCATGATGTTACCCAAAATAAAGTATTTTTATCATGAGGGTATGAGGCAAGCCCCTCACGGGGATTTTAAATATTTTGTTTCTTAGCTTAAAATCTTGAGTCACGACTTAAGAGACTTCGCAGCTCTAATATGCAATGTGTTTAATTATATACAGTTGAGACCTCAGATCTGGAATCCAGAAACCCAGAAAACCAGAAATCCGGAACGTTTGAAAATTCCTCTGCATAGTGTTTTAACATGCCACCTCGTGGCTCCACTCTCCAAGCCTTGTTTTGGGATGAGTAGGAAGGTAGCACATCCTATGAGCATACACTAACAACTTAGGCAGGGACACGTATGGATCTCAAATATCAAGCACAAGAGCCTGATTTCATTTATTAATTAATAAATTAACAACATTTAGAAGCTTATGACCAGAAATCCCAAAACCCTTTGGTCCCAAGCTTTCCGGATTTGAGGTCCTCAACTATAAATATCTGCATCAATGCAAAACGTATAAAATTAGTGGAGTTTCTTGGCAATAATCATCATGTAAATAACATTAATTCAACATCATTGATGTACCAGTGAAGAAGTTTCTCTTTAGTACATGAAAGTAATTTATTTAATATAACAAATTAGATAATGACTTCACTATGTATTATGATTATGGATGTTTTTGCCATAAATATTTAAGACTATTCAAGCTTTGTGAGCCTCAAATAACAAACAACTTCCGTTCGCTATGACAAGGGCTTGCAATTTCTCTTTGGCACAGCTCTCCCCCACATCATGATGATCCATTCACAGTGAGTCATTACAGAGCTTGACTTGGACCGTGAATACTCACCTCGATAGCGATCAATCAAATTCGTTGGTTGCCAGATGTCGACAATAGAGTTAAACTGGTGAGCTCATATCGTTGCACGACTTTTGCAAATGATGGTACCAAGTAAAAAGGCCGTAAGGAATTTATGACCATGATAGGACTGGTAAATAAATGCTATAATTGAATACCTCAATACTGCATCCTTTTGTTGGCACAGCAAAGGAAGAGAATGCATTGAATGCTCCAGACCGATTGTGTCTTGATGTTGGGTAAGTAGCTTCGGTGAAATGCTTAGAGACTGATCCAGGACGGGACCTAAAACGGAAATAATTAACTGCAGTTCAAAAAAAGTAAAGAAAAACCTTATCACAACATGATTCTACTAAACATAATAAAATAAAAATATAGTAAATTATCACAACTGACTGAATGACAGGAATTATACGGATTACAGAAAAAAGTATAAGAGGAAGAAAAAGAATGCCATGCAAAAAATGCACCAAAATCTTACGACAACAAAAGAACCTTTTAGCAATGGCAACAACAATACCTGAGAAAAATATTTTTAGTAACTAGAAATCAGAAGGTATTTAAAACAAAAGGTGATTAATAGCAAAGCCATAGTGATCATCACACTAGATCAGTTCACTAAGTAACTTTCAACACAGTCAACAAATAAATTTCAAAATTATAATATTTCAGACTGAATAAAAATAGCTGGGATATTAATTATAAAAACTTTGGATTTCTTGGTGGAAAGCAGCATTATGCTAGCAGAAAAGTTTCTTGGGTTTTCCACCAGTTGATGTCGTCTGGTGGAAAACCCGAGAAACTTTTCTGCAACTGATACGCTGGGAAAACCCAAGATCAGACAGCAATATGCTTATATGGTCAAAACTAAGCATTGGTGGGGAGACATGTTGAAGGGGAACATGACATGGTGTCAGCAGGCCAATCAACAGGGACAAGATTCAAAGTCAGCACTGATGGAACACAAAATGCTTGGACATCAAAGCAACTTCACGAAAATTGAAGAGTCCTACTAGGGTGAACAGGTTCAAAGCAAGGGTGTTAATACACCATTGAAATTCATCATCACATTTCAAAAATCTGAAGATTGGCTTGAAAGAGCTCTCTATTCTGCTATCTAAATTTCCATTTCAATAACCATTTCAAATTTAACAGTTTCAGAACTTTTACAACTTCAATACTCTCTCCTGAATAAGTCATTCAGGGTATTCTTTTACCTTTCGTACTGCCAGAATGTGCAGCATTTATTTAATATGCTCTAATGCTGAATGGCAGCACTGCTCAGTTTATTTGCACAACACTAGCACGCATAAACCTATGACTCTAAAACTGTCTTCCTAACACTTGTCCAACAATTTCTGCATAATGTCATTATGACATGATTGTTTTATTGTCTTATAAGGTGTTCAGAGGATTTCTTTTTTATCCCACTCAATAAGGGACTTCTTTACTACTCAATCTGTCAATCTATTGTAACTTAATCATTCTTCGCTTGCATCACATTTCAAATACTTCCATTCCCAACTTCTCCACTGCTGTAAACATCCACTTCTCTTTTTCATTAAGGCACAGGTTCCACATTCAGCATCTGAGAAATTGTTTCCACACTTCTATGCTTATATTCTTAGCCATAAGTATACTCTTTCTTACACAAACTGTCCTTTTCACCAGTGCAACTCACCACAACCTCTTTCTGTCTTCCTCAATCAGTGGTTACTCGGCTTCCTAGGCAACCAACCTCTTCCACTTCAAACATTTTATTCAGTATGTGTGTTCTTTGCATTGCAACTGACAATTACAAAACTCAGTGCTCCTTCCTCTGCTGCATCATAATCCACCAATATGAATTATTGATTTGTTGAATTGTTCTGCGTAGCATGGGGGTTAGTTAATATACATTTGATAATTGCAACAAAAATCAATTAAAATAATTTTTTCAATTTCCCTCCTATGGGTAATGCTTCATCTGCTGTTAAGAGAAATATTTTTCTAAATTAAGAAATAAAATATCCACATTAGGACCATATTTATTATACACTCCATTCTCTGTGTTTTTCAAATATCAATTCCTCGCCCAACATCCAGTAGCAAGGTTATTTAAGAGTAGACTGTGGATAAGAGAGCAAGCCGAATGATTACATCTTTCTGCAAAGGTTGATAAAAAAACAAAGAATTTTATGGCAGTGTAGTTGTCTCACTAATATATAATATCTGATACCTTTCTATACTTTTCATTTTTTTGTTCTACAACAATGTTGAGCCATTAACTGAAGTCCTGCTTAGTGGAATAAATGGTGGGTATAATTATCTTGACTCCATTAACGATATATTTTCTCCAAGAAATCACTAAGAAAAGACACAGAATAATGAAATCAAGGTAAGTTCATAGACTATTACCATATTTCTCCGAATATAGTCCCCCTCTGAATATAGTCCCCCCCCCCCCCTAATTTTGAGGCTTCAGTTTCGGGAAAAGTAATAAAAATGCGTTTGAGTATAGTCCCCCCCTTTACTTTTACCATGGGCATTTTTGGAAAAAAGGGGGGACTATATTCAGACATATACGGTATTACATTACAGCCATACAGGAACTTCATAATATCTTAGGGAACACATGAGGTTCTTACCCTTTATCATGATGATCTTCTAGATTTGAGTAAGACTGATCCTCCTCCTGAAATGAGACAATTCATACATTAAACATAATGGGATAAATAATAATTTAAATTAATAAAACCTGAGAACAAACTAGACAATTGACACTGAATGAGGCTGAAGCTCCAAATTAAAATTAACTGAATGCTAATAATAAGATGCTTGTTTCTGTTGCACACAGAGCTTTGATTACATGGCCCTAAGAAAGCAGACAGGATATAACATAGACTTGCTACAAGCACACAATTACAAAAGAGGTACAGGCAATAAATGCAAACATCTATGAATAGCCATAACTGAAAATCCTGAAATATAATTTGCATACTTCCTGTAGCAAAAATATGCACAAGTATTTCACTCAAACCTGTCAGATAATGAAGCAGCAAATGACGTCAACATTATGTCAGACTTAGACTAAATGTCGAAACAGTCCGCCGTTAAATTGTAATGTCATAATAATAATAGAATCAAAACTCAAAATGATATTTCCAGCAACATTTAACCAAAAAACTGATACTATTCCCAATGCATTATTTGATGCATGATAGCGAAAAATACAATTCTGAATATCATTCAATTCCTTTCGTATCCTTGGCACAGTTACCAACTGTATTTTCACACATTTACCTCATCTTGGCACCCAGTGTCATGATTCTCCATCGCTCCACTGGCTGAGTCCGTTAAGTGATGCCTCCCAACAGCACTATCTGGGCAGTCTTCCTCATTGTCCTCGTCGAAATCAAAATTTACAGATATTGGTTGAATATCCTTCCTGTTTATTCTATTGCCCCTATTAATTTAAAAAAAGAACAAGTATGAAGGGCACACGTTAGTTCGGGTAAGGTAACATAAAATCGTAGCTTAACGAATTCAACTTTCAATGTCTAAGCAGATGAATTCAAGCTTTCCAAATCTTTGGCAATAACCCCAATAAACCCACAAAAAATTGCATCCGCGAATACTTCCTTGCAATTTCAAATACTGCAATGGAATCAGGGAATACAATGGTATGTATATTTACCATTTTCTGGAGAAGAGACCTGAGCCGCCAGTTCTTCCTACACTGCTAGGGTAGGTAGAACATTCTGATCCATCACGATCATGGCTGTCATTTGTAGCATAACTTCCGTACATCTGGGAAAACAAACCACTCAAAACAATAAGTTGACAAGTATCGGATAAAAAAGAAGGGTACGGCGATATCTTTTAAAACCAATAAGTTAACTTATTCGAGATATGAACATTTTGATGCATAAAATAACAAATTAAACTCTTCAAAACATAAACTGTCACAGCAAATCATGGGCGTGAACTACAAATTTGAAATTTCTAAGGAAAGGGCAGCATGGGTACACAAAGTTGCAAATCAGTAAACCGGTGCTATTTCAATAGTTATCTACAAATTAAGCAAAGATATACTCACTTTTCATCGATAAAAACACTAATTAGAAATCAGTATACCAGCCAACAACGTACACAAGTTAAAATTGTAACCGCCAAAAACAAAACACGGCGGAAGAGCGAAAACACAAAATTCAAAAACGTTAGGCGCGCGAGCATTCAAAAGGAAACAAGTGGTTACCATAAGAATTTATTCTTATTCCGAAACAAGAAATTAATGTTGAAACAAGTCCACGGGTCTATTACTCCACAAATATATTTTCAAAAAACACATCCAATGGTCTAATATAAAATTTTGACGGATCGTGAAAATTTAAAAGCTAATACATAAAATAAATATTTTGTGTAGTTTAAAATAAGTTTCTAAATTCAAAAAAAATATTCAAGGTTATAATGTAAAAGATACATCAATAAATATTTTTAAATCAATGAACAAATCTAATCAGATCATGAAACTAAAATATTCCTGGGCTTTTTATTTCTATGGCTAATATTTAGGGCTGCATTGCTAGCTGGTGGTAGTTGATTAAGATAGGGAGTAAGGGGGCAGCCACCTAGGTGCTCCCTCCTTCATAATTTCTTGAAAATTTTATTACACAGAGGTCTTTATGATGTGACCCTCCGATGAAAGTTTTATATTGCTAGCTCAACAAACACATGTATAAAATTGATTGATGAATATTTAAATGCAGCTTGTCTGAGCATATCAGGCCTTAGACACATTTCCGCTCCTGATGCCAGTCACAGAAACAGTCAGGTGAAATCGTTGCATGTAAATCCTGGGGACACAGGATCAAATCCTTATGAATTTTCACCACATAAGTGTTTGCCAAATCCTGTTATTCCAGATCCTGGAAAACCTTTTTAAAGCTGTGAAGGGTAGGTCAGGGAAATAATAACCAACACAGAATCACCTGAGGAATTAAAAACTTAACATGATGATGGACATTGATATCTCAACAACATTAATAAACTGGGCATGAGAGGCATTGCTAACAAATGGGTTAACTCTTTATACCTCACCAATCGAACACAAGCTATGTCAAGGGTAACAAATATTGCTGAGAGTATAAGTACCACTTCCGTAAGTGTGCCACAAGGGTCCATATAAGGCCCAATTCTTTTTCTAATCCAAACTAATGATTTGCCAGCATCCTTTGCCTATATTCCTAATATGTGCTGATGAAACAAACATCTTACTTTCTACCCCATCAAAAAATGACCTTACCATTTGAGTTCAAAATCTGCAAATGAAAATTATTTATCTCTGGTGCGTTGATAATGAATTGAAATCAGGGATGCTGACTTACAATAAATACTGGGGGGGGGGCCAAACTGGGGGTCTTGCCCCGGAAAATTTTATAAGTAGTGAGTTTTAAGTTTTTGAGCATTTTAGAAGAGTCATATGATCAACATTAGAACCCTGATAACTCGAATCTTGGTATCTGGACATTCCGCAGAAAAACGAAAAGCCTGACACAATTTTTCCTCACAACCATAACGAATTTTTGAGGGGGCTCGGGCTCCCTCAGGCCCCATGGAGTCGGCGCCACTGATTGAAATTAAGCACTGAAAAGTCACGTAATTGTTGTTTAATTTGGGTGTAAAGGTCGTCTCCTGGAAATTATTTTAATTTAAATTGATAAAAAGTCCACTGAGAATGTTACTTCAACTAAATTTCTAGGTTCATACATAAGTGGTAATGTGTCTCAGGTCAAGAATATTGAAATTTTAAGAGCTGGTGTGTCCCTTTTCAGGACCACTTGATAGGTTTTGAGGTGGCACAGTGATGTAGTGGTTAACACGCTCAACTCCCAACCTAATGGTTGCAGATGCAAATCCTGCAGCCTCTAGAAAATTATTTTTTTTTAATTCAAGAAGACAAATCTCCTACCTCTTACCATAGCCACAATAATTCGAGTAAACAATAGTAATTTTGAAAATATTTATAATTTTAAAAACACAGCAATCTCTCAGACCTCAGTTAAGGGTTAACTTCTTTTGGGTCTGTTTTGTTAGAGTCCATACCTCTGACCCATAAAAGAGAACTAGCTTTATTATGACTGCGTATATCCTAATTATTGTATTTCTTGAAAGGAATTTACTCTCCAATGATTTTAATAGGCTCCAGTAACATCTATTAGCTGCATTTAACCACATTTGTATCTCTTCTTGTTTTATTTTAGCTTTACCTCCAAAAAAAAAAAGCATCTCCTGTCAAGTGAAACTCTTTTCCACCGCCTCCCACATTTTTCAGGTAACAATCTAGCATGGGAATGATGCGATGGACACCAACACTATGGATTCAAGGCTTCCCCAGTGAATTATTTGGGTGAGGTCTTCTCAGATTTCCTACCCAGTGTTTGCATGACATTCAGGGCGAAGAAACATTGTGTCATGAAATTTTAACCTTGTATAGCTAATGCCAGTAGGAATAAAAATTAATGATGATGTTTAAGGTCAAAAACGCATCATTTTTAAACTACAGGAAGTCTGAGCCGAGCACTCTTACTGGTTGTGAGTTTGCCCTGTTGCCTACTACTATCGGCAACTCGTGACTTCAAATGCTTCGTCTGCAGGAGTTCGTAATGTATCCAAGGCATCCATCAACAAGGAAAACTCACAGCCAATCAGAGTGCTTGGCTCAAAGTTTCTGCAGTTAAAAATTGGTGTGTTTTTGACCGAAAAATCATCAGTAATTTTGGTTCCTACTGGCATCAGCTATCCAGGGTTAAAATTTCGTGATAATTTATCTCCACCCTTTACACTGATGTCTCCAAGGGAGACAATCCTTAAATTCTTAGGGCTTCCAAATGAAACACCCCCTAAAATTTTTGTATCCATAGCCTAGATATTGCGCATGTAAGGATAACCAAAAATTCAAGTTTAAATCCAACTATTCTGTGACAATATTATTAAAACTTTTAACAAACACATGCAGTAAGGGTGATTTTACCAAGTGACAAACATCTCTATAGACAGTAAGTGCCCCATCACTTTATTTAAGGAAAATGCACAACTTAAACTTGATAGCTTTTTAAAAAACATATTTTTGGGAGAATAATGTGGTTTACAGAACAGTCAGTCTTCAAATACTCATTTTAATTGTACAGCAGCTTTCTGAAATTACACAGCGGACAAATACAAATATATAAATTTATAAAAGTATGGAATTTACACAGAAACAAATCAGCAATGTCCCTCTACGTTTTCAAGGCAAATATTCTGGATCATTCACATTAATGACATATGTTAAACCCCAAAGGAAGTGTTAACGCATGTATTAATTTTTTTCCACAAATTATCCAAAAAAAAGCATGCACCATCACCAGTCACTCAAGAAACTTTTCTCTAGGGAGGGACAAACTGCCAAGGTGCGGCCCGTCCTGAAAAGAAACAAAATGATGCTGTTATTAATCAGCTTTCATTGGTATGTATATAACACCAAACTAATCACTCACTCACACAAGATGATTGACTTGGTGATACATATCTTGGAAGTTTCAGATTGCCAGAGGGTCTAAATAAGCTGATTAGTGGTTAAAAATCAAGAATCTTAAAAAAGTGGAATTTTTGAACACTAAAAAAAGCCTAAGACTTTAAATGGAAACCAAACATTTTTTCTCAGCCAAGCAATATTCTTCACCTTGTTCATTAAAAATAGAAAAATGAGATACAATCCCCCGACTAGGACTATGATAATAAAAAATAAGTAAAAAATTAATAATTTCTTTTCTCTTGCTCGGCATTACATAAATGACTACTTTCAAAAATATTTTTTCCCGATTTTATCCTCACTATCAACATTTTCTAAAGCATAGTTAATGGTAAATAAACACATTCTTATTACGTTCTAACTAAATCCCTTTGCTAAATATGCTTTCACCACAGACTTCATCATCACAAGATTTAATCATGTCTTAGCAATTATTATTACACGCTTGTTGAATTGCAGCTTTTTATCTAATCATTATTAAACAACAGCAGAATCAATTCCATGACTCATATTAAACAAGGAGGGAAACAGATGAAGCTATGAATACACGAGACACAGAATATGAAGCAAAACCTCCTAAATTCAAGATTCAGATAAAAAAAACTAGGGCTCTGAATCATCCAAGTTCTAATCAAGAACAATATCATCACCCAACATCCCTGAGATAGTATTGATGCAGCTTTACACTAAATTCTCCTAAAGCGAAGTATACGTAAAAATTTAAAGAAGACGAAAATATAAATATGAATATTTACACATATATGAAGAAAATCCCTTCGGTACTTTACTTCATCCAACCCTCATCTAAGGCCTTCACTAATTGGCTGAATAGGGTGGTTTCCTATTATTATTTTATGGCCTAAATCGAAAGATTATTACTCCTGGAGTATGTAATTCACGCTTTTAGATTTTTAAAAGATGATACATATCTATTTTTTGCGATTAAATGAAAAGTGAACCTACGTTCTAACAAAAAGTGAAAATTTTCAAGAGTGCGAAAACGCGACAGCTAAGTATGAATGCCGGGAAAACTCCGAGTGACGTCGCTCTGGTTCCTGCTGCCACAAGTAAGGTGACCTTGGGGCGAGGCTATGAGTGCTGATATGACGCAGGATGCTAGCAGGTAGCAGAGTACCCTGCTAGCTGGTAGTGCTTGGCTTAAATAAGGATTATTTATACCTTATCAAGCAAAGAAAACCTTCCGACCTTAGCCAGTTTTAATAGGTGATTATTAAGACATGTTTCCCTGAGCTCTGTGCCTCATGCATGCATTGGTAATCTCAGACGATGTAAAACTCCTATCTACTCGTATAGAAACTAGGTCCCTGTGGCATCACGTGGAGTGGCATCGCATGGGCGCCAATCTGGGCTTTTTCAAATGAGGATAAAATTGACCACTGCCATTCGTCTAAACCAGTATTTCTAAAACCAAATAATTTGTGTATTATGAATAGACTACTGGTGGGTAACGAATCGCAATCAATGTCTTTCGTTTTCTTTGATGAAGGAAACTACCCTATTTTCAATGGCCAAATGATCTCCATGAACTCCACAAATGAACTCCATGGCCGTAATAGGTCCAGGAATAATGTCAAAAGCTAAGAGGTGATTGGTTAAATAACTTACTCCTTGAATCCCATGACCACTTCTTCAACTTTAGAGGGATGACAGACTATCGTGGTCATAGACCTCTTAGGATCAAAAAGAGGTGCCACCAGTTGTTTTCCAACACGTTTCAAATCCTCCACTGTTACATTCGGAATTAAACTGACAAGATGCCTGAAAAAAGGTACAAAATCATGTCAACTCACTAATGCTGAGGTCAGTTACTAATTAAAGAGACATACAGCCACTTATAGAGCAGTTCTGTCACATTAAACAAGCAGTGATGAATTCAGGTTAAAACAAAAATATTCTAACATGCCATTCAATTAAATAATGAAGGATGAAATCATAGAATGAGAGAATAAAAAATGATATTCTTCTTCCAGCCATAAACATGATTGTGGGAGAAGTAAATATTTTGGAAAATTTCTAGAGATATGGGCATTTTGGCACCAAAACAGTTCAGTTCATTAAATAATTTCAGCTTCAATCACTTAGCACTGCTTTAACTTTTAAAAGAGTGGCTATAATTAGGGTAGTCATATGCCATACATGGTCATGCCCTCAATTATAATTCCAAATTGACTGTCTGCTAATTATTTTAAATGGTGAAGCAAAAAACAAATCATTGCTGTTCCACAATCAATCATGATATTTCAGTTCAAATTGGTGCATAATAATTTATATTGCTAGTCTCTATAATGGGTAAATATTATTTAAAAAAGGTTTGAAACTTCAGAGAACCAATACCTCATTTTTGAGCCGATACTCGAAATGTCGGCACACTTAGATTTTCTTACCTGTGCGGAAACCCGCAGTAACTTTATTCATGCCAAACCCAGCATAATGAAGCAGAGTATCAAGCCAATTAAACATTACACAATTATCAAGTCATAAAATCGCTGGTACAAAAGCATACCTGCTGTAATCATGGCCAATACCCTTGAAATATGATAACAAAGACTGAGACACGACATCTCGAACACTCTTCTCCCTCTCTATCACTTCAAAAATGAGGGAGCTTCGGGCAGACTCGAGCAATGCCTCTTCCCATGTCGCATCTTCCTCCAGCTGGGCTTCCTGCACACAAAGTCATCAAATAGAAGTTAGTCGTACTCAAAATAATCAACTACCTCAAAGCTGAAGGTACACCATATCATCTTGTGAGACATCTTAATATTGTTTAGCCAATCCCAATGCTTTTTTTTGATGCATGAATGGCTATTACCATGAGAAAATGTCATACTTCAGCAAATAAATCATTATATGTAATTAAAAATTAACCCACTCCACTTATGAAGGAATCATGTAAGAACCCAAACAAACTTTACACTTAGAAAATAATTAATTTAAATTCCAAAAACTGCATATGATACAGTAGTCTAGAATTAGGTGGAAGGTGATCCCTTCATAAAATCACCTTCTGTTCGCAAGCAATTGTCGTTTAAATCATTTTCACATTACTTACACTGGGAAAAACCATCCGGAGCTATTGCAATGATGCATGAATGATTTTATGGGTGAAGAGTTTTTTAGTAAACAAGGAATTTACAATATTTTTAAGCCAACCATCAATCTTAAGATACCTACTTTAATTATTTACATAAAAAAGTATAGAAATTCTTACAGAGAAATCAAAGTTGTGACAATAATATACAAAAAATTAAATCCCTTACCACAATATTTTTTGCTTCCCTGTAGGCACCAACCACATTGGTTGATCTATAAAGAGTGAGGTAGACAAGTCCTTCATAAATACGTGGGTTGATGTTATATCCATAGGCTAAACCAAGACCCCGAATCTGTCGCCACATTGGGCCCTGAAATCAAAATTTATAGATTTAATGATACTAGCTAAAAAGAGCTCCGCACACAACTTGGAGGCTTGCAAGGAGAAATATTAAAAAAGTAAAACCAACTCATGCAGTCCATCTCTGCAGCAATTTGTAAATAGATTTCTAATTAAAAATAATTTCCATTTCACCAGATAAATAATCGACATCACATACTCTTTACTGTGCAGAAACATGGACGGAAGGAGGGCAAGAGAATACTGGACACGTTCAAGATGTGGGCATGGAGGAGAATGGAGAAGGTGAAATGGACGGAGAGGACAAGGAATGACAAAGTACTGGAAACGTTGGCCAAGGAGACAGAAGGTAGGGATAGATTGAGTACTGAACAGCAAGGAGCTATTGAAAACAGTATTAGAGTGTAGAATGTTGGGTAAACAAGGGAGAGGAAGGAAGAGAACAGGATTTTTAGATAGAATGAAAGGGAGTAGACCTTGTTATGAATTGAAGAGGGAAGTGCATGAAGGGAGAGGAGATTGCCAGAATATGTACTTATTAAATACTGCATGCAAACCTACCTTAATTGGTAGAATACTTCAATAACAACATTGTACTATTAACTACAGCTTACGCCTGGCAAAAACTGCCTCATTAACAATAAGTTAAAATCAATCAGTCTATCGCTACTCAATCAGTGAATGCATTACAATTACAATTTTTACAGAAAGACACAATCAAATAGATTTATAAATATCTCTTAATCTTCCAGTCCACTATCATAATGAAAGTACAGTACACAACCAATTATTCGGGCTAATGATGGGGAGAGACGGCACAAATAATTGGAAAACACGGATAACCCAAACTTTCACTTAAATGCCTTGCAATGCTTATAATTACAGGCGGTCCCCGACTTTCGTACACAATGCGTTCCCGAAAACTTGTACGAAAGTCGAATGTACGAAAGTCGAACAATTGACTTCCATACTAATTAGGGGCTACGTTCCAAAAGAGCGGAATACAGTGAGTCCTCGTTCTACGTCACCCCGTTTAACGTCATTTCGCGATAACGTCACGAAAATTTTGAGACCGTCATTCGTTCATCGCACCTTTGCTTCGCGATAACGTCAGGTCTGGTCAGGTCTTTTAAATTTCGCGCGAGAAAAAATTCGAAGCGGCGGGCGTTGCAGGTTGTTCGTTTTGTGGGCGGTAATAAGGTGAGTCTAAACGAAGTGTAAAACGGTGTGTTTATTGTCAATTTCGATTACGTTTATAGCAAATTTTCTGCTAAATAAATTCTTAGGTAGGTGCGCAAATTTTAAGTGCGAAAATGTCAAGTAAAGGCAATGGTTTTCTGGAACCTGAAAAGTGATTTCTAGGAATTTTTCCGTGTAGAACTCGGAGTATTTGTCGTCACTTTTTCGCCGTGTTCTCAATAATCTTGGTTCCTGTAACTGCGACAATGTTTCAGCGATGATGCCCAGGCGACGCTCGACCAGGTGACCACCATAGCGAAGCCGAAAAGCAAATGCGGGAAGATACAAAAATGGAGAAGGATGTACGTCGCTGCTGGTACTGCCGTCGATGAAGACAGGAACTCGTATTTATGCCATAGTTTGGCATTCCCATCGTAAAAAATGGCCCAAATATGGCTAAAATTTTTTCGCGTAGGAATTGTGAGGTCTAGGAGCCGATATTCACTTTTTACATTGTTTCTCATGGGATATTGTGCTTCGATTAACGTCATTTCGTTTATCGTCACATTTTTCAGGAACGGTAAGTGACGTTAAACGAGGACTCACTGTATACGTACTAAAACCTTTTCTTCACGGATTTTATTTCAATTCACTAAATTTTAATAATATGTTAATAAAATTCCTCAAATCGTCTAATTTCTTTCGAAAATAAGCAGGAAAATGTAAATAAAAGTTAAAAAAAAAACAAGAACTCCGTTGGCTAACGAGTGAAACTTCCTCTTGGGGTTTAAGTTGACATTCCACTTATTACGTCCACTATAAATAAAAAGACATATCAAGAAGCATAACAAAATGTAATTGTTGAACCCGCACTCTGGATACCTTTTAATTTTTACAACAAAATTCGACATTCGGTAGGTGACATTCGTGATCGCGTATATTTCGCATGTTATTCAAAAAAGACAAAAGACAAACGGAATTTGGGTGATACTACGTGCACAATCGTTGCTGAAGGTGTACACAAATTAAACAGCACTCGAGCGAAAAAAACATAATTACAAAGATCTTACTAGCTTTACTGAAAGCTATTTGATTATGTCTAGTCAACTGTTTTGAAAAATCTCTCCAGTGAAGGCTTTATTCTTATCTTGATGAAGGAGCCTATAGCAAGCAGAGAGTCTCCCTCAAATAAATCACCTAGAGTCAACTACCAACAATTCCTCCCTCCATTGTATATGTTCATATTGTTTGCATATACTGCCATTTAAAACAATTGAATGTTGGGATGCGGAGTAAACATCGTGGGAATTTTAAAAAATTACAGGCCAACGTCCGAAAGTCCGAATTAAGCGTACGGAAGTCAAGTAAATGGTGTCAATTTTGAACGTACGAAAGTGCGAATAGTACGAAAGTCGAGGACCGCCTGTGACCTAAAAATTACAATATATTATTATTTATGCAGTTATTCTGTTATTTTAGAGTGCTTCCTGGACTCAATGAGAGCTTTATTTGCCTGTTCGCGATCTTTTTAGCGGAGCCGTCGTGCCCTGTGAGGCTAGGAAAACAGGAACGCAGTGCTCCCATGAATGCAGCTAGCGCGCGATAGCTTCCATTTTACGAAGGGGACTCTAAAGAAGTAATAAGCCTGGTGTATCCCAGCATTAATGCAGTAATTCTGACGATTTTGCGTTCCATTTAATTTTTTATAAAGATGACGGAAAAAATTGACCGAGACTATAAATCATGCACAGATAATCCGCAACCCAGATAAACCACCGCCGGATAATCCGGAGTCTGCTGTATTAAAATACTCTCAATTGACTGAATTAATTTTTATTAACGTTGGTAACTTTTCTCATATTGCAAACTGGATTTGAGCTAAAGGCATATCTATGCAACAGAAAATACATACCTCCAACTGGGTAAGATACTGAATGAAGAGCAGCAGAGCAGGAAGGTCTTGGTGGTACAAATCATTAATACAACTGGTAGACTGCTCCAAGAAACCAGATTCCACACATCCCATACCAAGAATATGGCCAGGAAACACATGCTCAGGATCATTCTGCCTGATCCATTCATGAATTAATTGCCAGTCTGGAGTTACTTTCAGCCTGAAAAAATGTTGGAAGCACAAATGATGGCCCAGACAAATGATAGTGCTACTAGGTTCTCCCAGAATAATTGGAATAATGGTCACTCACACGTTAACAGTGCATTTGGAACTCATTTAGAAATTTTTACCTCCTAACAATTCTGGAGTTTCATACCAAAGTTCCCAAACCTATTAAATCCAACATGCCAACCAAAGTTGTAACCAAAATGCTTCCAGAAAATAATGATAAACAAACATATCATACTGCCCAATGATGTCATTTCACAGCTCACAACATGCATTTTGATTGCCTTGCAATCCTCATCAGGTACACCATTATTGTTGCGAGCTGTTACATAAAATTAGTGGACAGAAAGATATCTTTGTATATTTACATGAATTGCCATGAGAAAAAATTCCCCAGGACCGGGAATTGATTCACGGACCTTCAGCTTTCCCGGGCCACTGCACACAGATCACTACGCTATCCAGGTTCTCTGATTCCAAAGGCAATGTTTATCATTATCATAACATTTCTTGATTGAAGCTTTCGCTGCTCATGGTGATTAAAAGATAGAGAGACACACGGTTGTATGCCATATGACGTAGTGGATATTGCCCCAACATTTCGTGACATACTGCTGGTCACTTCTTCATGGGAATGATGCCAGGATTTGGTTTTTGCTGTCTTTTTTATTTCAGGTGGGCAGAGGGTGTGAGGAGTGAGGACTGGAGGGGGAAGATGACGAAATATTGCGGGTGGTTGGGTTCCGTGTACTGCTGATTCTCAATCCGGTACCTCTGTTATAATTATTCTTAATCTTCTTTATTTCTAAGGCTTCGTGGATTAGTTGGGTCCCTGGAAGAAGTGACCAGCGGTCGGTCACGAAACGTCAGGGCAATCTCCACTACGTCCTGCGGTATACACCCCTATGTCTCTCTCACTCTTTTAATTATTATAACATATTACATCTCTTTTTCTATCATTCAATACGCTGTTCCACAACATCTCTCCAGAAAAAATTGAATTTATCCAGAAATTAAGTCCAGCAAACCTTAGAAGATTTTTGAAAAGCATGAGAAAGTGGAAATTCGAGAACATTTTGATACATTTACTCCGCAGTCAAAGTATTACATCCTCCCCAGCCCATTAAACATAATCATGAACCAATTCGTGGAGAAAACTTACTTTTTGTCAGATTCCTCAGTGGTATCTCTGGGCATAAATTTGGTCCAAGGCTCAATGATACTTAGACCACGGTTGTTCATGGCACTAACATTAGCTGCAATGTGGACAGCCACATTGGAAGGGCTAATCAATGCAGATCTTGCAGCTTCTATCTCGGATATGACAGCAGCCTCTTGTCCACTGTCACCAGTGACAGGAGTGGCAGCCACCTGAGAATGAATTGTAGAGACAGGGATTTATATAGTTCGAGAGTACAAATACGAAAACCAACCCAATAATCCCAAGGTAGTATTCTGGAGAACAATAATTTTGATACATGCATTATCCTTAGAACGTATGTACATAACTTTGACACTCACAAGTTTGAAGACTAAATAGTAAACCGACAACACTGATAAAACATTTAACTCAACCTCAAAATTTCCAGGCATTATGCACATGATTCTTCCTTGAATTTATATCCCAACTTCACACCTTTATTTAGCAATCATATAACCCGGCGTAAATTAAATTCACCTGCATCCAGTAAAATGAAAACTGAATTATCTTCAGAACAGTAATTTATCTAATAAAGTAAGGTATCTCCAATTAATTTTTGAAGAATTTAAGGTGAATCAACCTTTTACACACTAAAATTAAGGAGTTTTTAATTATTTTTTCATCAAAATAAGCCATTTTATGAAATAATTTTGATTTTTCATGAATTAATGCCCCTAGCCATGACATTTCATTTGTTATCACATCCCTTAACCCTCTCGCTCTTATAGCACTTTCCATTTTCAATTCAAGAGAACTCAAAACCTTAAAAGAACACATCAGGTGTATGGAAGCAGAGAAAATCTTTAGTTTATACAAATAATAATACATATATTTTGTTTGTAATTAATTTCAAATACATGTAATTTAAAAAAAATTATTTATATCAAATATGATAATCATTATTTAACATAAACATTTACATGGGATTAAACACAGGAGTGTTAGAGCGGCACCTTGAGCATTTTAAGGCGAAAACGAAAAGCCAATCTATCAGCACCTTGAGCGTCAAAGGATTAAGAAAGCTTAATCAATGAGGCTTGAATAGAATTTGATAGCTTGAAGCTACCAGCAGACAGTTGTCCACAACAGAAAAGAAAATTAAATTCACTCACTTCATTTGAGCTTGGATCACTTGCGCAGGCATCAGCATTGGGAGCCGTGGGTTGATAGTTCAAACGCTCAAGCAACTTGGAAAGGAATTTGTGCTGACGCATCAGTCCTGAAGCATGGTAATTACTACCTGCAACAGAAAGCAAGATTTCATGTTGAACAATCACGTGATCAATGCTTTGAAATCATTCACAGGACAACTACAATTTCTTTTATTTTTGCAAGATTACATTTGAAGCATGGTGTTTAATAATTTTGAAAAACATAATTAAAGGACATTTTTATGCTTTTGAATTGACACTTCCACTTATTTTCAATGCACACTGCCTTAACAATATGAAATAATGAAATTAGTTCCATTGCTTGCCGCAAGGGAACCTTTTGTGTGATCAAAATGTATCATTTTTGTACAATTTTTAACAAGGTTGCTATCGGCGAGGGCAAAGTGAGGTAGAAGTGTGTGGCATTTTTTTTAGTACATCCCCACCCCCCAAAAAATATTTGGTAAACCCTCTTCCAAAAATTCCTCTGGACTTCTCCCACTAAGGACTTTACTCACTAAGGATTTTTGCAAAGAGACCTGTGACTCAAAGGCTCAGAGACTCAGACCTCTAAGGTCTCGGACCTCCCTCTCTCGACACCCTTGCAGTTACCTTGTAATGCCATACCAGGAGTTCAACACTTAATACCAGTCCTACGGACGAATACTTTGAATTGAAAATCCATGGGAAAGTTAGTGCTGAGGCATAGTCCGTAGTTTGGAGTGACAAGCAGTCCACTTTTCCCCTATCAAATCTCTCTCTCCCTCTGAGATCTCATCTTACCATGTCCCTCCCCTCCTTGGCTACCGAGAGCCTATCTGAATGTCCCTCACCACACTTGGGAACTTTCACCTCTGAGAAGATTGTGGAGAACATAAGAATGCATTGGAATGACCATGCATAAAAAAATCCATTACTTGTAATTAACCCTTTTGCTGCTGTTCAATCTCCGAAAACCTTCTCCTCACATGAGGCGAAAAGGTTAAATGCATTTTGTGGACCCATGGAGCAGGTACTCCAATAATGGGTGTGGTACACCCTCCAAAAGGTCGCAAATCCGGGACCCTATCCTCGACGAGCTAACCCATGCAGGACCGTCTCATCGACCCTACCTGCTCGGGTGGAAAAGTGACCGCTCTGACTGCAATTTGAAAATCAATCAATCAATCAATCCGATCATCAAAAAATTATTATTTGCATCGCACTCCTGCCAATCAAGCAATTAAGTACGTCTTTGAAGCGTGTTTCTGCGATGAAAAATAACGATTTTGTTAACTTTGCTAAAAACGTGGCTGCGGACCACCGGAAAATGGCCATTTTAGCAAAGTTAACAAAATCGTTATTTTTCATCGCAGAAACACGGTTCAAAGACATACTTGATTGCTTGATTGGCAGGAGAGCGATGAAAACAATCATTTTTTGATGATCGGATTGATTGATTGATTTTCAAAATGCAGTCAGAGCGGTCACTTTTCGGGAGGGAGGCCCCCCACACTGGTAGGGTCCATGAGATGCTTGGGTGAGCACGTCAAGGAAAGGGTCCTGGATTAGGAACCCTTCGAAGTGCTTTTACAAAAGTGCATGGCTGGGAGGAAGAAAAAGTACGTCCACAGCAGTCTGCCGTGCGAACGTACTAGGTACGTTCACAGCAGTGAAAGGGTAAAAAAAAAAAAATGAGATGATAGTATTCAAAATAATTCCAGCCCTTACTTTTGCTGTATATTAATCCACGCATCAATGCGGAGGTTACAGAATTTCCCTTGCGCCTTGCCTGAGCAACGTCATTCACCATTTTTGCAGCTATCGTGCGCAACCTATCAGGAGTGATTTTTGTAGCTTTCAAAATATCTCTGGCCCATTCAACTCCTCTACTGTATTTGCTGGGTTCCACCTGAAAATTTAAAAAAAAATACAATTTACAGCCAATATCTTAGTAGCAACCCTTCAAAGTACAGCAACTGAATTTTGACCACATCATATTACATGACCTGATAAATCTTTGGTATAAACACAACAAATGACGCAGTTAAGGAAACGTACATAAAATATAATGACACGCATGATTCATTACTGCAGAATGGAAAAATTACTGAGAAAATTCATTAATAGAAACTGTCCTACAATAAATTGTTATATCACCAATAAAACTCACACCAGCAATGAAATAAAAAATTAAAAATCACAATTAAGAAAAAATGTTTCCTTCAAGAGCATACTGTGGGGGTACATCAATAGAAACAACAAAAACTTAGAAAGGGGAAACTCAGTGTTGAATAAAACAAGGATTAACACACATTAACAACAAATATTTAGAGTATCTTTAACTATTTTATGTCTGTTGTGTAATATAAATTCTACTAATTAACTTGTAAACAACTTTTTTTTACTTTCAATATTTTTAATTGTGCTCTACCTATGAGTTAATGCATTGATGTTTTGGTAAATAATGACTAATATAACCACAATTATGCAACAAATCATCATTAAAAGTAGCAAAAAGAAAAGTAAATAGCAACATATCCATATACTGGCATAAATTTATTCATATCACTTTTCATGATGAATCTTGAACCCTGTTCACAGCAACTTAATTTGGTGTAACTTCACCAATTATGAGTCATACCAATGTATGGCATATTCCTTCAATCATATCTAAAACCTTGCACCAATAGTAAAGTTGACTTAAGAGGATTAACGATAGATTTCATGTCTCTCAACAAAACAAAACCTATATGTATATTCCTTACTATTGGTTAAACTCAATATAAAATAGAACTATTCCTAACTTACGCCTATCATAGTCGAGTTATACCAATTTAAGCTGTATTCAACCAAAAGGGAATATTTTTGAGTCGTCACATCTAAAGTTATGCTAAGTTCAAGTCCGGTTATTATAAACAAGGCTTTCCAATTACAAAAATATTTCACAAACCATTGCTGAATGGAGTAATGAGGCAGTCCTAGGAATTACAGGAGCAAAGAGAAGTCATCTGAAGACCATAAGAAGAAGAAGGGACAACTTAGTAGGCCACATCACGAGACACTATGGCCTGATGACGACAATTATTGGAGAACAGGTAAACGGGAAGAAGGGAACTGGCCCAAATTGATTTATATAGGAAATGTTATTAAGGATACATATAAGAAGAAATATATCACCATTAAAAAACTAGCAAACAAGAGAGCGGCATGAAGAGCTGTGTTAAACCTATTATATGATTGTTGACTAATGAAAATGACGATTATTAACTCAATAAACTACACCAGAACATTACCTGAAGACCCAAAACAGCTGTATGGGAAAATGGCCCACAGGTAAACCTTCCAGCTCTGTGCAATCCTAAGTGAGTATCCACAGAGACAGTGTCTGCTTCCAACCGAGCCACAACTTCTTCATGGCCAACTAACTTCTCCCCACTGCCATTACCACCAGCAGACTTTGCCCACTCTCCTCCCTCATTGTTCTTAAAAGTCATTGGAGACTCTAACAATGATTCCAACAATAAAGGCAGATAGGGACGCATTTCAGCTGCCATCTGGGAGGTGTCCATTACAATAAAGATCTGTAAAACAATGGTTTTGGAAGTTCATCAGCAAGAAAATGAGAGATGTACATGCATAACTACTAAGTGGCAACAACAAGGTACACATAAATCAAACGAGATGGCCAAAAGTTTTCATTGTGCATTAGGTTTTCAATTTTGAGTCATTATCAGGTTCACTGCCACATACTTGATGATGGCTTTGAACGTTGGTTTTCGCAGGGAGAGGCATGAAATTACGGAATTGGTGTCAATTAATACACTCGTCCAACCTCCCCCATCCACCGGAGTAGTGGGGGAGGTTGGACGAGTATATTAATTGACACCAATTCCGTAATTTCATTCATCGCCTGATGATGTGCCCTGTAGCGGACACGAAAGCTTGCACGACAAAGCGCAACACGCAGCTGCACCCAGAAGCCATTAGCAACAATACTTGATGATGACTCAACAGTCAAAACATGTTGTACACAGTTATAAGTCGGTTGAAAAGCGCCATCCTGACTGTATTGCATCATGATGTTTTTTGAATACATCTCATTTGATTATTTTGCATTGCTCCAACATAAGTACATATATTTTTAACTGGCGTCGTTAATGTTATGGCATCCGGTGTAAAACAGTTGACCTAGGAACAAAAACATGAGTTTTTTGCATAAGTATTACCTAATCAATTTTTTAATAAAAAATTACTTAGTCAATTAGTAAATAGTTATGCAAATTAATTTAATTAATTTGCATAACTATTAACTAATTGATTGATACGATATAGGCATAAATATTCCTATTAAACACAAAAAAATCTATTGAAATGGAAAGAGAATGACATAGCATGTCAACGTATAGAAAAACATTAAAGCCCTAGCATTAGATATGATGATAATAAAATGTAGTTACTGATTCTGATCGATATTGAAAAGCACATCAAGAGACTTACATAAACAAAGTTGGTGCGGAGATCATCCAGGTGGAAACGGAATGGGAGTGATGCCAAATCAATACTTGGATGCAACTGATCCTTGTCGGAGGTGTAACTGTTGATTGGGTGGAAATGAATGCTGGATATGCTAGGGATGGGAATTCCACGCAGCAGAGATTCAGGAGGAGGTTTCTAGAAGTAAGAAATGGAAAAGTGAAATGATTAATCAAAACTGAGGCAATAGCTTAAAACAAATTTAACACTGCTCAGCCAAGTCCACCGGAAACAAATGAGAGCAGGCATAAATTTATTGGGTAAATTAAACTTATAAAAGTAGGGACATCTGAGTTCAATGCCCAGTCACATCATAAGATATTTTTCACAGAAATTTTTTTCCTTTTTTATTGCTATCTCTCTGTTAATAATTAATCTAGGAATTTTGCTAAAACTATTATACAAACTACTATAGCAGCAAAAAAGGTAGAACGCTGAACTTAAAGTACTTGTACGAAATTCTGCCAAAGCTCCATAAGGTCGTGCCATGTATCGTTTTACTCATTGTTTATTCGACTACAACAATGATTTGTTAAAAATTGTTTAAACATAAATGTTTAGCTTCCACGGTCGAAAGAGTGAAGAAGATGATGCAAAAATCAATGAAAACAGTGACACGGTCGTCTTCTTCATCTTGTCACGGGCAAATTATTCTATTGGCGTATTTCCTGTTTTTTTATAGAGAGAACAACATATTCACATAACAAAAAGCTTTATAAAATGAAATTTTACCCATTCCTTGATTTTTAAAATGGCCGAAAGGCAGATTTCAATTTCCGAGGTTTAGAAGAAAGCATGCATATCGAAGTTACGTATGCTATATGCAAAAACATTTATAAACTTTTCATGTAAGGAAACGTTTATTTTGTTCCTCTAACTTAAAATATACCACAAAAACGAAAATTGCTCTCCTGAAATGCACAACATGAAAATGGCAATTTTTGGCTTTGTGGATTATTTTAAGAAATAGGACTAATAATTCATATTTTCAGAAGTCGCCTCGGTGGCGGTGGGGTAAAGTCCTCGCCTGCTAAACCGTAGGTCGTGGGTTCGAATCCCGCCTGGGTAGGTGATCCCAAGGACATGGATGTTTGTGTTGTACTTTGTTAATATTGGAAACCCTCGTTGTAAAAGGCCGTCATGTGCTGTTTACGGGGAAGTTGATAATTTAAAATGAAAAGAAAAAAAAAAGTCAACTTTACTTGTTTTAACACAGCTTCCAACCTTTGCATACTGAACTGTAGACGACACACCTTGGCTAATATATACGGTGCATGGGAATCTCTTTTTCTTTGGATTCATTGAAAGTGCTGCTTTCAAAGAATGTGTGACCTAAGTTTCACCAAACTCTTGTAACTTTTACCGAGGCTAAACTGCCTAAAACAGTTCTCCGTTAGAAAAATGCAAATATGATAAGATGGACGAAGGTGTCCACCGACCTCATTTTCCTCGGTGGCTGCTGTTAGTTCCCTCTCCTTCTCCGCTAGGCCTTTGGAGCCGAGGCTCCCCCGCTGTGCTTCAATGCGCTTCTTCTCCTCCTCCTCCATCTCCTCCCTCTTCCTCTTCGATGGAACACCACGCACCACCACAGAGGGAGCGTCCACCAGATACTTTCGTATGAGACCCAACCAGAAATCTTTTGGCTCAGACAGGAGGAGGTGCATGTCATCCACTTGGTTCAATCTGTGATCCAACTGCTCAAAAAGAGATGCTGTGATTAACTTCAAAACTACTGGATACATATACACATATCACTGAAATCATTGCTAGGGAAACCCAACTTTAATTACACATATTTAATTTTACGAATAAAAGAATGGGAATAATTTACAAGGAAGACTGAATGGAATTACTATGGAATGTATTTGAGAAATTATTAAAAGTTATTTCATAATGTTGAAGATCTGCATCAAACCAATCCTAGGATTATTGACCAGTGATGATGATTTCATAATGTAATTAACAGATCCTCCGATAAATTCTAACCATGAATTTAATTACCCACATATCATTAACTCATATATATATATATTATCAGGTGGTCATGTCATTCATTAAACGCATATGACACATATGTAAACCTGATATCCAGAAAAACCCTTCAGAATTTCTTCCACATTCTCTAGATTCAAATTCCTCAAAATACAGACATAAAAAATTTAATCCTTCAATCATGATCAAGGAGTGGGTGCACCAAATTCATTGGTGAAGCGAGGGGAGGGGGGGCCAAACCCAAACCCCCCTTCTCTCCAAAATATAAAAACTTTGCTTCATCATAAAAGAAAACAAAATATTGAAAAATCATAATTTACAAAAGATTTTTTCAATTATGAAAAGTTTTAAAATTAGTTTAAAACTCTCTACTTAATACCCTGTTTTTCAAATATTTTCCCCAGAAACCCCCCTATGTGCCTAATTCCTGGCTATCTGACTGAGCAAATTGGTTTGAACAAGGATGTTCAGGTGAATGTCATTAATGGACCTTCTATTCGTAAATCGGTGTTACTCAACTTACATCTTCTTTGGTCGATCCATAAATGCAGTCACCAACCAGCATGAAAGCAACAGAATCGTGAGGGCTTCCTTCCAGATGAGACAGGGCTTCAAGGATGTGACGCCGCAAGACATTGTGAAGTCTCTCCAAATCAAGTCCATCACTGCCTTCAACGATCCCATTCAACACTTCCTCTAGCTTAACTTTCACGTCTGATAACTTCTTCATTGGGACATTCTCAAAGGTTAAGTAAAGAACACACTCAGAGTTCTCAATTAGTGAGTAGCCAACCTGAGATTAAACAGGAAAAATTTGACAACTTATTGTGATGGCATTTTCCATATTGCGATCAATAAAGGTTGATTTAAATCCTTGGCACAGTAATACAGTTATCCAAGCAAGACAAATGACACACATGATTTTAAAAATATGCTTGATACGAAAAACAAAAACTCCTAAGACACTTACCTTACTAGCAAGAGGATCAGGAGTTTCCACAAAGGCTTTTTGTAAAGGGCTCACAGAGGTATCAGTTAGATACTTCAGAATGATGGAACAGGCACACATTCTGCAAATTCAAAATATAACGAAAAACATGAACACAGGCATTTTTTTTGCAAGAGTCTTACCACTAAACCATGTAAAAAAAGAAATTGAATTTACTCATTGATTACAATCAATAATTTTAATAATTGAATAAACACAATTGGATTTTAAAAAGCATCACTGATGTCATTTAAAGCAATAACAACTTATATATAATTATTAACACAACAAGTATGATAGTACTTGCAATAAAAATGACATAATTGATACATAAAAAATACTTTTGAAAGTATTTCTACAAGTTAGACAGGATAACAACTTGCAGGCATGAAGATAATGAAAAAACAATTCACTAACATGCATTTTCCCTCGAAATTTAGCCTCAAAATTAACCCTAAGTCAACTTATTAGGATGTAACAAACTAGGTTGGAACCAGAGCTTTGGTTATTCCTCAGTAAGGTAATCTCACCACATTAATTAGGCAACTACGAACATCCAATTTGCTATCATACCTTAATTTTTAAAAATCCAGTTACACATAGTTCTTAGAAAATTACATAAATATGAGGGAATAGGAAATATGTAGATAAATCAGCCAGGGACAAATGAAATAAGCCATCTCCAAATCATGAAAGCAGCTTGAGATGTCTCCTCTTATATGATTAAATCCAAGTAGTAAAAACTAGCTCCCTTGAGATACACTTAGAGCAGTTCATTCTTTGAGTGATGCATTTACAATGAAGTATCTAATTGTAAGTTGCTGTGAGCTTCCAATGTCATTTCCAATCCAATTTGATGACCCTTATGTAAACGTAATGAGCGTGGAAACTTAAGAGGTCAATTGATAAAAAATAGGATGACCTTAGTGTCTACTTGTATTATTACAGAGCAAGAATAGAAACAGTTAAAACAAAAGAATTCAATTTTAAACTGATTTTGCCATATTTGTTTTACAATCAATGAATCGCAGCCATTGTGGCATTTTTTAGTGTTCCCCCCCCCCCCCCAAAATTTCTGGTACCCCCCCCCCCAGAAATTCCTCGAACTTCCTCGAACATCCTCCGAACTTATCCGCAGAACTTCTCCCGCTAAGGATTTTTCGCGCTAAGGTTTTTCGCGCAAAGGATTTTCGCGCATAAGGCCTGAAGCAAAAGGCCCTGTCTCGCAAAATCCTGTCTCTGGAAAATCCTGTCTCTGGAAAATCCTGTCTCTGGAAATCCTGCCTCTGGAATCAGCCTCTGAAACAGCTCCGAAACAACCCCGAACCAACCCCGAACCAACCTACCTGCAATGCAAGACTTATATAGGACTACTGCGGAGAAATACTTCTCCTTGGCAAGCAAGGGGAAATCGGTGCTAAGGCCTTAGTATTGGACTTGGAGTGAGAAGTATTACCATTGTCCTATCACAACCCTGTCTCCCTCCAACACCTCACCCCAGTATCTCCCTCCCCTCCATGTGTTCCAATGAACTGATTCCTCTGATGTCTCCAACCCAGAAGTTGAGGGGAAAATTCTGGGTGCAGTGCAGTTGTCTCAAAACCAGGGGAAGGCTGATTTTGTGGAGCGGCCGTCCTATGCAGAGTGGCGCCGTAGTTGAATTCGCCTGCCTACCCCTCCACTCCCTGGAAGAATCCCTCCCCTCAACATCCTGTCTTGTCCTGGTTAGGCAAGCGCTTTTTCTGCTCGTGGTCTGCTCGGAGTCACATGTCTCGTGAGGCATGGCAAATTTTGTGCAAATATTCTGCTGGTATTTTAGCTGGTAATGTTTCCTCTGGGATCATGAATTACTATCATTGTTTTCTGTAATACTTCTGATTTTTTGAATACTCTACTTTGAATAGATATCGTACGGTAATAACTCGTAAATTATTTTTGGCTACCTTTTTCTTGTGAGCTGTTTTTCTTTTTGTGGAGTCTTCCCCTGATTCCAGCATGTGACCGACGGTTGGAGTATTTCCCTTGTCTGGACTTACGTGAAAAATCAACCAGATTTTACGACGTAACGTTTCACCATCATGCAAAAATTCCCTCACAAAAACTATCGCTGTTCATTCCTGAGTTATATTACCACTATATATTAAAGAAAATAATACTAATAAGCATATTTGATAGTAATTTAAGGTTGCAAACTCACTTATACAACTCCTTGACAGCTGAAGGACCTCTCCAAGCGACATAGACCATTCCATTATCTTCATCGTCATTTGGGAACTCAACAAGAAGGTCCACTGACTTCTCAAGAGGAGGCACAGGTGACTGCCAAGGTCTTTTGTACAGACCTCTTTCCCCCTGCAAAATAAATTGTTGATATCCATTTGAGATACTAAAGGGAAACTTGAAATTTTATGCAAGGGCCATTCAGAGGAGGAGGATTCACAAAATGACACACAAAGAAATTGTCACAGCACACAGAATTGATACTACGTTAGCAAAATCTAAATTACTTTATTGCTTTCACTAATATGCACATTATAGAAATGAGTTGTCAATGATTAAGAAGGTGCACCAATAGGGTAGTTTCCTTCATCAAAGAAAACGAAAGGCATTGATTGCAATTCCTTACCCACCATTAGTGTATTCATAATATACAAATTATTTGGTTTTAGAAATCCCAGTTCAGACGAATGGTAATGGTCAATTTTAACCGCATTTGAAAAAGGCCATATTTGCACCCATGCAATCCCACTCCACGTGACGTCACAGGGACCTAGTTTCTATATGAGTAGATAGTAGTTTTACATCGTCTGAGATTACCAATGCATGCATGAGGCACAGAGCTCAAGGAAACATCTCTTAATAATCATCTAATGAAACTGCCTAAGGTCGGAAAGTTTCCTTCGTTTGATAAGGTATTAATAATCCTTATTTAAGCCAAGCGCTACCTGCTAGCAGCAAGCATCGTATCAGCACTCAAAGCCTTGCCCCAAGGTCACTTCACACGCCGACAGTGGGAACCCGAATGACGTCACACGGCTTTTTCCAAGCATTCATACTTAGCCGTCGCATTTTCGCGCGCTTGAAATTTTTCATTTTTCATCTAATCGCTAAAAATAGATATAGTCATTTAAAAATCTAAAAGCGTGAAATACGTACTCCAGTAGTAATAATCTTTCGATTTAGGCAATAAAAAAATAATAGGAAACCACCCTATTGGGACATGACCAAGTTTCCTTCCCCATAATTAGCACTGACATAAGCTTCTAGAGTAACTTGGTTAAACAAAATGGTAATTTCAAATTTTTATTCCTTGCCTTCATCAAAAGTTTATTAGGACTGGAATATGTGTTTGTCACAGTTCAATTAAAAATTTAAGTTTACTATTTTATATAGATCATTAAAAAAATGAAAAGTTCATCAAGGCAAAAGCACTACACTCTCCTTTAGGTTTGTGGGTAACCTTTTGTATAACATAAATGACCATTCATCCCCTGCCAGTGTATGGTGTAAGGAGCACCTGCAGACAACTAACAATGGAATTTACTGAAAGCTGGTATGACCGTAATGATTTTCAGATTTAAAAAAACAATATGATCACCCTTAAGTTCATATAATATATTAATATTAAAATACTATGCAGAGTTTTTTCAGTGTGATAGATAATAAATACACACTCCTCTCTTTATTAGGTTTTCTTTTCACAAGACCAATAAAAATTATGTACAATCTGTGGCATGATTAGGTGGAAATTCATAATAATAGTGTCTTGTCTCTTGAGAATATTGTAGAGACAACAGGACACATCATAAAGATTAGGTTTTATAAAAATATTATGCACTGGCACTTAAAATTAGTACGAGGGTAATCCCAAAAGTAAGGTCTCCAAATTTTTTGGAAATAGAAAACACTATGTATTTTCTATGATGTATACATCATTTTAAAGATTGACCAATTATCTACTTTTCTACATAATCGCCATTTTGGTCGATGCATTTTTGTGAACGCTGCCATAGTTTTTGTATGCCCATGTCATACCAGCTCGCCGCCTTGTTGAGCTTCATCTTCCACCTCTTCATTTGAGCTGAAACGCCTTCCAGACAAATGTTCTTTCAACTTAGCGAACAAGTGAAAGTCACTGATGATGATGGATATATCATAGAAAATAAATAGTTTTTTCCTATTTCTAAAAAAAATTGGAGACCTTACTTTCATGACTACCCTTGTACATAATAAACATTTATAAATACATATTATTACTATAAAAAAAAGGTTTGTCGGAAAATTTTACCCGTAACATTACTTTTACAAACAGAATTCTTTTCATTATATAAAAAAAATGTTGGTGATAATGATAATTGAATTAAAATTTATAATTCACATTTGACTGGTAACATTAACATGATTAACAAATGATTGTCGGCCTTGGTGGCAGCGGGAATAAGTCCTCGCCTATCATACCGAAGGTCATAGGTTCGAGTCCTGCCTGGATAGGTTTCTCCTTCCAGGACATGGGTGTGTGTGATCATTTGTTGCTGATTGTTTAAACTCCCCATGTAAAGGCCTCATAGTGGTGTTTTCAGGGGTAATTGAGATAAATAAATTTAAAACATAAAATAAATAAATAAAAATAAATGAATAAATACGTACTATCATCAACTAACTTGGTGCTTAACCCTTTCAAGACGGCAGAGTTTTCGTCTTAGCATGACTGCAGTACTGAGCCCCAAGAGACTCTTTTTTCTCGTGGTACGGAGCATTTTTGGAGAACATTCGTTAAGAAGGGTTTTGCTGTACCTTTTTCGACCCCTGCACGCAGGGACTTCGCATTATCTCAGACTCGAGAGTAGTTGTGCTCCCTCCTTTCCAGGTTTACGACCATACCTGCGGCATTGGTTCGCGGTCAACTTATGTATTGCTTATATGTATTTAGCAAATGGATAATTGTTGCTTGCACGTAAATTGCAGAATTTGAATTGAATTCCTCATTTTTATCTGAGCATTGTCCAATTGTAAACGAAATTCTAAGGCCATTATTAACGCATTTAACGCAGCAACAATTTCCATGTTGATGTTTATACATAACTCGAGATATAAGTTAATATTTGTCATAGAATTTCGTTTAAAAATTGTAAACGCTGCTCAAAAGACAAATAGTTCAATTCTTCGTGTATATTTCTTGATAAATGAACAAATGTTTATTTTGAAAATTGACTGCATAAACAATTGAATGACCGCTATCCCGTACCGCTGAGAAGGGTTCTAAAAGACGAAGGGTCCGGGTACCTGCTCCCGGATTCCGAGGGTTAATCCTAAACCCCGAAGGGTAGGGTCCCGAGACAAAGAGGTCGTAAACCCACGACCGCCCTAAAAGGGGGGGAGCTAGAAAACATATATATACGGCTTTCGATCTCCTGGCCGGGAAAATCTCACACGTATATATACGCCCGTTGTCTCCCGGGTCAGGAAACGTCCACACGTATATATACGTGTACAGTAGGGAAAAGGTTAAGTGACCCATATTTATTAAACTGAAATGAAATGGCCTATAAGAATGAAACTTAGACCCCATAAAAAATAATTCTCACCTTTGATAGGATAGTTTCTTCAACTGGAGCAAGAGCTCGAAACACTTCATTTGGCTTCACTTGCCCAGTGATAATTACTGTCAGGTTCTCTGGCCGATAGTATTCCTTGTGATAATTGCGAACCTGAAAAAAAGATGTAGAAACCACTGAGTAGTTACATTTCTAAATTGTAAGGATTTCATTTTTAAATCCTACAGATAACATTACAGCTTGCCCAAAAAAATCAAGTAAAAGTCAAATCTAAGGAATTAATTGCCACTGCTATATCAAACAATAGACTAATAGTGTCAAACAAAGAAATACCTCCAAGAGTAGAATGGAAGCTGAAAAGCACATTAGCATGACAATTCTAGGAATCCAACAAACTTTTAGAAAGACTTGTGAAACTACAACAACAAAATAGAACTTGCCAACTTTCTACTCTTTTTTTCATTGATTTTCAGGCCGCATTTTTTATTTCCCTGACTTTCTATCAATTGAAAAGCAGTCAAATGTAAGAATTTTTAGTAAAATTGAAGCAAGTCAGATTGAGAAATAAAATCAAGCAGTAAAGTAGAAGCAGAGGTAAAGTCAAGTAGTGCCAAGTTGGTATCACTCTCCGCCATCCTACCAGGATATAAACAAATCGCCTACCCTGCTCAAATACTGCAAAACACTGAGTGTTCGACCATGAATTTCATTTTTTTCACTACGCCTCTTAACTTTTTCCCTTCTGGCAACCTTATTTCTCTGACATTTCCATGACTTCCCTGACTGGTTTGAACCCTAAATAAAACATTAGTACTAATAGACAACTTTTCCCAAAAACTGCTGATTAGGTTTATTAGAAACTAGCTGACCCGGCGAACTTCGTACCGCCTAACATTCAATGAATTTATAGTTTAGTTGCACCATTTATAAATAAAGAGCGGCTGTATCGTTTTAATCATATTTGATTTTATTATAAATTAAATGAGAAAATATTGATGAAATAAAAATTATAAGCATTCAGTTGTTGGCTATTTGTGTTATTAACCATAAAAAAATGTTTTTAGGTCTAAGTTCGTAGCGTAAACCTGGCTCGTTCACGGGGCAGGTTAATGCAACGCTAGACCGACGCTTGACTGATGCTCAAAATAGGGTAAGAAAAGCCCCTACGAAGCAGCATTCGTATCAAATGACTTTAGGCGCGCCAGTTATAGTATCTCTGTTTGGAAAAAATGCACTGCGTAAACGTGCTGCATGCGTTAACGCACCACGGTGTGCCCTACACATTCGGGTTTAATGTCTTGCGTCAAGCGCCTTCTGATAAACAACAGTTTTTGTTTTGTTACCAGGCGCAAGATAAAGCGAATGAAGCTAAATAAAAATAGCGAAGCGAAGCAGGGACGCAGCGAGGGGAGTTTTTGGGGGTTAAAACCCCCCCAAACGCTCAGAGAATCTTTTTATAAAACATTTGGTTATTAATATTAGGGGGACGGATGAGTCACAAAATATTTAACTGTTCACACAGCCGCAAAACCTACCATTTTGAACCTTTCATCCTAAAAAATGTCTGGGGAGGGCCCCCACACCTCTCGCTTACCTTGGCGAGTTTTCTATACCCTACAGACCCGCCAGTATTAGCTGCGCCTATCCTTAATTCCTAGCTGCGCCCTGGAAGCGAAGGAAGAAATACAGCGGATGGTTTACCGACTCGTAAACATACCACATATTGTTTACCATGAGAAAATCATGGGTTTTCACTGACACATGAGAAGAAACATCACAAAAACTGAAATACTGACCATGCGATTTGTTAATCGTTATCACGAATGCAACACGAATTGGAAATTGAATACGTTTAAGCTCAAAAGGGCATTTAAGTTGGGATCATGGAATCTTCGGGTTGAGAACTTCCTCATCTTTGAATTTTCCTTTGAGTATAGTGGCGTGAATCACTGTCATTATCAGTTTTTTTAATAACCAAGCACGTTCCGTTGGATAGTTTTGGTTGGTTTAGGTTTCGAAAGATCATGAACACTGAGCCTACCTTCAGCTGTAAATCATGCCGTGGTAAGCCAGGTGCGTCCAAGGACTTTAAATATTCAGATAGATAGTTGATGGCTTCGTATTTGTTTATTACAAAGTTAAAAGATTTGAATTCATGCAGAGTACACGGACATTACTGATAATCAACAATTGCTTGGAGATTTGTTTACACACACGGTAGTTATGTGTTTGTTGACATCTCAATTCGAGCTGAGCTTACCTCTAATTCAATTATTTTAATACTATTTTAATATTACTTTAATATTTTTAACATGTTTAGATATTTAAAAATTTTTGATATTGTTAAAAAGATCAGTCAATACATTAGTAAAAACGAAAAAAAATCTTATTTCTTTGACCGTATTAACAATCAACTCCTAAAAACATATCTCTAAGATAAAGTTGAATTTTTTTTGTGAACTTTTCCTATTTTTTAATGTCCTATATGTTATTCCGGGCTGAGACGAATCCAAAGAGCCTAATGTCACTAAAATCGGTGCAGCCGTTCTCGAGTTATAAGTGTTCTAACTAACACGATTTTTGACTTTCTTTTATATATATAAAGATGAGAGTAGAAGAGCTTGATAGATGATTAAGGAGTGGCAACCACGCTGTGATAAAAAGCTATTTTATACTATTAGGAGCATTTTACAATATTTTTGGAAAAAAATCGTGTTCTTTATCTTTTTAATTCTTATTTCCTTCTTTTTTAGTAAAAATGTAAATGTGAATTTTACAATAATATTCAATCCACCTTAATATTATTTTTATAATTTTATAAAAGTGAGGCCTATAAAGCTAACAAAAACTTCCTCATATATAGCGCAAAATAGCAAAGCCTAAAATGATGCTAGACTCGTAGTCAAGTTATAAGCAAAATTTAAAAGTTTCAGGAAAACAATGGCCTTATCCAGGATTTGAACATGCAATCTTCTGTTTGATAGGCAGACATATGTATTAACCTTTGTGTTCAATGACACCTGCTGAATTGACAAAGAATGGAATCACTTAAACTTACCCCAAAGCAGGGCAATCACTTCAAAAGTTAGATAGTGAAAGCAAAATGATATCAGTACGCATATAGTGAACATGAGACTTATATATTTAACTTATGTACGGAAGGAAGTCGCAACAGCCCTAAAGGCTGTTTCACACAGGGAATATCATTGCACAATCTAATGTATGCATAAAGGCGCAATCAAAATTGCTTTGTGTAAAGTGGTGAATTGCTAGAATAAATGCAAGAATGTGTGGATATGCAAGATGCAAAATAACACCTGCTCTAATTCCATGCTTGCATTCTTGCAATTTCAACATTTTTCAGTGCGAACTAGCGCAGTGACTTGCTCCGTGTAAAACAGCCTTCAAAGACTGTATTTTAAAATACAGTCTTTGAAGGCTGTTTTACACTGAGTAATTACAAGGAAATGAGATGGACCAAATGGGGGAGCAATATGTGATCATTAGAAATATGATAGTAAATAAATATAAGGATGCAAGTGGATCAGAAATTTCTGTACTATAGGCATCAAAGTTGAGGTATTGCCTTATTTTCAACTGAATGAGGAACTTTTTTTTTTACTAATACTGGTCCATCTACATATCTTCGACTTTGATGGAGGATATACATGGAGGACATGAATTCTTAACACGTTGCCTACCGGGGTATTTAAATTCCTAGGAACGCCGATTTGGAAATATGCACCTATCAGGGCGTAATGCCTTTGGTTTAAACATGGTTAAAAAGCTAATGTTTAGAATATAACTTTACCCACTCAAACGTTATGATGCATCAATTCATTATGAATAACGAACAACAACTGAAAACATACTAACGAATACGTATTGTACGCTTTAAAATTGTTAGGTTGACGCGCCTCAATGACGAGAATCTTCATCATCCGTCCGGAACGTTCGGGAAAAAAATGACGAGAATTCTTGCCATCCGTATGGAACGTGTTAAGAGGGCTTGTGCTGACTCTGAAATCTATTCTCCAACCAGTAATCACAAAACTATCCTACTCCCTCTTTCCACCCTCCTCACTTGTTCCTTTCCATCCTAGACACAACTTGCAAACCAATGAAATAGGCATAAAAGATGCAGATGAATCATGACACAAACGCCGAAGTTTTAATTTCCAAGTCAGTAAACAAGAATTATCCATCCCTATAAATTATGTTTACACTTTCTCTTCAATTATAACAGCTAATAGAAGTTCTGCTTAATATGAGCTAATCATGAAATACAGTGTAAAATATACTGGTCTGATTAATGCTTTTACCTTCTTCCTCAAACGTTTTACCACTAACCAATTACTTACAAGAAAACAGGATAAAAGAAAGACAAGATCACCTTCACATTAGTGGTGCTCTCTCTTAAATTTTTCATCACACCTCCAGTCTGTGACTTATATCCACAATGACCTGGATAAAGAGCTCTTAGCATGGCAAGGTGAACCAATGACTCCCCTGTATTTTCAATTCCTTGCATTTCACAATAAACAACACCAGCATCCTCTCCTTCCCCAGTTATGTGATGCACCTCTGTTACAAAACCAGCATCCTGAGAAAAAATACTTGGGTTAAAACAATGACACGAAAATGTAAAACATTAATTAGTAGGTATAATCTAAATAGATTATCACGAAAGGAAATGGCCGCTAAAATGAATTCACACAGTGGAAAACTAAAGGGTATTTGAGATGCATATCAAGTACAACTACTCTGCAAGGTAATGCATGGGATAATGACATCAATATCTCAATCACTATAAAGCATAATTTGAATGGGGCAATCTCTACGTCAGAGCAATGAAACTACAAATAAGAAGTCGTGAAAAATGCAAAAAATCATCTCATTTACAATATTTTCACAATAATTCATTGATAACAAACATACAATGACAGTGTGTATTCCACATAGCATTGAAAAAAATCACGATCTCTCTCTACCATAGGACCTTTGAAATATGAGTACAATTCAGCAAAAACATGATTAAATCCATTGTAACATATACTGATGTCTAACTTAATGCGAATTATAGGAATAAGATCCGTCGGTGGGTCATGCAGCATAGTAATTATTCAACTCACCGTCAAAGTAGGATACAAAATGTGATCTAAATATATAGGCATGAGTGTCAGGAAACCATCGCTGCCAGCCGTGGTCATAGTATAGCAAGTATGATCGGTGTCTAAAGAGAGAAGGGAATATCAAAGTAAGTACGTTAAGAACAAAGAAAAAGGTGATAAGTTGGAAAAAGCATCCTCATAAATTTACCAGTCCAGGCATTTGTTCCCGAGCCAAGACATCTATTTGCAAGCAAATCCAATGTACCCTTGTACGGGTATTTCTCGCTGCCAAGAAAAATAAGGTGTTCCAAAGTATGGGGAAGTCCGTCATCATCATATGTCTCCGTCGCTATTCGGATAAAACACAAGTTTTACGACAATTGAACCCCCAAGGATTAATTAGAATTAAATAGTTTTAAAAGATTACGACCACAAAAGCAAAGAATGTAAGAGGAATACGACCCACTAATTAGTGAAAGATCATTTAGATTGGTACTTACGTAAACAAAAGTAACCGTTTACCAGTGGCCCTTCAACTTCGGCGATTGCTACAGTCAGTCCGGTAGTTCTTGACCGATATTTATGGACAGGAATTATGTCATTTGCTTTGAGGGAGCAAATTAATTCATAATTTGCACCATCAGCCCTTGCCGGTGAGCTGTCCACGGGAGCCATGATCGGTCCACTACGAATATCGCTGTGCCAAGGGCAGATACAATAAATTTTCAATGCACACGACAGATGTCACTGAGGACACTTCAACTAGACGATTATGGAGGGAATTTCGAATGATAATCTGCGGGGTACTCAAATACGAGGCACAGTTCTCCTATAAATGTTGGTATTTTTCAGTCGATTAAGTTAATTTGGAAATAATGTACCACCATTTATTTGATGTTAATTCCTTGGCGTTTAGTCCGGTAACTAAGGTTTTCCATATTTGACTTTTTGATTTTCCTGTTCAGACTTATCAGTAAATCAATAAAATTTTGTGACTAAGAGAAGGTTATACTTGATGGCTAGAAAATTTAATTTTCGGTAATTCGTAAAATTCATTTTGAAACTCTTAACTTTTTCTAGCCAGGCTGCGTAGAGTAGGCTTACCTGCAGTCAACAGGTGCTGTATGTATTACTAAAATGAATCGGAGTGATATAGGAGTACCCTACTATTCCAACAGCCTCCAAAGATTTGCAGATGAAAAATGAAGTTTTTTCAACTAAGAAAAGTGTTAAACTTAGTTTAAATCCTTCTACTTAATACTCTATTTTTCAAAAATTTTCCCCTTGCTTTTGAATCCCCCAAAACAAAATTCCTGGCTACACCACTGCTCAGCAGAGGCAGATTAAGCATCAAATTTGTGAGGGGGGGGTCATGACCTGGAAGTGGGGAGTATGGATAGCCCATTAATATGGGAGAGGGGTGTTATATACAATGCATAATTTTTTTAAAAGCTGCACTCTAAAATAAATACAACTCAAACTTCTCTCAAGTTTGGGATTGTAGCCATGTATTTGCATCCAAATTCCATTTACTCCTTTACAGCTCCTTTATAACATTTTTGTCCATACACTATTAAACTAATAAAATTTTTGATGAAATTTGGGGGGGGCATGACCCCTGTGACCCCCCAAAATCCACCACTGGTCCTCAGGGTGCCCATTTCCACGTCTCGTGGCATAGTGCCATTTGAAATTTATTGCGTCTTCAATCTGCACCAGCAATTTTTATGCTAAATAGTTGAGCACATGGTATGCACCATATGTAACCACATCACACTTATTCATGGAAAGCATACCTATAGTGCATAGCCAGATGGTGTGAAAACATCCTAACAGGTGATACTTCACCAGTAAGTGATGAATTTCCAAGTTGAGTAATACACCTTGGAGGTGACTATTACCATAGAGTGAGTATATAGTACTTACTCTATGCTATTACATAACCCGTCTACGCCCACGGGTGCCATATGCCACCCAGTGCAGTGCCGAGCCAATACTTTTGCAGTGCATATAATATGTGAATTTTAGCATTCATTTCGGTTCACATATGTACTTAGTAGAAGGTTTCCTCTTTTATTCAGTCACTTTGAATTGTGTTCAGCTCATTATGTATCATATTTTATAAAAATGAACTATGTGTGATTTAAAAAACAATCTTTGGGCACTGACGGGTTAATTTTACCACGCCAAGATTGTATTGTTAACATTTAAAGACACATGTCTCACCGAGGCCTCTTTTGTGGCTCAGTGTCCCACTACCCTCAGGGCCTGAAAAATTATTTTTAAACATAGCTCATCATTTGCCTAGAGACAAATTTCGCATGGCTTTTAATCCTAATGCCACTCTGAGAAGATTGCTTGTAAAATGTAAGGATCCCATAGATCAATTAGACAGATGTGGAGGGTATTCCTTGAAATGCAACGATTTCAATGGTGTCAACGTGGGGCAGGCAGGAAGAAGCTTCAAAGTCAGGAAGAAAGAACATTCAAAAGGTTACCAAAATAACAAAGATGATAAAAGTAATTTTTCCTAATACTTAATATGTAACTGCCATAGGAGTGATTTTAAAATTATGCAATGACTGCCACTAATTAGATACTAGATCAGTAGGGAATTTTAAAAATCAGGACAACACTCTGATAAATGAATATCTTTGCCCATACTTTTCCTTTATTCAAAGTTCATCTCTTCCTCCATTAGGTAACTAAGTGCCAATAATAAGATAAATATATAATAATTTACACCTGATGATGATTACATGTCGTAACGCGGGTCGGTTTACGTAAAAAAGGAGTGGTATAAGTAAAATTTAACTAACCAAGAAACCGTATACTGGAATATCACACAGTTAGAATAAGTTGGTGAATTTTATTAATTCTTCCCCCATCCTCCTCTCAGGGAAGGAGTGCTTGGGCTGATTACAGGCTCCCAAGCGTGTTCAGGCAGTGGTGCAGCAAGGGGGGGTTTTGGGGGAAAACCCCTCCCCCCCCCCCAGAGCTCAGAGAAATTTTTAAGTTTAATCCATTTTACTTAATGGATTAGAATTCCTTATAGAATAGCATTAGGATTAATGAAATATCCCTCAGAAAGCCGTAAAACTCACCATTTTGAACCATTAATCTTAAAATTTTTCTGGTGGAGGGACCCTGCAACTCCCACTTACCCTGGTGGGTATGCAACACCCCTAAGTATTATGTAGTTGTGCCTAAAACCCCTCCTAGCATTAATTATTAGCTGCGCCCCTGTGTTAAGGTAGCACAACCTACTTGCTATTTTCACCACTTGTTCTCATGGGCTGATAAATCTATATGCACGAGGATTATCTATAGGTCTATATAGGATTATCTAGAGGACTATCTACCTTTACAATAATAATCCATGCACTGATCATAAATCGAATTACATTGTATTTTGAATCGGTCCCTTTTCGGCATTATTAACAGGTGAGTACTCAGTTAAAAAAGCACTGGCACACATAAATGATGCTAAGCTAAAATTGTGTTTACTTAAAAAATTAATGACCTTAATTGATTAATGATAATTAAAAACTAATAATTAATGACCGATTGCGTGAGTACAAATCGGGCAAATTTTTTAAAGTAACAAGTGCGAACAAAATCAGTTCAGATTGTATTTTGAATCCATCGTAAGTCGAACCCATCATAATGTGGGGCTCTAATGTTGTATATATTTAATCATAGTAATCCATTACGGTTAAAGAAGATTTCAGCCAAAGCCTAAAAAATTCTATACAGTATTATATTCATTACCTTGATCCACCTTTCACGCAGAGAGTATCACCAACAAACCATGGTGGATTTCTTCAAGATTAATTTGACACAGACGGTAGACCTTACCTTAGAGCACCTCAGACCTGGGACCTTTCATGCAAAGAGTATCACCACTAAACCATGGTGGATTTCTTCAAGATTGATTTGACACAGACGGTAGACTTTACCTTAGAGCACCTCAGACCTGGGAATCTGTTTTATGCAGTCCTGCATTATATCCACTAAGCTACCATGCTCCATCATGTTGTCCATTATATTTTATGACTAAACAGACACAAAGCTGCTTGAATGAGAAAAAAATTGATTGCAGAAAATATAATCCCCTTTAATCGAGATTAAAAGCAGATTACAGATCTTGTACTATAGAACACAAATATGGAAAAGGAACATTTTTAACAAGTAAATTGCACTCCAATACAATTTCCAACTCAAGGAGATAATTAGGCCCACAACAAAGCTGTATGACATTAAGTACAATCCACTTAGTGGAAAAAGTAATTCTCTTAAGAAAAGGGACCAACATAAGATTGTTCTACAGAATAAGTACAACAGGTACTCTGTTCACGTAGATAAAGCCGCAATATATAAAATATGAAGTACTTTCTGAATCTATATTAAGTAGCATAGATCACTGGCCACAAAAATGAAACTTAAGTTTAATTTAACAACAAGTATGGTAATTTTTATGTTTGGCTAAAGAAAATGTGGCAGCCTAGAAAATCTTCAAAACACAAATACATTCATTTAAGGCTGAGGTGTCAGGCGAAGATAGGGTTTCCCCGAAGGAAGGTCAATTTGAGTAAAACCTTTAGGAAAAAGTGATGTAGCTTCCTCTTTGCTCAAAACTGGAAGGACCATGCAGTCATCTCCACTCTGAAAGAACATTATATGTATAAGTTAAAACATACTAACTTTGATACCAGAGCCACATTCTCTTTTACTGAAAATATGCTCCTCTCTTGTGACAATGTGTCATGATATGATCTCATCCATACCATAAGTGGCATTAGAGCAATACAATTATTTTTGCAATGACATTATCAAGCAAATCAAGGCTAGAGAAGTCACTTAACAGCTGGGATTATAAGCATTGAAATAAGAGACTGATTCATTAGGAGCAGAGGCAGATCCACGAGCCCTATCCACTAAGACAATCTCTCGGATAGTTCGTGGTTGGTACTCGGAAAGACGTCATCATTACGGAATGAGCTATTCACCAAGGTCTATCCGAACTTTCCTTCACAGGAACTCGTCCGAGAGCAGCCGAAATGACGGAGGGTGTCAGAAAATGACTTTCCGTTTCTTGGAATTCTAAAGTGATGCGCCAGCTGGCAAGTTTCCATCAGGGAATATTTTTACCGAGAAAGTGGTGCTGCAGATGCTGATAAGAAATCTCAAGTCATTTGCAATACTGGTACGGTATGTGTAGTAAATACTATGGTAAATAGATGATTATGTACAAAGTTAGGAATTAAATAAAGCTGCAGGCGAAACCGAAGAAGTCAATGCCTGTTTTTGTTCAAGTTGTAGTTACTTTCTTAAAAGTTCAAATTTGGGAAATGGTGCTATCCACTGAAATAAATAAATGCCTTTAAAGGCATTAACGCTTTTCAGCAATGCATTAAATTTACCTAATCAATTTGTTTTGGAGTCAGTTGTTTTGAATTTGACATTGCGTTTGGATTTTGACCGGCTAGCTCTTGGATTACTGCTTTCTTTATTTTGACTGACCTCTTGGACTTAATATTTTCGGAATCAGTACTTATTGATGTTTTTAGGCAAGTATTTCCTTAACGCTTTGACCTCGCACCGTTTGGACCTTGATTTTTGTTTTAGTAGTACATCGTGCTCTGAACATCTTGTGAGGTAAGTGCAATCTTTGACAAGTTATGATTGATTGTTTAAGAAAGTTAATTTCCTGCAGGAATTCCTGGCGTATGACTGTCACTTTTTGTCACATTTGGCTCCAGTACTCTCATCATCTGATATTTCCCTGACGTTGACAACATTTGAAAAGTTTGTGGGTTTGATATTCTCTTAAGTCGTCTGTAGTTCTTCATAACGTTAAATGAGATCACAAGTATGTCAATTCTGTTAACAAACAAAATGCAATTAAATGACATAAATCATTTGTAGATGAACGAAATACAGGAGTTGAGGTTAATTAGGGAGAGGAGAAGAAGGGAGTTGAGGCAAGTCAACAGGACAAGGTTGCACCGGCTCCGTGACTTAAGCGACCCATACCTCATGCTGCTTATCAAGGGCTTTACCAGCTTAATAAGGTTCTGACAACTGAGCTTGTTAGAGAGCTGGAGCCGCATATGCACCAGGCTGAGAGAAGCACATCAATACCTACTAAATTAAAGGTGAAAATACTCATAAATGAGCACAGCAAGCCTCTTGTTATTACAAAATGATATTTTCTGAAATTCTCCTAGGTCCTATGTGCTCTACATTTTTTTAGGCAAGGCAGCTACCAAAAGTCTGCTGGGAGTGACTGCCAATTGGCCTCAGCCAAGCTGCTGTCAGGCGTGAAATTGAGGAAGTGACTGAGGCAATGAACTCTCCGCAAGTGCTGACACGTTGGGTTCATTTTCCACAGACACACAATGAAAGCCGGCAGGCCACACAGGAGTAAGCCATTGTTGATTTCTCTCACAGCATACATAAAAGAATACTTTGAAACACAAAGATAAATTTGCCCTTAACTTGAATGTCCCTTACATTTCTATTCTAAGTACATAGTTATGGATGGATTTGATAGCAACATAAATTTTCATTAATTTTGGATACGGAACCTTTACTTTAGTGTCAGTCTTTACTGTTACACTCTTTCCTTTAGGCATCTTCTGTACCTAGCAATTGCTGATGAAAATTCCACCTTCCCCAGTTCTTTTCGATAAAATCCACAAGAAGGTCAAGGTTTTATAAATGTAAAGAAATAATACAGCATCTTCAAGGAGTAAAAGTATTTTATTCCAAAGTTAGAAAATTTATGATATGATGATTATGTCTGCCTCCTCAAATAGTTTAAGTATCTGAAATGAAAAATATATTGATGTTAATGCCAAAGATTTGGGATTCACAACACGAATTATCAAGCAACAGGATTTCCTAGTGTGCTGGGATTTGTAACTATGAAAGAAAATGCCTGAGCAAGATAAGATTGATAGCTAGGTTGTAACGATTGCATGCTCTGAAAAGTATGCCAAAAATGGTTTTATGACTCAAACAAAGCGGGAAAAGTAAAAAAAGGAATTCGGGAAGTTTATTTAGTTTCGAATTCAGTTGAAGTTGGAAAATGTAATGATATAACAGTGATTTAAAATAGAAATTTGTACTTAAATGGAGAAAAATACAACTGGAAAAATCGTACTGTTCACCGCATCGCATATTTCAACATGAGTTTCAGCCTTAAGGCTGAATGATGGGCCAAAATGTTGGCCCATCATCATTCACAAAGCACACTACATATTAGATGCGATGGTGGTTGGCATAACATGGTGAAACTCCTTCATGATGCACAAAGGTTAAGAAAAGACTTAGCTGTTTCACAAAATAAAATATATTTGCGACCGGTTTCGATACAGCGTATCATCATCTGGCTGATGATGATACGCTGTATCGAAACCGGTCGCAAATATATTTTATTTTGTGAAACAGCTAAGTCTTTTCTTAACCTTTGTGCAACACTACATATTGAAGATGGGTGTGTGAAAGGCTGAAAATATTATGTGAAATGAAATATTGTGGAAAGTACTGCATTTAATTACATTCCCATTTGTTACCCCCTCATCCTTAAGGGGGCAGTTTATTTTATCAAATTTTGCCTGTTGAGCAGCTCCGGTTTTATTAGATGAAATGCTTGTTCATGTGACCCAGGATATCCACACCAGCCCTGGTTGCAAACACCCATATTGGATGCTGCAGAAGGTTCACCGCAAGAAAACTTTACTAAACTTCATGAGCGGGCTAGGAGTGCCGTAGAGCGGTGCTTTGGTGCGTTGAAATCAAGATTTAAATGCCTTCACCGCACATTCGAGTAAGCTCCTGCCAAAGTGGGAAGGATAATAAATGCATGCTCAATACTTCACAACATGTGTATTGAGCATGGTTTACCCATACCGAAGGAAGAAGAGGATAGTGGGCAAATGCCAAATATCTAACTAGAGCCTTTTTTAACCCATCCGAGGGCATTATTGGGAGAGGCAAGGACTGTGAGGGAGTCAATTATTCACCGTTTACAAAGATAAATTATGGGTTTGTGTTTCAAAGAACATAATGTGCTTGCTTTTACCACTAACTTACTCTGTCTTCACCTCCCTCAAGGTTTCGCAAAAAAATTGAGCTGTTTCCTTGAAGGTTTCAGCCATGGAGGTTAAAGCAGCAGCCCTCTCTTCCGCTGCTTTTGCCAGTCTTTCCTCGTACTGGTCTCGAGGGCTATCTGCAATGGAAATTGCATCAGAAAATATTGATGAATTAACTTATTTCTTTTCTACTACATGAATTGTTTGAACTCATGAATCATATTCATATAGGTCAGGCTTAGATTAGGTTTAGCAAATGCCCCTTCTAATTGAAAGATTATTTGATTAGAAGACACTATTTGATCACTTGCTGGAGCAATTGTAGATGATTTAAAGGTTTGGTAATATCTATTACCTACATGTTCACTGATATTTCACTTTCCCACTATTCAACCCTCCTTGAGTAAGCATTCCTATGTTATAAAGGGTATAATATAATATATAAGAAATATGAATAATTAACCATACAGGTTGATGCTGCTGGTTGATGTATTTAGGCATCTTATCCATTCTAGTCACAATTCAGAGTAGTATCCTAGTGCAAATATTCTTTATAAAATTATAAAGAATATTCTTTCATTCAAAAGAATGATTTTACATTTTATGGAATAGCTTAAATTTTTCCCTCTCCAAAAGAATTCATGTGTTATTCTGAACTAATACCAGTTAACAATAGCAACAACAGCATTTCTAAAGTAACTTTTTGATTTTCAGGTTTACTTACGATGGGAAACTGGCCTTTTCCTCTTACGGCTGCTGGTCTGTAGTGGTGGAGGAGATGTTGCCAGTATTGTGTCATCTTGGGCGGGCTGAGGAATGAAATTGAAGGGCTGAAATTGGGAACTGGTGGATGGTGTGATGGGTGGAGTGGTGGGAAAAGTTGCCGTTTCAGGGAAAGTGTTATGTGAGGTATCAATTTCAGTTGGGGTAGATAAAGTCTGGGTAGGAAGTTGCATTGGTGGGTGGGAATCAGGAATGCCACCACTTCGTTGCTTCGTAACCTGTGAGACATAATGAAAAGTTTATGACACATGAGGCCTCAGATTTCTTTGATGGTTACAATGGTAAATTCAATACAGTGGTAAACTGTTTGAATTAAATTCTTTTCCATGTTGCCTCTACGCTGTACTTTGGCCTATTACTATATTGTGATATTCCAAGGGATTGAAATATCGGTTAACTGATTCAGTTCAGTACTTGACAACCAATAAGAAGGATAAACACTTCCCCTGAAATGACAACTTTACCCACCACTCCACCCGTTCATTGCTCCACTGGAGCAGGGTTAAGCCTTGACGTTAGTTGTGCCCACAGCTGCTGCTTCTGGGCAGCAGCTTGTGGGCCAACTATTTTATTGGTGGCTAACCCCGGGTTCTCCACCATAAAATTAAGGAGCTCCTCTTTCTGCTCCTGTGACACCGTGGGTGTCACCCGTATTGCGGTAAGGCTTGCACCAGTATCTATTGTGAATTTGGCAAACTTCAGTTATAGAAAAAATTAGTGATGGGTCGATTCCAAAATTTTATCGATTCCGATCCCGATTCTGACATTTCGATTCCGATTCCACCGATACCGATTCCATCGATTCTGATGCCATAGGCTCCAAGAAAAATATCACTTAATTCCAGGCAATAAGAAAACCTCTTCTAAAAATATTACTCTGTGAAAGAGTCAGTTGACAAAAGCATCTTTCATATCATCACTATGTAATTAAAATATAATAGCTAAATTTCAAAACAGAACATACCTGAAAAGTGGCGTTACATGATAGGTATTACTTTAGAATATTGACCTTTATACCTTAGAGTTATGAATATACCTTAGAGTTCCGCGGCGTGTAGCTTAGCCTTGACGCGCGGATGAAAAATCGCTCTTATTTCCTTCGTAACAAACTTTTTTTCCAAGATTTCTAATTAGTAATCTTTATAAATCTCTACTTTATATTGTGGACCAAATTTTCCGAGTTATTTTTTACGTAAACGAAAGATAATGTCTACTTTATGTCAAATTTCACGAGAAAAACGGCTTGGCCATTTTGCGTTGTAAAACCAGACAGATGAGAGCCAAAATCTTCAAAAGTCATTGCAAGTACAGGCAAAGCACCAGATCAAAGGAATATTGCGTTTTTATCCCATAAAACTCATACCAACGCAACACCACCTGGATAAATTTAAAAAATTTCGAGGATTAACGAGATCGCACATGGTTTTGAAAAGTTGGTCATGTTTGGGCCACTTTATCACCACTAAAGGGTCGTATTTATGTAAAATGACATATACATCTATATCTGGTAATGATTTTTGAGTATTTACGCTAAGTTTCAAGTCTCTACTCCCAAAAAGGTCATTTTGGACTTTATACCAGCTTTTTCCAATTTTGGACCGGTGTGCGCCGGGTCAGAAGACGATCGGCCGCAGCGGCTGGCATAAAGGTATTCGGCGCCCACTTCGACAACTATAGAGTATAGAGCAAGCTGAATCTACCAGGCCAAGGCATTAGAATGACTTATCGGCTTTAAAAACTGTATTACTACATGAGTTTCATGATAGCACTTCCTGTCGGCAGATTGCTGGACCTACTAGCCTCGAAAGCTCTGTAACCTTAACTACTCGACTCGTAATTTGTAATGCTACTCGAAACGCTCGAGTCGAGTACCAACTACTCGATCGATTTGAATTTTCGAGTACTCACACATCCCTGGAAGATATGTGTTTTGATATTACGATTACGTGGCGCGAAAATTCAAATGAGTGTTGGAAATGTGGTCGTATATTTTGTCATTTGAAGTACTACTGGAATCGGAATCGATTTTTCACCTTGGCAAGTACTCGTTTTCGATTCCGGTTCTTGGTCAAGAATCGAGGAATCGAACCCACCCATCACTAGAAAAAATATGATATTACAAATATGCAGCATTTAAATTAGCCAGGAAATATCCATCAAAATATTAAAGCTACCAAGGAAGGAACCGTTAGTGAAAGTAGTCTTGTGCAGTATCCTATGTGAAAGTTATTATTTAGTTATTAGTTTGCAGCGACATAACGTTGAATTTTAAGGAGCAATGTTTTGTTAACCGACGGCGGAATAATTAACAATCGTAAGAAATAATTGATCACCAGAAAATACACTGTATCAATGTCACAGTGAGAAAAACTGGCATTTAGTAAAGCTTTGGATGCTATTATTTTTTATGTTTACCTTTGATATTTATGCTTACCTGTCAGTATTTAAAAGTGAAATTACCCTAGGTATACCAACGTAAAATTAGGCAATTTCGCTACTTACGGATAAAACCAATGCTGTGAGAATTGTCCTATATAGTTACCTGCGACCTAAAACAATAATATTTATTGAAAATTAACATATTTTCACTTACCTCCTTCGCGTCCCATATTCAAAGGTATGATAAACAATTGGCGGACGATATTCAGCCATTGGCTCCAAGAGGATACGTCATTCAATGTGTGACGAAGCTCTTAGTAACTTCGGCATTCTCCGCCTCTTCAGCCCAACAAGGGGCGAGGGCTCGGAATTTATAACGAGAAGCATAGTGGATAGCATTACAACGCTTCCGAGTGATGGAAATGGAATCGGAGACGGAAAGTTCGATTCCGAAATCACGATACGAGGAGACTTAGTTACTGGATAGGGCTCCAGAGAGGGGCTATATCCCCTTTCCCCCCCAAGGTATCCAATTTACACTAGATAAAATAGTGATATTGTTCAGATCCCACACTACTGCTGGGAGGTAACCCCCAAGGTCAGTGGCATAACTATGGGGGGGGATGAGGGGATGTATTTGCCCCAAAGCCTCAGAGAAATCAAAAAAAATATTTAAAACTGTTGTCTGGATTTGATATATAATAACTGCATCTGCTTAAAGTTAAATTTAAAGTGCCAAAATGATGTGAAATGCATTTTCAGGAATGTTATTTTTCAAACATTTTCCTGAACTTCCCATTTCCCGAGGGGTAGCCCCCCTTTATCCCCCCCAAAGCATATTCCTAGTTACGCCACAGCCCCAGGTCCTCCACCTAGCCCCCTCTTATCTCTATCCTGGATCCGCCACTACAAGGAGCGCATTTACGGTAGTGAGGTATGGACAATGACAGCAATGGAAGAATCAAGGTTGGAAGCTAACGAAATGTGATGCATCATAAAAGAATGAAGAAGATGAAATGGATAAATAGTGGGAGTGACATCGAAGTTTTCAAAAGAATAAGTGAGAGTGTTTTGAAGGCATTGGAGAGGAGATGCAAAAATTTGATCTGCCATATCATAAGACCAGGGGCGATGATTGGGGGCCCTCGGCTTATAATGAGGCCCTCCTCCTTATGTGGGAATTTGGGGGTCATTAGACGCTAATGCGGCTCTTAAAAACTAGATAAAAGTTAATAAAAAATGGCAATTATATAAGAAAAAATGCTGTGAAAAGTGAGAATTTCACAGCTTATAAAATTGAACAGTGTGTTACATTTCTATAATTTATTAAGCAAATGTTTTCCTTGAAACTGAACTGAAATCTAAAAAACCTCTAAAATAACCATTTCGAATAACCCTTTCAAAAAAGCATCAGGTCCTCTTTCATCTTTGGACAACTTTATTTTATTTATTTTTTATATAATCTTTTTAGATGATGTCTCCATGTTCCTTGGTTTCACCGCGTGGATTTTCTTTGTGACGACAGTTTCGCCGGTATTCCAACCGGCGTCTTCAGGTCGATGTCGGGATTCAACTTTTGGTGACTTATATAGTTCATTTTTCGCGCCAATTTTTCATGCTGGATGCTGATTGGTCCACCTTCTTTTCTCTCGTATGACCCTCTTCCACGAGCTGTGGAGAGGGTAGCCGTCTTCTCTATTCATGTTTTCTGGTGTCTTGAATATTTCCGAAACCACCAAGGTTTTACGGGTTACCTAAAGTCCACAAAGAAGGCATCCCGTTAAGACCCATTGTGAGTCAAATAGACGCACCTACGTATCATCTCGCCAGATATCTCGCTAGGCATCTACAGCCATACATGGGGAAGACGTCATCGCACGTGAAGAATTCAGCGCATTTTGTCGAAATACTTCAAGGAGTGACGATGGAGGACAAAGACATCATGGTCAGCTTCGACGTTGAATCTCTCTTTACAAACGTACCCATAAACGATTCGTTGGAAATAATACGAGGACTACAAACAAAAGGGTTCCCGGAAGACTACGCCACCTTAGTGGAGTTCTGCCTAAGGAAAACTTACTTCACCTGGAACGGACAAATATACGAACAAGCGGAGGGGGCGAGCATGGGTTCTCCACTATCACCAGTGGTGGCTAATTTATTTATGGAGAAATTTGAAGCGGAAGCCATGGACAGCTACAGTAAGAAACCTAAACTGTGGCTAAGATACGTGGATGACACCTTCGTTATTTGGCCGCATGGAAAGAAATGCCTACAAGACTACCTCCGACATCTAAACGCCCAACATCCTGCTATCAAGTTTACGATGGAAGTAGAGGACAACAACCAGCTCCCATTTTTGGACGTCCTAGTCAAAAAGAAGAAAAACGGAAAACTGGGACACGCTGTCTTTAGGAAGAAGACGCACACTCATCACTATCTTCACGCAGCCTCCCATCATCATCCAGCCCAGAAACACTCGGTGATTTCCTCACTAATGAGACGAGCCTACGATATCTCCGACGCCGAGTCCATATCGTCGGAGAAAAATCTACTCATAAAAACACTGAGACGAAATGGCTACAGTGGACAACTGGTCCTGAAAAGGGCCGCTGAAGCCGAACATCGAAGAAAGAAGGAGTTAAACGAAGACGTCTTAACATCTAATCAAAACACCAATGAAAAGGAGGATCAGACGGAAGCAAGGGCACACGCAGTAATTCCGTTTGTATCTGGCACCTCAGAGAAGATTGCTAGGATTCTACGACAGCACAACGTCGTAACAAGATTCACTTGTGTCACCAAGACTGGCAATGTACTACCGGGTCCAAAAGACGTTTTGCCGCACGACATTCAAGAAGGGGTCTATAAGGTGCCATGTTCATGCGGCAAAGACTACATAGGAGAGACGTGTAGATCAATGAAAGTGCGCATCCAGGAACACAGAAGAGCCACAAGAAATAAGCAATTTCAGCTCTCCGCCATTGCAGAGCATGCATGGAGCGAACCCGGACACCAGATACTCTTTGACGAAGCATCAGTTGTTGCAAAAGAAAATAGATATTACCCCAGGCTATTAAAGGAGGCTATCGAAATATTCAAGACACCAGAAAACATGAATAGAGAAGACTGCTACCCTCTCCACAGCTCGTGGAAGAAGGTCATACGAGAGAAAAGAAGGTGGACCAATCAGCATCCAGCATGAAAAATTGGCACGAAAAATGAACTATATAAGTCACCAAAAGTTGAATCCCGACATCGACCTGAAGACGCCGGTTGGAATACCGGCGAAACTGTCGTCACAAAGAAAATCCACGCGGTGAAACCCAGGAACATGGAGACATCATCTAGACAATGCCGCGGAAAACTATGCATCAAAATCTTTTTAGACTGAGTATGTTTGAAATAAAGCAACTAATGAAAATGCAGAACGTAATATGTAATTGCAAAAAGCAATTGTCAACCAGCTGACCTGGCCAGACCACCCCTGCAGAAGACAAAATGGTTTGATGAAAATATAGGACAGGTGGAAGGAAAGAATAGTAGAGCTAAGCCTTGGATGAGAGCCACAGAGGAGGCGATGAGGAGTGCATGGTAGAGAATTGGTCTGCAAATATGATATGAGGTAACAAAACACCCAAAGTACTCTAACTTTTATCGATTATCTCTATATGTAAAATAAAGTCAAAAATTGTGTTAGTTACACCATTTATAACTCAAGAACAGCTGTACCGATTTTAATGATACTTAGTTTTTTGGATTCGTCTCAGCCCGAGATATCAGAATAGTACACATTAAAATATAGTAAATGTTCACGAAAAAAAACGTGAGTTTATGGATATTTTATTTAGGAGTTGGTAACCCTTGTAAAAGCTGTCAAGTTGGTCAAAACTAGATGATTTTTTTATTTTTAACGATTAAATTACTGAGCTTCATAACGATATTAAAAATATTTTAATAGTTATAGCATGCCAAAAATATTAAAATATGTAGTATTAAAATCATTTAATTAAGCCCAACTCGAGTTGAGCCGCCAACAAACACATCACTACCATGTTTGTAAACAAATCTCCAAGTAATCGTTGGCATTCGGTAATGATCGTGTTCCTGTCAACAAATCGAGCAGATTGATTTAATTTCCTTAGATTTTTCGCAATTTTGTGACATTGAAAGATGATGACATAAATTCACTCTATTTCTCTCGGTGATTCAACCAAAGGCTGACGTGAATAGGTAATGGTAGAGCTCACCCCAGACTTGTCACAGGCATGTGAATACCATACATTCAGTTCCTTTCCCTGGGCCACCTCACATTTAGAGGATTTTATTCAGGGGTGTCTGAAGGCTTCACCTGCCAGGCTACCATGCCCGATGGTCAAAATTTCAGGCTTAGGGGCAAACTGGAGTGCTTGAAGATGGGGATGGAAAGGTTGGTTTCACAAACTCCAAAAATGTCCAACTCCAAATCCTTCCAGAGAAGCCCCCTACCCTTGACGTGTGAAATTAAGGCTGTGCACGCAATCTGGCCCGTGTTGGACCAATAGATGTGCATGCAGGGACGTGTGCCCTAGGTTATGCTATATGAAAGGCGAGGACACCTTTAATCGCACGTGGGTTTATTTCGCGCACGACTTCTGACAAAGCGAACAGCAAAACTCAGCGTCCACACCCTCCCAGCTTCCTTCAAACACTGTTTGACACCCATGCCAAAGGCAAGGGCCTGTGACAGGGTTACTGACCCTCGAGTAATGGCACTGCCTGCCGTTGGGAGCCCTCACTTCAAAAGGGTGCGAGTGAAGTCCCCTTGGCGGAGACCACGAGAAAGGAGAGAAAGGGGCCGGCCGAAAAGGCTGAACCTGGGAAACCCTGAGCACGGCGACACTCACTGAAGGAGCCGACAGGGATGGGGGAAAGGACCTCAAAACGGACTTGTAGATGGTGTTGAAGTTGTTTCAGGTTTCCCATCGGATGAGGTTCTCCATCTCTGCCGACGTTTGCCGACGATGGAGAACCTCATCCGGTGGGAAACCCAAAACAACTTCAACATCATCATACGCCGGGAAAACCTCAGATCGGACTTGTAGATTACTTTGGGGCGAGCCCTAATCAAACCTATCCAAACCAACTTTCAGGTTGAATCACTGAGTGAGTATCTTTTACCATGAACTAAAATTATAAAACTACGTAGTACACCCTACCTTCCAATCAGCTGGAGTGGCCACTTTATGTTTCTCAGTAAGCTGTACAGAATCCACAGCACGTAGGATTTCACTGGAAAGATAAAAAACAATGATGATATTTCTCTTGGAGGAGTATCCATCCTAAATAAACGTCTCAAGGAGTACTTAACAAAATGACTTTTATAAAAATGTTTGCTTTCATTGATGTCTCGCATATCAATGATGAAAATGTATACAAGAACTGAAAAAATGAATGCATAAATTTTTTAATTCACAACTAAAATCACTTTGAGCTGACTGAGTTGCCAAATTTTATCCAATCATTTTATCACTGCAATAAAATGGATGGGAAAACTATAGGGAAAAATTCCTAAAGGACTGGCAATTGAAACATGTAACTTTCCTGACATCTGCACCAACCATACACCCACCGTAATTTAAGCCAACAGCAATGAAGGACTTTAAATAGCATGGCAGTCTGCATAGTAGCCCAGAAAATCAAAGGTTTTAGGTCCAATTCCCTTTACAAGGAAATATTTCCCACAACAATTATTGTGAATTTCAACTGTTGATCCAGTAGGTAAAAAATATATCACAATTATTGTATCATATTTAATGGCCTAAAGGCCGTTACACATGGTACACGGAATTGCGCAATCTGACGTACGTGCGAAGGCACAATCAAAATTGCGTCGTGTAAAGCGGTGAATTGCAAGAACACATGCGAGAATGCGTGGATGCGAGACGGCAAAATAGCCCCTGTTCTAATTTCGTTCATGCATTCGCGCAATTCCACGCCATTTTAGAAATTAATTCAGCTCTAACCTGCGCAATTCCGTGCCCCGTATAAAACGGCCTTTAGAATCGAAGCATGCATCGCATAATCTTTCGATATGATTACTGGAATGTATGTATCCATTAAGATGTATCACACTGATTTAAATTATACACATCAATAATAAAGTATTTTGTACGTTCTTATTGCCACACATTAATTATCAACCCTACTGACATCACCTGTCAGAAAACAGTGTCCATGCAGCGACCTATATTATGATAAATATACAAAAGTATATATGTACAAATGTTTAAATATATAATGTATAGTGAAAGTACAAATAGTTAGGAACCACTGCACTAGATACTGAAACAACAAGACTACAACCAACCAACATTAAAATGAAAACAGTTAACATAAAATAAGTCTTATTACTCAAAGTTGCGTCCAGTGGTGGCTGGATACAGAATTGACAGCCTCAGGCGCTTATTGGGATCGATCAAGAAAACAGCTCGGCATGTAAGAGGGAGGCCATCCTTGTCCTTTTCAGCTGGATCCAGCATGCCGAGCTGCACAGCGAGCTCACGATTTTCATCAGCGATGATTGGGTATGGAAAACCTTCTCCTCCATGTCTCGCAAACACCTTGATATCCTGAAAAAGTAAATCAGAAACTCTGTGTCGAGAGAATGGTACTCCCAACATTTTCCTATCACGAGAAAAATCTCGGTATAAATCTTTTATAGTATGATCCTCCATTCCTCTGGGAACAGTAAATCTAGAATTTTAGGGAATGTGACTTCCTGAAAACCAACCAAAATATGATAATGGAGCCACGACTCGAGGAAATTCATTCTTTCAGACCTCTGTAGTGCACACTCAGTGAGCAAGTTCGCTGTATTGTCTGTTACCTTTGTTCGCTAGTTGTGATCTTTCCCAGTCTATTACCCTGTGTATATATTATGTATGCCACTCTCTAAGTCAAAGGTCACTTAAAAGACTTAACTCTCAACTCTGATATCCACTGCTACTCCACTAGAAGATGTCATGATGTAAGAACTAAAAAATCGGCAATGGCGCCATCTAACATGGGTTCATCTAACATCATCAGTTCAACAAACTTCCTCATGAGCTTAACCCTTTTGCTGCTTCAATAGAATTTTCATCGGTTCCATTATTTTGCCTATTATCCAGAAAAAAATGAATTGAATCATTCATTTGACGTCGCTGAATGTCGCCGCACGAATGGACGTAGTTCCGCTAGAATTTCGAGCAGATGACAGCACCTATGACCGAAGGGAGGGTTTTTCGAAAACGTAGATATTTACCCGCATGTCGTGTTGAAAGGAAAAGTTTTTTGAAAGTCGTGGAATATCCCCGCATGTCGCAGGCAATAACCATGTTTTTTGCGGGTATTCCCGCTTGTAGCAGCGAAAGGGTTAAGCAAACAGAGTCAGTAAAAAAGTTCAAAAGTAGCCTAACAATGTTTCTTTTAGATAAAATGTATCACTCAGTGAATGAGTTCTTCAATGACTCCTATTAACTTAAAGTTCTCTTTTTGTAAGCTCATATTAAATTAATGGCTTCTACTTTTTTTTTCATTGAATGTATCTTTGTATGGGTATTATTATTTTTTTTCCTGTTTTTGATGTGCCTTATATCATTGTACATACTGCTTCCATTTTGAATTTTTGATCGCTAGGCAAATAAATATTATCTTATCTATTTTATCTTAATTCCTATTCTAACCTCGCACCCGCTTTTGCCTAATTCCTTTCTATGTCACCTCACCATCATTCCTTCACATTCTGAATTCCTTTATTACCCCTCCTATCATTTCTTCTTCCTCATTCTGATGATAATTCGTCGAGGAATTCTAGACTTACCATGGAAAGTTGATCAACTTCTTAGGCACCCTTCTCGTTTGCGAACGTGGATCAGGGGAAGGTAAACTTATTCCTTCGCAGTCAAGCAAAGGCAAAAGCACGCAATGTGCTCCAGTATTTTCAGTGGGTCTCACACTTAGTAATTTTCTCAAAATTTGAGCTCAAACTCTGCGCACCCAACTCACCTCCTTTCCTTTCTAGTGCAATATGTAAATAGGTATTAGGTCCTCCCAAAATTGTACTTATAAGGTCCTCAAAAATGGCATTTAGTGCTGAGACTGGTGGGGAAATAAAAATAAGATTGGAAAATTACAATGTGTGGCTCTTTACTTTAACATCTGACAAAACTCCTGATACATATTTTCAAAAGTCTATTTCTGATATAATTAGAGGTAGCGGTCGTTAACTTGGTGGAAATCCTTTATCGTGGGAGTTAAGGAATAAAAACTTTGTTTTCACCTCATGGTGATTTATTTTGTCCGACCATAGTTTCATTACTGTGGAAAAGGTCGTACAAAATAAAATCAACATGCAGAAAAAGCAAAGTTTTCATTCCTTCAACTCCAACGTCTATTTCTGAGTCACCAGCCATAGCACTCAACCATTTCTCTCCAACTGCCCTTCAAAATGGTCAAAATAAGGAGTCCAAGCAGGACGTGAAAGGGATGGTAAGCGGTTTAATCCCTTTGCCCGAGGAAGTAGCTGGGGTTCCCACACTAAGGCCAGTTGCAAAGATATTTGCAACAGATAATTGTTAAGCTAGTGGTAGCCCGATTCGCCCAAATGATGGTGTGAGATTCTTCCATCCCTTTTCCTACCCAGGTGGCACAGTATTTTTCTTCCCTTAAATCCCTCTCTTCCAAGTGCTCTTGAGATCAGATGGAACAAGACACCAAGGCAGGCTCACGGGGTTACACTCCCAAGTAGTGATGGACTTAGTCAGTCATTCTCGTGATCCCAATCACGGTGACCATTCATTTGAGTGGCTCTGTCTTGAGTGACTTTGAGTGAAAGAGCACTCAAAAACGGTCAATTCAGGTCGCGAGTGACGTTCATCAGCGACATCTTCGAAGAATGATAGCGATTGGACTGTGTTTGAGAATGACCTATGCAATAAACAATCACCAATGACCAAATGGCTGGCAATTGACTGAGAACGACCACGATCACGAATGATCTGCGTCTGGATCCTTGCGATGAAAAAATCATGAATGACCGACGATTGCGACTGATGGAGAACGTCCACGGTCATGAACGACCGACGTGAGGAAATGACCCTATGGGTCATCTGAATGATCCCGTTCACCGATCAATCTCAGAGATGACCCTGGTCACATGATTCGATCGTTCATGACCGACCCATCACTACTCCCAAGGCAGGGTCTGTAAGCTCTCGCTTTTCACCTCTGCACCACTGAAGGGGGAGGAAATGGAAGGAGAAAGGAAGAAGGTGCCCCCGCGATAGGAGCCCGACGAAACCTCCAAGGAATGGATAGGAGTGGAAGGGAAGGGATGAGGAATCCCACACCGTCACAGAGGCGGGCCCTACTACTAGCAAAGCCATTACTGTTTCCACAGAAAAGAAAAAATTCCCTAAGAGGAAGGAAATTTCCACGATTTTCGGTAGATACTCTTGAGATCAGGGCAAAAAATTCACTGACTTATAAGCCCAGTTCATCCAGGGTCGGTTTAAGAGGTAAGCTAAACCAATACAGCCATATAGAGTGCCAAGCAACAGGGGGTGCCTAAGCACTCAGTCCAATATTCAGTATTAATCATACTATCTCTCATGTTATTTTTCAGGGGGATGGAATGTTGTTCGCTAACACTATAATAATGTCCAGAACCGGCCCCAAGAGTATCATGAGGGTAACCACATGGTTATCAATCCCGCTGCCAACTCTGCCAACACTTCCCCGAGTGTTCCAAGGCACATAAAAATTACAAAATCAAGACTAACATATTCTGAAAACTAAGTATGCAGTATGTACTACGTTCTACCATAGATTACTAGTACTCATTGGTGTTCTTTCATGACTGAGAAGAAGGAGAATACAGTAGATAGCTATCACTTGGGACAAATGGGGACCAGTACTTTCTTGCCCAAAATAAGAAGCACAACCATTTTCAGGCATTTATTTAAAGATTCAAAAATGAACTTAATAATAAATATTGAGAATCAAAATTTGGAAGTTCTCTTTCAAAACAGCAAAGAGTATACTATGAAATTGAATGCCAAAACCCAACGGACGCGGTAAAAACCCAAAGAGAAAGCAGATATCATATGATCTTGTTTAGTCATAAGATGGTTAAGGAAAATTAGAATATAATTCAGTACTGATATAACTAACAGCTGACATAATGGTTAACATTCTGAGTCAATGTAATAAACCTCAGACCCTAACAAAACCTCAGATCAAGACAGAAAAAATTAAAAATCAAGTTACTCCACACAACTGAAAAATAAAAATGGTGGGTATTGCAGACAAGTCCCATCAAATTTGATCCAACAAGAAGGCATCATTTAACAACTCACTAGATAGCATCAAATTCAGACTAAACAATAAAGTTTAGTGAAAGTGTAAATGCTCAACTAACATTAATTAAAAACTATATATATTAACCAGTCGATACGACAAAACGTGTCACACGTGACTGTCTTTTCATTATTTCACCGATCAAAAGTGGACCTTAACGGTTCCCTTCATGTAAGTATAACCTGAAACTACATCAAAATGTATGCAGTTAAATCAAATTTATCTCAAATGTGATTTAAAATCGCGACAAAAAAGATATTCGAATAAGAAAGACTTTTAACTTGTGATAAACAAAAACAATATATTGAAGTGGGATGTCAATGCTCATCAAGTAATGAATTCATGCATTAGAGGCAATGGTCCGACCCACAAGAAAATTACCTCTATCCAGCCACTGTGTGATTCCACGGAATCACATGACAGTGCTATTACTTGAACACCTCTCTTCTGAAATTCTGGAACTAACTTGGCCACTCGACCAAGTTCAGTGGTGCAAACCGGCGTAAAGTCAGCGGGATGTGAAAACAGCAATCCCCACCTGAGATATTAAAGTGGTGAAAATATAAATACCCAAGGTTTATAATCACAATGGTCAAACGGGAAATATTTACTTATTCCCAAGCCAGTCGTGGAATTGAATATCTCCTATTGTGGTTTTAGCTTTAAAATTTGGAAACTTGTCGCCTAGATTCACCATTATGACTGCGTAAATTACACAAAACAATTAGCCACTCAATTAATGATTAACTTCGTCTTATCTTGCCGCGTTTTATTCACATAAAAGCAACCACGTGAACAACAACGGAAGTGGTTTTCCGGCGCCGGTTTAAAATTGTCTTCAGTCGCCCTTAGCTTTTCTATTGTTTGTGTAAATGTAAACAACTGAGGTAGAAGTAAACACTGATGAAAATTTCTGAACTGCTAAATAAAAGTTATTGAAAACTGCTCGTTGCTGCATCGGTCGATCTAGTGATTTTATTCAAAGCAATAAGTTTTATTTACTTGAAGAGGAAATGCTCCAAGGTATGTCTTTACTATTTGTTTCATATTGAGGTTTCATCGCTCCATTTGGGTTGACAACAGTCACATATACTGGTCCTATCTCGCTACCACACGTTATCAACGGCATAGCCAATTATGTAATTCCAAAATTCGCATTCTCTAGTCCTTACGATAAGCAGAGATTTTCAAAAATCATCCAGCGGCGGCCTCAACACTGTTTTACTGGCACGGCTTATATAAGTTTTTTAGGTAGTGTTTGAGATAATGCTGTTTTCTTTTGCGAAACATATTTTCCCACTTAAATCATAGAATTAGAAAATATGTAAAATCCAGATAAAATTTTTGGCTCGTGTGCATCGTCAAGAAAGATAACAACCGACATAAAAGCGAGGAGAAGCACGATTTAACCGTAGAACGTGTTTGTAAGCTAGCCATAACTCCTTGGAATCATCAGTTAAAATAGAAGCCAACGTGTTACAACTGTGGTAAGGTGAATAAATCAGCAGTAGAAATTTTTTACATGATTGGAAATTGGAAGCCTTACATTTATTTTTCACGCTTATTACTTTGAAGGCTTCTATAATTTTGCTGGATAGATGTCATTTTGTAAGTGTGAGTTTGCTGTTTGCCTACCACCGAAATTCCTCGTGTGTGTTGAATCTGCCTTGAAACTATTCATTGGTTGGCTTAAAATTGACCGAGAATGTTCCAAATCTGGCATATTTACGTGAGATTCCTCATTAAATGAAGCTTTGTTTGGGTACCGTGATGAGTACTATAAATTATTTATCTTTCCATTTTCTTTGTCTAATTATGTGGATGTTTTTTTTTTACCTGTCTATATTGTACAAAACGATTCACTAAATTTTAAGTCTTCTTGATTTCAAACACTTAATCAACAATTGTTGATTAAATAAATGGACTTAAATGATTTATCCACTGTAATGTTAACTTTCCTGAATGACTAGGATGTGCAAAAAAGTGTTCTCTAAAATTTTTGGCTTCTCACTACTTTATTCGAGTGGGAGTGCCTTAAGATGAAAAAGGGGGGGATTTATTTTGAAGTCAATATTATAGGATTTTGAGGAATGCAATTTATTCTTTATTTGAATAGTTTATTATTTTTGGCTACACTTACTTTTTTATTTAAAAATTTTCCTTAATGTATTTTAAATTATCTTATAGATTTGACTGTAGCTTGAATACTTAAAAATGCTGGGGTATAGCTCAAAGATCCTTGGAATTTTGTCAGCCTGTGTGATAGGGCACCAGGCTCTTGCCATTTGTCAAGCAACTATCGGGTGAGTATCTGTAATTTTATCAACTTTAATGAATGGTCCCAGAATTTCAGAATTTTAACTATTGCTATACATCGATTTTATTTCAGGAATGACACAAGAATGCGAATGATATTTGATTTCACTACCGATGCAGTTACCAAGGATTGGGTGGAACAGTCTGACACTGTAAGTGCATTTTTGGCTGTTGACCATGTCCATATGTATGTTTGCAGAATACCAAGTTGAAAGCATTTCAAGAAGGACATTTCCTTTTATAAATTTTGTGCTTCTGCTAGCTTGTGAAACGGGGCCATAGCTAAGAATGTTAGCTTTGGGGGCAGAGAGGTTAACAGGTCAGGCAACAAGTAGATGTTACTGGGGAAACTTACAAGTTCAAGTTGTCCAGTTTGGGCAAAAATTCTCCCAGGTTGGGCTGTACCCGACCTAAACCCCCTGGCTATGGTCCCGTCTTAAAATCGCCATTGTTATTATTATATTTTTAATTAGATTATCACTAGGTGCAATTAAAAATATTTTGTGATTCCTAGCTGATGCTGTAAACATGGAGTTATAGATTATATTATTGGTATACTTTAGAGATGTGCGAATAGTATCCGCGAATACTCGAATACCTCGAATATTAGAAAGTATTCGATATTCGAGGTTTCGAATAGTTATGCCAAAAGTACCGCCTCGAATACCTCGAATACTTTGAATTCGCGTCATACACTGTCGCACGCACGTCGTTGGTAGTTGACTCGGAAAAATGTAGAGAACTGTAGTCATTTAGTGCTCGCAGCGCTGTTTTACTCAAGTTGACGAATTACATCAAATTCGTGGATTTTAGCGGTGAAAAGAGTTCGTCGAGGGGAACCGAAAATGGTCGGGTGAAAAAATCCGAAAATCCCCGATTCCCCCCACCAGGAGAACCTCAGTGCCGTGGGATAGCAATCTTAGGGCATTTCCCACGATCCGCTATCCCCCTCCATTTAGCACTTCCCTCACCCACTCTGACGCTTTCCTCTTCTTCGAAATCAAACAAAAGGTCCCAGATCGCGCAGGGATCGCATTACGAAGACCCCTGCTTCGAAAAAAATATCGAGTTACGAGAACAATAAAAACGTGTTTCACGCCCTCCCCCCTTTTCTCACCCACTGACCTTTTCCTGGCTACCTGCTTCGAAGTTCCCCATTCCTGGAGGTCAACAGCTGTGTGAGTTCCGTGGGATACTTACATTAGCGCATTTCCCAAGATCCTGTATCCCTCTCCATTCAGCACTAGCCCCCCCTCTGAGGCTTTCCTCTTCTTCGAAATAAAAAAAAGGTCACAGCTCGCACAGGGATCATATTACGAAGACCTTAGCTTCGAAAAAATACCAAGTTACACGAGAACAATAGAAACGTCTTTCGGGCCCTCCCTTTTCTCCCCCACTGACCTTTTTTTCCTACCAGCTTCGAAGTTCCCCATTTCTGTGAGCATGAGTCATCTATTAGCACAAAAGGTGTCTAAGAATGACTTTCGTCAATTGATGTTACACCTTTATTGAATTGAAATATTAGTAATGTGCGCGTAATTTCAAAAAGAATAAGACCAAACACGACGTATTTCTGAGTTTATTTAAGCATTTTACGCAAAGAAATAAATGTCAAAATACGACGGAGACTTAGCATTCTGGCGAAACTCGATATGAGCAGCAGAGCTTCTCGGAAGTTGATGCGGTATTTTTTTCCGAAAACATATATCAAGTTACAATTTATGAGTGGTGCTATAAATCTTTATTGTTACAGTCCCAGACAATGGGATATTTTCTCAGAATATTTGGTTTCTCCCTGATAGCAATTCCAATTCATCTTCTTATCTCGTGAGAACTCCCAAAGATGGACTGAAAATAATTGAAGAAAATTCGGTGGAAAAGAGCTTGTATTTTGCAAAATGCCTCAGATTGTCAGCTAGCACTTGGCAGCAGGAGTGAGGGTAAAGCGATGTTAGTTGAATTAATTATATGCCCAATTGTTTCCATAAAATTAAAATATTCATTAATCAGCTAAATTCCTGTTCGAATCATTTAAAGGAAATCAAAATTACTCCCCAAAATCTTGTGTTGCTTGCTGCATAGGCAACCGAGTCAAACATACCAGCATTCATCATTTAGTATTCGAGGTATTCGAAATTCGAGGTATTCGAATATTCGAGCAATGATTCAATATTCGAATTCGATATTCGAATTCGAGAAATCTGCTATTCGACCCATCTCTAGTATACTTATATAATGTTCAAATTGGTCCTGGAGTCAGGGGAATTATAATTGGGACTGACTTGAACACCTCTCTTCTGAGATCACACAATGAGAAACACAATGGTCTGAGAATGGGCGGAGGTTAGAGTTTCACTGTTGGGGGGGAGCATTCCATCTTGGGGTTCACGGGCTATAGAATAGTCTGTTGGGATCATGGGTGTACCCATTGAAAAAAAAATCAGCTGCCCTCCTCCCCTTGAAGCGAAAATTGCAAAATTATTTCAGGAAAATCAGGACTGAATTGAAACAAAAGTTTAGAAAACAAATTTTCTTAACCTTTTCGCACCGAGCTCCTTCGCGGGAAATTGCTTTTGGCTCTACGAAGGGTTTGAGATTTTCTTTTTCGCCCCGTACGGAGTTTGTTTCGGCTTGGAACTCTGCAGGTAGTCGCTTCCTCCCCTTAATTTCCTTTCCTAGCGGGGCCTTGGACCCTTTCCTCGGCAACTAGGCAAATATAATCCTCGACCCTTTTCCCCGAAGGCAGCCCATCCTGGCATACTTTTGCGCTCAGTTCATTGTTGCTAGTGCAATTTCATTTTTTTTAATTGTTACTGTTGCATTAAATGTCAGTTCATCAATGTATTCCTTTCATTTTGCAATGCCTGTAGAACGAATTTCTACGGTTATTTTTAGGATTTTCAGCAAAATGGCACTATATCATAGCCAAATGAGCTTTTCCGAGAAGAGTGAGGTTATCATCTTCCACGTACATATTTCAGTAGGAGAATACTTACACCAATAAAGTACTTATAATATGAGAGTATTTACCTGGGTAGAGCAGTTCTTACTCCTGCAATGGTATGGAATGCTTCTCACAACATGTGTCTACGTAAAACATTCCCTATTGGTACATTAAATTTACGAATTTTGAGGATATGCATTAATCCGTATTTATAGCGAAATTCGTTTATAATACCTTTGTATACAAAGGTTGGTAAGAGGTTATTAAAAATAGCCGCTGTAATTTTGGCTCACGACAAAGAACTGAGATAATCAAATTTTATTACATAACGAGGGCTTTTTTTCATAGAAGTTAAATCGGATATTCTATCGAATTTCAACGTAAATGTACACTTAGAATGTAGCTAACAGAGTAACGTATATTTTTAGATGTAAATCATTACAATATCGCTCCTATAAACTTGCTAGTAAGTTATAAAAACAACAATTAAACATCTAACCTTAGCGTCTCCAAAAATTGTTCTAGGTGATGATCAACTCCATTAATATGAACGCTAGAATTCCGTTTAAAATTTGGAACCAATCAGCAGAACATACAGAATGTAATAACTCGCATTGATTTTTAAAAAATGCAACATTTACGTTTTTAGTTATTCCACCTTATAAACAAATAAGTGACCATGAGCACCTTCCTTGAGTGGGACACTGAGAGCCGGAATGGGCCGAGGTAATCCCCACACGGACAATAGGAAAGGGTCGGACCTCTCGCGCCGAGGGACCCTAATGGCGGTTGGGACCCACTTGGCATGCTTGACCGCGAAACCGTGAAAACACGGCCTATGGCCTTTTGCTTCGAAAAATGCAAGCCGTGAAAAGCCGGCCTTCCTTCTTTAGCATCAGAAAATTCAGGCCGTGAAATCACGCCCTGCGTAGGGAAGAGGTTGAAAATCACAAAAAATGATTTTAGTATAAGACATGAAACTAAAATTAATTTTTTTTTTCAAGCAAATAATTTTTAAAACTAATGAAGTTCAGTAAAAATTGTTATCGAAATGATGGCTTCATTCGCATTTTCTGTGCTTCCCTGTTGCAACTTGAATGACCATGGCTTATCCTCCCTAGTTATGATCCTGGGGTAACCCTGGCTAGGGTCCTCCCTTGGAGAATTTGTTTAAATTAGCCTCTGGAATAAGCATTTTAAGGTCGATTGAATACCTAAATTTTTTTGGTATTTCTACAGGTTTCGTACTTGTTTCGGTCAAAGTACTATTTAAGTTGGGGAGGGGGGGGAGGCCTCCCAAAATTCCACCCATGGGTCTGAGGTGTAGGTCAAGGAGTGGGGTGGGGGACACCTCAGGGGCTGGGTTTGGCCACAGAGGTTGCTAATGGGTTTATGAGCATCGAGTCAAGAGGAAGGAAGGTATTTTCATACTTACATTGGCTATCTAACAATTTGATCATTGGATCCTTCTTCCTCATAGAATGGTCCTCCAAGATCGTTAGAATATTAATGGCTTTGCCTGGTTTCGCTAGGGTAGGACCCGCCCGCCTTTGTGACGGTGCGGGATTCCTCTCCCTTCCCTATCCACTCCCATTCTGCGTCGTCTGGCTCCTATCGCGGCGGTGCCTCCTTCCTTTCTCCTTCCCGTCCTTCCCCTTCTGGGTGCAGAGGAAAAAAGCTCGCGCTTATAGTCCCTGCCCCAGGAGTGTAACCTTGCAAGCCCGCCCTGGAGTCTTGTTTCCACTTACATTGGCTTCAATAAGGGGAAGGTAGTGGTGGTGATGCATGGGTCAGGTGGAAGGGAGTTCCAGTTAGTCTGTTTGTAATCTGAGGAAGTAGGGAAGGTAAGATGGCATCCATTAATTACGTGAGGTGATATTGACGATTTTTGGGCGTCCATCTGCCTCCTTAATGAGATATCTTGAGATTTGGCTCTACCCTCTCCCTCTAATCTCACGTGAGATTGTTCAAAATGCGTATTTCCAGTTAATACGTTTATCTATGCTTCCTTGCATTTGATTTATTGAAAAAAAGAATTTGTTCAATTATTTTTATTTGAGATTATTAAGATCATAGTCTAGAATTATATTACACTGTTTTATGTGTAAAAAAATTATATGATTCTTGCCAGGACCAGGCCCCGCTCACTAGGCAGATGCTAACGAATGCCTGAAGATGTCAGGGCAGTCGCCGCGAGCAGCGCCTCTGGCGGCTCGGCACTGATTAAAGCGCGAATTCGAAAATCCACGGGGGAAATCCTTGTACATACTTAGTTTATGTCTTTATTGGCTGAGATTTTCCTCTCGCTATAATGCCGCAACCATGTAGCAGGAGACATTTACGTTCATGTTGTTCACCGGCTGGGAAACGATGGTAGCCAAGATACCTCTATCATTTAAATAAGACTACCGGCTGACTTTCACTCTTTTTCTCTTACACTCTTTTTCTCGACGTACACTGTCAGGGCCGGCTCAAGGCAAAATACTTACCTCGGAAAACTACTGTTTTGTCGCCCACCTACTGGGGGTTTGGGCATGAGATATCCCCGAATTACAAGGGGCTTGGTATGGAATAACCCCAATCAAATTCGGTCGCCCCATAGCTACGTCGCCCGGCCATGTCCGCTGTTGAGACTAAGTAAGCAGTTAACTAGAATGCCATGCCTTTACATTAAGAATAGCCAAGTTATATTGTAATCATAAACTACAGTGCTAAATTAATATGCATAAATAGTATTTAGAGTACACAATATGAGGAAAATCTCAGTAAATGGTATTGTATGCAATGAAACCAGTAATATGAAAAGAATCAATTAAAAAAAGGAAATAGACTACTACTATGGAAGGTTTTTAAAGTATACCGGGACTAGCCGCGGTGATAACTTTTTACGGGAGTCACCCGCAATGCACAATCGTGCGAAAGATCCACAGAGAAAAAATCATTCGCCTTGACCGGGATTCGAACCCGGATCCCCCGATTTCCGGTCGAGTGCTTTAGCCAGTTAAGCTACCGAGGCGTCATTCTTCCCTGTGGATATTTTCGGACACTACCGGACAAGGTGTTGCTGGACTGCTGAGCATATGATGCCACAAGCAGTCCAAGTCGTGCGCACAGCGCCATAGCCGCACGATTGTGCATTGCGGGTGACTCCCGTAAAAAGTTATCACCGCGGCTAGTCCCGGTATACTTTAAAAACTAGTCCAGAGCGAACACCCCTTGTGTTCTATGTCCGGGCCTGCTCTCCGGCTATGGCGCTGTGCGCACGACTTGGACTGCTTGTGGCATCATATGCTCAGCAGTCCAGCAACACCTTGTCCGGTAGTGTCCGAAAATATCCACAGGGAAGAATGACGCCTCGGTAGCTTAACTGGCTAAAGCACTCGACCGGAAATCGGGGGATCCGGGTTCGAATCCCGGTCAAGGCGAATGATTTTTTCTCTGTGGATCTTTCGTACTACTATGGAAGTAGGAGGAGAGGAAGCGCAATCCTCCTCCTCCTCCTTCCTTGTTACTAACATAATATTACATGAGATAAAGAATAAGACAGCAATCGTTGTTTAAGAATTTATTTGCTGGATACCTTACATTAATCATGGATTTTTTTGGTTCATCCAATTTTATTGCTTCACTATGTTAGTGTCCACTAATTTGAGAAAGAGAATGATTTACATTACTACAACATTGTTAATGGCGTTACTCACTGAACATGCGAAAGTCACAGCATCATTTAACGGGCTAACCTAATCAAATTTGGATTTCTTGAAGAAGTCACTATTTCCTCTTTTGTCCTTCATCACGATATGAACTGATGGTATTCGCAGACACAAAACTTCAACTTCACAAGTCCGTGGTATAATCGCCAGATACATCTCTTTCAAAGTCCGCTATTCATATTGTAAAAGTTCGGCACAACTCCCAAAGAGCAAGAAAACACTCCGGAGTACAGTCACACGCACACAAAAACAATCAATAATTAAATAGCAGCGCGTGATGGGATCAAAATAACGATACACACTGATACACATGCATCACCGTTTCCAAAACAAACAATGGAATTCATCCGGGTAACGACAATTCGATCCTAATCGGTGACCATCTCTATCGATAGTGTGAACCCCTATCGATTGTGAGAGCCACAATCGATCGTGAGACCTTCTATCGATAGCTGCCAAATAAGTCCGAGCCAGATGTCTCCACCGTCGAAAGAGAGAGAGAGAGAGGGCCAAAAGCTATACTATAGGGCCTTATGGGAGTGAGCGAGGCCTGGCCAGGACCCTTTCCCGCACGTTAGATTAGGTGAGAATCAGCTTGACCCCTCCCCCCCTCCCTCCTAAACGCCTCACATAATTAATGGATGCACTCAAAGGTAAGAAAAATGCCCTCATTACAGTCTGGTTGCTGAGAGTTGTCTGATGTCTGGCAGAAGGGTCTAGTTTGGGTAGGGGGTGAGGTTTCCAGGTCAGAAAGAGAAATGCCCTGCTCACATGCAAACAAAAGGCTTCATCTACATAATACCCCGCAATCCACCTAAAAGGCGTGTGGCAGGGGGTGTTAGGACACCAGCCGTTTACAGCAAAAAAAAAAAAAAAATGAAGTGCTCTAACGAGGTTGGGACAAGCATTTATTAAAGTCCTTTATGGTTCGGGGGAAAAACGAATTTCCATATCTATTCGTTCGGCAAAACATCTCTCTTAATTTATCGCTTCTATCGGACCTGGAAATATAGTGTGGCTCTAGTATTATGTTCTCTGTGTTGCTCTTAAAGGTATCCATTCTCAATTTTTCAAGCAATCTAAGCCTAGTGCGCAGCCTCCGAGTCTCCCACCGCTCCCAGCCTAATTCGCTTAACATCTGGAACACTTTCTGTACGCCCGTAGCAGTTTTTGACGAAACGCACAGCCTTCCTTTGTATTTTATTCAGTTCGCGGCTTCCGTGAAGAAAGGAGCTGGAATGGATGACGAGCACAAAGGGCCAACGATTGAGTCGTCATCTTTACCAGGGTGGCTGGTGACTGGGAGAATTGGGAATTATGCGTGAATTTTTTGTCTCTGGAATTATACATGAATTATTCGTGAATTTTTGCTCCAACCTGGGATTTCAAAATCTTTTACTTCAAATTTCACTTTATTTCGTAAGAAATTTTTCCAGTGCTGCATCTATTTTTCTTATCTAACATGTGATGGATGTAATTAATTAAAGACAATTTATGCACGTCTTTGCTTTTCATTTTTTGATTACATTTCAAATTGCACTTTATGAAAACATATGTATCTGTGTAACTATTTCAATTATGAGGTGCTTAGTGGGAAATTCATATATTAAGTGTAAAATTTCCATTATTAACTACATTAAGTTATTGCAAGCCTTAAAATTAGGAACGTAAAATAATGCATTAATATAATAATAGGTGGATTTAGGGTTTAACCTTTGGATTCCTTGGTGGTTTGATAATCATTTTAATCAAGCCTTGCTCAAAGAAATGGTATCCTAGGAATGGAATGAAGGTGTATAATTGAAATACATACATATATTTTCAACCAATTTACATTATTTTTAGGCTTGATTTTTGTATTTCAATTCATTCATCTCTCTTTTTCCCTACCAGGTGAGAACTGTTGGCAAGTCTAAAGCATGCTTTTCCATACAGAAAACTCAGCAATTTAGGAGAGCTGTGTTTTTCTCTTTGTTGAATCCCCAAGACAATGGTGCTGGATTTGCTGGTTCAAGGATCTTAACTAACTTAGATCTTTCATGTGGGCAGAACATACTAATTAAATGCCGTGGACAGGGTAATATCAATTACAAAATTATTTTGAGGCATAAGGGTGAAAATGATGAACCTTATCCGACTTGGGAGAAGTTTTTTGAGGTGAGTGAAAATGAGTATTACAGTCAGTTTCACCAGTACTGCTTTGAATCAAATTGAAAATTAATGTTGGACTTAGCTTGTGATTACCGAGTAGTCTTAACACTTTGAGTGCCGGCTGCTAAATTTAAAGCCCTACTGAAAAATCCAGCCATTTTTACTATATTCGTACATTTTTAAAACATTAGCATCAAAAATATATTTATATTGATGTGCATTTCAATAAAAATGGACTTTGCTCTTCTTTATGAATGAGTTGAATAACATTTATTGCTAATTTTTAAATATATAATTTAACAATGAAAACCTACAGTTTTTGAAAAATGAAAAAGTTGCAACATATGAGGTACCGCCATAACATGCATAATAATTTTTTAAATACGCTCAATTTGAACTATTTAAAGCTTGGAAATCATAAAAAAGCGTTGTTCCAAGCAAAGCCTTATAATTCCTGGATGACAAAAAGGGTCAATGCGCCCTCAACGAACGGTCCATTGGCCCAAAGAATTTTCACACTAAGTGGACTAAGATGAGGATGCCGGTAGCTACAGAGAACTTTTCTTCCTCGAGACATGAAGTGAACTCTTTTTCCATCGAGCAGTTGATTTTTGAAAAAAACAGAACCCCTAAGCAGTAAACTGGAGAAGTACCACGGGCAAAATATTACGGCTTCACGCATGCAATGCCAATTAAATGGAAAGACATAATATTACGTCCATGGCACGCAAAGTGTTAATAAGTAGTCCCAATTAGACTCAGCCTATTTGATACCTCCACTGGACAAATGCTCAACAATCGCCGGCCGAATGAAATTTAGAAGCCCAACAATAAGAATGCGCTCAGCTGGCAGTAGTCGGGGCACAAATGCTCACTTCCATAGCTTGGAGGATTGGAGGTGAGCATTTATGCTCGGGCTACTGCCAGCTGAGCGCATTCGTATTGTTGGACTCCTGGATGAGTGGATTTCATTCGGTATGGGCGATTGTTGAGCATTTGTGCAGTTGAGGTATCTTGTACTTGACTACTGTAGTGATAATGAAAAATAAAATTGTAAATTGAGAAGGAAAAATACTAGATATTCTATGGACTGGTAGGCTGTAGGAATGCAAGTTGGTAATGTTACCCAATTTTCTCCTGTTTATGTTTTTTGACTTGTTTCAAATTATATATGTATCGTATCATTACAATGATACACTAATTACCTTAAAACAGCTCAATGTCAGCAATGCTTCATAATAAATCAAAGGGTATTCTATGCTGCTTAAATTTCAGCATTGTTGCTACAAAATGGTACATTAATATCGATTGTGCAATTAATATATAATTTAATATGTGCATAAATATACCACTTGCAGTTCTAATTTTTTTATGAAATAGATATGTTTTCTTAAACTTAAGAAATTTATTCTGGTAGAATGGTTGCTTAATTATTTTGGCTACAACAGATATTCTCATGATTTCTGTAATACACTTATGCTACACATTGACTTTAGTTTGAGGTATCCTTTCTTTGGTGACTGACTGATGAAATGAATTCTCAAACCAGTGTAAAATAAGTAAATTCTATTCAAAAATGTATTTTTTTTGTTTTTAAGTTAAATAATCCAGTGTATATATACTGTCTTTCAGAGCCCCACCGATTTTTCTGTGGTTTCCCTGAGTCTGAATGAATTTAAGCCCTACTATCGTGGACAACTTGTCAATACTACTGAGAAACTTGATACCTCTCAAATTACAAGTTTTGGAATACAGATACCTGGAGGAGTGTACAGCACATTTAAGCAGCGTGGTCCATCATCCCTTGAAATTGATTGGATAGCTTTGGAATAGAGGAATGCTCCATCCAATTGAGTAGCATTAAGTTTGAGTGGTAAACATGTTGTCTGCCATCATTTTATTAGTGTAGCTAACAGTAAATTGTTTCTCATGAACCCATGAAGTTTTTGAATCCCAACACTGTATGAAGAATATAGTGGCTTTAAATAGCATTATCCATCAGCTACTGATATGTATGTATGAAGGAGGAATATACTTTAAGGATTTGCTATTTAGCTGAAAAAGCTTGTAAATATGCCCTCATAGCCCTTCCTTTCAGTGCTTTTTCCACTGAATGCTTTCTAAAACTATTACGCACATGTAAAGAAAATGTTCATTATCAGAATTTGTTATGTATGGATACATATTCAATAGGTTTTCGTGAGGAACATTAATATTGATGATGAATGTTGTATTGTTTGACTCATAATAATTATATTTTGCTCAATACATTTTTTAAATTTTTTATGAAACTAAATAAATGTTTCATGTTGACTATAATTGTCTACATTGTTTTCTTATGAAAAAATGTAGCTAGTTCCTTGGAGAATCTATGATTGCTCATTCTCAGTTAAAAGCCATTAGGGAGAATAATTGGTATTAAAAAAACTCAGATAAAGACTTTAAGTTATCGTTATAACTTTTGTATTCCTATGGGTGAGATTAGGTACAAATCAAAAGCTAGAAAATACAGTTTCGGGAAACTTTCAAGCTACATGTTTGACTCCTTATCAAGTGCTTGTGGCCCATGTGGCATCGCCATGATTTTGATCATTATTTCTTGGTTTAGAAGACCTTAAAAAAATGCCCATTTCCAAAATGATTTACATATTTTAGGTTATTCAAAAGTAACTGCCTGTGGTGAAAGGGATATTTCATGAAAATGGAGTGCCTCAACAAGCAAGTATTATCATGTCAGTTATCTCTTTGCTTCAGCTGAAATGTCTTGAGCCATAGCTGTGATGAGAGAAAGTATGTTACGGGCAAAGAGGAAGGGGTTTCTCTCTAACAGGTAAATTTATTCTTTTATAAGCTAAACTATGGTCTGGCTCAATTGCAGAAAATAGGCTCGGTAGTATCAATCTTAGATAGATATTATATGTAATTATTTAAGAGGTGACACTCCTCATATAGAGCACAAATGTAGATTTTGGGGAGGCTCTTACATGGAGCTTATTTTCATGATCTGTGTATGGCCCCAAGGTTACTCTGATGTCAATATGGATATAAATAAGAGGAAAGAGAAATAAATAAAAACTCAAGGGCCCTCCTCATTTTTTTACATAATGGTTTTTCTGATAGTTGCAAGTGGGTCATAAATAATTAACAGTGATAGAGTATCAGCATAAAAAACTGTCATCACATTCCAAGGGAAAGTATGCCAGCGGAGCTACATTACCATGTATCTTGTACATATTCATAATATCAATACATACACAGATATATTTCACTGTACATGGTAATTTTAAGTATGCTCCTGTTAAAGAGCAATGTCTCTGTTACGGGAAAGAAATATCTTGGAGGGAGAGAAATAGTATTTACTGTTCCAATCAAATTTCAGCCTACACTATGGAAGAATCAGGCACGCAGCTATGCTATGGGAGGTCTTAGGAGCAACTTATACTGGGGGTAAGGAATACGGGAGGTACTGGTGCCCTCTCCCAGAAAATGTTTAAGATAAATGAGTCAAAATGATGAGTTTTACGGCTTTCTGAGGGATATTTTATTAATCCTTATACTATTCTATAAGTAATATTTATCCAATTAAGTAAAATGGATTAAATTTTTAAATTTATCTGAGTTCTGGGGGGGGGAGGGGGGGGGGGGAGGTTTACCCTTCCTCTATCACTGCCCCACTAGGAAGAATAGCCTATCATCATTCATAGATTACTAGCTGGCCACCAGCCTGCTTGGGAAGGATAGTACCTATAGAAGCCGAAAACTTGAAATTCATGATCACATAGTAGGATTTTTAGGCAAAGGAACAAAGTAAATACATATGATGATAGTCTCCCCACCCCGCCCCCCCAATGTTTGTTAACTGGAAATTGAAGTAAGATGGTAAGCAGGTAACACTAAACAGCAAACAATGGAAAAAAACTACCGTATTTCTCCGAATATAGTCCCCCTCTGAATATAGTCCCGCCCCTAATTTCGAGGCTTCAGTTTCGGGAAAATTTAAAAAAATACGTTTGAATACAGTTCCCTCTTTACTTTTACCATTGGCATTTTTTGGAAGAAAAGGGGGGACTATGTTCAGACATATACGGTATTTCCTAAAGGCCTGTTTACACGGTACATTAACACGTACGGGTTAATGTCTAAATGTATGAACGCGAAAATAAATGCAAAAATGAACGCACAGAAAATAGAACCTGCTCTAATTCGGTTCATGCATTCGCACATGTTCCGTTCCGGTCCACAAAAATCATTCATGCAAACAGACATTAACTTGTACGTGTAAATGTATCGTGAAAACAGGCCTTTATACTGTGCACTACATTGATCTTCATGTGTGCATATGTGTGTAGACCAAAAACATCGCATGAACACATGCCCTAGGAAAAAGGTTTGCACCAAGAGCATTAATAGTTAAGCCTAGAATCCTTTGAATTACATTTTCTCTTTGGGTGTGTCGAGAAGTGTGCCTGCCCGGCAGGATGCCCAACCACAGAGGTTGTATGGTGTGACGTAAACTGCAATGAGAAAATGCTGCAAAGAACAAGTCAGACGCAAACGAAAGTAGCACTATGGGATGAAGGAGCATGAGATGCACCTGTGTAATGGGGTGGATCCAGGATTTTTTTCTGATGGGGCACAAGGATCTGACAGGCTATTATCTTCTCATACTTGAGATTAAAAACAAGATACAACAATTACTGTAGGAAATATATTCAATTTATTTTAACATGAAAGTTATTGATATGAAATTAAATGATTGAGGCTAATATACAAAACAATACGAACGTTATGATAACAGTATTTAAAAAATTGTTTATTTTTTAAGTGTCTGGGCCTAAATCTGCCTATTCCTGCGTACTAACTTAGGGCAATCAGTGCAGCTGTATGCAAACACATTGTTAACTGACAAACAGATGTCCTCTTTTATGTGTATAGATGGTGGATGCAGCATCCTTGGAGTGAGGTGAATGCATTTTCTGTGGGGCTGCGCTGGGTAATGATCTGCATTTCTGCTAAAATTACTACAGTTCTACTACTACTATTAATTCCATTAAATCCAACCATAGGATCACCTGTTGATCTGGGTTGCTGGCAAAAGCCAGCAGCTCCAGCATTCCAACATTTTTGCGATGAATGAATTCGTAAATGGTAATTAAGAGGGTTAAATGAAAGTTAAGAAAATACTCCAATGGAATTGTAAAATTTTAATTATATTTCCTATTGCATTCATCATGGCACCCAAGTGAAAAAATACACTTAGATATTGATAGGTTAATCTGTTTAGTTGTAACTAAGTGCTTTTCATCCTGCAATAGGAATAGCAGTAATTAATTAACATTGATTTTTCATGTCAGGGTATATAAAATGCAAAATTTTAAAATCACTTGGTAATATCCTGATGATGTAAACACTGCACATTTATAAAATGTCCAAGAAAGAAAAAAGTCCTGCATAAAAATATATAATTACACTTTAAAGGAAACTCCACAAATTTCATTCATGACCAGTAGCAGCACTGTGCACTGTTTCAACAGATTATCTTCTCAGGAAAGCTTGCCTCCATGCATTCAGTTTTGATGACTGCAGTGTTGTTGGCACTGTCACATTTTATACACTAATGCTAATAGGTATGTTTTAGGTTTACAAAGTATAACTACAACACCACTAATTTTCATTGAAAAATATTTAAAATACCAACATGGAATTCCTTGGTCTATACAAATACATCATTCATCAATCGAAGGTAATATTCAAAGTTTATTCGAGGCATGAGAATTAAATAGGGCCCTCAAGATGATTCAAGGTAAAATAATTCCAACCAGAGTCAGTGATAAGTTTAATTTTAGAATAGAGAGTAAAATTGATAGGAAGTATTGAATTTGGATTGAAACACCATGTATCCCAGAGGATCCGGTGACTTGAGCAACATTCAAAAGTTAAACGGGGATAAAAAAAAGGCTTCTTCATTTAAATTATTTACAAAAATAAGAAAAATAAATTCTGAATAAAACCAACTATAACTCTATGGAAAAGTCTTTAAGTTCCACTAGTAAATTGGCTAATACAAAATACAATGACCAATCTTCTAGGATGGCTATAAATTATTATTTGGGATAACCTGTGACGAAACCATCAAGTTTAAAGATAAAGTGCCATTAGGATGAACCACATCGCCTGAAGGTTAACAGGGAATCATTTTTTATGACCTGTTTCCAGTTAGTAAATTATCAGAAATAACGTCGAGTCTCAATTATTGGTGATTCAATCAACTGTTTGTTGGATTATCCACTTGACATTTCCCTAGCCAGTCCCTAAAACCCTACTTCACCTTCCAAACCCTTCCACATAAAAACAATTAATTTTTCAGAGGCATGGTCTAAATAAATGTAGAGAAAGAATGACATCGAAACCAAGGTGAACATCGCTAAGAAAATGATCATAAAATATTATCCATCCCATTCAACATCCAGTGAGCTAGCTTAAAAAGAGCCTAGCTTAGCTAGGCTAAAGCTTTACCCTCAGCATAGATGAATAATAGAAGCTCAAAAGGAATAAACAAATGTAGCATTCAGTTACAATAATGTGGGGTGATGAACATAATATTTAAGCTTTTTTGAGGTAAAATCAAAATACATACCACACTTCTCAAGTGAAGTAAATATGTTTCAATTATTGAACTATGGTTAACAATATCACCCTTTTCAAATACTCTCAATCCAATAGCAAGAATGGTGTTTTAAAAAGGAATCCACCATGAATCCTCTAAGTTACATGGTTCGGTAACTTCATCTCAACCAATACTCCAATTCAATCATTTGAATATGAATTACGATAAAGTTTTCTTAAATTTTGTAACAACATTTCCACCAAGGCATGATTATAAAGGGGGAAAACCTCTTTGACATAGTGATCATGAACACTGTAAGCAAAACTAAAGAAATCTGATCAAACATCAAGAACTAAATACACAAAAATTAGAGTACAGTAAACATTTGAATCACTTAAAAGGTTATCAAGGTGCAGATACATCACATCAGGAATTTTTCGGCAAGGAGTAGGCCAAGTGAGACCAGACTTGGCAAGTGTGCAATGATTTTTTAGTAATCATAAACAAAAAAAACTCAAGCTACACAATTTTGCATTTATTAATCTTGACAAAGCAATGTACTAAAAGTATTATGTACAACAAAAGGATAAACACAAACTGGGTGGGTGAAATAAAGTATTTACAATGGTTATGAAAAGAATATATAAATAAAAGAATCTAAAACTGCCCTAATACAAATCAATTCCTCCATCTTGCCAACACACTTAATTGAGCTATTGATTAAAATACAAATACATAATAAAGTAAAAAGAATGAAATTGAGTGAGCATTCATAAAATTTTTAGACTTAAGGCAAAAAGAAAGCAATGAAAGAAAATAGAATCAAGGAAAATAGGAATATGTTTTCAAACCCTATATTTCAGTGCAAAAGTTCATCCCATTACTATAAATATTATGAAAAAAGAATAACAATCAACTTTAATAGCCGTGAAACTTAAATTGAGCACTCCAGCTGTTCTTATGTGAAAATTATGCTTTTGAAATAAGAATATGGTGACAATGAACCACGATAGCTCAGGCTAGTGTAAGGTACACTGAGTCGGCTATTATGGATAACTGTGTTGGATGGATAGTGGTCATTGATAAATCAATTAAATGATATATATTCCAACTTACCAATCAAAGATGATTTCTACATTTCAAAGCAAATTATGTCGCTTCCCTGCAGAGCCAGATTCGGGTTACATAAAGACATTTAAAAAATCCAAGAGAATGGTTTTTTCACTTAAATAAACAGGCTATTGAGGCATAGCTCTGTTGAAGCTGCCGATTATAACAAGAGCTTTCCGGGTGATATAACTAGTCAAAGTGTTCATGGTTATACCACCTGAGAAGCTCATTGCACACAGTATCACAGGGCAAGCTTTAGATCGTACATACATAGCTGAATACTTTTTGAGGGGGAGTAAGTTATCCCCAGGCATTCATGCCTGAATCCTGCTTTCCCGTGGAACCCTGCCCTTAGTTTTTTCCTCAGCCTGGGTTTGATTTTGATTTGGAAACTTGATTTTTTCAAATCATTCCAGAACATTTGCACTGAAATTCATGGTACTTGTGTGAAGTTGAGCGCATTAAAAACATGTAGAACAACTATATTTTTTCTGCCATTCAATGAATAAAGCCATGAATGACCGGCAACATGATTCGGGATTTAAAAAAATGCATAATGGTTGCGCTTGATTGCATTAAATTGCATGGCTCTAAGCACAATATTTGATAATGTCAATTTACTTGACGAAAAGGAATGCAAGCTGAATGACAATTTTGAATGATCTAATTTTTAAGAGTCCATTTGACTAAGAACAAATACCAAATTGAGGAAATCCATTTGAATTATTAAAAAATTAACTTCGGTGTAGTAGTCATTCCGTGTAAGGTACCTCAAGAGGAAAGGAAATTTTTAACTGAAAATTGGTCACAAGTAGACAAGGACGACACTGTAGTGATTGAACTGGATGATAACCCATCCAAATTTGATACGAACTAGAGTTTTACATAGGGATATGCCACTTTGACACATAATGATGTAAAATGTACAAATACCAGATGAGCATACAAAAAAGTTTCATCCGAAATCAATTTTAGTTACTTCTAACTGATAAAAAAAATTGAGCTGCGGTTTGCAATGCTCCACTTTGATCCAAGGCAAGCAGAAATGTATTGGCTGGGTGACATACACCTTTGTACCATGAGGAATTCTAACGATTAACATTACAGTATTTAGATTTTAACTGACATGCCCTTCATCTCATAACCATAGGTAAAAAAAAACACAGCTGCCAAGAAATATTTCACTATAGACCAATGAAAAATGGACGGTAACAAATAATAAAATGGAAATTGAATAAAACAAAGAGATTTCATTCTGTTTATCCCTTGACTGGGAGAACTAAATTCATAAAATATCCTAAATTTCTATGTAAAAAACACTCCCTTACTGCCGATGAGACTTAATACCAATAAAAAGGGTACAAAGTTAATAAGATTCATATACACAATTAACACGCACCGCATAAAATAAAAGTCAGACTATAAAATATTTCTTATAAAAATGTAATCACATAATACTATGAAAAGTTTCCCTACAAACTCAACCACAACCACCCGGCCTCGTCTCCTCAATCATACAATAGGCAAGCACTAAAATAGATGCCGACGATCGACCCAATTGTCACTAAAACTTGTACAAGGATATCTCATGTAGCGCAATATTTTGGATCAACATTTGTGGATAAAATTTGTACATATGGTTCAATAACTGAAAGACATTTTCGTTTTTCCATCCATGATGATAAGGATGGCTGATATTAAATTTTCACAAGTAGATTGCGATGAAAAAATTGTGACGAAATTAGATTTAATTTAGGGTAAATTAGTGAAATTACAATAAAAGTAAAAGTTTGCCAATATTTTTCAATAGATTGAAAATTTTCACCACATCTGCCCAGAGGTAACTCTACATTTGCCAACTGTTCAACTACTGTCAGCACTTCTCATCATCAAACCAACATTTTCAGAAATTACCTAACTAATGGCAGTTGACCAACATTGTTCAATGTTAAAACATGACCACAGCTTATCAAACACATTACCATTTCCCAACATTAGCAGAGTGGCTATAAAGTACTGATCAAAACCTCAGCCGACTGGGTTACTATATCCAATTGTTGGTCCGCACTACATGAGTTATGGACAAGTGGGACATCGGCAAACACGCTCTCAATCATCCTCACATACATGCAAACAATCACTCATGCAAATTCTCTAATTCCATGACTATGTGTGACAATGCCATTCTTTTTTACGAGACAATTCATCACACATTCAGTAAGCAGATGCATTGTGCATACAAGTAGCACTGCTGTTTGTGAAAGGCATTGCTTTAACACTGATCGAGGCACCAAATTAACCTGCTGTAATAACAGAAAAATTCTTAAATTATCATCATACATATTTTTTTTAGTATGCTAAGATATTTCAGTTCAGGCACAGCTATCAAGGGGAAACAGCATGGCCTACATATTACATCGAAAAAAAAAACAAGACACATTGCACGCTTACTAAAAACATGGCACCTATTACGATAAATGCAAATAGTTCTCCTTCTCGACAAAAGTTCAGTTTGCAAAACACTGCACATTTCTCATGTCACTGATCAATGTGCAGTCTGTAAACATTTCTTTACACGTTAACGGAGGACATACAAGTATTTGAATTTGCTCACAAAAATCACCACTCCATTTTTTTGCCATTGTGCCAAAACTGTCTCACTTTCAATACTGAGCAGCAAAAATAACTCATATTGCCTGAGCCACTGACATACCTGTTACGAAGGGTGGTAATGATGATTGAATCATATAAATATAGGAAATATTACTTTCTCCACAAATTACAGAAATTAATCCCAAATAAATGGGGAAAATTCTATGAGTATCAATGTGTTTCCTCAAGGATAAATTCTTGAGTTGTTCCTCAAAGTATGGGAGCAAAATGCAAACTGCAAGGCTAAGAATGGAGGCAAAATTGAGGATGACAATCACAACATAAAAAATTTACCTTAAATGCCACAGGGCTCATTTACAAAATGAGAAGTCTTCTCTCTGCCACAATTTCTTATAATCTTCCTCTGGAGCAATAAAAACCACACGTGCCTCATAAATCCTAAGTAAGGTTCTATCCTGCAAGCTTCATCGTGGAAAAACTTACTATGCTCTGCTTCAAACCGTATCTCACTCCTCATTCAGTGTTTATTTTCCACACCTACATCCCTCGGAGTTCAAATGCAAAGAACACGGAGAGATTGAAAATAAGGAAGAGACAAACCGATGGAACAGATGGGCGAGGTCCATCTAAGTACAAAAACACTCTTTGTGAACACATTGGCTTTTTCAACACTCACACGTTTAGTTCTCTGGAACAATAGGTTGCGCCTCTCAGAAGGGCATACAGAAATTAGCACTCGCAACTTGCTGCGAGTGTTCTCACTGGAAATATGGCAATCTTGTGATGCACCACAATTCACTCCCAAAGATACGGCTGGGATGAGCATTTCATTCACCAAATTGACACTCAGCATTCAAACTCCGAGGCAGTGATTGCATTCAAATCCTTCATCAGTCCTTCCAAGTTTGCCATTTCCTGATTAAGTTCTTCTGTGCTGTATGAAGGCTGTGGGAAAAAGTACATACAACCGTTAATAATTGAAATACACTGGATTGATATTCTCCTTGAATATACCACCTGCCTGGCTATTCTTGATACAATTCAAAATGAGATATTTTTTTAAGAGTTTGATTAATCAGTGTCCTCATATAAAATTACCCCATGGCATAAATAGGAACATGCTTAGTGGGGATGGGGCTTCCCCCTCCCCTCCCCCCAGGCAACCCCCTGTCTGGGTCGTCATCACTCATCTCACTGCCTAGATATTGATAAATGATATTTAACTTTAAGCAGATGCAGTTATTATACGTCAAAAATAGGCAATAGTTTTAATTTTTTTTCTGAGGCTTTTGGGAGAATCTATCCCCCTCATCCCCCCTGACAGTTATGCCACTGACATTACCCAATTCCATTCTCGGTGACCCAACCCAGAGATTGATTGTGATAGGTAAGGCAGAACTATGGTCGGCATTTTGTGGGGGCAGGGGGAACCTGGCACTCCCAACTTAAATGGTAAATTGTCCAAAATAAGAACAAAACCGGTAGAAATGCCAACATTTTTAGTCTCAGATAGTACTTAACACATTCAATGCTGCTTCGGTCGTAATGACTGAAACGCATACTTCATCTTCACGTCGCTTTGCTCATAACGACCGAAGAATGAGACACTTTATTGCCCTCTCATAGGATTCAGGTGCCATATGTATGATGTGACCGCCATGGCACACGTAGCCGAATGCTCATGAAAACTCAAATGGAAAAGATACAAGTATTAAAGCGAAAGGAAAAAGAAAAACACTCTGGAGCAATGGACGAATTTTTCTAATTATCCGCAGCAGGGAACATGTTAATAGGCAGTTTTAAGAAGTTAATTCAAATATATTTTCCAGGGGAGGACCCCGGGATCTCCTCGTTTCACTGGGAGGTATTCAATAACACCTAAACCCCCGGCATGATTGCTGCCCCCCCCTCCCCAACATAAAACTCTAAACTCCACCCATGGGTAGAACTCATCCCAGACTGAGCTACAAGCAAATGACACCCAAATTCAGGGTAGGAGGCCAGTTCAGTTCATTTAACTTACTCACTATATTGTGTACAATAAGTGATAAGGGGATGGATTTGTTCAGCTCTTCAGTTCTCAATAGGGTAGTTTCCTTCATCAAAGAAAACGAAAGGCATTGATTGCGATTCGTTACCCACCATTAGTGTATTCATAATACACAAATTATTTGGTTTTTGAAATACCGGTTTAGACGAATGGCAAGGGTCAAATTTTATCCTCATTTGAAAAAGGCCAGATTGGCGCCCATGCGATTCCACTCAGCATGACGTCACAGGGACCTAGTTTCTACACGAGTAGATAGGAGTTATGCATCGTCTGAGGTTACCAATGCAAGCATGAGGCACAGAGCTCAGGGAAACATGTCTTCATAATCACCTATTAAAACTGGCTAATGTCGGAAAGTTTTCTTCGTTTGATAAGGTATTAATAAACCTTTTTTAAGCCAAGCGCTACCGTTCAGGAAGGTACTCAGCTATCCGCTAGCATCCTGCGACGTATCAGAGCTAAGCCTCGCCTCAAGGTCACCTCACCGGGCGGGAGGGGGAACCAGAAATACGACGTACGGAGATATTTCCCGACATTCATACTTAAGCGTCTCGTTTTCGCGCGCTTGAAAATTTTCACTTTTCATTTAATCGCGAAAAATAGATGTTGTCATTTAAAAATCTAAAAGCGCGAAATACGTACTCCAGGAGTAATAATCTTTCGATTAAGGCAATAAAAAAATAATAGGAAACCACCCTATTCCACCAGTTCTTGAGCTATTGGAACAGAACCAAAGTAAAAAATAATCGTTGCCAAAATAATATACACAAAAACAGTTTGAACTCTTTTTGTGGACATAATACAAGTTATATTCTTTAAATAAATGTTAAATAAATAATAATTCATAACACCAATTTAAATTAAAAAATAAATAGATGTTATGAACCCTATTACTTGAGAGATAACCCGATGTATTATTTTCAGGCAGTTTTCTTGATCTCCGAATGAAAGGAAGAGCAGACATCCATGGCAGTAGCCTATACAACGCGAAGTGGCCAATAAAAATAAAAAATTGAGTTCTTAGAAGTAAGAAATGCAAAACTAAAGTTAAATATTGAGCATGCATGCTGGTAGAGAATATTCTGGGAGTTATAGGATCTTATTTTCACTAGGCATCAACATCATAGCATGTACTGGTTTTGACTGCCAGCACAGTTCTGATTTTGCAGTAGGTGAATCTGAACTCGTTTCTGGGTTTAAAATAGAATACAGAAATGGTGAGTTTGCATTGATTTTAATATCTGAATATGCGATAATTTTATTTATAAGAATAAAACAAGGAGCCACTGTAATGAACAACACCAAAAGAAGCCATTTGGTGGTTCTAAGGACTGTAACAGTTAGAGCATTATTTACCTGAAGTCTTGTTGTTTCATCCACTTGGTCCCAGGCTGTGGATGCGGCTGAACCGGAAGCCACCGCTTGTCCCCTGGACCCTTTGGGAGTAGATGTCGCTGTTGAAGCAGTGTTAGCTGAGGATGAAGCCATTACAAGAGGAGAGTGAGGAGCCTTCTTATAGGGAGATGATGAAGCTGACGATGATCCCTGACTCGGAAGCACTCCCGATGTCGGAGGTGGGGCTGGGGGTGGGGGAGGAGCTTGAACTTGTCCTCGCAAACCTGAAAGGGCGATTTCAGATTGATTACCAAATGATTTGATAATACGGAAAACAAAAGAAATCTCACTCACATTGAAAAGGTGAAGTGGTTCTTTCCAAATTTCTAATGCATAAGTTTTTTGACGAATGGGGATAGGGATAGGATCAACGCATTCGAGATGTGGGTGCGGAGGAGGCTGAAGAGAGTGAAGTGGGTGGATAAAGTGAAGAATTAGGAGTCGCTGGAAAGAATTGGGGAGGAAAGAAGATTATTGAGAATTATACAGAAGAGAAAGGGGAACTGATCAGGCATATTTAAAGAGGGAAGAGGATTTTAAATACAGCAATTAAGGGAACAGAAGAAGGAGAAATGAGAAGAGGAAGAAGAAGGCTGGAGATAACAGACGAAGTGAGGTCAAAAAGAAGGTATATATAATGAAACCAAAAAGGAGGCCTTGGACAGGAGGAGAAAACTTTGGTGTTTGGGACCTACCAGTGGGCAGAAAACCACTAGATGACGTAGTTTTGGCACTCAAGAGTATGCATCACTCCCTCTTGATCGGACATATTTTGTCTTTTTGTCGTGACATATTACTTCTTTAAAACCTAAGTTATCATCATAAATTTTTCATGGTATATTGAGTAAACCTTTGTCAGTACCATTGTTTCAAATCCTTAAAAATACAACTGAGTAAATAGTGATATAAAATTTTGAATTTGAAATACTGGAATATGTTGACAAGGGAAAACTTTATGTACCATGAAAATTTAATGATGGTAGCATAAGAATAAAATGAGCAATGCATAAAAAAAGACAGTTTGAGCAGGACTGAAACATTTTCTTGTCATCTTCAAGAACTGAACAGCTCCCAATTCCCTTCTAATGTCTTGTCTAAATTCTGGTCGGTCAACAGTGAATCTGACTCTGACTTTGCAATATTATCAAGGCATTCGGTCAAATAATCGAACCCAAAACATAAGGAAACCCTGTGTATATTTTGTGCCTCAAAGTACGGGAAATGTGGAACCATCACAAAGTGTTTCAAAAATACACTCCAATCATGTTTTTTTTTAACATCCCCATATTAGCTTCACATTTTCTCCAGAGAGTGAGCCCAAAGTTTAATTTTTATACGCTAATCTTGGATTAAAAATGTCCTGACATTATAAAACATTACAGGCAGGAGGTAAGTCATAATTGATTACGGCAGTCTAAGAAATTTTCTGACAACATTGCATGTCTTTTGTTAAATCTGTTTTTGAATTATTGGATGGATTCTTACATTGAGGCTAAGGCAAATAAGATTTTCCTTGAAACTGTATTGTGCGAAATCAGTAACTGACATTATTAAAGGTATAGTGTATACGGGTGTTTGTAAGATGTATACAATGCCTGAAAATTTTTATTTCCTAATTCTGGTTTCCCTGAATTGATGATTCAAACTGTTTCTGAGCCTACTCATAGGTATTTCCTGTAAACAGTCAGGAAATTAAGTCAAAAAAGGATGGAAGTAACTTTTGATGTACTTTCAGCATTACTGGTGACAATTTTTAACGTTAAATCTGGTCCATCTGTTTCAGTACAGACAACACTGCGTGGGAGATAAAGAAACAGCCCTAAATGAAGCATTAAAGGCACGAAAAGGGATTTCCCCGGGGTAAAAAAAATAATGGCTGGATCATCAAAAGCTTCACTGAAGGTTAGTAATACAATAATAAAGATTAGTAAAGCAATATAGAGCAATAAAGCAAGAATACTCACCTATAAGTCCAAGGTCAGACCTGCACTGTATTGAGGGATTTGCCTCTCTGGTAAAAGCCTAACTGATATCTCAACCAGACTATGGAGAAGACAATCACAACATTTACGAATTGAATTGAGATCAATCTGAACGGTTAAGCTCGGTATGGTAAATAAAACAGTCTTGCCAGATAGCTCTGAGCCCACTTTCCCAACCAGTCTGAGATTTAATATCAATATGAGGAGGAAAGATTTGTGCAATACTGATTTCCATTCGGTACCATACCAGCAAAAGCTAATCGCTTATCATCAGAAACAGTCACTTGAAGTTGTTCTAGGAGGTTTTGGCAGATTTTTTTTCATCTTTAGCAGAGAAGTTATATAATTTGGAAAATGAACAAAGAATCTCGGTCTGTGTAGGTATACTTTGCAATCCGAGTCAGCTCGCATAAGAACTTTCAAACCAATCTGAACTCAGATCGATCTCAGTTCAACTGATACACATAGTGACTGTCATGTATCCCACATCAAGGCCCTTCATGAGCGTCGGAACTAATTCAAAGTTAATAATGCTTCAGGAGTCACCAAAAGCATTATCAACTTGAACAGAGTTAAGAAGATCCATGATGAAAGAACACAAATGGTAATTTCCACACTTTTTAATTTGAAAACTAAAAAACCGACCCAGGTTTCAACACATAGTGTCATTTTTAAGGGTTGAAACCTGGGTCAGTTGTTGTGTTTTGAAATTAAAAAGTGAGGGAATGACCATTTGTGTTCTTTCATCATGGATATATAGAACTTCCGCCAAATCAAGCCTGAAATGATTTTATACGTAAGAAGCTTAACCCTTTCGCGCCGGACCTTCGTTGAGGGAAATTCTTCCTCAATACGAGTCTCTTGAAAGTTTTCTTCACTCCACTGTATGAAGCTTTTTCACATCGACTGAAGGTAGTGGTACCCTCCCTAACCATTTTTAGACCCAACTCAGTGGGACGCCGATCCCTTTCCTCGGCCTCTGTCCCAGGCCCTTGAGGGATTAAAAGCCCCTTCCTAGGACGAGTCCGCGGTCAACTGGCTAAAATATTAATGCAAAATATATGAAAATATTTGTTGCTCGCATCGATTTGTTACATTCAAAATTAATTTTGTGTTTTTTTACTGAGCTTGCAGAAATTTTAAACGAAGTTCTAACGTTGATATAGACAGATTTAGGGCCGGTTTTATAATGTCTGGTTAAACTGGAGTTTAAGCTAAGCGTCGGTTAAGTCCCAAAATTCTGTTTTATAATCGATGGTTAAGTCAAATCTGAGCGTTAAAGTGGTAGTTAAGCTAAACCATGGATTTCCCTTGGGTAAAAGGTTAACGTGAAGTTTAAATTGTTGAAAATGGCGGATGTTTTGAAATGCTGAAGTACCCTACGATAATATACGGAAGAAATAATCGACCAAGCGCAGCATCCTCCGTTTTTATCCGTATCTACGATATCAGCAATCAATTTCCAATATTTTTAGCACCATACTAGCAATTTAATAAGTGAAATATTTCCATAAGACCAGTGATATATCCGGAACGGACCACTGTTTTCATGCTATTCGACGTATTCTACGGTATACGCTACGAAATCCTTACAAACATCTCAAGTTTGATAATAATCACCATCCAATAAATAATATTGTCTATTCTATGGACTGCAGTCGGAGATCGTGTGCCAAACCCCTGAAAATGTTGAAGTTATGCAATATTTGTGCCGGTGTAGGAGTTAGTTATGATTTGTGCCAGCCAAGTGAGATGATGAAAAATATTAGAATTACATATCGGAGAGAAAGAAGGAGGTGTAACAGGAGTGTAGGTATAGAAATCTGTTATTACCTGGTTTTGCTGACTTCATCAACGAATTAAAAATGTGTCGGTGTTTACAAAGACAGTTTGAATTAGAAGAACAGCCAAGTTTCGTATTTGGCAATCGAAATAGAGAAAAAGATCGTACTTACTGATTTACTAGCATTTGATGTCACTATAGAATTTATAATTAATTGTGAGGATATATGTTATGAGGTGAAAGTATTTTCGTATTTCTTTTTCCAAAAGATATGTTTGTCAAAGTACTACAAAAAAAATTGTAGGTAAGTCCATTAACAATATCTGGTGTACGGCTTGGTATTTCTTGGAGATAAATATGTAGGAATAAGTGAGGCAAGTGAAAGATGGCGTGAAAAAGAAAGGATTTTGCACGTTTCGTACGTAATGTATACAAGATACTGTTTGAGTTTTCTTTGGAGGCTGAGAAAGGCAAATTGATGCAACCAATGCAGCTCGTGTGGGTAAAAAAGTAAGAATGACTGATTTGCTCATGAGATGGTATGACATATTAAGGAATTTGTTAGGCAAATGAGCCTTTAGAGTGTGGAATTTTACTAATTATTGTACTTTTTGTGACTAAGTAATGACCTCTCATTATTTTGATAGAAAAAGATTTGGAAAGGCACCGTAAGCAAGAGAAGTCTTCTCGTCTCTGAGTGTTCTAATGTGTAGCCTTCAACGGAAAAAATGCGACTTTATTGCCTAAGTGCAGTTCGTAGCCAAACATAGGTTATGTACTATTAAAACCTCCTCGCAAATTATCTACCATCAAAAGTAGCTTCAGAGCTATAGAATCAGTGGTGCATCTGCCATCAAAAGTAGCTTCAGAGCCATAGAATCAGTGGTGCCCATCTAGATACCTCATGTTAAAATATAAGAGTGCCAATTTGGTTACCAATACTTATCTTATTTCAGGTTTGAATATTTTAATATGGTGAAAGTAAACAATTCGATACTTTATCCTGAAAAAGTTTGATTTTATTCCACACATTTGAGCCTTAATTCAAGGAGAGAATTTGGACCCTTGCACCTGAAGACTCATGGAACATCAAAGTCAGATTAATCAAAGAAATATTATTTTAAGGTTCTTAAGCATTGTCTGCTAAGGGAATATATTTATTGAGGTTCTCAAGCATAGTCTGCTAAGGGAATGTTTGAAACAATCAGAGTCAGTTGTATTTCTTACAATATTGAGCCAGCTGGGCTACTCTTGCTTGCAATTGGGGAAAGCTGTTGTCTGTGTACATATGTATTTGCTCATGAGGTTGAAATTACAGGAAATGACTGCATTCACCACCATTACATTCATTATTTTCCATGCTTATCAGTGACTACTGAAATTTTTTCATCAATAAGCTCTTTCAAAGTATTTTGTATGATATTGAGCAAGATATGGTGAAGTTCTTCATATTAGTAAAATTAGACATTGCAGTATTTCCACTGATTTTATTATAATAAAATCAGTGGAAATATTGCAATGTCTAATTTTACTAATAACTCTTTCAAAGTCTTAAGTGGGATCCTTGGTATCGTTCTTCCTAAAATATTAACCCTTACTACTACTTGTCAACGTTTAACTAACTAATGTGTTTAATAAGTCTTCAAAGGATAAGTGAAGACATATTCCTATAACAGCCAATTTATATCACATATCTGGTACACTCGTTAGTTTCTTGGGATGTCAATCCCAAACGTAACTTTTATTATTTTTTTCATGCTCCATCAGCCAATTTATATCACATATCTGGTACACTCGTTAGTTTCTTGGGATGTCAATCCCATACGTAGCTTTTATTAATTTTTTCATGCTCCATCCATTGAACTGTCACTAATGAGTACATACGTTCAAAAAATCTATTAGGTATAATATCATCAACACTTATAATAATGCATGACTAGATATCTCATTCCATTACTTACTGTTAGAAGTGATCTACTCATTAAGGTTGACATAGGTTTTTGTAACATACATGGTTATTCCATTTATTCCAGAACCATTGTCTCCCTGCCCTTGCTTGTAACTCAAAATCCTTACCTTAATCACTGTTGTCAGCATTTCAAGCTTGATATACACTTCATCTACTTCATTTATATCTAATTCATCTCCTGCAATTATTCCCTCACCTCACTTATCAGGTCTAGCTAGCACTTCCTACTTCCTTTTCCTGTCAATATTATCTATACATTCCTGTATACCTCTATTCTTATCCTCCTTCTGGGTCAAAAATACCAGTTCCATAGCAAACCTTACTCCATATGTCTTAACCAGACTTCTATTTGCACTTTGGTACTGTGATTATCCCTTTAATTCTCCTCATTTTATTTATTCCAAGGATTATCTCTGTCTCATCTGTCTCGCTCCGATCTGCATCACTAGAGATATATTTTAACATGCATAGCTGCAACATATGTAATGAGAAACAGTCTATGTTCATGTCACAAAGGCAAATTTTCTTAATAGATTTGTGAAAGTGGAGTGGATGTAAGGGAAATTCTCCTATAATCACTTCATAAATAGAACATGGTACGATAAAATTCTGTGAGGAAGTCATATTATTGCATTTATGATAATGGAAGCACATATATTAATTATAAGTGAGTGATGTCAGTGTGGTGCATTCAGAGATAACTTGGTACAGCATTCATAAGGATTACCCCAGAAGTAGGTAGTAAAAAAAATTACTGTGACAACATGTAACAACATAATTCCATTGAAAACCCATATCCCAAAAAGACAGTTGCAATGAAGGAGTCATCATGATGGAATCCTTACGCTTTGCATTTGATACAAATAAATTCTTTAAATGCTATATAAATAACAGTATATTTGTACAGTGACGGATACATGGGGGGGGGGGGCTAAGGAGGGTATCCAATTTGCTCCCCTTGGGTACCATCCACTTTACACTAGATAGAATGGTGGTTTATTTCCAACCCCCACTACAGCTGGAATTTTAACCTCACCTAGTCCAACCCCCTTGTCCCTATCCTCGATCCACTACTGTCTTTGTATAATTTAGTACTCTGCTAAATATTTAAAACATGTTCAATGAAAGCTTCATATTTTGTGCGCTGAGAATAAAAGAAAATATCTATCACATGTATAGTATAGTATTCATAAACACCACTGAGAGTTGAAATTTAATGCTTTCATTCTGATTAGATATGTTTTTCGACAGATTTTTTATAAATTGAACCCAGTAACTTTAATATCTTTGCACCCCATCTCCTTTCCTTAAATCTTAAATACAATACAAGCCATTGCTGTTGATTAGATATGAAGTTAGTTATGTTAGCACTTAAAACTTATTCTTACACAAGGTTTGCAAAAATAGTATTAACATAAAGAATAGATCCCCCATCCCAAGCTATGAGCCAAAAAGAGTTGCAATATTTGTTACAGATGCATATTTTTATAACAACATGCAGCCTGCTGGTAAAGTATGAAAGGTTTGCTGCAAACTGTACATTTATTTAATAATTGGATAGCAGGAGCCCTTGAAGTAACTGTGGTAGGGTTATGCATAAGTTATTCAAACTTTATTCATTCTTCTCTAATTTTAATTTTAGACTGTGAAGCTATGTTCATAATCAGTGATTTCTGAACATCCATTCAATTTAAAATGGCAATGAATACATTCTCAATGGCATTACCATAAAGACTCACAGTCATCCCTATTACAATATCAACTACACTATTGACAGCCAGTATCAAAATATGTTTCACTTTATACTTCAATGGTAAGGGCTACTTGGTGTCATGCAATAGATTTTGGTCTCTCTAATGAAGAAATTTAAACTTCTGTCCCTTATTGAAAATTTATTTGCCAGAGATTATGGATTTCATGAAACATATTGCTTCTTAACAGTATATATATATATAATCATAAAAAAGATAAGATAATTTAAAGTAATGAAATATCTGCTGCTAGCTGGCAATTATATGGCTCAATTCTTTTCGTGTCTGTAACACGAGTGGCACATGGCTGAATATACCTCCTCATTGTGAAAATTTTAATAAAACTGAAAATGCTCTATATAAACACAAAAATCATCAAAGGAATTACCATGAATTGATCATAACAATGACATCATTGTGACAGAAGCCTCGTTATCGTTTTAATGAACACTGATGAATTTTTCTATTAGACGGTGGTTGGTTATAAATTCTGTTATTTAAATTATGGCCATGGTGAGTACTTTGAAAACGGGAAAGGCTTTGATTATTCACAAATTGCAAGTTGTTCCTAATTCCGTAGGGAACACAGAGATGATAATAAATTAGCGTAGGGGCCATACTAACGCTAAGAAGATATATCTTACTGCAAAAGTATGATTAAAATTTATCGTCATTATGATTAAATTGTAGCCTCAAAATGCTCCTAAAATCTCTCTGGTGGCGTACTCAATAGAAAACCATTTCAATTGGTTTCATTATACAAATGAGAATCTTCGTTCTCGAATAATAAGCACAAACAAGGTTAATTTACCACTATTTCTTGCACTCATACAATTAACACTTGTACTTGCCAAATATTCACAAATCGAGGCGAGTATTTTTATTTTAACGACACACTGATGATTGACCATAAGATCGTCAACGATTAAAACCGAAAATATTGGCGTCATCTTCGTTTTCAAAGCTAACCATCACTTCAAAACAAACGTAAACAATTCTTTCTCCACTCTCCAACTCGATTTTTTTCAATTTTGACTTTCGTCTGTTTCACTTTTCGCGATCAATTGTTGGTATGAGAATTACAGTAGGTACGCTTTCCTCTCGTTAAAGTTCCCATCAGCCAACTGGCGGTAGGATTTGCTTTATAAAACCCAACCTCTCGTTAATCTCCACGTTACCGTTATCTCCACGTCAACTTAACGTGAGGTTTAACTAGACATTATAAAACCGGCCCTTAGTATATTTACTAGTTGATCTATAACTCCGTTGATATTAACGTTAGAATTTTGATTGAAATTTCCATGTGGTCAGCAAAAAAAGATGAATTCATTTATAGCAATAGATATGAAAAGTAAGCAACAAATATAGTTTTGGAAAACACACTGCAAATAACAGTAGTTGACCGCATGGAGAGGATAAGAAAGGGTCGACCTGAGCGGCCAAAGATGGGACTGGGCTCGCGCTAAGGCGTATCACGAGGAGCGACCGCGTCCGTGGGTCTATTGTGTCCGCCACGGTCACTTTTTTTGACCTGTGCCGCACAGGCATGGCATTCGTTGCTTAGGTTAGGAAAATTAATGCCGCACAGGTGTGGCATTCGTTGTTTATGGAAGAAAATCCTCGCCGCACAGGTGTGGCATTCGGGTTAAGAAGGGCCTTGATTTGGGATATACATATAAGACATCGGGCCATTCTCATGTGGGTCGAGATATCAGTCTATAAGGCTATCATCAGATTAGTAAATTCCTCAATATGTTAGGGATTCAAAACACTTGAAGAGAATATTTTGCAATTTTTTTTCAACTCACCAGCATGCTTAGGCTGAGGGGTGCTCGGAGCAGACTGTGGAGGAGGAGCAGGGACACTAAAGCTTTTCAGAGGATGCCCTTGCAATCCTCTTTTGCCCATTGTTCCACTGCCACCATCAACAGCTGACATCATACCGGTCATACCGGGCCTGAAAAGAAATCAAAGTTTACTCAAAAACAAAAATCTATCACCACAGATAGGTGGGATATCTTTTCCTTCACATTTGTATATGGTCTCAAATTCTAATCTTATTTCACATACTTCAATCCAAAATTCGACAAATAGTTTCTATCATAGATTATTCAAATGTATGTTACACTTAGACAAGACATAAATCAAATAGATTTATATAGGATTCAATTAATAAGGTAACAAAAATGCAACATAAAAAATAATTTAAAAAGTTCATGAGGCTTTTCTATACCATCACAATTGGCCATTAACACATAACCATTGAAAATGACACTTTACAATGAACTGTTTTCACCAAAAATTGAAAAGAAAAATTTCTAGCCACAAAATTTTTCAACAAAAAAATTCCTTATTCCTTTTTGAGAATAGGCTTCCATTTCAGTTTTTGATATTTCAGCAATTCAAATTTTCTACCTTTATTTATCAACAAACTTTCCAAGTGACTCTTATTGGATTAATAAAATATATTTTTTTCACTTTCTGAATCAACGCCCACTGTCCCATTTGTTAGTAGCAAATGTCAAAGTTCTTAACTCTTCCGTAGGTATCCTGAGAAAACTTATAAATGTCGTATTCTCCTTCAATCATATTACAATTGGAACCAGAAGAATTTTCATAAAAAGGCAATATTTTGTAGTGAATATTTTACAATGAATACTTTCTAATCAACAATAAAATTAGTAATCCTAATCCCCCAAAAGAACACTTCAATCCATTCATACGTAGAGCAGACCAGTGTCCCACCAAATTATTAAAAACTACTAAAGTAGTAAGTCAGCTTATTTATAATATTGCTGAAATAAAATTTTTCATCTCCCATTATCTTAGAAGAGACTATTTCTAGATGAGTTTCCAAGACTTAAAAAGCTAAAGCAATATAAGACTTCGAGCAATAATTGAGCATTTACCCATAGTGAGAGGTTCCAGGCATAATTTGCATGGCTGGGGCCATTCCTGGAACAGAGGAACTTCCAGGATAAGACGCCTGGTTGGGTACTGGACCAAGAACACTGTCATAGCCTCCAGTGGCCTCAGGCGAATGAGTTGCTACAACAAGAAATAAAAATGAAGATCAGAACAATGCATGCCTTTCCATTGAGCAAATCCCAGTGAAGCTTCAATCATTTCTCAGTAATTATAAAGATACTATTTCACAGCCCAAAAGTTACAACTAAATACATAGAAAATCAGTGAAATTAGGCACTCCTGAAGATAGTCTTATGTAGAGGTTGCCATTCAATGAAAACAAGGAAATACTTGGCAGTATATTTTACATATAAGATTTAAACAAAAGTAACTCACCCTATGATTCACCATGGTAACAAGTGTCCATATTTCATTAATAAAAGTAAGTGAAAAAACTTGAAAACCATTACAAAATACAATAAAAAGACAATAATAGGAAACAATATTATTAAAATATTATAATAAAATAAAATTTGAAGAAAAATAAAACTGTATAAGCAAATAACATGATCAAGAGAACCCCTATCTTGAGGATAATCAAGTGATTGTATCAAGTAGAAAGTTAATATCCTCGAGAAGAAATAACCAGCCTCTCAATTTATTAATAAATGCGGCTTGACTATTACACAATAATGCAATTTCTGCCCATCTTTGAATTAAAATTTATTCTTATGGAAAACTGCCCATTTTTACTATTTATTAAGATAGGTATGAACATATTTGGAAAAGTTAGCAGACAGCTTAGGTTCTTTGCACCACAGGAAAGGGTTGGAAGGAGGAGAAAAAACTGGCATCAGAGTTTTCCTGCTATGAAAAAGGCATCCAGGGGAGCATGGCATTATGTCCAATCCAATGGGCAATATTCTGTGCTTGTAGAGTCCACCACAATGCAAGCAAGTAGGGATCAGGCACCCTGAAAATTTTCTACCACCTATGGGATTTGAGGCCAGGATTACAGGGTGGGAAACCAACACACTAGCTACTCAAGCAGCCTGATCCTCATTGTACGAGGGTAAACTTAAAAGTAAGGACTCATAAGTCGTCGCGTCACCACATGAAGCGCTAGGCACAATCTGCCTACCCCACTGTGTTCCTTGTTTCCTTTGCTACCTCTCTCAACTGCCACGAAGCATTGTTCACTGCTCATTGTTGGCACAGCAGCCTTCTCTATTAAGCTTCCCCTCACGTCTCCATCCAGTTTGAAATCCAGTCTGTCATACGATTTTTGGCCAAGAAAAAGGTGGCACTTATCGACATTAATCACCAATTGGTTGAGGTTTACGGTGAAAAATGTATGGATGTTAAAAACATTCATAAGTGGTGCTATAAATTCCTTTTTGGCCGCCCAAACGTCCACTGTCAGGTGGGTACCCAAAAAGACCACCAAAGGCAACACGTGGAATGTGCGGAAGAAGTTGTGCACCATTTTGAATAGACAGGGGATAATTTTTTGGACTCTCTCACCCAGTCATTTCCACATGTTGCTCGCCCTGAAGAAACCTAGGAGGAATGAAGTTCGCGACGGATGGCAAGGCATAAGAGAAGATCAATGCCCATCCTAGCATTGCAGACCAAAGCTGGTATGTCGACCGGATTCAAAAGTTCATCGCGTGGATGAGGAAAGTAATCGAGCGCCAGGGTGACTACATCGAAAAATAGCTGAAGTCATGACCTTTCCTACGATGTATCCAACAATGCAAATAAATATCATATTTTATGATTAAAAAATTGGAGACCTTATTTTTAAGTTTACCCTCATAATAAAAGGGAGGAGAGAAAACCAGCAATGGTAGCAAAAAGGTTCACAGTGAAAGACACTAAAGGGACCATAGCATTTCATGAAAGGAGAGCTGCAATCCACATTGAGCCATGAAGCTGTGAAGATATTTGGAGATAAGAGATATCTTGAAGTCTTCATTTTCCGTTACTACGCAACAGCTGCTGTGGCAAAGACAACAGTTTTGCTGGCACTACTGTCAGCATCTTCGGGTCAAAGACACTTCTTCCTGATCATCTAAGCCATCTTCGACCTGAAGACACTACAAGTAGTATGGTATTTGGAGGAGGCGACCGCCAGCTGAGGTCATTTGCGCCATGAGGGAAGGGTGGAGAGAAACCGGGCATTGGCATTAGCAAGCTCTCAACAAAAGGTGCCAAGGGGACCACGGCTTACCGTCCCATCCGACGGACGGAGTGTTGCGCTTGAAACGTCCTTTCAACAACAATCAAGCAGGGATCAGGGAGTCTCTGAAATTTCTCTGCCACTGCCGGGATTTGAACCTGGGCCCACCAGGTGGGAAGCCAACACTTTAGCCACCACACCAACCCGATCCGCTAGCAGTAGTGCCACTTGTCTTTTCGACACGATGCAGTAGTGACAAAAAATGAAGACTTTCATTGCACACCACGAAAATCTCTGTTCTGATAAGAGTTATTCACTTACCAGCTGGATCGAGGGTGACGTGGGCACGGGCAATTGAATACTGAGTTCTTGGGTACATGGGACGCACAGTTGGGCCTCCAACATCAGAGGAACTAGGCACCATCCCTGGCCCATGGTGGTGATGATGATGGTGCTGCTGTGGTGCGTGGTGCCCATGCTGCGTTGCTCCATTGGGAGCACCAATTGGCGTGGCTGTGGCAACCGCTAGGAAAGGAGAAGAGAGAAAAAGGAATGATTACCAAAGTTGAACAGATGATCAAAAGAATTAAAATCTAAAATTGTTGTAATAATAAAATACATTTTATGCATTTTTAAACTTTCAGAGCAGAGCATGTAAACTGACTTGCTTCCTCCCAAGCTGGCATAAGTGATAACATGTGTGTACAGACTGACCCATAAATTTTTGGCCTCTAATATGAGCGTAATTTTGATAAACAGCAATGTAATTCAGCACATATATTAAAAAAGGTTGTATTTTTTGTTTAATATGAACAGCATTTTAAAATTTTGACCTTTTGACCACGTGAAGTGGGTCAAAGTGCAAACTTTGACTTTTCCTTAAGGGGTTTCATCGCTAAAAATTTCAAGATTGAAAAAAGTCTGATTTTCTGGGTGAAAACATTATTTCAAATGCTGGGTATAAGAAAAACAATTGAATAATTTTATTTTCAAAATATTTAACAGTAATCCAGGTGCGGTCACCAACAACTTCATACTGTAGGTTTTCAAGGACCTCTAAATCAATGGTACAGTCCATATCGCCATATTGTATAGTCACAAATTGCCACATTTGGAGGATTCATATTCCTGTTTTCATACTTACCACATTGTTCCATCTAATACAAAATAGCAAGAAGAATACAAGATAGAATGACGTTGCAGGAAGACTAAAGAAGGGAGGATCAAAAATCATTAGAAACAACACATAATTATCAAAACTCATCTCACACACAAATACACCATCATGTCAAAAATTTTGCACAAATGAAGTGTTCCACTCATTCAGCAACTTTTTGTGTTGTTAAATTCTCCACATACACACCATACATAGTATCATCATTAGTATTTATATGCAGGTATTAAAAATAAATGAAATTATTGCAGTGTTACAAATTTTAATAATACATATATATTGTGGAGGAGCCTATATATCAACCTGCATAACTTTTCCTTAGAGAAGCAAAAGCCAATACATTGGCTACCTACACTACGAGAGTTTAAAAATTTCAATTCCCTAAATAGAAGCGATGTTATTAAATAAAACCATGCTTTCATGCATTGCTGTGCAAGTTTAGCCTTTGAAATGCGCAAGAGACCAAAAAAAGTGCACGATTGGATGATAAGAAGGCAAAAACTAGGACATGATAGAGGTATAGGAAACTTACGAGCAAGAATGAGTCAGTTCCACCACCTTTTTCTCAGTTCTGATTTTGGTTCAGTTCGTAATGTTGGCTCGCAGTTTTTAATCAAGAGTTTCCTTTTCATTGCTTTGATTTCATGAGTTCTTGACGATTTTCTTCATTTTACTATGAAAACTACCAAAAATAACATATCAAGGAATCTCATAAGTGTCTCATTTCTGCATAATATCATCATCATCACAGGGTTCCCTCTCTAACTAAATTATATAATTCACGGTTTTTTCCAGGTTTTCATGGTCTAAATTGCGTCAAATTCACGGTCTGTTGATAAGCCATTTTAGGAAGAAACATTGATCACATAAAAATCACTGGCCGCACGTTAACTACAAATATAGTGAAAGTGATGAACGCCACCAATGCAAACGCAGCAATGAAAGTGCTCTAATGGCGTTGCCTATCATTAGCAAAATTTAGGGCCGGCTAAAGGTTGTGAGTGAGAAAATGGAGGGTGACAGGGAAGTGAAGAGGTGTCTAATTTCTCGCCAGGGTTAAATGATCACTTTGGCTAACGGTCTTCCAATCACAGCCTCAAGATCAATGTGTCGTCATGGCACACGGACCAATAATTGCGCTTCGAATATACGTGTGGAGATAAATGCGTGGGCAGTGTCTGCGCTTGAATGACCTTGAAATATGATCGACAAATTGATTTTTCTTTTGATCCGTCAATCGTAGATCTACAATCAAGTTTGAGAGGTTTTTAAGGTTTTACGACGAATTTCACGGCTATTTCCAGGTTTTTTTCACGGTAGACGAAATTCACGGCTTATTCACGGTTTTAAGGTTTTCACGGTTGAGTGGGAACCCTATCATCATCAGTCAACAATCCTAAGATTGGTTTGACTCAGCTCTCCATTCCTCTCTCCTATCTGCTAGCCTTTTCATAGCGACGTATTTCTCCTCTTTTACATCTTCTATAACCTATCCTATGTAACTCATTTGCCCTTTTTCCCTTCCACTTGTCCTTGAACAATTGTCTTCATCAGTCCATCATGCCTCAGAATGTGGCCAATTATGTTGTCCGTACAGTCTGTAATATCATCATCAAATAATATCTCCATTATGTAATAAAATATGCAAATCTGTGAAATACCAATGATGCAAATTTCTTAGGTTGGAAAGTTCAGGTTTCTGATTCTATTCATAAGAATAAAAAATACTAGGAAAAGATGAGTAGGACAGTGTGTTGCTTTTTGGTCAAGCTGTTTGAGTATCTCAGGCTTCATTTAATACCAGAGCCAAATTATGGAGAGGTTAAGTGTTATCTTAGTCCCAGGTTTAATGAATTCTGGATGGATACCAGATTAATTGTAATTACCCAATTTTCTGAATATAATTCATTATTCGCCAGCTCTTATAACAATCATTAATTCTTTAATCATTTAACTATGTATAATATATTTTACCAGGCTTCAATTCGAAGCCTTAATTTTTAGAGTGAAAAGTTTTCATCTTGGCTTTTATGTAAATTATTTGTTACAAGAGGCCTAGCCAGGACAAAAGTGTTGGGGGGGAGGGCAGGGGAATGACCCGAAGGGTAAGGGGTACGGAACTCCCCACTGGGAAAATGTGAAAATTTTTATCTCTATAAATCACATTTTATAATAATTTGGCACTTAAAATTACATAATTGATGGGTAGTCAGGAAAATATTTTGCTAAAACATGTTGGTGGAGTAGAATACATTTTTTTTAAAGAATAGGTGGAGTTAGGGGGGAGGCACAGGGGCACGTGCCCCGCTAAGTGCTTAAAAAAATAGACAAAATTTTTAATACGGTCATCATTATGTTTGTTTCGTTTTATGTACTTTGGAGCCTCAATCATTTAATTTCATATAAAAATAAAGAGAATATTTCATACAGTAATTGTTGTACATACATATCTTGCTTTTAATCTTAAGTACGAGAAGATAGTTTGCCTGTCAGTCCCTTATGCCCCTCCAGGAAAAAATCCTGGATCCGCATTACTTTTAAAGGTTAATGTTTTTCTCCTAAAATTAATTGCTTTGGTGAAGGGCATGTACCCCCTATTCCCCCCTGGCTACATCCGTGTCTGTAACAATTCTTTCTGGTTTCAGTTCCAATTTTGCTCTAACAAGGAGACATCGCCAAAGTGATGTTCGGGATCTGGATGCGGATGTTATTATCTGAAACTATATAGGTTAAGTAGAAAAAGTGCCACAGTTTTCTTCCACATAGGCCCGGGTTCGAGAGATATTCGCATGTAAAGATTTTGCACAGCATGACATCCATTGAGTAAGGCACAATTCGGAGTTTCGTTTAAAATCCATAAATTGATATTAAATTTAAAAAATCGCAAAGTAACCAAATAAAACGAATGCGGATAAATTTGTTACAATGATTTCAAAAATTAAAAGAGAGAAAAAATTTTGCCGACACTGGGACACGAACCTGGGATACCAACTACAGGTTAGGGGACTAATGCTGTAGACTGCACCGCCACGGCTGTAGTTGAGAGGGAGTGCTTACTCAAGGGATGTCATGCTGCGCGAAATCTTTACATGCGAATATCTCTCGAACCCAGGCCTATGTGGAAGAAAGCTGTGACACTTTTTCTACCTTACTTATATAGTTTCAGAAAATAACATCCGCATCCAGATCCCGAACATCACTTTGGCGATGTCTCCTAGTAAGCTCAAGAACTGTCAAAACCGAGAACCAAATGATCAAACTGACTCATCCCTGCTCACGAGCAAAAGGGCATCAGTGGAAGGATGGAGAAAAAACTCGACACTCACGTTCTCTCGGCTTCTGGGCATCCACAGGAAGAGCTATTGGCTTTGCTCGGATCACTCGCCTTGCGGTCGAAGTTTTCTCATCACCCCCTATGATGTTAGGAAAGCCAAAGGCGTGTGCAAAGTGATATAAAAACACATAAAAGCAAGCAAGCGTGCACTTATAGCAAAAAAGTTAAGAATGACAGAGGACGTAGCACTTGTATCCCATTGATACATTCCAAAATGAGCGGCTTGAGCACAAAAACACTTGAAACATCACAAAAGAAGGACAGAGACAAAAAAACAACATAGTGAATAAAATTATGGCACACACAAAAATTAACTGCCAGTTTGAACAGTACTGCTTTCTTAGCAATGGCTATAGCACCAATTCTCAACGCTTCACGAGTTAATTTTTAATCACTATTACACTTAATGGTCACAAATTAACCTCTTAATGGAGATTCGATAGCTATTTTGGGCGGCAGAACTAGCAATTGAATTTATGACAAAAAAGTTACCGGCTAGGTGACAGCAGGGTAAAGTTCTAGCCTGCCAATCAAGCCCTTGCACAGCAGAGGTTATAGGAAACCAGGACTTATGGCAAATTTTCTACGCAGGCGAGTGCCTGGCTGTGACTCATGCTATCTCCACTTCCACTTTCCTAGCGGCCTTCACTTCTATTATTTCCTTCCTCTCCATTTTGATTTTGACTAGTCACAGCGTATACATGCACGAGTGGGACGAAATTTCTGGCTCTCATGGGACGTATTCAACCGCATGCGAGGCCACGGCAATAATTACACATTTGTGATGTGAAATATACAATTAAAAATCGTAAACAACATATCTCTTAATTTACTACTACTTAATTTAGGTTGAGGGGTTTTCAAAAATGGCAATACCAACATTTTTTGGACAGTGAATTTAAGATCTGGATACAAAGAGAGGGAAATGTGGATATAGAGGTAAAGGAACATTAAGGTGCTAGACATGGTGGATTAGGAGGGAAAGGGTAAAGATATTTGATTAGCTAACGACGTAGCAACACCAATAAGACTTGCTAAAGGCCTGTTTACATTAACCTGTACGACTATTTATATCTAAATGTATGAACATGAGAATGAACACGAAAATGCACGGTGTAGCCACCCAACTGATGAAAATGCATGAATGGAAAATAGAACTTATTATAATTTGGTTCATGCATTCGTATATGTTCCATTACGGTCCACAAAAATCATTCACGCAAACAGACATTAACTTATACGTGTTAGTGTATATTGTAAACAGGCCTTAAGATGATAAAGAAAGCCCCCACTGTGGTCTAGGCTTCGGGAGACTATCGCAATATGTTTTATTTAATTTGCAGCACTGAGAGAACTGGCAGTGAATTTGAAGTCCATTGAGGTCAGCCATGAAACAAAAAACTAATATATACTATTTAAAACAATTGCACAGCATTGAAAATTAGGAGGAAAGACACCAAGACACCACAACTTTTGAAATGAATTGATGAATGGTTTCCTGAGTTTTTCAGTGATGACTAATGGAAGGTTGGAGGAAGTAGCTAAAAACTTAATTCTTTCTTGAAAAAATATTATCAGAAGTAAAATTTCACCAAGTTCACCAAGAATCACTGCCGATAAGAGAATAAACAACCACCTAATGTCCAAAACTCATTACTTAAATTTATTTCAGTACATTATTTAAAGTTTACTTTCCCAATAGTATGCTACACTAAAAATAATTACATTTTGGGCTTTGAATACAGAATAGTCAGAATAATAATGATTTAAAAATAAGTTCTTGAAAACTATGACAGTGTTTATTTTTACCAGATTTACCTCTTCAGGTAGAAGGGATTTATCCCTAGCAGAAAAATGAGTGATTTATTCTTTGGAAGCTATAATGAGATCATTATTTAAGATGGTAAATTTAAACACTGAATATTTTGGCTAATATCATTGTTTATTTAAAATTTTTCATTTCTGCAGTCATTAAAACTTATTCTTGTTATTTTTCCACTTGCTTCAGAAATAGCTCATTTTGAATATAATTGAAAATAACATTTGATTAAAGGCCACGACTTTCACTAAATATGTAATAAATATCAAAACTCTTTTTTTCCAAATGATACCTTAAAATGAATATTATCACAGAATACTAAAATATAATCTTTTTTTCCCATTTCTTCCCAAGATAATGAGAAATTTCGAATGATTAGTCACAATGTAAAAATTATGGTTCCACCCAACATAGAAGGCCCTTTCCTTGCAACATAAAATCATGCAGAATGATAAGCAGACACAAACGAGCAAACGCCTGATGCCTCTCAAGCAAAATAAAATGCTCAAAAGTTTCAAAGATTGTAATGATAAAGCTCAGCATCCTAAGACGACTGCAAAATCAAAACAACGATGCAGAAAAAATCTCATCCAGCACTTATTTTGCTCTGTTAAGGACAAAACTCCTAGTAGGAGCATACTCACCACCAACATAGGAGGAGACGTAACCTCTCTTGTCCAATGATCCCCCACCTCCCGGCCTGAATTTATCCTCGGAATCGAAATCCTGTCCAGTAGAAGAATGACGAGGACCACTGACAGGGGGAGCAGTTTGATGCTCTGATGGTGAGGCTGCCGTAGAGGATGAAGCGGAGGCAGGAGTCGCAGCCGTCTGAGCTTGTGTCTTCTCGAGGGCCTTCAGCTCCATCTGGTCGTGGTGTATCCACAAGTCAGGAGGCTTGACACTACCTTTCCCACCAGGACCACTTCCTGACCCACTACTCCCAGCACCGATTCCAGCTCCAATTTTCCCCTTAATGGTACCCTTCATATAACTGCAGAGAAAGACAAAAATAGAATTTTGTAAGTGCCCATGAAATATGATGCATTAGAAGGAGTAAAATGAATTTAAACCAGTAGTGTTGTTGAGCTGTGTCCTCGATGTTTTTAACTAGATACTTCACAATATGAAATAATAATCACTTTTTTTATTCACCGATCTAAATTGATTACAAACTAAAAAATATCATTTAATACCAACCATTATATATAAAAAGAACCACCGAAACAATAAATATAGGATAGGAACACGATATTCATAAAATAAATTGAAGTGGAAGAGGCACCCTTCACGTAATTGCAGGGAAAGACAAAAATAAAATTTAACACGTTGCGTACCGGCATATTTAAATTCCTAGGAACGCCGATTCTGGGTAGAGGTGTAATTAGGGCGTAATGCCTTTGGTTTAAACATGGTTAAAAAGCTAATGTTTAGAATATAACTTTACCCAATCAAACGTTATGATGCATCAATTCATTATGAATAACGAACAACAACTGAAAACGTACTAACTAATACGTATTATACGCTTAGAAATTGTTTAGGTTGACGCACCTAAATGACGAGAATTTTCGTCATCCGTCCGGAACGTTTGGGAAAAAAATGACGAGAATTCTCGCCATCCGTACGCAATGTGTTAAGGTGTGTGGTATTTGGAGGAGGTGACCAACAGCTAACATTATTTGGGCCAAGGGGAAAGGGTACGAAAGGAGAGAAACCTGGCATTGCCATTAGCCTGATCTTGATGTAAGGCACCAAGGGGGCAAAGGCTTAACATCTTATCCGACAGATAAACTGTAGCTCTTACTTATCTCACTTATATACCAGCAAATGTTATTATTTTTGACAAAATGCCAATATCGTTTTGACTAATAAGTGATTTGTAATGATGTAAAAGTGATATCAGGCTGATATCAGTGTGCTGCTGGGGATTTTAAAAAGCTGGCATTCTTTTTTCTTGTAAGCTGGGAACTTACTAGATAAAACAAAATAAATGCCAGAAGGTTTTCGACACTCAAAGATGTTTTTTTTACAAAATTATGTTCACAGATTAATTCACAAAAAATATTCCTTATACCAAACGTGGTCCATCCAAAGTTTCACGCAAAATAAAAACGAAAAAATTTTCAAATTCAGTAATTTCTAACTTAGCTTAAGATATGATTTACTTACCCCTTCTTACTTCTGTCAGGGCCGTGAGAATTACGATGTCGAAAACAAATTACAGTGATCAATACCACCAGGAAAATCACAAGCAATGATGTTGCACCAATGGCTAAGTAGAGCATCATTGTGCTAGACATTCCACCCCCTCTGCCATCTGTCAAAATAATTGCAAAAAAATAATGAAAAATTATAGACTGAACAATAATGTGCTTATAAGAGGAACTAAAACTTAACCACGAGACATTTTCAACACTTTAACTGCCTGTGTTACAATAAGTGAGCCAGGGAAATTCACTCAAGATTGGCAGAATCATTAGTACATACATATATGGCAACACTAAAATTTTAGGGTACACACAAATTGTTTCACTGAGCTATTTAATATTTTGCACCAGCCCATTAAAGTAAAGTGATACAATAATGGATAATTAATATTCTGGTAAAACTTTAAACATTTATAGAAAAATTTCAGCAGGTCAATGAAGTAATAATGCCATTAATTCTTTTAGCTTTTGAAGTAATATCCATGCCATTTTGCCAGGCACTCAAAAGAATACATAAGCAAAAGAAAAATATAGAACAAATGAAATTATAGAGAAAATTGGGGTACAACTATTTTCCCTACAGATGATTGATTTGCCAGCGGGTGAGTTTTGATTCCAAATGAAAGAGATGGTGACCATAGAAAAAATTAAAGTTTACAAACAATAGAAAAGAAAAAAAACTTTTCATCCCACAAATGGAAAAGGTCAAATTGATCACATAGACAAATTATGAGTCACAAATCTCTTTCACCGTACTGATTATCTTTCAAAGAGTTTGTTTAACTCGCTAATCAAGTAACTTCACAAGGTGAATTTGTGTACACGAGAAGGAGCATTTAGAAGTTTTGAGAAGTGGCAAAGGTATTTGTATTATGCTATGGTACTTACTCTTGAACTGTGAGAAGGTGACCGACAGGTGAGGTCATTTGTACCAATAGGGAAGGGAAGGGGGGGAAGGAAGAACAGAAGCCCAGCATTGTCATTAGCCTCCCTAGAGAAAATCTCTAGAGGATTTTTTTCCTAAAGTAATGGAACTATGGGAAATGTTTGTTCCAATACCAATATTAATAATTACTATACCAATGGGCCATTTTTCATCTAGTATTTTGGAAAATGGACATTCCTAGAGGAAAATAAAAGTTTCCTATTGGAAAAAATATTTCCCATTGTCATATCACTACAGGAAAAAAATCCAATAGATATTTTCACTAGAACTGCTTTTAACATTGGATACTAAGAGACTATTGTCCATTGTCCCATTCAACGAACAAAGTACTTTGTAGTGCACTCCATGAAAACTAAAGCAGAGACCGGGCATACTGTGAAAAATCTCCACCACCACCAGGATATGAACCCAGACCCACAGGGTGGGAGGCCAATACTATAGCCACCTCACCAACCCAATCCACAAAAGGTATTTCTTAGCTAACACTCTCTCCATCATCAACAAGGTGTTACAGAAGGAATGTGCAATACTTCAAGAGGTGGTAGGGGAGATAATTTTAAGCATTTTTGACTATGTACATGGGGTCGCAACTCCTTAAGTATTGAGCTATGGCAACACAAACATTTTTTTGGATACACTTTGCAGTTACCATGAAAATGGTTTTTCTTAAGTACCCAGCCTTTTCGACATTTCATTTCATACTCTAGATTTCAAGGACATTAAATACTTAAGGTTGGATGAATACGAGTGACTATTGAATACAAGACTGCGTACTTTGTTTAATGTTCCTTATATGACAAATAATTACTCTACCTACATGCCAATTTACCATACAATGAGAAATGCTAATAAAATCTTGTGTGACATAGACTTTTTTGCTTCTACTTCAAGTATCTTCAAAAGACATGTGAGAAGTAATGACAGTTGACAGTCTTGACAGTTTGCCTTTTTTTATAATGCTATATCCATATTCTTATTTAAAATTTGTCCTATTCATTTGTTACTATACTATGATACTTTTATTTTGAAGCTCTCCATTATACCTTTGATGCATCTTTTTTTTACCTTAAGTGCATGTTATCAATGAACAAATATAAAAAGGGTTTTCTATCAACCCATTAAATAAATATTAATTATTTCAGGCAATTATAATCACACATTTTTGTCCAACCTCAAGTATTTAAAGTCCTCACAAATCCAGAGTATTAAATGAAATGTCAAAAAGGCAGCAGGATACTCATGAAGAACCGTTGTCAAGGTAACTGCAAAGTGAATCCAAAAAAATGTTTGTGTTGTCATAGCTCAGTAACTAAGGAGTTTTGACCCAATGTTTATTGACAATAAATACTAGCATGCCGGTTACACTACTATACTAAACACTTAGCATACCGGCCCAAAACCAACAGGTCATCATTCCCCGAATGCTGGCGGTTTTTGCTATTATTAAAAATTCTATGCCATCTATCGGCTTCAAATGGAAGTAATTATACCAAGGGATGAACAGGCACACACAGATTACGTCTAGTGATGGAATAACTCATTTAACTACAGTTGAAAACAATATCCTTTCAATTGACGTGGAAAGCAGTTAACGAGTTGTCTCATCATTCTGTTAATTGACGTGACTAGCACACAAAGTGTTAAATTGTCTCCCCAACCACCTCCTAAAGTATTACAGATTTCTAATGAAACCCCCTATATTGATTTAAGTTTTAAAAAAACATAATTTTTTAAATCGAAATACTTTAAAATTATGAGCACTTTAAGGCATAATAATTTATTCCTTACCCTTGGCTGTTGTCCCACTTTCTTGGAGAGGCACTCCATTTCCTAAGGAACAAGGTAGGAAAAAAAGTGTCAGGCATCACATTCAACAACCAAGCATTGCATACAATGGCAATAAAGTTAAAACAATATTTAACTAAGCAAATGAAGCTGCGGCTGGGGAATAAAATCAACCATTCTTTAGATACTGTGAAAGAAACACAATAAACATAAATAAATTAAAATTATCCAAATAAACTTATTACTATAATTCAATGCTACTACTTTGAAGTAGAAGAAATTCTATCATATTGAAAAAACTGAAAATCACGACAAGACACAGCTATTGAGGTAAAATTAATCTTGAATAACTTATGTTCCATTTTTATTAGCAGTCAATCTAAGCATGGCAACCAGCTTTAACAAAACACAAGGGATAAGTTCAGTAAATATTTTACAGCAATTTATATATATGGTGAAGCAAATACTTTTAGCTTTTTTTATATACTTATACTTTTTATTTTTTTTCCCCTCCACATAGTTACTTCTTTGACAAAATTTACCATTAGCCCAGTAATAGTCAGTAAAAGTTATCATAGAATGGCTAGGAAGATAATATCATTTTAAAATTGTCATGGCTTACTTTTAAAAGGGCAAAAACATGGTGTACTGATCATTGTTGTCACCCTTGAGAATCTTCCCTTTGATTTTTGGACAAATTTTTAAATCTTTTGGAAGTAATAGTTGCTAAGAAACTAATAGGTAAGACAAGTATTACTGGGGCAGAATTCTGTGCATACTACCGACGATTGTCGATGTCAGTATCAGGTCCTTCTTAGAATTCTTGTTACTGGTGAATCAGGGGACACGTTCTACCGACGATTGTTGGTAATCTCACTGACAGTTGTCGGTATTCCCGTTGGTAGCTACCAACGATTTCCAATGGCATTAAGGGCCTACCAACACTTTTCAAGCAAGATGTCGGAATTTTGATTACGCTTTTCAGCCCAAGCTGACGATTTAAATCATAATCTCGGACCCTAGAGACTTGGAAGTGCTCTATTTGTATGTTCTTCATAGAGTAAGTGATTGAGTAAACACTTGAAACAAAAAGTTTATCTAGTGGGAGCAGTATTAACTTTGCCAATATTGCACTAATATTACATTATGCATTCCAATAGTTTTAGGTAGGTATTGTAAATTATCTATGTTCCATCATTTTACAAATGTAACATATTGCTTTGCTTTTAAATTAATTAGTACAGGAGGCAATAGGTATCCATGGTTGACTCATGAAGTTTGGTTCCAGGATCAAATTATATTTTAAACAAAAGCAAACAGGTTGCTATAATTACATATTCCAATAACAGTGTTTACATTTGGCAATTTGTTCACTGTCTAATTAACTTCAATAACCTTTGTGGGCAACAGAGAATAGGCTATATTATGAAAATAACCCTCAAACCTTTGCGAGCATTCATTTATGGGCACAGACAGCACTGCTGCAATCGAAAATGCATCTTGCTAGCACATTCCAAAAGAAGGCAAATGGCATCACATAGATCCTTACACTCATTGACACCGGTACCAGTGCTCATGACTTTCGTTTCAAGCAATGCTGAATTTACTTCACCATACCAACCAAACACCTTATTGGACTTAAATATAGGTTTCTAAATTATAAGACCATTGAGAAGGTATAAACCATGTATTCCAACAGAAGAAAGGGGCAATTAAATAGAAGATTGCTCGAAACAAGGATAGATTTAATGAATTATTCATCATATAACTACATACATTACATTTCAACCCGGGAAAATCTTCATACCTTCAGCGGTATATCAAAAATTTACACTGATTCAGTAAATTTACTCCGAGTCATATCATCGCTAAGTTGTTTGAAATAACATGCAAATGGTATCAAAATGCAAACACTAACACCTCCATAATCGCTAATCAAGAAATTGACATTAGAAAGTGTAAATTATGTCAAACAAGTTCACAGTTACAACACTCGCGATGATTCCTTCCGTACCACCCGCGTATTATCGGTGTTTTTCTCAATGAATGTATTTTTTATGGCCCAAAATGTGATTTCAAGCAACAAAAAGGTTTTCTAATTAAATAATTAACCTCGTGGAAGATGTGGACTTGTGATGAACAATGAGGCAAACGATGTAAACAAGCCGTGGATGAAGATGAACGTACATAGTTACCATATACTAATAAAAATAATTCCGTCACCACTAATCACTAGCGTAAAATAATTATATGGTTAGGTGTAAAAGTAAGTAGCAGACAAAGTCCTCTTCAAGACTTATACTTGGAAATTCTGATAAATTAATCACCAAAAGTGCTGATATTTTCCACTCAACGGCTGTTGAATCCTTGAATATAAATGCTTATCTACTTAAGCTAGAAAAAATCTGATAGAACAACAGCTAAATCTCTGAACACAAGCTAAATCGCAGCATGGGAGTAAGAAATTCAGTCCACAGTGTAATTAAACATCATAAATATCTCACAAAACCGTGATCAACTCTTTTTAACTTCTTCACAGGCTGCCTAGTATCCCATTGAGTTTTTGGAGTCGCACTTGTTTATTGCAAAGGAACGGGAGATATGATTGATCAAGGTGCCTAGCCTATCGGGCGGGTGCCACTTTCATATCGACAAAAGCATGACGTCACGATGGCGTTCCACAAATTGCTTTTCTATTGGAGCAAGCGACATTTGTCGGTAGCTACCAACACCCACAATTGTTTACTGAATTCCACCCCTGATGATCTTAAAATAAATATGCTGTCCAGCTCACCAGCTAATAAAACTGATTCATATCCTTCAACCTTTTAACTTACATCTACATAATAAGGAACTCACATGCATAACTTTACATTCTTGCACCTCATTTCATGTTTATCTCTCTAATTTTAATTATGGTAAAGTGTTCTAGGACCTTTTTGACCATAATCCAATTTTAATTATTTTTTCCATGAATTTCAACGCTCCTATTGAGGTTTAGGGATTAAATTAAACTCCAGTAAAAGTAATCATGAAGCAAAGACTGAATGCACAGAAAATAAATAGCGCTATCATCAATTGTTACACAATCAGCAAAACATTATCATAATGACCAAAGGATCACTTGTGCTGATACTAAATCTAGAGACATCTGGAGAAAAATAAATTCATCTAGAAGTAAACCCATCAGAAAGCAGTCTCTGTCTCAAATCCAGATTAATGAAACATTACATTAGGAAATGCTATGTCAGCCTTTTACACTCTTCCTTCTATATTTGTTAATAAGCTCCATAACAAGCTCCCAACAGAGCTTAAAACTCATGAAAATATGGTTTCATTTAAGGGTATTCTAATTAGCTAGTTGAAATTGAAAATGTTTCACTCAATTGCTTAGCAATTTAACGATCCCTGACGTGTGGTATTTTAAGTTGATGAGCTACCCCTACAAGCAATCACCATATCAGTCACAGAAAAACAAAACACAAACGATATACCCTATCATGGCGGACGAGCGAAAGCACCAAGGCGGCAAACTATCATAAACAATGAAAATACAAAATATAAATACACAACATGGTATATGCCGGCCTCGGTGGTGGCAGGGTAAAGACCTCGCCTGCCCAACTAAAGGTCACAGGTTCGAGTCCCGTATGGATAAGTTACCCTTTTCCCAGGCACGGATGTTTCTTCACGTTTAATTGTTAAATGTTATCATTAGTGATGGGTCGATTCCAAAATTTTATCGATTCCGATCCCGATTCTGACATTTCGATTCCGATTCTACCGATACCGATTCCATCGATTCTGATGCCATAGGCTCCAAGAAAAATATCACTTAATTCCAGGCAACAAGAAAATCACTTTAAAATATATTACCCTGTGAGAGAGTCAGTTGACAAAAGCATCTTTCAAATAATTACTATGTAATTAAAATATAATAGCTAAATTTCAAAACAGAACATACCTGGGTACAGAAATTTTCATAGCTGTAATAAAGATTACATACTACGTATATGAATCATGTAATATTTGGCCCTTTCAAATTCTCAAGCAGAAAAACCAATTATTCTACAAGCTCAACCAGCAGGTTTTGACATCTCCATGTTATAGTATTACTGCCTGCAGAAAATTGCCTTTTGCTACACCCCTAGTAGCACAAAAAGGATTATATCTGTATATTTTTAAGATTTCGAAATACATCGGTATACATATTTGCAAATCTGTATATCATACATATTTTATACATGTCTGATGATCCATGGTTACACCAAAAGGATATTAATTGTATATTTTAAAGATTCTGGTATACATCATATACAGATACACATATCTGTATTATATATATATTTATCATATATTTTAAAATCTCTGCTTCTCTTTCAAACATCGCTTCATAGCAACCGAAACTTTGTTTACATTCGTAGTTACGGCATTGTGTGCCTTGTATATGTGCCGTAAAATAGTGTTTTTCAAGCAAATTTACATTGAAGTGCGTTATGGAAGAAATAATACGTGTTTCGAAGATAAGATTGGCGAAAAGGGATCGAAAGAATACTGTTTCATGCCATTGTGTATCCATCAAAATGAATTCAACGCCGGATAAAGCTTTTGTAAACGAACCAATTACACCGGATTCGCGGAAAAAGTGGCTCTTATAGCGGCACGAAGAGATTTAAAGAAGATGCCTTTGTCAGCATTAACCCTTCTCACTGCTGTGCTGGCCATTTCAATGTAAGTAAATGGAACATTATTTTCACGGCCTGTGTATCTACCCTATCTGTGGACAATCAATGAACCACTACTTTCAATCCAATAATTATTTAAGATTATTCATCTCTGCATAGGTACAATTTAGATTGATCTTTGCTTTTGCTGGCATAGTAGAAGTACAATCCTTTCAGACAGATTTAGTTGAAAATATTATTTTTCTCGCGAATTCACATTGTTAATAGTTCTTTGTGGCAAGTATAGTCTCTCTCTATTATCTCGTAGGTATATGGAGGGTTTTACTTGAAAATGAATAACTATTGAGAATATGTCGAATAATTTTACTAATTGATAACCATTTTAAAACGAAGCCATCGATTTCATTCTCTGCGATCGTAATCATCTAGGTATTGATTTGTGTTTTTAGTATATTTTTCACTAATGCCTTACAGTTGGAAGAGGACGCAGAATACTACATGTACTGGAAAATGATGGGATGCCATTTGAGGATAAGGAAAAAGAATAATGCCAACATCGGAACATATCAGTTTCTCCTGGTTGCCCTGTAATTGTGATGAGAAAAATTCTTCAACTCCTCCAGAACCATGATGAACCCAAGGAGGTGCGAATAGACCATGCTATCCCCGGAGAGGATAATGTGAAGGCTGATGATGATAATTCGAATCAATTGATGCATGAGGACTACATTCTTCCTAGCACAAGTGAGGCTCCCACTTCTACAGAAAAGTACTGACTCGAATGAAGTACATACATATATGTATATATATATAGAAGCAATATGTGCTAAGTAACAAGTGGCTGTGCTAGAACAATTGCAACTTCTCCAGTCAAAGTTGAAAATTAGTCTCTTGCTTTGCCCACCCTTGCCAAAAATTTTGAAAGTGACGTTCGTGATTGTACCTCCAATAAAAACTTGAATTTGTCATTTGAAAGTGTCTGTAGTGATTCCTCAGACCATTCAAAGGATGAGGAAAGAAAATAAAGGAAATCTGTGTCAAACGCATAATATTTTACATAGAAATCCTCAATTCTACTTAGGGATTCCAGTTTATATTATTATTTCCTTATTATCTGACCGTATTGATGCATCTACTAGTGATCTTATGAGATGCTTAAAAAAAATAAAATGATTCCGGAAAGGTTCTAGCCCATGAATTTGGCAGTCATTATTCCTCTATTAGCCACATTTTAAAGTCTGTTTTGCCTCTCATACAAAAGTATTATGAGGGACCTGCTTCAGAGATTGGACACTACTAGAGAAATGCACTACCAGTCAGCACAGCGGCGGATACATATGGGGGCGCAGAGGGCACCCCCCCCCCCCTTTGCGGTGCTGCCCGCATTGCCAAACATTGCAAAACCATAATTGTAACTCTTTTATATCATTAGAAGCATTGTCTTGTAAATGCGTATAATTTTGCACCCCCCCTTGAGTTTTTGCTGTATCCGCTACTGAGTCAGCAAACTTGTATTGGATATTTAACCATAGGTCTCGCTGATGCAGTGTACCAATCCTTGAAGAATCGAAATACATACAAATGCGTTATTACACCATTCAAATGTATGTACCACTTACTATGTATTTGATGTGAAACCTAGATGTGAGGGTTAGCATTACCTTTTCCTTACACAACTCAGATGGTAGACTATCCTTCTTCAAAGCACTATGGAGGGTGGCCCTACCATTTGCCTACACTCACTGTTTGATAAAGCTTCCAAAGCATTTTTAAACCTGATCCCTGAAATTTGGAACTGCTTTAACTTCAAGCTATGGACATTAGTAGTCATACATTTTACTATTTGCATATCAAATATCAAGATGACACTGGGTACACAGCACAACCAACATGTCACGATTTTCTAGCTCATTAGTAGAGGTTTGTGGAAGACTCAGCATGATATTATTTCATACAGAACTTCTCTAATGATACCAACAAATGGCTGAAGCTGTGAATATTCTTGGTAAGTAACTGAGCAAACAATTATGCTTTTGCAGAAAGAGATGTGTGAAAAATCGATGCATAGTGGTGAGTATTTTAAATTGATTGTAGGAATTGTTCCAGTAAAGTTTTCATGGAAGTTGTTTTTTCCACAGAAATACTGTTCTCAGTTTCGTAATTTAGGATATAGTGTTGTATTTGTTTTAAAACTTGACCTTAAGTTATTGGAAAAGTTTTCTTAAGTTACTTAACCTTATGTCAAAAGTTCTTAACTCAGTTTTTCTTAAGTTTGGTAACTGTTTCAATTTACTTTCAATCAATTGTTAACAGTTTTTCTTTTAAGGTTTGTTCAGTTCGAGTTATGCCAGTATTATTTAGTGTTGTGTTAAACCCAGAAATAAATCTCAATTTATAACTATCCACAAAGAGAAACAGAGATTTTGTTACATGTGATAAATATGTATATAATATGGATATCTGTATCTGTATATGATGGATACCAGAATCTTTAAAATATACAAATAATATCCTTATGTTGTAACCATGGATCATCAGACATATATAAAATCTGTATAATATACAGATCACAACAATGTACACATATTTAATCTGTATAAAATCCATATTATTGCAGCAGATATAATACGTATTATATCTAGATATTATATGCATGGTAGAGGACATTTGCATGGATTTTATACAGATATAATATGTATACAGGGTATACAACGATACGTATTAAATCTAGATATAATCCTTTTTGTGCTACTACCCAACTAGCACAGATTTTGCCTTATCCCTAAATACGAGGATATTATACATATATGCCGTGACGAAACCTATCTGAAAGCAGAGATAAAGTATGAATAATCCACGCCGTTTTTTGGGATAAATCGGAGATGCACTTCCGCATTTTTGGAGATATGCCTATCCTTACGCCGTATAATTGCCGCTAGGTGGCAGCTGTTTCGCGTACGATCGCTGCGCTGCCACGCGAGATTCATGAGAACTACGTGAAAATAATGTAATAACCGTAATAACATAAATTGGCTTTCGACGAGGAAAGATTCAATGCATTACTTTTCATCATTGTATTTTATTATATTATGGTATCCCTTATAGCATCAAATATGCCAGAGACATCTCACGAGGCATATATGACCACTCTGTCTATGAGGTCTGTATGCCTATGAGATTATATCTCGTGAGATTCCTCTGAGATATTTGATGCTACATGGGATACTGCAATACAATACTGTATAATAATATACACGATGAAATATAATGCACTGAATCATTCACCATCGAAAGCCAATACCGCATTAGTCTCCACAATGAGGTTTTTTTTCACTATGTTACAAATTCACGCAAGTTTAGGAACATACCAAAAAATCCGTTAGAAGAAGGTGGAAAATAAACAAAATTATTGCTCTAAAAACGATATATTTAATGAATGATTCATCTTGAAACGATATACAATACACTAGAACACGGAGCAGTCCTTATACCTTCATCGGTAAACCATAAATCTTACTGTTCAATTCCTTACATCACATTATAGAGGAGACTGGTGAATTACCTTACGTATGGTTTCTAAAAGCACAAATTCGAAATCCATTACCGTTATACCCAAGAATTTGGCAATTACGATCACTAATACCTCGCATTTGTTAACAAATCACAGCACTGTCGATGATTCCTTCATTAATATCCACGACAATCCAGGATGTTTTGATGTGTCGCCACAACTGTACGTACCGTCGTAGCCTACATCGGCCTACATCGAACTAAGGCACACAAAAACGATGCTTAGGTCGCATTATCACTTTAACTATTATTGTATACACAAAATAATCAACGATTTTTACTCACAAACACCACTATACACAACACCAAAAATGTAAACACGAAGCCACTATGCCACTGTAATGGCTTTAACGGTAATGGAGGACTTCAGCGCTGCTATGCGGCCAATTTTGGCAATATGGTACCATGACATCCCCTCCCCAAACGCTTGAAATCGTGGAAAAAAGGGATATTACACATGGAGGATAAGCTTATCCCCACAATATCTGATTTCTCCAAGGATAAGTTCAAATCTGTGCTGGCTGGGTAGGGACATGTGTGTTATTGGGCAAGTACTTTCCCACCAAAATTGCAAGATTTTGGAGACTTTGGAATTTTTATTAAAAATTATATCAACGATTTTTTTGGATTTTGAATCTTCATGGAATTCAAGTGGTCGAAGCGAACAACTATAGAACTAAACTTTAGTTTTGTAGAGCCAAAAAAAATGCTATACTTCTCACGTCATTTAATCAACCTTAAAATCTCTTGCTTTTTTTTGTTCAAGAAAGAAACTAAACGCTACAAATGAATATCATATCGGACGGTCGCAGTAATAAAAAAGGCTAAAAGAGCCTTGTGGTGTGAAAACTCCCCCTACCGCGCGACTCACCTCGGCGAAGGTGAAAAGGAAAAAAGGGTATCGGTTGTTGCCTTTCACGGAAATAGTTCTTTTTTCTCTCTCTTAAGCATGCTGACTTAATCTCTTCACTTTACTTCAATACCCGAGGCATATTTCTTATGCGTGGGATGGTTCCAAAAATATCCAATCCATAGTATTTTCACTCGAGTAATGCGCTAAATGGTCAAGTCGATCTATACATAATCCTTTTTAACATCCTCAGTTTAGTGTTTTAAGTCAATGAAGACGATTATCTATGCTTTAAATGACGATTTTCAAGACTAATGTTTTAAAAAACTTGAAAAATCGGCCTCGGTTACCGAGCCTTAAAGTTCCGCAGCGTGTAGCTCAGCCTTGACGCGCGATTGAAAAATCGCTCTTATTTCCTTCGTCGCAAACTTTTTTTTCAAGATTTCTTATAAGTACTCTTTAAAAATCTCTACTTTATATTGTGGTTCAAATTTTCCAAGTTATATTTTTCGTAAACGAAAGATAATGTCTATTTTATGTCAAATTTCACGTGAAAAACGGGTCGGCCATTTTGCGTTGTAAAACCCAACAGATGATAGCCAAAATCTTCAAAAGTCATTGAAAGTATAGGCAAAGCACCAGATCAAAGGAATATTGCGTTTCATATTCCATAAAACTCACACCAACGCAAAACCCCTTGGATAAATTCAAAGATTTTTTGAGGAAAAACGATATCTCGCGTGGCATTGAAAAATTAGTCATGCTTGGGCCTCTGTATCTCACTAAAGGTTCGTATTTATGTGATATGGCATATAAAGCAATATTTGTTAATGATTTATGAGTATTTACGCTGAGTTTCAAGTCTCTATCCCCAAAAAAGGTCATTTTGGAATTTATTCCAGCTGTTTCCGATTTCGGACTAGTGTTCGCCTGGTAGGAAGACGATCGGCCGCTGCGGCTGGCGTTAAGGTATTCGGCGCCCACGTCGACAACTATAAGTGTATTCGGCAAGCTGAAACTACCAGGCCAAGGCATTAGAATGACTTATCGGCTTTAAAAACTGCATTATTACATGAGTTTCATGATAGCGCTTACTGTCGGCAGATTGCTGGACCTACTAGCCTCGAAAGCACTGTAACCTTAACTACTCAACTCGACATTCGTAATGCGACTCGAAACGCTCGAGTCGAGTACCAACTACTCGATCGACTTGAATTTTCGAGTACTCGCACATCCCAAGAATATATGTGTTTTGTTATTACGATTACGTGGCGCGAAAATTCAAATGACTGTTGGAAACACGGTCGTTTATTTTGTTGTTTGAAGTACTACTGGAATCGGAATCGATTTTTCGCCTTGGCAAGTACTCGTTTTCGATTCCGGTTCTTGGCCGAGAATCGAGGAATCGAACCAACCCATCACTAGTTATCATAAACCCTGATGTAAAGAACGAATAGTGCTGCTTTTGGTGGTGTGGAAATAAATAAATAAATAAATATGTCTTGTGTCCAATGCATACATTTTAGAATTGTATTATATAGTTTTATTCTTATATTTTTCTATTAACAAGTCTTACATCAACCGTAACATGTAACAACTTGATTGTTAAACAAACAAAACAATTGTTTCTATGACAGCCCCTTTCTGCAAGACTTTCTTTTAGAGTTTACATATAATACAGAAAAATAAAGAAGGTATTATAAAAGGATTAAGTATTTTGCCACACAGATCCATTATAAATGTCAAACAAACAATATATTCATCAAAAAAGCCTACACAGATAAGTATAATAGCCATTTAAAATTGTTTAAGGAGGGAAATTTATAGCCAAGATACATCAATTAAGTGAAAAGGGAACATCAAATAAAATATTAGCTTGCTTATGCAAAGCAAACTAAGACCTGAGAGAACAAGCAGTTTTTATGAAATCAACAATTCGCCACAAACTGCCTATAACATTAGCAAGAACTTAACAGAGCTCCTACACCAACATGCAATCACATAAAGAACTTTAAGGAAAGAAAAAGAATCTTAAGAAGTCATTTGGAGAAAAAGACAATTCATTTTTCTGACCTGCAGCTGTTGTGAAGGACACGATAGAAGAATAAGGTCCATAACCCTTTAGATTCCGTGCTTGAATCTTGAAGTAGTATGTGGTCGCTGGTGTGAGACCCCTAACTACAGTTGTCATTCTGTCTCCAACAACACCCTCAACTACCCAATCACGATCTTTCTGCGAACTATCAGTGGTGTAGAACACAACATAGCCTGAAACAAAAATATGCATAAAAAAAATAAATAGGCACTTGCAGATCCACAATAAACATCTGTGAAATCTTTTAAAATAGGGTAGTTTCCTTTATTAAAGAAAACTAAAGGCATTGATTGCTATTCGTTACCCACGATTAGTGTATTCATAATACACAAATTATTAGGTTTTAGACAAATCCCTGTTTAGACGAATGGCAATGGTCAATTTTATCCTCATTTGAAAAAGGCCAGATTGGGGCCCATGCGATGCCACTCCACATGACATTACAGGGACCTAGATGCTATACGAGTAGTCAGGAGTTTTACATCAATGCATGCATGTGCCACAGAGCTCAGGGAAACATCTCTTATTAATCGCTTATTAAAACTGCCTATGGTTGGAAAGTTTCCTTTGGATGATAGGGTATTAATTATCCTTATTTAAGCCAAGCTCTTCCTGCTAGCAGCGTGCATTGTAGCGGCACTCCTAGCCTCGCACCAAAGTGGCCTCACACGGCATCAGCCGGAACCAGAATGACGTCACGCGGGCTTTAACCCAGCATTCACACTTAGCTGTCGCACGCTTGAAAATTTTCACTTTTCATTTAATCACGAAAAATAGATATCGCCATTTAAAAATCTAAAAGCGTGAAATACATACTCTTGGAGTAATAATCTTTCGATTTAGGCAATTAAAAAAAATAGGAAACCACTCTATTGTAATTGATAGATGACGATGATGGCAAAGACAACGGCAGCAGGAGAAAAATCAAGGGCTGGACTGTTCAAAATGTGGTGTTATAGAAGAGCTATGAAAAAAAATGGATTTCCTGAAAGAGTTGTGAGCAAATGTTTATAAGAGTTGGAGGAAAAAAAGCTGAATGAAAACCTTATTTGTTTATCTATGAAGCCCTTCCTCAGCTGGATAAAGCAGTGCTGACAAACCTAAGGTCCCACATAAGGAAGAGTATTGAAGGAAGCATTCATCCTTTTGTTTTGAATCTTTAGCAGAAGGAAAAGTGACTAATATTTAGAAAGTTCAATTTATTTTTTCTTGCAGCAGAGTACAGGCGGTCATCGACTTTCGTACAATTCACACCAACGTAAGTTCAAAATTGACACCTTACTTGACTTCCGTACGCTAAATTCGGACTTTCGGACGTTGGTCTGTAATTTTTTTAAATTCCAGCGATGTTTACTGCGCATCCCAACATTCAATTGTTTCAAATGGCAGTATATGCGAACAATATGAACGTATACAATGAAGGGAGGAATTGTTGGTAGTTGACTTTAGGTGATTTATTTGAGAGAGAGACTGCCTGCTATAGGCTCCTTCAACAAGAGAAGAATAAACCCTTCATTGGAGAGATTTTTCAAAAAAGTTGACTAGACAAAATCAAATAGCTTTCAATAAAGCTAGTAAGATCTTCTTTGCAATTGTGTTTTTTTTCATTCGAGTGCTGTTTAATTTGTGTACACCTTCAGCAACGATATTGCATGAAATATCACCCAAATTCCGTTTGTCTTTTGTCTTCTTTGAATTACATGCGAAATATACACGATCACGAATGTCACCTGCCAAATGTCGAATTTTGGTGTAAAAATTAAAAGGTATCCAGAGTGCAGGATCAACAATTACATTTTGTTATGCTTCTTGATATGTCTTTTTATTTATAGTGGACGTAAGAAGTGGAATGTCAACTTAAACCCCAAGAGGAAGTTTCACTTGATAGCCAACAGAGTTCTTGTTTTTTTAACTTTTATTTATATTTTCTGAGTATTTTCAAAAGAAATTAGATGATTTGAGGAATTTTATCAACGTATAATTAAAATTTAATGATTTGAAATAAAATCTGTGGAAAAAAAAGGCTTTAGTACGTATATTCCGCTCTTTTGGAACGTAACCCTAATTAGTATGGAAGTCAATGGTTCGACTTTCGTACATTCGACTTCCGTACAAGTTTTTGGGAACACATTGTGTGCGAAAGTCGGGGACTGCCTGTAATTATAAGCATTGCAAGGCATTTAAGTGAAAGTTTGGGTTATCCGTGTTTTCCAATTATTTGTGCCGTCTCTCCCCATCATTAGCCATTAGGATAATTGGTCGTGTACTGTACTTTCATTATGATAGTGGACAGGAAGATGAAGAGATTTTTAAAATCTATTTGATTGTGTCTTTCTGTAAAAATTGTAATTGTAATGCATTCACTGATTGATTAGCGATAGACTGATTGATTTTATCTTATTGTTAATGAGGCAGTTTTTGCCAGACGTAAGCTGTAGTTAATAGTACAATGTTGTTATTGATGTATTCTACCAATTAAGGTAGGTTTGCATGCAGTATTTAATAAGTACATATTCTGGCAATTTCCTCTCCCTTCATGGACTTCCCTCTTCAATTCATAACAAGGTCTACTCCCTTTCATTCTATCTAAAAATCCTATTCTCTTCCTTCCTCTCCCTTGTTTACCCAACATTCTACACTCTAATACTGTTTTCAATAGCTCCTTGCTGTTCAGTACTCAATCTATCCCTACCTTCTATCTCCTCGGCCAACGTTTCCAGTACAGTGGAACCTCGATTTATCGTTCCCGCATTCATCGTTCGCCGCTCCTGGTCCCAAATTAAGTTCCATAAAGACAATGTAATTTTTTCCCGCATCTATCGTTCCCCAAAGTATCGTTGTCCCGCATTGATCGTTTGAAGATCACGGCCCCGTCGTATAATTTTCCCGCATTCATCGTTTGATAAAAATGAGACGAAGTGTTTACAACGTGTTATTTATGGCTAATAACGACAGACACATAGTTTGAATCTTCCCCAGGAGATTGAAATGCGATAGAGAGAAGCTGAGTGCCATGGGATAGTTACTTTAGCGCATTTCCCAAGATCCGGTATCCCCTTCCATTCAGCACTCGCCTCCCCCCGGTTGAAGCTTTCCTCTTCTCCGAAATAAAAAAGGTCCCAGCTCGAGCAGGGATCGTATTATGACGACCTTAGCTTCGAAAGAAGAAGAGCATGTGAAGCAGCAAAGCACTGGTGTCAATCCTGTGGGGGAGGCAACTCCCTCAATATATGATACGCAGGATATGTCCTCCAGGGAATTTATAGAAGTTATTTATGAATAACCATATTCAGAGGGGGACTATATTCGGAGAAGTACGGTACTTCTTAGGGCACTATTTCATCCTTTTTTTCTACTGATGGGGTAAAAAAATGCTTAAAAATTATAATTTCCATGATATTTTTTATTAACATAACCCCCTTCCACTGAGAAGGCACTTAGGGCACTATTTTATTGCTTTTTTCCTCCAAATGGGGTAAAAAATGCTTAAAAATCATAATTTCCATGATTTTTTTTAAATTGACAGAACTCCCTTCCATTGAGAAGGAACATGCCCCCCAGGCCTCCCGGAAGCCCGTCCCCCACAAAGTTTAACTGCAATCAATGCAAATACTAATCATCACCAGAAAACAATCCAAAGAATGGTTTGATGCAGTTCTCCACTCGGCTCCCCTATAAGCTAGCCTTTTCATATTTAAGCTTTTTTTTTATTTCCTAACTAGCTTGTCCTACTTAAATAATTTTAGGCATTCCTTGAACAGGAAAGAACCGTATTCTTGTTCATTAGTCATCATTGCATATACAGTGAGTCCTCGTTTAACGTCACTTACCGTTCCTGAAAAATGTGACGATAAACGAAATGACGTTAATCGAAGCATAATATCCCATAAGAAACAATGTAAAAAGTGAATATCGGCTCCTAGACCTCACAATTTCTACGCGAAAAAAAATGTTAGCGTATCATATCTGGAGCAATTTTTACGATAGGAATGCCAAACTATGGCATAAATACGTGTTCCTGCCTTCATCGACGACAATAGCAGCAGTGACGTAAATCCTTCTCCATTTTTGTATCTTCCAGCATTTGCTTTTCGGCTTCGCTATGGTGGTCGCCTGGGCGAGCGTCGCCTGGGCATCATCATCGCTGAAACATCGTCGCAGTTACGGGAACCAAAATTATTGTGAACACAGCAAAAAAAGTGACGACAAAAACTCCCGAGTTCTACATGGAAAAATGCCTCGAAATCACTTTTTAGGTTCCTGAAAACCATTATGTCAAGTAAAACCTTGCGCACCTACGCAAGAATTCATTTTGCAGAAATTTTTGCTAAAACCGTAATCGCAATTAAGAATAAACACACCGTTTTACACTTCGTTTAGACTGACTGTATTACTGTATTCCCGCCCACATAACGAACAACCTGCAACGCCCGCCGCTTCGCCTTTTTTTCGCGCGAAATTTAAAAGACTTGACGTTATCGCGAAGCGTAGGTGCGATAAACGAGTGACGGTCTCAAAATTTTCGTGACGTTATCGCGAAATGACCTTAAACGGGGTGACGTAGAACGAGGACTCACTGTATCCTGATATGAAAGTAAAGTCTCTGTTTAATTTTATCTCCAATAATGAACAATACTCCTAGTTACTTTCCTTTTTTTCATGATTTTGTATTCCCCAAGAGTTAGAATATAATAGGGAGATAACCTTTGCACTGCCTGTTTCATTTTTTGGGATAATTAAATAGGATATTCAGCCCCATTTTCTTTTTCTTTTCAAACCCCATGACAAAATTAAGAGAGACCACAGAAAAATCCAAAACCAGATATTTACAACACACTCACCAGTAATCTGGCCATTCGGCTGTTTTGGAGGCTGCCAGTTCAAATTGACAACACTTGGTTGCCCTTCAACAGGAACAACGGTCAAGTCACGGGGATGTGAAGATGGTGCTGCCTCTTGAGTTGTATTCAATACCACCATACTCCAAGGACTTTCTCTCCGTCCCTATGAAAAATTTCGAAGCAATAAGATTTCATTGAAATTTGAAATAACACTATTGAAATAAGCATTGCTATGGGAAGTCTGGGGGGTAGAGGGGCAGCCGTCAACAGACAGAGGCCATTTGTACAAGAGGTCCACAACCTTTGAAGTCAAAGAGATGGATTGATATGCAAATCAATAAGATTTGTGAATCATCAGGCATTGATTATAGCCAGTTAGGGAAAGGGTCCTGCGGATTCACAAAGTAAACAAGTAAAGAGGGTGAGGCATATGGAATGAAGATAAATCACATAAAAGATTGTTAATTCATTTTATAGTGGACAAAAATAGAAATTGCCTGATAAAATGAATCAACCCGGAAAATATGTATCCATTTTATCACTATGGAAGCCTCCGTACCACTTAATTAATAATTATTATCAACTGAAAGGCATTGAATACACATTAGAAATACTCCAACGGGACTTAAATGTAATTAGAAATACAGGGTCTTGTGTATACAAACTAGTCTACAGGGTCTAGCACAAACATACTACAGCTAATGCTTGACTTAAGGAAGATAAAAAAATAAAAGCATGCATCTGGATAACATTAAAAAAGCAAAAAGCTATCTTCGACTATATGAAGATCCAACTTCTGGAAATACCATCCTGATGGATAGCTAGGCATTAGTTATGAGAGGATAACATATTTTCCATAATATATAATCAACCATATCATATTCTAAATATAAAAAGGAGGAATGAGGGCCCACATACAACCAATATTCTGCCCCAGGGCCTACACCAACTCTAAAAGTATGTGATAACCAGGGGGGCTAGGTCGGACACCGCCTGACATGTGATAATTTTTGTCCCACCTGGACAACTTGAACTGCACACATTTTACAATTGTATTCATTAACCCCACCAGTACTGTATACTTGTTGCCTGACCTGACAACCAGTCTGCCCCCCTGGACAATAATGCTGGCTATAGCCCTGTCTCAGAGAGGACCTGTAAATTCCACCCAAAGTTTAAACAAGTAAGAGGAAGATAATGGGACTTACCTTGACAAGTTTCACAGTAAATTCATACTGTGTATTTGGCTTGAGTTCGTCCAGCATACAGTTGAGATCAGAGGCATTGAAGAATTTATACCGAGGATTGGGTGAGTGATGAGATGAAGTGTATCGGACAACATAGTGACGATTGTCAGTAACCTATGAGATGAAAGAAAATGATAAATTGACGGGCGATAAGCAGAGGATAACTTCCTAACTTACTGAATTTAAAAATTCTTACATAATCTAAAAATGATAAATAAGCTTTGCAAATTTCCACAGTAGAAACTTGAATGTGTTCAATTTTAATGATTGACATCATCATAAATAGAGGTGCATTATCATCACATTTGCAGCTTGAGCTGAGTTTTAACTATGATTCTATATTTTGTGTCTGTAAAAAAATCACGCTCATCTGTCAAACTGAATTCCATAATGAATACTAAATTTTCATTAATACCACAATTAGAACAAACTAGTTATATGAATTAAATTTAACAAAGCTTTCTCATGTTCTCAAAATAACATGACAAGTTACTTGTGGAGCATATAGTTGTAGCCCTACTGCAGATGTAGGCATGCATTTCAAATTAAAGATGAACTGATTAATTACAGCATAATAGCCATGAATAGACTAAGCTTTATAACACCAATAATGGCCTTTGCTCACAAAAAATTGTATTAGGAAATAAAATATCTGATATCAAATTCAAGTGCTGGCCTCAGTGGAGGCGGGGTTAAGTCCTCACCTGCAAACCAAAGGTCCTGGGTAATTAGCAGTACTGGAATGCACTTTCCTTGACTTTTTTTTACAAATGAAATACCGTATTTCTCCGGATATAATAGTCCCCCTCCATAATTTTGAGGCTTCAGTTTTGGGAAAAAAAAAAGTTTGAAAATAGACCCCCCCTTTTTTTTTTACCGTGGGCATATTTCGAAACAAAGGGGCACTACATATTCAGATAAATATGATATCACTATGTGTTTTTTATCAAAAGTTATTATTTAAATTTTATTACAAAATTTTTTGTTTTGGTTACGAATGTTAAATATAAAAAATGTCGAGGCACCAAAATTGATAAAAGTGTTGTTTGACATGTTTGTTGTTTGAATGTATTTTCTTAACCAGTCCTTGAATGGTGTTCTGGCACCATGACACCACTGCCCGCAGGTTCAAGTCCCATCTTGGTTGGTGTAGTCGACCCAGGTCATGGTTGTGTGCGTTAGTCATTGTCACATGTTATTTTCCCCAAACATAAAATGCCTTAAATGAGCTGTTTTTGTGGCAATGAAGACCAAATTTTATAAAAACAATAAAAAGTTTTGAGAAATCGACTCCACATCAGTTTTGAGAATGTGGCAGAGTCAATTTTTTTTCTGCAACTCACCTCGATTTGTACTTCAAGTGGCTTGCTCATCCCCAATAATTTTTAAACTTGACAAAGTTAAACGAGAATGAATGGTCTCATTTTGGTCCATACCTGACTTTTGGGTAAAGATGAGTCAGTCCAATAGAGGACCACTGTTGAGGCAGAGAGAATGATGGCACGCAAGCCCACAGGTGGCACAAGTGGTTGACTCTGCGGTTCCGGAGCAGCGGGTTCTCGTGTTCTCACAGTTTCATAAACAGGACGTCCATCACCCATCTCATTGTATGCTCGTAAACTGATAACATACTCTGAGTTGGCCTCTGAAATATTTGGTCATAGCCATCAGTAATCCATCAAAAATATTGTACCGTAGCGAAGGTATTCATGGCATTTTCAAGGAATTTTCCACTTTTTCCGGCTCTCAATTGGGCTAAATTGACTTTGAATGGCATAAGCTACAATAGCTGTCCTGCTACTGACTTGAGGTAGAAGGTGAAGATTAGGTATGTCAGTTCATCTTTAGTACACCAATTATTAACATCAGTGATTGACAAACAGCTAACAACTACAGCATATAAGCCTGCCAACATGGCATCTCTTCACCCTCAACCTGAAGACAATAGCAACATAGCTATCAAAAATATTTTCATCCAAACTCAACACATAAAAATGGAGAACTTCCAAAGGCAGCACATAACAAAAATGACAAATACTAATACCGTTGTTTCCAAACTTTATATCACCAAATTTCAACCAAACAATTACTTACCTAAAGATTCGATGGTGTAAGTTCTCTGCTTTCCATCCAGTAACTGTGTATATACATCAGGAATGCCTTTTCCCCATCCAATGGTGTAACCTCTAACCATTATGCTAGGATTTCGAGGGGGGTTCCAAGCCACTAAGATCGAATTGGCCATAGGCCGTGCTGTAGAATCGAGAGAAAAACACAAATTCAGAATTCATATTGTAATCATACTACACTGGAAACACAGTAGAGTGATACTGCTTTGGAAACAGAAATCACTCACTATATAGCAAACTGTCCATTCCAAAATTATTACCAAAGCTAGTAAAATAATCGCAATAAAATTGCTCCAAACACATTCCTAAGGGCTGTTTTTGCTGAGAGGCAAAAATTGCCATTAAAATAGCAATTAAAAATAATATTTAGAAAATCATATTTAATAATAATTATAACAGAATAATTGGAAGAATTTATTTACCTTTCAGGGAGCTTGGGGGATCAGGCACCTGTATCTCCTCACGATCATTTTCATAAGTTTCAGCAGACAGCCATTCCGAGGAGGGTCCCGTCCCATTAACAGTCAACGCCCACATACGAATCTGTAAGAGGAGGTTGCATATATTATTCCATATATCTTCAGATATAAGAGAAAAGAATTCCACAATCATTTGAACTGACTGCGATTCGAAACCAGATCTCCTCAATTTGTGCTAAGAGTTCTACCCCTTGAACTACCAAGGCATATTCTTCCTTTGTGGAGTTTTGTAGGTTTTAGAGTACAAGGTGCTATATGCTGCCAGACATACAATGACATAAAACATCATACTTGCTCATATGTCAGCACAGCTCCGAGACTGAAGCTAGAACTTAGAATGTAGGGAGATTCACCATGGACATAAGTCAAGGAATAATGGTGAACTAGCCAGCAGCATACCCTTATTGCACCCACAAGTGCATTTGAAGTGTCAATATTTCAAGGGGGGAAAATTCAGATGTAAGCACTGAGTGATGAAAGCTTAGAATAAAACTGATGGTATGAGGTCCCACCAGGTGGCAATACTTATTTATAAAGTGAAAATACCATAACCACGGGACACGTGGTAAAGACAATGTCCATCTGAATAATCAGCCTTTTAATGTAAGCAGAAAAGGTCCTCACCACTCAGCCTCTAAGGTTTATAATAAAGTTCCAAATCCAATAAAATGTGCAGTGAGTGATAATACTTTTAAAAATAAGCTAAAAGAACTGCTACTTAAGAAATGCTATTATAGCATTGATGAGTATCTTAATGACAAAAATTATAATTATGTATGTATTTAACTGCTTATCATTTATTTGTAATTTCTATGTAACTTTTGTATAAACTTTTCTTCCTTTTTTGACTAAATCCTATGTTATACTTGTATAGCCAACAGGAAATTAAATATTATTATTATTATTATTAGAGCCTCAACAAATTTATGAAACAGGCAAGATACTTTCTACCACAGAGTATTAAAACCAGTGCTATGCACTTGAATAAACATACTGATGAACAGAGTTGTTTTCACATTAATATAAATCAGAAAGAAACTAGAACAGTGCCTGGTTCTCTCAGCTTTTATAAATGCATTAGTCAATTTACATCAAGCAATTCTCCTCGTACCTCAACTATGGTAACAGTTTAGGATTTTACCAAGCTATGGTGACACACACACAATTTTTTAAATAGAGAAACAATTGGTAGGCTTGGTGTGTTAAGAACTAGTGCTCAATTTGAAAAAACAAACTTGTTCACTCACTTGATACTCTGATGACTTTTCCAAGCCAGTGAGTACATGCAAACGCTGATCTCCAGCAGTTGTTACAGTTTCACCTCGTCTCTTCCCTTTACGTCTGTATCGGATCTTGTACCCAGTTATAACCCCATTCTGCCCTTCGAGCGATGGAGATTCCCAACGAACAATTATGCTCTACACAGGAAAAGAAAAGCAAAACATGAAAACTGACTTTGAAGAGTATGCATAAAACCTTACACACATTAGGCATACTCCATACGCTCACTCTTATAAAACTCAACAATGAATGATATACATTTATAAAACAAATCATTTACAATGTCTCAAATAAATTAGTACCGTAGATGACGCCGTCTCGACAGTGACATTCTGTGGTGCTTCTGAAGGCAAGTCTGACAATGTTCGAGCTTTCGCCTCTTCTGATGCTGCTCCAGGACCTTCAGGACTCACTGCTGCCACCCAAATAATATACACCCAATATTTCTTCAAATTTCTAAGTTCATACTTGTGCTCAGAGGTTAATACGCGATGTTCTTCTCGGGAACCCTCCTGAAAAGAACATTAAAAATAATGATTGACTTCAAAAATTTACTCCAAGACCTATTTAAAAAATAAAGAACTGGCAGCAACAGAGGATATTCATTGATTTTTCTAAGTAACCTGTGTGGTAACTATGTAGTAAAAATTTTAAATGGAAAGTGATTTAAATCAAAATTATGGGATAGTTTCAGCACTCAATGAGCCATTTTAAAGCAATTAAGATGAAGGAAATAATATTTATGTACATTTGGGGCATCAACCATGAAAAAACTGCACACCAAGTATCATATTGTCCATCTCCAAAGTACTCAAAAATACTCGACAACATTCAAGTTAGAGTGACCAGAATTTTACATTATAATATGGGAAAGGTTACATTCAGAGAAATACTCCTTTTGATACCAGAATTAAGATACATCACAATGGCACATCCTTAACAACCTCAGCCTTCACTCTGACTTGACCAACACGTTTGAGTCAAATAGTCATGATTACAATCTGGTCAGTGTGTGGAACAACGACGGGCTGTAATCTAGGTCATGCTAATGCACATATGCCCCAAAGATATTTTTTTGCAGTAAACTATTGTTACAATTAAACACATGCAAGCAGTGGCAGATACATATGGGGGGTGCGCACCTCCCCTTGTGGGGCCACCCGTGCCAGAATTCATCATTTAAGGAAGAGAGTCACAATTGTAACGCCTTTATATCATAAGATAGCATTCTCTTGTACATTTGTGTAGTCAGTTAAAATAAAACTTCCTTAAACTTTGCAAGTGACTTGATCATTTTTTTAATACAATTAAAGTAAAGGTAGTTCAAGATATCTTTCCTGCCCCCCCTTGAGGTTTTTCTGTACCCACCACTGCATGCAAGTGACCTCTGAATATGAGACTAACCTCTGAGTAGTACAGCTCGTACTGATGGGGTTTAGGAGCTGGTGGAGACGTTGGCTGTTCCCACTGGACGAGGAGGGATGTGGCCGAGGTGGGCGTCACTCGCAGATTGGTGGGAGGTCCCGGGACGTGCGCTTCCGTCTGCGTCCTCACTTTGAGAGGAGAAGATGGTGCACCAGCACCATGGCGATTGTGCGCCACCACCCTGAACCAGTACTCACGGCCAGGCACCAGTCCAGGCACATTCACCTCCTCAAGACGGGATCGAGTAGTGTTCACAACTCGCTCTCTGATTCACAAAAGAAGATTGGTAGAGACAAGAACATTAAATAACAATAGTTTTACTACAAAAAACATTAAAAGCAATTACGTGTAAAGGCTTAATCAAGTCTTATAATGTGAACACATAAACATACTTTAGTATCACAACAGCTATCTTACAGTAGGCTGTGGCAGATCTATGGGAGGGGGATAAGGTGGAATAAGCCTCCCCTCCCCCTCATTGGGTTGAAACCCACACAAGACAAAATTGAAATTTTTGAGGTTGCCACTTCGTACAAAAGTATTTAGTTATATTTCCCTTGAATTGAAATGCAAAATAGCTCTAAAGTTAGGGCCTACTTTACACACTTTTAGCATGTTACAATCCAAAAGCAGATCCAATTTACACTAGATAGGATGGTAATTTTGTTTGGACCCACACTACTGCTGGGAGGTGACCCCCCACCCCTTGTCCCTATACTGGATTCACAACTGGTGGTAAGTCAGATTATGTGGTAGATCATAATTTAAGTTTTTGTAATGCAGCTGTTGAATTCTTTGCCTCATTTGCTTTCACATCCAAAGTCAGCGCTCCCTCCTTCCCTTTTGTTTCTCACGCTCCCAACCCATTCAGCCACAGGAAGTGCAAGCACGTAAGTTAAGACATGCTGTGAACGTGATCTTGCCATACACCCCATCTAATAACAGAAGCGCTGATGAGAGGGATGACGGCTCCTTGGGGGAGTTGGCGTGGAAATGCGAATGAAGTAACAATAATGTGTGATTGTTTCAAACAAGTGAGTTCTTCCTTTTTCTGCACGACTTTCCCTCGCAGTAGGTTTTCGCAGGTTTTTCACGCCCCCCTTCTTGTGAGGGCGTTTTCCTGCAGTGGGTTTTTTCCAATAAGGACGACAGTCATTATCCTTAGGTTTTTCTCACATTCACTAACATCTTTTTACACTTGGTCAATAGTAACTTTGTTAATTTATAATGCTAATTGTTGATTGAAAATGGAACTTCTACTTATTTTTATGCAATTTATCTGCATGTAATTTCATGAGCAACTTGACAATGTATTTAACTGCATATATTTAATGTTTGACGAGGGGTTAGATGGAAGATGGGACTTTCTAGTCCCAATCTCGCCCAATAAAGACGTATTATTATACTCCTTAAAACGGCGAGGACAAGAGAGCCATGGCGACTTACAGATTATGAGTTTCAAAACAGATTCCCCCTTGACCCCCTTAACACGTTGCGTACCGGGGTATGCTAATGTTCAGAATATAACTTTACCCAATAAAACATTATGATGCATCAATTCATTATGAATAACGAACAACAACTGAAAACAACCTAATGAATACGTATTGTACGCTTTAAAATTGTTTAGGTTGACGCGCCTATATGACGAGAATCTTTGTCATCCGTCAGGAATGTTCGGGAAAAAAATGACAAGAATTCTCGCCATCGGTATGCAACGTGTTAAATGCTTCACGTAATTAATAGATACCCCCTTACACCACCAAGTCATTTTCTTCCAAGGTGAATCTCAGACTGGGTTAACCGAGGTAAACAAAGATGCTGACATCTCAAGTCCACTCTGTGGCACAGGAGACATGGTTCATCCTGATTAAGCAATCAGAAAATCTGCTTCGAATCCCAACTAAGGCAAATGATTTTTTCACAGCAAATTCCATCCCTGGTGTGAATCAAAAGGCATTATGTAGAGCTCAATCGACTTTTTCCTTTCAGGGAGGCAGAGAATATGTTGTGCACACTACTTGTGAGTTTTCACTACCCCAGAATGTGCTCATCATGTCTTTAAGTTGAGTGAACAATAAACTCAATCTACATCCTACCCCATAAGCAGCCTAAAAAGGCGTGTGGCAGGGAGGGTTAGGACCCCAACCGTTTACATATAAAAAGCAGATGATAAAACAAAATTACGACTATTGTTTATTAAGGTCATTTACGGTTAGGGGGAAGTGAATTTCCATATCTATCTGTTTGGCAAAATATCTCTCTTAATTTATCGCTTCTGTCCGACCTGAAAATATAGTGGTGCCCCAGGATGATGCCGTGGATTAAAACTTGAAATGTGGAATGTGGCTTGGGAATTGTGGAGTAAAAGAAATAACAGAATTACCTCTCCGATCCTTCCTGGCGGTAGAACACTGAATAGGTGAATATGGTGCTGTTGTTTTTGGTCGGCGCCTTCCATTTGAGGGTGACGAACCGCTTGTCAACATACACGGCAGCAAGAGCTCTGGGCATCGAAGGCACATCCTTGGTTGGCTGGGACTCGCCTGATGTGTGCGTACCGTCGATAGCAGACGGCAAAAGGGAGGAAATGACAGGTGGTATGGTATGTGCCGCAGCAGCGGTGGGATAACGAGGGGTGGTAGGTTGTGGGTGTTTTATCTTAGAATCTGGGCAACAAGAATGTTTCAGACAGTTATGGGATTTTTTTTTTGATTTTCGGTGAATCATTTAACCAACAGGCAGTAGTAGAAGTACAGAGGAGAGTAACGATTGGAATCGGCAAACACAATGAAGATACGTGCACAATTACGTTGGATATTACAAGAGTTTAGGGGTAAATTATAAAAAGGTATCGTTAACCAATGCAGGGTTAATGGAGTTTTTGAGGTGTTAATGGAAATATAGCCATGAAGGAAAAAATGAAAAAAAAAATGGACAAAAAAAAGGCAGAAAATCATAAGAATGTCAACACAAGAGGTACATTGAAAAAAAAAAACATAATCATAGGTTAGCACAGAAAACATGATAACTGAAAACATATAATTAAAGTATAAACATGCATAAGTGCCACCATTAAAAGCATCTAGCAAAAATAAGCTAAAAAAAGGGTGAAATCTCAGTCAAGAGAATATGAAAAAATCACCCGATACATCAAGGAAGTACTGGAGAGAATTTTAAATAATTTAGTCCTTTAACCCCTAAAGGTTGATTCAACCATGTCCCAGGGCAGTGCCATTGATTATTATTTATGGAAGATATCATAGGAAATCTTTACAACAATTTTTGACAGTTACATTTTGCTTTGAACAAAATCTGTTTTACCTGAATACAAATCATTTGGAAAATTATGGTTGATCAAAATAATAATAAATCAAAATCATACCCATCTAAAAAAAACTAGTCCTCTTTTAGACCAGATTACCCTAAAAATTCTTACAAAAAACCTGCCCGAAGTAGGGGATAGTGAATTTTGCAATAATCAAGGACAAGCATTAGGTTTTGTAAAATAAAAGATTCACAAAAATTTCAAAGTTTTTCAGGAGAATGAGTTTTGGCAAGAAGTTGTGATGGCAAACATCAAACAATTTGGAATCAAACAAATGAAAGATATGAGAAAAAACTGATATTGACCATGTTTCTGTCACCAAAAGAATACAGGGTAATAAAAATAAAATAATATTGTGATGACCAAATGACTGAGATTTCACGGAACACAAGTGAAAATGTTTTGTTAACTGCAATCAATACATGAAGAGTTAAATGAAAAAGGATAGGAAAATTTTGTCTCACTATTATTTGAAATAAGCCTCGACTGAAGAAAAGGAAAAGATCACATTTCTTCAAATATATTGAGAATCACGTGACCATTAAGGTTTGATATAAATACACAGCTCTTTTACACTTCATAAATAGACACCTCATTCGCATATTAACTATCAAACCACATTCAAGTAAACAAGAAAATGTACACATCAGCAATGTGTTTGTACCCTTACTTTTATCTAAAATATTACGATAAAAATTTTATGTTAAAGAAAATTCAATATGTCACAAAGCTAATGTGAAATTTTCCTCGGCAAAGTCAACTGAGGTTTAGGGTCAACTTCTGATCTAAGGTAAAAATACTGATGGCTTATAGAAGACTTAATATACTTCATAAAATAAACAAACATTTAGTCACGGGGCTAAATCATCAAGAACAGATTGAAGGACAGACGATATTTCAGGCAAACACTAAATAAAATAACAAAGTCAATGCCTGTTTTACATTAATATTCTAAAACATCCTTCATTGTTATGATAAAAAATTAAAAAATAACTGTGTTATAAACCAATTTAAAGTATTGAACACCAGGAGTTTGACATATTAGAAGACTAAGATATGCTTAAGATATAAACCAATAATATTGGCAGAAAAATTATTATCAAATAACAAAAAAAGAGTATTACCAAACAAGGTACCAATCGGAGCAATGTGAAGTCTAGCTTCTGCATGCACATTCCCAGCTGGGTTTGAAGCAACACACTGAAATATTCCTGAGTCCAGAGCCATCAGTCCGAGGATCCTCAGGTTGTTGCCATTAACCACCTGGTTGAATGAAGTAAAAAATTATTAGCACATAGCAGAGAATGAATTCTGTATGTAATTCTAATACAGTAAGCCCTCAATATACAAACAAGATGCATTCCAAGATCTTGCTCATAATTTGGAAAAAAAACAGTCAAGACATCAAAAATACAAGTGTAGTTATCCTGCAAAATTCCATACAGCATAACCATTTTGCATTAATTCACAATGGAGACAAACTGACATAGCTGCAGGTGCGACAGCTAGATCAGTTGGTCTCCATTAGGTGGAGCCAAAAAAATTTTGCTGCCTGCGGAAAGAAGAATGAGCCAAATGCTGAACCGTTCTTCAGTTCACAATTGTTAAATTGATAATTTGTTTAACCTATGCCAAAAGTGCGGATTCCTCTATGCCACACTGCCTTGCATGGGCCAATTCAAAAGGCACTAAATTTGAAATTTAACACGTTGAGAACCAGGGCATTTAAATTCCTAGGAACGCCGATTCTGGGAAATATGTGCCCATTAGGGCATAATGCCTTTGGTTTAAACATGGTTAAAAAGCTAATGTTTAGAATATAACTTTATCCAATTTAACGTTATGATGCTTCAATTCATTATGAATAATGAACAACAACTGAAAACGTATAAAGGAATACATATTGTACGCTTTAAAATTGTTTAGGTTGACGCGCCTATATGACGAGAATCTTCGCCATCCATCCGGAACGTTCGGGAAAAAAATGACGAGAATTCTCACCATCCATACGCAACGTGTTAAGCATGCCTGATTTTTTTAAAGGGGTAGCCTTCATTAAAATGCAAATATCCTGGTGCTTTTGCGTCAGACACAATTTTTTTTTTAAATGACCGCAAAAAAAATCAAAGAAGTGCAAATTTATGCACGGTCTAATAATTCGGGGCAAACCTTCTTTCTTTCTTAACAACGAATGGATGGGCCAACATTTGGGCACTTGTTGTAGGCATTTTAACCACGTGAAGTGGGAAGGAACCAATACCAAATGGGCAGTATTAGAGGAAGTGCCAAGAGGCACCCCTGCCATGAGGGATGGTCCGGGAGAGTAAAGCCGCTTTAGCGATCCCTACCATGGGGGAAAGTGCACTTGAGCTCTTCCCGGGTAGAAATAAAAGCTTAGGGAAACTATGGTCAAACGTTTAAAAACGTTTCACCTACGCTGACTGTAACCTGGGACGTATTGTACGCTGTAAATGCTGTAAATTGTACGCTGACTGTAGGTGAAACGTTTAAAAACGTTTCACCTACAGTCAGCGTACAATACGTTTAAAAACGTTCCTGCAGTCTAAGGGTTAATATCAAAGATATTACAACTTGGATATCGATGGTCAAGTTCTAACAACACGTATCTGAAATTCGGCCCATTTGAGATGGGTATTTTAAACAAAGTGTAATAATATTAAAAAATAAAATACAAGCAAAGAACAACTCTTTATTTGCAAATGAATGCTCCTTTTTCAGATTTATGAACTTTTGGTTTTTAATTTCAGTGTGCAAGTAAAAGAAATTAATTGTTTTTTTGGTCTCCTGAAAAGTTGCTATTTTTGAGATAAGTGTTGTTGGAACTTAGCCATCTATATCTATGTAACGCTATTTTTATAACTCGTCGTGGATATTACAGATAGGTTGTGTATGTAACGTTGTCAAAATATCCATCGTGTAATAACAAAATGTTTTGGATATATCAGCCTTATTCATATAACCAATGGATATCGTCTGCTGTAAGGGTAACCACTGGAACTGAACCAAATCCTCCCACCTCAGTAATAGCTAATAAGTAATTTCATAACTATACATTTTGTAACAATTAAAAAATATGCATACCTGAAGGTACTCATTCTGGTTGATGGGATCTCCATTTTTCACCCAGTGCACACGTGGTTCAGGCCTGCCAGATACTTTGCACTCCAGCTCAAGATCTTCCTTCTCTTGACCCCAGTGGTCTTTCGGCTTTTTCACAAAAACTGGGGGAACTGAAATGATTGGATTGGTTTCTCATTAGATATCAGGGTATTTTTCTCTTGCAAGTCCAATGAATTACTTGGAAATTATAAATTCAATGAGATCAGAAACATATGCAAATTAACCAGCAGTGAAAGTTAATGGCGTCTCAACTTCTTAGTTGGGTAAGCCAATATACTGACTTCTATACCTGTAGCAAAAACAACAGCAAGTTGAGAGATGTGCTAATTGTATAGAAAACCAAAGTCTGACCACAATAATTACATTTATGCATAAGGAGATGTGAAAGAGTTACATCATATTAAGCTAATTTCACGTAAAAGAAAAAAATTAATAAACGCAGACAGATATAATAAAAAACTACAGAGTATTTTCTATACTAATTTTTTCTTAAATGACCTTCCACACTTCACTGTATTAATTATGGAAAAAAGCAAGCAATAAGGAATTAACCCTTTCAACATGGCTCTCTCATTAATGCAGACCTATCTTTTCCTACACATATTTTGACATAAAAAGTGATAGGACATAAAAAGTGAAAAGAAGCAACATTCTTCTTTGGATTGAAAGGAGTCAAGGTGAGGAAATGTGAAAGCGAAATATACTCAGAATTGTGAGGGGAGAAGATACCAGATATAGTATTTCCAGCAGTGAAAGTGTTAGGGCACAAAAATTGTTCATTAACTTCGACTTACCTAATACTTGAAGGGAAGCAGAAGCATCTACTGAATCTTCTTTGTTTTCAGCACGGCACTGGTATGTCCCTTCATCATCTTCCTGGACTCTCTCAATCTGCAAACTACCGGACCCAACCATCATCAAGCGGCTGTCCAGAAACCTATCAATTCAGGAATGAATATTAAATGAGATTAAAAAATATTTTAATACACATTGGCTCAGATGAATCACTACATACTGCTGGAACAACAAAACATGCATGGAGAAGAAGTTTGAAGTAGTTTATACATGAAAATGATTCCTCACGGTCAAAACTGACTCTATTTCCACTGTTTCCAGCCAACTGGTTCACAAAATGTGATATGTAAATGAAATTTTTTTTTCTATTATTCTTTTGTACTATTTCATTTCTTCAAAGACATCATAATTGCAATTTCAACTGAAGCTTAACTTACTGAATAGTAGCGAAATAACCTCAATTCTGTTCATTTCATTGCTGAAAAATGTAATTTTATTTCTTTTCTTGATAAAAGCAAACCTCCATCATGAAATGTTTTTTTTACAGAGTTCAACAATTCCTTACGAATATTTTGGCAATTAAAAATTGCTAAGACATTATTGATGGATGAAAGAGAAAGAAAATAAAAATAGAATAAAGAAAATAACTCTAATGGGATAAAAAATCTACCTAGCAATAATTGTTATGAACGCAGGTTCCATCACAGGCATCTACCAAAAACTTCTCAAAAATAACTGAATCTTGCGCAACTCAATGCAACATATTTCAGAGTTCATGCAAAAAAAATTGCTGCACAACTTTGTTTACAAATGTATCACAAGGGAACAGAATGAATTAATTGCAATAATGGTACTCACGTCATATCTATCGTAACACCATCTTTGAGCCACATGATAACTGGTCTTGGGTTACCACTGGCAGCACAGTCAAGAACCACAGTTCTTCCTTTCACAACCACAGAAGACCGAGGCTTAGCTGTGAATACTGGGGGAGTGGCTCCTTCTACAGAAGAAATCACGAATTAGATTCAATCTTACATATCTACTAATAAAATACTTTCATAACATTGGGAATTTCAGATAATACTAAAATTCAGAAGTTATGATGGCAGTGACTAAACCTGCTTACCTGGATCACGCTCCACAGTGAGCCGGGCAATTCGACTCAAACGATATTTCCCCAAACTGGACACATTGCAACGGTATTGGCCAGAATCCGAAAGTGATACCTCATCAACTTCCAAGGAACCTGAAGATACAAAAATATAAATCAGATCTTCACAAAAATATTTCCTGAAGCCTGTATTCAAAATACACTATTATTGCGATGATGTACTGCGGCATGAAAAAACTACTAATTTACTCCTCTTTGTTAAAAATATGAGCATTAAATACAGCTTTACAAAAATAAAAAGGCAAAATAGCACCAATTGAAATAAAAATAAATAATTTTATGAAATGCAAATTTTAAGGAAATAAGAATATAATGGATATATATTATAAAGCTTCACACAATATTTAGTTCATCATTTCTAGTCAGTATATTAACAATAAAACCCACATTTAATTTTTTTATATTAAATATTTTCATAAACATAATAAATGAATTTTTTTAAAGCTTTTTGGAAACCTGATCAGATGTAGACACTCCAGAGGCTACGCACCTCTAAGGTTAAATGAAAAACATACTAAGTAAAAAAGTACTGCATACACCTTTCTAAAGGGCAAAATTCCTATCCTTACTGGCAAAATACAAATATGATACTGTAGTGAACTCTTGATACAAAATGTAGTTCAATACGAAAACTTCAAAACATTAGATTCAAATGCTTATGGGATTGCTGCTGTGTACTTGTTGTTTTTTATGCAAAATTCCACCTCTAATTCTAAAGATGTCTTCACGTTGAAGAACCTTCATATTTAACCTGAAGACCCCCAAGGATGGGAGGAGAAATTTCTGAAAAACAACAATTACATGGCAGTAATCCAGGAAGGCAGAATGGAGCAATCAACTACTAGCCACCGAAACTTGAAAGCCAACTGCTTCCAAATCTCTAATGGCACTTTAATAATGGATCGAGGAAATCTACACTTTGTAGAACATCCAATGATGTTGCAGAAACTAACAAGCCACAATTTATTTCTCAAAATTATCCATAACCATGCACTGTTTTGAATTATAAAGTTATTCTGAGACAATTTCCCATTTCACTACCCACCAGAGGGCAACACCGTCATCCGAGTGCTATCCATGGAGAGGGGCTGTCCGTCTCGCAGCCATGTGATGGTTACTTTGGGTGAGAGGGCAGCTGCATAGGATGGCCCCACAAACGGTGGGCCATTCGATGAGGCCGCTGGGAGGCACGCAAAATGAGCAGTTCCCCCAGGCAGAACCAACTGATCCTGAGGGTGGATCTCAATACACGGTGGGCCTGTCAACAAAAAAACAAACCCACCTTTGAAAACCCACACTTATTTTCCCTCCACTTACTATTTTGTACATTTAATAGATCAAATCACATAGGGAAATGCCAAATATGAAATTATGGTGATTCCCTCACTAGTTCAACTAAGCCATAATAAGAAGAGGCAAATTTCTGAGCATCCAAGCCGCAAAATCAATAGTTTTCATACTTTTTACCAGCTTTCTTATCATATTTCCTTTCTTATTAACACTACATACTTCCATCCTTTATTAGATTGATAGTGTTTGTTATTCAAATGCAATACATTTATAATTCTCCATGATAAATAAGTATGTAATTCACAATCTTATAATATATATAATAAAGGTAACAGTGGAAATATAAATAAAGGTAACATATAAATTTTGCTAATATTTTAGGCGGTATTTTAAATCCTCACTACCCTATGCAGGTGTAGAGGTGATCCCCCATAGATAAGCAACATAGTATACCCATAAATAATAATTATAATGATGATATTGTACACATATGTATATGTGTGTTCTGATTACTCACGTGCCACTCCCACCCATGCCTTCCGGCTGACTATGGACCCAACCGATTCAATGGTGGCCATGCACTGGTAGAAGCCCTCTTGGGCTCCAGGGCCACCTCGAATGCTTGACAAGGACCCACAGCCCTCATCTGTGTCATCGTCCACAGCAGTGACAACGCCATCCTCTGGACCTCGGCCACCTCTCCTTCCAGACCCCAACGACCAGATGTTTGTCAGCAACAGGGAGCCATTTGGAAGTTGTGACCTGTACCGCAGAAAGAGAAATTAAATACATTTTAAACATACCACAAAGATGACAGAAAAAGGAATAAAAATTATACAATCGATTTTTTTTAAATTCCTTTATCCACACAAATGGGGAAAGCTTTAACAGATTCTGAAGCATTACAATTTAAAAATAAGATTTCATTAAAAAATGTTTCTCTCGCGACAATTTTTCAAGAAACTTTGATGTAAACAAATTATATTACTTTTTATCATTCTCCTTCCTTTTAATGATCGCAGCGCCGCCATTGGATTTTGGTGGCCAATTTTTGAACTAATATCCACATTTAGTTTTAAATTGCGAATAAAATCAAGATAGAATTCTACTCATAATAAAAGTGTTAGAATATTATATAGTCATCTGGTTTTGAGTTATTCTGAAAATTCCAGCTAGCTAGCTAATCGGAAAGCGGGTTAAAATTGAGCTGCAAGATTTGACCCAGACAAGATGACGAACAACAAAGGTAGTTTATAATAACGTTGTGAAAAATGGGTCAATTCCATGGCCTCCTTAAATACTATTAAATAAGTATTAAAGGTGGCCATGATCAATTCACCCAAATCCAATCTGGTCATTTCCTCTTGGGTCACCGATTTCAACCAAATGAGGCAAATTGTCTTCATTCGACTAGAAAACGGAAACCCCACACTATTCATGTAATGTATTCAACTGTTTACAAGATATTGCAGTGACGTAATACTGAGAATTTGCGAAAGCGTCTTCCCATTAGACGTCATATCTCCAGAAATAAGGAAGATATAAAAGTATGCAGTGGCTCAATTAAAAAATATATATTGAGATGCATTATTAACACATTGTATTATAAAATGTATACAATTTTGGTCACTTTTTCAAGGGAATCTTGACTTACATTCCCTTGAAAAAGCGACCAGCATCGGTAGGGAAACCCGAAAATTGGCGCGGCGACATGGCTCAAAAGTATTTTTTTAATTAACATTACGACTACACGCGAAAGTTTTAACAAGCAATTTTAATAATTTTAAGCCAAATTCAATTTTTCAAGTTGATTTTTGACGATGTAGCAACCCATTCGAGCCAACCCTTAAGGCGGACAATAAATGGAAACACTTTCACATATCGATGGCTAAGTTCTAACAACAAGTATCTCAAAAATAGAAACTTTACAGGAGAGCAAAAAAAGCGATTGAGTTTTTTTTACTAAAAAACTGAAATTAGAAACTAAAAGTTCATAAACTGAAAAAGGAGCATTCATTTCCAAATAAAGAATTGTCCTTTGCTTGTATTTTACTTTTTTTTTAAATGTTATTACACTTCGTTTAAGATACCCGTCTCAAACCGGCCGAATTTCAGATACGTGTTGTTATAACTTAGCCATCGATATGATTCTCAATGATACATATAATTGAAGATCAGTTCAAAAATTCAATTTTACGCTATTTTACTTTAATTGTGTTTCCTCTATTTTACGAAAAATTGACGAATGGCACTCATACCTCGCAAAAGTCGAAAAATAAAAAGTTTGAATTGATCTTTCTTCAGACGTATCTCGTATACGAGTTTAAGTAAAATGGTACAACTACAATGAATCATTTAAACCCCGATGTTCATTTTAAAACACCCCGTAGAACTGGTCTTCGCTAACAATGCTATGTTGATACCCACATACTTTCTATAAAATCTGTTCCTAAACATTTCATAGCCAAGTTAAATCAATGAACATAAAACACAACTCTTTTACTCCAACATTTGATCTTATCTCTAGGCGCAGAACCCCAGATGGAGAATGGAAGCAGAACCCTAGAACGCCTTAGACCACCGCTGGGATATACCCTGGCCAGAAAACCGACCTGTTTCCTCCCCCAGTCTCCATCAATGTCACAGCCATGCAGACATAGAAATAGGATACAAAACAGCCACTGCAAAGCAGATGGGGTACGTAGACCCCCACCTCTTTCCGCATGACATATTTCATCAAGCTTGTCGCAACAGATCTCATTATAGCGCGAGCTTATCGGAGATAACCAGAACATCTTAAGGATTTTAACTGGATCTCTCGTCACGACATCAGTAAGGAAATAATAACGGCAACATTTCCATTAGCATGGCTGAAATAAACTGTCATACAAACAGGCCTATCTACATGACACTCTTGGGAAGGAAGGAATTTCTAGAGGCTTGAAGAACACTCAAGGCGGCGAATTCCAAAATATCATCTAATAATTAAAAATACTTCATTGACTGAAGATAAAAATTGGGCTTTCCATATCTTTTTTCTAGAGATAGCATTTTATAATCGGATTTTTATATGGGGTCTCATAACGATTCTGGTATAAGCTCAGGAGACATTCTGATCACAGCTAAAACATAAAATCGTTGGTATGATTCGGTTAATGCTATATTTTCTTACGGTATTTGGGTATTTTATTAGTTTTTCGTGAGAGAAAAGAGACAATTTCTTTCATTTGTTCACCTAACTATGACTAGTTTCGGGGAAACTTTCCATTTATCTTGACACTGCGGCAACAAAAAGCCTTTCCTCGCCTTAGGATTTGGTATTCTTGCGGGATAAAAGGATAGGAAGTGCATAACTTCTTGAAGAATTACAAGTTTTTACTCATATCGCTGCGTAGGTAATGGTGAGAACGTTCATTATTTAAAAATGCAATTTCTTGGTGGTACGTATTATGCGGTAATGCCCTTACACCATCTAAAAATTCAACATTCTTACACCCTCTAAACATATAAAATCCGAAGATCCGAGATTTATGGGACTGAAATTTTGCATTTTGGAACAAACATTTGAAATTTTCTACGATTATAAAATTTATACCGACCTAGTTATCGATGTTACTACATCATCTTAAAGGTACAAAACGGTTCAAAGAACCTTTTTGTGCAAAGCATGGGCGTGCCCAGCGAGTGGCAGGCGGGGGCAGCTGACCCCCCCCATCAGAAGCAAAAATCGCAAATGCCTTTAAGGAAAATAATATTTTTTGAAGCAAATTATTTTAAAAACTGATAAAGCGCTGTTACAGTTTCCTTAAAATGTTGATTTCATTCACGTTTGCCATGCTAAATCTTACCAACAACTTGACCAACCATGGCTTGCCTCCCTCCCCATAGGCGGATGTAGGGGGGGGGGGTAGGGGGCACGTCCCCCCCAGACCCTTAAAAATATGTAAGACTTTTAATACGGTACCATTATTATTGCGTTCGTTTTGTATTACGAGGTATCTGTGTGCCCCTCCCAGAACAAAATCCTGGATATGGTCTTCCTTGTTCCCCCCCCAGAAAGAAATCCTGGATCCGCCCCTGCCCCTCCCCCCCTAGTTTTGATCCTGGGTACGGCCTTGGTGCAAACAACGATTTTTTACCTTGAAGACGATGTAGTAACATCGAAACCTAGGTCGCAATAAATTTCATAATCGTAAAAAATTGCAAGTGTTTATTTAAATGCCATCCAAACATCCCCGGATAAGAATTTCTCAGTGTGTTATTCGGGCAAACTTAGAATGCTCAGAGTCGGGCATCAAAAGTAACCATTAGCACACGATAAACACCAAAGCTCTGAGTCACACCGATAAGTATCGCCAATCGTAACACATACAGCCTAATCCGAAGTGTAGCGTGACTCACAAAACAAACTTCTTCCACCTTATTTACGTGGGCGTCGAGTCAAAATATTTCGGGGGAGGGAATGTGTTCGTGACGCTAGACAGCTTGCGAAGGGGCGGCAGATGTGCATTTAGACCCTGGCCCCCTTTTAACCCCCTCACCCTCCTCCCGACAACTGTAGAAGGTAGGGGTCAACCGGTAGACAGACAGCTCCACGCCACGAGGTTCCCGCTCCCGTTAATGGCTACGAGAGGGCGGGAGAGACGGTAGCGCACCGCACCCGTCAGCTGTTTTCAATTTCGCCGGCGCGATCAACCTCCCCGCGCGCGCGCGACCCCGAGGGCACTGCTCGTTTTATTGCTCCGCGAACTGGAAAAAGTTAATGGCCGCATCGGAAACATCGAGAGATCGAGAAAAAGAGCTGCGGATGCAGGTATAATGGGGCATGCGATGAAAGCGAATCACCACGAACGTTGACTCGATGCCTAGTGGTTCCTGGTAGTCGTCAAGCGTTGAGAGTCCGCGAGATTGATGCCTGGCTCGGATAAAAGCGTAATGAAAATTGACATCGCACGGTTTAAAAGCGCCAGTGGAGGCATCGCTTCCACTTTACCGGTCGTATTTTTTCAATCTTCTGCGCAGTATTACTCTACTAAAACTTGCGCTATCATCTTGAAATTTTCAGGACACATTCAGCAAGGGGGATATAACCCATTTCCGTCCCCCGTGACAATGTGGTTACACCCTACAGTGCTGGACAAAAGAGGCTCTTAACGAAAAAACTGCGCAAAATTTTATTTTAAAATTGTTACATATGCCTATTCTCATTAATGTTTTGCTTGCATAATACCTCTACATTGGTTTATATTTGAATCTGGAAGAAATAATTACGAATATTAATACGCCAAGAAATCAAGAAAAAAAGACGAGGGGGAGTCGTGCGTCCTCTTAACCTACTGAAATATTGGGAAAATATATGAGACGCAACATCATATACCCATATGCATTCCGGTAATCTAACTAGTCCCTCAATCATTTTTTGTTTGAAATTTTCAGAAATCTTGAAACCTGTAGCCGTTATGAACTCGTAATTTCCTAGCTTTAGCTCTCAATCTACTGTAACAATTCAAGGTCTCGTAAAAATTTTTGAGGCCCTTCACTCACTCAGTGATTCGACCCGGAGGAGGATGGTTAAGATAGGTGAGGGTACAGCTCTGCCCAAACTAACCCACAGATGAGCGGCTCTCACACTTGCATGGTATGGGGTCTTTCTCCTTTCCCTATGCCATCCAGCCCGTCGCGGAATTTCCAGGGAGTTGAACCCATGACCCTTGAATTAGCAGACAATTCCTTGGTTATCACCCTCAATAGGGAAATTGCAAATTTTTTATAAACAGTATGCTGATATACTACAGTAAATACTTAGTACCGCAATATACTTTTTTCCGCTTAAAATTCAGTTTATACACTAGAAAATGACTCCCAAAAGTCGCCCGAGTTTCGCGGGCTAAAAAATACCGCCCCCACTAATCTTCGGCTGTGACGTCATAGTTCAGTACGAGTCCAAGATCCAAGCCCAGCAACTGCAGGTTTGGAAGAGCCACGTTGCGTTTAAAGGAGAACACGGGTGAAATAAGGAAAAATTACAAGTGGTGCATTGTTCCTCTGTGCAATAACACCCCAGAAAAAATTTTCGTCTGCATTCCCACGGAGAAAATTAGAAGAAAAGCCTCGATGCATGCCGTCTGTCGGGATGAGCGTTGCGGAAAAATAAGAGTATAATAAACGGAATGATAAACCCGTGTGCTATGTGAGCGAAGATAACTTTAATATAAATAATATTTCCATATTTAATTGACTGAATAACTTGAAACTGAGATTTTTCGATAATTCGGCCGCCGTAGAATAAAAACTCAACTTCCGAACAAAAATCGAGATAGGTTTTTCTCGATGGTTACGATCGTTACGATGGACTCAAATTAAAGTGCCTTAATGATTATTAAGGCACTTGTTCAATTTCAGTTACGGAAGGACATGGAAAATTCCATGATGTTTAAAATCAAGGGAGGAAATATGAAAATATAGAGCAACGTTGATCCTCATGCATTCGAGTGCCAGCCAAGAAGACAGCGTTTTCTTCTACTCTCGGCGTCAAAATGATGTGCCGCTGTACTTTGCAAATTTATATCCTGGCTTCACTGCATGCTATAATAATGAACTATTCGTCATTTTAAAGGAAATTTTATCCAAAATTCTGATTTATTTTATTACAAAAAATTTCAAAAATGTAGACACGGCCAGTGCAATAAATGACTCCGCGCACCGAAAAATTAGCCGTTTTGTCAACTTCATGAACTTTGCAACTCAACCTAGGGAAAACTACTACGTCTACAGCATTCATCTTCCACATTAATTTACACTCATTAGTGCGGATTAATAAAATGACTTTTGGGTATTTTTAGAACTTATATTTTGTTATAAATTAATGAAAATATTTGAACATTATCTTGTCCCATAGTTTATCCCGAAAGATAAAGGAAGTTGTAGATGGAAAAAGAATGGAATCCAGAGGTGGTCACAAAAAATTAATCGCAGCATTCTTTGATTTTATTCTACGCCGTTGCTTGCTTTTCAGAAAAAGTTGAGTCACAAGAGGAATGTTCCGCGGCCCTTAATTTGGAAACTGTGGAGATAGAGGAAGACGTGTGGATCAGCAATTTCCATTTAGTTGGTTTTGTCAGGATAAACCAAGGATCCATTTAAAAGTTGTCAGGCCATCGTATAAAGATAGGATCCTGATGTGCACCACAGGGCCGGGAAATGGGGTGTTTGAGGGAAAGTCAAACCTAAAGTTACCCAAAGAATGTGCAGTTCTATGTTGCTCTTTCCCCAGTTAAAACCAAATAGAAATTGGATTGGGATGATATTTTCACCACGGGTTCCAGTGATAGTGAGAGAGGAGGTGATCACGGTCATCGTCGAAGGTCATCCCTCTAGGATTTCCGATACGGAATTTTTAAGTGACAACCGATCGCAATGACGATGAGCTCGCCTTTAGAGAAGGTTTCAGATATATCGTGAGAAAAGCTCCCAAAATGCATTAAAGACTCTGTTTGGAAAACATGCACATTTTAATGCTAATTTAGGAAGTATTTCATTTCAAAAGTAACTTATTAACACCTGAAGACGTTGTGTTTATTATAATGATCGAAGTGCGATTGACCGATTCTTTCTGCAGAATAGGAAGTGGTTTCGGGGTTTTGAGTCACAAAGATGGTAGATTGTGTTGAAAGTTCGTCTATATTATCGCTACTAAATTGAAACATTAATATTCTGGCTTCCTCAGAGCTTCCTGTCGCCCTCCAGGCAAGGTATTTTTTGTTATGAACTATAAAACATTACAGATGCTCATCAGCTACCTTTCCTTTTCCCGGCATCGACTTTCCGAGCCGACGAAGTCTACAGTTTCACTAAAATACCCTGTTATCATGATGGAATCAGTAACAGGAAGCTTGCTAGGATCAGCCTAAGAATAACCATATGCCTTCATCTTTACGCAATCTATCGCTTTCAATGGAGGAGAAATAGATCAAATAATAGCCCTGAAGTCACAATGAACAACTCCGATACGTCTGCACTTCAATAAATGAATCATAACCACGCCCTCGCATGTATTCAAGTATGCAACCTATACTATGGCCGTGCCGCCGTGCCTCGTACTGAACTATGACGTCACTTTTCTACCAGCCAATCATCGGGCGTTTTCGCTTCTCACTTGAATTTGAAAATTCTCGTGAACTTTGATGCATTAAATATCGCAAACCACGTCATAAAATAATAAAAAAACTTTCACCGAGGTATGCAAACATATATTTTTATATAATTTTGGGGCTATTGATTATATCTGAAATATATGCAAGTTCCCTATTAAAATCGAAAATCGAGCTTTCACAGTCAAAGATCGAGGAAATTCAAATTGAGCGATGACAGTCGAGTTTCGATCCAAACACGATTTTTCAACTTTAATCTTGACCATTTCGTTTGATCTCGGAAGCGTCACCAGCATCCTAGAATAATACCACCCGTCCCATGTGAAATACTGAGGCCGGTAAAATTGGAAAGTCATGCCTTCGATCATCAAGAAAGGATCTCAATCTGTTGATCTTTCTTAAAAATTTTAGAGTAGCCTAGTGGTTCCAAGCAGTGATAGCAAATTTTTAATTTGCGTATATAATAAATTTTTACTAAAAATAATTCAATCATGTTCGAGATTCTCGTATTCTGGGTAGATTTTTTTCTACTACTCATACGTGTATTTTGAGTGTTTTTCGAATGAGTAATAAACATGTTTTTGTACTGAATTTTTTTTTTCAAAAAATAACCCTTGATTTTTTTCGATTAATAGATCATTTGGTTCAAATTTCGATTTTAGTTGAAAATTCGGGCATTTCATTTCGATTAGAAATCGATTATGACCGACATTTTTTTCATCACTATTAATACCCTTCCCATTCATAGCCCGCAATACAGCGACTCGAAGAGCCAGCAGTTTCTTAAGGTTTATCCCGAGAATCGAACCCGGGGCCCTTCAATCAGCAGCCAAACGTTCTACCCATTTGGTTATTACCCTCCCCAACCCTACCAATAAACCGCGCATTATCTGGGCCAGTCCGCAACGCAATATACGAAAATACTTCATCGACTGAGGATAAAAATCGGGGTTACCATGGCATATATTTTACTGGAAATTCGGAAACATCTAGATGTATGAAAAACAAGATATTTTTCTCTAATCGCCATTTTTAAAAGTAGCGCTTTCTGACTTAAGATAGAGGAAACAACTTAAAAATGTAAAACAGAACTTTTTTAGATGCTTTTCAATAGTTTGCGTTAAAAACGTATTTCATAATCCGAATTTTTACATAGGGTCTCATGGCGATCCTGGTATAAGCACAGGAGACATTTTTACCACATCAAAAAAATAATTGTCGTAGGTATTTTTGGGCATATTATATTTTCCGAGGGTATTTGCGTATTTTCTTAAGTGATCACCAAAGAAAATTGACAATTTCCTTTATGTTTCCCCATCCCTACCAATACGCATACTATTTTGTGGGCCAGCCCGCATGACAGTGACTCAGAAAGCTGGCATTAACGTGGATAGTATAAGCGGTGCAAATGACGCTGTTGTCATCACCCCTGAAACGTATTTCTACCACTACGTGGACACTGCCTTCTTACCGTTGGGAAAACGAAACTACGTGAATATGCTCACGCAATTTTTATTCTGAAGGGATAAATAACGTGGGAAAAAATACGAACGCAATTAATTAGTGATTCCCCGGTGACTAAGGCGTCATCAGTTCAGCCCAGTAGCCTTGTTCCCTCAGTCCTCCCCTTTCTGAGAGTACTTTATCCCGCGCCACTGAGTCGACACCACGCCGCTTTTAATTTGAAAAAATAATGAGGGAGGATGTTTTAATTCCGTATCCCTCTCCTGGGATGTACGAGAGGAAGAAAAAAAAAATATTCCAGCGAAAAAAAAAAATCTTTCTACCCTGCCTTTTGTTTTTTTGATTGTCTAATATACACGCATGTACATATATACAACTCCCTTTTTAGGATTGATATTTATCCGCGCATTTCTTAAAATGCAAATAATACTTTAATACAAAATATACTTTAAGTGCTTATACTCCTTAAAAATTAAAATGAAAAAATTTTATTCCAGAGAAAAAAATCTTTCTACCCTGCCTTTTGTTTTTTTGATTGTCTAATATACATGCATGTATGTACAACTCCCTTTATAGGATTGATATTTATCCGCGCATTTCTTAAAATACAAATAATACTTAAGTACAAATTATACTTTAAGTGCTTAAGCTCGTTAAAAAAATTAAAATAAAAAATTTAACCTAACAAAAATCCCTTAAATAAAAAATATAAAAAATCAAGTACAATTAATCGTAGCGGGCTTCACTTTGTGGAAATCCTTTATCGAAGGAATGGAAAAATAAAAAATTGAATATTTACGCAAGGTATTTTACTATGACCGACCATGGTTACGTTACAGCGTAACATTATCAAGGTGAGGAGTTACAGGTAAGTTACAGTACCTGATAAGTACTGTACCTGTTAGAGTACCTGATAGGTACACCTTGATAATGTTACGCTGTAACGAAACCATGGTGGTCACAATAAATTACCATGTGGAAATAGCCGTTTTTTTTTCTTCTTTCGTACAAAATTCAAGTACAATTTGTAGTTTAAGGAATAAAATTATCATTATAAATTACCCACGGTTGATTTAATTTTAGCTTAAAAATATTTTAATTCAGGACAAGAAATCCTCTCTTCTCTGCCTTTTGTTTTTTTGATTGTTTTAAATATATGTATTCTAGTATGTACGAAATATATGTATTTCAGCATGTACGACTCCCCTTCTTCGCTTGATATTCGTCCTGCGTTCAACCCCTTTCATATTTATTATCGCCGACCATTTGCGTGGAAAAGTGTCGGGTCAGATTATGCCTCCGCGTACGGATGCATTCATGCGGGTGGTATGGTAATTCTGCCTTATTTATGACCCCCTTTCGGATCTCACAGAGGCTATATAGATGAGGGAGAGAGGGTATGGAGGCTTAGTACGGAATCAAGCTCGTATTCCATACCTCCCTTGTTCTCTTCGCTTGAATGGCTTCAGCTGCTGCCGCGTTTAACGACGCCCAGAGTCGGCCAGGATCCTGGAAAACAATGCTCGCTTATGAATCTGCAGGTGTGGCGTTCTCCGGCATAAACTTGGTAGAGCGATCTTCGTGGCTTCTAAGAGATTCGCTCGGCTTTTTTTCGGCGGCAAATACCGCGGGAGTAAAAGTGAAGTCGAACGTTAACCAGATGCCAATGTTACTTTCGTGGTTCAAGCATGATTAATTGATGTCGATGCTTCCATTTAGAGAGCCTATTACTCCCACTATAACGGTTGCAATTTCCCCTTTTTTTGCAATGATTTAATCGTTTAAAAGTAAATTTATATTCTCGAAATTTTCAGGGTTTATAGGGTGGATATTGGTCATAATTTTCCTACTTTCCAAACATAATTAATTTGCCTCTGAGAAAAGACGGAGGTATCACTTCAATATTTGAGTTAAAGGCATTGACTGATTGTGTCTACCTTACATACCTGTGAATTTCAAGATGATCGCATAATTTCTAAGCAGTAGGCATTTTTATCCTTCCATGAGGACGCAACATTGTCTCTCGACCGGCTGTATTTCGTCCTTTTTCACGAATAATAGTTTAATTAAATTTAATTAAATAACTTTAAATTAATTAATTTATTTAAAACCTGAATTTCCATCTTAAAATTTTCTTTTTATACAGAGAAGATCATTGTTAACATCTTCCTATGACTAGAACAAAATTTTAAATTAGAGAAAATGATAAAGGGATTATTTTTTTCTAATATGAGGTATAGGGGAATGTTGAGAAGGCCTTTCTCCGTCTACCTTGAACATTACAAGATGCTTGAGTAAGTTTTGAACGATTAATTTGTTACGAAAAAAGACCGTCACAGAGGGCAGAATGCTCTCGTAAGGGTCTAATTTTCTTGCATATTTCGTGTTTAACCCATTTCCGCTCAGAAAATTTTCTACTAGCGACTGTGAAGATATTTAAATACGATGCTCCTAAGGTTGTCTTCAGTAAACCAGTGCAATATTTTGGCGATGCATAGACTTATTTCTTCACATTGACCCGTAGCCATAAAGCTACACCGTGAGGTAACGAGGCCAGATTCTAAAGGCCGTTTTACACGGTACACGGAATTGCGCAATCTGACGTACGTGTGAAGGCGCAGTTAAAATTGCGTCGTGTAAAAAGGTGAAATGCTAGAACACATGCGAGAATGCGTGGATGCGAGACGGCAAAATAGCCCTTGTTATAATTTCGTTCATGCATTCGCGCAATAGGGTTGTTCACCATATTTTTTTTATTTAAGAAATCGAAAGATCGTGCTTCAGAAGGAGCAATGACAATAATATTATGCTATTTTCTTCATTGTACATGTTTAGAGAAGGCTTTAAACAGTGACAAATTTTACGTTACGCTAAAAAGCCCTACTTCCATCTTGAATTGATGTGTGACGTCACAAGCCCGTAGATGCCCTACTGCAGTGTTGTTTAAGTGGCTCAGCAGGGTTATTCCACTTTTTTTCAAGATCTCCAGCGTCTGCCGCCAGATCAGTGTTTAAAGAAAATCCAAATTTATCCTTTAGTAAGAGTAATAATAAGCAAAATTACCCTTACTTGTACATGTTTATTGCTCATCATATCATAAATAGCACTACAACGTACACATTTCACGAGTTGTCTTTTTGATACATATAATCAGTATATTCCGAATCAACTGATTCAATGAAAAACTTGACTCACAATAAATATAAAACACTAATAAAACATGATAATCGGTTTTCCAATCACTCTGCACACGCTAAAAGAATTTGCACTCCTTGAGGTTCGAAAGATTCTCCACACCTCACTTCTCACTCATCACTAACGACTTAGAATCAGTTTACGTTATTTCACATTGACATTTCGAGGACAATGAAATGAATAGGCTGAAACAAATTGCTAAACCGGTTATTGTAACATCAAAAAACTTCGAATTTCACTATTACTCTTACCCGTACTCTTACCGTAACCAAAATATGACCAAAACAAAAACAAACAACAGCGCAACGAAATTCGTGAAATGTAAACACTCGTGAATGCTCAAAATGAATAGGTAATAACATCAAACGGAACTTAGAAGCGAATAAACGATTGAAAATTAATATGCGTTCGATGTATCCCTAAAGCACAACTAGCTCAAATATGAAACATATCCCCTAGGCAATAGTTAGATACCTTAGATCGAAATGTATAGGGTTGATTGAACTAGCATGGAAGAAATAAATAATTTCGTCAAAGCAGTTACATTCACAACTCACTTCACTCTTTACTTCATCGTCTATATGCAATCATTCACTTAGGGGTACATCAAGGGCACAAATTGTGTTCACTTGCACTAGAGGCACAATGAAAGTTCACTGCACGTAGTTTCCTAGCATATGCAGCTATACAAAACTTTCAATTCCTGTCAACGCTACATACGTTGCCTGCCTAACTTGAAGAATGGATTTCATGTCGCCTTGATCCATCCGGAAGCTTCATGCACAACTTAGGCCATTTCAAAATAAGGAATAACCTTGGCAAATGTCCAGTCGGCATGCAGAGTACTCAGCTTGGCATCGAGCGATCGAGGGTACAGGCCAGTACAGGCCAGCCGTACAGGCTTGTGTCGTCATCACCTCTATTTCAAGATGGCCGACCGTTTTTGGCGGCGTTTAAAATTGTTCGTATTTTGATTGCTAATAATTCCATCATTACTTTTTCAACGCATCTGTCATTCATCCCAATCGAAATGAAATTACATCAGAAGTGATATACATTCGTTTTTGTAGACCGTTCTGATAGGCTTGAACAACCCTATTCCACGCCATTTTAGAAATTAATGCAGGTCTAACCTGCGCAATAGAGTATTTGCACGTTTTTGGTGAAGCCTGTTAAAAATATCAGTTTGGTTTAATTAAGCAAAATTCCAACTCCTACAGTCGTACGACCATGGGCGAATTTGTTATTAACAAATAAACATTCCAAAATCAATGTTGCGCTTAAAACACTACGCCGCCATGCCAGACGGCTTGTGACGTCAATCCCCATACTCAACTGACTGCAGTTCCTCCGATCATTTGCGATTGATGGAAACCTTGTTTATTGTTGTTTACGAACACTGAGGTGAATCTGACGGAATAAACCATCTGTCCTACTATAAATTAGTGGTATATTTCGTACAACAATTCTTTAAGTTCGTAGCCATGAGCGAAGATAGATTAATGGCTTGTGGGACAAAATTCCGGAATGAATATTGTTTTGTTCCGATACGAGGGAGCACCCGTGTTTCTACACCGAACAAGATTTTTGTGGATGTTCCCGATAAGCCTGAACTACGACGGAAATGGTTATTGGCAGCCCGGAGGGATCTTAAGTCGATGCCATTATTACACACAAAAGAGTTTATTATTCCATTCAGAAAGGAGAGACTAATGCGTAATACTGAAGCATATGTATGTTTGAGATGCAGTTATTCTAGTATACAAACGGCCGTGTATTCATTGATGATATACATTACATATTTTTCCACTTCGGATGCTTACTTTCATTATGTATGCTTGATGACTATGGAAAAACATAATTGGTAACGTCAGTATTTTAAGCATTTATACTCGAAAAGCAGATATAAACAATGTTGGAGTGGAAAATGAAAATTTAAAGAATTTACAATGCAGTAAAGAATCGTAAAGAAAATAACGTTACGGTAAATGTATAAATGGTACAAATTTGATGCATTGCAAATACCTACATGCGAGCAATTAGTAACATATGTTTACTCCTAAAATGATATAGTTGAGGAAACACAACAACCTGCCTCCCTACATTTAAATTTTCAAATATTGACAGCATAAAAGTGCGGAAACATAGGGAAAAATAGTTTACTAGAGGTGTTAATGAATAAAAAACTATGCAAAATTACCCTTACTTGTACTTATTTATTGCTCATCATATCACAAATAGCACTACCACGCACACATTTCACGAGCTGTCTTTTTAATACTTATAATCAGTATATGCCGAATCAACTGTTTCAATGAAGAACTTGGCTCACAATAAATATAAAACACTATTATGTAACACTAATAAAGCATAATTATCGGTTTTCCAATCACTTTGCACACCACACTAAAAGAATTTGCACTCCTTGAAATTCGTAAGGATTCTTCACATCTCACTTCCCACACATCACTAACAACTTAGAATCAGTTTACGTTATTTCACGTTAACATTGCGAAGACAATTAAATGAATAGTCTGAAACAAATTACCTACTAAACCAGTTATTGTAACATCAAAAAACTTAGAATTTCACTATCACTCCTACCGTAACCAAAATATGACCAAAACGACCAAAACAATAACGAACAAAAGCGCAACGAATATGCGTGAAATGTAAACACTGACTAAATCTCAAAATGAATTGGCAATAGGTTTAATACGTAATAAAATCAAACAGAACTTAGAAGCGAACAAACGAATGCAAATTAATACGCGTTCGATGTATCCCTAAAGCACAACTAGTCCAAATATGAAACATATCCCCTTCGCAATAGTCAGATACCTTTGATCGAAATGCATACGGTTGGTTGAACCAGCATGGAAGAAATAAATTCCTCGAAGATGTTACATTCACAACTCACTTCACTCTTTACTTCATCGTCTATATGCAATCGAGTTAGAGACTTAATTGTTGTATGAAACGCTTCACGAGTCTATTTTCTCCCAACTCGGGAAAATGAAGTTACAGACCTTACAAAAACGAAGATAGGCCCTAGGTATACACCGATCACGAAGGAGTCAACGTCTGTGAGGTTATTTGAAGAAGCCTTAACGAAACCAGGTTCCATTTAGCAAATTTACTTGCAGAAAAATGAAGAAATATCGCGTAAAATACGTGAAATGTAAGTTATTCGTCAATGCTCCCGTCTGCTTGCAACTATAATATGGGAGATGACGTCACGTAACGAATAGCCAATTACAGGTCGTTTTACCCTCCAGAATTTCGATGCTAAAACAAAGGTTATTAAAACTTAAATAATAAATTAATAACAAAACACATGGAATTTTCATTAAACACATGAGAACTTCAAACATGTATGCACTAAATGGAAAGGGTTTCATGCTTATTCCTCACCCATGCAAACACTCTATTCCGTGCCCCGTGTAAAACGGCCTTAATGTTGTTCAATTTCCTCGAGTGACCTTGACAGAAAGGATGATTCCTTAGGGAAAACATATTTTTGGATGAAGGTGCGTTAAAATAATGTATACCATGCCATTTTCTGATTACTATTATGATATTTGCATGAAATTAACTGACAGTAGGCGTTCATATTTAATTTCCGTTTGGCGCCCATGTTTTTCCGTCAGTGGTCTTATTTCGACCGGCTTCAAAATAAAACTAATTAGTGGATAAGCTACTGCAAGCTTCAACAACATATGTGCGACAATTCGACAGCAAAAAGGAGTCCTGGTTTTCTACAAGAGCCTCATATGTGTTGACATTTGTAATTTTCAGTTGTGTTTTGTCTCTGTTGGTTGGTTACCAAGATTGTTTATTGATCTGTATTTGTTAACAATCCTTATGTGTGTGAAGTTAAAATACGGTACTACTAAAACTTTTAAAATATGAAGAGTTATTGCATTTAATTCATTTACAACTACCAGTGCTTTCCAATAAAATACCAACAGAGGTTATGGGCCCAGCACTGGTAAATTATAAGAAGTAAGTGAAGTCTTCATAATGTCGTCTGACGCATCCGGTATATCGTCTCACATTAAGCCGTTGTGTGGGCGTGAAGGATATCCAACTTGGAAATTTAAGCTGAAGGCGTATTTAATAGATCAAAACTTGTGGCATGCTGTTGATGGATACCCAAATGATGATCATACTGATGCTGCTTCAAAGTCCAGGAAGGATGAGCGTGCCCTAGCTAAGATTTGTTTGTGCGTGGACGATTCCGCTATCATACATGTAAGAAGATGCAAAACAGCTGCTGAAGCATGGAAAGTTCTTGCCGATGCATATGAAGATAAGGGTTTTGCCCGGAGACTTAACCTTCAAAAGACTTTGTACCGGTTATCCCTCGGAGATTATACGTCCATTGAAGAGTACCTAACTGCCGTAATGGATACCGCTCAGAAGCTTGCTGATATTGGGAAGGAGATTCCTGATGAGGATTTAGTTGCTATTTTGCTTGGAGGTCTTCCTTCACATTACGACCCCCTAGTAATGGCACTCGAGAATTCAGGAGTTGAAGTAACGGTGAACATGGTGAAAACTAAACTCTTAAATGAAATGTCCAAAAATGATGGTGCAACTGAGACTGCATTTGCATCCAATGCGTCTCGAACTATTCCGAAGAAAAAGAAGTTCCCGAAACGCAACAACTCTCAAGATGGTATCGTCTGCTATGGATGCAACCAACCCGGCCATAAAAAACCAGACTGTCCAAACAAGACCAAGAAAACGGCACAGACATCGAGTTCAACCCACAAGCAGCTACACAAGAAACAATACACTTTATTCTCGGATTTAGGTGTTGGTGGTTGTGCTCAAAGCAATAAAAATGATTGGTTTGTGGATTCCGGGGCAACTGCCCATATGACTCCTCATAAAGATATTCTGTTCAATGTTAAAAGTAACTCTGGTTTGGAGATTGTGTGTGCTGATAAACGTAAGTTGCAGAGTGACAGTATAGGTGATGTCATGATTCACAAAAGTAATAACAACAACAGTATTAGTAGTATTTCTGAAGTTGTTCATGTGCCTAATCTTGCTACAAATCTTATATCTGTGTCAAAATGTGTTTCAAAAGGTTTTATTGTAGTATTTACGAAAGAAGGTGCTAAATTTTTTCATGATAATGATTGTAGTATTTCAGGGAATGTTTTAATGACTGCTCTTCCCAGTAACGGGTTATATAAGATAGAGTCACAGGTATCAGAAAAGTCCCTGGCTGCTACAACTAACCCTTCTCAGCAAACTCTTTGGCATTGGAGGTTGGGACATCTCTGCCGCTATGGTATGAATCTACTGAGAAATGGATTAGCTGATGGAGTTGATTACGCCCCTGAGGAAAATAGAACTGTATGTACTGCATGTCTAGAAGGGAAACAGAGTCGAGAACCTTTTCTTAAAATCAAAAGTAAAAGGGCGACTAAATGCCTAGAGTTGATTCATTCTGACCTCTGTGGACCATTCAGTGTAAAATCATTAGAAGGAAATAAGTATTTACTTGTATTTATAGACGATTACTCTAGAATGATATTTACCTATTTCATTAAAACAAAAGATCAAGTTAGAGTAAAGTTTCAAGAGTTTAAAAACCTCATGGAAAAGCAAACTGGCCAGAAAATTAAAATTTTACGATCAGATAATGGTTCTGAGTATGTTAATAGGGAATTCTCAGATTATCTTAAGTCAGAAGGAATTATTCACCAGACTTCCATACCCCGTACTCCTCAGCAAAATGGTGTTGCTGAAAGGGGAAACAGAAGCATTGTGGAGAAGGCTCGTTCCATGTTGCATAGTGCCAGACTACCTAAGTCATTTTGGGAAGAAGCTGTGAGAACTGCTACGTATCTCAAGAATAAATCACCTCATAGATCCGTTACAGGAATGACTCCAGAAGAAAAATGGACAGGTGAGCGTCCCAACTTGACACACTTAAGAGTATTTGGCTGCCGAGCTTTTGTACATATTCCAAAGGAGGAACGCAAGAAGTGGGATAGCAAAAGCAAGGAACATATATTTGTAGGATATAGTGAGAATAAGAAAGCTTACAAATTTAGGGATCTTTCTAATTATATGAAGGTAGTCCATGCTAGAGATGTTGTGTTTTTAGAAAATAATTTTTCCGGTGAGAGCAGTACTGATGCTCAAATTCCTTTGGATTCTTACAATGAAAATGCAGATTCAACAAAAGATGAAGCTGCGGCTGCTGTTAAAATTCTTTTGGATTCTCCTTGTGAAAATGCAGACTCAACAGAAGATAAAGCTGGGACTAATGTTCAAGAAACTGCTAAGAGTCCTAGATATCCTCAAAGGGTACGTAACAAGAAACAATTTCCTGATCATGTTGTTTTACAAGCAAAAAATTTCTTTGACAAAGAACCTACCACATTTGAAGAGGCTATGCAAAGTGAAGACAAAGAGCATTGGATGAAAGCAATGATGGAGGAATTAGAGTGTCTTAGAAAAAATGAAACTTGGAAGCTAGTGCGAGTTGCAAATAAAAGTGTAATACCATGTAAATGGGTTTACAAATTGAAAAGAGACAATGGTGGTAAGATCATCAAGTACAAAGCTCGTTTAGTTGCTAAAGGTTTTGCTCAAACTCATGGTATAGACTTTGAAGAAACTTTTTCTCCGGTAGTCAGAGGTTCAACTATCCGTTTGCTGTTGGCTATGGCAGCAGAACTGAATCTTGATGTTGAACATCTGGATGTCGAAACTGCTTTTTTAAATGCCACTTTAGATGAAACCATCTATATGACACAACCAGAAGGTTTCATAGCTGTAGGTGAAGAGAAGAAGGTTTGTCTATTACAGAAGTCTATTTATGGACTCAAGCAGGCTAGTCGTGCTTGGAACAAAACAGTTCACAAGTTATTGTATGAGATAGGGTATATTAAATCAAAACATGAACCCTGTGTCTACTTTAAACATATTGGAACTAAAATAGTTATTATTACATTATATGTTGATGATTTCTTTATATTCTCCAATGATGAGAAAGAAAAGAAGAAATTGAAGGAAGAATTGAAGAAGAGATTTGTCATTAAGGATCTTGGCAAGATCAAACATGCCCTGGGAATGAATTTTACAAGAGATGAGAAGAGGGGAGTATTCAAGATAGACCAGAAACAATACATTAAAGATGCTTTAAAGAGTTTTGGCATGGAAGATTGTAAGATTGTTTCGACCCCAGTTGACGTTAGTCAAATGAAAGAGAAGGGTAAGGATATCATAGATGTCCCGTACCAGTCATTAATTGGAACTCTCATGTATCTCTCCGTCAACACGCGGCCAGATATTTCCTTCATTACTAGCTATCTCTCCCAGTTTAATAAGAAGCATACAGATATACACTGGAAGATGGCCAAGCGGGTACTTCGTTATCTAAAAGGTACTATGGAAATGGGACTCACATACAAATGCACTGGGAAGCCTATTTTTGGTTTTTCTGATGCAGATTTTGCAAATGATCTAAATGATAGGCATTCATACTCTGGATATGTTTTCACTTGTGCAGGTGGACCAGTCTCCTGGAGTAGTAGAAAACAAAAATGTGTTGCCCAATCGTCTTGTGAGGCAGAATATATTGCTCTTTCCGAGGCTACTAGAGAGGCTATTCATCTAAAACATCTTATTTCCGAATTATTTCAGGAACAAGAAATTATTACTATTTTTGAGGACAATCAGAGCGCTCTCAAGTTAGCAGAAAATCCTGTTTTCCATGATAGAATGAAGCATGTAGATGTGAAATACCATTTTGTTAGAGAACAAGTAGAAAACGGTAATATAAACGTAGATTTTCTCTCCACTGAGGAAATGACAGCTGACATACTTACCAAGGGCTTAAATCGTATAAAACATGAAAAATGTATGAGAGGTTTAGGCATGGTTTAAAAATAATTAAAAAAAAAATTTGTAATTCATTTGATGGAAATGCTAAAGAGCTGTTTCAGCACATCTTCAATTACGGGGGGGTGTTGACATTTGTAATTTTCAGTTGTGTTTTGTCTCTGTTGGTTGGTTACCAAGATTGTTTATTGATCTGTATTTGTTAACAATCCTTATGTGTGTGAAGTTAAAATACGGTACTACTAAAACTTTTAAAATATGAAGAGTTATTGCATTTAATTCATTTACAACTACCAGTGCTTTCCAATAAAATACCAACAATATGCTCAGAATGGTACGATGTGGCCGTATGGCTACGGTGGGCGGAAATGTGTCATAACTTAGACTACCATCTTGAATTTTCAAGGACCCGTATTAATACCTAATCTTCTAATAATTAATACCTATCAGTACTTCAAAAATGAAAATATTCCACCGCATTTTCTTGAAAAATATAGGTTCTGAGCATTGCTATTCCTCCGAATGTGATTAGGTTAATAACTAACAAAAAATTAGCTGTTTTTATCATAAAAGTTAAATTTAGAAGACCTTCGAGTCTTTAGTGATTTTTTTTGGCTTCTTCGGTAGCACCCTTCATTGCGTAGTATTACAGCCGATCCGAAAAGTAAAATTTAAATTTAACTCAAAAAGCATGTTTTATAATGCCTGATTGGCGATAACTATTGGATGATACAGCCTTCCACTTAACCTGTCGGTGAGTAAGCACTGGTTTACTTCTGTATAAGATCAGACTTCAAGCAAGCCAGAACTTTCACTCACCGCCAGGCAAAGTGGAAGGTTGATTCATATTACGGTCAGCGTTAACCAGACATTATAAAACCGGTCCTATGAGAACACTAACAATTACTAAGTACACAGTTAGTGTCAACCAGACATTATAAAATCGCTACTATGAGAACACTGACGATTACTAACAAGGAGACATCGCCAAAGTGATGTTCGGGATCTGCATGCGGATGTTATTTAATGAAACTATTTAGGTAAGGTAGAAAAAGTTTCACGACTTTCTTCCACATAGGCCCGAGAGAAATTCGTTTGTAAAGATTTCGCGCAGCATGACATCCCTTGAGAAATCGCTACCTCTTACTTACGGCCGTGTTTTTCTCTCTTCTAATTTTTGAAATCACTGTTACATTTTATCCCCATTCGTTTTATTTAGTTACTTCGCGATTTTTTAAATTTAATATAAATTTATGGATTTTAAACGAAACTCCGAATTGTGCCTTACCACGGCGATTACTCAAGGGACGTCATGTTGCGCGAAGTCTTTACAAGCGAATATCTCTCGAACCCGGGCCTATGTGGAAGAAAGCCGTGACACTTTTTCTACCTTACCTATATAGTTTCAGAAAATAACATCCGCATCCAGATCCATAACATCACTTTGACGACGTCTGCTTGTAAGTACACTAATAATAAAACCTAGATTTCATAAATATAAATTTATAGCACCTAAATCTGGTTGATTTCAGTTTCATTTAATCATATGTACAACGGGGATCTCCACAGTTCCACAGGTACGTTAATCCCCTATACTTAGGGATGAATGGAAAGCACATGGACGACAATCACTGAGAGAAATACAGAAGAAGATACAATTTGGCTGCACATCCCTCCACGTGGTTCTTTCCGAAAAAACGGAAATTACGAGGTCCATTTATCAATTGCTCCGATTTAATCTCATATTTTCCGAAGATAACGAATCCGACAAAAATGGAAGGACCACCTAGCGGAAAAATTATCACCGACCGTAAGTTCGAACGAGATTTAACCACTTTAACGCGATACGGGGGAGCACCAGAATAAAGGCAATTTATTTCCCTTTTTATTACGAGCGCAAGATACGAAATAACTATGAGGAGTTACAGGATGAGATTTTTTAATAATATTTAGAGATGAAATCATTTCTTCTTGTCCACCATTGTAACGGACCTGAATCATGCATCTTTTTAAGAAGGTGATTGATAAATATTTATTGGGTGGTTCATGAAGATTTTCCAATGTTTGCTGTACATTATGATTTTTATGTATAATATGATTTTCATAAAAGCGTTCCTGTAACAGATACTCAACATTTTGTAAAATCCGGAATTCCTCCAGGTGACAAAGTTGAAGGTATTGAGTTAATTTGAGTAATTGAGTTCAGTTTCATTAAAGTCGCGTTATTACACCGAATATATTACATCACCGAGTACACCACGGTTATTGTCATTTCAGTTAAGAAAATTGGATTGTAAAGGTACTCATGAATCAAGTTCACCAGCTATTTCTAACGAAATTGATAATGTGCGTGTCTTTCAAAAATTGCCGAAGAAGATATTAATGGAAAAATCCACAACCACCGATCATTGAAAAATGATTTGCAATTGACTTTAGTGTAAATTTCATCACCCAATTAATAAAACAAGCTGAAAATGCCTCCGGATAAAAAAGTAAATTTCAGAGGGAATCGACCTTTTAATGAAAACAGTAATTAATGAAAAATCGCTAAGTGTAAAAAATTCCTCATTTTATTATGTTTGTTTTCAACAACGCATAAGCGTCATAATCAGGACCAAATCAAGCTCATATAATTGAAAAAAAAACTTTTTGGGTATTACAATAGTGTAATTATTTATAAACAGCATTGGACGATGCAGCAGCTCATTGAATAAATTTTTCATTTATTATTTATTTAACAGGTTTTCGCGAATTTACTCCCTCGAATAGACTCGTTAATTTTATGTGGAAGTATGAATGCGCTCAGATTTGATGCTTTCTAACCGTTCCTAAAAACATGCACAAGTTAGATAGTGTCCCACAAAAATTTACCCATTGCAGCTGAATATATAATGAGAAAATTATTAAAATATTGTTGCCAATGATGGATAATGACTAAGGAGCCCCGAATGAGTCTTTGTTTTTGTGTTCCATTGCCTCAATGAGGAAAAGTGGTAAATTACACTTCCGACACATTATATAAATTATGAAAGAATTTAATCACAACACAATGAGAAAAAAATATATTATGAATTCTTTCTTTAGAATGCAAAGTCAGAAGGACTGTGGCCAATTCGTGAATAATTCACGTCCCTAATAAGGAAATCCCAAACTTATAATTTAAGTCTATTAAGTCTACATATGTACATTTAAACTTTGGTAAGTATTTTTCTGTCGAAAAAAATGTATTCATGTAATTTCATCCAATGACATACGAAAATTTTACGAGATTCGTTCGGTATTTAACTTATTAAACGGTTCGGGTATATTCTCACTTCCACTCCAGTTAGGACAGTCCACATTTTAATTCTTTTCCCAACCTTGTGTGGTAAGATCGTCGATGGCTTGCGTAATGGTTACACTTGAAGCCGAACTGAGGATCTAGTGTTTTCCAAATTGCCTCGCAGATAATCAGATACCTGGTTCCATATCTTTCGCGACGGCTCCTTTAATCTTTTTTATTTGTTTGCGGAAAAATAAATTTAAAACCTCTATCCGTTTTAGACTCCTTATTTTCCTTGCTTTGAGTGCCAATCTACTGTAGCAATTGAAGGTCCCGTAACGTTTTTTCGAAGTCCTTCACAAACTCACAAATATTTACTAGCGAATATCTATATAGAAACTGGGGCAAAAGGGAAGAAAGCATCTGCACTTTTTCTACATTACCCGTCCAGTTTCAGGAAATAATATCGGCATTCAGATCCCGAACGTCAACCTCGTTATGTCTCCTTGTCAGAGATTCTACCCGAAGGTTGGTTTCGATAGGTTAGGGTACGGGTCGCCCCGAAATAAGCCATATGCATGAGAATTTCACAAAATAAGCGAAATGGGGGGCAATGTCTTTCTCTCGACAATCTCTCACTACGAGGATTTTGTTTTTCGGATATGTCCCGAGGCTTTCTCCAGACTCTGAACCCGGGATCCCTGGGTGAAAAGCCAAGCTCTTTACCCACTAGAGTACCACGCTCCCCCTCGAGGTCCTTATCATCCAATAATATACCAGCAATCGGCGTGAATTGTTTCCGTGAATTGATGAAGAGTTAGCGTTTTCATTTTCGAGTCGGTGGAGAGAAAATGTAGTGACCATGACATGATTTCAAAAATTATAATTGAACTATTAAATAAAAAACCAAATACAATACGCCAATGCATTTTCGTTAATTTTTATGAAGTATTTCATTTTTTTACCAGGTGACGAATACATGGAAATATCTCCGTTAAACAGCACCCTCACCAATGGTCAACATCAACGCCAGGAAATGATAATTTGTCAATAATTAAAATTGTCGCATATTATTTTCCGATACTGAAACTCAATCCATTATTTAACTACAGTTAGAAAGAGCCTTTGTCCACATTCCCTATATCAGCCGGATTCGGATGACTCAGCTGTTCCATTTGGAGGTGTAATTTCTCATTATATATACTTTCTCGATAAAATAAATATAAAATAAATTGATCGAACTAATTTCAACTCCACGTTGCCACTTTTGTGAGGTCCCAGGTGGAGGGATTTTTAATATAGGCTTTAATGAGTTAAAATATAATATAACTCGAAAATGAGAAGACTCTTTCCCGGTAAAGGTCATTAAATTCTTTATTCGATCATGTTAGCCCCACCTGTGGGGGAGAATGAAATTATCAAATTCAAATGAGAATTTGCGAAATAATTAACTAGCTTCATAAAATATCGTTTCGCATTTTGTGACCTCTTCACCTTCCAGAGAGATAGATTGACGTGTTTAAAACATGGATGAGGACTTAACGCAGGTCCAAATATAAGGTATATAAAACAAATGAAGAGTTCTCACATCCCATTCAATTAATTTAAGTTTCCAGCGCTTGTAATCACGAAGGAAATGAGTAAAAATGATACTATAAATCTACTATCGGGAACAGAATCTGACAATGAGCTATTTCTTTTCATAAGCTATACATTGTGAGTGTGCGTGACAAAATCTGTCGTTTCCAATGGATGAGACTATTTTCACACAAAGGATGGAAGTGATAATTTTTTAATAAGGTGAGAAATGGTGAGATTTTTTGATAATTCCAAAAATAGAAAGGGATGATCGAATCACCAGAACCATTTAGCTCCTCAGGATGATTTATTATTTGTTACATTTTTCCTTTCAAACATTACATGAATGATAACTATATTTTGGAAATTAAAACACACTTGATAAAAATAAAAATTGTGGGCAAGAAGGAGTTCGATAATATCTGTGATTTATTCAGAATTATGCATACTTTCGATATTTCTTTTCTCTCGAAACTAAAAATCAATATTTCGAAATCGCAATTCCAAGAACAACATTCTTTTTTACATAAATTTTAAGTCTTCATAGGATGAATAATGTTTTTCTACACTATAATTCATAGAATTCAATACTGATAATCCAATAATATGCAGCAGTAAAATGAAATGAAAGATAACAATGATATTCCAAAATCCCCCACGCTGGATAATAAATTCGTACCACTACAGCGTATTCTTTTCTCCACATAATTTATATTAAAGATTATAACCCGAAGCCTCATAATTTGGGAAACCAAAGCTGGTTCATTCTCGACTCCATGGCGGAGAAATAAAAAAGAGATTAGATCTTATCGACTCGAAATTTTTTAATAAATTCACCGCGTTTATACCACGAGGGTAATACGAAAACAAAATGAAACCAATGCGTGAATAAAACCCATATTCTTGATCGCGCACAAACAATATTATTAGTCGCAAATCTTGATAAGCGAGCGATGGTATGCCAGATAAAAAATTCGTTCGTTCCCCGGAATAAATTGAATGCGACTTTTCCCTATACACCATGAAAAGCTTCCCTCATATCGTAAAAACACAAGAGGCTGAGGTTCTAGCAGGGAATTTTATTTCCGCAGCATTTTGGTCTATCCCTGTACACATAGACTTACAAAAGATTTCGATTTAGATTAATGGAATTTTCAAGATTCGTTCAATTATCATATAATCTCGCTCGCGTTGCCAAAAACGACGGGAAAGTTGCTACTGCCGCGGATATTTTCAAGATCACATAAAAAGTAATGCAAAATCTGGGTATGCATTGGTTTCCTACCGAGCGTGCGAGATTATTAGTAAATGCAAATAAAACGGTATCATAGAAATGGCGGCTTAGGGATCGCAAAAAAAGAAAAAGGAATCAGCACAAGTGCCTTAAGCCTAGAAAATAAAATTTTATATTAAATTTCCCTGTAAGCACATACGAGACAATTATACATATATTATATGAGTAGGAACTAGATAAATTGGTTGACCGCAACGAAAACTGTCTCAACTAACCTAGAAACTACGTAGAAAAGTGGTGAAATGTATGTTATTACATGTGCCAATAAAATTTTGATCCTGGAACATTGTATAACATGTTTTTTCTCCAACCGAACTAACTTTTTGGGCACGTCTCGTGTATCTTAATACATGTGAGATAAGTAATATAATGTAACTAAATTCGAGTTAAGAAGAAAATACCTTTTTGCTGTACATTTTTGATGCTTATTTGAACGTATCTAACTCCGAAGTTGGATATAAAGGCTGATCATAACAGTGGCTTTGGGATATAGAATTGAACTGATTGACCTAAAATGAATAACTGAATAACCGTTAACGAAAAAAAATTAGCACCCAAGAACAAAAACAAATAAAAAACTTAACGTCATCAATGGAACTCTATAAAAAAAAGTCAATATGATCAATTCTTATTGACGTGACTTTAACACGACTTACATTTGGAGTATTCTTCTCTACGTAAGTGAAGAATGGACAATGGCAGCAGCGGAGAAATCAAGGGCAGAGGTTTTTGAAATGTGTTGCTACACAAGAATGATGAGGATCAAACGGATCGACCGAGTTAGTAACGAGGAAGTCCTTAAAAGAGTAGGAGAGAAGAGATGCCTCATGAAAACCTTAATAAGAAGACGAAACAACCTCATAGACCGTATCTTGAGACATGATGGCTTGATGCAGACAATCGTCTAGGGACAAGTAGATGGCAGGAACGGAAAAGGAAAACCTCGAACAAAACTCATAACCCTGGTAAAGAAGGATGTGAAAGAGTGAAGAATATGTAGGTGTGAAAATATTAGCTGATGGGAGAATTGAGTGGAGTGCGGCGTCAAAACCACTTTTCGGATTGTTGACTAGTGATGATGAACTACGGGACCAATGAGTGAATTTTGACTCCAATCTACAATTAGCTTAAGAATGAAACAATGAAATATTTTAACAATGCAATGAAAATCAAATAAAAGCTCCAACATCAACAAGGAAACGACTCCCGTTTGTCCAGGCAGCAGGAAGTATTCTTGCGTCCTGTTGACTTTGATTGGAAATTATTAAGGAGGACATAAAATCCGGAAAGTTTTCAAGAAACGGGTCTCGGCAATCATAACATACTAGCAGTAAACCGATATAGCAATTTTCCATAAAAAAATAACGGATCAAACGCGGTAATGCCATCTTGTGAATTCGCTGCAAAACAACAACGCCGCGATTTATCGCCAGCGTAGGGTCAACACTTCATACCGAAACTGGGTGTTATTACGTATTAAAAAAGTTTTCCACAGTCCGAAGTAAAATAGTTCACCGTTCGCGCAGGGCATGGAAATAAAACTTGCAGGCTGATAGAGTGGCACAGATAAATCCCACAATACGTTAATTTTCGACTCCTAACTCGCATTCACGATCTAAAAAAAAACATTTAAGAGGTTAACGCATGCTGCTAACGAATGCGTTTAGAAATTGCAGAAACATTTGTGCTAAATTTATATGAGTCCATCAACTAACCTTTTTGATTTACAACAATTTTAGCCAAACCATGAAAATAAAAATCAGCCCATATTAATCTAGTCCTATACTTGTGGTAAGAAACAATATTTTGGAAATGTTTTTTTTTTCAAACAATGAAACTATGTTATTTTTCCCAGCCGATGCAATTCTTTTGCCGGCCTAGGGTGGCGACGGGGTAAAGCCTTTGCCTGCCAAACAAGAGGTCACGGGTTCGTGTCCCGCCTTGGTAGGTTGGCCCTATCTAAGGACATGAATATTCGTGACGTTTAATTGTTAAGTTAAGAACCCCAATGTACAAGGCCAATATATCCGGAAGTACAAAAATATATAAATACAAATAAAATAAATCGGGTCTAATGAGATAATTTAATTAAATAATGGTCATTAAATTGGAACAAAAATAATGCAGAGAAAATACTAAAAATATTTCCTTTATAAACAATTGTTGGAAAATATGAATGCATAAATTTGGTGATGTATGTATTTCCTATGTATTTGTGATACTGGGTGTATCGATACCTTTGATCGATACTATCGATTGTTAATTGTCGGTGCGGTCTGGTTGGTAACGAGTAAATAAGTTGGTGTTCTTGGAGTTTAACTGTTTCTTTTCTCGCTTGTGTCAGGTCGATGACTGTTTAATTAATAAACGCAAAGTCACGCAAAGTCTATATATAAATCATTCAACAACAATAAATCTTAATTGCTATTCCTTATGTCATTTTACGATGGCTTCACTAGCATGACTAATTGAATGAACACATTGTTTATCAACTCAAAACCCAAAACAACGAAAATGTTAAGATATTGTTGAAATAAAGAATTTCTAAAACATTGACCGCATCCATCATCCAAACCAATTTTTCATATGACAATTTTACCCAAATCATGACAAGACATCAGTCCATAATTAGCCAATTTGAGTCCCCAATTTGAGGTACGTAAAAATGTTTATGTATGTAAGTGTAGGGTCTGAGAAATGTAAGTCAAGAACTATGAAGATAAACACCATTTCATAAAGAACGACTTACCCCACACATATTTGTCTCTTAAAGCGGCCATTGTTTGAACCTCTCTCAATAAAAAAACAATGCGCCTAACGCATCTAAACAAGTGAAACACAAATTGAAAAATACTGATCCCACAAACATTTCTCAAGACATTTCAAATATAATGAGACGTTTTTTTTTAATTTTACAAAACCTTCGTTTCGTACATAAATTTCCTCACGCTCTCCCCGAATAGATGTCGCTCATTCAAAATGTATGGTTAAGCTTTCTGTTCCAATCTGATTTAACGTAGAGGTATGCCAAACTAGGCAGAGCACAATTTGAAATATATAGGGTGTTTCAGGAGGAATATGCAATACTTCAGGAGGAGGTAGGGGAGACAATTTTAAGCATTTTTGTCCATAAACATGGAGTCGCAACTCCTTAGTTACCGAGCTATGACAACGTAAACATTTTTTGGATGCACCTTGCAGTTACCATGGAAACGGTTTTTCTTGGTTATCCAAACTTTTCGACATTTTATTTAATACTATGGATTTTTTACAACATTAAATAATTAAGACCGGACGAAAAGACAGAGTGCGATTATTATTGCCTGAAACAATCTTTGACATTGGTTTAACGAGAGCTTTGAGCGAGTATCAACAATACCTACGATTGAGCAATCTTACCAATTGTGAGATTAATTGTTTCAGACAATTCTAATCGCACATTTCGTCCAAACTTGATTATTTAACGTCCTTAAAAATCCGGAGTATAAATTAAAACTTTGAAAGGGCTGCATATTCAAGAGAGACCGTTTAAATGATAATTAAAAATCCGGAGTATAAATTAAAATTTTGAAAAGGCTGCATATTCAAGAAAGACCGTTTAAATGGTAATTGCAAAGTGTACCCTAAAATGTTTGCGTTCCCATAGCTCAGTGACTAAGGAGTTCCGATCCCATGTTTATGGGCAAATTTTTTTAAAAATTGCCTTCCCTACCATTGAAGTAATGCATATCGATGGCTAAGTTCTAAAAACACATATCTCAAAATTTGGCCGGTTTGACACAGGTATCTTAAACAAAGTGTAATACCATTAAAAAATAAATTTCAAGCAAAAAAACAACTCTTTTTTGGAAAGTGTATGCTATTTATTCAGTTTTATGAATTTTTGGTTTTTTAATTTTAGCGTACAATTAGAAAAACTAATCGTTTTTTTGCTCTCCTGAAAAGTTGCTATTTCTGAGAAACGTGTTGTTAGAACTCAGCCATCGATATTCCTCCTCAAACACCCTGTATATTTTGTTAAGTCATATATAATCCAACAACATATCCATAAATATTTTTCAACCGTGTAATTTTGTTAGCTTAATTAAACGAGAGCTTTACGCAAGTATCTATCTTTACGATTGCGCAACGTCACCCACTTTGAGATTAATACCGTCTAAGTAAAGTAAACGAAACCTCCTGAGACTCTCAGAATATAGGCCGCCCAAGGGACACGCATGAGCGCATTTTCCATTACACGGCTCCACAAAAAAAAACTTAAAACTCACCCGTCTTGATGACAACTCTCAAATCCAAGGACAAGAGCTGAAAACGTCAATATCGACAACGGGAATTATCAGAAGAAAGGAGCGAACGAAATGGATACATCACTCAACGGTACAAGGAACTGTCGATTGGCACATTACACAGTTTCCCACCGTTCTCGAATGAACGGAAAAGTGGGCGTGGGTTACTGATTGCTCTTCATTTGTTTCGCCCACGCGCGTTGTTGATGGCAACGGACTGATTTCACGACGTGGAATTGAACGACTCCTTACAGCTCCCACTAGGATGTCTACGGGTGAGTAATGCCTCATAAAACGTTAGACTGAGGCACGAATTGTGGCGCACGAAGTATTCTTCAGCCATGATGGCCGAATGTGGCGCTATTTCTATTGAACTAACCTTCCATTGTATGTCGGGACCTAAAATTAAACTTTGTGCGCAAATCTACTCATTACATACGCTTTCAACCAAGTATATGTATTTATCGTAGATTGGAGCACGGATTGTGGCGCACGATGTTCACGTAGTTTTCCCCAGCCACAATTGCCGACGGTGGCGCCATTTCCATTGAACTAACCTTCTATTGAATATAGGGTTTGAAAATTAAATTTCGGGTAAAAATCTATGCAGTAAAAACTTTTTCCACCCAAAGTATGAATATATCGTCATTTGGAGCACGAATTGCGGTGCATGAAGTTCGCGGAGTGTTCATCAGCCGTGGTGGTCGACGGTAACACCATCTACTCAATTAATCTTCTAGTGAATAGGTTCACACAGTTAAATTTCATGTACAAATTTATAGACGAAAAACGTTTTCCATCCCAATACTTTAATTTATTATTGAATAGAAAAAGGATTGTTGCGCACGAAGTTCAAGTTTTCCTCTGCCATAATGGCCGACAGTTGCGCCATTGATACTCACCAACATGGGTCTGAAAATTAAATTTCAAGCTCAAATTAACTCATATAAGACGCTTTCCACCACAAATATGAATTTATCGAAGACTGAGCACGGATTGTGGGAGTTCGCGGAGTTTACTTCAGCCATAATTGTCGACGGTGGCGCCATTTCTACTGAACGAGCCTTCTATTGAATGGATGCAAAACATTTAAAAATTTCAAAAGTACGTTGAAACATACAGAAACTCCTTAAGGCCACTATACACGGTGAATGACCATGCGAGCAAAAATAGAACATGCTCTAATTTTCACTGAATGATCATGCGCATGACGGTCCATTCGCGAATTTTTTCGTTATACACGGCGAATGATTTCATTCGCATGATCATTCGCAAGATCATTCACCATGTATAGCGGCCTTAAGGAGTTGCTGTATGTTTCAACGTACCTTTGAAAATTTTAAATGGTGATTTTAACAAATTAAAAATTTTTTAAAAGCACTCCACATGAGCCGTTACATTTTTTTGGCACTTAAATCTTATCTCTATATCAGCATGCAACTCTTTTGGATACCAATATATGCTGCATATGGATAGAAGCACGATGGCACTGATGTTATCCACGGGGAGGGGGGGGTTTCCTGGTTACAACCCCCCTATGCCCTGGGGTGTTTTCGATACACCCCGGAAGGGCCCCGAAATCTCTGATAAACCTCCCCCCCCATTTCATAATCCTGGCTGCGCCACTGATGTTATCCATCCACTATAAGGATACTGATGCTTAGTGTAAACTCACCTGAAGGCATCTCCGATGAAGGTGAGCGTGTTCCCGCCGGGGCCTCGCCAGCTGATGGACGCCTCGGAGACGCCCCTGGCGGAGCAGTCGAGCACCGCCGATCCGCCGGGCTCCACCACCTCGTCCCGAGGCTCGTTCTCGAAGCGGAGGACATCGAAGCCTGGGGGGCAAGAAAAAAGATCCAATTAGGGTCAAATATGGAGATCAGTGGCGAAGTTATAACGTCAACGTAAGTACCACGGTTATCTGAGGGTGCGTTTTTGTATCCATGAGCATCGCTGTCAGCAGGATATTTGAGTGTTAGAACGAAGGTTACCTAGGTGATAGGACGGACGCTGCTAGAATACTTCTTAAAAACTCGATGAAAACCAACTTTAATCGGTAGAATACTGTAATAAATAAATATGACTAGTAGTGCCAATCTGCCTGTTCCACTGCCAGGTTGACTCTGCTTCGCCACTGGTCGTGGCCTTGTCGCCTATCGTTGTGGCGCTGTTACTTGTCACAGTGTTGAACGTTTTGCTGGTAACTATAGTTTTTCAAAGAAGAACCACTGCAGTGGGGAGGCAGGAATTAATTGATGCTCGTCACTGTTTGCATCCCGCTTTACGGGCAGGCTGTTTTTGGTCCGCTTTTTGCACGGTCTTTGCCAGCAACTTTACGCAATGTCGAGCTACATCGCTGGTACCAAGTCTAAAATGTGAGTGCAGAGATTCTGCTTCGAACGCACCGAACCCCATCCCTGTAGCACCTGGTACGACTGAGATAGACCCTAAAGTGTGACTGCACAAAATGTAGACAGACTGACACGATACAAACTTAATATGCGTAGAAAATGTTAGCTTGCTGCTAAATAAGCGCTCCTGTTTTAACAGAGGGTAAATTTACCGCGACGGAAAAATCCACCGTGTGTTTATCTGCCCTATGGGTGAGCAGTTAGCAGTGGCGAGGGTAAAGGGTAATCTAAGGGAATTTTAAAAAATCGAGATTAATCGAACCCGAGAAGTTATACCGAGGCCTGAAGGCATTCGTGACATGGAAGGTCATAGCCGCTGGGAGTTTTGGCGGCAAACTTCAGACCTTTAAGGTGCTTTCGGGTCATGGAGAAATGTTTCATGCCAGCTAACCCTAACGTTCCAAGATCTGAAGGGCGAGGACATATTAAGATATTGTGGCTATGTTTCAGAAATACACTCTTCCAACGTCTTCGGGGCAGTAACAATAGTAGGGTTCTGCAAAACAGTAAATAAATACCTGCAAATAGTACTGATGTGAGGACGATAGAAGAGTATTCTGCCGAAAGGTCAGCCACAAAGAAGTAAACTCGGCTATAAAAATAAATCCCTTGAGTTATTTATTCATATGATTCGTAGAGAAAGTACTAACTCCTCTATGGAAGAAGTAATTCTGCAGCTATCTGAAATGTTATATTCACTTATTTAGCCTCTTTTTACAAACTAGTTTTTAAGAAAATAAATTATTTGCTCGAGAATAAAACGCACTTGGTAATTTTCCACATATTTCGTTGATAAGGAGAATATATACCCTTCCACACCAATTCCACTGTCCTTGAGGTAGGATGGGCTAACTACGCCTTTTTTGAGCTAAAAATTTGTTTGAGAAGTTTTTATGAATTTAAACAGGAGTTGGTAAGGTTAGCACGGTAGAATACAGCATCCTTGAGGAGTTTTTCGTCATTTTTGAAACATATGCGTTCACATTCTCCACAAACAACACCACTTGGCGCCATAGAGAGCCTCTTGCACCGTCGCCAGACGCCAATGCGTTATAAACGTCGATTGCCCAGCCTCAAAGGTCACACGCGCGCTCGTTTTCCGTCACATTCCATCGGTTTCACTTCAATAATAAAATCTATTGCCCGTGAACTTGCATCAAGAGCATTGCGCGCTTCGCTCGACTGCTGTTTGTCTCTAACTTGCCAAAGCCTTCGACAAAAGATCAACAGCTGTCATGATTTTGTGAGCTATTATATTCTCCAGGCGTATCAAGAGCAGAACGTATTCTCAGATTTTCCACCGGGCAATAAGCGACTTGCTCTTTATCTTCTGAATGAAGATCCCCTGAAATTATCATATTTTTAAATTCTGAAGAGCTTCTAATAGCGTCTTTTGTAAAAATATTATCCTTAAGAATGCTCTCGATTTACAGTAATGAGAAAATGACAAATTTATCCCAGATTCTTCAGAAGATCCTCTGAGGATGAAGAGCAAGTCGTTCTCCGAATCTTCGGAAGACATGGAGCCAATTACCCGGTGGAAAACCCGATAAACTTTCTGCAGATGAAAAGAATTTATTTTGATAACTCGTAAAGCAAATGTTTCCATGAGTGTTATTTATATGAATTCGTAAACAACTTTACATTAAGGATAAAGCAAACATAATTCGAAAAGGAAATCTTGTTAAATTAGTAGTTAAATTAGACATTGCAATATTTCCACAATCTATTTATTTTATTCCACAGGATTTATTCGAACACGACTCGTATCGTTTTGTTAACAGTTGTTTCAACAAGGTTCACTCGATAATGTTGTTGTAACAACGACAACGTTATCTGATGGAAGAGATGGAACATGATTTGACTTAATGGCAGATGATATTATTAACCCACCCCAACAAAACGACAGCATTCATTTTGTGATGAATTTCGCTTGGGGCTGGAAATTGGGAAGTAGCTCTAAAACAAATGAAGCAGAACCAAAATAATTGAATATTGATAACAAGTAGACAGAAGCATTGTCATTGGAAAATATTAATTGCGTTCGCATGTTAATAATTACAATCTAATAAGAGCATCAGGAGGTAGGTTCTATTCGACATTACATTCAAACATATGGAGCGAGATTGATCAGGAAAAAAATTTTTCACGATAAAATTTAATACTGCTTGAGCTAAAACAGCTGTTACTAATAAAAAAGGTTGCTAATATGACAGGAAATACCAAAAAATATACACCACATAATTTTACTACCGAGTAAAAATACCACACCACAAAATGCTTTTATACTTTAGCTTCAAAATATTCTATAAAAAACATAGCAAAACGATTACTAAAATCTTGCACACTCGCATTTAAGGCTTAGGTTTTCAGGGACATTGGAAACGAAAATTGGAACTGATCTGTCCGGAAAAACAATTTTACGGCCAGCAATTCTAAAAAAACATATTTTAAACAGGAATCTGTAAAAGGTTGATTCGAAGAGACGTCAAAAAATAAATTAAGCGATGAATTAAGATTAACAAGAAACGATTATATTGGAAGAAAAATCTCGCAACCAAAGGAAAAAGGAGAATTATTATTAGTTCGCATTTAATAGGTCCACGATGCTAAAAAAAAACAGGAAATTTTCGCTGGGGTGTTTTATTGCAGATATTTTCTTTTTATGCCCACTCAATAAAAATAACACGGCAGTTTAAAAGTGGAATAAATGCGTCATTTTAAGACTTATTAAATTCGAAATTTTCTCCGAGCGCGTTCAAGTGGTACACATGACAGTTTAAAAAAAAGAAAACGATCGAAATGTGACGCGTGGCTTTACAAGCCTTTTCGTCTTTCAGCCGTCATTTTATAAAAAAAAAATTGAGTAAAAATCAACAAGTTTTATTGCGAGAGTTAGATTTAATTCTCGACTACCTGTTCAATGCACATCTGCGCGATACAGTTAACATTAAATCGTCTCACAGAAAGAGGATAGATTCCAGAATTGAAAAATTAAACGTCCACAATCACAATGTATTGCGGAAAAACCGAACATTAAAGGGTTTAAAAAATTATTATTACGGCTCATTAAACTGCGTCATTCGTCACCGCCCTTTCAATTCCGAATATTAATGCCCGTCGAATTCTAATCGGAAAAAAATCGCTACCATATGCTATGCTTTACTTCAATAACAACTCAATCTTCGACTCTAAATCCATATAATGTAATGAATTGGTAGACGTAAATATTGCATGCTGGCCATGAAATTGGGTGATGGTTTCATGATTATAGCCAACGGGAAAATTTTGAGAGATACGAATACGATTTTAAGGAAATAACAATCAAGTATTCTAAAAATCTATACGTTGAGAAAAGTTTGGGATGGATATGAAAATTGTTTAAATTTTTTCTTTTTCCGTGATACAGAAAGTGCAGCCAATAAGATCCATCAGATCCATTACGTGATTTATGTTGAAAGCTCATCTTGGATATTGATTACTAAGCACAACAGAACAACGTAGAAAAGAAATATTAATAAATATACTTTCTTAAATCGTGATATTTCTCCTTTTTCGTTAGTATAAAATTGAAAGGGCAAAAAAGTGAAAAAAACGATATTGCCGAAATCAGCCAATCAGACCCATCACGTGATTTCGCATTTTGCCACTTCAAACTTGTTCCCACGAAAACTAAAAAAAATACAAAATACATAGTCCATTGTTTCCTTTGAAGGTAGCCCAAAATAGGTCTTATTTACGTTTCATTTGAGATTTCAGCCCTTATAACGAAATCATTGCATAGAACAAGTGTCTTTGAACGTAACCACGCGCACAGGTGCTAAGTTAAAGCCCATCAAGGATGAAATTCGCCACGAATAAAAAAACCATTTGGCTTAGTCGGGATTCGAACACAGATCTCCCTATTTCCGGTCAGGTACGCTACCAGTGACACCTCAAAGCCATCTTATTTCAAGATCGGCAATCGGGTGATCCGGGGTTGAATCCCGACTATGCCGAATAATTTTTTCATGGCGAATTTCATCCTTGGTGTATTCATCCTCATAATCACTTTGGTCGACACACAATTGCACGAGAACGTTTTCAATGTGGAATATGCAGGGTTTCGTTCATCAATTTTTCAATAAATTCCAAAATTCTCATTGGTTTCGTGCCCAGTTGATGGCAATACCTGCGACAGGATGTCTCAATTCATGCTCATTTCTGGATTTGCTACCCAAATTTAACCGCCCAAATAAGATGCTCCAAAATGCCCAACGAGTTGGGACGCTGCAATGAGTTTTCAACAAACTACGTGCTAGCCTGAGGGCATACGCAATCGCATGCAACGAGAAAGTTTCCACTGGCCCCGTGCTTCCACGGACAAGCCATTAGACAAGGACGTTTCCATAGCTCGAGGTCATGTGAGATCTCAAGGCGACCTCGAACGGTCTCGGCGGGCACTTCAATCACTACCGAAAGGTCGCAAATCGACAGATGAACGGCAATTTCTGCTCCGGAATAAAAATATGAGGCCAAAATTATTCGCGGGGGACCAATAGACCTTGAATGCATTGGGTTGCAGTATCCAAATCTCGGGAATTGGCGGCCGGTGAACACTTCAATATTACTTAAGTATTCTACCACTTAAGGTAGGTACAAATGGAGCATTTTTCGAGCTATTACGTGTCTCCGACCAAGACATAAACTGTGAGTCCAAATATGAATCTGAAGAGCGGAAGAAATACCTCGCTCAACGTGTACGTGAGTTACCTCAGTGCATTCCATCCGCTAAGGCTTTGCCACTATAGTTTGACTCCCGCTATGCTAACCCGGGCTAATCCCCGTCCGTCCTTGTTGGCTCTTAGTGACGTGAAGCCAGGGGCGGTCTGGCCAGGACGGCAAGCGCCGAGGGTTCCGAGCTTAGGGGGCCCCCACAACGCCCGCGCCTATCGTGAAACGTATAAGAAAGGTGTATTGAAAAAAACTCAGATTACTAGAACCAAAGTTTTTTTACAATTATAAAATTCTACGTTTTCATTAGTTGCTTTATTTTCGACCTACTCAGAGTAAAAAATATTATACGAAAATACAAAAAATAAATGTCCATGATGAAAGAACACAAATGATAATTTCCGCTATTTTTAATTCCAAAACTCAACAACCGACCCAAGTTTCAACACATTGTGTGATTTTCAAGGTGAAAAAATGTCACAATGTCTTGAATTGTCGAGTTTTGTAATCAAAAAGTGTGGAAATTACCATTACCATCAGTGCTTTTTCATCATAAATATATCGAATTTCCACGAAATAAAGCCAGAAACGATTTTGTACGACAATAAATGTGCCATAAGAAAAAACCTGATGCTTTCTTGAAAGGGTTATTCGAAAAGGTTATTTTACACGTTTTTTATATTTCAGTGAAGTTACAAGGAGCAAATTCAATAAATATCAAATAGAACGATTGCACATTATTAAATTTTATAAGATTCTCACTTTTCATAGTATTTTTTACTACGAAATTGATATTTTTATTAACTTTTATCTGGTTTTTAAGAGCCAGAATAGCGTCAAAATCCATTTCCGGGAATGCAAATTTTCTAAAAATATCCGGGAGGATCCCCGGTTCCCCCTTAAGATGGGCCCCATCATGAGCTCCAGCCGAGGGGGCCCCAATCTCCTCAGACCGCCCCTGCTTAAAGACAAAGGATGCCAGTTGCCTCAAGTGCCAAACCTCCAAGTTTTTACCGATCCGGCCCCAAGAGCGAAGTGGGACTCTTAGAAGTCTACATATTATTGAAAACGATATTACTTCCTAACTCAACTCACAATTAGGTCTATTTAGGCTATTTAGGTAAGATGTTAACATTTTTCCATTCAACGCGGTTTTAAGAACCTCCTCCCTGCTTAGTACTCCCTCTATCCGCACCATCTGTCTCTTACTTATGTCACCCGGAAGTTACCCTCCACACTCACCATGTCCAGCACTTCGTCTTTCCATGAACTACATACTGTTACTATTGCGGAACTATTGCCAAAACAACAGCAGGCTCCCGAGGTGCACATGAAATTTTTCTAAATATATTCCATCTAATTCTGTATAAGGTGCGAAGAAGAAGGAAGGTATGGCTGGAGCAAGTACTTGGCGGGGAGGGGATGTTGAAAAGAGCGTCTGAGGGTAGAATGTTAAGTTCAACAGATTCAGGCATCAACTGGTGGAAGTTAGACATTTAAATAAATAAAAGATTGTGGCACTTGAAGCCATCATCATCAGATGATGACTCCGTGAGCCAACGCGTTGTGCGCAGCAAATAATTTTGTGAATAGATGCTACATTCTTTTATTTATTTAAATAGGTAGATTGTTAGGTAAGAGGCGGATGAAGGAAGAGAAGTGGGTTTATAGGGAGAATGAAGGAGAAGAGGCCTCGTTGTGAATTGAAGATGGAAGCACAAGAATGAATAGGAGGCTGCCAGAATGCTTTTGAACTAAGTACAGCTAAGTACTCCATGGAAACCTACCTTAATCTAGTCTGTGCGATGTAGTAAATCATTTGATCACAGAAGCTCCTTTTCTAAGGTTTTTATTCATATTTATTCGTCAACTCTCCCGCATTGAACACTGAACCAGGTTAAGCAGTATGTTATGAAGGCTTGCGGGCTATTGAAGGACAGGAAAAAATACACTCGCTCTATTCAAACAAGAAAACGATTATACTACATCCGCTGCTGCAATATCTCTCAACGGGTCAAATTAAGGCTAAAGATTGCTATCATCACGAGGAAGACTAAGTATGGAGCGCTGCAATACCTTCCCAAGGTATCATAAATTAAAAAGTCAGGCGTTGGAAGAAACCTTAGGATTTTCTCTAGGCGAGAGAAATATAACTAGAACAAAACAGAGGAAACATATACGGGTGAATCAGGAAGAACCTTGGTTCGCAAAGAGTATGCTTGCGACTGACTCAAGCGATATGGATCAGCAATATGCCTTTCGCTCCGTTAAAGTGATCCCACGCACAAAAAAAAATTGCTCACTGCAAAAGGACGCAATGTAGGCCTTTATACCTTGCTTCTCCGCAAAAATGACGATATCGAAATGAAACGTGGTCGAAGGGTAACGATCGATACGTATATATGATCGATCGGACGCACTGATAACGCATACCGCATTCACTCACGTTTCCTCTTCCAATAAACTTCCTTCCCGGCAATCGCACCCGCCCATTTTTTTACGACCATAATACGGGAGAAAATAAAACTACAACAGAGCCGACAAGGGTTTTTAAAAAAATGGCGACCATGCGAGCTATCAAGATGTATATGAATGCCAAGCAAACATTAGCAGGCTCCCCGCGTTGACTCCAAACTGTTAATTTTATATGCAGATCATGCCCGGGAAATATATTCCCGATATTAAATTTCCTCATGTTTGCCCCGAGAATGCAAAACTAAGGCGTGAATTACAGGAAAAATCAACGCTAAATATCAATTGAAGATAATGGAAAAGCAGTCGTTTACTTAGAACGACCTCTAAACATAGCGAGACGACAGTTACTGTGGCAAGGAAATCGTTATCCGGACGAAAATACGGGTTTCACCAAGGATCGCCTTCAGCATACAAGAGTACAAGAGCGGAAATTTATCGCTATGGCACGACGACGCAACACGAATTCGTAATGCACCGTGAACTTACGAGTTCCGCGTAATCTGAAGTTTTCCAAGATGCAAGATTCGTCTAGAAATCTTTCCGTGGAGTTATCCGTGCGTCACTGCAATTGAAACATATGATATGCTTCACCATTTACAATCCTGTCCCATCAATTTACATTATTCACAGAGCCATGTGCAACCCATGTAAATATCGAAGTAAACAAGTCAACGAAACTGACTATTGCTAGATTGATACGAAACATTTGCATTCCAAGGAGCAGACGACCATGCCTGGTAAACACGTATTGGCTTGCATGTAACTGACGTTATTAGTTGGTAACTTAAAATACTAGTACCAGGTAAATTGGTTTCGTTTTTACTCTTGCCATCGAGATCCTTTCTTAACTAGCTCTAGACGATGGATCGATAATGGCAGAGAGGGTAAATATCATCGTAACGTCCGATAAACTTATTAGTAATAAGGACGCCCATTGGTATTTTGCATACTCTGACAAATTACGAATAACGATATTTACGACGTAATATAATTTCATGCCGCAGCCATGCAATCATTCATGGTTAATTGAACAAAAAAGAAAACTATATAAATATTTGTTAACAACTTATGGGGATGGTTATTAAAATTAGATATTGCAATATTTCCACTGAGTTTTATAATGACACTACACGTTTCGTAGTAATAAACAACATTATCAAGTTTTGTTTGTAACGACGAAACGCGTAGTGTCATAATAAAACTCAGTGGAAATATTGCAATGTCTAATTTTACTAATATTAAGAACTTCCACCATATCGTGCCTCACATCATGCAAGATATTATGGGGATGGGTTAATGAGGTTTCATCTTCAGAATTATCAGTCAACTTTTCACCAGCATTTAGCTCTTTCAATAGAACATCGTCAGGACTGAATGAAACGACATTGGCAAAAATGCAGAATATATACTATAATAAAGTAATACTTTATAATTTAAAAAACATTATTTACGAAATTTTTCTTAAATTTTCACTGTACAATTACTCCTGCTCTTTCATTAATAAATCCTGCATTCACTAAACTTTGTTGTGGGAGTTTTCGAAAACGTAAGTAATCAAGTCAACTTCTTTTGGAGTTCACTTGTTTAAATTCTATTTGTTAGCAGTTTTGCTGTACGTGTACCATTTTATAAAAAAATATTTTCTATACCTACCATTACCAATCCATTGTTTGGAAACAAAAACGCCCTTAATATAAGAGATTCAATTTTGCTATGATTTAGGCAACTTGGTTATCAAAACATTTATGAGTTATGAGTTTATTATACAATGATTTATGTATTTTATATTAATTTGTAGCATTTGGCTTTGATGATTTTCATATAAAAGAGCGAAACGTCCGTGAAAAGTTGAAGAATAATTCTAAAGGTCAAATCTCATTAATTCTCTCTATCAATAATAAAGAAAAAATGGTCAAGAACGATAACTTTGCTAGATTAAAAAAAATTACTTCCCTCATTTCCTGGGAAGAGGGGTTCGAGTCCCCTATGTCCCCCTTTTATACACCCCTGCGCAAATGGAATGGATTAGTGTCGAGTGCATGGGACTGACTAAGATGAATCAGCGCCACACCCAGCACTGGCGAGTGAAATTCGAAGGATCCTGGCGCCGGCTGCGCTAATACATTCGCCCCAACGCCGGCCACAGCGCATTTCAAAACGACACGCCTCGTGAGCCGAATGAAATCCCCCTCCAAAAAAAAAAGATCAGAACGGCAGAGAGGCATTCCCTCTTCTGCATGCCCAAACCACTCACTCGGACCACACACACCACTCCCTTTATCGTTCATCTCATTTTCCTGACGCGCATACTTCGCCATCCTCCGAAAAATTATTTCCCTGGGTCTCACAGCAAGGAAATATTTGGTCTAGATACAAAACGTAGATGCAATTCTTACGGGTTTTCAAAGAAAAGGGTTGACCAAACGGTCGAATCAACAATCGCCGGAGATTTTTTTTAAAATCAGGGTCCTCACGGAATCTAAAATATAAAATTCACGGTTTTTTCCAGGTTTTCAAGGTCTAAATGTCGTCAAGTTCACTCTTTGTAGATAAACCATTTTAGGCAGAAATGTTGATCACGTAACAATCACGCACGTTAACTAACTTGGATGCATTTCTTACGGGTTTTCAAAGAGAAGGGTTGACCAAACGAATCAACAATCGCCGGAGATTTATTTATTTTTTTCAAATCAGGGTCCCCACTGAATCTAAAATATAAAATTCACGGCTTTTTCCAGGTTTTCAAGGTCTAAATGTCGTCAAGTACACTGTTTGTAGATAAACCATTTTAGGCAGAAATGTTGACCACGTAACAATCACGAACGTTAACTAAAAATTTAACAAATGCAACCGACAATGCAAACGCAGCAATGAAAGTGCTATCTCTCCTGACGACACATATCGCTTGCAAAATTCAGCTCCAGCTAAAAGTTGTGAGTGGGAAAATGGAGGGAACAGAGTGCCAGGGAAGTTAAGAAGTGTCTGAATTTTCGACAGGTTTAATGAACACTTTGGTTACCAGTCTTCCGGCTTTGGTACAGGCTTTGGCAGGTCAATGTGTCATCATGGCACACGGACCAATAATTGCGCTTCGAATATACGTCTGCAGATAACTGCGTGGACAGTGTCTGCACGTGCGTACTCTAAGCGAATAACTGTTGGATTTTAACAGTTACTGTTGGATCTTCTACAGTTACTGTTGGATTTCAACAATTACTGTTGGGATTTATCAGTTACTGTTGGATTTTCAACAGTTACTGTTGAATTTTCTACAGTTACTGTTGGATCTTCCACAGTTACTGTTGGATCTTCTACAGTTACTGCTGGATTTCAACAATTACTGTTGGGATTTATCAGTTACTATTGGATTTTCTACAGTTACTGTTGAATTTTCTACAGTTACTGTTGGATCTTTCACAGCTACTGTTGGATCTTCTACAATTACTGTTGGATTCAACCGTTGTCCCAATTAACTGTTGAAATTTTCAAGTTTAAAAAAAAGTTTTTTAACAGTTTTTTCGCTAAGGGTACCCAGAATCAAAACTGGGGGGGGAAACAAGCCGTGGTCGTTCAAGTTGTAACTTTTCAGCACAGAAAAGGTTAATGAAACCAAAATTTTAAGGAAATTATGACAGCAATTTATTAGTACTGATAATTATTTACTTGAAAAAATAATGATTTTTAATTTAGTTCCATGTCTTATACTAATATTATTTTTCTTCAAAAGGAAAATTTGTTCATAAATTTTGTTTTTAACTAAATTTATTTTCGCTAGCTTTACGTTGCCCCGCCTGTCCCCCGCTGGGTACGCCCATGTACACGTGACTGAACTTAAAATATCTTCATTTTTCTTTTGATCTGACAATGGTAGTTCTAAAATGAAGTTTGAGAGATTTTTAAGGTTCTATGAAGAAATTCACGGTTTTTAAGGTTTTCACGGTGGAGTGAGAGCCCTGTTTATTTATTGAAGTTGATTCACATACAGCACTTCTGCCAATTTAAAGTGAAACAGTATCAATAGATATAAATACGAAGTTTAAAATTTATACGACAACAAAAACATTAGAGACAAGAGTACAAACACAGAATTTAAAAAAAATTCAACGCAAATATGAAAGGGGGAGAAGGCGGAGATTATTTTTTTTTGCAGTTACATGGGACATAGTAAGGTCGATGAAAGAGTCAGATGAGAGGAGGAAAGGATCGACATTATTTGGTACATAGTTACGAAGTGAGGAGAGGCGGTAGTACTGGGAACGTTTAATTAGAGAAATTCTGGGGATAGGCCAGTGGAGAAAAGAACGTAAACGAGTACATATAACGGCTAGGAATATGGACATTAACAAAGGAAGGTAATTCAGGAGAATCAATATTCGAGATGTGAACTCTTAAAATAATATTGTACCGACAACTGTACTTTGGCCAACCTTTTCATGATTTATTGCAAACAAGCAAACTTATTTAATTTTAAAATTAATAAACAATGAATATAAAGTGGTTAATAAGTATTGACAGCCCATGTACCATAAACTTAAGGCTGTTTCTGAACCTCTCACTACTTCATCAAAGTGAAATTTATTAAATACGAAAAGACACTTGAGAATGTTGTTGTGACAATGCAAAGCGTGAAGCTAAAATATATTCAGTGGAAATATTGCAATGTCTTACTTAACTAATATTAATAACTTCAACCTCATTGTACCATACACCTAACGAGGACTAATATAAGGTTTACGATGAAACTAATTTTGAGTATACCGGGACTAGCCACGGTGATAATTTTTACGGGAGTCACCCGCAACCCTGGTCAAGGCGAATGATTTTCTCCCTGTGGATTCTTTGCACAGTTACGATGAAACTATTTAATCGCAAAATTTGCATTCGCGAAGATTAAGGAGCACTCTATATCGACTCAGTACTAATGCGGATACAAATTTATAATGGCAAAAAAAATTTGTTAGCGGGATAAAAGAAGAAATGATGTCCATTATCACACTTCACTTTACCTAAAAAAGAACTTTTCCAAAAACTTGATCACACAGAAGGTAACGTATTTTCGTATCTACGTATCGCATCCATCGCCCCATGGAGGTCGTAAACCATGTGCTCAATCAGCCTTTGCTCTTCACACTTTTGCTTGGATCTTAAACCAGATTCTCAATGAAATTAATGTGAGTAAACGTGAGTTCAAAGCGACTTCCTTCCCGCAGCAAGGAAAATGCTATTTTTTTGCTATTCTAATTCAAAGTAAAATTATCAAAGCTTAAAACGACAAACTACAATCACAATTCTAATGATCGAGCCAATCTACGTATGCAGGAACAGCATTCAACTTCTGTTCCTTCAAACCTGGATTAACATCCGTTTTCCAACATTTATGCTTTACAGCGCATCAAACGACTCACTTGAAGGCTTGAATTTGTGCCTGAAGTAAATTGTACCTCTCAAAGCAATAAAACTGTTGTTCTGTTCTACTTCAAAGTCATGACTCGTGAGGTTTGTTTACCAAAAAAAATCCTCGTTTCCAAGGATAGCACCACTTGTAACATTGATTTAACGCTCGTAAGAAGTACATAAAATAACGCGCATGACGGTCGCGCAGGTACCAAAATCCAAGGCTTACATAGAAAACCCAACTTCATTGTTGTTACTAGAAATGGGGGAAGTGAGCAAAGTAAATACTTGTACATAGATTTTATTCCGCCTCTCCGAATTAAATGTACTGGAAATAAAAAATACAACATAAATAAACAACACGAAAACAAGCAATAATATTATCGTAAGCTTATCAGGCAGGTACTAATCAGATCATTACGTGATCTCGGTTTCTGCCGTTCTGACGAGAGTTTATAATTACAATGCATTTTCATAGGCCATACGCGTGGGTATTCACATTGATGCAAAATAAAAAAGCGTTGATAACCAATAAATGTTTAGAAAATGAGTAATATTTTACCCTAACCATTGTTAGGCCGCATGGCTGGGAGGTCCTTGAAAGTTCTGGAGGAAAATTTGGTTCACATTTGGGGAAAAAATGACACGATATTGACGATACGAGTTAGCGCACGTGTAGTGTGAAGACGGCAATCCTAAAGGAAAAAAAACAAGTGACAACTCGACAGCGTTCGTTCCCTCTCTCTCTCTCAGGACCCATATGCGAACGCCACCGCATTTACCTCAAGCCTTCCCATCACCTCGTCCAAACCAACGACGCGACTTTCTCACTTCTTTTTTTTTATTTAAAAAAAAATTTTCGTTTCATCTCGGGGAATGCGATTTATATCCCAGACTCCATTTGCCGATTGAGCTGCACCCGCGTTCTTCTTTTGTTTCTGGCGGCTGCACCGCGCGTCGGAAAAGTCCTTTGTGGGCGTCATACTTTTTTCTTTTCCTACCGCGGAAGAAAAAAAAAACAACTGCGAAGCGAATAAAAGAATTCATCCGAGCCGTGCGCTTCAATGGTCGACATACTGATTCCAAGAGGATTCCTTCGCCGAATGTATCGCAATACGGACACTCCGCAATTATTAATTAACGAAAAACGAATTACTCAACGCTGCATTTACTATCACCGTTGAAGATCGCGAAGGTGAGTACTTTGAAAGATAATTTACCAGAGAATGATTCGAATCAACTTTTATATGAATCGCTGTCGCGACAATATTTCTATAAAATATGTATAAAACTATTACCTGCCATCACACCTGTTCTTGATCCGTTGAGAAAAATTGACATGAAAGCCTGGACACTATTCGAGAATTCAGAATAATGAGATGACGCCAACTATCGGCCGAATTCGGAAGTACAGCTCCGAGGTACCAAGGAATTACCTTAGGAAACCACGTTAAAAATCATTGGCATTGTTGGCATATTTTCCGATTTCTCCGATTATTTTGTTATCATTAAGTTATCATAACGTCGTGAGTAATATATTTTATGCATTCCTATTAATTTAACATGCCATTTAGTTGCCATTCATTGCTACAATTGTATTTAAATTATCATTTACTGTGACGGTGGTTTGTAGGTTTAAGGCAAGGTGTAAAAGGTGACCAACGTAAAACACTTCTTTTCTACACCACCATTAATAGTGCCTTTTAATAGGACTCACGCATTTAGTGTCATTAGGCAGTGGCGCAGCGAGGGTGGGGTTTTGGGGGATAAACCCCCCCCCCCCAGAGCCCACAGAAATTTTTAAATTAAATCTATTTTACCGAATTGGATTAATATTGCATACAAAATAGTGTGAGGTTTAATAAAATATCCCTCAGAAGGCCGTAAAAATCACCGTTTTGAACCATTTATCTTAATTTTTTTCCGGCGGAAGGCCTCCGCACCTCCCGCTTACCCTGGCGGGTATGCAATACCCCAAGCACCCCAGTATTAGTTGCGCCTGAAAATCCCCCTAGCCTTAATTCCTAGCTGCGCCCCTTATCTTGGCTTCTCATCCTTTGAGTAATTGCTGTAAGCTAGTTGCGGAATTATTCTGCAATAATTGATTACTTCCTGGATATTAATTGCTATTTGTCGTTACCCCTAGATAGCGATATAACTCCTAAAAACCAAGTACAATCTTTCTTAACATTTTCTACTTTATTTTCCGCAGTGGATCGACGATTCCTCCTTTTGCAGATATGATGTCATCGCAACACCATCCTCGATACGTCGGCCATATTGGTAAGTTACGTCACAGCCGCCATCGTTTATTCGAGTCTGGAATATGTATCTCTTTTTACACCTGCAGATGTCCGTCCTTAGGCTGCATTTATTTCCGGAATGTTCGATCTACGACGCCTCATATATGTGACAAAAGTGCAAGATATTATTAATATAAATGGTATTCTACCGTTTAAGGCCGAGTAACATGGAGAATTTAGCGAATCACCCCGCTTGTGCCCATTCCTACATTGAACCTCCGTCTTCAATTCTCCGAGAGGCCTGTGCACGTTAGCATTATACTGCGCAAAGGCTTCCTCTCTGTATCCAAGTATATAGTACAGGTCACATCAAAATTAATTTCAACTCATATTCAATCTAGTTTCGTTCATAAATTGCTGGTTTCATCTGATAAATAAAGGAAGCAGAGGCTCTGAATCCTCTTAATATCTGTAGGTATCATGCATATAAATGGAAAAAGGTAGAAATGACCTAGTATGAAATGAAGGCTGTGTGTGTGTTCAGAATGTAATTTATATTCATAAGCAGACCATTAAAATAGGGAAAAAGTACCTTTGCCTTTAACGTCTTCCAGAAAGCCAGCTTGGATATTCGACGCAAAGGCCCCAGTTTCCAATAAGAACAGCAGTCACTAAGACGGCTCGCAATATGCTTAAAACGTTTAAATTTCTTTGTACATTCTTGATAATGGCAGTTTTAATGCATGAGAATTTAGACGGAGCCTATTCTCAGAAAAAGACAAAGCACTTAAAAATGCTTTTACCACGAGAAGAGTCTCGTTACACCCTAAATATTTTTCTCCGAAGAACTGAGGAACGATTTGGACTGGTGTAATAATGGCGCAACCAAAATAACGAAACGTCTTCATTCCGAAAGCATTAATTTTCACGCAATCGCAGATTTTATATTAATAATGGAATAAGACAGACAAAATCAACATCATAAGGCTGTTCAACATTAAGAAAATCGGTATAAAAATATTTAAAAATGGAGCAGTTTAATAATGATTACTATAAATGAAGTTTTTTGAAGAATATGAAACCATAAAGATGGCGGTCCAGCACCTTTCGTCCGATGACCGTGGAGTTAACACAATTTATAGCAAACTACGGAAACGTAAGCATTCTGTTAGGATCTTTTAAATTAGAATTGTAATCATTCATCAAAATTTAAGTATTCCCGCGTAAAATACAAGAAAATTTTTTTCACCTCCAGTTTTTTCTTCAAACATTTCAGCCAGAAATAATCAATGATGGAACTTGAATCGGATACTACCCAATTCAGATTTTACCATCGCTATAAGGAGCGTGGAGGCCAATTGCACATGTAGAGCACTTGGCTTCTCACCTTAGGGTCCATGGTTCAAATCACAGTAGAACCCTTCGGACATTCACAAACAAAAATCAAAGTGGGAGGTTGCCCAGGGAAAAAAGGTGGCCCCCCTACTCAAAATGCGTGAAATTCACACTCCTATGGCTCTATCTGTGATGAGCACTACCCTCACCTTTCCAAGCCACCCTTCGGGTTGAAACAACTGAGTGCGTGTGTCAACCCAGTCACGTTTAAAACAGATTATATGACACTAGCATTGGAATTGGTATTTTACATCGAAAACGACTAAAAAATGGGAAAATATTAATGGTGGAAAATCTCACTTAATCACAATATTCTTATGCCATGAATATTATCAAGGCTATTATTGATTCCGTAACAGAACTGATAATAAAGAAAATAGAAGGAAAAAGGAAGAATTATATGATTACGAGCTATCTCATGGATTATCCTCCCAGTAGATAATCACCAAGATGACATCAACAGTACCATCTACGTTTTCATTCGAATTTATTTTGTTTTCAATGGCTATCTTTCATTGGGAATTGCTGTCCACAACATAACTCCGAATATAATTAATTTAAGCCCAGTGCTAAACTATAATATCGTGTAAATGAATATAGAGTTTAATTGTATCATGGAGTTAAAGTATATAAGGAATAATGCCAAACACTAAATAAATTCAGCTTAGACGCACGATAAACAGAATTCTCATAATATTCGTCACGTAGGATGCTCCAGGTTAGACCACTGAATTTCTTCGTTAATAAATTCTCAATAATGAGAGCTTGTAAATCTATAAGAATAAACATTTAAAAATTAAATCCAAATTAAATTTTTCACAATCAACTTTCATATTGGAGGCGCCTTTATGTTCTGAATCAAATTTTTTTCCTCACCTCACGGAAGCGAAATGTTTAAGAGCGAACTGTGAATAACCTTCACGAGCAAACTACGTTGACTTTCCCATTCACGCCCATTCTCGTTCACGTTTCGCCAACCCGCTGGCTCGTCATTATGCGAGGACAATTCTTTTTCGTCCAATGCAAACATACAGCCTTTCGTCGGATGAGAGCAAGGTTCAGATCCCTCGAATGCATTCATTATTAAGGGTCCGGGTGTCAATATGGACGCCGAGACGGGTGCTTTCAAAGGAACAAAAAGCCATATTTAAATCTGGCCACTGGTGCAAGCACCGAATGAGACCTGCTTCCAGGGTTTTCGGAGCGCGTGAGTGACCGGAATACGACGTGATGCTTTATAGCTCCGCGCTACAGAGCTCCAAAGGCATGGTGACAATATCGTAGAGGATATGCATTTGGGATGGCGGTGAATATAGACAAAATATATGTAATCCGCACCTTAACACCAGTTATTTCATAATGAACTGTGGGGTTTCAATGTTTTATAACATTAATTACACTTAACTTACAGCTATAAATGACAAACCAAATAAAAGAGCAACTCAAGCAGTTTTTTTTCATCGGTAACAACGCGCTTGTGCGCCTTATGTTTCCGCCGCCATCCGATAGAAGGCGCTGTAGAAAATACTCGAGAGAGACTAATCAACGTTTGAGAAGAACTCGCAAATCGTCGACGTGAGTCGTGAGACGAATAGTGCTCATATTGAGTATTTCAGGGTTTTATGTAAAAACGTTTGAGTAGATCTTTCATTTGATGCATGATTTATAGCTGTACATTCGGTGTAATTATATTAGAAAGATTTAAATATTCCACTCTTTGTTTCCAGAATTAATATTTTTCTAGCGTTTTCGATGTTAAATATCAATTCCAATGCTAGAATCATATGGTCTTCTATAAACGTGACTCTGATGACTCACTCACTCACACAGATATTTCAGCCTGAAGGTTGGCTCGGAAACGTGAGGGTAGGGCTCATCATAGATTAAGGCATGAGCGTATGAAATTCACACATCTAGAATCGAGGTGTCCACCACGTTATTCATTTTGACATACCCAGTACTATGAGGCAAACCGTCTCAAGATGCGGTTGGGACACAAGCCATGGCGATGCGTATGAAATACATAATGTAAGAAAGAAATTTTGCAGGTTCCACTTAAAAACTTCGTCAACTACACTACTCGACGAGTTGCGATGTTGTCACATCAATCTCACACACTTGAATATTAACTCACATCCAAACGCGACGCGTAACGTGGTTAATAAAGTTTTTAAGTGGAACCAGAAAAATTTCTTCCATTCAATGTTGAACGGCTCCACCATATCTGAAACAACCATTTTTATAAACCCGAAAGAACAGAGTGTGTATTTTATGTGATGAGGATAAATTAATTTAAAGGAATTCATTTCAGATATCGCAATGCAACTTCAGTAGTCTCCAAAGTATACTACTTCTGCATCACACTTCTTCAGGCGAGTTTTCCTCCATTCGTGCGCTCCCAGGAAGTGAACAACCGACACATCCTTCACAGCAAGCCACTTCGACAGCACCCAGGGTCCCGTGTTGCCAACCATTGAGAGCGATTTTCACTTCGGGGAAGAGAAAAAAGTCTGCTGGGCCAAGATCACTGCTGTAGCGAGGCTGGGTAATCGTTAGGATGCCATTTTTGTCAGGTTTTCGGTAACCACGAAACCTGGGTGACGTCAAAGTGGATTGCAAAAAGAAGGTTGTAATATATTGGAGGGGGCACCACTGGTTCCGAGCGTTGAGCGCAGTGTGGTAGGAATGGGGGTGCTTGGGTAGGATTAACCACGCCCACTTTGACCAAAACATTGATAATCCCATAAGAATCAATACTTAGAGTCTAAGAGAAAAGAAGACTTTAACTTTCCTTCATCCTAAATATACTTTGAAATAAACAGAAAAAATGAAGCAGGCATAAAATGAAAAATATTTATAACTACGGCAATAGTCATCTGCATAGAAAAAAAATGAAGTTTAAAGAAGACAATGGTTCTTATCACATTTATGAGTAAAATTTTATCAATTCAAAACGGAAATAATTGCCTGGATAAAATATTATTGAGTTAATATCAGCGAGAAATTTGTAAGTGCTGCAAATATTTATGAATTATTCGATGCCAAATAACTCACTATCATCCAGTCACTACTTACAGCATTACATTAATGAGTGAAATTTGATCAATTCACAACGGAAGTAATTGCCTGGGTATAATTTTATCGCGTTAATAGTAGCGAGAAATTTGTAATTGCTTCCAATATTAATGGATTATTAGATGCCAAATGACTCACTAATACCCAGCTACAACTTACAATGCTACATTTTTCAGTAAAATTTGATCAATACACTATTGAGATAAATTTCTCGGTATAATATTATCGCGTTTATGTTAGCGAGAACGTTGAAGTGCTTCACATAGTTACGGATTACTAGATACCCAATAACTCACCATCATCCATCCACTACATACAGTATTACATATATCAGTAAAAATTGGATCAATTCGCTACGGAAATAATTGCCTAGGTAAAATATTATCGCGTTAATATCACCGAGAAATTTGTTAAGTGGTTCATATATTTATGGATTATTCGATGCCAAATAACTCACCCAGCCACTACTTAAAAATATGCTATCAGAAGCAATAATTCATTAATAAAGACGAAGCCGCTGAAAAGAGGCAGCAACCATGAACATCAAAGCGCAAAAAATATTGCCCATCAGGCGGAACGCGAATCAATTTTTCATGAATCCATCAACCGTGAAAACTGTGAAGCGCACGAGAACATTTTATGTAGCATCTGATGATGATTGGATGATAAAAAAAAAAACTGATTAAAATGTATGTCCTTCCAAATAGAATTTCATTCATTTTCCACACGCGTTCTGAATATTAAATTATTCACAAAGCAGAATGGTACAACAATTTGTCTTGATTTATTTCGTAAATATCCTCACGTTTATGAAGAGTTCCCATTTCTTATAATATGGAAATTAGAATTTTTAAATGTGCAGATTCCCGTTATATTCTTTCCGTGCGTGGCTCTATTGAGGAAGCCAGAGAATATAAAAAAAAGGAAAAATGAGAGATAAAGTGGACAAGGAACAGCACGAAATAGGGTACTTCCCACGTAATTTCGCGCACTGGATTAAAAAATCCTTTTGCTATCAACGGAATATCACTTTTATTCATTGAAACTCGGTAATTAAATTATAACAATACTACAAACTATAAAAATGATGAAAGGTGTCATATATTGCAGAGATTTTATTATCATACGAAAAAGTAAATACATGCTTTCCCACTGAAAACTAAACGTTGAACTACGTACTACAAAAAATTCTTTGGATTTGTTTGCTGATTAATCCCATTTGTCGATTAGAATTATATGACAGACAACAATCTCAATCATCATTACAAAATTTTCCGTTCATTAACGAAATACGTCGGCAATTTAAAACGGGGGCGAAAACGCCAATACATTTCCTGCGTGTATATTAAAGTAGCGAAATTAGCAGACATGTTTGCTCTTGAGAGCTGATCAAAAAGAATAAAAACATTCACATTTAACTTATTAAGAACACTTCCATTAGCAAAGGTGCATGGAATAGGTTCAGTCCCGAAATAGAAACCATAGAAACATCATTTTCTAGACACCATTTTCCAGCTTGGATTCATCAAAGAAGTGTCTCAATTAGGACGATGATTGGTTTTCGCTAAAGGTACTTATAAATTAATTACTAAAGAATGAAATTCACAACGTGACGTAACTTCTACGTAGTTTGCTTCATTAAAGTTCCAGGTTTCTATTCTACCATGCATTGCACCTAAAAATGGCCGCATTTTTTCTTTGCCAAGGAAGATTGTACAGGTTGAGTTCAGAAATAGATACGATAGGAAAGTCATTTTCTTCCACACCGTTCTCTATCTTAGATTCACAAGAAAAAGATGGTCTAGAACGAAAATTATTTTTCGCTCAGGCACAAGCATAAGTGCATGAACTAAAGTATTAAGAATTCAAGAACTAATTGGATAAAGTGATGCAACTTCTTCGTGCACAGCTTAATTGATTTTCATAGCACCATGTCGCGATGAATAGCAGCGAAGTAATGGGACACTTCACCAAACACAAAAAAACAGAAGATGACATTTTTAAAACTGCAAGCGCAGCGCCGAATTATAGAATCCACTTTACCCATCGAGGCGCCAGAACGCTGTTCTTCTGGAGAAGGCATATTGAATAGGTTTATTCCCGAAATAGAAACGATAGGAACGCGATTTTCCTCCAAACCCTTTTCTAACTTCGATTCTCCACATAAAAATTTGTTTTCGCTCAGGTACTAGAAGATTTTTACTTTTAATCCTAGGGATAATAAAGTTCGTTACTCTAGTCCACGAGGTAAAGGTGGAGCGCAACACTTTCATAGGCAAATGTTATTACAAGGGGATCCCGCTGACGAAGGACTGTCCCCGCCTGGAAATTTAAATCCTAAGCGGGGATCCTCCAAGGGACAATCTTCCACCCGGGCGGATTTATAAGAGAAAACGAAAAAAAAGGAAGGATTATTGCAACCTCTCCATCGGATAGGGACGTGTAACCATCATGAATATTCAAATGTGCAGGCGACCTGCGCCTTCCTCTACAGGCACAAAAGGGTGCGGAAATTAACGATCCGCACCCAGGAACGGATTGGAGGCACTACAATCCCCGAATAGCAAAGCCACTTCAAGGCCGAAGGTCTACTCGGAGAAAATGCGCTAGGGAATGTTGATGGAAGCGGCAGGAGGCAGGAGGACACACAGGAGCCCCTCAGGCATATGACCTTTCGAGCCCTGCCACGCGCAGCATAAATAACTCGAGCATAGCGTACCTACACGTTTTCATTCCGGGGAAATTTCTTCTGGATTCCAATCCGAAAAAATTTCAAATAAATTCAGGTTGGATCCAAACTACAGGCCAAAACATTGGCTCAACGAAATAATGAAATGCAAATACATTCTTAAACATGTTTTTTGTATTATAAAATTAGGTAGAGTACGTAGTCCACTAATGGAAAAAGCTAGTTTTATAATACGTATACCGTAGCGTATAGCGTATCTATACGTTTTCATTCCGGGGAAATATCTTCTGGATACCAATCCGAATTAAAAAAAAAATAAATTCAGATTGGATCAAAACTACAGACAAAAGCATTGGCTCAACGAAATAATGAAATGCAAATACATTCTTAAACATGTTTTCCATTTTTTAAAATTAGCTATTGTATGTGATTTACAAACGTATAAAGCTACTTTTACATTTGTTTTGAAAATATAATTTTCCTTGAGCTATATTTCCTGTTTCATTGATTTTGATGCATGTACTTGGAATGACTGACATCACTTTTATGAATGTTTTTATATAATTTTCCATTATTTTCGAGTGTTCCATTTTCTGAAGTTCATTTGTTCTTTGTTTTTTTTTTTGATTGTTTACTGTTTTGTGTTGAGTTGGCGCCTTTAATATAGATAGAAAAACAAGGAATTGTAGCAGAAGAAGCAATATCATGTATAAGGAATGGGAAGGGAAAAAATATTATATATAGGGGACAAAGTACAATAAAATAGTGTCCAGTGACATTGAAGTTTTTCTTTTATGTAATCGCTTTGATAAGTTAATTTAGTGGCACAATTTTTAAGTAATGCATATGACAGAATCTTGAATAGTCCCAACGGCCAAAAGGAAATTAAGAAATTATGGAATAAAATGTTCATAATTTCATTGCATTATTCGAAACATTTAGACATGCGAACAACGTATTTTTTAAAAATGTTCAGCACTAGGCATGTCATTACTCATCACGACTTTATAAAGTAACCTTTAGATGTCTGATTACTTCATAATTATGTTTCTTTCCACCTTAGCCCCCGTGCAATAATCCAGTACTCTTAAAATGTCTCTAATCCCACAATATTTCCGAAAATAAAATAAAAATATCTAATTTGTTTGATTTCTATAACTTGGAAAACGTGGAACAAAATTTTGGTTGACTCTTTAAGTACTATGCCAGTAAATTATAGCGTAAAACACTTGCCATAACGTACTGATTCAAAAAAGTACTTACTACTTTAAACTAGGTGCACCAATTTAGTTGCTACACTGGAATAAACATACATGCAAAACCAGGAAGTGAAAGGATAACACTAAGATCTAGGGAGTTTAGCAATAAATTTAAATGTGTTCGAGGGAATGCACCGCAGCATGGTAATTTTTTCTTACGGAGTAAACGCAGCCTGCGTGATCTGTCTTCTTTTTTAAAAGAACTGGCGAGGTGAGGGTTGCAACCATATTTCTCAGAGGTACTGACCCCGAAAGTCCTTTTGTCAATCCTTCTTCTTTTTCCTCCCTGACCGTCTCTCAAGGGGTGCCGGTGTGTGTTTTTGCCTCTACCCACATAAGCACATTCGCCAACAGACCCAAATCAACGGCAAAGGATAAAACCTCAAAGTAGGAGTAAACGGAACGGGCTTCCTGAGGCTAGGCTATTTCATGCTCGCGGTTGGGGAGATATATCGTAAAAAAGTACGCGCTTATCTAGGGAAATCAACAAGCTCGAATAGCATCATGTAAATTAACAGATACGACCTATATACTATTTTAACTGATGATCAAACGTTACCAAATTCAGCTCAATTCTTGAAAATCACACGATTGCTAAATACCCATAACATTTTTCATCTGTTGGATTACTTCTCCTTGTTTTAATTCCGAAATTAATATTTAAAAAAAAACGGGGCAGTCGTGGGACTGGCCGACAAAAGTGAAATCTGAAACAATTATTATCCATTTATTTTTTATATAGATTTTATATTATTAAAGAACTAATTTTTCCAGAAATACTCATTTTTCAACTAAAATTGAAATTATTTTTTTCAGCAAACTGTTTATTATTAAATATATATTAAAAATCCGATGTGTATGAATAGAAAGTAACATCATTTATATATTAAAATAGAATATGCTTTTATTTCTTTTATTTAATATGCTTTAAACCTAAAATTGTTCACTATGCACATATAAGAAACTGCCTTAAATTGTACTGACCTGTATTTTTATAGCGTGTACACTCTTCTGCACGTTCATGCACGAGCTCTTTATATTTAATGAACTTATACAGTATACACTATAGATTTTTCTTTTCAATTTTAATATTTTTAAAACAAAAAGACTTTAACAGTCTATATATTAACAAAGTGTATATATTAATCTCTATTAACAGTATACAAAATAATACGCACTGTATAGAAAAAGTACATACGTACAGTATAGAAGCAGACAGATGCCAGTATTCAGTATGTAAAAGTACAGCGGTGACGCAACCTATACCATTGTATACACTATATACACACTATACATATGTATATCTCGCTGTAGCTAGTCAGCCTGTGTAGTTGAAATATCCATTGTAAAACTTTTTTAATTGTATGAGATTGAGAAAAAAATCCTCCCCGGCGGGGAATCGAACCCCGGTCTCCCGCGTGACAGGCGGGGATACTGACCACTATACTACCGAGGATGTGATACTAAGAGACGAATTTTAAGAGCGAAATGTATATCTCGCAGTAGCGATCGCGGTGAGGGGTCAGTAACGCTCACGCGAATTCTATGCTTTTTCCCCATCCCGCAAAAGTGCTTAACGCCGCTAAAGAAGTTTTCACTTCAAAAAATCTCGCATAGGATGGTGCAAACGAACATATACGGCCTATCAATTCTTCTATCCGAAGGTCATTAGGAACAAAATTCAGCTCAATTCTTGGAAATCACACGGTTGCCTTTTACGCATATCATTCGCCATCACCTGTATAAGTATTGCATATTTTAATTCCCAAATTACTACAAAAAATTAATAATAAGTTTACATAAGAAGTAAGAGATCCGGGATGATGTTGGGACTCAAATTCCACAAAGGTCAAGTAAACGAAGGAGCGTTTTAGTTGACGTTTGTATATCACGGAAGATTTTGGCTCGTTGCCCATCCTTTATTTCCATCACTGTCACTTCAACAATAAGCTACTCTTTACCCATTAAATGCTATTGATGGGAAAACCCGAAATCAGCAAAAATACTAAGAAGCTTGGGATTAACAAAGTAAGCCGTTATGAATGTGGAAATTTCTTTATCACTCCGGCAGAAAAGCAAGTAGGCAGTAAATAGAAAGCTATTCATGCTAGAAATTAAAAACTATTGCAAAATATTGGAAAAAAGTGGATAGCGCAGCACTCAACACCGCGCTGCGGACGTTAGTTGAAACCGATTAAAAAGCGACCCAAGTTTCAACAGAAATCAACCTTCTTTGGGATGAAATGTAGTCTCCTTGTCTACGGCTTTCAACGTCCTCTGTCCTCGATGTACAACAGCACTCTGTGTGGCGAAGCGAAAAAGGAAAATCTACGAGTGGTACGCCTATGACAAGGGGTCAACTCTCTACATTTCCACAGAACGCGCTAGCAGCACGGCGTAAGGCGAAAAAAAGGTGGGAAGGCATATTTGTTTACGCACATGATAGAATGAGGGGGCAAATACTAACCCTCCGTACTAGTGCTCTCATGCAAAGAGTAAACATGTCTAAGGGTGCTGAGCAGTCACCAAAAGCAGAGGTCAACACTGAACACGTCTCTTGTTTGGCAGGTGAAGACTTTACCTCGCCGCCATTTCGTAAGCATTAAAATAAATTAAATTAAAACTTCCAACAATATCGAATAAAAGGAAAACAAACTCTATCATCGTATTATGCTTACAATACCCAAAGTGGATTTTTCCATTTCAAACCTGGTCCCATTACAATATGGAATTATCCCCCTGGCACATGTTAACTCTGAGGTTTTACGATATCAAGTGTTTAACTCTAACCCGAAAATTTTAACCTGAAGTATTTAACAGTGATTTTTTCTCTTGGAGCCAAGCGAATGTGCAAGACGATGATAACAGCTTTCAACGTTCTCTCTGCAGAACAGCGCACTGTAAGGTGAGCCAAAAAAAGGAATACCCAACTGTGGTACACCTATGACAAGGGGTCACCTCTCCGCTTTTCCACAGATCGCACAAGCAGCGAAGCGTAAAGAGAAAAAAAAGGTGGAGGAGGGGGGGGGGGTATGGTAGGATGGGCATGGAAGGAATGATACACACATACATGCAGGGAAAGAGAAATGCGAAGGGTATGAAAATGTCGGACGGAGATACGGAAAAGCCGAAGAGCACGGCGCGCCCGTGTTTAAAAATGGACAGATAGGACTGCGGACGACAATGGCTGCATTGATTATTTTCCCCTCGTACGCTTTTTATTTTGGCCGGACTGACATTAGAAGGAGAGAGAGGACAAGAATGATGGCGTGGTCATATTCGACCGCGAAGCCACGGAAAATGAAAACAAAAGAAGGAAAGAAAAAAAAATAAGGCGGCTTCCCGCAGTTACAGGAGTACGACGACCCATTTGACGAACAAACAAAAAAAAAGAACATCAAACTGCACACCTTTCTTGTGTGTACCGAAATATCAAGGAAAGAGAACACACCGCAGCAACTCTATGACTCAAAACAAACCCTGGATTTTTACCTCTCCCTCTGCGAAAAGTATTTTTTTTAAATATACAGCTTTCGCAAATGATACGCAAAGCATATAAAAAAAGAACTCGTTTGCACCACAGAATATTCAGATTTCTTTTCGACTAATGACGAACCAAATACACTTTTCCAGGAATTTTTGGACGAAAGCAGCGACATTTCAATTTAATGGATGCGTTCTGACTTCTATTAGCAACATCGTAAGCGCACTCGTAAAAATATTGGGTGATTCCTTTCACTCGCGTTACCTTCACGGAGAATTTGGATGCGAAGCTTTTAGTCTCATGGAAAAATGAGGGATTTTACTGGATGGAAAAATTCTGAATTTATTCCCTACCTCCCATCCATTCCACGCCTTATTTTTCAAATTTAATCAACGAAACGATATCGGCGTAAGATAAGGTTTAATAGCACTTAGCAAACAAAAAAAAACATCACCATTATTCACGATGACATTCAGCAGTTATAAAATTAGAAATCAAGGAGTAAGATGAATCAATGTTTTTCATTGTCATAATTCCAGAAAATACGAGTGCAACACTGTTTCAGTTGAACTGGCATATTATCATTTCAATTTCCGAGAAAATGTGCGCACAAAACCTAAGGGAATATTATAGAGTAGTTACTCTTCATCGCCCGTTTTACAGCCTTTCTTTACTTAGGGTTGATAAGAATATTTATAGTCATTTTCGAGAAAAAAGAAATTGAACCGGTATGAAAACTTTATTGCTTCAAAATTTAAAAGTTTAAAAAGAATGCTATGGCGCACCTAAATAGGTAGCAATACTTTCCAATCAAATAAATTGCATGCCGCGCTATTTTCAAGTTATTAATGCTTATTAACATGCAATTGCGAAACTACATAACATCAACGGAAATCATTGACGAAGATGGTAGAAATCTTCAACTGGCAAAATCTTACAAAACTCTCGTTGCAAAAATAAAAGCGAGAAAAATTATAATGGCACGCACTCAAGGCAAATCAGTCTGTTTTCACAATGATACATGGCTCCGGTCACCATAGGGATTTTTATTAAATTTTCACTTATGACTCAAGTAATGCTTTTAGCCATACGGATACGTATTTTAAATAAGTACTTTCCACTAGTGCGTTTCAATGTTTCAAGTTAGTGCAATTTTCCTTTAGGACAAATTTTGGAAATAAATTGAAATCTGCAATCAGTGCAATGAGTTTAAAATTAAATATGCCTGAATACGAATTTGTTAGCCTCCCATTTTTCGGGAGATCATTAGGCATAATGTTATTACTTTCGTGTGGAAGAGATTGAATAATTCAAACATTTTTTAAATTGCACGACGTGTAGATTTCTTTCGAAACGATCCGAATCCTCCCATTCCCTTATATTCCCAAAATAATATTCCCCATGAATAGCCTTCCTTGCGACATTTTTACGGCAAAAGAGGAATTGTATTAGGGATTAAATATCTACCCATATCTATATGAAGGAACGACGAAGTGCTGGGCATGGTGGGTGAATAGGGGCAGCTTCTAGATGATATACGGAAGAAACAGAAGGTATTAGATGGAGCCAGTACTGAGTGGAGAGGAGATGTTGAAAATAGTGTTAGAGGGAAGAATGTTGGGTAAATGAGGGAGAGGGAAGAAGAGAATGGGATTTTTAGATGGAATGAAAATGAGTAGGCCTTATTATGAATTGCAGAGGGAAGCCTATGGAGGGAGGGAACACAGCCAGAACACTTCTTAAATACTCCATGCAAACCTACCTTAATTGGAGTAATACTTTCATAATAATCTAGATCAATGTCGAATTTAAAATATTTGATAACAAATAATTTGTGATTCCAGTTATATAAAGAACTTATGGAGCAAAAAAAGAATTAATAGTGTCGCGATTGCATATAATGAAAACATAAAACATTTTGAAAGAGACAAGGGCAGATCTTGGCCTGTAATACCAATGAAAGGCATTTTTCTGGATCACACAAAAGCACATCCCATGGACCATGATTTCGAAGGAGAGTACTTTAATAATAATCTCGTATTTCGCACAACATCTCATTTAAAATATTTGACAAAAAATCTAGTAATTCCCGCTAGAAAAAGAACTAATTGAGAAAAAAAGCATGAATAGCGGCAAAGCTGGAAATCATGAAAACGTGTAATATTTTGGAAGAGACAAGGGCAGTTCTTAGCATGTAATATCAACGAACGGTATCTTTTTGGGGCACACAAAAGCAGATACCAGGGACCAGAGATTTCGAAGAACAAGACGCTACGGCTCATTCTCTTCCATCGCAATATTGAAAACTATTATTATCGAGAAACAAAGGCTCGATCAGTCCAGCCAAGCATGAAACTCTGGGGCATTAACGTCGAGACAATACCGTGACGTGACGTCATGCACCGGATTCACGACGACACATTGTTTTGAGGCAGGCATGCGCGAAAATTTTCAACGACCAAAATAAAAAAAAAATTCTTCTCCTGATAAGTTACTCCGACCGGTACATACATACATACATACATTCTTTTCTTTTCGCACAGGAAGTTCTCGAGGAAAAAAAATAATGATTCGTGCTATCCCGACTTGGCTTTATTTCTTTTCCTTTCTCCTCCTTGCTTTCTTAGAAATCTAACTTCGACATTCTTTCCTCATCTCATTACTAGTTCCATCCACCTGCTCTTCCGTCCATTTATCCAATAGAACTCAATCTCTCCCCCGGTCCATGCCATGCCAAGCGGTTCTTCCCTTAACAAGCCGATGAATTTTCCAAATACCAGAGCCAGCATCTCCTCAATCGATTCTCAATCTAACCTCCCAAGGGTCCAGTTTCCTCCACTCGATTAGACCCTTCTCTGTATGAAACTTTTCAACCTCCTTCACCGAACATTCTTACACAAGAACATTTAGCCTTTAATAACTTCCCTGTTTGTTAACTCACTAATGGGCAACCTTACCCTCTTTACACGCTTCCACGAAACAATAACAAAATCTGCCTTTACCTCCAAATTATTTAATAGCAATAACACTAGGTGCCCATTCCAAGGACGGGTATGGCGGCGGAAGAGACGAACCCCAAACCCGACAAAAAACTAAAATATCTATTTTCTTCGCGAACTACTAGAAGTTGAAATAAAATTTCTACATCAACGTACGAACAGAAATCGAAAAAACTAAAACATCTATTTTCTTCACGAAAGAGTACGGAAGTTCGAATAAAATTTCTGAATCTAAGTCCATAAAAACCGGCAAAAAAAAACAATTTTCTTCACGAACTAGAACAATTTCTTATTACATAAACTTTCACATTTATTCCTTACATTAGTTTTAAATCCCAAAACCGATAAAAATTCTACTGCCGGCAAAGCATTTATGATTAATGACAACTAAAAAAGAAATTGTACACCGAAAATCTAATCGTTTCATCACTTTCTTTGCTTTTTGACTAAATTTCATATTAGAAACAAATTTGATTATTTTATACCGTTTCTAAGGAAAAAGTACCCTTTCATTAGGAAGCACGAGTGACGAGACAACTTCGGTAAAGCATAACTCGGAAATAAGACTTTCTATTACACATAAAGTTGAATACTTCATAAACGGATGTCTTTCCTAAAAAATACCTAAGCAAAGGTTTCAATAACGCACTTCCAGCAGATCGAGGACTGTCATAAATTAAGTAGAAATCGAGCATACCAGAATAAGGCATCTCAGCTTCATTCTAGGTAGTGTTATAATCAAGAACCACAGGAAAACCAACCCCTGACTGGGATGAACTCAATACCCTACAAAACTCCGTTTATTAAATCTAACTAGACACACCTCATCCTTCAGTGGTCAGCACTCAACTTACACAGCATCTCACAAAAACAAAGGCATAACTTCCACCTAACTCAAGGTGAGCGTATATTAAACATTTTCAGAGTACACAGGGTGTTTCAGAGGGAATTTGCAATACTTCAGTAGGTTGTAGGGGAGGAAATTTTAAGCATTTTTGCCCATAAACATGGGGCATAAACTCCTTAGTTGCTTAGATATGGCAACGCAAACATTCCTTTTGGGTACAGTTTGCAGTTACCATGAAAACGTTTTCCTTGGGTGTCCAGCCTTTTCGACAATTTATTAAGTACTCTGGAATTTAAAGGACATTAAATACTTATAATTGGACGAAAATGTGCGATTGCAATTATCAGAAAAAATCTCAAAATGGGTGAGATTGCGCCATACTATTGTCGTTATTCACTCAAAGCTTTAGTTTAATTATGCTCTAACACTAGAAAGACGAAAGCGGCGTCCGCTAGTCAGCCACAAAATAAAAATACTATTTCTATTTACACCTTAGAGAGATACACTGAACATTACGTCCTGAATATACCATAAGCTGTCGTAAAAATCAATATTTCCTACTTTTTAACATTAAAAAATAATTCCTACTCTATGAAAATTCCTTAAACCGCAAACCGCATTTATTTCTCCCTCCTCGCAAAATTTTTGGATTGGGTGCTACACGGTTCATCTACACAGGGGCGCAGCTACGAATTAAGGCTAGGGGGTTTTCAGGCGCAACTAATACATGGGGGCTTAGGGTATTGCATACCCGCCAGGGTTAGCGGGAGGTGCGGAGGCCTTCCGCCGGAAAAAATTAAGATAAATGATTCAAAATGGTGATTTTTACGGCCTTCTGATGGATATTTTATTAATCCTTAAACTATTCTATAAGCAATATAATCCAATTAGGTAAAATAGATTGAACTTAAAAATTTCTGTGAGCACTGGGGGGGGGGAGTTATCCCCCAAAACCCCCCCTCGCTGCGCCACTGCATCTACATCCATACACTACGCCACAAGCCGCACCCAATGAGCGTTTGGCCAGGGGTGTTAGGATTTTAGCCGTTTACCAGTAAAAAGGAAATTCTATAACGAAATTACGGCTAGTATCAATCAAAGTCCTTTATTTTTCTGATGAAAAAATAAATTCCCATACCTATCCGTTCGGCAAAATATCACTCTTAATTTATCGTTTCTGTCGGACCTGTTAATATAGTGGGGTTCTAATATGACGTTCTCCGTGCAAGATCAATAGTGCCAGGACGAACTTTCGTTAACTTTTACTATTTTATTATTACAATTTATTATTTACACTTTATTATATTTTTTGTTTTGGTTACGAATGTATATGTTAGAATTTTTGTGGCAACAAAATTGATCAAATTGTTATTCGACTGTTATATATTTTTTATTATTTTTTAAAAATCAGTGCCGGAACGGCTATTGTTCTATGCTATTAAAGGAATACCTGCCATGCACGTCGCGCATTGTCAGGTATTTACACACAGTAACAAATGCACTCACATTATAGATCACCCAGCAAACGGATTCCGATGATAGAGTAAAAATTATGCCAGCGTCATTTTATTTTAACCCTGCCCTGTCACAGCATGATTAATTTGCTGCCAACACAGAAATGGAAAATTGGAAAACAAGTACCATAATATTTACATTATCATAATCAAACCTAGTTAGAGGGTCAAACTCAGTTGAACTGTTAACGCATTGCGCCTTCGTCAATTCAGGAAAGGAAAATTGAAAAAAAGGACGAATTTCCCGTACGTGCCTATCCTCTCATAAGCTCCTCCCTGTTCATGAGCAGAGCCAATTTATACACAGTAAAAATATTTAAAATGACTCGTTTTTTATTTATTTTTATCAAATGTTTTAAGTTAGGAAAAAGTAAATTGACCTCTTACAGCACGATTCCTTCGCAACACAGAAATGGTAAATTAGAAGAAAAAGTACGAAAATTTACAAGAAAACAAAACAATTTTTTATCATGCAAGTCAGGACAAACGCAGTTGACCTTTCCACCCTTACTCTTCCGGAAAAGCCGTGAGAACGTGTCCGGATCTTTTGAACCGCATCGATCTTTTTTGAAACCTTGAATGCGAGGACCCACGCGAGATTATCCCGGAAAATTTCCGGGACTCCCCCGAAACTACTTTCCCTTCCGCTTGAGAGCACCTGTGCTTCTTTATAGTCGCACGTGGGATCCTGCAATGAGAGATAAGAGACACCGGATCTCCGAGCGACGCCGTAAACCATCTTCAAATCCAGTCGGCTGGATGAAAGCCGCGCGACACAACAAAGGGTTGAATTCAGGGATGCGTACTGTCACACACTGGCTGGAAACATCATATGAGAGCACAGCGTAGAGATCGTTCTCAACTTTAAAATCGCTGGTTTAGCGTTTTGATTGTAAATGCCAATTTATACACGATTAAAATGAATTGCGATAAAAACACACTTTATCCAGAAACAGTATAAAATGCACTTAAAAACAAAAAAATAACACGAAGATTAGAAAAATTGGTGAATGAAGAGAGTGCGCTTATTAGATTTACTAGAAATGAGTGCAGAATACGGGCGCATCGCATCGATATGAAATGCTGACTTCCACTGAACCTTGCGAAGGCAATGACACCATTCATAAATACGCACCCATATGACAAGCAAAAATTACATCGGGTAGGTGAGTACAATAAAAGTAAAAAACATTTAGTTGCTACCACATACATTGTATGTGAGTAAGTATTTGCACATAATATTAATAACTAATCTATACACTAAACCTAATGAGCTCGTTTGGCGCGAAAATAAAAATGGGATATCTTCAGATTACTATTCTGCCAAAATTGATTAGAAAAAATATCATTCGCCTTGACCGGGATTCGAACCCGGCACAGAATCCCGGACGAGTGCATTGCAGGTGACTCCATGTTATCACTGTGGCTATAGTTCCTGAAGCCTTAAATTAATCACTATGCACTTGGCTAAAATAAATCAGGTCATCGGATGTTGTCCAAGTTCCAATAACTACAATACAATATATCAGCAATAATTTTGCGATTCTGAATTTTAAAAATTTAGAATTTGTACTGTTGGCCAGATCTAGAGGTAGTTTACTCATCTGTACGACGCGACGTATTGGGAAACGACTTGACTGCCACTTCCAAAGCGTGAGAGATAATCGCGGAGTCATATTTCACACTGAAATCTAACACGGTGAGAAAAACAAACCTTGAAAATGGGTAGTAAATCGTTTTCTGAAATTTCGGTGGTGTAAAAGCTGAGAATATTTCCAAAACATTTCTCGTTTATTCACAAAATGTTTGTACAAGCAAAAATCAGGTAATGCACCTAACTTTTCATATCCATACATCTACATCTACATCTACATAATACCCCGCAAGCCGCCTAAAAGGCGTGTGGCAGGGGGTGTTAGGACACCAGCCGTTTACAGCTATTAAAAAAAAGAAGTGCTCTAACGAGGTTGGGACAAGCGTTTATTAAAGTCCTTTATTGTTCGGGGGAAAAACGAATTCCCATATCTATCCGTTCGGCAAAAAATCTCCATATAGATATACCTTCTCTGATTTATGGAAACAGTATTTCGGGCAATAGTAACGATGTAAAAAAATTCCAACTTTCAAAGAAACTTCTGAAGCCAACAGCATCACCCATGAATAAACATAAGCTTGTGACACGTAAAGATTACAAGACGTAAGGGACTACAGTAATCGTTACAAACTTTTAATGGTTACCCGAGGGAATGTCCCACAATATCTCACCTTAATTAGTATTATGTGTAGGAACTAATTACTTCACTATCCTTTATTTTCTAACTACAATGCATATCCATTACTTTAGTCTCATATAAAAATTATGGTAATAGACCTTTCTGACAGAAAATTAAATTAGGTATTCCAAATAGTAAAGTGGAGCGCAAAAAAGTTATTAAACGGTACTTGTAGTTGTCCATTTTAATTTTCTCTCCAACTCTATCATCTAATATTTTGCATTTACGCATACGTACCATTCAAAATGAAATATTTCTCGCAATAAGAATAAAAAATGCCTTTCGTAAATTCCTACGAAGCCACTTGCACCACACATATGAATGAAATACATATTTATGAAACGCGAAAGAAGGTGGAGGACCAATTAAGAGGCAACAGGATTCTTGCGGCGAGGTGGTTGAAAGCTGTTTATCTGCCGAGACGGATCATATTAAATTTTCGCGTAAAGTAATTCGAGAGAGGATTGGGGGAGGTAGCCTCGGAGGGTGCCTTGAAGGGGCACAAACCCAAGGGAGCTTTGCGAGGGTGGAAACTGAGCAATGAGAGGGTGGGTTGAGGTTTGAAAACTGGGAATAAGGGCCTGAGAACTGGGAACTTGAGTGAGAAAAGGGGTTTGAGGAAGTGGGGGAAATATAAAAGGCGCCTGATGCTTTGCTTCGTGTGTCCCCACGCGCCGCGAGATTCAGCTTTTTCGAGTGGTGAAGAGAGAGAGAGAGACAAAGGGATTCTTTTTACTTCCACTTTTTTTGCACTACTCGCGAGAAGGGGCATAAAAGGATGGCAAGGGTATGATTAATGTGAGAGGATTGTGGGGAAAACCCTAGGGTACGCGAGGGGGAAGGGATGGAGTTGTGCGATGGCAAAGATTGTGGTTCGCGGAGGGGAAAACGTTAGGGGATAATAATTGGAAATGGATCCGCGGGTTGACTTTAAAAAGGAAGCGAGAAGCATCGAGTGGAAACTTAAAGAGTAAGAGTCATATAGTGTCTTGTTTTCACAGCAATCCTAGCAAAAAAAATACACTATCACCTTGACATTTACAGAGAATTTATATTAAACCCACATCAAAGCTCTCCTCTAGCCAAAACATGAAAATGCTATCACAGAGAACACAGTGGGGTAAAATTTTCACATTTGAGGTACACGTAAATGTTGAAAAAAGTCTACATGGCACATAAATTATCTTTGCCTCAAGTACAAACATTTTACCTCAGTTTTTCCTAAAAACTTGAAATTTTATTGATGTTATTTTCATCGGAAAAATGTTCATAATTATGCAAAAATTAAATATTCTACGGTTGTACCCCGTGTGCCCGGTGAATCAAATCAATTTCGATGAAAATTCAAGTTTACAACTCACGCTATCGCCAAAAAAATTTAGAATACGCAGAGCAAAATCTCTTGAGTAATTCTTGTATTCTTAACACCAAAATGTTATCTTAGTTAAAAATTGTAAGGTAAAATTTTAAACACTTGAGGTTCAGGTAAATGTTAACAAGAGTCAATACTATATACCCAGAAATTTTCCAGATGATACCTCTGAAAAAAAGTAATAAGGAAATCAGGCCGATTAAGCAGAAGAAATAGTCCTCTCATTAAAAGTAATTAAGTTTGCGTAGGACCCCAATATTGTATTGTAATAATTTAGATCCAATTATTTTCAGAACAAACCTCCTATTTCATTGTTAGGCGGTATTCTATTCACCCTAACAACGCGGATCTTAATATTTTAGGACATGTACCGGTTAATGGATGGTGTATTAACACATCCCATCACACGCCTAATTAAGGCGGCTAGCGGGGTAGAAAATCGATGTAAATTTGCACGACATGGAACCTTAATGTGAGAGGACTGCGGCTCGTACATGGAGGGGTGGAGGTTTTAGCTGTCGAAGATTGTGGTTCACTGAGGAGCGAAGGGATAAAACGGTTTGGGGATAACAATAATTGAAAATGGATCCGCGTGTAGACTCGATAAAAAAAACAAGTGAGAATCATGGAGTGGACACTTAAACGTGACAGAGAGACTTTTCTGTGGGCAAAGAAGGGGGCGGGACGAAATTCAAGGAAAAAAAAACGACTGAGGTAAAAGTGTGGCTGTAAGGCACAAAGCTCGCGATAAAACAAGAACACAATAGGCTGAGGGAATGGGCGGGGGGTGATATAGCGGTCCGGATTCCTTCGTCAGATCCGCACAATAGATTATTATCGAACGAGACGATGATATTCCTAGCCAACAGTTGGGTTGGGCGGCTGTCCACACATTTCACTCACGATACAGGCAAGAAGCGTAAAGAGAGGGGAAGATTCATGAAGCGAAGATTAAAAGCCTGGATCTCGTTCGTGGAGTTTTCACACAAAGTACCCAACAGCACAAGAAGTGTGGACTCATTGCGTATTACGTATGAAAAGAAGACAACCTACATCTAACATTGGTACCAAGGCATATACCGTATATGACTAAAGATTAATTGAATTTGCGAAATGGAATGTAAGCGTCCACATGGGTGAGCATCAATTAGGTATATAATTCTAATGTGAGTATAATTAAGTATAATTAATTATTACATACGTATTTAATGAGAAGGTATTGGAGACATACAGTATTCTTCATGATGACGATTTAAAAAAACTTTGTAATTCATAATGAATAGGGTGGTTTTCTATTTTTTTATTGCCTGAATTGAAATATTATTAGCACTGGAGTCCGTATTTCATGCTTTTACATATTAAATGACGATATCTATTTTTCGCGATTAAATGAAAAGTGAAAAATTTCAAGCACTCAAAAACACGACGGCTAAGTATAAATGCTGGGAAAACTCCGTGTGACGTCGTTCTGGTTCCCGCTGCCGCAAGTGAGGTGACCATGGGGCGAAGCTTTGAGCGCTGATACGACGCAGGATGCTAGCAGGTAGCAGAGTGCCCTGCTAGCAAGTAGCGCTTGGCTTAAATAAGGATTATTAATACCCTATCTAACAAAGGAGACTTTCCGACCATAGGCAATTTTAATGGGCGATTATTAAGAGATGTTTCCCTGAGCTCTGTGCTACATGCTTGCATTGGTAATCTCAGACGATGTATAACTCCTATCTACTCGTGTAGAAACTAGGTCCCTGTGACGTCACGTGGAGTGGCATCCCACTGGCGCCAATCCGGCCTTTTTCAAATAAGGTTAAAATTGTCCGTTAACATTCGTCTAAACTGAGATTTCTAAAACCAAATAATTTGCATATTATGAATACACTAATGGTGGGTAACGAATCGCAATCAATGCCTTTCGTTTTCCTTGATGATGGAAACTACCCGATTATTAAAGTACGACCAAGTTTCGACGTGGCACGTCATCATCTGGTACATTTGAATGGAAGACAGAGAATATAAATTCAAATGTACTAGATGAAGACGAGTCACGCCGAAACCTAGGCCCTACATTTATAAATTTGTGTGGAATTACAATTCTTTCTTTTTTAATTTTCATTATATAGTCGATTCGATGAAGTCACGTCCGAGACAACGAGAATTCTTCAATTTGAATTTTTCCTACTATGTATTACTGAAGCCGAGAGAAGATTGGAGGCATTCGAGATGTGGGTATGGAGAAGAATGGTGAAGATGAAATGGACAGAGAGAAGGAGAAACGACGACGTGCTTGACATGGTGGGTGAGGAGAGGCAACTTTTAGATGAGATACGGATGAGACAGAAGGTTTGGATGGAACGAGTACTTAGCGGGGGGTGGGGGTCCAGTAATTGGGGGTTGTTGAAGACGGTGTTAGAGGGTAGAATGCTACGCAAACGAGGAAGGGGAAGGAAGAGAATAGGATTTTTAGATAAATTTATTGTGAGTACGCCTTACAATGAATTGAAGAAGGCAGTGCTGGAAGAAAAAGGAGGCTCCCAGATCACTTCTTTAGTACTTCATGGAAACCTACCTTAATCGGTATAATACTATAATGATAATTACTGAAGCATTTAACGACTAATTATGAATTAAATATGGATTTTGGAATATAAACATTCAACTGACTGTATCGGATGGGTACACAACACATACTTGAGTATTTTAAACGCATATAATACGCATTGAAGACAACCTAAGCATTCTTTACCTTAATTAAAGGCCGTTTTACACGGTACACGGAATTGCGCAATCTGACGTACGTTCGAAGGCGCAGTCAAAATTAAATTTTATTTATTTTTATTTTATTTTATTTTATTCCCAAACCACCGGATAGAGCTCTTATTGGCCATTTTACACCGGGGTGTTCAACAAATGTAACAAGTAAACGTAACACAAACGACCATGCCCTGGACCGGGGAAACCTACCCAGGCGGGACTCGAACCCGCGACCTCTTGTTTGGCAGGCGAGAACGTTACCCCTACGCCACCGAGGCCGGCAAATATAATTCAAATTCAAATTAAATTCAAATATAAAGCGGTGAGCTAGAACACATGCGAGAATGCGTGGATGCGAGACGGCAAAATAGCCCCTGTTATAATTTCGTTCATGCATTCGCGCAATTCCACGCCATTTTAGAAATTAATGCAGCTCTAACCTGCGCAATTCCGTGCCCCATGTAAAACGGCCTTTTGAATCGAAGCATGCATCGCATAATCTTTCGATATGATTACTGGAATGTATGTATCCATTAAGATGTATCACACTGATTTAAATTATACACATCAATAATAAAGTATTTTGTACGTTCTTACTGCCACACATTAATTATCAACTCTACTGATATCACCTGTCAGAAAACCGTGTCCATGCAGCGACCTATATTATGATAAATATACAAAAGTATATACATACAAATGTTTAAATATATAATGTATAAATATACAAATGTATATATTTCTGGTTTCAAGAGATTTGGCATTGAGCATTTATTAAATATTTAGGTGGAACACCGATAGCATAAAGGCTTTCCCTACTTTTTTGAAATTATTAAAGTTTACTCATAATATTCCACCTGAAAATCACCACTTGCTCCTCCAACCTGCTAGCTTGCAACTCCATTTTCTGTTCGTCTGGCCACTCCTGCGAAAGTCTAGCTCATCACCGGCAATGACTACCATGCGAATAGTTAACACCCCGATATCCGAGAATTTTGGTCAGTCCCTGGGATTAAACCTAAGTAACAGAATTCACCCGACTCATTATGTTAAGTCCATTCGCGCATAAATTCTTCGATAATTATGCACAGTGCCAACCACGTAACATGGTTTTCGAGTATCATAAAACGGAATGCATCAGCCAAGTACGGGATTAATCAATAAATGTGTTCATAATGATCTTTCAGATTAAATCATGCATACACCCGAACGCATTCGTATTCAACACCGCGCGGTGTAAAAACTTTGCGGTGTATGGGACCCGTGTGAGAAAGGAATGGTTCCGAAAATAGATAAGAATACAGAGACGAACTCCAAAATTTGATCAAAATTGTTGGGATAAACGTAGATATACGTACATCGGTAACTGAACTTATCAGGTATTTAGAATAAGGAGTCTAACCGATTGAAGGGAAATTTTTCGATTGAATCTTTGGCTGAAATTTCCAGTAGAATACTTTTCGTGTGATGTTCAAGATATTTTGAGAAACCCTGATTATTATGGTAGAAACGACCACATGGATAATATTTGGGAAATAGACCACAGAACCGATAGATTTGACCCTCTAAGGTCCTAGGGACATATAGGTCTCAATTTTTTAAAATTATCTCAAAATTAAATGAGACGGTGAATGGTTGTTAGAATTGGTTCTATTGAAGAATAGGCTATTGGCTTCTAGTTTTAAATTCTTCTAGTGATTTTTCCTCCTTTAGATATTGTAGTTTTATATTGTTAAGAACTTTCACTTGAAATGCTGTTTACGAAGTGGAAATTTGATGGTTAAATAAAAAATAAATGAGATGGTCAATTTTATAACAGAACTTTCGGTTTATCGATTATGTTTACCGAACCTGTGGAGTTAGTATGAAAATGTTGCATTTGTGCTTTAATTTTCACAAAATTTGTGTTTTTATGTCATGGGACACATGTAAAACAAAGAATTCAAGAATTTAGATGTTCTATCTATTGCAACAAACAGATATAACTTACCTTCTTCTGTTCTGACTTCTGCAATATCAATATGCTATAGGATATTGTTTGAACTTCTTTTTTGGTTTAACTTCACCATTAGCGTCTGCTAGTCTACTGATGTTATGCCTTTGTAAACAATGATGTAGACTAGAGCGTGTTAGATGGGGAATTGTAGACTCGAGAGCATAAAGGCAATCATCTAATTGTAGGAGCGTATGCTTTCGAAAGTGTCCCTATGAACCATAAGGGAGCGATAATTAGTATTACTTCACGTCCCAGACTGTATCTCAGAAACTATAAGAGATATCGTTTACATATAAACATTTTTGGAATCTACGCATTATTTATAGCCTAATCATCATCATCATTAGTCAACAATCCTGAGATTGGTTTGACCCAGCTCTCCATTTCTCTCTCCTATCCGCTAATCTTTTCATAGCTACATATTTCTTCTCTTTTACATCCTTTATAACCTGTCCTAGATAACTCATTCGGGGCCGTCCGTTGCCCTTTTTCCCTTCCACTTGTCCTTCAACGATTGTCTTCATCAGACCATCGTGCCTCAAAATGTGTCCAACTAAGTTGTCCCTTCTTCTGCATAAGGTTTTTAGGAGGTTTCTCTTTTCTCCCACTCTTCTTAGCACTTCCTCGTTACTCACACGGTCAATCCATTTTATCTTCATCATTCTTCGGTAGCACCACATTTCGAGTGCTTCCACTCAAAAACGTATTTTGTGTTATGCAATCTAACGTCTGCAATCTTTATGGACCTTAAAGGGTTTAGACGTCGTTCAATGCCTTCCGCGTACAATGAGGGATCATAATAGTTGCGATAGTTTAGCTCTAGGATAACTTGACTCGGAATAGGTACAATAGGTTCTGTAAATGTAGTTTTATAAATTTTTATACTTTACTTATAATAAATAAATAATTAAATATAATAAAAATATAATTAACTCTTAATAATTCATATTTTGGCATGCAATAGCTTAAAAGGAAAAATTAATAGCAATAGTTTTGGTAGGTTAAAGTCCTGAAAGATGAATACAACTTCAGCCACAATCTTTTCACACTTCCCGAAGAAAAAAACAGTCTAGAGCGACAAAATGCTACTGTTCAGGGGTCGAAAACTTTCCTTCGAGCTTAGTCGAAGTGATTTCACAACTCATTAACGGTTAGTGCCAAACCTCACCTGTGAAAACAAAATGTTCCCATCAAATAACAAGATTACGAGTAATCATAATGATGTTATATAACTTAAACACAGTCAAAGCAGCCACACATGATAAAGCTGGATCGAATAAAGAGCGTAACGGAAAGTTATACGCGGCGAAGCCTTAGAAAAGTTGGCTTGTTTGGCCCTGCCTCGACTGTATTGAGAACATTGAGACTGGGAACAAATTTAATTGCTCCATTACATTTCCATCCAATGGTTAGCTGGATATTTAGGTACGTTACTATATGCCTCGACCCCGATAGTCCATTCAAATAAATGCAGCACGCTCTCGAAGCCCCTTAGAACTGCAAACTGATATCCGAGCACGCATGTCCCTAACGAAGTGTCAATGCGATAAAATCTGACGAGATAATTGCTACGTTTACGCAATTAACACACACCATTTTTTAACAGCAATCTTATAAATGATATGGGCTGACATACATCCATAAGACGAAGAAAACTATGAATAAATTAAGATCAAAAATATATCGATAGCAAGCTTCTCGAACGCGGAGTAAGCAAACGCTGAACACAACAGAATTTTTCAATTTGAATTTAGATTAAAAATTAAATTCAATCGATTTTTAAACCTAAGTTTAATTTCAATATAAAAAATGAATTATAAGAAATTCATGAATAATGCAACTCTTTTAGTAGCTTATGACACAAAAGATTTCGCCGCCGAGTTCGGGGAACGTCAAGAAATAATTATGTTTTCTAAACACAATGATAGCAGTACAAAATATAAAATAACCACTATTTACGACAACCGAAGTATGCTGTAACCATACTATATGATTGAGAGGGTGAGAAGCCAAGGGGTACAAGTCGTTTTTATATTAAAAGGACATAGGTACAGAAATTGATAGAAGAAATGTATAAAAAGTTGGTGGCCAAGGGATACGAGTAAGTCTCTCTTCTGTGCTGATACAAGTGGAAAATCACATGCATTGATAAATGTCTAATTGATCTCGTTTGTGTTCCTTACCTAATAGGGTAGTTTCCTTCATCAAAGAAAACGAAATGCATTGATTGCGCTTCATTACCCACCATTAGTGTATTCATAATATACAAATTATTTGGTTTTAGAAATCTCAGTTTAGACGAATGTTCATCATCATCATCATCATTAGTCAACAATCCTAAGATTGGTTTGAAGCAGCTCTCCATTTCTCTCTCCTATCCGCTAATCTTTTCATAGCTACATATTTCTTCTCTTTTACATCCTTTATAACCTGTCCTATATAACTCATTCGGGGCCGTCCCTTGCCCTTCTTCCCTTCCACTAGTCCTTCAACGATTGTCTTCATCAGACCATCGTGCCTCAAAATGTGGCCAACTAATAATGGACAATTTTAACCTCATTTGAAAAAGGCCGGATTGGCGCCCATGCGATGCCACTCCACGTGACGTCACGGGGACCTAGTTTCTACACGAGGAAATAGGAGTTTTACATCGTCTGAGATTACCAATGCATGCATGAGGCACAGAGCTCAGGGAAACATCTCTTAATAATCGCCCATTAAAATTACCTATGGTTGGAAAGTTTCCTTCGTTTGATAGGGGAATAATAATCCTTATTTAAGCCAAGCGCTACCTGCTAGCAGGGTACTCAGCTACCTGCTAGCAGCCTACGTCGTATCAGCGCTCGCATATCACAAAGCCTCGCCCTAGGGTCACCTCACATGCAGACAGCTGGAACCAGAAATACGTCACACGGACTTTTCCCATCATTCCTACTTTCCCGGTATTCATACTTACGCGTCGCGTGTTCGCGCGCTTGAAATTTTTCACTTTTCGTTTAATCGCGAAAAATAGTTATCGTCATTCGAAAATCTAAGAGCGTAAAAAGCGCACTCCAGGAGTAATAATCTTTCGATTTAGGCAATAAAAAAATAGTAGGTAACCACCCTATTTCTGTACTTAACTCTGTTTAGAAACCAAAATCACATATACCCCTTGGGTTGTCAGCTCTTCATTCAGCTCAGATTAATGTATCAGAAAGTATATAGGATAGATTAAATACTGAAGGAAATCCATACAACAACCCCTTTGAATTTCCACGAAAAATATGCAGTCTCACAGACTGATCATATCGGTGGATTGAGGGAAAATTACCAGGAGAAGAGTACAGTATTCGCCGACGGTATTATGCTATTTTCGGTCAACATGATGCGATAACAAAAACAAAACCGAATGACATGCGAACAACGGCGATAAGCCGATTGGTTGACATTTCGATCCGTTACACACTATCGACCCCATTCAAGCTCAACGACACCAGCTATCACAGTAGGAATTTTCCAAACATTTGATAGGGATAGCAGTTTTTGTTAGACAGATACAAATCAGGGATAATCAACTCAATCTTTGATAAAAAAAATAGCCGCAAAATTTAAAAGTACTTTTTGATACTGTGACTATTACTTTTTGATATGCAGACTAAAGCGAGCAGATAATAATAAGATTTCAAACGACGAAACATCCCTTACATATCCCGACAGTGTATCCCTTAATGGCTAATCTGAAAAATAAAAAAGATATAAAATCTTATGAACGACATAAATCAAAATATTCTAACGCTGAATTTTCGAATGAACAATCGAAGAGTAAAAAAAATAATTTCACCAATAATATTCGCAATTTTGGTTCTTCAACTCCACTTAAATTTTGAATTTTTATTATTGTTCAAATACACGCAAACATAAAAAAAACTTGCAAAAAACATACGCATATCGCGGCAATATGACCACACTTACTTGATTATTAAACTTAAAAAGTTTAGAGAGAACAAATTTGAAAATAGCACGAAATTTTAATTTTTTAATTTTACAATAACTCTTTAGCATATCTAAAAATATTTTGAGCATTGTTGATCTGCCTTTGATTGAAACATAATCGCTTCCAATTGCCTACATGCGATGATGTACGCTCAAAATCCAAGAAGGAAAAATATCCTAAGATAGTTTTATTTTTTTTCCATTCCATCCGTCGCTTAGAGGTTTCATGACACGTCCACTTGAACATGATGTAAAGACAACACAGAAGGCTCGGTGGAAACAATGACTAGCAAATAACAATCCTCCTTGCAAAGAAATTTAGATATATGAATGGCAGTCGTTTTGATAATTTTTATACAGTTAAAACCGAATTCTTGGATACATCCAGCCAACAATCTATGCAGCACTAACAGTAATACATGGAAATACGATAAATAATTCAATGTTTTCTTCAAAATAGGGTATCTTTAGGGATAAAGAATTCAATAAAACATTCCGTAGGTCCCATTGAAAATAGAGTTCGCATTAAGCGACGTAGACAATTTAGGCAAGACAAAATAAGATTTAATTGTATAAATAGTGAAGTTAGCGTTGAATCTTGGGAAAGGCTAAAGCCTTACAAGGGTAAACGAAGTATTCTGGATTATTTTCCACAAAATGGAGCCCCAAGAATAAACTCCTCTATTTTTCAAAGTTCTCGCAAACCGTGCTATTTATCGGATTCATTATTAATTTTATTTTTCATTGATTATCTAACACCTATTTTAACTACCGATGTTAACAGCACATAACGATCTTTACAACGGGGGTTCCAACATTAAAAATTCACAACACGCGTCAAATTATACGAAAAAAGTGCAGCTAAAGTGACCTAAGATTGAGAACTTCTCCTCAAATCGATTAAGAATGACGCAAGGAGACATGGTCCGCATAGAACAGGCGGTTTTACTATCATTTGCCGGACTCCTTGCGCACATATCCTTGGAATGAGATCAAGGAATGTGGGCGGGCGCCGGGAGTTGAAATTCAGACACCACTCACACAGAACAAGGAATCCTTGTAGTTGGCTAATGACTCGACACGAGGGTATTAGAGAACCACATTCCGACCGGCTCCGCACAGTCGCCCTCAACTTCTGCTGAGTGAAATAAGAACGAGATTAAAGACGTTTACCCTCAGAAACTTAGTCAATCTCATTTCCAGGAATATTTCGACATATGCTCTTCGTATAGTGCACATACTTAATCGACTGTCGAAAGCAACGTTATATTTCGGATGCTTTATTTTTCTTATTTAATTTAAATCCACATTTTTCAGTAGGCTCTTATGGCAAGACCTGACCGTACTTTGTAAAAAGACTATTAAATACGCTTTCACAATAATCTGCTTTAATATAAAAAATAATATGAAAATAATAATTAATTAAAAAACTTACGATGCACAAAATAGGTTTCGACGTGGAAAGTCATAATCTGGTACATTCGAATATTCAATTCTGTAAATGAATATATTATATACGTAAGTACCCGAGTCTTCTATTCAAATGTAGAAGATGATGACGTGTAACATCGTAACCTGGCTCAAACAATAATCAACTCATAAGGAATTACAAAGGTTTTTACTACTCATTATGTAAATCGATTCCATTAGGTCACAACTGAGACAACGAATTTTAGAATGTGAATGCTTATAAAGACGCTTTTACAATAATTTTCTATGAGACACATCATAGCATTGCGATCAGGACATAAATGAAACAAAGGCACCTCACCGTAATATTTTCGGAGCCGCCGGCGAATTAGTGCCGAGACTGAGGTCCAGATTAGACGAACGCTGGAGGAATGAATGAATATACCGCCAGAGTTAATTCAAACTGCTTACAATCGCGTTCAATAGAAGAAGTACTTTTTAAACATCCTAAGAGTTTCACATATTACGCTACACTGGAACAATCATACATTTTCTTACTACTGCCATTCCCAGGATGAATATCACGTAACAGCAACGGTGCGGCGATGAGACACAAAGCTCAAAACGAATGCGATGAACATCAACTTACCTGAAAAGAAAAAATAGAGATAAGTAATTATAAATATAATAAAATAAAGAGCATTATAATTAGACTCTTGATCAGCGGTTCCCAACCTTATTTTCCTCCCGTACCCCTCGTATGCATATAACTAATACTGTGCCCTAAAAATGTAAAGCGCGCATTTTACTGCATACTTTAATAATAAGTAGGCGAAACTTTTACTTATAAACAATTTTGTAAATAGAAACTTAGCTTTAAACACCCCATATAATATCTATACATATTTCCTAGCTAAGAGATTCATAGTTCCTGGCGTCCGCCATTACTGATTATTTCCCCAACCGTTAGTGCGCATATCCCCAACGGGTATGCATGCCACCATTTGGGAATCGCTTCTCAAGATACAAATGCCACGGAAGAACTAAGGACAATCCACGTCTCAAATCAAATTACATTACTACACCAAAACGATCCAGAAGCCAATAACAAAGTGATAACTGTCCGTTTCCATGACATTATGGGTTATTATAAAGTATACTACCGATTAAGTTGGGTTTGCATTGAGTTTATAAGAAGCACTCTGGCAGTATCTACCACCGTCATGGACTTACCTCCTCAATTTCAATACTAAACAAGGTCTATTTCTTTTCATTCTACCTAAATATCCTATTATCTTCCTTCCTCTCCCTCGTTTACCCAACATTGCAACCTCTTACACCGTTTTAACATCCCTCCCCGCTCAGTACTCGCTCCATGCATAACTTCTGTCTCCTTCGTATCTCATATGGAAGCTGTCTCTCCTCACCCACAACATCCAGCACTTCGTCTTTCCATCTCCTCTCCGACCACTTCATCTCCATCCTTCTCCAAACCCACATCTCGAACGCCTCCAGTCTTATCCCGTCCTCCTTCCTTCATGTGCCCACGTTTCAGCACAGTACAGCGCTATTCTCAAGATTAGACTCTTCACTAGCCTTATCTTTAAACTTTTACATAAGGATTCTCTCATGAGCTCCTTTCTGTTCGTGTATGCCGCCTTTTCTAACGCAATTCTCTTCCTGATATCCCTACTGCTGTATCCGTTTTTTGAAAAATATACCTTGTATTGTAAAAAGTAAGTACATGTTTTGGACCGTATAGTCACGACGGAACCTAATAAGCGTCATTCCCATACAAACAAACATCTAAAACAAAGACCTAAAAAAATGGGGAAATACCAAAGTTAACGAGAATTCGGTTTCCCCGCAATGAAGCATAGGATTATTTCAAAAGGAAATCGTGCCGTCTATCTGATAGCAACGGCAAAATCACAACACTCCCCATTAAATAATATATTTTGGAAAGAGCGATTAGGTCAGCGAAAATGGAAAAATAAAGGAGGTATTGATCCATAGAAAACTTTAAATCAAAGGACGTTCGACAGTAGAAACTGAAAGAAGCGTCCTTGTCCACGGCCACAATATGAGCTTGGACAAGTTCTTTTCATTATAGAATATACGGATTTTTTTTGTTAAAATGATTTAATTGAAAATTTTCACCATGCATGGACTCATTTTAACTAAAATCGGTGACACATCTCGGCGACTTCAACGAAAAAATATGCTGCAGCAGATGACAATAAATATTTAAAAAAACTTCTCTAAAGAGTTTGATGATAAACCAAAATGTTGCAATTAGCATTGAACGAAATATTACACGGGTAAACGAAAAAATAACCCTGTTCCATTTGCAGGATAGTCAAATAACTGTATAAAAACAAATTAAAACGGAATAGATACAACGGATTGTTAACAAAATAGCCCATTTTCGAGAGAATAAATATTAGGTTTCAATATTTCTCTTAGCATGAAACGCGAAAAAACATGTGCAAATACGCAATGAATTGCAGAGGATTATTTTTTCAACCAATGCGATGGATTACAAGGCCTCATTAATAGACTGTTCTATTGGTTCATTTATTATGAATATTTTTTTGTTCTATAGTCAACATTAAATTTAATTTATAACCAGCAGAATAGTCTTAAAAAAAAGAAATTTTTTAAATAAAAAAGTAAAATCTAAAAGAAAATGCATCAAATGATAAAATGAATGTCCAGCCGGAACATAAAGGATGAAACGGAGTGCCAATGAAATGATTCGTATTTATAGACCTGATATTTTCAACGAAAAACACGGAAATTCAACATGAACCTATTACACACAAATCACTTCAATAATTGTCCCTAGATTTCAGTATAGAATGAATTGATGACTCGAACGCAATGAAAACTTATGTAAATGAGCATCACCAAAATTAAAATATTTTCCAAACGTAGGCTTGGATCCCTGAGGTCGCGCGATTGTTAGTAGCACCTTTTCTATGAGCGTATGACATTCATCAATTTTTTTTAAAGAATTGGTTCATGCAATAGTGTGGAAAGTAATGAAAATCCACCTGTATTCCATAATTCATATTGAATGATATTTAATTTTTTATATAAGTATTTTAAATATTTAAAGCAATTATTGGTTAATGTCGATCTCGTGGGGACTACCGATGTTCAGTCGCCCTAATGAGGGTTCACCCTCGACTCCGAGCCTAATCCGACCCTTTCCCGGGGTCCGAGCTCGCGACGGATGGACCCAAAACACCGGGAGGGCCCCCACCCATGTGGGCCACGTGTAGTACAATTTTTATTTTATAGTTCCTCTCGTGCTATCAACAATTTATTGCCTTTATCGTCTTCTTGATGACACCAGAAATACGGTCCTTTTTTGATCGTCTTTCTACGATGATTTTCAAGAATTTTGTCCAATGTGCGCTAAAAGTCCCCTTTTGACTTGGCAACGCTGCAGCCATCAACTTTGGGGTGGGATAGGAAAGCCCTCTCGCTCGACGCTCAACAATGGCAAACCCTGTTCTGACCTGGGAATTGGAAAGTTGCAAAGAATTGAAAATTGCATGCTAACAAAAACGTCCACATTCATGCAAAGGAAAAACTTGCCAACTGCTCATACAGACAAGATGAGAAGGCATAAAGGCCGCTTTACACGGTGAATTTTCATTCGAAAGATCATTCGAATTAAATTCATTCGTCTTTCGGTGGGTTATGACGTACTAAGTAGAGATTAGAACGGTACGAATTGATAGCGGAAAACCACTTTCATAAATCGTGCGTTTTGTGAACTCGTAACGAAGTACATAAGTTAAAATAAGTTGTTTGCGCTGAAGGGCAACGATCATTCTGCTTCAAGATAGTGCACTCTAGAACATGATCACAAGGAAACTTACTCTTCAAATGACCATATCATTTATATTATTCACGGAATCATTCAAGCAAATTGGGAAATGCTTGAAATTTAATTCTTATGTTTACCTTCAATGATGAGAGATAGGCAATATTGTGATTTCATAGGGGAGCCAAGATAACGTAACGGCTCATTTTCGTTCTACTGTGTTCACCGAATAAACAGAGATTTTGTCATTAATTGGGGCTCTCAACCCAAACTTCAGCGCTCATCTCATGTAATATATTTTAATAATTGTAAATTACACAAAATATTGGAGCAATTGAGGAGAAAAACGACGTTTTTATTCATTGAATATCCCGAATGTCATTTCCGAATTACCCATTTTAGACAATTGATGTTTGTGAATTTATGTTCTCTCAAAGTACATATTATTATTTGAGCTTTGCATATGGTTACTTTGCTTCCAAAATTTTAAATATGATCTTAAAATTCCGAGGTGTATGCCAACGGCAAGGTGGACGCCGTGCGCTCATATCATTCACGGAAATCATTCAAGCAACCGTAAACTTGGATTTGTAAAAAGAATTCTCGGTAAATGCCCAAAAAAGGTGAAAGAAATAAGCTACCTGACTCCGGTGAGGCCTCACTTGGAATATGCTGCTAGCGTGTGGGACCCTTACGAGGTAGGACTAACAGGTGAAATTAATCGAGTACAGCGCAGGGCGGCCAGATTTGTGATGAGTTGTTACGACAAAAAGTGCAGCGTTTCAAGTATGTTAAACGAATTAGGATGGGAATCTTTACAGGAGCGTAGATCGAAGTATAGGCTTAACTTACTTAGGAAACTCGAAGATAATATTTTCTCAGACGACGTGAAGCATATCCTTCGTTTACCATCGTACTATAGTAGACGCGATCATGAGAAAAAAATAAAAGAAATAGACTGCAAAACAGAGAGATTTAAAATGTCATTCTTCCCTCGTACTATCAAGGATAGCAATGTTGTCTCAATTGAAAGCATTAATGGCAACGCTCGCTAGGATCACCCATTGCATGTTTTTCGTAGTTCTAACCTTGCATGTATTTGCTCTAGGAATTACTAACCATTAGCAATTTTTTAATGAATAAGCATGTATATTTTTCTAGTGTGCGTAATATTTCTTTGACTGTGTGGTGTGCATGTGGCGGTCCTCTTGCATGCTGCATGTTGGTGATTGATCACCCCCTGCCAAACACCCTGTAGGTGGCTCGCAGGGTATAATGTAGATGTAGATGTAGAAGCAAATTAGAACAGGCCTAAAATTTTCCTCAAATGATCATTCGATCGCAGGAAATTTCCGTTACACACGGTTAATGATGGTCATTCGAAAGATCATTAGAATGATCTTGCGAAATAAAATTCACCGTGTTAAGCGGCCTTAAAAAAAGGAAAATTTCTGAAACATGAATTAAGGAATTCATAAGTCAGTAGGATACACAACAAGTCAACCTATTAGTAAATTCTAGAACTACACCTAGCACCATTGTGTTTGGCAGGGGGCGACTAATCTTCAACATGCAGCAGTGAAGACGAAACTCCATGCAAGTGTAAACCTAAAAAGAAAAACAAAACATGCAGAGAGTCGTCCGAGGGAGTGACGCGAATAATTCTAGTAATTGAGACACCATTGCTATTGTTGATAGTACGAGGGAAGAATAACGATTTCAATATCTCTGATTTGCAGTCTATTACTACCGAGTCGTCCGAAAATAATCGTAGCCTACTGTGTACTGCTTCGCCAGTGTCGTTCATGTAAAGAAGGCATATGAGTGGGCCAATGACACCACCCTGGGGGAGGCCAGAAATGACCTCAACCTTATTGGAGACTACACCATCTAATACTACTCTTTGGACGCGGTCGTTCAAAAGCTCTCTTATCCAGGAAATGACATCATCATCAGATCATCTAGGCCATAAGATTTCAGTTTTATTATTAACTTCCCGTGGTGTACTTTATCAAATGCTATTTTGAAATCAAGAAAAATCGAGTCTACTATTTTGACTGTGAATTACCACTGTAATAGGGGATATAGCTGAAACGAGCAGAGAACTACCACTGTGAAGAACACGAACTCTCAATCACAGATATATATTTTACATATTTCACCAATTTTGCGTAGTCCGATACGACGAAACAGTATTTCACCGGGAAAAAGTACGGATTTTACGAACGGACGACATGTACTAAAGATCACCAGTGAAGGAACGTAAAACAGGACAGAGGACCGTGCGATAATTGTAATATTACTCTAAGAACATTCACACAGTGTGAGACGACTGACAGTAGGATAAGTAAACACAACCCCATGATAAAAATTTTCTTGATCACATGTTACACACACATAACGTCAATGTTGGATTTTCAAAATCAAATAAACAGCATAGCATCCAAGTATCCTATAAGAAACTTGATTGTGGGTGGAGATTTCAACGTACCTTCTATAGATTGGGAGACTTATAGCTTCATTCCTGGTGGGAGGGATAAATAGATCTGAGAGGCTTTAATACAAACTTTTACATCTATATCATTGTTTCAAATAGTATCCGCACCAAACAGAGGAGAAAATATTCTTGATTTATTAGCGACAAATATACCACATCAGGTAGTAAACGTTGGCACTGTCGAAGGAATAAGTGACCATCGGGTAGTAACAGCAAAATTTCTCTAAATACCGCTGTAAACTTTAAAAAAGAGCGTAAAGTTTTCATTTTTAAAAGAGCTGATTTTGATGGGTTTAAGAGTCATCTGAAAAATGCTTTCCCCGAGTTTCAAGAATCAGTATTAAAGTTAAATGTAGAGAATACTTGGAAAGCTTTTCTTTCGCTCGTAACTTCGGGAATAAATAGCTACATCCCTAGTAAAATAGTAAAAGAAGGCAGCGAACCGAAATGGTACGACGCGGAAGTGAGAAAATCATTGAGGCGACAGAGAGCGTGTCATGCTAAAATGAAAAAAGTCAGCACGGATTTATCCGCTAATGAACGCGAGCTAATAATTAAAAAATATAGGTTGACTAAAGCCGCCACGAAGGAAGCGTTCAGGAATGCGTTCACGAATTTTAAAAGAAAAACACTAGTAGAGCAGTTACAGGATAACCCAAAAGCATTTTGATCATATGCTAGGGAAGTTCAAGGTAAACGATCTACCGTATGTTCGCTGAGAAACGACAATGGAGATGTGTTGACAAGCAGTTACGATAAAGCCAATTTATTAAATTCCTACTTTAAGAGCGTGTTTACGGAGCCTTCTGAAAACTCACCCGTGACCGATGACAATCCCAGTATACATAAGATGCCAGCTATTGACATTAGTACGCTCGGAATAGAAAATATATTGAAATCGCTTAGTCCAAATAAATCACCTGGTCCAGACGAAATCCCTTCTCGCGTATATAAAGAACTAACCTCAGAAATTGCCCCCTACTTGCAGTTAATATTCAGTAAATCCATCAAGCAACACGAAGTACCTAATGACTGGAAAATTGCTAATGTAACGCCAATGTTTAAAAGTGGAGACAAGGAACAGCCATCTAATGACAGGCCGATATCTTTAACGTCCATCTCTTGCAAAGTCCTTGAACACATCGTAGTCAGCTCGGTAATGAAACACCTAGACGCGCAAAACTTATTAATGGGAACTCAACATGGATTCAGGAAAAGCAGATCGTGCGAAACTCAGTTAGCGCTTTTCGCCCACGGTATTTTAGTCTCCGGGGAAGACAACATTCCAGTAGACGCGATTTTTCTTGATTTAAAAAACGCATTTGATAAATTACCCCACGGAAAGTTAATAATAAAACTGAAATCTTATGGTCTAGACGAAGATGTCATTTCCTGGTTTAGAGAATTTTTGAGCGACCGCGTCCAAAGAGTAGTATTAGACGGTGCAGTCTCCAATGAGGTTAGAGTCACTTCTGGCGTTCCACAGGGTAGTGTCATTGGCCCACTCCTATTCCTTCTTTATATAAACGACATTGGCGAAGTAGTGCAGAGCAAGTTGCGATTATTTGCAGACGACGCTGTAGTTTACAGAGAAATCCGTTGCAGCAAATATATGGATGAACTAACGAATGACCTTGCTGCTATCCAAGCTTGGTGCGATTCTTGGCAGTTAGAATTTAATTTGGAAAAATGCGTCGTAATGAATTTCTGGAAGAAGAATAACTCCCTAGAGCGTAACTATATCATTTGGGGCACCCAGTTTCTATTCTATATTCTATTTCTAACAGCATATAGTAGTACTTATAGTTTGTTATTATACGGGACGTTTTTTGGGCGGTGTGGTGTGCATGTAGGAGTCCAAATGCGTGCTGCATGCTGGTGATTGATCACCCCCTGCCAAACACCCTAGAGGTGGCTCGCAGAGTATTATGTAGATGTAGATTTAGATGTTACTCATGAAAATCGCCAAAATCCCAATCTTGATGACAGGACACAAAAATAATAATGCCTAATAGTATCAATTGTTTAATTAAATTAGTTATGTAAAAGAATTAATATATATATATATATATATATATTAATAATTAATTAATAAAGATTCAGTTACACATTCAAACATTTTCAAAACAGTCAGACATTCTGTCTAGAACGTTGGTTACCAAATGGGGTCCATCTGGGACCCCAGCGGAGTAACTAGAGATATACTTTGCAGGAGGATGAGGAAGATTAGTGGGGGTAACCCCCTCCCATGAAATGGGGAGTTCAGGAAAATATTTGAAAAATTACATGCCTGAAAAAGCATTTTCATCATTTTGGCGCTTATAATTTATTTTTAAACAGAGGCAGTTATTATGTATCCAATCCAAACAAAATTTTTAATAATTTTTTGATTTCTCTGAAGCTTTGAGGGGATACATCCGCTCATCTCCCCATAGTTACGCCTCTGTGGTACCCCATTCGTATTTTAATTGATACAGCTTCCAAATAAACGTAATTTTGATCCTACTTTGGCCAATAATACGGATTTTAAAATTTGTTCACAGACCTGGAGATACATGAGCGTGAAAATTTATTATGGTATAAACGATCACAAGGATAAGGTTTGAGAAATTAACTGCAAAACCGAAATATTTTAGATGTTTTTCCCGCGTGCAATAAGGAATCATATACTACTTAACTTAGGCAATTTTCCAGTTATTAGGTACTTCGTGTTCCTTGTTGGATTTACTGAATATTGACTGCAAGTAGAGGGAAATTTCTGTGGCTAGTTCTTTATACAAGCGAGAAGGGATTTCGTCTGGACCCGAGGATTTACTAGGGCCCGTATGTTTTCAACCTCCAATGGTTCATGAACAGAAGACGAAGTGATTGATTGAAAATTATTTCATAGCTAAATGTTGAGTAAAATTGTGGTATCCTGTCGACAGAATCGTCTCGGCTATTAAGGATATATCGAGCCTGTGGACGAGCTTTACTATACTTTTTCATAGGTTGTTGCCGCCAATGACTTGCTGCGAATTTTGCCTTTCCCTTGAAGCTCATCGCCCGTTTGAAAACGCTTCCCTCCTAGCCAATTCTTCATTTCAGCGTAAATATGAAGTCACACGGCGCTATGTCGACATTGAACGGGTGCTCGAAAACGTCCCATTGAAATTGCTAAAGGAGCTATTGGGCTGCATCAGCTCTGAGGTGACGGGCATTGTCAAGGATCAGAACAAATAGATTACATGACTTTGTAATGTATTCTAAATTTTGGGGCCCTACGTAACAATTACTTTTCACCACTAAAACCCGTTATCCATTTTCGTCATTCATTCCGAGAAAGCCCAGTAAGTACATTCAAAAAGCGTGGGTAGCTGTGGATACGGATAAAAATTACTTCATGAATGCTTTTTCCTTATCTTGGAAAATATCATCTCTGGCCAAATGATATGCGTCCCGGATGCCATGTGGTAATATAGTTGAATTCCACCTATTTATGAAAAAGAAGGATTATAACTTGTTCATTTACTTCTCTTTACCTTGCAGAGACTGAAGAGTAACCTTACTAGTTTATTTGGAATTATCAACAGATCGAGAGGGAAGATCCCGACTGAAATCAAAACCTGTCGGTTGCAGCTACACAAAGCAAAAATTCAGAAATAGGATCATATCACATTCGTAATACTGCAAGCAGTTGTGCCGACTCCATGGGGCTTGAGGGGGCCCGAGACCCCTCAAAAATTCGGTATGGGTGTGAGAAAAAAATGTGTCAGCCTATTGATTTTCCCCGGAGTGTCCAGATATCAAGATTAAAGTTATCACTGTTCTAATGTTGATCATATGAGTCTTCTATAATGCTTAAAAAATATAAAACTCAATACTTATAAAATTTCCTGGGGCAATATCCCTGGTTTGGGCCCCCCCAATATTTTTCCTAAGTCGGCATCCCTGATTGCAAGGCAAGGAAACTAAAAAATCTCCTTATACGACCAAGTGTGACCGTTAATTTAGGTACTAAACGTAAACCAGAGACTATTAATTCATAATGAAAATGAAATCGAAGAATGTAAAGTAGACCAAATGTCGAGGCTTCTGCTCATTATATCCAAACACGCCAGGACACGAATAAAGCTGAAAGTCTCCCATTCCATATAAATTATGTTAAAATCTCCACCTACATTCAAGTTAGTAAGCATAAAATTTTCCAAATCCAAGGTCAGGGCACAGTTTGGCATTCTTGGCTGTCGGACGCTTTGGGCCCGATAGGGCTTTCTCACCTCACCCCACAGATGATGGCTGCGCCGTTGCCAAGTCAAAAGGGGACTTTTAGCGCACATTGGACAAAATTCTTGAAAATCATCGTAGAAAGACGATCAAAAAAGGACCGTATTTCTGGTGTCATCAAGAAGACGATAAAGGCAATAAATTGTTGATAGCACGAGAGGAACTATAAAATAAAAATTGTACTACACGTGGCCCACATGGGTGGGGGCCCTCCCGGTGTTTTGGGTCCATCCGTCGCGAGCTCGGACCCCGGGAAAGGGTCGGATTAGGCTCGGAGTCGAGGGTGAACCCTCATTAGGGCGACTGACCATCGGTAGTCCCCACGAGAGCGACATTAACCCAATTATTTGTTATATTTTGGCAGGATATCTAAATAAAATCTTGAAAATGTTTTTTGATTCAGCGATTATCTTATCGATAGAAAAGTTACAGTAACACACAGTTCTACCGCCATATTTCGTCAGGCTAATAAAATATTAGACTAGTGAAGGAGCAGTACAGCTGAGTGAAACTGTCACTCATTTAGAAAAATAAATAGACGCAGGATTATAAGGCCTGTTTACACGATAAGTTGACACGTCCGAGTCGAAGTCTGATTGCACGAAATATTTTGTTGGACCGGAACGGAACATGTACAAATGCATGAATCAAGTTAGAACTGGTTCTATTTTCTGCTCACGCATTCGCACCAGTAGGGTGGTATCACGTTTCATTTTGGCGTCCATTCTCGTGTACGTACATTTAGAAATTAACTTTTAAGAGCTACTGTACCGTGTAAACAGGCCTATAGAGCAGATTTCTACTTATATTCTCTTGGAAGAAAGCTGTACACTGGGTGGAGGAAAATGGTATCAAGAAATTTTAACACTGGGATTGCTGATGCCAGTAGAAACCAAAGTTAATGATAACGTTTGGGTCGAAAAATTTTTGCTTGAACCAAAATAATAGGCTCATAAAAAATTAGACTTTTGAAGGAGAGGACTTTTAAAATGCTTTGCTTGCCGGAGATCGCGACGTAACAAGGCTTCCGGTAACAGGGAAAACTCGCGGCCAATCGGAGCGCTTGGCTCAAAGTTTCTTTAGTTAAAAATTGGCGCGTTTTCGACCTAAATATCTTGAGTAATTTTGGTTCCTACTTGCATCAGCTATGCAGGGTTAAAAATTCGGGTCGCAATTTTTCTGCACACTATGGAGCCGTTTTCTATCTATATTCTCTTGGGAGAAAGTTGAATCTTATTATGCATACATGTATCTCGTTTTCACGAGGAAAGTTGAAGCAGTAAGAATAGGGAGACATGTAAACGAAGACTTCGGATACCGAATGACTTTTCTAGACATTTCGAGTCGGAACAGAAAAAAAAAGAAAAACGTAGAGCTTCAGGGATTAAGACTCGCTTCGGAAGTCGGGCTCGTCGATTGCCTTCCTGCGACCAAAAAAAAAAAAAAAACAAATGAAAGCGAACGAGCACGTGGTACCCAACACTGCTCAACACCAATGCAGATTATAACTCCTTTAATCGCCCTGCTCTCTACCATCCGGCCAGGAGGATGCAGAATTCGCTGAGATAGAGCTATTACCCAACTCCCACTCTTTCTCTCGAGTTTCAGTTCAAGAATTTGAAACAAGCGAACGGAACGATTTAAAAAAAAAAGAAAGAGGGAGGGAGAGAATAAAGGAAGAATTATCGTAGAACTCGGGTTGCTCGAGGGTGAACGAGACACGAAGGGAAGGAAAAAAAATAAATGACGGACGTAGTGCGCAATCGATGATGAACCGGGGAAGGATGTGGAACAAGAAAAGACGAATTTTTTTCCGGTGAAATATATATAATAAATACCTAGATGGCTCCTCGCATTGTAGTATAAGAAAGACTGGCAGGGGGTACCAGGAAACGAAACGAAATGAATATTAAATGTAAAGAGACGTAAATAACGATTTCCCGACCACAGCAAGGAGTTTTTAGTTTATTTGGACTTTATTATTACAATAAAAAACTAAAAAATACGGTGCATGATGAGAGAGAAGTTATTTCATCCAATTCTCACTAGTATATAGTTCATCTTGGTGTGGAATATTATGAAAAGCTAAAGAATGACAATCGCCGCAATGAACTATCTCTAACTCAAAAAATGCTGTCCTAAGTTTTCTAGAAATAAATTTTGTACGCGAATATCGACATGAAAAACAACAAATGGCATTTAAGTGGTAAGACAACAATTGGTATTTAATTATGATTTCATAAGCATAATACCAAGATGCTTTTTTGGAGTTTTCGAGAATACATTGATAACAGAAGGCCTTTTAATACATAAGAAATTGTTTTCAACAGGACTACTTCTATAATTTTCGAGTGCAAATCTTTCATTTGTGAAAGATAATTCGGCCCCCAGAATAATTTATCCCCGCTCAACCGGCATTTCTACCTCCTACAGATGAATTTATGGGGTAATACAAGTTCAATTATCGTAGAAGATATATCTGGAACTTTATGAAATTAAATATTTTATCCCGTGAATATCTACGGTCTTTACCGGAAATTATAACTTGATTCGGTAGTTTCCTCTCACTAGATAGAATATCGACAACAAATCGGCACAACCACCCTAACATTATAAACCCTCAATGAAGGCTTTCGATTTTTGTTGAGTTTGTGCAGTCACGTGTACGTAAATCTCCGCTCCTTTTCTCGTTTTGCATCAGATTTCCACTCTCTTCAATAAAAAGTCAGTTCGGATTCCTTTCAATATGAGAATCAAGGTGAATAACTCTCCCTGAAATAAGCGAGCACATTTCTAATTTCCATCAGCCAATCAGGTGCCTAAATTGAAAAAAAAGGTTTTTTGAGAAAATACCTTCTTCCTCTCTGGGAAAGGTAAAAACAAAAAAATTGATGGAACTCTAGCCCATAGAATAATGGTACACATTCGTTGCCAACTATATTTCATTATTTTAAGGATGTTGCCGGTGAATTAAAAATGAAATTTGAAAGAGTAAGTGATACGGATGTCAGTTACGGATGGTTTGAATGGATGTAGGAATGATATAATAGCACACTGATGGGATACAGGGATTCACTACCAGCCTTTATCGTTTCAACTAGAGGTGTTGAGATACAAAACGCGATCCACAGAACGGGACTTAACATTTATTTATTGACATATGAAAATACTATTTTTTTCGAATTTAAGCACTCAGGGAACTAAAAATTTCAAAACTTAAGTTAGTAATATTAAAGCCACAAGCATTGAAGGTTTAATGAAGGACTGACATAATTCATATATTAACTAACTCAGAGTAACTTTTTATGAGACCCCTACAATTGATATCTACTATTCAGCCCGTGTCCCGTTTTTGTCCCGTGATATGTCCCGTTTTTTATTATTACAATTACTTTCCATTCAGGTTACAGCGAATTACCCAATGAGGGCACTTGAGCACTGCGCTCGTTTGCATGATACATTTTAAACTTCCTACAGTTATGGATAGAGAAAAATGTCACTACACATCTCGCTTACGTTACATTATTTGTTGCTTTTCGAGTTGGTTAGGGCTTTATTGAAGTTCTCCAACTACTCAGGGAAAAGGATGACGCAAGTATTACTCTAATCATTGAAATATTCAACTAAATGAGGCCTCACTCCGCAGGATTATAATTTAATATTTTTTTAAACTCTGCACCTTTCTGTGCTACACTTTTTATTAACTGATTTGTAGAAATCGTTTCACCGCTTGGGGAAATGATAAACGGAAAAAGAAAACAAATGAAATACTTTATGAAAAATCATGATCCTCTCTTTCTTTACAAAATCTTTACCAAAATTTCACTGAAACTTGGAAGTCTAATTTAATTTTGCTTCTTGATTCGGTCAGTTGTGTAAATTATATGCCTCGAACATCAACGTCTTGGTTGGTTGGTTGGTGTCCTAACATGACTGCCTCCTGACACACGCGCCCTTTTAGGTGGCTTATGGGTAGTATGAAGATGTAGATTATCTTTATTTCACAACAAATTAAGATATTTTCTGCAGATCGGTACCATAACCATAGATACGAGAGACGACCTTTTGCCGTCGGCATGGCAACAATATGCGCAATAACAAAAATTTCGGACGCTCGGGGTCAGGAAAGTAGGGTTAGTGGTAATGTGCGGAATACGGATAGTCGCGGTCAAGGCAGGTTTGGGTACTTTGCGGAATTTTGGGTACTGTTGAGTACGCCCTTATCTATCGAGGAAGGCGACTACTAATGAGCTACTCTAACCCATTCCAGCGACTCATCTTCACCCAGCGTTTCCAATAAAGAGCAATAAAATTAGACTCGCAAAATCCGCCCACAGACTCCACTCCCAGAACCAAACGAAATAACCATTACCGAAGTTTGAGACGCCATTCCCCCTACCGCATAAGTATCCTGTAGATCGGTGTTTTAGAAGATCAAGGCCAGGTGCCGCCTCTTCCCGAATAGCCTTTAACCGAGTTGCCCCAGGCATTTTTATTTCCAAGTTCCAAAGGAAAGGGATAGCACTTAAAAAGTTTTTAAAGGGCCATCGAACTTTCCGCCAATACACGATATCCCACGATTAGAATTGCTAATGCTTCTTCCAAGAACAATACCGAGAGACTGGCAGACGTAGTTCGAAAAACGAAGCTAGTATTCTCAGTACATGGGAATGCTATTTTATCCAAGAGAGGAAAATATAGCATAAAACTGAATATTAATGTACTTAGAAGTTTTCTACAGGCAAAAGTAGGTTTATGCGGAGCATTTTGAGGATCCAGAACACAATACAGCAACCCTTAGTAATTTCATAACTGAAAAAGATAAGAAATAATATCTTTACGATTTCATATCTGAAATAATTTAGAGATTTTCCCTCGAAAGGAAGCAACCGAATCAAGTCAAATGGGCGCGACTCGATATTTAATATTTTTTACTGACGGACGGTGGCTAGTTGACCAATCCCAAGAGAACGCAGGAGAAATATTGTCAAAATTCATATACACACGGAAGAAAACCCGAAAAGCCCATACCATCCGCTCAGACACTCCACGGAAGCTTGTAAGGAAATGGATTAATAAAGGCGTAAAATTGGACGCCAATACATTACAAGGGTGTCATTGTAGGAGAAGCAATGACAACAAAAATGAAAGAGGAACGAAAAAAAACAACAATAAAATGCACTAGAGAAAACAAACGACCGCCGAAATGCACATTCTCCTCCAAAAAGAAAAAGAGAACGACTCAAAGGGATTGCCGCACATACTCATCAAATTGGATTATTATCTAAATTCATACATGCACACGGAAAGAAACCCGAACCTTATTTCATCTATTCAGAAACGGAAGATTGTATGGAAGTAGGAGTTTTAAAGACATAAAATTGGTCGCCAATGCAGAAAAATGGTTTAATTGTCGGAGAAGCAAAGACAACAAAAATAAGAGACGGAATAAAAAGTAACAATAAAATGCAGGAGACAAAACAAGCGAGCAACGAAATGCCCATTCTCCTCCATCAGAATGAAAACGGGAATGTCTCAAAGAGATTGCCGTATATACTTGTCAAATTGTAATATTGCCAAAATTAATACCTACACACGGAAGGAAACCCGAAAAGCCAATGTGATCGGTCCAAACACGGAGGTCTGCGTACAAATATATTATAAAGGCATAAAATTGGACGACAACGCATTACAATGGTGTTGTTGTGGGAAAAGCAATGACAACAAAAATAAAAAAGACGAACGAAAAAAATAACAATAAAATGCACGAGACAAAACAAGCGAGCGATGAAATGCCCATTCTCCCTCCATCGAAAAGAATACGACTCAAAGGGGATTGCCGTACATACGAGTGCGGGAAGGCAAGTGATTTCACCTCTCCACAATGGTGTGCCTTTTGGAGCATAAAACCCCTGGATCGAGCAACAGACAAAAAGAGGCGCTAGTAGACAGAGGCACCCTATATCCAGCCAGGGCCGGTGTTAAGACCCCCGTCGCCTCAGGGGGAGAGACTTGGAAAAATGGGAGGCGATACGCCCCCCCGCACTCTCTTCCCCCGTACCCTGAAAAACCCTGACAAAGAGACAAGGGTTTGCTGAGGCGTTAGGTTTTCCGATGGAGCACCCCCTCCCCCTGGTTCTCCGACTCTTTCGCCCTCCCCTAGGATAAAGCTTTCGTCTTCCGGCACAGCTTCCGATGCCCCTGATAAAGGCTCACGATGTTAGCAGTCTCGGCTCGGCGATGCGGCGCGAATCTTTCCTGCGATGAACCGAGATGTTTAAGTGTGGAAGTTTTCTTCTCGGCGGATGGTATGGCTAAATTCTTCACTGATTGTACACCACGTTAAAAATCACGATAGTTGTTGACGTTTCCTTGCACTACTAATCTAACATCCTCAGGGCTGATAAATAAGAAGTGGGTCAATTAATTTTTCAGCGATACGTCAGCATCTTTAGAGATTTTAACCCTATGTAAAACCCGGGAAGAATTTATATTAACTGAGATGCGCATCACGAGTCGAAATGCTTTGCCATATTAATAAAATAATAAATCACTGCTGTTGACGTTTCGTTAGATTACCAATGTAGCATCCTCAAGGCTGAGAAATATGAAGGTTTTCGATAGACGTTCTAACGAAACGTCGTCATTTATGGAGATTTTAACCCGGTGCAAAACCCGCGAAGAATTTATCTAAACCGAGATGTGCATTGCCACTCGATATATGCACCACATTGCACATATATTTAATGTTGGAACAACTTAACTGTACCTAACTTTAATTATTAAAAACCAGACTAATTAATGACAAATTGCGTCAATCACAGCAAAAACCGCGCATCGATTCTTCGCCACGCTAATGAAAGGTTAACATCACCATAGCTGCTGACGCTTCGTTAGATTTCTAATCCAACATCCTCAGGACTGAGAAATATGAAGGAGTTCAATGGATGTTCTAACGAAACGTCGGCAACTATGGCGATTTTGACCTGATGCAAAGCCCGTGAGGAATTTCATATAAACTGAGATGTTCATCGCGAGTCGATTTATGCACCACATTCGTGCGTAGGTATGCATCACATTGCACCTCTACTTAATGTTGCAACGGCTTAACTGTACCTAACTTGAATTATTAAGAATCAGACGAAATGATGACGTATTGTGTCGACAATGGCAAAAACCGCGCACAGCGATGCGGCTGCAGGGTACCGATGTTATTATTTTGAAACTAGGAACAAAATACAGGGTTATCATAAAACAATGGCGCAACTTCAGTAATTAATAGAAATAAGATAGGGATGGGAGGCGGAGATTTTTCAGAGACTGCCCGATCCCTGCTTGAATGCCTTGAGGAGGGCATCTCAAGTGCATCACTCCCTCCGTCAGATGGGACGGTAAGCCGTGATCCCCTAGGTGCCTTTCGTTAGAAGTACGCAAATGTCTACACCGGGTTTCTCTCTTGCAGAGAGACTAATGGCACACACATTAAAATGTATGGATTATGCAAAAAATACTATTTGAGACGACGTAGTCGAAAAAGAAAAAAACATCAACTATAAGTAATTCTGTTTTCATTTAAACCATGTTTAAAACCACACCATTCTTCTACGATAACCCTGAATTGTATTAAAATTAAGTCCTACCTATATAACAATAAATCCTATTAATTCCAGATAGGAAACGTATTTCCCTGAGTGGCAATTTATCGTAGGACATTACCTTCAGCGATGCGATAACGCGCATATTTATTCAAATCTATCGCAATGCACTTCGAATACCATCGTCAAACGAGTCACAACCAAAGTCGTATTTAAACATATGTATCATGATTGCGTATAACATTGAGCCCCGTATATCGTATTACCACGCGCACGCCGTACATACATCGAATGGCATTGCAAAGAGTGAGTGTTCCTTATCAGTCAATCTTATCAGGAAGCACATTGAATTCAATAGTGGATTGCGAATGCAAACGGCATGCCGTATCACAAATCGTCTTTTTAAAAAACACACATCGCACTGCAACTCAAATCTCATCAGATAACGTTACCGTGAATGTGGAAGCTGCATTTAAGTCCTTGAACGCATTTCATAATCTAAGCTTCCCTCGTATAAAACTAGGTCGGCGCTGCAACCGAAAGTGAGCTCAATAAGTGCGGAAAAAAGACGGTGTTCACAGCTATGTGAAATAAAAATGGCTCTTCTTATAAACATCAAGATCGTTAGGAAACTATGCTTATACCGGAGACAATGGTTTCACTATTCGATTGAAGTGGGCCATGAGTAACGGATGCACCAGTGAAACACGATAAATAAATAATAGGTTAATAAATAAAGGAGTAGATCAACAAATAATTGAGGGAAATTCTCGCAACCCAGATAGAGAATTACAAATATACCACGAATTCACTGGGAGCCTGTAAAGAGGAAGTAGCAGGGGAGAAAAAAAATACTGCTGCAGACGAATAAAATCTCTTCTCTTACATCCATAGTTTTCAACTCATCGCCATGACTTCGCGGTTAGTAAAATGAAATACATATATGCCAAACAATTTACGACATAATAAACAAACAATATTTTCTATCCATTTCAGGGAACTTTCAAGTCGCACAAGATAAAAACATACACATTCATTATGTCGGCACAGTTTGCAATAGGGTGGTTTCCTATTATTTTTTTATTGCCTAAATCGAAAGATTATTACTCCTGGAGTACGTATTTCACGCTTTTAGATTTTTAAATGACGATATCTATTTTTCGCGATCAAATGAAAAGTGAAAAATTTCAAGCGCGCGAAAACGCGACGCGTAAGTAGGAATGAAGGGAAAAAGTCCGTACGACGCATTTCTGGTTCCCCCTCCCGCCTGGTAGTTGACCTTGATCGAGGCTCTGAGCGCTGATAGGACGCAGGATGCTAACGGGTAGCTGAGTACCTTCCTGTCTGGTAGCGCATGGCTTAAAAAAGGTTTATTAATACCTTATCAAGCGAAGAAAACTTTCCGACCTTAGCCAGTTTTAATAGGTGAGTATTAAGACATGTTTCCCTGAGCTCTGTGACTCATGCATGCATTGGTAGCCTCTGACGATGCATAACTCCTATCCTCTCGTGTAGAAACTAGGTCCCTGTGACGTCACGTGGAGTGGAATCGCATGGGCGCCAATCTGGGCTTTTTCAAATGAGGATAAAATTTGACCCTTGCCATTCGTCTAAACCGGTATTTCAAAAACCAAATAATTTGTGTATTATGAATACACTAATGGTGGGTAACGAATCGCCATCAATGCCTTTTGTTTTCTTTGATGAAGGAAACTACCCTATTGAGCAAAAAGATTAGTACTCATGCTCCCACTAATGGGTTGTGACGAATTTCTTACGGTCCTAGTTCTCACTCCAGTTGGATTTTATAATTTAAAAAGAAGACGATTTTATGTCTGAAATAATTTTGAGATTTTCCCACGAAAGGAAGCTACCTAAACAAGTCAAATGGGCGCGACTCGATAGTTAATATTTTTTACTGACGGACGGTTGCTAGTTGACCAATTACTTGAGCGACATTTTAATAAAACAATACCTCTATCACCTCATATTAATTTAAGATATTTTGCAACCTTATTCTTCCCTTCCATTACTTTTTCGGGGATAACTTTCCAGGAGGCGAGTTTAAGAATATTAGTAAGAATAAAAATGCCATAGTACGTCATGTCACAGCGAAAGAATAAATTAGTAAAAAAACGAAAAGAGCTGTGTGCCCGGTTTCCATTGCCACCATGCATTCAGCATCTCTGTTACAGGATAAGATGCTCATACTATTTACATGGTTTCGTTCCCGCTCTGAGGGCCCGAAAAACAATAATGTAACGTCAACGTTGTTAGCACACTAACCAACCAGTCGCACACACAAGTCTAAAGAGGGATTGATTTTCCTACGAATGAAATTTGATATTTTACTATGCAGGGATACCAAACGAAATTCAGATGGTACAACTTAACAATTAAAACATTTTTTTATAACATGACGGTTTCATGGTCAAAAAAAATGTTCACCCACTCATTCAGCGACCATTGATAAAACATCATCTCCCTCACTATAAATTTATAAGATATTATGTTGAATCCCTCCTCCATTCCATAGCTGTTTTTGCTTGATGCTTCCTTTTGGCAGAGATTCACGTGATACCTGAGTGTTTTTAATGCGTTTTTGCCGTTGTATCTTGTTATTCTTCAATTTATTACCCTTTGTTTACAAATCCAATGTAAAAGGCCTTCTTTGGGTTTAATGCAAATAAAAAAAATAGCGTAGCATACCATATCACGGCGAAAAGTAATCACAAATTCGAATGGGGAAGATGAAAACAGCCGAATGTTAGGATTTCCATGGTTACGATGAATTCAGTATGTGTGTCACAGGATAAGACGCTCACTGCTCAGTTTATGTTTTTATGTGTGCATGCGAGATATACGTGTTTTGGTTTTCGCTCTGAGGACCCAAAAACAAAAATGAAATATCGCCCGTGAGAGCGCATTAACCTGTCGCACACGACATGCCCCAGAGCGCCGCCCGCGGAACGAAAGCGAAGCTTGCGAAAATTCTCGCGCGCGCACGGAAGAGGGAAATGAAATGGCAGAAGTGGTAGGGAAGACGGGTTACATCCGGAAGGCATAAAACAGTTCGCCCCCCTATAAAATAATAAAAAAAAACTGGAGGAAGAGGATGAACTCTGCTTGGAAGATACCCCCCTTACACCTCACACACGTCGGTCGGAGAGCATTTCTAAAAAAAGCGGTCGCGAGGGAAGGAATTTAGCGCGCCGTTTTGAGAGCGGAGGCGGTAAGCGGCGCGAATCTAGTGGGAACCATATTGGAGAAGCGGTAAGAGCCAAGGTCGTGGCTAGAAAAACTTTTTGCGGGGAGTTTTCAGAGGAGAAAATTTATTTACGAAGAAGTTCGCTTGAAAGGGGTACACCTACGATTACCTTCCAAACGTTTCAGGGATGGCTTGAACCGCTTGATCCTCCCAGTTGCTACGGCGTTGCTGAAAACTAAGCGAAAATTTTGGTGGTGTGGGCCACTCATACTTCTCCACCTCCCAAGTCCGATGTTATGTGATACCCAATACGCTAAATAAATTACCGCTGCAACATCCGCTTCTCACCTACTCTAAGTACAATTCGACCCGAAGGTTGGCTAGGACAAATGAGGGTAGATCAGTAGGTTTTTTTCTTCACAAAACTGTCACACCCTTACAGTTGCCTCTGTTAAGCAGAGCGCTTCGTTGGCAGTAAAGACTAAACCACACAATCATTTTTTTCATCCCTAAGGAGGGACAGCTCCAGCGACGACGGAAAAAATGATCGTTTCTCGTATCGACTATCCTAGATGGATCTACAGTCCGGCCGGCGAGAGTTGTCCGATGGCACTTTAAAAGGAGGGGCGGAGAACCCTGCGCCAACATGGTTTGCAACCAATCGCTGTCCCCCAAACGCACCTCACACCCTTGCCTAGTCATACAACGTTGTCACATGCGCATGAAGCACTGAATCAAGCAACCACCAAAACAAGCCCTTTCTGCGAATCGCCAAAACAAAGGATTCTTCCTTAGGATCCTTTACGCTCGTCGTCCCTTCTGGTTCCTTTCTTCACGGAACCCTTTTGTTTACATGTGATGTGGGCGTCTCCCGTTCTTACCTAGCAACCTTGCCCCCTACCCCTTCTAGCTGTCAACGGACAACTCTCGGCGGCCGGACTGTAGCGATGGAAATCCCATACTTTTTTCCAACACTCAGCACGTCTCTTATTCCGTTGCTAAAGCCATCAATGGCAACGTCCTTCAGCCAATCAGAACGCAGGACCGCTTACAGCTATTGTCTAGGACCGCTAACAGCTAACGCCACGCTTGGTTTTTGACTGAATGACAGTTGAAAAGCGACGGAAAACGAGATAGAAAAATGGACGGTGGGAATGACCGTGTGGTCTTGAGGAAGCAAGAGAGCAGGTGAGTGGGAGGGCAGAGGACTTGTTCGAAGGAGTTATGGTGCTAAAACCACAGAAAATACTTAACCCCTTGAGCTGTAATGACGAGTATATCTCGTCATCCGAATTTCATAATTTTAGCACTATTTAGAGGAACAATATAATTATTTTGAAAGCTTAACAATGTCAAAACATACATAGTTATTATTACAGTATTCTACCGATTAAGGTAGGTTTCCATGGAGTGTTCAAGAAGTGATCTGGAAGCCTCCCTCCCCAGAAGGCAGTGCTGGAAGGAAAGGGAGGCTTCCAGATCACTTCTTGAACACTCCATGGAAACCTACCTTAATCGGTATACACAAATAATTCCTTTTTCATGAAACATTATGCAATGGAAGGATAAAATGATTTTCTTCTAGTAGCGATAGCTGTGTTCTCCATGTTAAATAATCACATTTTATTTCATGTTACTGCCATTTTTACAAATTACAAAATATCATTTCATCACCTAACATTTAAAAGAGAACCAAAAACATAAATAAATAGTGAATAGGAGCACGATATTCGGAAAATTAATCGAATTGGAAGGGGTTAACAATGCAGTCAATTCAGCGCACACATATAACTTAATATTTTGGGAAGCATTCAGAACTAACGTAAATATTAACTAATACCATGAATACATTCATAATTGACAACAATATAAATGAAAGGCTATCACAAAAAAACACACGAAATTAGTCCAGCTGAACATCTTGCACTCTCCATCACGAAATATGCAAAGTTTTCGTTATTCCATCACGAATTTTCATGATTTCAACAAAATTACTCCAGAAGTAATCAATTTTATTCCGATCACTGGCTGCAATGCCAATAGTCATCAAAGAATCCACTGGAGTTCTCAAAACGTCCACCCAATTCCAATGCAAACTCAAACTCTCCCTCGGTTTCACGAACCATTTCCTCTGTGTGAGCAAAGTCTTACTTCACAATTTGCAGAAACGACTAGAGTGGCATCTAGGTAGAAATAAGGGAACGAGGAGGTATGGAATAGGAAGGAGGCCAGGAAACCAAACCGCAAGTGTACGACTCATGGAGCTAGTGGATTAAAATTTCAATTAAGACGGGATTAGTCTCGACGAAAGTGCTTGCGTTCTTGCTGCTCGCCAAAAAAACATTCAGCAAGACGAAAAGCACTCAAATAAAAAAAATGAACGACCCACTCCGATTCATATTCAAGATGCGACCCATTTACAAACCACGGCGAAAAATTCTCGAAGATGAAGCCGGGACAACGGGTCCCTCCCACTGCGGAGATTAAAAACGAAGCATCAATTTTCTTAAATGGTAGCGTGTGAATGGGAGATATTAGCTGTGATTCCCGCATCGTTACACGAATCTGGCGAACTCATTACTTTCGGCGATGGATCGAATGAGAAAAGATTTTGGTCTCGACAATTTTTAGTCGGTTAGAAAGTAATAAGGAATTGGCATGCAACACACGAGACAGTGAGAAGTACCATTAAGTCTCCATAACAAAATGGAGAATACCCAAGAGAAGACAAAAAATTGTCATTTTACCTTTCACATTAGACAACTGAACAATAGATTTGAGAAACAACAGTTCTTGAAGTAACAACTAAAGTTGAAACTGATTCAGGCATAGTATAGTGGAGGTTCCACATACTGAAATAAAAGGTGAATCTTGGCCTACCTGAAAAGCCTTATTCTATCCTCACTCGAGATTAACTCTATATTTTATTTGATTCGCTACCCCAGACCTCCCCTCGCCAGAGCTAAGTGATGTTTATGAATCGCGTCTCAAAGAGGACCCCTAGTTCCCCTCCAGCCATGGGAGACCTAATTAACCCCCACAATAACGACTATGAATCTGGGCCTGAGTCATTAATTAGTTCGTTTTTATCACCAAGGCAACTTGAGCATTGTTGGCAATAGCCGGAGACGTGATCACTCTAGCGACTATTGTTGCCGCTGCAAACGACGAGGTACGATGTTCCCTATCACTAGGACAGCTGGTAACATTGGTACAGATAATACGTATCCATGATGCATTTTTCGGATATCACTTTTAACATAATTTCCGCCAGCAATTTCTTCCCCGAACTCCTGCTATTTATATTCTGCGACACGGAGAAGATCATATTACAGCCCCACTATATTTCCAGGTCCGACAGAAGCTATACATCAAGAGAGGTATTTTGTCGATCGGATAGATATGGGAATTCGTTTTCCCTCGAACCATAAAGGACTTGAATAAATGCTAGTCGTAATTTTGTTTGAGCATTTACTTTTTATATTAAACGGCTGGTGTCCGAAAGTCCTAGCCACACGCCTTTTTATGCGGCTTGCGGGGTAGTATGCAGGCGTAGATGTACCCTCACTCCCTTGTCAGCTACCCTTGCGGGGGACTTCCCCCCCACCTTCTCCTTGCCTCGCCACTTATTCCCACCTCTCCATTTCTAATGACACGTGGCTTCTCTTTCACCCTGCCTTTTCTATTCTTCTCCATCCCCTTGGCCTTCCCTTTTCTGTGGTTCTTTCCCCAATGTAATTCTTCTATAGCTTTTACTAGAGTCCTCCTTCTACCGTCCTCTTTTCCGAATCTCTTTAGTTATCTGTTTTCTCACTGTCTTCCCACTCTACATCTGTTTCCAACTCTTCCTCGATTTAAAAATATCCTCCTCCACCTCTTCCTCAATTGGATGAATGTGATGTGCTCATGTACCGAGATGCCTTATGCCAGATGATGGCTCTGAGAGCCGAAACGTGTCGTAAATATAAAAATAATTTTGGAAAAGTGCAACTACCTTTTATTTCAGCTTAAGTGGCCTTTATGCAGTTGAATATTCACTAAAAAGATGATATTAGGTAAACACAAGGATTGAATAAGAACGTTCATTGAGAAAATAAGTATATAGTGAATATTAGATCATAAAAAATTAGGGAATGCATAATAAATGCAGCCAAAAAGGAATGCCCATAGAATTCTTCTCATTAAAATAATGCGGAATAGATTTTCAAAATTAAGATGCTTAATGTAAAAATATTTCCTAAAATCTTTTGATACATTGAAAAGCGAAGTAACAGTGTAAGAATATGCAAACATAAACATCTTGAGCGGAATTGTGAATGAATGATAATCAAAATTTTTGAAATTAAATTACGTGTGGAAAAACTGCTTAATATAGAAAATTAGATTCTCACTGCTAATGATCAATACAAGGTAATGATGTTACCGGAAAAAAAGAACTACCATCACCAGTTTTTCATCAAAATTACAGAAAAGAACATAGCAGGGATTGGTGGAATGATTTTGTGTAAAATTTTCACCAGTTTCCAGTAGATTTTGATGTTGAACATTTATTTCGACTTAATTTACTCATTCTACACTTAATTTTTATCGTTCCTAATACAATTACTAACAACAGTTACATTGGCAAGCACTCTTTGGATCTGTGAGAACTAATCAAATTCAACACGGCACTATAAACATAAACAACTCCCGCCGGTGTGTCTTTCAGACATTCGCGCAGGATCACTTCCCCAAGCAATCATTCATTTCGCGTTTCACTTGTTTTGTTTTGCTGATAGCGAATGCAACGGAAAGGCTTCCCTGGAGATGACAACATGAGAGACCTTCATTAACACAGTACACCAGTATTGCGAGACGGGAATAACTCTGTCCATGAGCGAATGCATTTCATCAATCCAATAAGGAAACTTAGATATGAAAGAATAGATATAAACAAATATGCAAGAACAGTTTTCGAATTGCAAAATTTCAACAGATATCTGCAACAAATTTTCCCTCAAGAAAGTAGCAAACACAAAGAGTTCCTTAACATAATTGTAAATTAACTTGGATGTGTATATAGTTATTTTTCCCATCGACAGAGGGTTGATTTACGCATTAAAGTTTTGATTTTTCAAAATTGTTTTACCTACATAGCGTTCACTTTTTTACACCAAAGATGTCCTTTAAGTAATTCGAGAAAATATTTCCCCTTTTCCCATTACCATTTACCTGAACTAGTGGAAAAGGTTCTTAAACCTAACTCACATATGCATAAAAATTTATTTGAAATAGGATTTGATTCGAAAAAGAACCTTTCAAGATTTACCGATCCGCTTCGCATCGAAAAGGAAACCCTTAGGTCGCACATCTCTAGTCGCGCTACGTGAAAGCAAACATTATTACCCTAAGCACTCAATAAGATTTCCATTTAATATCAATGCTTGTAAACACGACATTCTTGGCTGTTTCAACAATGATTTCCCGACATCCCGAAAACGTAAGAACTTATAATTTCACATTTTAATTGCATTAAGAACTACACATTTTAATGAATTCCAAAAAAGGGCGTTACGACGGATATTATGTTACGATTATATTACGCTATAGTGCAGACTGCCACCAATCAACTGCTTAAAAATTGTCATCATTGATGACATTCTTTGACGTTAAATAGTAAAATTAAGCTACAAGTAGATTGATGGATGTAAAAATAGATTTCCAGCGAAAATATTATGCTACATTCAAACATTCACACATAAAAATAGCCACCACTCAACTACTGAAAAACTGTCATCTTATAAGACATTCATTGACGATAAATAGTAAAATGACGCTACAAAGAGGCAAATAATGAACCTATTTTTCAAATTTAAACTCCCTTCTGCTGTATTAGCCCACCATTTGCGTCGTTTTCACTATCTAAATACGTATACCTTGCCCTGTATAGTAGCATGACTTAGCTCTTATAGTACGCTAAGGGTCGAGTAGGGTAGTGGGGTATGTTATTTATTTATTTAACACCAACAAATATGTAAATATAATAAAAAACGAGTATAAAAGTAATCTCATAAATAACAATAATTTTTAACATATAAAATACATACAAAAAGGTGGGTATCAAAAAGAGTCTTTGCAATTGGCTATTGAAATAATTACTCAATAAGTATATGATTTTTTGTGTGATTCTTCCGTTAGATGAATTTGAAATTATATAGCGATTCCAGAAAGTTAAATTACAGAGGCGTTTTCATGATCAATCAATTTTTTTTTTTAATCCAATGTACCGTAAACCGGGACAACTTTGCCAAGTGGGGCAACTTTGCCAGGTTTTGAATAATATTATGTTTGGTGCCCTACTAAGTTCCCTAATTATCCGAGAGAGGGCCTATGTTTTCATCACTCAGACAAGATATTGAGTGATAGCCTTTCCACACACTTGTGGTCTTATAAGTTGTTTTCAGGTCTTTATTAGGGTTTTGTTTTTGTCGGGCCAAACAGAATATTTTGGTAGTCTATTTAAGTTTCTCGCCCTTCCCATTTACTCAAATGTAAGTAAAAACTTCTGGTATCGTTCAATAGAGCATATAATTTACTTTCAGAATCGCTTTAAATGGTAAAATATTTGTTGTATTTAGATTTAATAATTTAACTTGGCAATGTTGCACCAGGAAACTTGGAAGAAATGGGACAACTTTGCCAACCCACAATATTGTTATTTCTCCGCTATCAGTACACTTTTTCCTAAGGGTGCGTTTTTCATATTCGTTTTATAGGCCTTTCAAATGCCAAGACGCTTTAATACCAAGTTGGGAGGCCGAAGGTATCGAAATTACGATGACAATACGCTGCCACTTGCTGTATCCGCAGTGATTAGTAATGAATTGAGCAGTGGAAAAGCAGCCCAAAAGTACGATATTCCACATACGACAATTGAAAGTAAGGTGAAGTGTCGCCGTACAAAGAATCCAGGGCACCATACGGCATTGAGCAAGGGTAAGGAAGAAGAGATACTAGAACATGTGCTAGTTTGTGCTGACTGGGGAATGCCTTTTAATGCCATTGATTGACGATTGATTCGTTTTGTGTTCTTACGCCATCGTCCAATCATTTATGTCAAACCCTTTGATTTTTCAGTCTTCGCTCCTTGTAAAAAACAAATGGAGAGCCATACTGATAGACCATAATTGTGGAACTTTAATAGTTATAAAACTATCGAAAAGAATGTATTTCCAACACTTTTGGCAAAAATTGTCAGTGCTTTAGATGAAGCAAGTAAAATGAACTCAAACATCATATCAGGGTTCGAGAAATGTTGCATCGTGCCACTCAATCCCGGAGAAGTTTAGTCTTGAATTCCGGATGCATAGAAAAATGATCGTAATGACTCTCCTACAAGAGAAAGTGATTCATTTTTTAATTGTCTTCAATCCTGTCGTCACAATCCAAACAAAAGTTCGCCATAGAGAAGAAGACGCAAAATTAATGTGGCCCCTGGAGAAACCATGGACAAATCACACCTGGTCACTTCCAAGCACCTCCACACAAAATCTTGTTGGAGGGACTTGTAAAAAGAAGAAAAATTAGGGGAATGACAATAGCATTCCACGTTCAATGCATTGAGTATCTTGGTATACGATTCTATATTTAAGAGTTTTCTAAATAAAAATTATTTTTTCCGTTGTTTTATTGAGGTTTTCGCTGGATATAACTCCGTTGGCAAAGTTGCCCCAGTTCCATAGAATCTTTGCCAACTATATTTTCAATTTTTTTAACGTATAAACTTTTACTTAAGTTGTCATTTTTTCACAAATTTTGAAAGTAGAGACCAAGAATAATGGCTTAAAATGGTTTTGAATCATTTCCGTACATGAACTTGCAAGGATGAGGATGAAAAAGAAAAAAAAGTGGCAAAGTTGTCCCGGTTTACGGTATGTGACATATTGGTGGGGCTTCAAGCAATCCCGCGGAGTACTACGTATCAAATTCGGTTTTTCGATACGTACTGGCATTAATGAGAACCTAAGAGAATAGAGATGAATCTATGTCAATTTTCGATTCCAACGATTCTCGGGCACGGAATCGAGAATCGATCGCCTTAAGTCGATTTCGATTCCATCGATTCCAAAAAGAGAAATGTTTTGAAAATAGACTATAAGGTTGGGGCATAAAGGCCGCCACAAACCTGAGCCATAGTGCACTCTATATCATTAAGTTATACCTGAAACAGTTAAAGTGTTTATTTATTTAATAAAACTGAGGATACATCAATTAAATGCTTATTTGCTATTTTAAATAAATATACTTTTTGGGCCAATTGTTATTTTATTCCATTCAATTCTTGAATTTTTATGACAGCAAGGCTAAGGACAAATCAATATACCACCAGTTAGTATGAATAAGAATCGACTGAATCGGAATCTGGAATCGATTTGAAAGAATCGAAATCGAAAAAACTATAATCGACTCATTCCTAAAAGAGAGCATTCGTTCGTGAACCGACGAAGGAAATTCCAACATCCGGGCACGAGTTTACGACAACCCAAGGGCTTATTCCATATGGATGATGAGTTGAAAAGGAAAGGTGCCATCGAACTATATTCTATCATAAAAGGCTACTGGTGCGAGAAAGCAGAAAAATATCCCACACTCGTAATAGCGCCCATCGGAAAGTGATGAGACGCGTAAATATTAATCATCTGGGCGATAACTTTCACAAGTCGTAAACGACATGTAAAATTCGATCTGGACGAGAAACTGCAACTCGTACTCATCCAATTCGACGAAACACGCCAAATATACCTGGAGGAAAACGGGATAATGTCGTTTCCGTTCATTCATATAGTGCAGGAATGGCATCCTGAAACCACACGAATTAATAAATTCCTTGCTGGAATCGATTTATGGATGTGAAAATAGATTTCTAGAGAAAATATTATGATACATTCATTCAGCCATGCACGCATAAATTACTGCTTCCGATCAAACTCTGAAAAACTGTAATCACAGAGGTAATTCTTTGACGTTAAATGGTAAAAATTACGCGACAAATATGCAAGTAATGAGCATTTAGATCACTCGGAACTTTGAATTTAGTAAGATAACATAACTAATGTTTTATTTTAATCATGACTTTTAAGGAGGTAAGTTGGTGCGATTCAAATCAAATACTTTTTATTTATTTAGTTAGTTATCACAAAAGTTTTTGACGTCACATATACACCTTTAGTTTACTTGAGTTTATAAATAAAATTCAAAGCTGACAGAACATGGATAATTTGATCCTACTATTTTTAAGCATACCTTTTTTTGGGTATTTAAGTCGACGGTATATTATAAACCAAATAAGAGGGCCATTTTTTGAAATTTTCACAAAGTGATGCTTACTCCGTTGAGCTTTGTACCTTCTCAAGGTGACAAAGAATACATAAATAAGAATGATTTCATCGAATGCACTGAGATTCGTCATTTTACTCACAATACCTGGCCAGTGGAAATACCATCACTGAGGGTGTTTTGCATTGGGAGGACGATGAGGGACAGCCGGAGGTATCCATCGACCCAATAAACTCACCTGGAAAGATAAAGAATATATTTCAATAAAACATTCCAAAAATAAATTTTTAAAAAACTGTAAGGTATCATACAAAAAATACATGTATAAATATATTACAAATTTGGTACATCATCCCCATCTCAAGTAAATAAATAAAGGAATTGATGAGTCAATAGGAAGACTTAAATAGGTATGTAATAAGCTGTAATTGAAACTTGCAAGAGAGTGTAAAATTGGTTTTGTAAAAAGAGACGATTCTAAATATCGTATTCTTTTGCGCAATATTTGAACTACTCATGTATTTACCTTTCAATATAAACACTATTATTTTCATAGTATCACAACTGAGGACGTAAGACGAAACAGCCCAGTAAATTAAGTCCGACTTCAATCACTAGATGAGTTCAGATGATAGCACCTGCCAGTAATAACTTTTCGCGAGTTCCACCGAAATTTGGGAGTGCCAAGACTTCAGAAGCTACTGGTCCTTTAAGTGATAAAACTGGCAAGACACATTAATAGTTTTGAAAAACAGCCAGCTTAATAAGGCCTGAATTTAATGGTAAGATGATTTCAGAAGATGATACCCAAAAGTAATAAATTTGCGTGATGCCATACTAATTTATTCGGAGTACTTAGAATTCAAAAGCTACACGTCATTCATAATGATAAAACTGATATAATTCATCAGTAATTTTGCGTAGGAAACAATACAAACAGCTACTACGATGGCCCATTGTGACCCAAAAACAAATACTCAGGCTAGTTAAAAGATTCGACTTATTAAGGTACATAAGATAAAGCAACCCATTTTAATGTGGTAAAGGTTGTTTATACAGCTTTAAAATTTCCCTTATTAAAAGATCTGAAAAAAATATGGACATCCTCATGCTACAACTATTTGAAACGTTTTTAAGATCTCCTTTCCCTTCATCAAAAAGATGAGTTATTTCTGGATAGCTCTATTGATTTTTCGTATTCCATTCCAAAGATTTCCACCGTGAACTTTCAATGGAAGAAAGGCTAGCTCCCTGCTAACGAATTTCAGACTCGGCAGTTGATCGGCTGAGAATATTAATAAAGGAAACTTTCTAGTTGACAATTAAATTAACAAAAATTAAACGTTAATACAATTACGTGGCGGTAGCAATATCAGCGATGAGTCGAGTTATGCCGGCTAATGTGGTTCAGAAGGCGGGATCTCAACCCAAGGCGTTACCGATGGAGTATCATGATGTTGTAGGATATGAAGGATTGATGCTATAAGATGAGATCATGTAATGTAATGACATTCATGTATTTAACTTTCATCAACTTTTACCAAAATAATACAAAGAATAACTTTTCACGTGCACGCAAAAATGTTATGGGATAGTTATCGATAAATACAACTATCAGCGGGATAGTTCCTCGGATATTAATCACAGGGTAATCGGGTACTAATCACCGTTTGGGAAATAATATCCGAAGTAAGATAAGTACCCGATTGATACCCGAACTTAGAATATCCTAAAAGACGACAGTAGTTGCATTTATAGTTTAACTAAAATATAATGGAAGATATCTTTTTTGCATACACTTCATTAACTTTGTGTATGTATTCACGCCGTATTCAGTTTCTAAATCACTAAAATTGTTTGCAGTGATAAGATAATTCATTAAATTCCATTACAATCACTGAACAGGAATTGCAATTTGAAAAATTCCACTCGCTCCACATTTTGAATGGAATGTGGCGAAGTTCAATCACTTTTCGGTGATACTAAACCACTAGCGCCGCTAAAATGCGTCACGAATACATAAAAAAAATAGTCGCAATAAAAAGTAAGTGAGGACATAGACAAGAAATTCTTATACTATTTTTGGAAACGTGTTCCATCACAACAACCATAACCTCAATAAGAAGGATTAGTAGATTATGGGTAGAGATGCGTGAAAATCGCAAATGCGATATAGATGCGATGACTGGACTTTTATGATATTTTTACGCAAATTTGCCTTAACGACGGTAAAATTCGTACATTTTGTGCCGAGCGCAGTTTAAATGCTCCGCCGACACTCACCGCTTAAAGCATGTGAGCGACTGGGCAGCTACTAGTTGGCTGGGACTCTACGTGGCCGCGAACTACAAGTGGGCGCGGGCATGCTACACCTCCGCCACTATATGTCTTATTCCTTAATTTGTTATTGTTCTAAAACATAATTACTTAAAATGTTCTGTATTTTTTCATATAACTGTGTTTCACTACATTTTATCGTCATCTACCTCATTATGAAAATAAAAAATAGACGCTACAAAATGCGATAAACTGCTATTGAAAGTGCGATAAAATAAAAATGAAAGAGCGATTTTCACGTATCTCTAATTATGTGTCATGTGTAGCATACATGACGCGTAGTGCTTGTTATTGGAAGTAAATTTTAATCCTCTCTAGCATATTGGTGATGGTTCACCCTCTGCCAAACACCACCGTAGGTGGCTTCCAGGGTAATATTTAGATATAGATGTACCCTTTCTCAACCGCATATAGTTGTACTTTGGCATCAAATAACCCCATTTCAATGATACATTCAACGTTTAATAGCTTATATCTAGATATGTAATAATATTTCATACTCGACGATATTCCACACATCCCCGCGGAAATGTGACGTCACTCTACGTAGTTTTATTACGCCAAATTTACCTCACCGGATTTTAATCACGAACCTCTCCATCATTAGCATAAAACACTTCATTCAATAACCCACGCCGAGGAGGAGGTTTTGGGAATCTTAATATTTGAATTTTAAATATTACTGATTCCCACGATTGAACACGAATTCACAACGTAATTCATTATGGCTATGTGATTAATAACTCAACTTCCTCGTGTACAAGAATTCGTAATGAACAAATTTGTTATTCTCGTACACTTAATGCAGAATTCATGATCACGAAGAACATCCATAAAACTGCGTTGCGGCATAAACATGAGCAACCAATAGGGATTGGAGGTCAATGGGTGTATTCAAGAAATCCTCTAAATTTTTAAACTCCTCACGTACACAGAATACAGGAGCGCATGCTAATAATTGGAATGATAAAAAAATAATATATACTGTTTAATCACATTCGGCTCGCTAATATATGAAATACACGTAAAATATAAAAAGCATAGTGAAGGGAGAAGTGGTCGGAAAATGTCCCGATGAAGGTGAAGAACATACAACACCGCAAGCCGCCGTGAAAGGCGTATGGTACGAAGCCCCCCTAGTATTTATTAAAAAAAACTTAATTTTTCAGAGGAAAAACGAACTACCATACCTATCCGTTGGAAAAATATCTGTCTTCATTTGCCGTTTCTGTCGGACCAGGAAATATAGTGGGGATCCTATGATGCAATCTGTCTCGCTCTTGATGGAATCTATTTTCAATTGCTCAAGCAATTTAAGCCTAGCGCGCAGACTGCGAGTCTCTAGAGGCTCCCATCCTAATTCGTTTAACATCTGTGTAACGTTTTTTGCACGCAGCTCGCAGTTTCGGACGAATCGCGCAGCTTTCCTGACACTGAACAATCAAACGACCAGATCTCCAGCTTGAAATGTAGCCGCTCTCGATTTCAATCCAAATGAACATCGTGGCCCAACCCTTAACCTTAAGCAGTGATTTTAGAGACATAACACCGTACAGACATGCGAAGGCGATATTATTACAAGCGTGAGGGAAAACCAATGCCCATCATTTGAAAAAGCGCTTCTCGGTATTCGGGCTCCTGGAAACATTGACACCGATGCGAAACAAACACGCTATCATTCGGATACGATGGCCTTACTGCCCGTACCAAAAGTATTAAGATTCGAGTTTGAAAGCTTGTAAGAACCATTATACCCTTTAGGCTATTTTCACGATATTGTCACCTCTACTTTCCTTGTTACATTACGAGTTCATTAATATAGTTGAAAACATTACCTTACTCGTAAAATATAAATACTAGTACATAAACTAAAAAATATGGGTTTTTTTAAGTCTTTCTAAGCAAATCTCAACTTTAAACATTAGCCAACGCTGAGCGCGCATTACTAACTTTACCAAAGTAATATGTATTATTGAGATAGGCTCTTTTAGCGTTAATCTTAAGTATCAAACGTATCCGGCAATTATAAAAATTGAGGTTTACTTAGGAAGGCTTAGAAAGAGGTACTTTTTCAGTTTAAGCACTAATATCTATATTTTAATAGCAGGGTAAAAAGTTTTCAACCATATTAATCAACGCGAAATATAACAAGAAGGGCAATGGTACCATTATCATGGAAATACCTTAAATGTTATGGTTTTTATAAGCGTTCAAACTGTCTCTATACTTTTGGTACGGACAGCAGAAATTGTGATTACTCAGGCAATCCAGGAAAGTCGTGAGTTGGTGTCATACTGAACATTATTTATCTACCGCACGGTGTCCATATCCATTAAATTAAAGGTATTGTGTCGGTTAAGGTAGTCTTACACAATGGCGGATCCAGGATAGGGACAAGGGGGAGTGGGGGTAACCTCCCAGCAGTAGTGGGAGTCCAAACAAAATTACCATTTTAATTTTTCCTGGTGAATATTTCTGACGATTATTTCTCGGGTTTGCATCCAGGTTAAAGCTTTTATAAAAGCCGACGTTTCGGAAGACGACTTGTCTTCCATCCTCAGGGCTGTGTTACTTTATGGAAGTCCAATTTCACACTGAACCGGATGACCGTTTACCGAGGACAACAATACGGCTCAGGTGTCGTCCGATTGGCTGTAGGTCTTTTGAAATTCTTCACGTTTAATCCTTATGTTTTTCATACAGCTGATTACAGGTATTGCTAAGATGAAAGCTGGTGTCCCGATTGAAATTTTTGGGATTGAGGCGGATCTCTATTGCTTCCTTCCAAGTAACGTTGAGCTTGGCAAAGGATTTTTGTGCCTTCCCATTTAATAGCATGGTCTTCATTAATGCTATGTTCCGCCACGGCCGACTTTTCTGTTTGCGCTAATCTGAAAAATCTTCGGTGTTCTTTCAGCCTCGTCTCAATCGTTCGGCCTGTCTCTAATGTTCTAATATTTGTTCTAATTGTCGGAGACGTATGAGACTTAAGATTAATTCTAAAAGGTAATTTGGTAATTCTTCACGTTTAACTCTTATGTATGAAAAACATAAGGGTAAAACGTGAAGAATTTCAAAAGACCTACAACCAATGGGACGACACCTGAGCCGTATTGTTGTCCTCGATAAACGGTCGATCCAGTTCAGTGTGAAATTGGACTTCCATAAAGTAACACAGCCTTGAGGATGGAAGACAAGTCGTCTTCCGAAACGTCGGCTTGTATAAAAGCTTTAACCTGGATGCAAACCCGAGATATATTCGTCAAAATTACCATTACCATTCTATCTAGTGTAAATTGGATATCCAAGGGGGGGGGGGGAGCCCTGGATCCCCCAGCCCCATATATCCGCCACTGACCTTATGTGAAGCATTTTCAGCAAATCCACCAATCATTCATCCCCAAATTGAACTTCCCTGATCAATTCCTAAAAAGATCCATTCACCTTCATACCATCCATTAATTAATTACATACTATTCTCACCCCTCCCCTGCTTAACTCGCATTATTTCATCTAACGCGGTTTATAACATTCCCTTCACGCTCAGTACTCGCCACATCTAAACCTTCTGTCTCCTCCGAATACTATCCAGAAGTTTTCTTGCCTACTATGTTTAGCTTTGTCGTTCCTCTTATTCCACTTCACCTGCTCCATTCTTCTCCATACCCACATTTCGATCGCCTCTCGACCCTTTTCATCGGAATCCAAATTTCTGCGCCGCCAAACGGAACCCTTCAGATCAGATCCTACACGAATCCTTTTTGTAATCACTTTCACATTCTCTATCCACTCAACGGCACTAACGTATTTACAAGAGCCTTCATTCTTTACGACTGTATATTATTGGAGCAGAAAAAAATAAATAAGAAAATTCACAGGCAAACAGATACGTACATGAAATTGTTCTTGGCGCCAAAATTAATAGCTACAATAAAACTTAAGCTCTGCCCATATTCTACCAAGATGTACACCACACGTACTCTTAATCGATCATGTTGACGTAGATGAGGCATCGGAGACATTGAGAATGTAGGACCAGAACATGGTAACTCCACACCAGCGATGTGCACCAAAAACAAAGCCGAACACTTGAGAAATGAGGGTAGGTATTTGACAGAAGGTGTTACCACAGAAATATACCGGACGCCTACAGTTTGGGGAACGCAATATCCGGAGGCTATCCCGAAAAGTGATTTCCGGAGCGTCGAGATGTTGAGGAGAAAAGAAAAAGAGAGCATTTATCCGAGAGGATGATATCCGGGATAAACGATCCCTTGCGAGAAAACGGAAAGGATTAAGGGTTTTAGAGAGCGAGAAACAGAACTGAAGCGGGCCTTGATGTGGCTTCGGGCGACACCTAGACGTAATCCAAACAAGCGGGGTCTATCTCGCGAGAGGATTTGCACGAAACAGACGACAGACGAAAACCATGGCGACGATTTCCACGCCACCAGCTACATTCCCAAAGGAAAGTAAAACGAAGACGAGAAATTGTAGAGATACGTTTCTTAGAGTTTTATTCAGCAGATGTATCATTCTATCTTTTAGCGATGTACTATTTGGTTAAAGCTTTCAATGGCCAAACTGAAATTTACAGGGTATATTAATAACGTAAAAATAAATCGATAGCTGGGTTGCTAGTGAAAATTTGAACAATTTAAGTCAATCGATATTTAGGTACTGGTACACAGTTAACTCAGAATGAGAGTTAATATCTGCTCTAGCTTATATCCGAGGTCACACCAAGGCCCGCTCCAGGACACCTAGACTTATTCCAAACAAAAGAGGTCTGTCTCGTGTGAGGATTTGCACGAAACAGACGACAAACGAAAACCAAGGCGACGATTTCCACTCCACCCGCTAAGCTTCCAAAGAAGAGTAAAACAAAGATAAGAGAATTGAAGAGAGGAAAGATTCTTGGGTCTGATTTAAGAAGACGCATCGCTCTCGTGACGAACTACTTGATTAAAGCTTTTACTGAACATACTGAAATGTACAGGGTAGGCATTGTATAAATTCGTCTGAAAAACAAATTTAAAAAAAATTACAAATGAGAAAATAGTGAGGAACAATTTTTAAATTTTAGATACAGGCAGACGCTGACAAAGTCTCACAATCAGCTATACAGCCTGAAATTCTCCAGATGATAGCATAGCTTTTAAAAGAGCAAATGTGAAATAGATAGCTGAAAATCAGAGCACACAACGATAATCGAAAAAGAGTCGACAAAAAGTAACGAAGACGTTTTACTATACGAACAAAAGAAGACTAAAAAGATATCAAAAAAATATGAAACTTAGTTTTTCATCCCAATTTGAATTGTTAAAATTATGTAAAAAGCTTTTAAAAAATCTCAATTGGGCTAGGAATAAATTTTAAAACAAATTAAATCAAATAAATTTTGGTATCTACTCAGAATTAACGCAAACATATGCTTCGGTTTCTACTTGAGAAGAATATAAATTCGGAAAATTTTCCGAGATAAAACCGGGACCCCACACAGAATAACCGCAGCATTGAAGTCACATTGGTGAAAGGAAGAAATACTCCTTAAAAATAAGACACGGCATCGTTGTTGGCCTTAGCACAGCGAAAACACGCGCCATAAATCACAAAGAATAACAACATGCTAACTTTCCACGATGATAATATGAATCAAATTACTTTAAACACAACACGCTGGGCTGCAAATTCGATTTTAAACATTTAAAATCAATTGATATTCACGTACTGGCAAATAGTCAATAACTCAGAATGAACCTTAATGCCTGTCTTGACCTAAACCTACTTTTGATATTTAGGAAAAGTATACATTCTACAAAAGTTCCGAGATTAAAAAAAACGACCCAAAACACTAAAATAATAGTGTTGGAGTAATATTAAAGAAAAGAAGAATTCCTACTCCAATAAGACTCCAAGAAACGCCGTCGTTGGGAATCCGAAAAGAGATAAAATGTGACGAAAAAAATATAAAAGACACAAAGAATATAAGACTTTTTTGCTTTCCACGATGCTAACCTATATTTAAGGATGTAAAAACACAGAGATAGTTGGGTTTCAATATACTAAAAAAGAATTCAAGAGAAATTTTTACTTTACACGATGATAAGATATACTTAATAATGTGAAAATACAACGACAGTTGGGTTAGAAATAAAACTGGAAACAATATTATTCGAAGAACATTTAGGTAGCCAATAAATCATACCTAATAATGAACGTAAACTTATTCTCTGGCCTATAATTTCGACGATAAAATTTCGAAATTGGTCGTGACGATAGTTTAGAGATAAAGAAGGTCACTGGTATTGGAGTAACCTAAAGATAAGAAGAGCTGCTTTGAAACTTAGAGACACGTCGTTATTGGGAGCCTTGAAAGCGGCGAAAAAAATATAGACTTTCCACGATGCTAACATACATTTCACTATGTAAAAATACAGAAATAGTTGGGTTTCAGTAAACTTTGAAGCCACCATAATGAAATAACTAGGCATAGGTTAATAGACAATTAAGACTTAAAACGAAGAAAGTTGCAAGAAAAAAAACCCACACACCAAGGAAATAGTAGTGGAGTCCTTTTAAGAAAAGAAGCAAGGCGATAATAGTAAGGCGCACCCTCGTCGGTAGCCAGAAAGGAGGTGAAAAAAAGCGACGGCACAAAGGTCACTGAGGTTTAAAAGAATGTCACTTTCCACGATGATAAAAACACAGTGATAGTCGAGTACAAAAAAATTTGAAAAAAAAATAAAAGTCAAAGAAAATTTTGTTACAATTTATAATTAACTCATTGCACTGAAATGACGAGTCTATCTCGTCATAAACTTCCGATGCCAAATCTCGCAATTTTATTTTATTTATTTCCAAGGCCACATACAGCAATAATGCCAATTTATAGTGGCCCAGACTATAACTAGAAAAGATGTGTGACGAGTGACGATGACGAGTGTTACACGTCTTCAGATTTTCATTATTTTAGCACTATTTATGGGAATAATATAAATATTTTGAAAGTTTAACAACGTTAAAACATCCATGATGCACAAAAAGAGCTCAATAATTCATGAAATATGATGCATGTGAAGGAATAAAATGATTTTATACGAGTAGAAAAAATTGCTGTGTAGTTCGATGTTCGTGATCAATATGAAATAATAATTACTTTTCATTTCACTGTTCCACGTTGAATACCAACTACTGAATATCATTTAATTACCTACCAATCCATTTAAAAATAACCACAGCAAAAAATAAATAGAGGATAGGAGCACAATATTCAGAAAATAAATTTAAGTAGAAGGGGTCTCAAAATGCAAGAAAATGAAGGCCTTGGTCTCATAAATATTTATCGAAACATAAACCAAAAAAAAAAATAATCCAAAATCGGTACAGTTGTATTGGAGTTACCATAACGGAAAGAAGTACTGCTATCCCAACAATAAGACACGCTACCATTGGCAACCTGAGAGAAACGAAAACCTAGAAAAAATAACTTAAAAACCAGTACAGCAGTATTGGAGTTAAACTCAAAGAGAAGAAGAACTGCTATCCCAACAATACGACACGTTACCATTGGCAACCTGAGAGGCGGCGAAATAGTGTGTGTGTGCGCCGAAAAAAATATCACAAAAGAGATGAAAGAGTCACATAAATTTCGAACTATTATAATTAAAGAAAATTTAGTAACAACTCAATAAATAAATAAATAAATCAAAAGGAGAGAAAGTTGTTGCCCTGGCTTCTTAACTTTCATCGAAACGAAAACATAAAAAAATGACCCACACACGACACGACAGTAATATTGGAGTTAACCTTAAAGAAAAGAAGAACTGCTATCCCAACAATACGACACGCTACCGTTGGCAACCTGAGATGCGGCGAAATAAATGGTGCGCCGAAAAACAAATATTACAAAGGAGATGATAGAGTCACATAAATTTCAAACTATTATAATTAAATAAAATTTTGTTACAACTCAAAATGAGAGAAAGTGGTTGTCCTGGCCTCTTTAATTTTCATCGAAACGAAAACATAAAAAAATGACCCACACACGACACGGCAGTAATATTTGAGTTAACCTAAAAGAAAAGAAGAACTGCTATCCCAACAATACGACACGCTACCGTTGGTAACCTGAGAGGCGGCAAAAAATATGCGCGACCAAAAAATAAGATATCACAAAGGAGATGAAAGAGGGTGCAACGTTGCAACAGCCTAGCGACCCTTCGCAATTAAGGGCGTGGCCTCCAGAGCGTTCCGAGACACACCATGCGAACTAATTAATCTCCGTGCTTGATGCACACCATGACTGATGAGCAGCACTATACCGAAATGAAAACGAAAAAATAAAAATAAGGGAAGAGGAAGAACATATTATTGATGAAGGCAGCGGCACGGCACAGGATCATCGGACTGCCTTGAATGAGAGAATCGATAAAAAGTAATCGATACGTGCTTCGTCCAATGCCCCTTCCACCCCATGGGCTTCTATTCTTTGCACCCTAGCCCATTTTAACCACTCTTTCACCTCTCTCACACACACAGACACAAGCCCTCATCAGACCGCCCGTAATACTTTCTGGAGTCTCCCAACTTATCCCGCTGCTACGGCCGAGAGACCAGATTCAGGACCTCGGCATTCTTTCAAGAAAGAGAATAGCATACATTTATTTATTCCCTTGAGATAATTTGTTTATTATTATTACAGTATTCTACCGATTAAGGTAGGTTTCCATGGAGTGTACAAGAAGTGACCTGGAAGCCTCCCTTTCCTTCCAGCACTGCCTTCTTCAATTCACTGTAAGGCCTAATCCCTTTCATTCTACCTAAAAATCCTATTCTTTTCCTTTCCCTCCCTCGTTTCCCTAACATTCTACCCTCTAACACCATTTTCAACATCCCCTCCCCGGTAAGGATTCGCTCCATCCATACATTCTGTCTCCTCCGTACCTCATCTAAAAGCTGCCTCTCCTCGCCAACCATATCCAGCACTTCGTCGTTCCTTTTCCTCTCCGTCCATTTCACCCTCTCCATCCTTCTCCATACCCACATCTCGAATGCCTCCAATCTTCTCCCGTCATCTTTCCTCAGTGTCCACGTTTCCGCACCGTAGAGAGCTACACCCCAGATCAAACCCTTCACTAACCTTTTCTTTAAACTCTTACATAACGATCCACTTCAACCATAACCAGCAAGAAGTCTTACGAAAGCATTAGTTTTGCTGCTACCTTAACCTGAACATTCACTTCAAATTATCGGGAGATAGTGGCTGGTTCTAGTCTACGATACTCTTTCAAGAAAGAGATTATTATTTACGTATTCCTTTGAGATACGTTGTTATTATAATAATAATTACAAAGTCTTACAAAAGTATTAGTTTTGTCGCAGCCTTAATATAAACATTCACTTTAAATTATCGATAGATAATAGCAGAAAATGAAAAAAAAACTTTGTTAAGTTCACTTCTAGGTAAGAGTGAACCTAAAATAGGAATTCATTTTCCATGATGGAAAGGTTTCATAAAGTTAAGCCTGAATTCATTAGTTATAGATAGCACTAGAGTTAGGTCTAGGATATTCTTTCACGACAGACTTTATTGCTAACTAGGTAATTCCTTCGAGATTAGCCGTTAACTTCAAAATTATACAGCAAAAAGGGTCACACAATTGTTCTATGTTGTAATAAAAAACATCAATGAAATAAATGAATAAAATAAATTCATAAAATAGAATCATTAAACGATTTTTATGTTTTTTATTTAAAATAACACTTTTAAAAACCACAACCAGGTAACACCGTGATTTTCATAATGCAATTAGTTTTCCTTTTCAATCGTGTAGGTGAACCGACCTAAAAAAATTGCATATTAAATGGCAAGGGAATTATGTCAAAAAGTGTAAGTATAAGATAGTCTTAATTTTTTGTTGTTTTTCCAATATGCCATGCCACTCCTGAGTTTAATAGATTTCATTGTACAAAAAGTTTTATTAACAGCTCCTCTGTCTCACAACGTATTTTGGCACTGAAAAGGTCATTTTATAAAATTTTTATGACTCTAATAGCATCATACAGCTACTGTAAATGTTTCCTGTTACCACCAAGATCAATTTTGTTACTATGCAACCCCACAGGTATTTTTTTTAATTTCTTGGGTGTGCCTGTATTTCGCTATTGATTAATTGTTTGTGCGTCAATGTGCAGTCCTCCTTCCCCCAGGTTTCAATTCTTTGCACCCTAGTCCATTTAATCCACTCTTTCCCCTCATTTTCAACATTTCACGTCTTACTACAATCGCTTTCTTGTTTGTGTGTTTTTCCTTCCGTGCAAAATCTTGCCACTCAAATTTCGACCACTCCCTGATTAGTTAGAGCACTTAACTTGTTAGGATAGCTCATAACTAGATGATAATGCAATTTTCTCACAGTTTTACCGTGATCGGGACAGTAACTCGATTAATATTCATCAATACAAATTAAGGCTTGAAATTAATTCCAAAAATGGCCACCGAAATACAATGGAGGTGCTGAAATCATTAGAGGTGTAATGAAGTCTCTTCAGGACACGAATAATTTCCACAAATACTTAAATATTACTTCACGATCGGTTTCAATAGATGGGCAATGTTCTAACAAATTTACCATGATCGGTACAGTATCTCAAGTAATGTTCAGAAATAAAAATTGAACATGGAGATTAGTTCCAAAAATGGCCACCGAAATCCAACGTATGTGAAAGCGGAATAAAATTATACCAATAAATATATATTTTAAAATATCATGCATTAAGTACGAACAGAGCAATGCAGACATCGCACCAGTAACATCGAACCAGGCATCGGACTTCCGTACCCGGCGTGACCTCTCGTGAACGTCACTTCATCTTCCAGCAGCACGCTAATCGGAGAGACGACAGCGTCTAATAAATGGCTGCTCACGATTTCAACACGAGCCGTATTTGAGGAGGACGAGAGGAGAATAACGTCCGATCATGTCTCCCAGAGGACGGACACACCACCATCATACATACAACTGACCGAACGCTGCTCACGGCAATACAGCACCGAGAAAAGCGACAGAATTACAAGGAAGTTATAAATATCTGGAGGCGCTGTATCCGAGTTTTTAGCGTGGTCAAAGTTCCGCCATCTTGTTTTGACAATTTTTGTACTTGGTATCCGAATGATATTTTGAGGAGACTAAGTTCTGTTCTGAAAATGAACTGCATTAAGTAAAAATGCTACCATAACCATTTGTATTTCGCCGGTGATTGTCATCGGATTTATTTCCATTATTCGCGATACTTCCATTAATGTATAAACTGTGCGCCTGTTAGCCACCTTACTGGTGGGAATATCCTTGAAGATATACTTTATTACTGTAATTGTTATATTTTCGTTCGCTATAATAAAATTCAATACCTGTAGAAGTGCAGGTAAAAGACTAGTTTACTCTCGTAAAAATTTATTTTCAGCTGAGCTGGTTGTAGGACGTAACCGTGGTGATTGATAATAATTATTCCCAGGGAAAAGATGTGAGAGTCATAACTTCGCGAAGCCTACCGATGAAGTAAGAAAAAAAGGTTTACATTGTGTGTTCCATTAGTTTTTTTAAAGTATTAACGAGTTTTGACCAAAAATATCATCAATTACTAAGCATTGACCCTTATGGTATTGTCAATGTTTTGGTCAAAGTGGCGTGGCTTGTCCTAGCTTCGCCCCGCGTTCGAAGCCAGTGGTGCCCCCTACAGATATTTACAACCTCCTTGCAGAATTATAACAGGAGACTGATTCCACACAAGCAGCAGACGATGTCAATCGGACATCTAAATAAGGTTGATATATTCCAAATACGTAGTTAGTAGACGGATATTTTGACCATGTTAGATAGATATCCTATTTGTAACATCCACGATGAGTTGTAGAAATAAAGTTGCATATATCGATACCTCCACTGCACAAACACTCAACAATCGCCCACCGAATTAAATCCGCTCATCTAGTACTGCAAGGGCTACTAGATGAGCGCATTTGATTCGGTGGGCGATTGTTGAGTGCTTGTGCAGTGGAGGTATCAATACATCCAATTTGGAATATCTGTGATATAAACAAATGTTAATCCAAACACAATCCATAGGTAGCATATGTTCTGTATATAATTGAAGAGCACAAATGTTTTGTTTGCATGTCAGAGGATTACCAAAAACCATTATAAGCATATAAGTATAGTGGGTTTCCTATATGATGCCCTCCTTGTCAATCATGAAGATATCTAATATTCTTAATTACATTTACATGCTACCCCGCAAGCCGCCTTAATAGGCTTGGCGTATGGTATAAACCAGCCGTTTATAAACAAAAACGAAATACTCAAAAGAAATTACGCTTATAGCATTTATTAAAATTCTTTATTTCTCGAGAGAAAAACGGGTTCCCATTCCTATTCCTTCGGCAAAATATCTGTCTTAATTTATCGTTTCCGTCGGACCGGGAAATATAGTGGGGTTCTGATATGATGTTCTCCGTGTCGCTCAGAAATATATCTACTCTCAATTGCTCAAGAAATCTAATTGTAAGCCTAGCGCGCAACATCCAAGTCTCTAGTGGCTCCCAGCCTAATTCATGTAGCATCTGTGTAACTCTTTCAGTACGCCCGTGGCAATTTTTAACAATTTGAAATTTTTTTTCTCCTTTGAATTATAATTTCACGGATTATGTCTTTCTGTTCCGGATCCCGTATGCTTGCTGTAAATTCAAGGTGCGGCCGGACGAGTACGAAATAACACCTCTTATTTTCATTTTTCATCCAAACATCTTCCAAAAATACGCTTCACGAATTTTATCTTTTTCAAAGGAATAATAAGGGATACGTCAGATTTGTGTCTTGAAGAGGACACGTCAATATCTCCCGACCGGTCGTATTGTACTACGTATTATTACACTCGCTTTATAGCTTGAGTGTTTTCCCTTTCGGGAAAAATCTTGCAACTCCAATTCCGATCACTTCCTGATAAGTTAAGAGCGTTGAAATTTTCAGGAGAGCTAAGAAATGGATGACAACGCAATGTACTTACACGTTTAACATGATTACAAAAGTATATGGAGTAATTTAAAAAAAATTAAATATGGAGATACGTTCCAAAAATGGCATACAAAATCCAATGGAGGCCCTATCAGTCTCTTCCTCCATTGTCTCGTCTTCCACGAAAACCTCCATTCTAAAGTTTGAAAATATTGCGGAAGAAACAAGGTCACTTCAATTTTTTTAATCATACCATAAAGTTTAACGCCTGAAACCATTCATTTCTACATCTTTTTTGCTGAAATATTTAGTCACCATCTTGAACTTTTCAGAAGAAATACAATAGACTCTTCCCTAATATATTCCTGATTATCAGATTTAAAAGAATAAAACTGAGAAAATATCGAGGCATTCATAATTCAAATTTGAAATGCATACATTCACTAGTGTCTACTATCACAATCAGAAAATTTCACAATAACAGTATAAGTTTTTAGGAAAAATATAATTCACTTTATAAAACGTTTTTGAAAAATGAGTTTAGATTGGCTCAAAAATTAAATTTTCTTCAATGCTCATGTATAAATTAAAAAGAAATCTTTTCTAGCATAATTTGAGCCAAATCGACAGCATTATCACTGCCAACCCTTTCAAAAATGAAAAAAGATTGATTTGAGAGAGATGTATCGCAAACAAAATAATCCTCAAAAACATACCTAAATAAAAGAAGTATCATTTACTTACAATTAATAATATTTACTACATAAAACGATTTTGTAAAATTAAGTTCACAATGGCGGAATTCGCAGCCTTTTCATTTGACTTTCACAACTACCTAAAGCTCAACAATTACGTCGCGAGCTCGAGAAAACGTAATTAGTGACGCAACTATCGCGAGGCAGACGACGAGTTACAATTTTACTTCTCGGAAAATGCGGTCGTATTACCAAGCATTTGATGCGGCGCCACTTGCTTCCATACCCTTAAGCCCTTAATTAAAGAGTAAAGTTTGTGCCATGATATTTTACGCTCGGCGGTGCATGCTAGAAGCTATAACGACGAGAACTCGAGTTTTAATAACCATTTTCCTCCCTTTGGGACGCATTCTATCCGATGCAACGAATATGGACGCGAATTTCCATGAGGAAAAAGGCAACAATGAATGGAGAAGTAATTCCGCCACAAAATGTTCGATAATTTCGTCATCAACTTCGGCGGTGATGCATGCATTAAATGCATTAAACGACGTTTGTAGCACCAAACGCTCAAAAAAATCTTCGAAACTTTCAATGGGTACTGATTCGGGCATTAAAAAAAAACTAGCGTATAAAAGCTTACTTGGCAGCCTTCGGTGGAAACCATTCGAGTCCGTATTTAATTTTTAAAATAATGGCACCTTCTAATAAAAATTATTTACTTGTAAAATCTATAAATAAATTAAAATGTGCAGGCATGTTAATTATGCAGTGTTTTAAGTTGGCCTAAACGAACAACACAAGCCTTAATTGAGTCCTTTTAGCAAACAATCAAACAAGTTCATAGTTTTAAGTATATAATTATTCAAGTTAGTTCACGACGAAGAACAGTAGCAGAACAGTATGTGTGTAATACATATTACCCTGAATCACAATTAGTACGGATGAGCCTAACTACTACCTAACTATTCTTGTGAGCGTTTACTGTACAAATTTTATTTACGCCATTATATATTTGCCAAGCACACAAGCAAATAACGTCAAAAAATATCAATACAGGCGATAATATTTCTATAATAGCCTTTCTTTTCTCCATTCACGTACGCAAAAAACGTAAGGCGAAACCCCAAAACACGCAGACCTACATGATACGACCGTTAATATTAATACTACATCGTCAAACGTTATTTCTGTTCCAAATCTTCTTTATACCCTTAAATATACAGTTTATTTTTGCCTCATTTCTTCAAGCAACTATTACCTTATTATTTTCTCTCTCCTCAACAATCCTCCCCTCTCCTCCTATCAACAACTCCCTGCCACATCAACATCAGGGACGCAGCTAGGAATTAAGCCCAGGGAGGTTTTCAGGAGCAACTAATATTGGGGTGTATGGAATACGGGAGGTGTGGGTGCCCTCCCACAGAAAATTTTTAAGATGAATGTTTCAAAAATGTGAGTTTTACGGCTTTCTGAGGGAAATTTTTTTTACCCTTACAGTACTCTATAAGTAATATGTATCCAATTAAGTAAAATGGATTAAATTTTTAAGCTTCTCTGTTTTTGGGGGGTTATCCCCTCAAAATCCCCCCTCGCTGCGCCACTGATCAACATAAATAATTAAACATTAAACATCCAACATTAAAATACAGACTATTTCCATAAAGTCCTTTCTTATATAATTTTTTCCATTCACATAACAAAAGATATTAAGAAGCTGCAAAAATCAATGCCACCATTTTTCTTCGAAATACATATTTCGCTTTTTCCCACATAATACCTAAGAACGGATTTAAGACTATAAATATCGAATTTTCCTCAAGGTCTTCCTTCGGTTGTTCATGCTGCCAGGAAGCGTGATCGGCTACGTTGACACTTTACAACCCCGAGGGAACCAGGCAAGGGCATGCAAGTCAAAAAGTACGGCATACAACCACGGCAAACGGGAGAGGTTGCTTTCAGCACCTCAGCGAAGATAAATTCCTTTTTCCCGCTATATGGTCTACCGCCTGGGTTCCTCCACACTCGACTGCTAACGAAGTTAATGCCGCCGAGCCATTTAGAACGAGTTCACCCGGCAAAACTTTTCCCAAAACTTTTCGACGCCTTTTCCTCCAAAATATATAGGAGGTCGTGCCTCGTCGCCTACAGAGACCTCCAGTTTTCCCCCCACAGGAGACGACTCTAGGGGACGCATAAATTCGTTTTCCCTTCTGCTAGTAATGCGAAAAACTATTCCGATTTACTCTATGAGGAGAATGAAGAAATCTACGATGCATACTTACAATTGAGCAAAACTTAATGCTTGGCCGAAGTAGTAGCCACTATTAAATTTTCCCGCAGAATCAATTAAGCTTAGAGGATCTACTATTTATATTCCAAAATCCATTCAAAATGCAAGTCAATACTGTAACGTCAGACAAATATAAAAATAACTCTTTATTTCCTTCGAAGTAGTTTTTCACTATCTCACTCCTTCAAGCAACTTTCTCTTCTCAACAATCCCCCAATTTTTTCTTCGTCAAAAACTCTCTGCTAAGAGTAAAAAACAGCGTTTAAATGTCAAACTTTACAATACTATATCTATTATTGCAATTCGGTAATAGTACACCGGATAAATATATTGCAATGAAATTCACTATTCTGACATAAACATGTAGAGGCTACTGTTACCTAGTACCCGAAAATGGTATAGAAAGTGGTAAAATCAAGAAATTTTCTGCAGAACAACATCTTCTATAGCACGAAAACAATAGTTTCACATTAATTAATTGAATCATTAAAACAAAATGAAAAGAATTCATTACGAGCGAAGGACCAGTAAAGCAATTAGCTGCCCAATGAAGAATTCAAAAGACATAGTATGACAAATTAAATACATAGCCCATATTAATAATGTTTTATTAAATATAATTAACTGCTAACGTAGAGGGATTTATTCCGGTGGAATACATTTTAATGTAAGCTGCCATGCTGATAAATGCATTACTACATACAGTTCACGCAACAATAGCCAAAATCATGAAAATTCAATTAAACAAAACCTTTCCAGAATTTACGATTCCAACTTCTACGGCTAGGCATCAGTTTAACTAAACTCCTTCCTTATGATTACACTTAAAAGAGGACCCAACTATCTCGCTCGACTGATTTCGATTCCTAACGTAGCGCTCGTTGCAAACTTACGCTAGCAACTTCAAATTTTAAGGAATATTGAATAAACCGTACATTTTCTTTAAACTATGTATCCATTCATGTTAATTTTGTCAAGTAGTCTGCAAACTCCTGTATGAAAACTTTATCTGCTAGAAGTAGTAGATACCTCCTGATATATGTAATATCTCTTTGAGACAAAGTTATCATACAGGAGTTTACATACTATGTTATAATTACTTCCTTTAACTTTATTAAAAAGCAGTAAGTCATCAATAATTAGCAGTAATATTAATTTTCAGTTTTCATACAGGAGTTTACAAATGATGTTTTAAATATTTCCTTTAACTTTATTAAAAAGCACTAATTCATCAATAATTAGCAATAATATTAATTTTCATTCGATTCAGACGTATGCAGCCTTTGAATTGAATTATTTCCAGTTTTTAATTGTTTTCCTTGCTTGCGGTCTCTCAACGCATTAGAAAATCTATATATTAACGACAAAAATGAAGAGTAAACTTGGAAATAAAATCGTAGAGAACGTAACAACAATTTCGTCGGGTTATGGTTTCCTCGAGAATATTGTGGAAAGCTGTCACGGTGACTCCATTTTGAATACTTCGATGCCAACTGAATATCGCTCAGGCAACATCTTGATTTACATAGTTACTCTTACGAAACAAACCATGCCTATTGCAAATGGTTCCCGTAGGAAAAGAGTCAACAGCGAGGAAGAACTAACAGTAATTCATGCCACATTCCGAAATTTTTTTTCATGAGAGGAAGTCTACTTGAGGCAATTGAAAAGAGCCATTGAACGGAAAACAAGATGATATCGGGGGCATGAAGTCAATTACCCACACCCCCACTGCCAGCCAGTCAATCGGTGGTCTGAGTTCGGATCCCAATGCTGCTGAGACACATGAAGAGAGACAACACCAAACACGTACTTTCACCCAACCGAAATACGATTATTTCGTCAATAAATCTAAACCGTTCGTACGATTAATCTAGACCAAAAGGCCAACTGCTCAGCGATGATCACAAAAACTAAAATACAAATGTGATATTTAACCCGATATTCATGCAGGCAGATTATTCAAACTAAAAACAGACAACATCTGGATTGTTGTAGAGAGAATAATTCCAAAGGAATAGATTTTATAGGAAGCTGCCATGCTGACGTATGCATCATTATAAATAGTTCACGCAATAAAAGCCAAAAATAAAAATTCAATAAAACTCATAAGCGGTGATCACATATATAAATTTAAGAAGCAATATTCAGCCACATATGCATTCAAGCACTTAACCCAGACTATGGAATACATGGACAATACATGGAATTAGGGTGTAGGGTGGTAACTTTAAACTACAAATATTACCGATGCAACGAAACCTTCTTTGACCTGCAACCTTGTTCGATCTAAAATTGTTTGAGCGCCAACTTATATTTCCATCCACTGAAAATATATTCTTCTTGCATTAAAAAATATATTCTTCTTATATTAAATATGTGTTTTTTTCGTCTTCCTGACACCTACATTTATTATTATTTAGTCACTAATCAAAATTGACGGGTAACCTTGAATTGCATTAGCTTAGTTACCATCGACAACCATTGCAAAAACGTATGCTAAAATTATAGTCTCTTCTTTTTTGTTAATTTGCAACTAAGTTTTTTAAAACTTTGTTATTATTATTATAAAAACATTGTTATAATCATTATTTGTTTATGCATCAAAATTTTATACTAATTCTCATTTATATATGAACCGAATCGTCGGCCAAACTTACATTTATTTTTTTTAGATCTACACTCCAATATTCAAATTGTATAAAACCATATTTATTCCTACTAAAATAAATTGCTATTTAGAATTTGGATGGCCGCATTGTCAGTTTTGACGCTAAAATATACAGAGTCGAGAGCATACTTTCTTATTGAAATGAATGAGAAATTTTTGAAATTGAGTCGACAGAATAACCAAAGGAATTTAGACATGAGAAGTGGTAATTCCACACGCAGAGGTTCAAAAAAATGAATCCACTCCAAAGAAAAGATGTGATATACTTTCTAATATTTTTTAATATATTAGGAGATGAATAGCCATTTAAATTTTACGTTAGTTATTTTATATTACTTTATTTCAAATTTTAAACATCCAGAAAAAATCGAAAATTTTCCGATTCAGATAACGTTGTTCACGGCAGACTTTCCGACGGTAACTTTCGTATTTTTTCCGGGTGCTCAAATTGATGACGTGAGCGTTGCAAATTAGACCACCACGTTTTCGCAACGATTTCACGCAAAGGTCAGGGAAGAAAAAAGGAGAACTAAGAAAAAGCGAAAAAACGACATCGTCGCATTTAGGTGCTAAATACGCTCTGCCGAAGAATCAACAACCAAAATCACGATCACATGACATTATTTCATGACAGCACCAAGTTTCTTTTATACGTAAAAACTCTCGAACGTGGAGAACATATCAGCCATAAACTTAAGAATCAACCTAGAGTAACTTTCAAAATTTACATATACAACTGAATCTTCCGCAACCAGATAATAAGACACTTTTTATGCATTTTCGAACCGCTGATAGAAAGTTAGTTAGTTCTGTCTTTTTAATTCGCGTTGAAGTTTGATAGGCGTCAGCAGAGTCTAAAGTACAAATTAAGATGTGAAAAGAGGTTTCAATTTTGGCCATGTCCCAATAATTTACATGCACGACGGAAGTGATAAAAATAAGAGATTAAAAAAACTCGACAAGTTTACGCAACGGACTTGGACCTAAAAACATTTTTTTAAGGTTAAAAACACAAAAATAGGCCAACAGCTGAATGATGAAATTTTGACTATAAACTGCTTTATATGACCGAAACGTCTAACATTTCGTAAATAAAAACATGAAAATTAGAAAATTTATTGAAAAACAGTTTTATTGTTATTAGCGGTATGGTTGAGAAATATTTATGAATACTTTGCTGGACCATATATGCCTTAACAATGTATGCAGGGTATTTCAGGAGGTCTCGGTAATACTTCCGGAGTTGGTAAGGGAGACGATTTGAGGCATTATTTGTCCATAAACATGGGATAACTAAGTAACTAAGCTGTGGTAACGCAAACTTTTTAGGATGCACTTTGCAGTTACCAAGAAAATGGTTTTTCTTGGTTATTCACCCTTTTCGACATTTTATTTCATACTGCGGATGATTAGGACAATAAATAATTAAGGTTGGACGACAAAATTTGTAGGGTTATGATTGTCTGAAACGATTAATCTCGAAATAGGTGAGATTGTGCAATCGTATTGCTGTTTCTCGCTCAAGTTCTCGTTTTATTAAGCTCTATCATTAATTTCACATCACGTTTCCGGATAAATCCGGTTAAATTATTATATTCCATGAAAAATTAATGGCCTCAACACTAATGAGTTACAAAAAATGTCCTTCTTACACTTTCCTTAACATTTCCCTCACACCTTGACCTGTACCTACACGTAGCAACTTCAACCATATGAAGGCAGCTCGCAGGTGGTGGTACGCAGATGAGACTGAAATTACTCTAAAACATGTTTATATAACTATATGTGTACAAGGAGACGGAGAAGTGCGGTTCTCCAGATTAAATACTATCACATAAAGCTCCGTGCAAGTCATACGAACAACTCGCATATGTTGGAGGCCACGAAAGGTTATTAATTACTTTCAATTAACGCTATTCGTCGTTAAACCGCGCGTCCACTACAGTTGCGAAAAATCTCACCAACGCGTATATCGTGCACGAAACACATTATGATAATTTTTAAGTCCATTGGCGACGCATGCTTGGGTTATTATCATTTTTCTATTTCTTTTTAACGGTCATAGTCTGACTTATATATTAGATCCTCCGACGACACGAGAAAAATTCTTCAAACACAAAAGATCGAGGTCATTCTATCGAAGTTTTGATCGCTCCTTTAACCTTTTTACGCTTTTTACGCTATTTGGTTGATGATACTGAATCAACAAACTGCCATAGTTGGGTGTCCACGTTTGGACTAAATTTCGCTCGTTGGGGGGACTATGCCCCCCATATCTCTCAGGTCATTCTATTTGACACGACACCGTATCTCCCTCCGTTGTTGAAATAATAATTCCGGAAATAATAAAATTGTTCGATTTGACCAAAATTAAAAGACCTTCGATCGGTCTAAAAATTGATTTCTCAACATATCACGTGGTCCAGATTAGAAAAATATCTTTTGAATTGACGATTTTAATCGATTTTTCGACCCCCAAATGCCTCCAAAAACTAGAGGCATAGAGGCTATTGGCAACACTGGAATAGATAGTAAATTTAGTCTTTCCACAATTTTTCCTTGGGATTTGGACGATTCTCAAGGGGGTAGATTCCATGATTATTTGTCGTATGTCGTCTTGTTAGAAAGTGGTCGGAACATGGGTTTCATAATATATTGATACTGAGAACTTGATCGATGAATTCCTCAACGTTAATTAGTATATAAAATAATACCGAAGATTAGATACAGATTATTATTAAAATATTCCACTGATTAAGGAAGTTTTGCATGGACCATTTGCGATTATTCCGTATTCATCATGCACTTCCCTATTTAACTCACATTAATCTTTTCTTGCTCTCATTATTCGATAACTCCGTGGAAACACTAGTGACAATATCGGCATATCCGTAAATATTTATAAATTTTTTTTATAAAAATAAAGCAATGGATACCGTTTCATTTCGACGATCACAGGTCTCGTCGGATAGGTTGGTCCATTAGTACATAATGCATACATTTTTGAAGCCTCAAACGCAATAAAATTAAGTTGTAAAACTGGAGGAAGACTGCCAAACTTCAATTTTCAAAGAATATTTTCAAAAGTATATTTTTTTCTCGATTTCAACACTAATAACATGATTTTTACATATTTTTTCAACTAAGAGACAAGGAAAAACCTTCATCTTCATATTTCCAAGCACTAAGACTGAGTTCGACACCACCACATCACAGGAAACCAAATCTCTTCCTTCTATGCCATAGCTCACCTAACGTTCTTACTTAACACAAACATTATCTGCGGTAGTTGGACATGAGCGCCACATGCGTCATAACGGTAACAATGGGAAGCTATGGATATCTGACGCTACAGCACGATATAAAAAGACAAGTTTATTGGTCAAAGGTTGATCAGACAAACAGAGAAAATTGAAATTCTCATGGAAATAAACGGAGAGAAAACCTAATTGGCACACAAAAGCTTAGTGGTGATAGGCATCGACAGAAGAATTAACGGAAATTGCAAGAGAGAAGAAAGAGGTTGAAAAAAATAAGTCGAAGTTCATCAAGAAAATAATGAGATTTGACAAAGAAATACGTCCACACGTAGAGGTGAAGAGATAAGATAAGAGTAGAAAGCTGAGTCGGATACATCTATTGCGTTGATGACATATGCTGATATATACGATATGCAATAAAAAAGGTCTAACCCAATGAATAATAATTTCTAACTGATCTGTTTTCGTATGAAAAATCCTCATCAAAACTTTTCAGGGAATCACATCAGTTGGAATTATTTGTTTTAAATACAATAAGTGTATTAAATCTTCTAATAAATTAATAAAATGCAAAATTAGGGAAAACCAGTCCTAATTTAACCGTTTAAAATGCTTATCACTGTTTCACACTTACTCTAATTCGGCTAAGTTATATACTCAGTATTAATTTTAACGCTTTCCACAGGAAATAACCTACTTGTGTCAACTTAAAATGAATGAATAAATAAATATCGTCAAAACCATCAACAAATTATATCTTTGTTTTATTGATACCGACTTTCATTTTAACTACGCACAATCAAGACTTTCCAGAGTGAAAAAATTTACAGCAAATATCTACTTTTACCTTAATTTACAATCATCTCATTAACGCCGTGCATTTTAACTACCCTTTTTGAAGAATTTCGTGAATCAACACTCAATACCTATTTTTGAGCTGTGACTTAGGCTGAATAATGTGTAAATTTCACAGATGCACAAGAAAAATTCGTAAAATATGGGTCAATAGTATTTCCTTTATTCGTTCCGCGGACAATCACGAAGAAATTACAGAATCAAAACCTTTATACCTATTTTAGAGCTTTAATTTATATAGTAATAACGAGTAAATTTTACAGATTTACACGATAAATTCGTAGAATATGGGTCAATTGGATTCCCCCTTCATTCGTTCCGCAGACCAAGGGTTTGGTTCGAGATAACAACCAACCCTTTGTCGAAAGAATGTCAAAGCCTTAAACCACTCAATCCTCCTGCCTAGAGTGTACGACCTATCTCTCATCAGGTCACGAGAATTGATGAGTCGCAATCCACACGGCGACAGTATGACGAGACGAGGAAAAAATAAATTACTCGGAAAATTGACGAATGAATGAATATTCACCCTCGAGCTTCGAGATCGCCCGCACAAGAGTCATTATCCTCGAGGACGATCACTCGAGAATTAATTGGCGAGATGATGCCAGCTAGATCATTAAAAGGTATTGCACTAAGCCGCAAATTAATACCACGTTTACTCTCTCTCTCTCTGCAGATGATATGCATGCATAATTGCACAGGACATTTTTTTAAAGGTCACAGCGCAACGGGCGTTGACTTCTCGGCTACTAAATATAAGTCACCACAGAATTCCAATCACAGGGTGTCCAGTCAATCAATGCAGAAAAAAATCCATTCACTTATAATTACGACAAACATACTACAGGCCAGAAAATATGTGTTGAACTGGCAAAAGTTTGTGCGAAATGAATTTGAAATAGAAGATTTTGAAATTCCAGGCTGAAGCAAAATTTCATGTTAATTCATGCATAATTCCAGGGACTAAAATATCACGCATTCACAGAAATGATATGCACGCATAATTCCATACTGCATATTTTCTAAGGTCACAGCGCGCAGGGTTTAAACTCCTGTGTTTCTAAATATAAGTCATCATTGAAGATTCTAATTACAGGGTGACCAGCCAATCAAAATAAGACTGAATTATTATTTTTTCAATAAGAATTATGTAAATCACAACATTTATAGCACATAATATACAATGTACCGGGTAATAACGATTATTTTCCATTCCCTCCCCGCTAAGTACTCGCTCCATCCATCTAAAAGCTGCCTCTCCTCACCAACCAAACCCAACACTTAGTCGTTGCTCCTCCTCTCCGTGGACTTAACTTTCTCCGTTCTTCTCCACACCCATATCTCGATCGCCTCCTGTCTTCTCTCATCATCCTCTTCCCCAAGTATCCTTGTTTCCGCACAGTAAAGCGCTATACTACATATCAGACTCTTTATTAATCTTTTCTTTAAACTCTTACATGATCCCTTCATAAGCTCCTTCCAGTTCATGAACGCTTCCTTTGCCAACGCAATTCCCTCACTAATGTTCACACGGCTGTATCAGTTTTTGTCACATGTGCTGCCTAAAAAATTCTAGCCGAGTACTGGAGACGGAGTGCAACAAACATTTACCATAAATTTGGTTATTTTACAGGACAGAGGTTCAATCGCATATGCGAAAAGATATCAACGTTACTTCTTCCTCAGGGGATGTGCCTTCGTAGGCCACATGAAGATGGTGGACATTATGTAGGCCATCACGGGGATGTTACGTACTATTTTCGATCGGCCCTCCGACGGATATCATTCCGGTCAAACTAGCATGCCCCCCCCCCCCGAGGTCTTTACTAGCAGGAATCTAGGCGAAAATCACCACTCAGGACGATTCCCGCATACGAAATGCGTTCTTGATGATCACGCGGCCCTCGCGTTGATTCTTGCACGCCGCGAACGAAGCGGATCGATGCGACAGTAAAACGATGATTCCCCAAGAGATAGATATATATATATCCAGAAGAGGAACGCAGGTCGCATTTTCGATGTCGGTCGCGATCCATCGAACATTCTCGTCCTGAAATTAAACGGCCGGAATTTTACGTCAATGACGTGACCATGTTATCGCACTTTTCGATATTCGATTGCCGATGAAAAAATTGCGTTTTCTCCAGTGCATGGATCTAAGAATGTTACGCAAATTTTTTTGGCAACGTTTTTATACATTTCTTATATCTTCTTCCAGGCGATAAGAATGAATATGATTACATAAAATTGATAAAAGAAGGCATGAAAGGTTATTACAATGTTTTTTACAAGAATAATTTGGTTAATGTCGCTCTCGTGGGGACTACCGATGGTCAGTCGCCCTAATGAGGGTTCACCCTCGACTCCGAGCCTAATCCGACCCTTTCCCGGGGTCCGAGCTCGCGACGGATGGACCCAAAACACCGGGAGGGCCCCCACCCATGTGGGCCACGTGTAGTACAATTTTGATTTTATAGTTCCTCTCGTGCTATCAATAATTTATTGCCTTTATCGTCTTCTTGATGACACCAGAAATACGGTCCTTTTTTGATCGTCTTTCTACGATGATTTTCAAGAATTTTGTCCAATGTGCGCTTAAAGTCCCATTTTGACTTGGCAACGGCGCAGCCATCATCTGTGGGGTGAGGTGAGAAAGCCCTACCGGGCCCAAAGCGTCCGACAGCCAAGAATGCCAAACTGTGCCCTGACCTTGGATTTGGAAAATTTTATGCTTACTAACTTGAATGTAGGTGGAGATTTTAACATAACTTATATGGAATGGGAGACTTTCAGCTCTATTCGTGTCCTGGCGTGCTTGGATATAATGAGCAGAAGCCTCGACATTTGGTCTACTCTACATTCTTCGATTTCATTTTCATTATGAATTAATAGTCTCTGGTTTACGTTTAGTACCTAAATTAACGGTCACACTTGGTCGTATAAGGAGATTTTTTAGTTTCCTTGCCTTGCAATCAGGGTTGCCGACTTAGAAAAAATATTGGGGGGCCCAAACCAGGGATATTGCCCCAGGAAATTTTATAAGTATTGAGTTTTATATTTTTTAAGCATTATAGAAGACTCATATGATCAACATTAGAACAGTGATAACTTTAATCTCGATATCTGGACACTCCGGGGAAAATCAAAAGGCTGATACATTTTTTTCTCACACCCATACCGAATTTTTGAGGGGTCTCGGGCCCCCTCAAGCCCCATGGAGTCGGCACAACTGCTTGCAGTATTACGAATGTGATATGATCCTATTTCTGAATTTTTGCTTTGTGTAGCTGCAACCGACAGGTTTTGATTTCAGTCGGGATCTTCCCTCTCGATCTGTTGATAGTTCCAAATAAACTAGTAAGCTTACTCTTCAGTCTCTGCAAGGTAAAGAGAAGTAAATGAACAAGTTATAATCCTTCTTTTTCATAAATAGGTGGAAATCAACTCTATCACCACATGGCATCCGGGACACATATCATTTGGCCAGAGATGATATTTTCCAAGATAAGGAAAAAGCATTCATGAAGTAATTTTTATCCGTATCCACAGCTACCCACGCTTTTTGAATGTACTTTACTGGGCTTTCTCGGAATGAATGACGAAAATGGATAACGGGTTTTAGTGGTGAAAAGTAATTGTTACGTAGGGCCCCAAAATTTAGAATACACTACAAAGTCATGTAATCTATTTGTTCTGATCCTTGACAATGCCCGTCACCTCAGAGCTGATGCAGCCCAATAGCTCCTTTAGC